>NC_080541.1:158276501-160676501 GCF_028640845.1 Ahaetulla prasina
TGGTGTACCCGGAGCAATGTGGGGCTCCTCAATCACCCAGCGCAGCTGCATTCTGACTAGCTGAAGACCCCGAGTGCACTTCAGGGGTAGCCCCATGTAGAGAGCATTGCAATAATGCAGGCGAGAAGTGACGAGAGCATGAGTGACCGTGCATAAGGCATCCCGGTCCAGAAAGGGGCGCAACTGGCAAACCAGGCGGACCTGGTAAAAAGCTCTCCTGGAGACGGCCGCCACATGGTCTTCAAACGACAGCCATCCATCCAGGAGAACGCCCAAGTTGCGCACCCTTTCCGTCGGGGCCAATGACTCGCCCCCAACAGTCAGCTGCGGCTGCAGCTGACTGTACCGAGATGCCGGCATCCACAGCCACTCCGTCTTGGATGGATTGAGTCTGAGTCTGTTTCTCCCCATCCAGACCCGTACGGCCTCCAGACAACGGGACAGCACTTTGACAGCTTTGCTGGGGTGGCCTGGGGTGGAAAAGTACAGCTGAGTATCATCAGCGTACAGATGATAGCTCACCCCAAAGCCACTGATGACCTCACCCAACGGCTTCATATAGATGTTGAACAGGAGAGGCGAGAGAATCGACCCCTGCGGCACCCCACAAGTGAGGTGCCTCGCGGTCGATCTCTACCCTTATAACTAGAGGAGAACTTACACGAACTGAAGAGGAACCACCTAAAATGATTATTCTGCCCAGAAATGTTAACCCCTTTAACCTTATAGAAGCCATGTCAGTCTACGTGGACAAGCTCTTTGGAAAAAAAAACTAACGGGATGGCTTCCCACCATCTACTATGGCATCTATGGAATTTCTAAAAGCCAAAGAAAGTACAGAAGGATGTATTGATTAATATAGTAATAATCCTGTGCAGTCCCAAATCTCACATCTGAATGTATACCACCATGCAAAGGACAAAAAGCCAAGAATTATGTATGAATGTTATACATTGCAATATGGGTAAGTAGCAAACAAATTTAATAAATCAAATAAAAACAAATGTTTGTGAGACAAGTATTTGTGTGAAGGAGGAAAGTCTATATAGATTTGGTGAATATATATCAAGTCTTATAGTCCTCCACTTTTGACTGGTTATTAAGTGACCTTTTGAAGTTACAACAGACTTCCCCTGGGCTAATTACAAAGATTCAAAGTTCCAATGGCTGCTGCACCCAGTGGTCACATGATCACATTTTGGGTGCTTGGGAACTGACCCACATTTAGGGCCTTTGCAAGGTCACATGATCATATGACCACTAATTAATTTACTCTCTGAGGTCCCTTCCCTTTCAATATGCAGCATTTAGCTGTATAGTGAAGCCTCATGTTCCGTGGACTTGCATGTAAATACACTGCATTTTTTAAAACTGTTCAAATTCACAAATAAATCATCAACCAAAACTTGAATAAAACATAAATGGCAAACAATATGAAAAGCGGTTTTCCTGTTTTGAGGAAAATGGAAAAGAGAAAACTCAAGATAACAGCAGGCGGTCCCGTAAGTACCCGGGCCCTAAGCCATGGAGCGCTTTAAAGGTGGTAACCAAAACCTTGAAGCGCACCCGAAAGACCACAGGTAGCCAGTGCAGACTGCGCAGGAGTGGTGTACCCGGGAGCAATGTGGGGCTCCCTCAATCACCCGCGCAGCTGCATTCTGGACTAGCTGAAGTCTCCGAGTGCACTTCAGGGGTAGCCCCATGTAGAGAGCATTGCAATAATCCAGGCGAGAAGTGACGAGAGCATGAGTGACCGTGCATAAGGCATCCCGGTCCAGAAAGGGGCGCAACTGGCAAACCAGGCGGACCTGGTAAAAAGCTCTCCTGGAGACGGCCGCCACATGGTCTTCAAACGACAGCCATCCATCCAGGAGAACGCCCAAGTTGCGCACCCTTTCCGTCGGGGCCAATGACTCGCCCCCAACAGTCAGCTGCGGCTGCAGCTGACTGTACCGAGATGCCGGCATCCACAGCCACTCCGTCTTGGATGGATTGAGTCTGAGTCTGTTTCTCCCCATCCAGACCCGTACGGCCTCCAGACAACGGGACAGCACTTTGACAGCTTTGCTGGGGTGGCCTGGGGTGGAAAAGTACAGCTGAGTATCATCAGCGTACAGATGATAGCTCACCCCAAAGCCACTGATGACCTCACCCAACGGCTTCATATAGATGTTGAACAGGAGAGGCGAGAGAATCGACCCCTGCGGCACCCCACAAGTGAGGTGCCTCGCGGTCGATCTCTACCCTTATAACTAGAGGAGAACTTACACGAACTGAAGAGGAACCACCTAAAATGATTATTCTGCCCAGAAATGTTAACCCCTTTAACCTTATAGAAGCCATGTCAGTCTACGTGGACAAGCTCTTTGGAAAAAAAACTAACGGGATGGCTTCCCACCATCTACTATGGCATCTATGGAATTTCTAAAAGCCAAAGAAAGTACAGAAGGATGTATTGATTAATACAGTAATAATCCTGTGCAGTCCCAAATCTCACATCTGAATGTATACTACCATGCAAATGACAAAAAGCCAAGAATTATGTATGAATGTTATACATTGCAATATGGGTAAGTAACAAACAAATTTAATAAATCAAATAAAAACAAATGTTTGTGAGAGAAGTATTTGTGTGAAGGAGGAAAGTCTATATAGATTTGGTGAATATATATCAAGTCTTACTCATAATAGATAGTCCTCCACTTTTGACTGGTTATTAAGTGACCTTTTGAAGTTACAACAGACTTCCCCTGGGCTAATTACAAAGATTCAAAGTTCCAATGGCTGCTGCACCCAGCGGTCACATGATTACATTTTGGGTGCTTGGCAACTGACCCACATTTATGGCCTTTGCAAGGTCACATGATCATATGACCACGAATTACATTTTTTTCTGGAGAGTGGCGTTTACTTCTGGTTTCCAGCAAAAACATCCATTGTAGAAAATAAATTTGCTTAACGACTGTGGCATTTGCTTAACACTCACAGTGATTCACTTACCAGCATAACCATTGCAAAAAAGAAGTCAAATTTGTTGAAGTTATGTGGTGAACTGCTTAATGACCAGCACAATTTACAACCATAATTCTGGGCTCAATTACAGTGATTAGTTGAGGACTACCTGTATTGCTATTGCTATTATGTAGTGTGAGGTACACTTAAACAAAGCAAACATCAGATTCTATATTCTTTGTCTAGTTTAGCTTTCTAAGGGTAATTTAATGGCCTCCTTAAACCTAACAATATATGACCATGGAAGTTAATAAGAAATCTGATTAAGAAGGTAATTGTATTAGTATTTTCCTTTTTCTTCTTTTTTTATGCAAAAGGGGAGTTGAGGTTCAAGAAGAGGGATGGGATTTTATGTTAATTAGCATATTTTAGTTTATGATTGTTAGATACGATACCCTGTATTTGCTCTGGGAAGTCGGGGGTGGGGGATGGGGTAGGGAAGGAGGGAGGAGGGAGGAGGGAGGGGAAGGGTTAGGGTTGGGGGAGGGGGGATGTATGGGGGGAAAATCTTGTAAAACTTTTTCAATAAAAAAAAAAGAAATCTGATTCATTATTGTTCTTATACAATTTAATAAACAACTTTCAGAAAACTGTTTACCTGAAAACATGCCTCAGCTCTGTAAGCTCCTTTTCTTTGATTAACAGGTCATCTTCTAATCTTTCAATGATTATAGCATATGCTTCACTAATTTTTTTCTTCCACTCATCTATAGTTAAAAAGAGAAAGGTATACAAATCTTGACAGAAATACCTTCGGTTATCTGAAACCACAATTTTATGTCAAAAATCCCTGATTGATATCTTTTAAATATATATCACAGTTTTCTCTTCCAGGTCAGTAATATGTATTCATATTTATTTACTCAAATAATTGTATTTGAGAAATCAATAATTTAATTATATAATAATAGCTCATTACAAGTTAATATAAATACTGAAAACACAAAGCATGTTTTTTTTTTGAAAATTGGTACTTTTTTTGCATAGCCTGATTTTTATAAAATCTCAGCTAAATCAGTATCAACCTGATATTTATTTACTCAAATAATTCTATTTGAGAAATAAATAATTTAATTATAGAATAATAGACCATTATTATAAATACTGAAAGCACAAAGCATACATTTTTTGAAAATTTGTACTTTTTTGCGTAGCTTGACATTTATAAAACCTCAGCTAAATTAGTATCATCCTGACGAGGCTATCCTTCTCAGCTGAAAGGAAAGTCTGTTTCTGAGTTATGCCATTCTTCATTTAGACTATCAACAATAAATACCTGGCATTTGAACTAAGGAGCAGATTAAACTGAATGATAAATAATGCAGTCGTATTTTTTTTTTTTTTTTTTAAAAAGCAAAAGATATTACCAGTACAAGTTTGCGTTGGTCTAGATTTATAATTTCCCATTTATCCAATGTTTCTTCTTTGTTTCAAGAACGTTCTTGTGCTAAGTAATATGACTCCTTTTCAAGATCACTGACAATCCCACAAAGGAAAAAAAAAAACTTCAATAGTCTTGTGCCTAAAAATAAACCGCGTGCCAAACAGAATGTCATGCAACAATGGCACAGAGAAAAGCAGGGAATACACTATCAAGTATCAAACAAACAGTAAAAAGGTATTTATATGTACTGATAAAATAAACTGCTGTGCTGAAATTACTATCTTTATGTCTCTATTAAATGCATACATCCGCCAGTATGAATCAGCTTCTAATCAGAAATGGAAATGTATGGCTAAACAGCTTTCACAAATTCAGTACATAAGGTAAGCCAGGAGGAGATAAATTTCAGGCTCAATGATTCTAACTTTTTTTAATGAGTTTCCAAAAATTTAGCAAAGCAAGTCAAGTGCAAAGCAAAGGCTTCAGTGGAGAGAGAAAAATACACTAATCTTTGAACAATAAAGTATTTGTTCAGCATTATCTCCTGAAATAATGTAATAACAGTTATAACTAATCCATGCTTGGGTTTTCTCTAACCATTGTTTTTCAACCACCTAATTTCAAGCACAAAAGTTTTAATTGCTTCTGTCCTCACATTGTTAGAAGTTAGAAAACCTTATTCTACTAAGAATTTCCAAGAGACGTATCAGTACAATTTCTACTTAACCTGTTGTAAACACTTTAGATAGGAACATTATGAATGTGGACAGGGGTATTTGCAGGGAGTGTTTAAAAAAAATATGAAGATGACAGCCACAATAGTGCAATCAAAGCTCCGCCTTTTTTTAAAAAAAATGTGTCAATCACACAGATTGTGTCCTAGGTTTGATGGTCACTTTTTTGGCCACAATTAGAGGCCAACCCTGAATAAGGATACTTTCATGAAATCATCAAATGTCAAAGTATCAGCATATTCATCCAGTCTTCTAAACATTACCTTTCTAAGAGAAATCTAAACTTCAATTTCCTCTGTCTGGTAAGGAAATTTAGCAAATCCTGATCATATTCGATGCATCTTGTGAATATAAGACCTTCTAGATTGCCCAGCCAAATGTGGACAGACTGTGATGGAATTTAGAGGAAACATCATTTTTACTAACTTCAAAAATAATTGTTCAGGCATTGCATTATGTTTTTCCTAACTGTGAATCATCTTACCTAATTACTTTCCTACAAGCTCTCAGCTAAGAAGAATGTCAAGGTATAGATGTTCTCAATATTACCTCCACTTTAGGTCATATGATGGAGAAGAGGGACACTTACAAAAGAGAAATTGGCAACATTCACAACCACTGCCTAACTCAGGCGGTTCTCAAACTTGGCAGTTTTAAGATGCATGGATTTCAACACCCAGAATTCCCAGTCACCATGTTTGGAAACATCTAAGGAGATTCTCAGTCATCCAGGTCATGGTTGTCCCCAAAGTGCTTTTTCAAAAGGAACTGACTTTGTTTTTCCTTGAGGACATTTCCCTTCTCATCTGAGAAGTTTCTTTACTTCTAACTGAGTGGTGGAGGATGGAAGGATTTATATTCCTTGTAGTCATTTGCTTGTCAACATTTTTTCATTGAGGCTACTTGAAGGTTTATTTGTAACCTCAGGATCACCTGAATAATGCAAATGGGTATGATGAAAAGATCAGAGGTGAAGAAGCTTCTTATATAAGAAGCCAAATGACCTCAAAACAAACAAACAAACAAACAAACAAAAAGTCCAGTTGCCTTTTGAAAAAGCACTTTTTGGGACATGTTTGCAAAGTTGCTAAGACTGAGAAACATTGGTAACTGCTCCATAGGAACATGCTACCTGTTATGTCCTGCACCGGCAGTGGCGGCCCCTAGTGGTGGAGATGGTTTCTTGTTCTGTTCTGATTGGCTCCCGCTTTTGGAGCTGAATAAAAAGAGGGCTGTCAAAGCAGGCCTGGTCTGCTGGTTGTTGCTGGTCTCTGTGAGTTAAAATAAACGTTATGTGTGAACATCTGTGGAGCCTCAATTATTACGGAACCCACAGAATATAATACTGGCGACGAGGACTGAGGAAAGTACGTGAGTTGCTGAGCTGCTGAGCGAGCCAAAGTGTGAATTTCTCCTCAGAGCTATTCAGATCCCTGGCCTACAGAGCAAACCATGGCATCGCCTCAGAACTTTGTGCCTTTTAACCCAGTGACCGAATCGTGGGAGGCATTTGTAGCCCGTTTTGAATGCTTTCTTATTGCCAATGAATATACAAACCTATCTAGTGAAAGGAAGCGTGCTTATTTCCTGGGTTTCTGTGGGGCAGAAATGTTCGAGACAGCCATGACATTGATGGCCCCCCAGTCAATTCATGCAGGGACTTGGGATGACTTCATGGCTAAATTAAAAAGACATTACGCCCCGACACCCTCCAGAATCGCCCGGCGGCAGCTGTTTTACCATAGGGATCAGGCTGAGGGGGAATCGATAAACCAGTATGTAGCCGCTTTACGTAAAGTGGCGCGCCATTGCGAATTTGTTGATCTGGATGATTACCTTTTGGACCGGCTCGTCAGCGGTGTCCGGGATGAACGCCTCAAGTGGCGTCTCATCGCTAAGCAGGACCTCACATTTCAGATGGCATTAGATGAGGCATGTGCCTCAGAGCTGGCCACCCTCTCATTAGCTGATATGCCTCGAGGGCAGAGCCCACAGATAGCAAAAGGAGCAACAATTCATTTCAACAAAGCTGATCCACTATATGAGGAGGAGGAGGAGGAAGACGCTGTCCATCGCCTTAAAGAGGTTAAGAAACCAAATACTCATGCGGGAGATAGCCTCCCTCTGACTGGCTGTTTTGGGTGTGGGGGAAATCATATGCGAGCCGCCTGTAATTTCAAAGACGCAATTTGCCGCCGTTGCGGCCGACGGGGCCATATTGCCCGGGTTTGCCGATCGGTCCAGCCTGAGAGGGTTCCACAAAAGGGTCCGTCAGCCGGCCTTTCTCTTGGAAGACGACCTCACCTGAGATCCAGGAGGCCGCAGGATGACTGCTATGCCATTTTCCGTGATGAGATGCGAGGAACAAGGATCAGGTGGCGATCTGAGGAACCGATCCAGCAGAAAATCCGAATTTCCGTCCTGATCGAAGGGCGGCCATGCTTGATGGAAGTTGATACCGGATCTGCAACTTCCATAGTCTCCTGGAGCACGATAAAGCGTCTGGTGCCTACTATTGCTAAGAAGCGTCTGAAGCCTTGTGCTGTTATTAAAAGACTATCAGGGACGGCCAATTCCCATTGTGGGTAGTGGGAAATTCAGGGTACAATTCAAGAAATTTGTAGGCCGCCTATCACTGGTAGTTGTAGATGGCTCATTGCCTAGTCTTCTGGGGCTTAATTGGTTCGAAGCCCTGGGTTTGACTATTCAGGGTGTTAACTCGATTGGAGCTAGTCAGCTGGATACACTGGTCAGGGAATTTCCCACTGTGTTCGATGGCCAGTTGGGAAAATATACCGGAATGCCTGTTTCATTTAACTTAGACCCTAGGGTGGTGCCGCAGATTAAAACCGCGCGGGTGCCATTTGCCCTGAAGCCTAGGGTGGATGCAGAATTGGACAAACTCATTGCCCAGGGCGTTTTAGAACCAGTAGATTATGCCCAATGGGAGACCCCCATTGTGACTCCCATTAAGGCGGATGGTTCAATCCGCATCTGCGCGGACTATAGGGCAACCATTAATCGAGCATTACAAGCCCATGCATATCCAGTGCCAGTGGTGCAGCATCTGCTGCACTCCTTGGGGCAAGGATCCATCTTCGCGAGGCTTGACTTAGCACAGGCATACCAACAATTGCCTGTGGATGAGTCCACAGCAGCAGCACAGACGATTGTCACTCACCGAGGCGTTCAAGTGTCGCCGCCTCAATTTGGCGTCAGTGTGGCCCCAGGGTTGTTCCAATGCCTCATGGAACGCCTACTCCACGGAATACCCGGGATGGTGCCATATTTCGATGACGTGTTGGTTTCGGCAGCAAGCACTCCAGAACTGATGTCCAGACTACGCCAGGTGCTAGTTAAGTTCAGGGATGTGGGGCTCAAAGTTAAGAAAAGCAAGTGTGTAGTTGCTGTGCCCCAGGTAGAATTCCTAGGGTTCCTAGTGGATAGGTCGGGTTTACACCCCACTACGGCCAAGACCAAGGCAATCCTTGATGCGCCGAGAACCCGCAAGAAGTCAGAGTTACAGGCATTCCTGGGGCTCTTAAACTTTACGCAATCTTTCTGCCACACAAGGCTTCGTTGCAGAGCCTCCACCGCCTGTTGGATAGCAGGTCCCCGTGGGTTTGGAATGCGAATGCTGCTGCTGCTTTCCAGGCTGTCAAGCAACTCTTGGTGTCTAACGCAGTTCTTACACAGTTCAACGAAAACCTGCCGCTTGTCCTCTCCTGCGATGCGTCTCAGTATGGGGTTGGCGCTGTGTTGAGTCATCGGCTGCCCAACGGGTCGTAAGCCCCGATTGCATTCTTTTCTCGAACCTTGGCTGCCGCGAACGCAACTACTCACAGTTGGATAAAGAAGCATTGGCGTTGGTTGCGGGGTCAAGCGGTTCCATGAGTATCTCTACGGTCGCCTGCTTGAACTTGTTACAGATCACAAGCCGCTGTTGGGGATTTTGGCTGAGATAGACAGACTCCGCAAGTACTATCACCAAGAATGACCAGATGGTCGGTGTTCCTGGCGGCTTATTCCTATTCCCTGGTCTATAGGCCTGGGAAACATTTGGGCTGACGCATGGCCCATTGATGACCAAAGTGGAAGACCCGGCTCCAGCGTCCCATGTTTTTCTGATTGACGGTTCCTCCTTTCCCGTTACTGCTTGTGATATTGCTAGAATGTCTGGCTCGGACAGAGTCATCTCAAAAGTTCTTGATTGGGTTCTCCGTGGATGGCCCCAGGGTCCTGTCAGCCCTGAATTGCAGCCTTATAAGCGAAGGCAGCACAAGCTCTCTACCCAATGGGGTTGCCTCCTCTGGGGCATAGGGTTGTAGTTCCGCCCCCCCCCCTCTGACAGTCCATTCTAGGGACACTTCACTGGGGTCACCCAGGCATTGTTAGGATGAAGGCCCTGGGTAGGAGCTACCTGTGGTGGCCAGGACTAGATAGACATAGAGGCCTGTGTGTCGGCCTGTCACCGGTGTCAAGAGACAAGACCGCTGCCGCCTAAGTCTCCCCCTAGAGAGTGGGAGGAGCCTAGGGGTCCTTGGTCCCGCATCCATATAGATTTTGCGGGGCCGTACCAGGGGCAAGTATTCTTAGTGGTCGTCGATGCTTTCTCGAAGTGGGTGGAAATCGCACTAATGCATTCCACCACTTCAGAAGCCGTCATTAGAACTTTGCGACGGTTGTTTGTAACCCATGGGTTACCCGACCTTGTGGTCTCGGACAACGGGCCACAGCTAACGTCCGCCCACTTTGAGTCATTCTTAGCGGGCCTAGGAATACGCCATGCTCTCATTTCCCCGTTTCATCCGGCCAGTAATGGCCGGGCAGAACGAGCAGTCCGGTCAGTGAAAGAGGCATTGGCCAGGTCGGGCCCAGGGGGCTGGCAGGAGAGGTTGGATGAGTACCTCCTGGGGCAGCATTCCACACCGTGCCCACTTACGAATAAGAGCCCAGCAGAGTTACTCATGGGCAGGCGTTTGAGGACCACACTTGATAGATTGCACCCCCAATACTCACCTAGTCAGCCATTGGACTCCATGGGGGCAAACAGGAGATTTGATTTGGGGGAGGGGGTGTAGGCCGGGAATTCCAGCGGCCACCCCCTATGGTTCCCAGGAAAGATCGTGGGAATCACCGGCCCGTGCTCATACAGGGTCGAGTTAGATGAGGGTAGAGTGTGGCGCAGACATTGTGACCAGCTCAGGGCCCGGCGTCAGGTTGGGGATGGGCAGCTGCCAGAGTGGGGCACTCAGGAAGAGCCAGGAGGTAGCCCAACCCAATCATCCCGGGCAGAGGAGCTAAGCTACAAGGGAATAAGATGCCCAGCCCCTGTACCTGATAACCGAGAGGAAGCCTTGTCTGCTCTGCCGGTGGAGGGGCTAGGGGTCCCTGGGCCGGAGACGTCCCCCACAGAAGAGGCTGAGGAGTTGGGTCAGCCAGTGACCATGGCTACAACGGAGCCACGAAGGTCCAGCCGAATCAAGCGGCGCCCAGCGTATCTCCAGGATTACGATTGTGCAAGCTAGGGGGAAAGAAGTGTTACCCACAGAATATAATACTACCTGATTTTTTTTCCATGAATTTTTTTTCTCTGCAGATCCTAAGAATTTAGCCCATATTCAAATTTCATGTTTGTTTGTTTTTTTGCAAGATTGCCTGCATCCCCTCACCCAGGAGTGAAATCCAGCAGGTTCTAGTTCTGGAGAATTGGTAGCGGAAATTTTGAGTTTGGAGAACTGGAAAATACCAGCTCTGACTGGTCCCAGACTGGGGTGAGAATGGAGATTTTGCAATATCCTTCCCCAGGAGTGAGGAGGGAATGGGGATTTTGCAATATCCTTCCCCTGGACTGGGATGGGAATGGAGATTTTGCAGTAGCCTTCCCCTGCCACGCACACCAAGCCACACCACACCCACCAAGCCACGGCCACAGAACCGGTAGTAAAAAAACTTGGATTTCACCACTGCCCCCACCCCAAATACACATACACCAAATTCTGCTCTGTTTTTATTTATTTATTTTATTTATTTATTTTTCACATTTATATACCGCCCTATCTCCCTAGGGACTCAGGGCGGTTCACAGGCACATAAAAAACGTATAAATACAAACTAAAATAACAAGTAAAAAACTTATTCCATAGCCGAATTGTTAAAAAACAGTATAAATAATAAAACCCATTTAAAACCAGTAAATTTAAAATCTAATCCAGTGCCGCGCAGATGAATAAGTGTGTTTTACAATATTTCTCTTCTAATAAATAGACAGACAACTCCAAATCCCTTTTCCTCATTTCTGCTGTTAGTCAGACAAAGACTACTTCTGCTTTCCAGTGTTAAGTACAATAGAATTATTACATGAAAGAAAAAAAACCCCATATGTTGTATGATCAAGCATGTGTCTCTCAGGAAAGAAGCCTTTTAAAGGTTAAACAAACCTCTTGTGTTCAAAAAAAGGTAGTGCAATCTCCAATCACAATGATTTCTGAGGGGAAAGAAAGGATAAATGCTAGATTATTCTTGCTTGTGGCTAGCATTTGTCTTGATGTAGTCTCCCTGGGATTAAAAACCCAAGATGCACTCTGACAAATATTTAGCCGTCTAACATTTGTTTAAATATCAAAACAGAAGCTACAACTTCCCCCTCCTCCCCTGTAATTCAAGGAATCAGTACTGTATAAAGAATAATTCATTTTTTCTTACTTTTTCTAAAGTTTAAAAAAATAAGCTTTGAATAACGAGGAGAGGAGTCTGCTTAGAATGTTGGAAGAAAATTTCATGTGTTCGTTTCCCAGCTGGGAAGCAGTCACCGATGCTGAGAAGAAATAGACATGAAAGCCAGCTGCCAGAAAAGGGATCCTTTAATTCAGGAAGGCAAGAAAAGTAGTGACACAGCTCGAGTGTTCCTGGCTTGCAAGCAGCTTGGGAGTGTGAATCTGAGCCTTTTATGGTTAATTCCCTTTTGAAGCTCCTGCAGCTTGATGGGTTTATCTGTGTGCCTCTAGTTAAAGTGATTGCACTGGATCCTGCCTTAATGGGTTAATCCCAGTGGTGACATGCACTTACCTTCACTACTGGTTCAGCCCGTGTCTCTTCTGCGCATGCGCAGAGGCTCAAAAATGGGACATAATGCCACTGGTGGTACTGGTTCACGCCAGCGGGATAGATCTGGCTGGATTTCACCACTGGTTAATTCTGTTCCTGGGGCTTTGTCTTTCCTATCCAGGGGGTTAATTCTGCTGGGAAAGAGGAAAAGGGAAGGTCTAGGTTAGTTATTTTTAGCCTAATTCCCTTATCTTAATGGCTCTACTTAAGTGTTCCTTTCAGTTGGTGCTTTTGCCTGGGGTTTTCTTAAAGGGGGAAGGGCTAGTTTGAGTCTCTTGGTACTGTTTTCTGAGGTTTCTGGTGCTATGAGGTTTCTGGCACTCTCCTTTTGGGATACACTTCCCACAAGAATTAATCTTTGCTATGGCTCTACATGACTATAATTATTTAGGTAATCAACTAAACAGATTGCCCAGATTAGTGTCATTCATCCCGTTGGATTATTTCAAAATGAATATCTTTTTTTAAAAAGAACTGTTCTTTCTCATTTTTCCTCAATCTATTCTAATATGACATACCCTTCGGCCAACTTCCTATCCCTTCTTATTTCTTAATTTTAGTTCGACTTCGTCAATTTTATAGGGCGTTATTATATTTTAAATTTGGCCATTTGAATAAGTTTTTTAAGGGTTGTTTTTAGTATTGTATGTATTGTTTCTTTTGTATTTTATTTTGACTGTTCACCGCCCTGAGTCCTTCGGGAGAAGGGCGGTATACAAATTAAAATATTATTATTATTATTATATTAGTTCGACTATTTGCAAAACTTCATATGGTGTAATTCAAAATAACCCCCCCAAAAAAGGGGGGGAAGGAAATTGGGGAAATTAGTTTACATATTTAATTGATTTCTATACTCCTGATACTTGGCCGCATGATTCAGGTGGTATATACTATCAAGAGCAGAATAATCAAGTAAAAACATAGGATTAAAAAATGTTTAAAAAAATTCTATTCTATTCTATTCTATTCTATTCTATTCTATTCTATTCTATTCTATTCTATTCTATTCTATTCTATTCTAAAAGGGCAATCTCAAAAATCAACTCAATTTTATTGCTATTTAAAAAAAAAATATCCTTGACAAAATATAGAAGATAATACAGAGACCTACCAGCTCATTCTATGTTATGTTTAGATGATTTTAATAAAAAAGAAACATGAAGTCAGTACATAGCCATTATTTTCGCTTTGTTTTTATAAAATTTTATTACAAGCCTACCACATGTAGCTATGGTTCTAAACTAGGTTAATGTAATTTTGGTACTAGCTATGAATACAATGTAATGAATTTTGTCTACCATATAACATGAATAATGCTTTGGCTACTTCTAAAAGCTAGGAAAAAGAATGAATTATAAGGAAGATTTTAAAATTTAAGCATATATTCTTTTTTCATATATATGTATATCCTGCCAACCTTTAATCTTCCCTTCCTGTATGTGTATTTAGTCATTTTCTTATTCCAATATTTTATTCATTCATTTATGAATCTTTCCTATACCTATTTCTTATTTCATGCTAGAATATATAGATTAAATATTTAGAATGATGGGGTTAGAAAGCATTAACCTTGATAGTTCCTTGTCATAAAAATGTTCACCTCAGAAACACCAACCATGATAATATGAACTTAAAACATTATACCACTGCCAATTGAAAAAGTCCTTCACTCTTTAATAGCACGTTTCACAAAATATGCAAACCAGCATTTTAGTCAATTACTGCCCATAAACCAAGAGTAGTATGTATTTTTATTATCCCCGTGTAGTTGCTTAGTTGCTTTCTAAACATTTGAGAGGGTGATAGAATGGGAGAAGAAAATGTAACATATATTCAACACTGGTCTGTGTTGCTAGGCAACTTGAAGAGCTATGAATTTAGCATCCAATGCTGATCTATTTTCACTGATTGTATTAGCTTAATCAACAGATTAAAGTGTATTTGCACCGATACAACTGTTGTTAAGGCCAAGACCGTTGCCCCTGGCAACTGTTCCATTTTGCAGTTCAGACCCTCAAGAAGATCACTAGTCATTAAATTTTTATGGTGGATTTTTTTCCAACAGGGTATTTATTGACAAGTTAAATATGTATTGTCTATATTCAGATATTCAGAGACTTACAGCCTTTGATCCAAAGCTTTTTATATCATTCATTTGCATTAACTTTTGACAGGTATTTCTTCATTGAGCTCAGCAAAACTATAGCAAGACCTACAGCAGCTCTTTCTGGTCTCGCTGCTAATGATTATTATTGAAGTAAGTACACAGAACAACACTCAGAACTACCACTTGTTGAATATGTTGACAAGCTTCCAAACAGCTAGAGAACAATATGATCCATTGAATATGGTAATATCTTGATTTTTTTCCTGAATATTAATATCAAGCAAATACCTTATATTTTTTTCTAGGATAATTCTATTCTGAAAAAACATGGCAGAAGGTCTATAAAATAATAAATGATGTAGCAAACACAAAACCAAACCAAACCACCAATATCCAAGTTCTAGGTTTGGGATCATCAAATGAAATGCAGCCCTAATATAAATATTCATTCAAGGAGCACACCGTTAATTTAACATTTAATGTAATACTCTGTTATTAAGTTGCGATTATGGTAATCGGATAAAGACGTGAGCATGGTAACTGCTTTTTCCCCCCTGCTTTATTTTATATTTATCAAGGATAGAATTTACCCACAATAACGGAAAATAAAATCCAAAATCAGAACATTTTTTAATTCTGCCTCCATATCTGCATCTTTTATCACATTTCCCCCAACATCTCATTAGTCACAGCTGGATAATGCCTGGTAAACCAGAGGGGTAAACCACATAATTATTTTGGATATATAATATATTCACAGGCGGTTTGCAAGCCGTCCTTTTGCCTATTGTTCAAAAATCTTCTCACTAATCATTTAATGCACTTTAATTAAAAATAGGCAAGAGTATCATTTGGTGTGATCGTATCTTCAAAAAGGAGCTCACATACACTTCTTTGATAAATTTTTAAAAGTTTCACTGGTTGCTGAAAATACATACCTGGGATATCTAATTTTATAAACAAGCCAAATTAAAACCTCTTTTCAATTTTCATTCTGGGTAAGCAATCCCAAAGTTTTACAGCTCTAGCCAAAGTTGGGAGATAATTGGAGTTTTTAGCACTGAGACTGTCTTTATCAGTTGTATGTAAAGGATATGACATTTTCCTTTATTTTCACTTTATCCTCATTACAATCTAATATACCAACGATCATAATATTGAAATATATTTTAAATACAAGAGATCAGGACATTATATAACTAAACAGGTGTTTGCCTTGTCAAGGTGATGGAAGATAAAAATAAATATGCAAAATCCCCTTCTGTTATTTGTGTTACTACACTAGAAGAATGGCATTTGCATGAGATTTGTCTTCCACATGGCATCCACCAAGCTGATAGAAAATGTCTACTGATGTTGAAAAAAGAAGAATGGAACAAGAAGCTATTTTGTTGTTATATTTATATTTATATATTCAAATCAACTGATTTTTTTTTATAATATTCAACTTAGTTTCAGCATTTTCTAAGTTCTCAGTAGCTTCCTCAATGGCTCTACTTATAGTCTATTTTTCTCTTCTTCTAATACACCTTCATAATTCCCAATTTCTTCTTTAAAAATTTACTAAAATGAGTTAAACCTTTTGTCTAACTACGTACAATTAAATTCCAGCATGCCTAAATGTCTATTTCTTAGAGCAGGTTCTAAAAACCATTCAGGAAAACCTATTTTTATTTCATGACACATATGAAGTTATTAAGTAAAGGAACCTGGCATGAATACAACATTCCGTTTGACTGTATGTATATCTGAAATCATCTATATAATAATGCTTCATAAAAATGTGACCAATCTTCTATATATTTCTTCTGGATGTAAATGTAAATACTTAAGAGAATCAAATCATTATTTCTTGAGGAAGGCAATGATGACATATTTCCTAATGTTATCCTTAGTTTGACTGCATAATCTGATTTTTATACTAATAATGGCACAAGGTCATGCCTGGTTCACATATATCATGGTTTCTTTATTAATTAGAGAGCGGTATGAGCAGACTTTTCTGGAAAAAAATGTTTCATACACAAATTCAAATTGTTTTATAATAGCTTTCTGTTACTTCAGTGGGTAGCAGCACCTGTTCAACATTGTCTGTATTCAAAATAATAATAATAATAAGCAGGATTTGGGCCTGGTTAGTAATTGAACAGGAGATCAGGAGGAATTCCAGGAGTGTAGGCTAACCTGGTTACTTAAAGATCTGAGAAATCATTAGTGATAAATAATTTGGATACTTTGGCCAAGAAAACTGCATTAGTATGTTCATGTGGTCACCAAGAGGTGGGATCAATTCAATTTACTTTACCATATCTGCGTAGTATTAGCAGCAGTGAATTTGTTGACTCAACACTGGAAAAGATGCATTCAGCCCTCTTCATTTAAGAGTAAGTGGTAAGGCAGAAGCAACCTGCCATTGCTAGCAACAATCAACACAGAGTCGAAATGACGGACCAATGGGATAGCATCTTTAGAAGTGGTGTCTTTAGAAGATGTTACAAACTTGTTATTTTGCAGCTGAATCCTAACAAAAGGCTTGCCTCAACACTTTTACCATACAAATATATATCAACAAAACCCTCCTCCCTGTTGCCCTAAATATTTGTATTTTTTTTTATAGACATCAATATTCTCCTTGTAATTTTAACTAGTGGGGGCAGAACAACTGTGTGAGTTAAAGAGACATAAAGGAAATCCAAAGATGGGATGAGCCTTTAACCCTGAAGTGAGATTTAAGAAACATCCTCTGGCTAAATAAAACTGCTGTGCTTACAAAACGTCTGTACTGCAAAGAAGCATGTTAAATGCTCAGAGTGGAAATAATGTTGAACACAGCAAAAGTACTTGCAAACACTTTTAACCCATTCTCTAACTTCATGCACAGCCAAAAACAACTAAAACAACAGTGAGGGACCAAGGTTATATCTATAGCGGGTGTTGCTATCACAGAAATGGCTTCGAATGTATCCTGGTGGATATGGAATTAGATAAGCAGTATGGAATTAGTATCAAAACATTCATGGATAAAATCTATTGTACTAGAAATCCAGTTAAGAGTTTTTATGAATGAATTCATTTTAAAATGGTGACCTGATTGTTTGGGATGGAGGGAGAATGGTTGGATTAATTCTGAATATTTTTATTTGTCACAACAGTATACGCAAACATTGACATAAAACAACAACACATCATATAAACATATATATAAGCAAAAGTATAAAACAACTATATTAATTTGATACAATGAAAGGGAACAATAGGGCAGGAATGGTAGGCACTTTTGTGCTCTTATGCACGCCCCTTATAGTCCTCTTAGGAATGGGTTGAGATCAATAGTAGACAGTTTTTGATTGAAGTTTTTGGGATTTTGAGAAGAGACACTCTCTTCACATTATGTCTGAGACACTCTCTTGATTGTTATTGAAATGCTATTGAAAACAAGCATTTAAATGAAAGTTGTTGCTAGGTATGAAGAGTGAAAAAACCAAGTCATTTTTGTCAATTAATGTAAAAAGTCAACTGGGAAACAATAGATTAATGTGATAAAAGTGATATGCTGTCTGAGTTTGCTTATTCCCAACCTGAATATTTGGAAAGAACACATGTAGTCCTAAAATGTTTTAGGGATTCTGTAATCTTTATTTCAAATGAAACAGGTAGATGCTACTCCCTACCCTCCTCATTTTGTGCTGCTCATGGAAGTTGGACCATGAAGCAATATTAATTTTTAATATCAGCATTCATCATCAACTATTTTTCTAGGTATTGTCAACCTATTTCAGTATTTTATGTAATAGCTAGGGTATATGAGTGTGCACGGAATGATGTGTTTGATTTCAGTTTTTAAATTCTATACAAAAAACACTATAAATCCTTCTTTCCTTTGTGCTTTCTCTTCTTGGTTTATGTAATTATCTAACTGCCTCTGAATGTTAGTCTGAGAGAAATATCCAAAGGATAAAACCATGGGACATGATGAAGGAAGAAAGGTTTAAACCTTTGAATGACACATGATAAAGGATAAGGACAGTTTGGGCAATAAATATTGTTAGTGAGACATTACATCATAGTACAGTTGGCACCAAAGCGTACCAGGAGAAAATTTAGAAAAAAAAATGAATCCTAAGAATTTATTATCTATTATCATGTCACATTCAGTCATAGATTTATACCAGGAAGTATTTGTTCGTCATCCTCAATATTAGTACATATTATGATACGTGTGTTCTAAGGGTTCATTCACTGTTCTAAGGCATGAACGTGCTCTAATAGAAAGGTTCAGTCATGCATAAAGCTTAATGGTTGCATTTAAATATCAGGGTAAACATAACAAACGAAAAACATTCTGGCCTAGTAAGTTGTCTCAGTTTGGTTATTTATGATGTACAGTTAGTAGCTGGCAATCGAGGTATTGAGTCCCTCAAAGCTCCATTTTATCCCTTATGCTTTTTAACATCTTCATGAAGCTGCTGGGAGTGGTCATCCATGGATATCAACTGAAGTGCCATCAATACACAAATGATACCCTGATTTATATTGACCATCAATTGTGTTGTAAATGTTGTACCTTGATGAACGTATCTTTTCTTTTATGTACACTGAGAGCATATGCACCAAGACAAATTCCTTGTGTGTCTAATCACACTTGACCAATAAAAAATTCTATTCTGTTCTATTCTATTCTTTACTTCTCCTTTTCATCTAATACAAGCATAGCCATCGGTCTTCCAAACTAGTGCTTGGGCAGGGTAATGGATTGGGTAACAGCCAATAAACTGGCTGAATGGTGTCCTGCCTGTCCTAGAAGGTCTGCATTGACCTTAAAGGAACAAGTTTGTACTTTGGGATGCTCTTGGATATATTATTTCGCAGATGTGCCTATTAAATCATTATGCCATAAACTGAGCACATTGGACCTCCTAGAAGCTGGGTGCCCTGATAGGCTCTGTGATTGCAGGAGTGAGCCACAGACTAAAAGAGAGATCAAAGGAGTGGTCAGAGTGAGCAAGAGCTACTATGTTTTTACAAGCCAGGCATTAACCATATTAGAAGGATTGGACTGTGAGCTGGCCCTGCTGGGATGCCTGTTGCTGAAGGAGCTGACTGAAAGCCGTGACAGAGAAATGGGCCAGAGGAAAAGATGTGGGTCACTTTTCAAACCTGCTGTTAATCACCTTTATTATGCTGTGGGCAGTGGTGAAATCTGAACTGGTTTACTACAGATTTGCTGGTTGTACATGTGCAAGCATGTGCAGTGCACACCATGCACCAAATGCGAGGTGCGCACAGATGCGTGCAGTGCACCGCCAAAAGGAGACATGGGGTAAGTAGAACAGCGCATGGGTGGTGGTGGTGGTAATCAGCTGTGGCGCCTATATTGGCCAAGTAGGTAGTAAAAAAATGCTTTTAAAAGTAAAAAAAAGGCTCTGACGATTGCACAGCTCAGCTGTGATCGTCAGAGCCTTTTTTTACCTTTTAAAAGCATTTTTTAAAAGAAGTGGCAGGCGGGAAGCGGGCAATTGGGTGGGCATGGGTGGGGTGGGCAGGGATTTTTGCTACCAGTTCTCCGAACCACCCTCCACCATCACTACCAGATTGGCCAATCCGGTCCAAACTGGGAGCATTTCACCCCTGGCTGTGGGCCTTGTGTTGGCTAGAAAAACAGTCAAGGGGCCCACTAGCAGGGGTTTTGCATCTGCTGCATTTCTAACCTTTCCCTGCATGTTCTTCTTTTTGCTACTAGCACCTTTTATCCTGCAGATTCTACTTTCTATCTGGAAAGGTCAGCAAGTCTTTGGGGGCAGTGGGGTACTAGTTGGGAGGGATAGCATCAGAGTGGCAGTGTGCTGGGGGCCTTGCCTCCTGCAGAGCTTTTCTTTCTGTTATCCCCAAAGAAAGGGAAGAGATTATTACTTGCCTCCTGCCTCTTGCTGCCAAGGTTAGGTTCCCTTGTTTGTTTCGTTGTATAACTATCCCTTGGGATGAGAGCCTGAGGAGGAGGTTGCTGGGTCAGATGAATGGAACCCTAGGCAGTGGACGAGAGAGGCTGAGAGGAGTTTTCTATGGATGATAGTGTGAGTGTGTCTGTGTCTGTGTTTGGGTGTGGGTATGAGTGTGGTGGGAGAGTGGGGGAGCTGAGGTAGTGAGTATCCTAATGGCTCTGAACACCAATGGACTTGAACAATTTTTGGGTGCTTGGCTTCCCCTTTTTGGGATGGGTGAAATCACCACTATGGTAGGTCCTGGGCCTTGGAAATTGAGCAGGGTGGATGGAGGAAGATGCAGCCTTAGGGGTGGAAAAGGCAGATCATAGCATTAGGTGGTGACATGCTAAAGGGAGATAGGGCAGGAGTGGACCACACTCAGGGAATATGGGGCCAATGATTGTAATTATCGGGTAAACTCATAAGCAATGAACTTATCCGATTATTATTATTGGGAAATATTCTGCAGTATCAAATTAATTAATCTGTAACCCATAGAAACAAAAATAAATCAATACATTCATCAGTAAATAATTTAACCGATATGAATTAGGAACTAATGAGAGGTAATAGGAAAAATAACAATAGTTCTCTTTATTTATAGACGATGATTGCCTCCAAAATGATAGATACTTCAAGAGTAAGATAAAAAGTTTTAAAGAAGTAATTAAACAGTGTTTAACAGGATGGTGCTTTCTTTAAAATAATGAACAGTTTTCACTCATTAAAGTTACTACAACCCTTAAAAACAAATACTTTTAGATTTTCATAGAAGTCTGAAAAAAATATTTGGATTAGTATATACTAGAAAAATGCTGTGCTGTGGTCCAAAATAGTTCTTCCACATCTTATGCTTTTATTAAGCTTCCAGACAAAACGAGCAAGAGGAGGAAATGAAATCCAGCATAATCATAGCTACACAAATAAATAATATTAGAAAGTGACCAATGATAAATGTGGCAGTTATTCAGTGACAGAAAACAGGCAAGAATGAGCATACCAATCTTTTTTTTTTCAAAAAAACTTCTAGAATCTGTTCAAGGTCAGTAAGGGATAGGTAGCATTGCTCTAAGTTATTGGAAGATTTCATGTTTTTGTAAGAGAAGGAATCATAGGCTATTTATTGAATTGGTACTTGGTGCTGCAGTGCACAGAAACACAAGGATTTAATCTTATAGGTTAGAATGCAGCTGAGAAGCCCTGAAGAATCAAAACACGGTAACTAAACCTGACAAAGAGCAGTAACTAAACTCAAACAAAGAAACCGACAGATCTATGTTACAATCTTAACTGAATTGTTCTGAAGCTAGGAGAGGGTAACCATATGAGCTCTGCAAAATTGGAAGCAAAAAAGAATACCATTCAGTTTACTAACTTAAAGAGTGCTATTGTGCAATTTATTAACTGCCGAGCTTTTCAAAGACCAAATGGAATATTTGAGTCTGAATCTTTTTTAGCCATCATACAAAAAGACATGCAACATCCTAAGATTTCAGGTAACAATGTGGCATTCACTGGCTTTCTTTTTTCTGAGCTTTTCTTCTGACTACCTATAAACTGAGGTTAGGGACTATTTTAGAAATTGCCATCACTTAAGCAGCATTGGATTTTTTGGCTGAAATATAAATACAATAATGCTGATTAACCTAAAATGATGATGATGATGATGATGATTATTATTATTATTATTGGCTGATGACTTCTATCAGTCTATCAGTGTCCTCACATACTGTATAACAGTATGGTATGCTGGTCTAACACCTGTGGACAGGAAGGTATTTCAGAGAGTGATCAATTTGGCACAATAAACCATCGGTTGCCCTCTAACACCACTAGATGACATCACCAGGTATCACTGTTTCAGCAGAGTAAGGAAGATACTTAAGATTAGCCAGTGTCTCTTTTCACTTCTACCATCGGGCAGAAGACATCGAAGCATAGCCAGCCAGACAAACAAGTTTAAAAACAGCTTCTACCCATGGGCTGTCAGACTCTTAAATACAATCACAATCACTCCACGCACCTATGGAAATGTAGGACTAGTCTTTTCCCCCAATTACTTGTATAGGGATTATTCTCTATACTATTTATGTTGTTTTGTATTTTCTGTTATGGATTACACCAGAGAGACTAAACCAATTTCATTGTATATATGATGTACAATGATAATAAAGGCTATACTATTCTATTATTTCATGGCTATCATTAATAAAACTTGGCATCAACAAAACTTAGCTATCATTAATAAAAACATGAATTGAGTAATATTTTAAAAGACTTCAATTAGAAGATTGAAAAATTCATAACTTTCTTTTAATTGCCTTAATCATTTGAATTACATTTATTATTAAATTGTGATTCCAGAGGCATGTTAAAATCTGTCACTTTATTTACTCCTATTTATATAATGTAACAAGGAGTCACAGGAATCTGATGTATTAATTCACAGTTACACAGGAGTCACAGTTATGATTCAGTTATGAAGTACACAAATTATGAACCTTGGTTTAGCCATAATTTTTAGCTTAATACATTTTGCAACATTGTCTCAAGAACAAAAAGGAACAAAAGCATGGAGAGCTATTTGTAATAAGACCATGTCCATCTGTGATGTAATGATGGATGAATGGCCAGGTTTGGGCATGTATCACTGAGATCTGACTGAGGGCAGCGACGTTGCCCTCTCAGAAATCTGCTTAAACAAGGTTTCAGATTTTGCATCAACTTCAACACGAGTGAGTGAAGTTACCTCTTTCCTCTCCCTGGTTCCGCTCATCCATATGCATCCATTTACATAATGTACATCCTATTATGCAAGAAGTGCAAGTCCTCACTCCTCCCACTTTTAATCTTAATTACAAAGCCAAACAATTAGGATAGAAATTGTAAAAAAAGGAAAAAAACATTATTTACAGGTGGTCCTCCACTTACAACAGTTCACTTAGTGACCATTCAAAGTTACAACGGGGCTGAAAAGTAACTTATGACCATTTTTTACACTTAGGACCATTGCAACATCCACATGGTCACGTGACTTATATTCGGGTGCTTGACAATGGATTCACATTTACGACAGTTGCAGTGTCCTGACGTCATGTGATCACCTTTTGTGACCTTCTGACAAGCAAAGTCCATGGGGAAACCAGATTCACTTAACAACAGTGTTACTAATTTAACAACGGCAGTGATTAACTTAACAAATGTGGCAAGGAAAGTCGTAAAATGGGACAAACTCACTTAACAAATGTTTCACTTAGCATCATAAATGTTGGGTTCAATTGTGGTCGTAGCTCGAGGACTACCTGTACGAAGCAAATAAAGTAGACTTCCACGAGAGACACACAGCATTCCCAAACATCATAACCCTCTCTGCCCCCCAGCCGACACTGTTACTGTTGGCCAGGCTGTCCTCACCCTAATCCCTGGTCTTTTTCTTCTCCCTT
The DNA here is from genome assembly GCF_028640845.1 of Ahaetulla prasina. Lineage (NCBI taxonomy): Eukaryota > Metazoa > Chordata > Lepidosauria > Squamata > Colubridae > Ahaetulla > Ahaetulla prasina. Next base: position 158,300,273 of record NC_080541.1, read on the forward strand.
CATCCTTACTTTTTTCACTTTTATGCATAACTAGGAAAGCTCTACTAAGCTTAAGAGATGTATGGGGTTAATTTCATAAATAACAAATATCTCCAAAGTGGATTTGATGTTTTCTGAGAAGATTGCTTTTGCTTGCATCACTTCAGATTTAAGATTCTTGAGGGGCGATTTTATATTTTGAAAATGCTCTGTGCTTTGGATTCATGCCTGAAACTTTTGCACAGTAATGTTCTCAAATGTTCAGACTTTTAGCTCGATTTGAATTACAATTTATATGCTTCTCTGAAACCTGGTTAAATGAATCAATTGAAAATAGCAGCCTGAACATTCCAGGATTTCAAATTGAACGATCAGACAGAATTCCAGAAACATCTGGTAAAAAGAAAGGAGGAGGCTTATGCCTATATATTAATTCATCCTGGTGTCAAGATTTTAACATAATTTACAAGTTCTGTGACAACAATTTAGAGACTCTAATTATCAACTGCAAACCTTACTATTCGCCTCGTGAATTTTCCTCATTTCTTCTAATTGCTGTTTATGTCCCACCACAAGCCTGTGTAAACGAGGCATTACGAACTCTAGCTGACCAAATCATGGAGGCTGAAGCCAAACACCCTGATTCACTGGCCATTGTTTTGGGAGATCTAAACAAGGCAAACTTAAGGAAAGAACTACCAAAATACTTTCAGCATGTCAATTGTCCCACCAGAGGCAAGAATACTCTAGACCACTGCTACACAACACTAAAAGATGCCTATCGGTCTTTACCACGTGCAGCTGTAGGACACTCTGATCATTGCATGATTCACCTTGTACCTGCTTACAGGCAAAGACTTAAAGCCATAAAACCAATAATTAAATCAGTGAAAACCTGGACGGAGGAATCAGAATTAAAGCTACAGGCATGTTTTGACTGCACTGATTGGAATATTTTTAAAGATACCTCTGCAGACCTGGATGAACTCACAGATACTGTAACATCATATGTCAGCTTCTGTGAAGACCTATGTGTACCTACAAGGAACTTGCGAATACACAGTAATAACAAACCTTGGTTTACACCTAAACTTAAGCAGCTACGACATTCCAAAGAGGAAGCCTACAGAAAAGGTGATAAAATGCTGTACAATCAGGCCAGAAATGCACTAACAAGGGAGATAAGAGCAGCAAAAAGAAGCTACTCTGAAAAGCTAAAGAATCAATTTTCAGCAAATGAACCAGCAAACATGTGGAAAACTCTTAAAAATATCACCGGCTATGGCAAACCTCCTTCCCAGGCTGAAGGTAATCAACAACTGGCAGATGACCTGAATGAGTTTTACTGCAGGTTTGAAAGGAAACTACAGCCACCTATCTCCACAACCCCATCTCAGACACACCAACAACAGCCAAGCCTCCTACAACTGACCCCATTTCATTGGGTTCACAACCCCTAGTGATCACAGAAAAGGAAGTGCAGGACCTATTTCACAGACAAAAGCCAGGAAAAGCTCCAGGCCCAGACAAGATAACTCCTTCTTGCTTAAAAGTCTGTGCTGACCAATTGGCCCCCATCTTCACCCATATTTTCAATAAATCACTAGAGATGTGCTATGTTCCTTCTTGCTTCAAACGCTCTACCATCATCCCAGTGCCAAGAAGCCCACCATCAAGGAACTGAATGACTACAGACCAGTTGCTCTAACATCTGTAGTCATGAAAACCTTTGAAAGGCTAGTGCTTTCCTACCTGAAAACCATCACGAATCCGCTCTTAGACCCCTTGCAATTTGCATACCGAGCAAATAGATCAACAGATGATGCTGTTAATATGGCTCTGCACTACATCCTACAACATCTTGAGTCTCCAAAGACCTATGCAAGGGTCCTTTTTGTAGACTTTAGTTCAGCATTCAATACCATCATTCCAGACATTCTTCTAACTAAGCTAAACCAGCTACAGGTACCGGAACAGACTTGTAAGTGGATCACAAGCTTCCTAACAAACAGGAAGCAGCAGGTGAAGCTAAGCAAGATCACATCAAATACCTGTACAATTAGCACAGGGCCCCAAGGCTGTGTGCTCTCCCACTTCTTCTCTCTGTATACCAATGACTGCATCTCCAATGATCCATTTGTTAAGCTACTGAAGTTCGCAGATGACACAACAGTGATTGGTCTCATTCGAGACAATGACGAATCCGCATATAGACGAGAGGTCGAACGACTAGCCTTGTGGTGCAACCAAAACAATCTGGAACTGAACACACTCAAAACCGTAGAAATGGTGGTAGACTTTAGGAAAAACCCTTCCATACTTCCACCTCTCACAATACTTGACAACACAGTATCAACAGTAGAAACCTTCAAATTTCTGGGTTCTATCATATCGCAAGATCTCAAATGGACAGCTAACATCAAAACATCATTAAAAAAGGACAACAAAGAATGTTCTTTCTGCGCCAACTCAGAAAGCTCAAACTGCCCAAGGAGCTGCTGATCCAATTCTACAGAGGAATTATTGAGTCTGTCATTTGCACCTCTATAACTGTCTGGTTCAGTTCTGCAACCCAACAAGAAAAACACAGACTTCAGAGGATAATTAGAACTGCAGAAAAAATAATTGCTACCAACTTGCCTTCCATTGAGGACCTGTATACTGCACGAATCAAGAAGAGGGCCGTGAAAATATTTGCAGATCCCTCGCATCCTGGACATAAACTGTTTCAACTCCTACCCTCAAAACGACGCTATAGAGCACTGCACACCAGAACAACTAGACACAAGAACAGTTTTTCCCCCAAGGCCATCACTCTGCTAAACAAATAATTCCCTCAACACTGTCAGACTATTTACTGAATCTGCACTACTATTAATCGTTTCATAGTTCCCATCACCAATCTCTTTCCACTTATGACTGTATGACTATAACTTGTTGCTGGCAATCCTTATGATTTATATTGATATATTGATCATCAATTGTGTTGTAAATGTTGTACCTTGATGAACGTATCTTTTCTTTTATGTAACACTGAGAGCATATGCACCAAGACAAATTCCTTGTGTGTCCAATCACACTTGGCCAATAAATTCTATTCTATTCTATTCTATTCTATTTTTAGATTAGACTGTCCTCAGAATCTTATTTCCAAAAAAGGTTAAAAGAAGAAAACTGTAGATACATGTAAATATTGTAATTTTGTTTTAAAAAGCTATTAGTAGTTGAAAAGAATATATTCATTTTGTCAGAAGGATATCAAAGAACTTACAGAAAGAAACCTGCAGACTGGAGCATCGCAACATGCTGTATGTAGGGCTGACCTTGAATAGTATTCCATAATGCAGAATGTGGCTGTGCAGACACTTAATGGGACTGATTTTTTGGCACATGTAATGTCAGTCTGCAAGCTGCATTGGCTTCCAGTGTGCTTCTGGGTACAATTCCAAGTTGCTTTCAGGACCCTCATGACTTGGAACAAGGTTACTTATATAACTTTTCCCATTTTCTATCTTTCCAGATCTGACAGGAAGGACACGTTCTGAGCATCAGCCGATCTTTCGTGAGGTCTTGAAAACTTGGGTTTTTTTTGGTTTTATGCTTGAACCTGGAGTTCCAAATATGAAGTGCAGGCTGTCTCCTGGTTATGTTGATAGTGGGTTTTTTTGATTCCCAGATGTTTTTTTTTTTTTAATTATATTGAAATGTGTTTTACCTATTTAATTGTAAGCCACCCAGTACATATGTGAGATAGGCAGGTATATAAATTGACTAATACATTTTAAATTCACCTTTTTATTATTTTGACATGATCATTATACAAAAATGGGTTAAAGTCAGGGGTGGGCTTCAAAAATTTTAACAAGGGGTTCTGTGCCCAGTTGCTGGTGGGCATTGCCATGGTGGGCTTGGCCTAGTCGGCCTCCTGCACCACGGGAGGGGAGGAGCATTTTTGCCCTCCCCAGGCTCCGGAGGCTTTCCTCAAGCCTCTGGGAGGGCAAAAACGGCCTCCCCAGGCTCCGGAGGCCCTCTGGAAGCTGGAAACAGGCCTGTTTCCGGCCTTCCCAAACTTCTGGTAGGCCCATCTTTTGCCCTCCCCAAGCCTCCATGTGCACCCTGTACTTCCCTTCATCCAAAAGGGGCCACGTGGGGACTTCTGGGAAGGGTGGGGCGGGCGGGGCCAGCCAGGAGTGGGATTTGGGGTTTCTCCAAACTGCACAGAATCTTAGTTAGAGATTCTCCCAAACCCCTGCAAACCCCCAGCAGCCCACCCCGGTTAAAGCTGCATATTTTAGATTTAACTTGTTTGGAGAAAGCAGCCAATAATTATGTGGCAATGATAATGTCAGGATATGCCTAGAAATATTAATAATCTTTATGTAGCCTGGGTATTTTATTTATAACTATACTGAAACTATAATTGATCAAATTATGACAATTGTCTCAGTACCAGTCATATTTAGAATGAAACAGTTAAACCAAATCTTGATTACCTAATTTTCACTTTATTTTGCTTCATTTAACTCTAGCCTTGTAAACTGATGTCAGATTTACACATGAAACACAGAATAGTGTTATGAATATACATTTAAGAAATAACAACTTTATTGCTTATTTGTAATGAACAACCCTGAAAAATAAGAATGGTCAGAAATAACTTTTTCTATGTAAAAACTTTTAAGTAGTTTTCAATCAAATTCCTAATTAATAACTTGTATTTCCCACTTGAATTAATAAAAACCCTGAAAACGTAATAATATGAAGCGAAGAAAATTTCCTCCTTTGTGTTTTTATAGATTTGAAATATTTCATTAATGTTTTCATCAAAAGAATAGTTTATCTGCATTTTTTGCATTATTAATGTTATGCTACAATAACAGTCTTAATGCAGTTTCATTATTTCTACTTCAATGAAACACAAAAATATGCATAGTGCTTGCTTCTGGGGTTTGGAAACCTTGAAAGCAATTAGCCCTCATTGAATTAAAATATGGGAGAAAGTACCATTTTTCAGCCACTTCTATATAACTGATTTCTCTTTCAGTTTCTGCAGATTGATTTCTTCATAAAGTTGCTGCCGGAATTTCAGCATGTCTTCAACATCTTTGTAGCAAAGCATTTGTTCAATAGACAACAGCTTAAAACTATCTAACTTAAATGGGGACTTATTTTGTACCGAGTTTAAAATCCCTAACGACACTTTTACTGAATCACTTAAATGGGAGCATACAGGGAAGATCTGAACTGTCCACAAACTCAAATATGTTTTGTCCCCCGAAAAGAGCTCATCTGAAATTCGCAAGCCCCAAAGCTCTAAGCATTGTTTAAGACTAATGCCAAAAAGACTTAGCAGATGTATATCTGCAAGATTTGCCACATTCTGTTTCAAGTTATCTTCTATGCCCAACACCATGCTCACATACCTCAATTCTCCATCAATTCTTACGCTCAGGGTTGTCATAAAAGTATTTGGGGGTATATCTGCTTTTGTGTCAATGGAACAACCACTGATGATACTGTTTGTTCCTACTGAAATCTTGGAACCCAATCTAGAATATTCAATTAGTGAACCAGGTGCAACAAAACACTTTGAACTAAGCATACTGTGAATGATACAAGCTGATTTATCCAAGTCTTCTGCCTTGTTTGAACAGATGCTAAAAACATTTGGCAGCAGACCCAACTCCAATTTCATTTTTCTATCAGAAGTGTAATGAAACAAACACTCACGAGTAGTTCCAATATGGTAGAATTTGGAATTGTTTAGGAGTATAACATTGAGAGGCAAATCTTTTAGTATATTAAATACCTTCTCCCTTATTTCTATTAGACCTGATTCTTTCGTGACATTTTCAATCTTTTTTGCATAATCTTTTGTTGCTCCAGACCCTAATGCCTGCAGAAAATCACCATAGGCATCTATTTCATCGCAAAGTTTGCCTATCTGTTTATAAAATGTTAGCAGAAGTTTTGCAGTGGTGTGATCAATGTAAAATAAGCTATCTGTATATACAAACTCAGATTCCATAAGTGAATCTCCCAGTTCTCCAGTAGGTGATGTTTGATAATCACTCCTTTTATGCACTGCTCCAGACTGATACATTTTTTCAATGCTAGGCTTATGCAGAAAAAGATGACAAGATCTGTACTCAAGTTCTTTTTCTATCAGGTGTAATGGAGGCTCCAATACAAAAACTCCATGAGTTGTACCAATGCTCAAACTGGAAGGATGAGCTAATGCAGTAAATCCAGGCTGATTAAACCTTAGGAGTTCTGTCGCATCAATATTGTAAAATTCAATATCATCTGCACATGTAATCAAAACACCTGGATTCATACAAGCAGGAAAATCAATGTACATGGCTAATTTCAAATCAAGCATTTGGTAAATTGGATCCCCACAAGGCAAAGCTGTGAAAATTTTTCCCAGGGCACTGGCGTTCGGTAAACGTTGACTATAACCACCTTTATAAAAACAGGAAAAAAAATGAAGAATATTTACTATAAATAAAGCATGCCTATATTCATATTCATATGCATCGAGATTCTAAAGAATTTTACTTGAGGTTGATTCTTTAATATCTTGTGTAAATATTTTAATATGATGTATGAAAAAGATAGGGGAAAAAACATACTTACTAGTAACTTCCCCTGATAACCCTTAGAATATTCAGAATATCTGAAACTTAGGATGTAGTGGATTTTAGATACAAATATTACAAAGGCTAAGAACAGGTTGCATTGTTTTTAAAAGTTGTAAATATTTACAAAACTAGTAAAAGTTTACATTCAAATTCTGATAGCTGTCCTCAACTGTTCTGAAATGATGAGATTCTTAATTATTGCTTAGTTTGATACAAGTGCTACTTTTAGATGCTGCATAAAGAACAAATAGTAGAATACTGCATACTTTAAGATAGTAATTGCTTCAATTGTTTCTTAAAATTATACAGTATATATAGGATTAGTCCAGTGCTGTGCAAATGCTCTTCTATTCATGAATGGACTTCCTTCCCGCCACCACCTTTTTTTTCCTCTGCAAATTCTTACAGGAGTAATCAAGGGTGAAATGTAAAATTTGTTACTACCGGTTCTGTGAGTGTGGCTTAGTGATGGGAGTAATGTGACTGGATAGGCGTGGCCAACTTTTTTTTTTAACTTTTAAAAGCATTATTTTCTACAACCTCTTCTGCCGAACAGGTTGTAAAAAATGCTTTTAAAAGCCTCTGATGATCAGGCAACTCAGCTGGGATTGCCAGAGGAGCCTTTTAAAAGCATTTTTTCTACAACCTCTTCGCACAAAAACCTGGATGGCTTTGTTGTGCATGAACTGTAGTTGTAGAACCTTTTTAAACGATACTTCACATAGACTGCCAAATGTACAACCAGCATGAAGGCAGACTCTTCATATAGGTTACAGCTAACTGGTGCTGCACCCTGTATTTCCATTATGAAAACTCTGGAAGAACCCTCAACTTGTACAATTCACCTATTTGCTATAAACCTTCATTTAAAAAGGCTGTGATCCTATATTCAGCACTTACATTGTGTGGAGCAAGTTACAGATTGTTTGTCTCCTTCTACTTCCAAACATTAATATAAGAAACCAAAGAATCAGTGATTCATCATATTCTAATGCACAGGGACACTGAGATGATTGCTTTCTAATGACTTGTAAAATAATTCTGAAAAAAATCACAAAGGATTTCCAAATTCAACATTATATACCAATGTCATACTTTATTCTTTCAAGTTTTTTGTAAATTATAAATAACTGAATTTTTGTGGGTCATTAATACTATTATTTGTTCTACAATCCTTCCTTTCTCTAAGGAGTTTTGAACAGAATTTTAAACACATTTTCAGGTTATAATTTAACCTAAATATGCTTATCTGACTTTGAGTATAATTTTGTAGTGGAAAGAAACCCAATTTATCTTCACTACTCTCTTCAGGGAAAAAACAAACAGACGTGTACCCTACAAGTAAGATAAGTTGACGGATAAAAATTACCAGAATGAATTAATATGATAGTGAGGGTATCCCATTTATCTCCATAATGCTCTTCTAAGCACCGAAGGGCATGAAGTGTTGATCCACCATTTCCTACAAAACATTTCAACACATATTTAAATTTAGGAATAACAAGAATTAACAGGATTAGTTTGCAACCAACTGATAACATCTATCTTTTGAAAGTCATGTTACTTCAAAACACACACCACCACAAAATTTTAAGTGAACTTGGATCAGTCATCATTTTTACAGTGGTCATGGAAAAGGTGATTGGAAACTCTCAACTGTAATCTCTGTAACTCTAACATCAAACAACAGCCCTGGAAATGTTACCTATTTGCCAAATCAGTCAAACAAAATGAAAAACTATTTTCTCAAGAATAAATCTGTTTTATGAGAAGTACTCTCTTCTGTTTAGATCCTACTGTAAAATGTTTAAAACATTTTAAAAGTTTGGATTGAAAATTATAAAATGGAAATATTTTATATATTTATATTTAATTATATATATATATATATATGTAGGTCTTTGGTTAATTGGGTTTTCTCCCACGTAAAATTGGAAGTTTCTTGGCGACGTTTCGACGAAGTCTCATTCGTCATCTTCAGGCTGGTGTTTACAGCTTCGTGCTTCTAGGAGCAATGTGTGATTGCAGCTGTTCCTTGTTTTAACTGCTAGTGGGGGTTTGAACTGATTGGTTGGGAGCTTGGCTGTGTTCTGATTGGGTGGAGGTGTGTTCTGATTAGTTGGATGTTTGGCTGTGCTCTGATTGGACGGTGGGGTTGGCTGTGCTCTGATTGGATGGGGGTGTGTTCTATTTGGGTGGGGGGGGGCTTGGTTGTGCTCAGGTTAGTCAGACACTTCCAATTTTACGTGGGAGACAACCCGAATAACCAAAGACCTACATACAAACACCCGTGAAAACCTCAGAAAACATATATATATGTGGGAGCTTCCAAGCTCCCACCCAATCAGTTCAAACCCCCACTAGCAGTTAAAAAGGAAGAAACAGCTGCAATCACACATTGCTCCCAGAAGCACGAAGCTGAAGCCTGAAGATGACGAATGAGACTTCGTCGAAACGTCGCCAAGACACTTCCAATTTTACGTGGGAGAAAACCCGAATAACCAAAGACCTACATACAAACACCCGCGAAAACCTCAGAAAACAAATATTGCACCTCTACGGGGAGGAAATCCACCATCTGACCAGGACCTATGAAAAACTAGAAGTCCAAAGAGCTTCCATTTTATGTGACCTTGCATTCCTACGAAACTGCCGAGATCAAAATTTAATCCCCAAATGCTTCCAATTGAAATTCCACTCCAACTCTGCAGCCACCAAACGCATCCTAAAAAGAACAGAATTGGCCCTAATTAGAAATGAACTTCACACAAAAAGATTCCTCCTAGATCAAATCAACAAAGATCTCCTCACACTTCACCTCAAACTCAGCAACAAGATGCACCCTGCACTTTGGGACAAATCCAAACAACTTGCCGTCTGGGGAGCCGAAACACAGACCACCCTCAAGACGGGCACACACACCAACAAACTCCCAAGACTACAAGAACGCCAGAAAACAAACCCCTCCACCCTCACAGCAACACATGAAACAAACAGTGCATAACATCTCAGATAGGATCCCCACCAAAGCTGAAACCGATGTCCTTTCCAAAGGATTCAACTTTGCAGTCACTCCCAAATACATCCCCACTGAGACCATTATATGCGGAGTTGAAACCAGCCTGACCAAAATCAACCCCGATGACGCTAACAAAATCAGACTCAAATCACCAACATCCTCTGCAGCAGCAAGCCACCCAAAAGCAACTTACCCAAAGAGGAACAGACAGCACTACTTAACCTGAAAAAGATACCAGCATAATAATCCTACCAGCAGACAAGGGCAACGCCACGGTGGTTATGAACACATCTGACTACCAAACCAAATTAACCAACCTACTCCAAGACCCTGCATACAAGCCCCTAAAACAGACCCCACCACCTACCTAGAAAAACCACTAGATCCAAAATAAAAGCCTCCCCATCAGCGAAGAAATCCAACAAAGAATCATTCCCAGAGAAATCATCCAGATGCCCTAAGCTCTACGGCCTCCCAAGATACACAAAGAAGGAACCCCACTCAGACCCATAGTCAGCTCCATAGGCTCACCTCTACAAAACCTAGCCAAATTTCTCGCCAAACAACTACAGCCCTATGCAGAATCCATCGCCTCACACGTAAAAAACTCATTCCAGTTCATAGAGATCATAAAGAAACAAAACTTACAGCCCAGCGACCTACTCGTGAGCTTTGATGTCATATTCCTCTTCACCCAAGTGCCAATCAAAGAAGCCTTGACAGCTATCCAAAACAAATATAACCCCCCCAAGCACATCCTAGATCTGACCAACCACTGCCTATCCAACACATACTTCATCTATAATGGACAAAAATACAAACAAATAGAAGGCGCACCCATGGGATCACCCCTCTCACCTGTCATTGCCAACCTCTACATGGAACACTTTGAAACCCAAGCACTAGAAAAATCTGATCACAAACCCAAACTCTGGCTCAGATACGTAGACGACACCTTCATAATCTGGCCACACGGGAAAGAAAAACTTGAAAACTTCCTCACACACCTCAATAGCCTACACCCCAAAATACAGTTCACCATGGAAACAGAAGTTAACAACCAACTTCCCTTCCTAGATGTCTTAGTCTACAAGAAACCCAATGGCTCCCTAGGACACACCATCTACCAGAAGAAAACACACACAAACCGCTATCTGCATGCACTCTCACACCACCACCCAGCACAGATCAACTCCGTAGCCAAGACACTCATCTCTAGAACAAAATGCTTAGCTGACGAACAACACCTAAAACCGAACTACACACTCTCACAAACGTACTAACATCCAATGGATTCCAGAGAAATAAGATTACCAAACTAATCCAAAAAGAACCCCCCACTAAAACCCAAGACAGAGAGCAAGAAAATGGCACAGCCCTCCTCCCATATATAAAAGGCACCACAGACAGAATCAGCAAGATCCTCCACAAACATAACATCAAGACAGCATTCTGCACAAACCAAAAATATCCACCATCCTAAGAAACCCCAAAGACAAAATTGAGTTAGAAAATCAAGGAGTATATGAAATCCCATGCACCGCCTGCCCCACCACATACATTGGACAAACCAACAGAAGAATAAGTGCACGATTGAAGAACACAAGAACTCATTCAAAAAGAGGAACTAACTTCTTCCTGGTCCAACACTTTAAAGTCACAGGACACGATATTGACTTTAAAAAGACCAGAACTATCGCCAAAACTGAACACTTTAACAACAGAATAATCAGAGAAGCCATCGAGATAGAAAAACGCCCACACAGCATGAACAAACGAGATGATACCTCCGCCTACTAGCTATTTGAAACCTGCCCTTATTGACAAACGTGTCCCTAACACGAGGAATGACACCAGACCCACACTCACGAGGTCCACACAGGATGTCACCACCACACATCCACCCAGAAAGCACACCCAAACCCACACTGATCAGGAAGCACGACCAAGGACCAGAAGCCAGACCGCAGCTGCAACATTAGCCATTTCAAACCCCTCCAATCCATACATGCAGCAGACTGACACCCACTACGAAGATGTAGCACGACCACGAACACGAAGCCAAACAGCAGCAGTGCAGCTCACCAGCTCAAATCCCCCTGCAACTCAGACTAATTTGAGCACAACCAAGCCCCCACCCAAACAGGACACACCCCAGCCAATCAGAGCACAAAAACCCCATCCAATCAGAGCACAGCCAAGCTCCCACCCAATCAGTTCAAACCCCACTAGCAGTTAAAAGGAAGAAACAGCTGCAATCACACATTGCTCCCAGAAGCACGAAGCTGAAGCCTGAAGATGACGAATGAGACTTCATCGAAACGTCCCCAAGACACTTCCAATTTTATGCGGGAGAAAACCCCAATAACCAAAGACCTACATATATATATATATATATATATATATATATATATATATATATATATATATATATATATATATATATATATATATATATATATATATATATATGTTTTCTGAGGTTTTCACGGGTGTTTGTATATAGGTCTTTGGTTGTTCGGGTTTTCTCCCGTGTAAAATTGGAAGTGTCTTGGCGACGTTTCATATATATATATATGAGAGAGAGAGAGAGAGAGAGAGAGAGAGAGAGAGAGAGAGAGAGAGAGTAATATGCAACACAAATGATGGAGCTGATCTCAAATATCTATTTCATGTCCAGATCTCTATTTTTTCCCTAGAATGCTTTTAAGGGAAAAAAGTTTTCATAAACTGAGACACTGTAAAATTTAATACAAATACTACCTAAACTAGAAAAATCCTTAAAAGTCTATTCAATTGACATGTTGTCCAAAAGAACATCCAGCTCATTAATGGCAATGGAATTTCACATTTGAATCAAAAGAAGCATAATAATAGTATTTGAACATATTTCAGAAAGTTTAATTAATATAATTTGGCTTCTAATGACATTCTGGAAATCTTTCAGTAAAAGATACAGCTGTCATAATATGCACCAGAAGGAGAATCTTTTTATCTGTCTGAAAATTAATCAAATAGTACTGAACATTTAACCACAAACTGTCTCAGTTTCTGCTCACCAGATGATTGAAAAGTTAAACTTAACAAACTTGAGGCAGAAGCCAGCTAATGTATTTTTAAATTCCATGGATCTTAATGACAGAAAACAGAAGTACTTAATTTAGTTTGAATGATGACAGCCTTTCCAATCCTACTGTTTCCCACATGCAGAAGTTCAGCACAGTCATGATGGTGAAAGAGCATCATGAATGGATATCTGTAGCAAACTGAGATTACATTATGACCTCACAGTGCAAATTCTGCTCTTTCAGATTTCTATTCCAATTTCTGGCATAAGCTCCATCGCTTATTCTGCTCATCCTTCCTACAAATGCTCAGGCCCCATCTCTGGAAGGACTGTATTATGTTTTGAACGTATGTATGGATATATATGTTTTATTTTGCTAATATTAACTTTCTCTGAATTGCAGAACCTACCAATTTTTGGTCCAGGAGGATCAGCAAAAACATGATAATTCACTCCCAGGGGCAATTCTTTTCTTTTCAGCTTTTCTGATAATTGTTTTTGATAAGCTATTTCTTGCTTTTTATCAACTGCTGTTATTACAACAACATCCCAAAACTCTCCAGTCTGCACAGTTTTACCTATTGGAAAAAGGAAATGTCATTACAAGGGCTATGATTACCAAAATGATTTCAAATGTTCTTACCCCAAACAAGACTCAAAATCCTTGAATTGGGATTCCTACTCCTCACTCCCAATTGGCTGCAAGTGATATTCCTCCAACACCACCATAACATACCTACAACTTACTTACACTGCAGTTAGCTACTAAAGTTCAACCATTTTCTTCTTCCTTGGGTTCAGGTTCACCTGATTCAATGTATAGTTGTCTATTAAAGCTTTCCTTCTTGCTGCCTAAAGTGCCAAAAGATGTGCATGTATTGAAAATGATTTGGAAAAGGTACTTTGGAATTTGTGTGGGAACATGAATGCAGCACTTCTTTAATGATTAAATAATTAAAGTAGCTGTATCTTTTCTGTGGCTCTCTTTTCTGCACTCTTTTGCAAAATTGCTTTTACTGGACATAAAAAAGTCCATGTTACATGAGCCTGCAAAAGTGCTTAGCCATTCAAAAAGAGGTGCTTTATATGCATTCCAACATATTGAAAAATGTGCCTTTAAATGCTTTTCCAATGCTGTACAAACCTTATGCTTGGGGAGCAAGGAAAGGGTATGACAATTTTCAGAAGTAAATGTGGTTGGAAGAAAAACAGTGATGGAACACAACAGAAATATCTGGTGTTCACTGGAATATTCCGTTCCCAAATCTGTTGAGTTTTGCAAGTCCCCTACTTCGCACAGAACTAAAATGCTTTCATTGCATGTACAAAATTTCCAGTCTATTGGAAATAGATATTGGTGAGATATGCTTAGCGTTATCAAGATGAGAACACTGTATTTTCTATAGCGAATGACAACTGATGTGCTCATTCCTTTACAAAGAGCCAATATATGAAGGGAACTATAAAATCTTACATCAATATAAAGAAAGAGAAGTGTTGAATTCATTTATTTACAAAGCCTCATCTGAAACAGAAGCAGGTTCCTAATATCACACTAAATTCTAATGCAGGGCTTAGCACGTTGAGCTAACCTAGCCAACAGCACTTTATCCAAGCATGGTTCAGTAAACTATGGTTTATTGCAAATCCATAGTCTGTAAAGCTCTGTGATAGAAAGGGCCAAGATGCAGAAATTTAAACACCCTCCACCCGCATTTCCCCCCCACTGAAATAATGGAGGTGGGAGCTGGTTTCTGCACCAGGAATTACGCGAAGTCCCTTATTCCCACAACCGCCCACCCGGCTAGCCATTCAAAGAAGGTTCTGCCGAGGCCCGAAAGCAAAACAGCCCGTGCTGCAGCCCTAAGCAGCCACCTCTCAACCCGGCGAACTTCTCCAGCCGTTTCCGCGTCGCTCGGCGCCGCCGGGCCTCAGCCTCTCCCGCCAGCGGCATCCCGTGGTCTGACGCCGCTTCGCCCTCTCTCGCTTCCGCCCCGAGGCCAACGATGCCGCCGCCTCTTCCTTAACGGGGCCGGGCTTGGTCGAGTAGGCCTCGGTGTCGCGTCGGAACAAGCCGGTTGCTTGGCAACCGGCAGGCCGCGTCTCTTGAATCTGGGGTCCGCTTTCTGTCCCGGGAAGACAGGCGACGGGGCCCTGCTTGGGATGGGGAGGGAGTCGGTGAGTGAGGAGCAGAAGGAAAAAAACGCTGAAAGGAGGGAAGGGAAGAGAGAACCCGAGGTTGAGATTCCCAGCTGGATGAGTTGCGTGTCCGGAGTTGATCACCTTTGCGGCTTCTGACCTGCAGAGCTTGGGAAGAACCAAGAGGGAGAAGAAAGCTTTTAACCCTGGAATCTGACTCTCTCTGTGTAAATCTAAATATCTTTTATTAAGAGAGTAGCTTGTAAAGGAAATGAGGGCTGCTTCTTTTTGGAGGTGATCTTTCCCAGATAAGAATCTGGTCATTAAGGAGCGATTCCTCCAAGGCTCATTGTATCCAGCGAGCTACCTTGCCCTGAGAAAGTTGGGGTAGGAGCAAAAATTACTCTTCAGAATGGTAACTTGGCCTTTTTTCCAGGCTCTTCTAATACCTTTGTTTGGGGAGGGGGGTTAGAATAGAATAGAATTTTTTTATTGGCCAAGTGTGATTAGACACACAAGGAATTTGTCTTGGTGCATATGCTGTCAGTGTACATAAAAGAAAATATATGTTCATCAAGAATCATAAGGTACAACACTTAATGATAGTCATAGGTTACAAATAAGCAATCAAAACAATATCAATATAAATGATAAGGATACAAGCAACAAAGTTACAGTCATACAGTCATAAGCAGAAGGAGGTGGGTGGTGGAAACAATGAGAAGATTAATAGTAGTACAGATTTAGTAAATAGCTTGACAGTGTTGAGAGAATTATTTGTTTAGCAGAGTGATGGCATTAGGAAAAAAACTGTTCTTGTGTCTAGTTGTTCTGGTGTGCAGTGCTCTATAGCGTTTTGAGGGTAGGAGTTGAAAGAGTTTATGTGCAGGATGTGATGGGTCTAAATATTTTCACAGCTCTCTTTTTGACTCGTGCAGTATACAGGTCCTCAATGGAAGGCAGGTTGGTAGCAATTGTTTTTTTTGCTGTTATAATTATCCTCTGAAGTTGGTGTCTGTTTGTTGGGTTGCAGAAACCAGACAGTTATAGAGGTGCAGATGACAGACTCAATAATTCCTTTGTAGAACTGTTATCAACAGCTCCTTGAACAGTTTGAGCTTTCTCGGTTGGCGCAGAAAGAACATTCTTTGTTGTGCTTTTTTGATGATATTTTTGATGGGCATACTGGGCATAATCTTGCTTCCATTGCGCATGGTAAGCTCAGTTCAATTTTGAGGTATGCCCACTGTGGGATTCGTTGTCTAGTTTTGAAATGATTACGAGCCAAAACCTACAAAAGAAAACAATGGTAATTTTATTTACCACTTTGCAAAGAGGGTTCATCAAATGCACACACAGGTATAGTGGACACATTTAAGCCATATTTAAGCCACTTTCTTTATATTCTCTATCCCAGGTTTGTCTCCCATGTTTTCCTCATTGGCTCAGTACTTAGGCTGTCACACTCTATCTGAGGTGCCTAAAACAATACAATAAAATACATTTCCCCCTGTCCCTTATTTACAATTTATCTCTAATAACTATTAGTTTCTGGGAGTTGTCTCTATTTGCCAACAAATTCTAGCTAAAACCAGTTCTGAACATACCACGGGGCCTCTCATTCCTCAGTCCTATGTGCAGTTTTAAGGTCAAGCAACATTTATGAGATTAGACAATACACTGTATTCTTTTCAAAGGTTAGTATGTCCTGCTACAATTTCTGTAAAAACAATAAACTCCTTTCCCACACCACCACCATGAAAAAGGAATAGATTTTTCTTTAAAAAGTGCATTTCTAGGACCCCAAGGGGCTTCTCCCCCACATAAGGATTAGTGAAATCAAAATCACTGTATTTGCCAGTTTTTCTGAAATCTCATCAAACGATCTTGAGAAACTAGGAGCAGTGAATGTGTCAATTTTAATATTTAATATGGTCAATATTTATAGATATAACCATTAAAAACAAAAGTTGTTTGGAGGGCTGTTTATAATTTTTAAAAGCTGGAAGGGATTCTTAGAGGGAAAAAATTAAGACGCCTTATCCCAAATCATGAACTAATTACACAGACTGAATTAACTTAGTAAAAGTGTAAATGGGTAATATCTGAGAAGTACAGCTAAAAAGGAGGATTTGTGTACAAATAAAGGCACCAGAACTTGTCCATTTGTTCTGCTATCAAGATCTTGTAGCCTACTCCTACTTTTCACATGCACCAGAATATAAATCCAGTTAATTTAACTGGTTTATGCCTATGGAGATTCTCAATCATCCTGGTCATGGTTGTTCCAGAGGGTTTTTTTTTCTTCCAAAAAGCAACTGGAATTTCTTCATTTTTTCCTTCGAAAACATTTTACTTCTTATCCAAGAAGTTTCTGAAGAGCTTCAGAAACATCTTTGATGAGAAGCAAAAGCAAAAGCAAAAAAAAAATCAAGAAAGTACAGCCACCTTTTGGGAAAAAGAAAACCCAACAACTTTGGGTTTACTATTGATAAGGCTACTGTATCTGGGCAACCAAAACCCAGATGTCTGCTAATGGAAAGCAAATACTGTAGATACTAAAAGTTTTCTTTGCTGCTATCTAGTTGTTGTCTATATGAGCATAAGGTTCACGAGATAGAGCAGAAGAAAATTCCACAAGTTCAAGAAAAATGCAGTATTGCTCATATTGTACTGAGGAGACAGCTGCACAAAAGCATTAATATGTGGAAGTGTACCAGTTCCCTTAAAGGTTCACAGGTTGTTGGTATATACTTCACACAAAAAAACAAAACTAGTTTAATCCTAGGATTGTATAGGGAAATAAAACACTTGCTGAATTCTGGATAACTGTGCCAATGCTTTTCAGAGTTGAAAGGAGTGATTGTGTAAAAAAAAAATCTTTCTTGATAGATTTAAGATTTGAATAGCTTATATTATTTTTATGTTTGATCATAGAAATAGGTAATATAATATGTTTGTGGACAGTCCTGATAATGCAAAACAAAATAGCTTGCTTCTTTCTCGGAAACTAATACCTTCTTAGGAGAATGACCCAGATGGGCCTCAGTTCCTATAATCATTGGGTTAAAAACAACCAAATATTATCTTGTCCTTCTGTTAGCAGTATTACATTTTCTGAGCTTCCACCCAAATTAATAACAGTCTACAAATGTATTTATTTATTATTTATTTATTTAAATTCACAAAAAATAGTATTTGCAATGTTTGTGGCTTGAGGTAAAAAGTTTATTCATTTGTCATTGTCATTTGAAACCTCTTATTTAAGCCACTTACTACTTTATCAGTAAAATATCCACCGACATAATCTTTTTCCAGCAAAACAAGTTTTTATACTCTTCTCTGAAGAGCCAAAGAAAGATGACCAAGAAATAATTCTGCCTAGGCTTCTTGTTCTTCAAATGGAGTAATCTATTATATACTTACATTAATTTTAACACTAGGATTGCAAAGCAAAGATAACAGTTCATTTCAGTTGAATAAACTGTACGGTTCTATTTGTCTCTAGTGGTGGATCTCAGTTGTAATTTTGACTAGATAATACAGTCTCAGTAGCATTAAGGAAAAATTCTTGATGTAAGATTATTGATATGTGAAAATTTTATTTCCTATACCATGGCCCATTTTAAGATTCATGACAGATACTTTTACCCTCTTTTTAATTTTAAGAGCTCATGCCTAGTCTCCCAGAGATTATAAGGGTGCAAAGTGCAAATGAAAGAAAATGAAGCAGTGGTGCCCTTTGATGTGGTTTTACCGTGTACAAATCTTGCAATAAAAGAAGTCTTAACAATAAGGCAGAATTCTCTTTAAGGAACTGTCTGAAACTAGTCTTGGTCATAACAAAATGTCTGTTTTATGTGCCCCTTAAAATAATGTTGTATATGGGGGAAACTGAGTGGTTGCCTTGCCTTTAAATATATAAATATATTTTTGAAGTGTTGTTAATTCTGTAAATATCAAATTGATATCTCTTTAGACTATGACTAAGCACATTGACATGAGGTGAATGATTCCATAAAAATTAAAGTACAGTCTCATTTAATTTTATAACTTACTCAGTTAAGACTATATAAATTACTTCCGTAGTGATCTCCAGTGACCTAAGTGAGATTTTAATTTTGCAAAGTTAGAAAGTATTACATTTTAAAACATTCTTTAGCAATTGTGCAAGATTGATTGCTGCATTGAAACTACAGTATAGGACTAGAATAGACTTTAAGGCCAAAAGAGTATTCTCCATACAACTTTCATATGGTTCTTTCCAATAAACTTGTTCACTTATAGAAATGCACTTTTTATAGAAAAGCTGTTAATAGCTATTGAGAGAACAGAAGAGGAAAGGCCCTTAGATTTAATATGCATAATTTCATCCCTAATCTAACTCTGTTTAACCAGCCATCGTTGTTTTGAGAAACCTCATTTAAAATCATGTTACAGCTCTATTCACTATAATTTCTCTGCATGAAACCAATAGATTTTACCTTGCACAAAATCCTCATTTGAAATCTGCTACAGCTGAGTAATTCAGGCATGTTGCTAGCCCATTTCACAATTGTTTCCATTCTTCCATCAGTTCCCTAGAATACATGCAGTTATGTAGTTGGGAACAAATAGGTGCTAAGCCAATCCTTAACTGATGTGTGAAGGCTGTGAATTCCAGATGGGGTAAAACAAGGCTAGATTAAGGTAAAGGTTCCCCTCGCACATATGTGCTAGTTGTTTCCAACTCTAGGGGGCAGTGCTCATCTCAGTTTCAAAGCCGAAGAGCCAGTGCTGTCCGAAGACATCTCTGTGGTCATATGGCTAGCATGACTAAACACCAAAGGCATACAGAACGCTGTTACCTTCCCACCAAAGGTGGTCCCTATTTTTCTACTTGTATTTTTTACATGCTTTTGAACTGCTAGGTTGGCAAAAGCTGGGACAAATAACGGGAGCTCACCCCATTAGGCAGCATTAGGGATTTGAACTGCTGAACTACCAACCTTTCAATCAACAAGCTCAGCATCTTAGCCACTGAGCTACCACATCCCTTAAGGCTAGATTAAGTTCTACTAATTTTACTTGTTACTTGGTAATGTTAGGTCTGGTTTTTGGCCAGGGGATCCTTCTAAAGTCTCAGTACCTGCTCAGGTACTAAGTAGATGGAAATCATAGGCAGATGGGCTGTACCCAGCTTCTGCTTATGTCAGGTACAGCTGTGCTGTAGTAGATCACACCATGAATTAACACCTGACTGGACAATTGCAGTGAGCTCTGTGTAGGGCTGCTTTTGGAGACGGCTCAAGCTACAACTTATACAAAACATGGCAGCAAATACGGCAGCAAGACAGTTCCAATGTAGAGTAACATTTGCTTCAATCATTGCAGCAATTGCCAGTAGGTTTCTAGACCCAATTCAAAATGTTAGACATTACTTTTAATGCCCTATATGGTACAGCATTAGAATATATCATCAATACCTTGGCTGGATTGAATCTGCCCATTTGATCCAGTCATCTGAGAATCTGTAGATAGTCCTTTCCAATTCATTAGATTTATGAGCATGGACTAGATATGATCAGGCCTCCTCTGTGAAAGCCCTACTTTATCGAATTTCTTCCTGCAGTCCTTACATTTTAAATAATCTATAAACAAGTCAAGCCTCTATTGTTTCAGTGCTTCTTAGCACTGGTCAACATCAGTTGTGCTTTGACAGAATCAGAGACTCTCTATTGGTTTATAGAGAGAAATCAGGGTTTAGGAAGTTTGCTGGAACAGTGCTGAGCCAAGAGGGCTGATGACTTCCAGTCTTAGAAGTCATGGCAGCTGTAAAGACTTGTCCTTGGGGTTTTACATGATTTGACTTTGGATATTCTTTCTTCGTTGGTTGCTGCTACTCTAAACATTGTCTGCTCAGGAATCTGCTTATGCATGTATGAAATTTAGACTGAATTTATGACTTCAAGTTAAGCCTGACATTTATTTACAACTTTAAGTATTGCTGTTCATAAACCTAGGACATCTTGAAAATCTCAAATTTTCAAAGTTTAAATATATGACACTGCATGCTGGTAATATATTAATTTATTTATTAGATTTATATCTCATCTTTTCTTCAAAAACTCCCTCTTCTCTATGTTAGGAATGATTGACCAATAGTCACTCAGTCAGCTTCTCTGGCTGATAGTGGACTAAAACTTAGGTCTTCCTGGTGCCAGTTCAGTTTTATGCTTGTAAACACTCCTAGCTTAAATTTATGAAATTTAGGAATGATAGTGATTGTAATTCAGCACTAAACCTTTGAGCATTTAGAAAAACCATTATATCTAACTACTTTGACAGTTCCTGGAGAGTGATTTCAGAGTGGGAATCCCCTCTGCAGTAAGTGATAGTTTATCTCTTTTCAGTCTCGTCAGTATCTTATTCCTTGGCACAGTGAGATTTAAAATACATTATTGTCTGTTGCTATTGCCAAATCTGTTTACTGAATTGGAGTGCATACTATTTACAGCTGGTTGCGATTGAAGTGACATATAACCCTCAGTAACGAATGACTAAAAACAAACACAAAAATAAATGGAATGATTAAAAAAATATGATTCTTTAAGTAATCATTTTGAAGCCATGAACAGTTGACTCATCCTTTATAGATTATAGATTGAGTCATCTATTGAGTCATTTCTCAGTAGAATCATTTCTCAGTAGAATCCTTGAAACCCTCTGCCATTTTATTTTATAAAACAATTTTATAAAATTATATAATATTTTATAAATTTGTTTTCAGGATTTAGAAATCTTTAAAATGCACTCTTTGTAAAATGGCTTTTAATTCATGTGTTTTATTGATCACAAGGCTATCTATATAATCCACAAAATATCCCAAAGGTCTGGCAATGCAATTTATATTGGCTGAATTATGTAATGTTTAAAGTATCATATTTTATTTCTGTTTTTGTTTATTTTGGTAGACTTAACCCAAGAAGGCAATCTGTCATGTAAGAAAACAAATCAATTATTTGTCATTATCTATTGCCTATTTGTGGTAGTATAAGTATAAAGTGTTTTGTTCATCTGATAAAGTGTAAAATGGCATTTCTCCACCAGATGCTTTCATGCTCTTAATGTTCTCTTAAATATGTTTTCTTCTTCCTAGCTTCTGTGTTATGGCTTATCTTTTTATAAAACAGGGAATTTTATCGAGCAGTTGGATATTTAGTTTATGTATTTGAACTTTTTTTAAAAGGAAAACTGAATAAAGGTAACTTACTATGTAATCCTTTCTTCTCTTTAGATCTCTCATGGATAAACCATAAAAGAGATAACTATGGAGGAGGATTTCTTAGAATATCTTGTCTGTGTTTCTGAAAAACTACTACTTGAATATGGCCAAACTGCTGATAAAAGAGATGAAAAGAAACTGAGAAATCTGGTTATGGTTAGACTACATGCACAGTACCTATATGATCTACGAAGCATGCCATATTGTGTTTCACTCAAAATATGCGATTTGTCTTGCAATTTCCTTACAAATATTGATGCACTTGAATATTGCATTAATTTAATTAAATTGGATCTCCATAATAATCACGTGAGTAGTAATGGCTTTAAAAGTGTAATTTTCAAAATAATCTAATCTATGTAATAGGGGAAAATATCTATAGCTTGTGTGTAGGATGAGGGTGAAGGTTTGTTCTCCGAGCTTGTGGTTGGTTTCTGAATGTTTCATTACAAAGCTAGATAACATCTTCAGCAGCGTTTACGAATCACCTAAACTCAGCTGAAGATGTTACCTACCCTGGTAATGAAACGTTTGAAAACCAGCCCACAAGCTCGGAGAACGAACCTTCACCTTCAATCTAATCTAGACCAATAGAAGAGATCTCCTAATGTTTGCATCAAACTAGGTGTGTCTTAGTATTATGGAGTTTTCCAATGAACCTATGGATTCTTAAATCAGTTATGATTATTTTGGTCATTCCAATTGTTTATTGAATAATTAACCTAATCAACACCTTTGGAAATATATATGTATATTTCTTAGATGAAAACTAAATTTCTCCTTTGAAATTTGATCCTTTCTATGTGATGTCCATGGATTACAGGGAATCAGGGTTTTATTTCACTGGCAATGCACTCAAAAGTAGTGGCAATTAGTCACAGTTAAATTTTTATTTCTAGACTTAATATTGATAAAACTAACTGGCCAAGGCTCTATAAATTGATATGGGGTTTGGGTTTTTTTGGCTCAAAATGTTTGATGTTTAATAGCCCTACTCTAAATGGAAGCCTAAAAAATATTTGATCTACATTCTTTTGTCTTGTTTCATGTCTTCTTGTAGTTTTCCCTTATTTTTCTTGCATGTTTTTCTGTGGGAGGGAATTTTATTTATTTTTTTAAAAAAAAGTTCAAATGTTCCAGTAATTTAGGATGATAATGTCAGATTCTGACCCTCTTATTATATGAATAAAGAATCCTAATCATGCCTTTGAGCACCCATGCAACTCTGGTGCAGGAGTTTGCCTTTAATGCTTATTTTAGACAATGTAATGTATTTTTATAATAATTTTTGTTGATATTTTACACTATGTCTCTAAAGAAACAAATTCATAATCTAAAATTCATACAACACAGAATTATTGTATATATATCATGTACAATTTATGTTATAAATTCTATAAAATTATTGCCATATTACAAGTATTTTAGAAGTCTCTGTAGGTAAAAATGTCTATAGGTAGATCTGATTATATAAATTCATCCCCCTTGTTTTTAAGTTTTCTAAATCTAGGGGATTAATACTTTCTAATGAATAAATCTTTTAATGTTCCTTAAAAAATGCTAGAGGAATTTTTTTTATAATTTTAGGAAGGTTTTTAGATTATTCTGGTGTACCTGAGAATTCATTGCCTCATTTTTGGAATTCTTCCATTCCCTTTAATTGATATATTAGTTACCTACCACACTGTCAATTCCTGTACGCATTATCAACTGATTGATTTACAGATATTTTGGTGATTTCTTCTCTTTCTCTTTTCCCATTGACTAGTGTTTCTCAACCTTTGCAACTTTAAATTGCATGAACTTCAACTCCCAGAATTCCCCAGCCAGCATCTAAACATTCTGAATGTTTTCCATTATGTTACTTTGGTATTGGAAACTTTTATGGCATTAAAAGTATATTGGTGGACAATGACTGGCCTTTTTCATACTTGAAAAGGCAAGCTGTGGGAGTACTAAATTGTAATTATGGATCAAATTTGATGGTTGTGCTTTTTGAAGAATTATATACTCTTCAAGTGTAGTAATATATTTATTAAATCACTTTTCATTTTTCTCTCTTTTAAACTTGTTTTTCAATCCTATTTCAGCTAGAATTACTTCCTGGTCCAATGTTTTGGAGATACATGAAGAATTTACAATTATTATATCTACATGATAACGGAATTTCAACACTAGAAGATGTGCATTCATTATCTTTTTGCCCTAATCTTATTGCACTAACTTTATATAACACTCCACTGTGTTTGAAAATTGCCTATAGGCACATTGTTGTTAACAGCATTTTTTCACTTAAGGCGCTAGACTACTATGTCATTTCTGATGAAGAAATAACCGAAGGTTGGAGACTACCTGAAAAATACAAACCATTTACTCTGCACTTTTTTGTTGACTATTACCCTGTTTCTGGAAAGGTAAACACAAAGTAATTTAACGTTATTAAAATGTTATTGTATAGGCCTTTCTAGGAACACTTAAGTTTTAAATATATTCTCAGTTTGAAAGCATGCAAATGCAAGTGGATAAATAGGTAACACTTTGGTGGGAAGGTAACAACATACCATGGACTCTGGCATATAGGCATGCCAGCCATATGACCACAGAAAGGTCTTCGAACAATGCTGGCTCCCTCAATTAGGAAATGGAGATGAGCACCGCCTCCCAGAGCCGGACATGACTAGGCAGGGGAAACTTTTTATCTTTTATAGTCTAACAATCTGTCGCCTTTATCTGTGTTCAAGCCAGAACATTTCTATTTAGACTTCAGTGTGGACAAAGATTCTGCCACTCAAGAGACACCCTGCAAGTATGTTGTGAAATATTTGCTTCTCAGGAAAAAACTAAGTCTCAATATGAGTATTAATTGTGGAACATGGTCATAAATCTCTGAGTTGCTTTTAGTAGAGTCACAATATTTATAACTTCAGAAGTGCATTGTATTGAATTCATTGGAAACTGTCTCTGGGAAGTATTGCAGAATTTTATCAAAATAGGTAGAGGAGGTAGAGAGTGTGGATTTCCTGCCATTTCCAAAGTCTCTTCTGTTTTAGCTTGCAGATCTCCAGAGCAGCTTGGCAGACTGAGCGTGACTGTGCTTTTAGTGGAGTGAAAATAGGAGGTTGTGAAGGGATCAGCTTCTCAGAAAACTGAGAGAAGATAAGGTGCATGTCATGCCCCCCATCGGAGTCTGAATCCGAGGGGGAAGATGGACAGAGAGTGGGAGAGTGGCTCCGTTGGCCGTGGAGGAAACTGGGGAAGGGGAAAGTCAGGCTGGGCAGAGCAGAGGAGAGGTAGAACAAGGGAGAGGGAGTTCAGATAAAGACCAAGGCCCACCCTCTCCTTATCCTAGGGCATGCAGGGAAGAATGGAGAAGAGAGCAATGTGGGTTGCATGGCTTATGAGGGAGGAAAGGGCCCCGATTCCCTTCACACCTGTGGATGGAGTTTAAAGGAGAGGCAAATGGAGAGGCGGTTGTCAGAAACAAATGCTGAGTTCATCATGTTAACTGCTTTATCTGAGTTCCTGGCATCCTCCCAACTCGTCTGATATATTGCTGTGCCACTTCACTTCTGGAACTCCTTATCTTGCTTGGCCTGCTGGATTAATTATTTTATCTTGCCTTGTTGGATTTATATTTGGTAGTTTTCTGCTTATAACACTCGGACTGGAGTTTTTTCAGCCAAAGGCTGTTACAAATTTGTGGGTGAGTTTTTCTCCAGACCTGAGAAAAAAAGGGATGTTGGGGCATAGTTGGAGCTAATAAAGGGAATCATACTTATTCTCTGGCTGTGTTGCCTTTGTGCCACGCCCTGGGTCATCACAGGGCACCCATTTATGGCTTCATGCAGATTCTCATTGTGAAGAGATTGCAAAATGGCACTCTCCAGAGAGTTTGTGTGAGGGCCGGCTATTCATTTTGCCTAAGTCACTCTCAGCACCCCTTAAAGAGACATTGTGTTTGCATACTTCCTCTCTTAATTACTTTAGGAAACTGCTTACTACCAACCTCTTTGGCCTTAACAACCTTTCAAAACATAAGTTATACTACACTGGGAGAGTTTCCTTTCATCCTGGATGAAAGAAGCTCTGAGTAAGTTTAAGGATTAACAAGAGAAGCTTTCATTTTTTTTTGGAAAACAGCAAAAGAGGGACTAGAATGTTGATTTTGGAAAGTTAATAGGCTAGATGGACCTAAGAAAACATTTCCTATGAGGTATTCAAAAATTTATAAAATCGTATATGAAGTTTTTGAAATTAATGTTAAAAAATCCCCCTGTGGGAAAATTTTGCTGAAAGGAAAGCAAACAGATGGTAAGAGGGGACTTGAAGAGTAGCTACAGAAGGAACAAAGAATTACTTTTAAAGAACAGACCATTAATACAATGAGGCTGTGCTATTAGATTATAAAAGAAATTAAGGCTTTTTGTGACCAGTTTACTCAGAATTTACTTACAAAATTGTCCGCCACTATAGCACAGAAAAGCAACAGATTTTATTGGATTAAACGGAGACTGATTTGAAGGTGGATTTGGAATTTGAAAAATACTGGATTGTAAAAGAGAAAAGATGTGGGTCTAAAAATAAATTTTAAGGTGCCATAATAGTTATATGGAAAATAATGTCAAAATGGATTTACAAATGAAAACAATTTTAATAATTAAAAGGGACATATAACTAATAAATCACTAAATCAGACTTGGAAAGCAATATATGGAAACACACAAACAAATAATAAACCAAATAAATTCTTTCTGAGAAGATACAAAGAAAAACTGCTCAAGCTGTTCCAGGAAAGAGACAAAGGGAAACTAAAGAAGCCCACTTGTTGAATTAAGTTTGATGAAAATCAAATAGAGACAGCATAAGAAACTTACCCCATTGCTGAAATCTGGTGATGGCAATATCATGGTTTGCAGCTGCTCTGCCATTGCTGTCATTGATGGAACTGTGAATTTTGAATTGTATTAGCAGATTCTACAGGAAAATGTAAGGGTATCTGTCAGTGAACTGATTTCAAGACAAAATTAATCATGCAGCAGACCAATAGGCCAAACAAACATAGTTATATCACCGAAGAATGATAAAAGCAGAAGGAAACGATAGTCAAAATTTTGACTTGAATCCAAGAGAAATATTGTGAAAGGACCTGAAGCACACAGTTCATTCAATTAGCCCAACAAAATCCCTGAGTTGAAGCTGTTCTGTAAGGATGGAGCTAATGTTCCCCAAAGCTGATACATAGGACTGATCAACAATTCATGTTCATGTTTAGCTCCAGTGATTGCTGGGGCACACCAGTTATTGAAAAACACACATACAAATATGTAGCTCTGGATCAATTTCCACAATGAATAAATAAACAAGGAAAATATTTTGATCCTCTTGTTCAATTGAGTTCTCTATTTAATTTTAAGGTGCTTGGAGAACAGATCACATTGAGTGTGTGTGTGTGTGTATATGTGTATGTATGTATGCATGTGTGTGTGTGTGTATATATATATATATATAGTTTTCTGAAGTTTTTGCAGGTGTTTGTATGTAGGTGTTTGGTTATTCGGGTTTTCTCCCGCGTAAAATTGGAAGTGTCTTGGCGAAGTGAGACTATATATATATATATATAGTCTCAAATCCCCCTGCAGCACAGACTAGACCAGGGCTGGGCAACTATGGCCCCTTTATGACCTATGGACTTCAACTGCCAGAATTCCTGAGCCAGCATGCTGGCTCAGGAATTCTGGGAGTTGAAGTCCATAAATCATAAGGCCATAGTTGCCCAGCCCTGACCAGACTGAGCACAACCAAGCCCCACCAACACAGGACACACCCCAGCCAATCAGAGCACAGAAAACCTCCATCCAATCAGAGCACAGCCAAGCTCCCACCCAATCAGTTCAAACCCCACAAGCAGTTAAAAGGAAGAAACAGCTGCGATCACACATTGCTCCCAGAAGCAAGCTGAAGCCTGAAGATGACGAATGAGACTTATCAAACGTCCCCAAGACATTTCCAATTTTACACGGGAGAAAACCCGAACAACCAAAGACCTATATACAAACACCCGTGAAAACCTCAGAAAACATATATATATATATGTAGGTCTTTGGTTGTATATATATATACTTATATATATACATGTATATATATATATACATACACACACACACACACACACACACACACACACACACACACATACATACACACACACACACACACAGAGAAATATGAAAATTCAGAAGCTTTTCACAAACTTTTAAATAGCACTGCCTAGTTGAGGCCTATTTTCCCCCTTCTTGGTGAGCAATTCTGAGAAAAATCTGGATTGCTGTATCCAAAATACATTAATCTGATATTTTTATTCTCTGGTAGAAATGGTGAAAAGGATTTGCAGACAAAATTTACAATTTGATTTCCTGTGAAAAGATGAATCCTGACGTATCTTAATTCATGATATAGGAAAAATTTCTCAGCTCTATTTCAATGCATATTATATAGGTATTTATTATGAAGTTTTCTAGCAGTAA
The DNA here is from genome assembly GCF_028640845.1 of Ahaetulla prasina. NCBI lineage: Eukaryota > Metazoa > Chordata > Lepidosauria > Squamata > Colubridae > Ahaetulla > Ahaetulla prasina. The sequence goes on from NC_080541.1 coordinate 158,328,909, forward strand.
AAGTAGGTCCTGTTTTTGATCACATATGCTAATAAGAAAGACTTGCTTATTAGAATCCTTAAGTAATACAGAAAGGGAACAGTCTTTTAATTGAATTTGTTTGAATTCTGAAATAATGAATTCTATACTGAGAAAAAAGTTGTTCATAAAAATCCCTGTTGAATCTTTATTCGGGAAATTCCTGTATAGTCAAAATAGATTACAATCTTCAAAATAGCTTATTGATAACATTTGTGGAAGAACTTCATTCATACTAATACATAAGTGCATACACATTTATTAAATGTGTAATATTAAACAATTTAGCAGTTACTGGTTCTATGTACCCAGATGGGATTCAAGGTAGAGCATTGTTGTCCTGGACATTGTACTACGAATCCCCATCAGGCATTGAATAGAAACAGATTTGTACAAATGGGATCTGAGAAATATCTTTACATTGTCCCTTAAGCTGTACATGCTGAACAAGATAAGTTAGGACCCTACATGAATCAGTCAAAAATCTAGTCAGCAATGAATTATAATTCATTATATCCATCCTGCCAAGAAAGAGCAGTTTGATTCTGAAAGTACCATTTCTATTGAATTTGTTACTTTTGCTTATTTCTCAGCACTAAATTTAGCATCAACTTATAATTTGTGAGTATCCCTGCTTCTAGTTTTGACAGCTATTGACCAAAGCCAGCTAAACTAAAATGGAAAAAATTGCTGCTCGGAACAGCAAAAATATATGAAATGCTCCTTGCAAAAAAATAAATAAAAAATGATGTAAATGTCTGTTTCTATGATAAATGGAACCATAACCAAAGAATAGGAGAAATTTACGACCTCTTATGAATTCAGTTAAAAAGGTTTACATAAAAGCAATCTATTACCAGAATATATAAAAATTATTTATAAGCCAAAACAAAATAGCTAGGATGCTTTGTCCAAAATAATTGCTTTCAGAAATATCATTTAAAAAGACATAAAGCATAGTTGGTTTTAATGCACTGATGAACGTTGCTATATTGCTTTTTTTATTTTTAGGATACTACATTTCAGGAAGAAATGAAAATAGTAAGAAATATAATTTCCAAGATCAATCATGTTCTAGTTCATCATTCACCAATCCTGATTATTCAGAGATGGATCAGAGGATATTTAAGTAGAAAAACATTGTGGTAAGTTTATTTTTACTTAGTTTTAATAAAAGTGATATTTTCATGTATCTAATTAAAGTTGCCTTGTCAAATTTGTATGGACCAATCCTGTATAGATTTTAATTCAATATTTTAGAACTGAAAGCTACAGTTGCTGATTCATTGATTAAGCATTTTTGCTGTCATTAGTTATTTCAATACTGTGAGAACAAAACTCTATAGTTTGAATTCCCACTAACAGCCTTTGGAAAATGCACTGATTTTAATGGTTCTAAATTTAATTTATTTAATTCTGAATACTTCCACCAATACTATTGCTGTTGTATAAACTTATATATTATGAAATGTTTGCGGAAAAGCTGCTGATACAGCACAGATATTCTAAAACTTTACTAACATACTGGTCACATTTTAAGATAATAATAATAATAATAATAATAATAATAATAATAATAATAATAATAATAATAATAATAATAATAATAATAATAATTTAATTTTTATACCGCCCTTCTCCCGAAGGACTCAGGGCGGTGAACAGGCAAATAAAATAATACAATATATTACAATAAAACACATTTTAAAAAACTTATTCAAAATAGCCTAAATTTAAAATACCATACAAAATATAATAAAAAAAAAAGAACCCCAATAAAATCCATATTTAAAAACCCTATTTTAAGATTGTATCTTTAAATTTATTCTGTAAACTGAAACAAATTTGACATAGAATTGTTAATTTAAAAATAATCACAAAAGCAATGTATATATCCCAGAAACAATAGGTCCTATAAAATTCTGCAATTTCTACTTATGAGGATTTCTGAAGCTTTCATTTTTTTGTTCTCAGAGCAAATAAATTGAAATTATACAGTACAATCATTATTTTCATTTTTTTTTTGTTAGCGCAATTTATACTTGTCTAAAGTAGGTTTATAATCACTGTGTGTGAAGTTGCTGCAAACTGAGTAAATTAATAGGTTAATGCCTATAACAATTGTAATGTGCCATTGTTTCTCGGAAAAAATATGAAAGTTACAGGTAATCTCATTAGATACAAAATAATTACAGATTTTTAAATTTAGTAAAAAAAAATTCAAATAATGAGTAAATGATAAGTATTTCCAGTCACCAAAAACAAATGATTATAACTGGGCTGCCTGATTCTGAATGTGTCATTTGTATGAAGTAGTTTGTGACAGTTAAAATTATTTTAGCATTTTTATATATGATATTTCAGGTGTGTGGGCACAACATATGGCAATTTATATTTTCTGAGAACAAGGAATTGGCCAACATCAAAATGAGTATGCCACAGAGCTTTTCTCTCTACCGAAATTGAAACACTAATCACCAATCTTGAATCAATAGACAGCTATATTGGTAGTCCTCAATTTACGACAACAATTGAGCCCAACATTTCTGTTTTAAAGTGAAACCTTTGTTAAGTGAGTTTTGCCCAGTTTTACGACCTTTCTTGCCACAGTTGTTAAATGAATTGCTGCAGTTCATAAGTTAGTAACCTGGCTGATAAACGAATCTGGCTTCCCCATTGACTTTGCTTGTTCAGAAGGTCGCAAAAGGTGATCACGTGACTCTGCATCATAAATATGATCCAGTTGCCAAGCATCTGAAATTTGATCACATGATCATGGGGATGCTGCAAAGATCATTACTGTGAAAAACAATCGTAAGTCATTTTTTTTCAGTGCTATTGTAACTTTGAACAGTCACTAAATGAACTGTTGCAAATCAAGGACTAGCAGTAGTAGGATGAAATTTCTTTCTTTCAATGGGTCTGTATTTAGTCATGTCAGTTATCTAACTTTTCTCCAAGGTAATGAGTGACAAAGCCTAGTAGATTTTACACACCTTAAGACTTTTGGAGTTAGATCTCTCTGTAATATTGTTTTAGCACCAGTACTGATAATGAAAATGTAACCTGTTGAAGAAAGTGCTGTTCACCCATATTTGAACCAGCAAATTAATGGGTGGAAAAGCTTGGTGGATTTTATACATGCTGAAAGCACCTTTAGATCAAGGGTGTCAAACTTGCATTGTCACAGAGTCATCACGTGACATATCACGACTTTTTCCCCTTCGTTAAACCAGGCATGGGTGTGACCAGCGCATAATGCATCAAGACTGCAGGCCATGAGTTTGGCACCCCTGCTTTAGATGATATTGGAATAAAGAAGGAAATAGTTGCAACTAATGTAAAATGCAGCAGCTGACATGTTAACAAGAACAATTCAATATCATCATGCACCTCCAATATTTCGAGAGCTGCATTGGTTGTGGGTTGATTTTAGGTTCAGTTCAAGATAATTATTACAATCTCTAAAATCCTTTGTGACCTAGTAGTGGTTATGATTTCAATCCTTATGATTTATATTGATATATTGACCATCAATTGTGTTGTAAATGTTGTACCTTGATGAACGTATCTTTTCTTTTATGTACACTGAGAGCATATGCACCAAGACAAATTCCTTGTGTGTCCAATCAGACTTGGCCAATAAAATTCTATTCTATTCTATTCTTATCTATGAGACTGCTTACCACAAAAGAATGTTTTCAGATATTCCTTGGCATGCTGGAAATCCCTCTCCTCACACAGAGCATTTTTTGCAAACACTTCCTTTCTGTGGAATATCTTCTCAGATGTAATATCTGCAAACTCGTCCCTGGTATTCAGAAAGCTTTTGAAAAGGTGCTTTTCCAGCATATATTTGCGGACTGAAGAGTAATAAATACCTGGGTGTGTAATGGAAGGTTCTAATAATGTCTGGCTCTATTTTCTTATGATAGGATTATGAATTATTATGACTGAAGTATCATAATTTTTATGGTTGTGGGATGTTCTATGATTATTAATACTGCATTTGTTATTACCTTAGAATTTGTTAGTAGTTTAGAATCTAAACCAAAGCAGCATAAAAGCATTCATAATAAATATTTTAATATCCGTACAGCTAAGGACAATTGAAGCCTGTCTTACTTAAGGAATGGAGAGAAAAATGAAAACAATGTCATGTGGACACAACAACAACAAAAAAGGATATGGTTGTTTCATGTTTAGGTACAAGTGGGAAAATTCTATATTAATAAAAATATCTAAACTTTGAACGAGGAACTTCCTAATTAAAATATTATCACTGCCACAAATCTGTTAACAATATAATCCTGTATGTGCTTTCTCAGAAGGAAATTCAACTGGGTGCAGTAATATTGATTCCCAGGTAGGTACAATTACTTAAGATAGGAGCCTAAGTGATTAAGGCAAGACATATTTGGGTAGGCATGCTAAACCTTCCAATTGGTTCAAATACTGTCTCCTTCACCTGAGTTGTGTGGCTAGCAGAGTATCTATCCATGGTTTGTTTATAATTAAGCACACTTGAAACTAGAACATCTTAAGTTATATCTAGAGTTCCATATAGAAGATATCCATATGTAACACTTCTGATTAATTTTAGCTAGATGTAGTGTAAATGAATTAAGAGATAAAGTATTCAGAATCAACTAATATAAATTTTAGCAATAGTAATAGCACTTAGACTGATGTACCGCCCAATAGTGCTTCTCTGAATATTTGCAAATGGTATATTGCTCCCAATAATCTGGGTCCTCATTTTACTGAGATGGAAAGATGGAAAGTTGAGTCAATCTTGAGCCAAGTCAGGATTGAATTCCAGGTGGGCAGAGTTAGCCTTCAATACTGCATTCTAACTACTATGTCACCAGGGCTTCTATCATTTTATCATGAAATAGAACAGTTAAGCAGATAAAAATATAATTTAATATATTCATGTTAACCTTAATTTAAGAATCTCCTATAGTGCTCAAATTTATACCATCCTGAATATTTTCCCCTAAACGTTAACCTAATCTTAAACATTTTAGACAGTTACTTTCAAGAAGGATAAATGCTAAACTTTTGTACAAGTCACTCCATTTTTTTAAAAAGAGGATGATTTGAAAATCACATTAAAGATATTGGGAAAGAAATGGGCCACACACATAAACAATGCTTTCTTAGAACTTCTAGCATTAAATTTCAACAATAATTATTGCATTATGAGAAAATAGAAAGCCGTACTAGTTTTGGTCACAACAAATAGGTCTCCAACTATGTTAGTCTATAAAAAAATGCACTCTGTAACACTCAACTGCGTATATTTCTCTAAGCAGCAATTAATGCTTGGTATTAACATATTTGTTTATTCCAATGTTTGTGTATCCTGCCTTTATTTATTTTTACATAACTCAAGGCAGGAAACATACCCAACCGACTTTTCTCCTCCTCTTTTCCCTCTCAACAACAACCCTATGTTGGGTTGAAAGAGAGCAACTGGCCCAAGGTTACCCAGCTGAATTTTTTGCAATCTGGATTAATACAATCTCTTTGCATCAATCAGAATTGATTAATGGAAGACAATTTTGCAAAGTACACAGTGAGAAATTTAATAAATGCAGTCATATAAATTATATTCAGCAAAAAATCGTCAACCAGATTTCTAGCAGGCAGTATTGGCATTCCATTCTTGAGATTTTTTTTTGTCAAATGTTATCTTAAAACATGAGCAAATGAATTCTTTAAAATTTCATTGTCCAATAAATATATATGAAATAAAGGACCTGGCTCTATTTTATATTAAATATATCAAATATATCATTATTAAGTTAGGTTGTAACTTTACATTTCTGATTTTTTTCTACAGTCTGGCAGAAGATTGAAGGGACTTGTTTTCAAATATATAGAAACATTAGCTAATGTCTACTCCCCTCTGCCTCACATTTCTATTCTCCTTCTTCTCCTTGGAAAGAATAGAATAGAATAGAATAGAATAGAATAGAATAGAATAGAATAGAATAGAATAGAATAGATTCTTTATCAGCCAAGTGTGACTGGACACACAAGGAATTTGTGTTCGGTGCATAAGCTCTAAATATACATAAAAAGCTATAAGTGTCAAATCATGAATAAATCATAAATTACGGTATGTTGGCTAGCATAGCCTTTCTTGACATAGTCACAAAAATCCTCATGCTAGTAAAAACAGCAACAGAATATGCTTGCAGAAATTTCCATAAGCACTTCAAAGAATATCCGGGGCGGATACGTTATTTTGAATGGCACCAGCCATTCAACTAGCTTTGACTGATTTTAGGATTGCTGTGTAAAGTTTTCTAAGTGATTAAAAGCAGGTGCAGTAGACAGAACTAATCATCTGTAAAGGACAGAAAAGATCGCAGAAAGAGCCAATGGAGAGAAAAAGGCCTTTGCTGCAGTTTTGTATGCATTAACTCCGCTTTCTGAATTAAGCATTTTCAATAGAGTCTTCTTCTTATGCATTTTTTTGGGGGGTTGTGATAAATGTGTGCTTGGTTTTAAATCTGTAAATCTGATTGAAAATGAATGAAAATTTTATAAAATTAAGAATTTTAAGATTTTTTTTCCCAATTTTTCTAAAGCCTATTTAGTATATCCATTATAATAGTGCTATCAGATATGGGCTGCAATAATCCTGATGACCACTAGAGGGAAGAAAATAGTTTTATTAGGTGCTTATTTGCTGACTTCTAATGGTCATCTAGACTGATTCAATACGAGCTGGCTGTCCTACCTAGATCATCCGATTTTTCTCGGTGGAAATCTGAAATTTGTTTTTGACATTTCCACCCTTTATGGATTAATAAAACTGTTAAAATGCTTCTTGGATGAACATTTAAGACACTTCATCTCATTGGTCACATGACCACACAAACCCCATTATAGTTGTGAATTATCCAGCCACTACATCAAAGGAGTTTATGCCGTATGAAATATAGAATCTAGTTTCTACAAGCACAATTCTCTGAGGATATGATCGCAGAAAAGGAGCAAAATACTAACATTGTTGATTTGATTGCAATTTTATAATATACAAGTTTGATTTTCATTATTATTTGTGCCGGGCGTTGTTTCCTGTAAATAGACCTTTTAATTTCTTATTGCATATTAAAAGTAGTATGTTACCAAAAAGCAGGAATGGGTATAAAGACACTATGCAATATGGAGCTGCATGCATAGTAGTTTATTTTAAGTGTGACAAGGTGAAGATAATGACTTAGCTGAAGTGTTATTATCGATATTAAAGTTGCCTGGGTCTTTTCAATGTGATCTCTGAAAGAAAGTATATTCTCCAAGATACTTTGAATTTATGTACTGGGTGAACTATACCCCACAGCAGACGATGGTAAATTCATGCTTAGCATCATAATTTATAAGATGAAAAGCACTGACTTGTGCCTTTGTATTATTTGTATACAGATGGTGCTCTGTGAAGCATTCAGAAACCAAGCAAACCACATCTGTCAAAATACTCTCCATCAATTCCAGCATCTTATACTGAGTAAGATTAGAAAAGTTGTCAGTTTAGATCAATGAATCTCATACTGTGCTAGATTGGCTGGTCATTTGTATAGGGCTCAGTCAGCCCAACTAGCTCAGGAACTGCATATATTTTTCTTTGAGGAAATCAGGTAGACCTTCTTGGCAGTTCAAGAAAAGGAATCATTAAATCTGCCATAAGGCTGTACCACAGGGACATACTCCTGAATCCTCTCCACTTTCAAACGTACGTTGAAACTGAGAGATGCCAGGAAGAGGATAGAAAAATGCTGTAAGCGCAGCTTTGCAATAATATGTTCAGGTCTGAGGGCTGGTCTGCAGTAGAGAAAGGGAGCTTAATGAATTAGAAAGAAGAAATCACAAACTCAGCAGAGGTTGAAGCAGGTGTTACTGAAGCTCAGTGATAGTGAAACAGAGAAAAGTAGCTGCATAATGATGCTGACTCTTTGTGTAAGAATCTTCCTTTAGCTAGCATACTCAAGATGCATTACAACTACAGCCCTCTAGAATTGTTAGCCAGCTTGCAATTGTAATTGTTAAAATTGTAATCCTAACATAGCTGTGGAGTGCCAGATTAGAGAGGTTGCCTTAAAGTTCTAAGGAGTTTGTTTGTTTTTCTGAAAAGGCTTCTTGGAAAATTCAGAACAGTTAAATAGAGAGCCATGTAGTCATACTGTAACTGCTTGTCTATATTTTGTATTCCCTGAAATGAGGCTGAATGTTGACAACCATCTTGTTTGATAACACTCTGTTATTTGGCAAGGAAAATGAAATGCTTACAACAATAAACTTGTCAGGCTATTATTCTGATGAAGAGTGACAGACAGTGCATTGTTTTGGCAGAAGGTCACATTTTCTTTAAGGAACTGACAATTTACTTCTTTTTAACTAATGTCTTCAGGTTGCTCTTTCCATGAGTCCAATGTATTTTGGAGAGAGTACAGAAGATATGTAATGCAAAATGCATGTCTTTTACATGTTGGCACCATGCTGTGCGTCTACAAACAATGTTGAAAACTTGAAAGAGAAATGTAGCTCTGTCAATTCACTTTTTCCTGCAGCTCTGGCATTACAGAAACATAACAGTGATTTTACAAGCACACATATTTTAAGACTGAAATCATAATCTTAATAGTATGCTTTCACACACACAATAATGGAATGTTTATCCACTGTGCTAATTCGTTTAAAAATGTCAGATTATTATTGGCCCTTCTCTGTCTGCATAATTTCACAAGAGAACACTTAGCTGCTAAATTGTTATGACCCTTTTAGGAAACAAGGTTATTTAAGTAAATGTTTCTGTGACCATTCATGAACCTTTGGGCTGAAGCTAGATAAGTAAGATGATTATAAAGACAGTTAAAATTGATTTCCTAGCCACTGCGATATCAATCAAGGGAAGTGCTGGCATCATCCTCAAATCTGTATCAAGTTAAAAACTAAGTTGAAAAGTGTAATTCCCTTGGCCCTTCTTAAAACAACTCTGTAGAATGGATTATATTGTTATCCATATTTTGAAATTGAGAAGAGGGGGAGACTGAAATGCTGGTCTGGCAAAGGCTAGTCAATATAATCATGTACTCTATAATAACCATTGGTACAGTTGCCATTTAATGAGACCCAGGAAGTGTGCATTTTCTGAGAAAGTGCTTGGCCATTGGAACAGCATATCCGGTGAATTTCAGATGGCTCTAACCCCTCTGGCCTTCTTTAAGTTTTTAAAAACTTGATCTCCCCTCCCCTCGCCTTGGGAGTACTGGGTTAGGACATTGAATGGGTCCATCTGGAAAAAGAATTTAATTTTTTGAATACGTTATAACTTAGGCCGTTGTTTATATTTTTTAAATTCTGTTGTTATGATTCTTTTATGTTGATTATTTGCTTGGTTTTTCTTTTAATCCCTTGTTAGCGTTCAGTTGCATTTGTAAATTGGGCAGCTATACAAATTTTTAAAATAAACATAAATCAGACGCAAACGAAATTTGAATTAAAGCCTGTAATATTCAATTGGAGCTATGAGTAAATTTATAAAGTACGTTACATTCCTGTGAAAGCTGATTATTGCAAGTTGTAGTCATACTGATATTCATATTTGGTATTTCAACATATAGTTGAAATGTCTTTCTAATTATAGATCTTAGCCCATTAGGCAAATATTATTCAGTTGAACTGCCAAATACTCCAGTTCTTGAATATGCAGTGCATGTTATGGTGGTATTATTTTAATGAGGCATTATTTTAGTTCCTGGGTATTATTATTATGGGATATATAAAATATCCTTCCGTTTGAAGTAAAATGGGGCCTCTTTTAAACAAGATTCTTGTATAGTCAGATGGCTCACAAATTATGCAGCGGTTCATAAATTAGTAAGCTAAAAATAAGTCAAACAAGGGCTTTTGCTATTGGATGCCGACGATCTCAGTTGAAAATAAACCTCTCTAAAGAAGAATGATAGGACATGGTTAGTGAATGAAATGTTTAGTGAATAATCTCCTTGAGGCAACCTGGAGAAGAATAGCGCCAAGGCCCCCCCCCCATTTTCCATAGAGAACATCTGTAAGCGAAGAGGCCTCCATTGTCAGAAGCTCATCTTTTTTTCACCAAGAGGAAGGCCTTTTCCAATGTTACCACCAGGATAAAAATTGCATTCCCTTGTGGATTATGTTTGGCTTCCATTCTCTCAGTACTTTGGACATCTACAACAGGGATGATTTCTGCCAGGCTTGTTAGATGGCTTTAGTAATTATTTTACTGTCAATTGTACTTTGTGGCTTAATTTTGCATATTCTACTTTTTATTTACATTTTGTTAAATTTTTCCTGGAATGGCAAAAGGTGGGACGTAAACGTAGTACTTGAACATATGTACTTAAGCAGCTTGAAACTTTAGATCCTTTCTGAATTTGGAAAAAAAATAAAATAAAACAAAAATTGGGAACTTGAGGGCAGTTAATGCACACTTTTCCAAATATCTGTGCCTAACCGAGAATTGTATCCCCTGGAATAAGGTAATTTTACAAACTTCAGCTCTCTTTTATAATGCCTGTGGCAATCATTTGCACCAGAAACCGAGGGTTGCCTTGCTATAGGTTTCCAATAGCAATAGTACTTAGGCTTATATATCGCTTCACAGTGTTTTACAGCCCACTCTAAGCAGTTTACAGATTCAGCATATTGATCCCAACAATCTGGATCCTCATTTTACCAACCTCAGAAGGATGGAAGGCTGAGTCAACTTTGAGCCTGGTGAGATTCGAACTGCCAAACTGCTAGCCGTCAGCAGAAGTAGCTTGCAATACCAAATTCTAACCACTGCGCTGCCACCACGGCTCTTGTTCTGTCTTACCATTTTCAAATTACCATCCATTCCTTTGATGCAAACTTCCTTATCTCAGGTTGTTGTGGTTCGCCAGCAGCCTGCGGAACTGGCAACGGAGTCAGACAGTGATGAGGCTGAGGAAGAGCGTGGGCTAGTCCTGGAGGCTGGGGAAGGTCCGGATGAGGGCTCTGTGTTGGAGGCTGAGGTGGGGCCAGGGCCATCGGGGAGTGTGATGCGGACTCCAGAACCTCCAGAGCCTGACAGTAGTGAAGCAGAGGATCAGGAGGAGCCTGTTTCTAATGCACGCATGAGAAGAGCTGCCAGAAGGCAAGAGCAGCTCAAGCAAAGAAAACAACTCAGGAGTAGGGCCAAGAGATGATTGGCCCCTCCCATAAGTCTTAAAACAGACCACCAGCAGTATTTGGGCTTTGCCGGAAAACAACATTGGTAGCTTCATCTTCTTGCATTTATTTTTGTATCTGTGACTTCTGAACGTTTGCCAAGAAAGGCCTTTGGCAGTTTGCCTAATTGGACCAAGGTTGGTGATAGGGCTGAGGAATTTGTGTTGGGAGGAATTTGCTTTAATTTAATTGAACTACGCTGATAATGAAATAATTCTCAGTTGTTCGAATAAAGTTTGTTTTTACACTGACTGAGTTTCCTACTACCTACTGGGGCCTGGGTCACAACACAGGTTTTATCCCTGTTGAGATAAGTACATGGATAAGCATGTACAAATCATGATACAGAAATCACATATTAGTTTACATATTTGTGTATGTAGGTGCAGGCACAAAGATGATAACTACAGGTTATCTTTGACTTACAACTGCAATTGCTACAAAAAGACCACTTCTGGATTTTGTGCTTGGGGTGCTTGGGGTGGGGAAAAAAATGACATTTTGATTTTGGGTTTTACTGATTAGATTGATTTGTTGTTATATAATTGTTAAGTTATAGTTTATATTATTATGGAAAAGTAAAAAGTTGAGGTTTGATGTTAGTGCTTTATTCTATTGCAACAGAGAGAGTCGGAAGTCAATGCTTTTTCTTTTCTTTTCTTCCTCCCCGCCTCACTTGTCTTTCCTCTTTTCCTCCCCACTGTGTCTTAGTATTTGCTTTTGTATTTTTGCCTTTTATTCTATAATCCAATAAAATGTTTAAATTCAATTAAAAAAAGACTTATGACTACAATTGAGCTTGGAATTTTGGTTGTAAGTCATTGCAGTTGTTAAGTATGTCACTACATGACTGGACCCAGGTTTATGACATTTTTAGCAATAGTTGTTAAGCAAATGTAGTGAACATTGAGTGAATGGTTGTTAAGCAACTCCATTATATCCAATGGGTGGGTTTTTCTGCCAGAAACCGGAAGTAAATGCTGGAAACTGGCAAAAAACATTGTAAATTATAGTCATGTGATTGTGGTATGCGGCAAACACACATAAATCTTAGCTGGTGGCCAACCACCCAAAATGTGATCATGTGACTGGAGGAAGGGAGCACGGCTATTATAACTTCCAAATCAGGAAGGTTCTAAGAAACTTTTGGGAGATCCATCATAATTTTGTACAGTTGCTAAGTGACTGGACTGCCTATAAGACATTATCTTACAAAGCACACAAATGAATTGTGTATTGGTTGCCCTGAATGGTTGTTTCAGCTAATTGTAGCCAAATAGCCATTCTCCTTGGGTTGAGTCATAGTGAATAAATTTGTGGTACACACATGAATATTTATAAATGGATTAATGGAGGGCATTATGCTAATATCAGTGAAGTAGAAGTTACAGCGAAATAAGTCATATATAGAATGACAGACCTGCAGTACCATTACCTGGGAGTAAACCCTATTATCTATATCTGGACATTGAATAAGTTTGCATAGAATTACATTAAACTGATACTATGAGTTTGAAAGAGATTATATCCAACTGAGTTTTGCATGTTGCTTATTAAAATTAAGACAACTATATCACAGTACTTTTGTCAGTAGCAGCTTGATGCAGATTTTCATTTTGTGTTCTCAATAATATAAGGATAATGTTTTGACAGGTAATTTTCTGGTTGTTTGCTTTAGAAAATATATGCAACAACCAGCAAGGAAAATGCATAAAAATGAAGTACATATTATTTATATTGTTTTGAATGTACAAAATATTAATCCCATTTAAACTCCTTGAAATAAAATTATCAAACTATATTTTTAATAGTGTGAGTCCTATATCTGATGTTCTGTGGTATAACCGTTATACCAGAGGTAGAAAAAAGGCGCATGTAACTTCCGTGGACAATAAAAGCCCTATCTCTGAAACTGTTAAGCAAGAACAGCCTACAAAATATAAGAGAGGTACACCCGCAATCCAAGTAAGTATACTATTTGTACTTTGATTTAGAAACTACAGTAGTCTGCAATTTGCATATTGTACCAAAAAGGTTGGTAGATCCAGGGAAAAGCATTAAAAACTTAGCAAAGCAATGCATAGTATTGATCAGAGTTCTCTGGTAGCATAGTGTTCTTCTCTAATAAAACTTATTACTTAGAGTATGTCAGTATGGAGATAAATAGAGTCTATTCAGTCTATTCACTTTTTAATGTAAAATATCTGTGGATACACAATAGAAGGCAAATTATATAGGCTGACCAAATATTTAGTGAAATATCTCTGGATGTTCCAAAAAAGAGTGAAGACCTGGTTTTTTCCCCAGATGTTAGGCCAGGATGCTAGTGATGTCCAGTATGTGACTTTTTGTGTTGTGAATTGATCATTTAGTGCCTTGATTATTGCGTTGCAATTTTTTAAATTGCATTATATTGCTTTTCTGTATAATAATTGTTGTTATTGGTTGATGACTTAGAAATATATTCTTTTCATTAATAATTTCTGGAGTAGATTTTGGTATTGCTGAAGATATAATGAAGCTTGATTTCAGCAAGGTATTTAATGAAGTATTAAGTATTATTCTGATTAAGAAAATAGATTAATATGGATTCTATATTATGGTAATTGAGAGAATACATAGTTAGTTCAGGTTTAGAATATAACACTTGAACTAACTATGTATTCTCTTAATTACCATAATTATACTCAATTATGTTTTGTCATCAAACCTGGTGCAAGCCTTTAAGTGAAGTACCAGAAAGTTCATTCTTGGCCCATATACTTCGCAATATTTTATTAATGACTTGGATAAGTTTTTGAATGACAAAAATTGGATGGAATAGTTAATGCAGTAGAAAAGGGAACAAAATGCAAAATTATCTTGCTAGGTTAAAGAAATAGAGTAAGTGATCTGAAAATTTACCAAACAGAAATAAAAAATAAGGTAATTAAGTAACTGGAATGCAAAGATATAGAATAACAAATCACTGGTTTGTATTAAAACAGTAGCTGATTACAAAGTAAATATGTGTCAGTAGTGTGCTATCGTTACAAAAAAAGGGGAAAAAGTTGCATCAATAGAAGTATAGTTCATAGACCACAACAAAGTAATCATTATATTTTATTATGCTTTGATCAGAATTTACCTTTAATTTTGTGTGCTATCCTGGTCACCCCATATTAGACAAAATGGGTCAGGCTCAGAAAAGCATGATCAAGAAGATAAAACTAAGCCATATGTAGACAGCTTGAAGGATTTGTGAATGTTTAGAAGTTGAATAATTGCACCTAGTTTAAATCTGCTGATTTCTGGATTGCATTTTTTTTAATTAGCCAGTATAGCATCCTGGGGGAAAAAAGATTGAGAAAATAAATTGAGAAAATGTTACTTTGAACTAACAGATGTAAACATATAATGTGGAATTCTGAAAAGCATAGTTAAGCGTACTAGCATTATTTTATGTCTTAATTGATATTCTTTATTGAAATGAAATAATCCTGGCAGTCTGTTTGGATAAACTATTGGAATGAATTTCAGCACTGATGTGTCTAAATTACATTCAAATGTAAGAGCAAATATTATTAAATCAAACTAGCTGCAATCTGTGTCAGTCAGAGTGAATGGCCTGAAATAAAAAAGGCTTGTTCATTACTAGGAATTGCAATGATATATTTTAAATTGACATGCAATTACTTCAGTTGTGGTGAGCAACATCTGCTACTGCTTCCTATGATGATGGCCTATGGCTCTGCTGTGTAAGCGTCATCAAAGCCTGAATATACATTTCAGTAATATGTCTCTATAAAACTCTATTAGAAATGATATGTTCCTTTTCCTACAGCAGCTTGATGCACTTGGCTACCAGACACAGCTTCTCCTCCGTTATCTTCTGAATAACTCCTCTTGTTTTTTCTGTGACTTGGCATAAAACGAACTATCAAACAGACACATAGCATTTGGCATTATTGCACTCTTATTAATAAAACAGCCAAATTTTTAAAAACTGCCAATAAATATATGAATATTTATATTCCCTGTCTACAAGCAGATTGTCTTAAAGTTCAAGGAAAGACAGAAAAAATAAAGCGCTATGTGAAGTCTTCTGATTTACGTATCACAGTAACTGCTTTAACAAACTGACTAACAAACTCCACAAAACTACCTGTATACATTCTTAAAATTTCCCTTGAATTTTGTGATCCCCCCCCCCCAGATTTTCATTCTGTGGTATGTTCGATAAGTAAAAGCTTGCTTCTGCACATAGATCTTTCACAGTAACTACATTGTTATAATGGTTTAGCGATAGCAAATGACAAAGGATAATGCAAGAAATACAGCTAACACATGCATAACTTTGTATAAAAAGAACTCTAAGGTGGATCTTAGAGGTTTCCTTATCAGTTAAAAACTATTTTGATTTTTAAGGCTGTTTTAAAGGTGTCACATTCTCCTGTTGTCACACAACTTTGAGAGCTGACTTTGAGCTCCTACCTTGTCTTTGGAAAATTTCTAACAATGTTTTTATTTTGACAGACTGAATGGTATGAAAATACTTTTATTATTTATGTTTTAATTTCCCTTTTTTTTTTCCTTACTTTCCTAAATGTTTTAAATCAGGGGTCTCCAACTTTGGTCACTTTAAGACTTGTGGACTTCAACTCCCAGAGTTCCTCAGCCAGCAAAGCTGGCTGAGGAATTCTGGGAGTTGAAGTCCACAAGTCTTAAAGTGACCAAGGTTGGAGACCCCTGTTTTAAATAGTAAGATCTCTTGAGTGTTCCTTTTAAACAAAAAAACAATAAACACCCTAAATATCGGGTCTCATTTAGCAATTCACCTGTATTGGTCCAAACACAAAACCAATCCTCTGCTCTCTAAGAGAATACCTAAGCTCTATATGGTTTTAAGGTTTCATCCTCCCACGTTCAAGGAGATAAAGCTAATGGAGGAAATCAATTCACTATTTGCTTTAAGGCCATCCCATCCCACTTTTTTTTTTCATTGAGAATTCAGTTATTGGAAAAAAATCAAAATGTGCTAAGGGAATACCATACTTACCTGGCAAGGGAGATAATGTAAACCCATTATATCCGAGGTCTTTCCCTTTTCAATGGGCATGTAATTTAGGTTGACTCATTCCATTGGTTTCAGTGACAGGAAATTCCTTTTAAGAATAAATAACTAGAATGGGAAGAATGACAACAAAGCCCATTTCTCTTTCACTTTATTCATTCTGCCATCAAGAATGCAATTGGGCTTTGCTGATCTCAGAAACTCTTTTTTTTTTTTAATATGGCAGCTAAGAATTACCTTCTCCATTGGTTATAAGCATTTATGTTAATGAAGCTGGTTAAACAATACTCTCCCTCCATGTCTTCCACTGATAAACGACCATAAAGGCTGAAATCTGCATTTAACTATAGCTTCTACTTGTAGATATGAGTAAACAGAGCTTTTCAACTCAAGCAGCTCTGAAGTTATTTTAAAATGCCCTATGAGTAGCATGTGCTTCTGCTCAGACTAAGAGCTTTTCTTGTTTATTTGCACAGATAAAGCTAAGGTGCCCTTGTCATGTACTCGCTGCAAAGAAATGCATCTTGGTGTAACAGATGATGAGTGAAAGGGTTGTTTAGTCTAAAAGCTGGAATTTATTCAAGGAGCATAGAGGTGTGAGGTTGGAACAAGCATTCATCCATCCATGCAAACCATGATGCTGCCTAGAGAGACAAACAATTTTTCAAAAAAAAAAAAAAGGCTAAAAATGAAGAAAAAAATGGCATAATTTTACTGCACTACTACATGTGCAGTAATAAAGTTAATAAAAAATATGTGACAATACAAATGTTGCTGTTTGAACAATTCTGGCATTTCTCTCTCACAAATCTTTAATGAATGAAATGTTGATTTTAACAGATTATAGACATGAACAATCTTAAAGAATTTCGTTTAACTTTAAGAAGATTAAAATATCCTGTTATCAGACTGGAAGAAAAGAAAAAGATTAAACAGAAGGAATCAAAGTCAACAAAGAAGGGTTAGTTACCTAACTTCTATAACAAGTGCCATTTCTATAGTATATACAGACTTCTGAATATTCTTTCACTTTGATATCTGATAGTTATATTCTCTTATTAATCCAATTTTATCCATTTAAAGTTGTTGTGTTTAAGCTTTAATATTAGAATTAAATATTTTCATGGAAGCGTATGATTTAAAAAACCAGATATATCAACATAATCAGCATTTTTATGTGCAATGTGTCAGGAATGTGCCTTGGTGGCACAGTTGTTAAAATCCAATATTGCAGGCAATCTCTGCCCACAGCCTAGAGTTTGATCCTGACAGGCCTCAAGATTGACTCGGCTTTTCTCATTCAGAGGTCAGTAAAATGGGGATCAAGATTTTGGAGGCAATATTCTTATATTGTAAATTGGCCAGAAGGTGCTCTTGCTCTTGCTATGTCTTTATGAAGAATATCATAGATGCCTTTACAATGACTGACACATCTGAAACCCAAGTCAAAATCATTTATGTGGACTTTGGACAGCATCCATTATGTTGTGGTCCTCATATTACTAGTGGAAATAAGGATAAGAAAGTATGTTCCTTGGGTGTAAAACAGTTATTTACCTACAGTTTATGTAAAGTTTGAACATAGGGATAGGGATAAAATAGTTAGAGATACAATGGGTTTGAAATAAGTAAGTGGAAGGTCTTCCATTAATACAGAAAGAGCAAGTGAACCAGACAATTATGAAATGAAAAATGTGTGCTGTAAAGGCCAGGTTTATCTCGTAGACTGTTAATAAGTGAATTCAAATCTAAGGTAATATGCATAATTATAGTTCTGAGCAACTCCTGATTTATTTGTAGAAAAACAGAAACAAGAATTAGTAACCCTTTACACCTGCTCCTTATACTTTTGCCTGCTTACAGAAAATAAATGCATTGCTATGGGTAGCTCATACCTATTTTGAAAATCTGTGAAGATACTTTCCTCTTTTTGTGTGTCACACATGATAAATCCACTAACACACAAGACACTGGTAAAATAATTCATTTCGAGAAGATATGAATTATAAACTTCTCTTTGGTTCTGGTACTTAGGAGCACAGCAGAAATGTTGGCTTGAAATTTCATAGCCACTTCTTGCAGGTCCCTTGACCTAGTATGTTTTTGAATATTATAAGACAATGCATATTTTGAGTCAGTACTAATTCCTGGTGACTACATGGACAGATAACTGTAGTTTTTATGACAAGATTTTCTGAAGTGTCCTGCCAGACCAAAGTCACCCAGCTAGCTTTGCACCTATCTGAGAATTAGGACCTTTTCAAACCCAGCATCTTTAACTATTACACCCAAGTAATTCTCTTGATTTGGAAATATATTAATCTTTGTACATACATTTCCAAGTGTGTATTTATCTGGACATATTTGGAAGAAAAGGGGGAAGGAAAGAGCCCATGTCTTTCAATCTGTTACTCAGTTCTGTTAATACTGCCAATAGATTAGGAGATCTGTAAGTATGTGGCAGCTTCTTTATCTACATAAATAATTATAAGAAAAAAAATCCGATTTATTTCCAATAGGAAATCTTGCTATATGATCTATTATCTTGGACAATAGCAGAGAAAAATGTTTCACATATCTTGCATAAAAAGTTTTATATTATCCCTTACATATTTTAAATTTAACTTCTCTTTAGATGTAGATTTGATAGAACAAATGCTTCTTCTATTTGTCTATGCAAAAGCATCTTTAGGCTTCTTCTATTGTTTAGAATATCTTCTTACCGTAGGACAAACAAACAAAATGTTAAATTGCTTTTTACATAGAAGAAATGAAATGCAGTTATTTATACATTCAGTTTCTGGTTTGTTTTCGCAGCAATGATGTAAAAAAAAAAATTAGACTTGGCTTGCCACCAAATGGGACAGCTTCCCAGGTTATATTTGACACCATCTGCTGCCAGGCACCTTTTCCTTACCCATGTTGATGCCATTGCACAAAATTCCTGTTTTATTTTTATTTCATTTTTTTCCAGCATGTCTTAATTAGTTTGTAATTCGATGTGGGTTTTTTTTTGTACCAGGTCTTGCATATAGTTGTTAATTAACATTAAGGGGAAAACTTACCAGAAAGTAATTGCTGTTTTCTTTGTCTCTCCATGTTCTACTTATTTTTCTATTTATCACCTGGACCTATGTATACATTGGAAATAAAGCAAGTAGGGTATGAGAACTTGGTAAAAAATAATGAAAAAAATTTCCTCAATGCATGTATAGAATAAATAACCATTAGAGGTTATCTGAAATTTAAAATATGTTTGATGAATCGGGACAGGTTTGGGCACAATAACATCTATTGCTCTTTCACCTCTAGGCCACGACAATGGAGTGCTGACCCGTCATTCAGCTTTGAGCTCCTTTGAATAATTGCAGCATATTTTTGTAAAAAAAATAATACAAAAAAGAATACCCATCAAAGAGAGGTCAAACAAAGAGAAGCTAAACACAAAGAGCAACTACTTATAGAATAGAATAGAATAGAATTTTTATTGGCCAAATGTGATTGGACACACAAGGAATTTGTCTTGGTGCATATGCTCTCAGTGTACATTATTTTGGTACTATTGTTTGAATCTCTTCAAAATTTCGCCCCAGACTATAAAGAAGTCACTTTTCTTATTCTACATAGTAGTTATAAGTATAAATGTACTTTTGACCTCTCTCTCTAAAGTTACATAGAATCACAGAATAACAGAGTTAGAAGGTCCAACCCACTGCTGAGGCAGGAAACTCTACACCATTTCAGACAAATGGTTATCCAATCTCTTCTTAAAAACCTCCAGTGTTGGAGCATTCACGACTTCTGGAGGAAAGTCATTCCACTGATTAATTGTTCTAACTGTCACGAAATTTCTCCTTAGTTCTAGGTTGCTTCTCTCCTTGATTAGTTTTCACCCATTGTTTCTTGTTCTGCCCTCAGGTGCTTTGGAGAATAGCTTGACTCACTCTTCAGTACAACTTTGTTTAGATTCAACATAAGTGATAGCTAGACTCCCTCTTCTTTATGGCAACCCCTTAGATATTGGAACACTGTTATCATGTCACCCCTCCTTCTTTTCATTAAACTAGACCTTCCCAATTCTGCAACTGTTCTTCATATGTTTTAGCCGCCAGTCTAAATCATCATTGTTGCTCTTCTCTGTACTCTTTCTACAGTCTCAACATCTTTTTTATATTGTAGCGACCAAAACTGGATGCAGTATTCCAAGTGTGGCCTTACCAAGGCATTATAAAGTGATATTAACATTTTATGTGATCTTGAAGTGTTATACTGCTTTTCTTTTTATAATCTATCCTGTCTAATCATTACAATCTTAAATCACGAGTACATTTTTTATTTTTATGCAGTCTTTTTTGTATATAATTTTTATTAAAATATTTAAATAAGAAAATAAAAGCTATATTTTCTTTTCTATTTTTCTTTGACTTCTTTCTTTTCCTGTACTTTTTGTTTTTTCTTTGATTTTTTCCTTTTTCTTTTTTCTCTTCCTTACTTTCTATTAGTATGCATGTGTTTAATCTTCTTAAAAAGTTTTAATAAAATGATATACAAAATTTTATCCAAAAGGTCACATTCAATTTGTTCTGATTATTGCTGGTAAGAATGGAAAAAGTGCTAGGATTAGAGATAAGTAAAACAAATATTTTTCTTTAATTTGTACTTAATTTGCCAAAATTGCTAGTTGGGAAAGAGGAAATTATGTCAAGACACCACTGAACTTGGAAGTACTGTTAATCTAGTGCAGGGGTGTCAAACTCTCGGCACCACATTGTCATCACATGACGTATCACAACTTTTTTCCCTTTCACTATACTGGGTATGGGCGTGGCCAGCATGTGACGCATCTGGCCCGTGGGCTGAGAGTTTGACATCCCTGATCTAGTGGATGGTAGGAGATGAAAGCATGGAAATAGGCAAATAAACTTCAGGATTCAAGGATAAAGTTTACAATGTACATCTAGAAGAGAAATACATTCTTAAATTCTGGACAAAATTATGCAGGTAACTTGCAGTGGGTGCTTTTAAGATTAAATGTTTCATGTGTGTGTGTTTGCATGGAAGAAAGAAAGGGAAACTAAAAAGAAAAAAGATACAAAGGAGTGGCTTCCAATCTTCTTTCCAGCAATTATTAATTCAATTTAAATTTACTTTTTACTCTGCAGTTACAAGATAACTCCCTTCTTTTTATAATCTGTTCTGTCTAATCTTCAAAACCATAAAGCATAACTTCCTTTTTATTTTTTCATGCAAAAATATCTCAAGGATTTTCAGTCAGCAATAAACGTAGATGCTATCATTTCTCTGATCAAAATAGTCAATGTAGCCTTTTCAGCAAGTTCCATCTTCTTCAGCAACCATTCGTATTTTCTGGATAGTGCTGAGACTTTCCATTTTTCTGCATACAATAAATCCTGCTACAATTACCATGTACAAAAATGCAGTTCCATAATGTTTTTCCAACTGTTTCCAACAACATGAGCCGCGGTGCCACAGGGGTGAGCGCAGTACTGCAGGCTACTTCTGCTGCCTGCAATTTGGCAGTTCAAATCTCACCAGGCTCAAGGTTGACTCCACCTTCCATCCTTCCGAGGTGGGTAAAATGAGGACCCAAATTGTTGGGGGCAATATGCTGATTCTGTAAAGTGCTTAGAGAGTAAAACACTGTGAAGCGATCTATAAGTCTAAGTGCTATTGCTATTGTCCATCAATTCCAAAAGAAAAAGTTCTGGTTTCAATTGTACAGTAATCTTTAAAATCCTATGAATCAATGTAGGTATTTGAATCCAGGATTTTTATACATCTACCAAACCTGATAAAATGTCCTTTCTTGTTGTTCACATTTCCAATATAAATTTGAAGTGCCTTTATTCAAATGTTTCTCACTTTTGAGACTTAGTCATTGCAATTTCTGAATGTGTGTTGATGCTCAGGAACAAAGAAGTAATTAGCATGAAGCTTTTCAATCAATTAGAAGCTAAGAAAATAAATTAGAGTCAAGCACCTTTAAAAATGATTACAGATGGTTGCATTATACCCAAGTTTAAACAATGAAATATATGTTTGATTAATTTGCTCCATTGGTTTCAGTGGGAGTTTCTCACAAGACCTTTAACAGGTCCAGATTTTCATTACATGAATTGAGAGTACAAACAAACAAGCAATCTTGAGTTTTCTCATTGGGTTACAGGCAGCTTTAAATTTCAGGACTGAATTTCACCAGTAATGTAATTCTTTCCTGTCTCATTCATACAACCCTAAAATCAATTGGAAGAATAATGTTGCTCTTCCAATTGGATGTAGTTGTAACCAGGCTAATAAAAAGTATATTGGCACTTTTAATGATCAATTTGTCACTATTTAATATCATTTTATGATGTAACCATTGAATTATTTCTTGTTACATTTCACAGAGAGAGAAAAAACTGAAATGAAGATGGCAACTACATTTAGACTTTCAGGATCTAAAATGCCTTTTTATTCACCAAATGAACATCAGAAAATGTACAAAGAGAAAGAGAGAGAATTTTTTGATACGGCTCATGGTATGCGTAACATCACACATCCTGTACCACAAACTTTGCCAATATATGAACCTGGCAGCATTGAAAAGAGAGTCTTTGCTAAAGCATATTGCACTGTAAGACTTCACCCTTTATATGCCATTGAACAAGCATATTGGCAAAGTAAGAAGTTGGATCTGCAAGCTAAGAAGGAGCGAGATGTGATGCGGCTGTTGATTGCTAAAAGCGAAGCTAAAGAATACATGCATCTTTTACAAGAAGAAAAAATAGACAATATTCAAAGGAATTATGAAAAGGAAAAGATGATGGATACAGATCATTTTAAAAAGTCCAAAGAGAGAAAATCCAAGTTCATTGTTAGGATGAGAAGAAAATATAATAATTTTTTAGAAAAGAAGGAAGGAAAGCTAATAGAAAACTCATTCATTCAGCGCTTTAGCACTCAACATACTTCTTTGACTAGAGGTTTATTAAAACTTGATGGGTGGAGAAATAACTTGGAAATCCATAATGAAAGAAAAAAGGTTCTTGAAGGAATTAGAAAAGAACAAAAAGAACGAAAAGAGGTGTATGGACATTTTCAGGAGGAGAGGTAATGTCTGTTTGAGTAAGCTTATATATATATCAACTATATGTAATGTAGTTTTAGAGATAGATAGATAGATAGATAGATAGATAGATAGATAGATAGATAGATAGATATCTAAGAGGTATATTTAAGGATAATTCAAATAAATATGAATTATATATATGAAAATAGAATATGTGTGTATTTAAATATCGACCTGAAACATTCTGCTTCTACATAGTAATACCTAAGAAGCAATCTTATAGTTCTAAAGAATAAAATAGGATGAATGAAAGGGAAAGGAAGGGAAGGAAAGGGAATAGAATGGAATGGAATGGAAAAGATTCACAGGCCAGGAATGGAACCAGTTCTGTGAATGCAAAACATTTCCTGTTTCATTGAGCTTGTGGGAAATAATGATAAATAAAATAGATGGAAATAATATATAAGAAATGTTTTTGTAATTCATACTGTTGCTATCAGCTTTCTTTTTTTGTATAGGTGAACAGCTTTGTCTCAGAAACCATAAAGAGAAATTAAATGTCCCTACTTTTCACCTAACAGTGGCCCTGCAGCAAATGTATGTCAAGATGTCACAATAAAAGCTCTCTACATTTTTACATATGCATTGGGACATCTCATGCATGTAGCTAAAGGCCAAAGTTTGCATCCCAAAGCATGTTTTGTCACTCCCCTCCCCCTTTCTTTACTGGCATGGACAGCAAAAAACACGACCTGGAAACATTTGTTTTTCTACCACTTCCCATTGATGTTGCCATCATCTTGATCTTAGCTTGTGAGTGAGATGGGCTTAAGTTATGAGTAGCTGTACCAGTCTTAAAATATAGTCTCCCCGTTATTCTGACACTACCCATAAGGAGTCCAAAGTGTGTGAAATCTGCTAGGCTTTTCGATGGAGAAAGGTTAGGTGATTGACAGTGATTGACTACAAAAGCAGGTTGGAGAGGGCTGATAGGAATGGCAAGGACAAGTAATTAGCACTGCGATTTTGGGAAAGGCCCTAAGATATCAAGAGAGCTTATACTTAAAATATTTTTGAGAAATATTTATCCTGCTAGGCAAACTGTTCTCAGTAATATCTTAGGACAGAAGGAGTTAACCTTAGCAACAGTATTTTCATGTATATCACTGTTATTGTTTCCTATTCAATTCAATAAACAATCTTTAATTTTATGTACAAAAGCAAAGGTAAGGTGTGTAAAGGCCCATCTTTCAACTTAACATGCTTTTGAACTTGAAGACTGAGGAAAGTGTTGTTCTGTTTTTAATTGTAATTCCAATTTCCTTTAAAATGCTTATTGTCTTATTTTGATAATACAGGTGGCTAATTAGTAATGAAGTAATTATATTAGTCAAACAATAATGCTAAATATAGGAATTAACTATTCACCCAGCATTGAGCCTTATTGGTATATTTCATAGGTTTGATATACTTTCTTATGACAATAAAGTTATTGATGCAAAATATTACTTGTTGCTAATTTTATCAGGAAGCTCTAATTATGTTTGCTTCAAAAGCTAGGTAAAACAGTGGATTATCCTTATAGAATGAAATATTTGTGGAGGACTGCAAACTATTCATACGTTATTTAAAATGATTTATTTTAAAATTAGATCCTTAAACATGATTAATAAAAATATTAAAATTTAAGCTGCTATTGGAACCTGTAATTCAGCTGTTTTTTTGTTGTCTTTATGTATGTTTGTGTGTGTGGGGGGAGAATGTGTTGTCTTCTTTTTATGACTGGTGTATTTATTTAAAAAATTGTATAAAATACATTATTTATATAAGGTAAGGCAGGTCCATAGTATAACATAGTTAGTGCTTGGTAAATCATGTATTTTAGCCAAAATACCTGTGGAATCTATAAATAAAAAATAAGTAAACAAAAAATAAGTAATATATAAAACCAAGAAACAAGAATAAAGGAAACAGTTCATTTTTATGAGTGATATTTCAATTTTTAAAAAATGGTTTCTCTTAATTCCTTGTTTATCAAAGGAGGTGCCAAAGAATTCTCCTTACCCAACCACAAACTGAAACTCTGGCCTCAGAATTAGTTAAATTTCAGTTTATAAAAAAAAAACCCCAATAACAAACAGATTTTGAATATGAAATTAAGCCCATTTACACCTGAACAATCTTACTATTTTAAAATTATGACATTAGAGACATTTGAGCAACTGTTGTTTTTCAGCAGATTTTCTTCTGCTTGATTAAGTCAGTGAATAATTTTTTGCTAAAATGTAATATGAACTGTCATTCTTTTTTTCCCTCTATTATCCTCTGCATTGGTTTATTCAATACAGCAGAAAAAATTTATGTTAGTTAAAAGTCTTTATTTGTTAGTTGTGTTTTGTAGGAAATTAATTAAATTAATGTCTATTCTTGCCAACGTTTATTGTTGTTTTTATACAAAGAAGTTCATGAGACACGTGATGCATAAAAAACTAGCAAAGACTGTAAAAGTGAATTTAATTAACTGAAAATTATTATTTTTTACATAGTTAATTACATAGTTTGCTTTTTTCTAAAAAAAAAGGGAAAGTAATTGGAATGAGAGGAATGAGACATTAATTTTCAATTTTGACTGATATATTTCCTCATTTAGGATATGGGTTGGATTCAGATTATCATCTCCCTTCTTGACTAGTCTGCAGAAGTCTTTGAAAATGCTTCCTGCTTACCTGCTTAAATGGAGGGGACTGTGGTTCATGTAGAAAAAGGGAATATTATGGAAAAATCAAGTGGAAAAATGGAAGCCAGAACAGCTTCCTTTTGGATGAAATATAATATATCCCACATGTAAAATGTTATAGCATTATATATCCCCTGATTATTTGTTTATAGAATAGAATAGAATAGAATAGAATAGAATAGAATAGAATAGAATAGAATAGAATAGAATAGAATTTTATTGGCCAAGTGTGATTGGACACACAAGGAATTTGTCTTGGTGCATATGCTCTCAGTGTACATAAAAGAAAAGATACGTTCATCAAGGTACAACATTTACAACACAATTGATGGTCAATTCTTCAACACAATTGAAGAAACAATTATTGTTTCTATAAAAGCATTCTGAATACTTCAAATACAAGTATAAACAATACATAAAATACTACCAAAAATAGCCAAACCATACATTCTCAAATATTAAATATATTTAACACTGCCTAGAGTTGTATAAAATAAAGGCAACCTATAAATCTAATGATATTTATTTATTTGCCACATTTTTATAGCCTCCCATCTCAAAATAACTCTGGGTAACATACAACTAATAAAATCATGGAAAAACAGTAGAAAACCAACAATAAAATCCGAAAAACCTGGTGCATTTCTTCTTTAATGAATCCACATTCTCATCCCACCCTGGCATTGCCATATCCCAATGCCTGGAGAAAGAGACAGCTTTTAAGTGCTCTCCAAGAGGATAAAAGGGTAGAGGCTTGTTGAGAGGGTATTTATAGGGAAGAGGCTGTAACAGAAAGAAAAAAATAGTGAACAAATATATAAGCACTTGTTAGCAGAGCTAGAAATGGAGCCTGTAGTACAGGTGCACCCTGGACATTACTTCAGTGACTGTTTCAAATTACGACAGTGTTAGTTGAAGGGAGCTACAAGCCATGCTCATAATTATGAACATTGTAACATTCACGGTCATGAGATAAAACGTAGGGTGCTTGGCAGGGTTCTATGACAATTCACCACAGCCAACTCACCAGGGCCAACTCGCCACAGCCAACTTGCTGTGGGACAACTCACTGCAGGACAAGAGTTACACTAACATTAAAGAAATATTAGCATAGAATCATTAAAGAAAGGATACAAAGGGAGGGACAGAATGAAATGTGAATGACAAAAATTAAAATATCTTTTATTTATTTTAAATACTTAAATTGAATTGCTCGTCCCTCTGGAACAAGCTGCCTCCAGGGATACGACAACTCCCTGACCTCCGGACCTTTCGCCGCGAGCTAAAGACATTTTTATTTCATCGCGCAGGGCTGGCCTAAATAGTTTTAATGGGGGTTTTTGCTAGAGTTTTTAATTTTTTGCCAAATTGAATTAATTTTTTAAACAAAATATGTTTTTAACTTTTGTATTGTTTGTATCGTTTTATTTGGCTGTAAACCGCCCTGAGTCCTTCGGAAGAAGGGCAGTATATAAATTGGAATAATTAACAAATAAATAAATAAATAAATAAATAAATAAATAAATAAATAAATAAATAATCTCACAGAGAGTTGTCCCACGGCGAGTTAGCCGCAGCGAGTTGGCCCATTCCTCTTGGCAGCATGCCCACTCTTAGGTCTGTAGAGGCACTGCTCCTCCTATCTGCCCATCTGTCCTCCAACAAGTAGGCCACCCTGCGCAATAGCACTCGATCACAGCTCTAGGCTATGGCGGAAGTAGAGACTGGGCCCTTCGGCAGTCTCAGACATTGTTGTTCTTGTGCCACTGCTACCATTGGGGAATGCTGCTTCATGGTCACACATTTTGGGTAAGGGAACAATTGTCCCTGTTGCCCAGTGTTCTCAAGGATTTGCTGTGCACCACTTACTGTACCTTCAGGCATTTTTCTCCTGCTGTTGAAAGATCTGTGTAGTCTATCCAATGCAGAACTTGGTCATATCAAACCTTCTTTCCCAAAGCCACCTTGGAGTTTGAACTAGCAGGGCTTTGGAAGTCTTGGATAGACTGTGTGGGCTTCTCAACAGCAGGAGAAAAATACCTGAATGCTGCAGATACGCAGGAGCATTGCGTAACAGGGTAATTGTGCTCTTGCCCAGGATGCATGCCCTACCCTGCTTTTACCCAGCCCGAGTAAAGAGAGCTATTTTTAATCAATTTATTGCTATCTCATTTGCTGTATGGATATCCTAAATTTTAACAAGAGCGTAAATAGGAAAAATTGCATTTCTAAAGAATTCTTAGAAAACAGTAGTTAATACTACAGTGTCCATTCATTATACATCTGTAATTATATATATATATATATATATATGAATGATAATTTTAATAATACATCAAAGTATAGTAGCCATTGTTTTTGACTGGGATATTGAATATCACAATATATTTATTATTTTATTAGTATCCTGATGAATAATCTTTACCTGTTTATAGCTATGTACATTTTAGAACTATTCTGTAACGAGCATGGTGATTTATAAAATAAATTTGGGGTCTTGGAGCTTCCATGTATGTCATTAAAACTGTGACATAAAAATCATTGTTTAATTGATTTATTAAAATGGAAAGTAAAAGAAGAACATACCAAGGCCAGTTTTTTTCTTTTTACAAATTTGTAATCCCTTTTAATGGGGTGGAATCGGAGTGACTGGATGGAGCTGAGTGCTTACTGGCCGGATGCCCTTCTTGACACCTACACAGAGTTTGCAGCAGATATTTATTCTTTGCACCCTAATAGAGAAACATCTGTAACTGCCTAGAATTGAACTCTCTCAACCTTCGGCGAGCGTCTTCATCTTTAGGCCACCACACCCCTCTAAGCTCAGTAGAGACAACAATAGAAGGGAGAGTTTTCAATATTTGAGTTAGAACTGGTGAAAATTTTGAATCCTTTTCCATTTCTCTCCCCAGGCGACAAATGTTACAAAAACAAAATATAGAAGAGAAAATATTTAGGAAATCTGTGACAGATATAATAGCAAGGGACAGATTTGAACAATCCAAAGCAAAACTTAAAACCGTGAAGGAACCTCATGAAAAAATATTGTATTCATTACCAGTCATTGGCAGTTCGAGCAGTGCAAAGCCTATTGCAGAGTATGGTGGCTAAGAAGGTAAGGAAAAATATGGAAATTAGCATAAACCTAATTTTGACATGTCATTTAAATGTTTCAGATTTTAAAAAATGAATCGGCTTCTAACTAACCTTGTATATGTTTCTTCTAATGCTGATTTTGACAAAAATCCAAAAAAAAGAATCTGACAATTAAATATAATACATAAATTCAAATATTTCAGCACTTCCAAATGAAGAAAACACAGCTGTATACCCGTTGTGCTAATTGTTAGCAAATGTTGACTTTTAAGCAGCAAATATTTCAAGCATGCATTACAATTACCTCTGTATTTGGCTTTAAAATTAAATTATTCAATGCCATATAAAAATAATTGAGGAAAAATTCATTGGTTGTTAATGCAGCCAAGTAGTATGAGTGCAATTAAACATGTTAACTATACTTATTGTAGGCAGGACTGCTGGAGCTTTGCCTCAGTGATTCCTTCGTAACTGTATATAGAACAATGCCATAAGCCATTAGCTCTGGATAGAATGTATTTTCAGTTGCTCTCTGGCTATGCCTAATGCAATAATTTGGTCCCAGCTGCTAACTTTCATTAACACGCTGTGTACTTTGATTAGTTTCATTAGCTGCTTTCCTATGTGTAATTAATTATGTTTCTCGTTGATTCTACTTTAATTCTTTGTATATATATTTCTCCATGTGTGTCATGGACAGGAATGGAAAACTCAGGCAATTGCTAGGAGAGATATGAGGTGTTTCCTAGCTTCTCCTAATTCAGTCATCAACATATTTTTTAATTTTGTACAGCCATTTAAAGATCTCCACCTTTTTTGATTGTGTCATTTTCTGTGCAGTACTCTTTTCACAATTTAGATGTACTGCCATAGGCACGATGAGATCTTCTCTTTTAATTATTATTTTGCCTTGTGCATCCATATGGGATGCAGAGAATGGTGTTATAGAGAGCTGGGAACAGACTACACATTACACCATTCATGTATTAATGATTACTTTTATTAAAAAGAACAAGTAAAAAATAAAATAAAAGAAGCAGTTTTCTTTGTAGTCGGTTGATCTGTTTTATATCATAAACTGTTTTATATCATAAACATAAAGTTTGAGGTTGTTTAGGTTTCAGTTTCTAATTATGAATTGACACACACACAGTAGTTGATTACTTGTTACAATATCGTTCTTGTTTTCCAAATTTGTTTCACCAATCAAATTTATGTTAGCCAACCCAAGCATCACTTTTTGAGATTCTCATCTATGCCCAAATTTTTCTTCCAATTTTTCTTATTATGTATTGTGCTTCTTTCCTAAACCCATAATCCCTTGAACTCCATTTATGCTCTGTACAGTAACAGTACAACATATGGAAATGCATTCTATACTGTTTATTTTTAGGGTAATTTCCCCTCCCTCCATGTATGTATGTATATATATATGTATGTAGGTCTTTGGTTAGAAAACAAATATATATGTATATATATATATATATATATGTATATACACACACACACATATATATATACTGTGTGCATATACATACATACATACTTAGATACTGCGATGAAGCAATAGTTTGTTCCACAGGGAAAGTAGGATATTATTAATGCTTAGCCTTCTGTATGCTTCACGTATTGAAATGTTGCTCACATTTTGTTCACAATCTTCTCCCAATGCAAAAGTGAATACAGTTTTTGTAAGTACATTTCTCCTGTGTCATCTGAAAGGCCTGCTAGAGAGGTCACACCAGGAAGTGCAGTTAATATCAACTCTCTAAAAAACTCAACTCCACATCTCAGACTTGAGAAATGACTTAAGCTTTTTTTATCGAAGACAAGAAAGAAAACTTACAGAAAATCTTTTTATTTCCGAACATGGGAATGAAGCCCTAGACACTTGCCAAGGTTTAAATTGTAAACTTTTTCCTACCATCTTTTTGAGGCAATGGATTTTTGAAAATGGAGAATCCATTCCAACTTTACCTTAATTGTTATGTGTGGTAGAGAATCATTTGTTGCTCTCTTGCCAGCACCAGTCCTGGCCAAAGCAGCAACAAAGAACCAGATAATTATTCTTTATTGTAGATTTTGGCAAAAATGTCTCTCTGTTGGTGATGGTGAGGATTTAAGGCTAAGAAAGGAGTGTAATATTGAGAAAGGTTAAATTAAGAGGATAAGATAGGACCATCATGGCGAACCTATGGCACACATGCTAGAGGTGGCACGCAGCACCCTCTCTGTGGGCACACAAGCCATCGCCCCAGTTCAGTGTTGCACATGCTCGCACGCCTCCTGTGGGCCAGCTGGTCTTTGGATCTCTGCATGCATGCACAGAGGGAGGGGGGCGCGCGCAGGGGCTGCACGTGCATGTGCAGGTGGGCATGTGGACGGGGTGCTTGTGAGGGGCCATGCGCACATACGCAGAGTGGGGCGTGTGTGGGGGGCCACGTGTGCATGCATGGGGGGCATGTGGGGGGCACGCACATGTGCAGGGGCAGGGGGCATGCAGGAGGCCATGTGCACATGCGTTGGGTGGGGCGCATGCACAGGGGCTGCACTCAGATTGCATTTTGGGAGTTCAGGCGCTCACACTTGCATTCGCACACACGTGCTTTGGACATGCGCTTCGAAAAAGGTTAGCCATCACTGGGATAGGACATGTTGAGTCAGAAGAAATAACAAAGGTTATATCCTAACTTGGTATTATTTCAGACTCGAAAGACAATTAGCTGTTAGATAATTAATAAAATTGCTTACTATATTACGTCATTGTTGGCCATCAGAGACACTATGTATTTTAACTTTCAGCTCCTGCTCATGTTTTTACTTATCAGTCAATCATACATGTTCCATTTGATAGCTTCAGTTGCTTTTTAAGAGAGGCTTATTATGAGAGTCATGCCTTCTCTTTCCTTAAGGCACTTTTGGCACTCAGCACTTTGAAAAATGTGTTATCTATTGAAATATTTGTATTCAAAATGGACAGTGATTTGTCCTATCCTATCCTATCCTATCCTATCCTATCCTATCCTATCCTTTCCTAAGCTAAGCTAAGCTAAGCTATCCTATCCTATCCTATCCTATCCTATCCTATCCTATCCTATCCTATCCAATTTCAATATGCTGAAGGGGTATTTACATATCTTCTTGTGCAATCTCAAGATAAACATCTCTTTCATAAATATATTTTTGTTTTTCTAACATATTTTCCCATCTAGCCAGTTATAGAATAAATCTCATATTTTATAATATTGCTTGTCTTCTTGATCTCTAATTTCAAATGTCAATTTAATCATCCCTGCACATTCCATCATCTTTCTAATTATTTCATCTTGCAAAGGTAATTTCTCATTTTTCCAATTTTTAGCAAACACAATCCTAGCTGCTGTAGTAATATTCACAATCAAATATTTTACATTTCTAGTATATATCTCAGGAATAATTCCCAACAGAAAAACTTCTGGCTTAAAGTCAATGCGATTTTTAATCATTTTCTCCAACCATGTGTGTATCTTAGTCCAATATCTTTTCCCTTCAGCACATGTCCACCACATATGGTAGTATGATCCAGGTGTCTGATGACACTTCCAGCATTTTTCTGATTTGTCCTTAAACATTCTTGCAATTAAACATTCTTTAATTTGTCCTTAAACATTCTTCATGTCGGGGATAAATGCCACCTGTACAGTGTGGCTTTTTATGTAAGATCATCCACTGCCTTTGGG
This sequence comes from Ahaetulla prasina, assembly GCF_028640845.1. Classification (NCBI taxonomy): domain Eukaryota; kingdom Metazoa; phylum Chordata; class Lepidosauria; order Squamata; family Colubridae; genus Ahaetulla; species Ahaetulla prasina. The sequence goes on from NC_080541.1 coordinate 158,361,848, forward strand.
GTGAGCAACTTTATGCCAAGGGCAGAAAAATATGAATTAGTAAGACAAATATATTAGAACAATAAGAAATATAGAATCATGCAGATATCATCCATGATACTTCTACATTCCTTTCTATTCTTATAAATTATCCTTGTATTCACCATGCTCCATAACAGCCTTTTATTTAAACTCCTCCTCTTTCTGTCTCCATCCAACCATAGTTTCTTCTAGCCTTCCCTTCCTCTTGACAGCACGTCAGTTTTCATATATTTGTTTGGCAATTTAGTCGTAACTTATACTCTCACTATATACTGCATATCAGCCAGTAACAAAAAACCATTGCATACGGAACTAGACCCACTTTTTATATCCCCAGCCATCACATCTATAATAATAAACATATCCCAATATAAATATCCTCTATATATTTATCCATCAATTCATTGGAAACCAAGAGGACATGAAACAGCCTTGTCTTACTCCTTGCTGAAAGTTGACCATTTGCTAAGCATTCTGTTTATTCTTCTGTATACTAACTTTCAGCAGCGGCACCGGAACTACCAGTCTTTCTTTCCACATTCACGTAAAACATTTCATAATTTGACCTGTTTACTTTGCCGTATGTTTTCTCTAATTCCGCAAATATACGGAGAACGTTTTTGTCGCTTTTATAGTTAAATAGTTAACATTATATATTGTAATATATGTAAATTATATGTTGAGCAAGGGTACATTATAGGCTGAGTATATAATGAAGAGTTAGTTATTTCCATGCAAGATAGAAGTAGGTGAAATTTATTTTGGTAAAATGCTACATCTTTGAGATCTCACACATACTTTACATAAAGGTTTACTCTCGCACAGACAATTTTAACCTTAGGATTCAGTGGTCCACAGAAGGTAACAACAATAGCCATATGTTTGTCTTGGAAAAAACTGTCATTTCACTGTAGTATTTTTAAAGAAAAAATTATGAAGGTATTATAATTTAATTATGCATATAGCCAGCTAATGATCCTAATGATACATTTAAGAGGAGGAGAAGGAGGAGATTATATGGCAAACAATGTAAGCCCCATCATGTTTACTTCAGTCAAGCCTGATGGCTACTGTCATGTCTGAAACCCATTGTATTCTTTTTTCCCCTTCTTCTTTCTTCTCTAAAAAGACACAGGCGATGTGAGAATATCTCCTTTGTGTTATCATTCCCCCCGAGAGATTTCTAAATTATCATGAAAATATGCCGACAGTGGGCATGTTGGCTGATTTGATTCATTCAGAATCAATTCCCGATTGACACAGAAATGTGAGCTTTATTCAGTTAAGCAGCCCAGTTAAAGGAAAAGAAGGAAAACTGATTTTGCCTGCTATGTTTACCCTATAAATATTCTTGATAAGATCAACAAGGGTATATTATGCAAGCTAAGAATTTCACCATGTGTATGAAGGACACATACTTTTCACAGGTGATGTTTGCATTATTTCCAATGTAAATTTCACTCCTTGTTCCAGGTAGTGATGTCCCAAATCCCTCAGGGTGTTGTCAGTAGTCATCAAATCTAACAGTGATGGTCAGTGAGCAGTCCTATTGAACTCTGTGGGACTTACTTTACAGTAGACATACAAGAGATTGAACTATAAACATTTAATGCAACCTTCAAACAGGCATTTTGTTTGAAAAGCAATGTCCAAATTCAACTCAAAGCACCAAAGTCTTTAGTCTCTTTTTGACATTCCTCCGATAGTTCATCTGAAAACGAATCTCTTCACTTTGCTTTGAAGATAGCTTTCAATGAGATTTTAGGACCAATCCTATTTTTCTGAGATTCAGTGTTATATATTATGTTCTTATTTAAATACATATGTATTACGATATAAAAGAATGCACTCATGTATTTTTACTATTTGAATAATAAATTTACAGTAGAACTTTCCAGTAGATGGCAGCATCATTCAGCCTTTTTAAAAGGTTGTACTGAATAAAGGGCAACAAAATTCTCATTTAATTGTGAAGGAAATGTTAATAGCTGTCCAGAAACATAGTCATTAAAATGCTGCTATAAAGGTATCCATGTTAGATGAAGCCACCAAATATTTGATTATTATTTGATTTTCCTATTAATAAACACTTGGACAAATTGCAGGAGAATTTTACTTGGTCCTGCTTGAAAAAATGAATCTTTGTTTGCCTGACCAGGCCTATTCTTTTCTTTTTTTTTAAACAGATGCAATATAACAAGGATGAACACAAAGGGAGTAAAAATGTAGCAGATTTTTATAGATCAGATTTGCTTTAAAGATCGACCAGCAAGCTATGATGAATGGTTGTAGTTACCTACGGGAAGTATTTAATTCACAGTCTATCTGAAGAATGGAATTTGAAAGATCCCTTTGCTTACAGGGGAGAGTATTTAAATAACTGAAATATACCATTTTTTTTGTCTTTTCCCAGACTGCAACATTCTGCAAATTTATGCTACTTCAACTGTGTGTTTCTTGCATGCAATGATAGCTTCCATGCAATGAATTGTGGATGTGAAAAGGAAAAGGATCACAAATTAGAGCTTTCTACTACAATCCGAGGCAAAATAGGCAGGGGTGTGCACAACACATAACAATGTACACCTATTCCTTTTACAAAAGCAATACGCATACAATACACAGAACATATGCCCTGTTTTGAAATTGAAGGCAATGCTCTGGCTGTCAGAAAGTCAATATCTTGTCATATACAAATATTGTATAACAAACAGATTTGTACCTCTTAGGTCACAATCACCTCAGAATCAAATATATGGCTAATAAACATATTCACACAACAAAAATTCAGAGGTCTACCTCATAAGATTGGCTTCCATGCAGTGAAAGCACAATTATTAATAGCGCTATATTGCTGAGACTGGTTTTATTTTTCCTCATAGTAGTCTTTCAGTCCAACTCATACTTTTGTTTTTCATGAAAAGATCCAGTAAATGCTATGCAGTTTATGGTAGATAAGCCAGGATTTCATGTTTGTACTCTGGGATATATTAGAGATGAATTGACTTTTTTTCCATTGCTGGATCTGGATATTACCCACCCTTTCCCCTCCTAAATTTAATTTTGGCTTTTGTTGAATCTATCGAAACAACAAAATAGCAATCCCTATATTATCCTTTGGGTAGAAAGTCAGCCAAATTGTTTTCAACAATGTTCTGGTGTATTTTGGGAAGGCAGTAGGACTGTTTACCATGCACCTGTTCTTAGAAACACTGTTCAGAAAATATCGCTAGCATTAGTGCTGTGGCTTTGCGTGCATGACATTCAGCAGGGTTATGATTTGGTCATGGAAATTCCTTATGTAATTACATAGCAAAGGTATGACTTGGAGACTTGCTTTGTGCTTTACAAAGCATGCTTTAAAAAAATGATGTGGATTATTTATTTATTTATTTATTTATTTAATTTAATTTTTATACCGCCCTTCTCCCGAAGGACTCAGGGCGGTGTACAGGCAAAAATAAAACAATACAATATACAGATTAAAATACCATTTAAAAAACTTATTTAAATTAGCCTGAGATTAAAAATTTTCATACTAAAAAACCCCATTTAAAATTAATAAAATTTCCCCTTAAAACTAATTTAAGCCAGCCCCGCGCGGATAAAGAGATGTGTTTTTAGTTCGCGACGAAATGTCCGAAGGTCAGGTATTTGACGTAGACCCGGGGGAAGCTCATTCCAGAGTGTGGGCGCCCCCACAGAGAAGGCCCTTCCCCTGGGGGCCGCCAGCCGGCATTGTTTGGCGGACGGCACCCTGAGAAGTCCCTCTCTATGGGAGCGTACGGGTCGGTGGGAGGCGTGTGGTAGCAGCAGGCGGTCCCGTAAGTACCCAGGTCCTAAGCCATGGAGCGCTTTAAAGGTCATAACCAACACCTTAAAGTGCACCTGGAAAGCCACAGGCAGCCAGTGCAGCCTGCGCAGGATCGGTGTTACATGGGAGCTACGTGTAGCTCCCTCTACGTGTAGCTCCCTCTATAACCCGCGCAGCTGCATTCTGGACTAACTGAAGCCTCCGAGCGCACTTCAAGGGGAGCCCCATGATTAGTCTTGCCTTCAGATCAACAAAAAGTTGTCTTGCATTGCTAGCTTTTCAGTTTCCAAAAGTCTTTGTTTCTTCAGGACTTACACACCAGGAACATTCTTCCTTTAACCCAGGGGTTCAAACTGGCGGTCTGTGGGCTGGATGCATCCCACGAGGCCATGCCCATGCCAGCTCCGCAAATGGAAAAAACATCATGAAACGTCACATGATGACAACATGATGTCGCGAGTTTGACACCCTTGCTTTAACCTTTCTACTCCTCTATGCCCCATAAGTAATAATTGTCTGATAAATAGTTCTTGAAAGCTTGCAACAATTTTGGAAACCTTCAACTAGCCTAATAATATTGTTGCTTCTGTTTTTTTTTAAATCTTAGCCAACATAACATAGTGACCCACTTCATAACCAATTTTAAAAACCCTACTAAATTCTTCCACTTGAAATGAAAAGATGAGAACTGGGACTGGTTAGATCAGGGGTGTCAAACTTACGGCCCACGGGCCGGATGCTTCATGAGCTGACCACACCCATCCCTGTTTTAGCAAGGGAGGGGGAAATCACGATATGTCACACGACAACACCATAATGACATGAGTTTGACACCCCTGGGTTAGATACAAAACATTTTGTTATTACTCAGCTGTGATCTTTATAGTATTTCCCAACTCCAATAGAACTGTTTGACCACAGATTGAACATTCCATATGTGAAATGTTTTTTCCCCCCATGGCTTGATATTACAAAGCAGCAGAAAATATAAAAGCGAATTAATGATCAATGTAAAATATTTGGAAGAGTGCGGCCAGCATGGAAGCATTATTACTGATTTAATCCTAGTGGCATTTTTGCTGCTTATTAGTTGAGCTCTGGGCATCCCAGTTCTGCTTGTTGACAGCTCCAATTATGGGTGCTGCTAATAGGCTTGTGCTTATGGCCTCCTAGCTCTCAACTCTCCTCCAGCACCTTTGCAGCAATCTAAATAGGTAGTTAATGTATGTTTATACAAATGAGCACAAATGACTCACTGTGAAAATAAACAGATGGGAATCTTGCTTCAAGATCTGAGATCAACAGTACAGAGCCTGACATTTTAAAGGCAAGAGCTCTTTGGTGAACCTACTTTTTCTGATGTAAAGTCAATAAAATATCATGACTACATAGAGAGCTTATCAAATTACTCAGCAAGAATTACATAAAGAAATGCTCCAGCTGGTGATAAAATATATCATATTTAAGGAAGATGCCCAATCAGACCAATGTCACATGTTCTGAACCCACAGTGGACAACCAGATATCTATGAGCAATTGGTACCGGAGAAATCCTAATTATATTTTCTAGTAACTGTTATGTCAAACTATCAGTATATTAAGAGATATACTGGATTGCTGCCAGAGACGCTGTAACCAGAGTATAACTAAGTAGTCACAGATTGGCTGTCCTTGATAAATTTGTCTAATTTTCTTCCAAGCTGGCAATTCTCCATCTTGTGTTAGGGAATGCCATCATTTAGTTATACACTGTATGAAATTAGATTTCCTTTTGTGTGCCTCCACTCACCCCATATTCAAATTCACTAGGTGCCTTTTGCCCTCACTTCTTGCTAATTTTAATGTCATGACAGCTACTAGGATTATGCAGTGCTTTAGATTTAATGGGGAAGAAGTGTTGCAGAATGTGGGAAGGTGAACACAGCGCACCTGTTGCAGATGCACTATAACAGCTATAAAGCTGTTTTCTATTATTTGTGGCTGAAGCAGAAATCTCTACACAGCAGCCTGGTAAAACTGAAAAAATGTGGCTGCATTAATGAGTCACACATAGAAGTTCTGTTCAGGCCCCCAGTGTTCTGAACAATTCTTAAAAAGTAAGCCCTCTGAAATAAGGGAGTTTAGCACCCCCAACATTCAAATATATTTTTGTATATTTCCATTTCCCAAACTGCTTTAATATACTTCTTTGTCCTATAGGGCAGGGATCCTCAACCTCTGGTCCATAGCCTGGTACCAGTCCTTGGCTCATTGGGAACCAGGCCACGCAAGTGGTGTGTGAGTGCATGAACCTTTATTTGTGTAAGCATTAGGCACGCATGCAAAACCATCCTGTCTCCTCCTGCGGTCATTGCCAGTCTGCAGAGATGCAGAGGTTGAGGACTGGTGCTGTAGTGAACACTATAACGTACTGATAAATTGAAATATTATTTTCTCACATAAAGCTGTATTGAAAAGCTTGATTAAATGATTAGGCATATGGGCTGCTTGTAATAGTATCAAAGTGATAATCACACACATGCTATATGGAAATTCATTGTCATAACCAATGTAAAAATCAAACCTGGCTATTCTACAGCAACTGCAAATGAACAAAACTTCATTACATTTCTGTTAATTTCAGAAAAGTCGGCAGATAAAATGCAAATAATTTTAGTTTCAAACCAATCCACACAGTGAATAAGTGTTTGGTTATGAGATGTGGTAGAAAGATCAGTGAAGTAAAACTTCCCCTCCTGATTTGACTACAAAAATAAAACAACCATACAAATATTCCACATAAGGGATGATGTTATATTTCTCCTTCATCAACATTTGAGGGTAAGACATAAAACCTTGTACATATTAATACTATTCTGGCTGTAGAGAATGTATTCTGGCTGTATTCAGAATGTAGAGAAAAGCAAGGTTTTACACTTAGGCAGGATAAACCAAAGGTACAAATACAGATTAGATGAAACCAGGCTTAAAAACTGTAACTGTGAGAGGGACCTTGTAGTCCTTGTGGACAATCACTTAAATATGAGCCAGCAGTGTGCAGCCACCGCCAAAATGGCTAATACAATCCTTGGTTGTATAAACAGGCATAGAATCAAAATAATGTGAAGTATTAGTACAGCACAGCTGTATAAAGCCTTACTAAGGCCGCACCTGGAATACTGCATGGAATTTTGGTTACTATATTACAAAAAAGATGTTGAGATTTTGGAAAAAGTGCAAAGAAGAACAAGTAAAATGATTAAAGGCCTGGAGACTAAGCATATGAAGAACGGATGCAGGATTTGGGTTTGCTAGTCTAGAAAAAAAAAAGGATTTAGGAGGGACCTGATAGCTATATTCCAGTATTTGAAAGGTTGCCACAAAGAGGAGGGGGTCAACTTATTTTCCAAAACACCAGAGGGCAGGACAAGATACAATGGATGGAAACTAATCAACCTGGAATTAAGGAGAAACTTCCTAACAGTGAGGACAATTAACCAGTGGAACAGCTTGCTGTCAGAAGTTGTGCGTGCTTCATCACTGAAGGTTTTTAAGAAGAGACTGGACAGTCACTTGTCTGAAATGGTATAGGGTCTCCTGCTTTTGGGGGCGGGTTGGACTAGAAGACCTCCATGGTACCTTCCAGCTCTATTCTGATTGTAATTGATTGTAGGATTATGAAAGGGATCCTTGAGACGGACTGAAGTTTAGATCCATCGTTCTAATTGTTCATAGCCATGATTCAGATTAGTTTTGATTATTCCAAGTGGTATTAAGAATTTGTCCACAGGAGAAGTTGTTGGTCCTCCAAATGAAAGTAAACCAAAAGCAAGCAAGATCAACAATTTAATTCAGAGAATATGTCTTAGACATGACATGATTTATATATAGTTTGTATCATATCCAAAATTTATTTTTGTTCTTGTCATAAAACATTTAATTTTTAATCTCATGTTTATGTACTATTGCTTTTGTTATTCATAAGCACATATTGATTTTAAGAATGATTTGAAATTTTAAATAGGTCATTATTTAATAAACTTAATTGTCACCTAATACTATGGTGCTTGTAAACTGTGAACTGCTTTGTGCTTTTTCATTTTTGCCTCTTTTATCTTTCTTTTTTGTGTATGAGGTTATTCCTTTTTTGGTTACAATTTATGCACACATAGACACAAGAGTTGAATTAAAAGTAATGCCACTTGTATTTTAAGTTGTCAACATAAGGTAGTGCTGAGGCACTTCAAGTTCTAAAATGTTCTTTAGTATCTATTTTTTTCACTTCAGTTGATAGGTGGTTGTTGTCAAGAAAAGGTTGTGTAGCTATTGTTTGTGAAATGAAAGCCTGCAGTGACTACTCATCAGTGTGCTTTAAGCAACGTGCCATGATTGAGTTGATTGCTGAAAAAGTTCCTCCAAATGATATTCATCACGAAATGCAGGTTATTTATTGTAACGACTGTATTGACATGATTCTTATGTGTTACTGAGCCCAAAAATGTAAAAATGATTAACCAGGAAGAGCTGATTTGTTTGATCATGAACAAAGTGAACAAGATACGAGTTTCACATGAGAAATTTTGATTAACTGATTAAGGATGACCAGCAGATCACTCAAAGAGATTGTTGTCAAACTTAGCATTTCTTAGAAATATATGGGTCATGTTATTGATGTTTTCTGTTTTATTAAAATATCCCTATTACAACTAAAGTTACCACTAAAGTGGAGAAATTAATTGCAAAGCACCTTTGTGTATAAAACAGCACTTTCCACCCAGATCACAAATTTATCCAGGAAAATATTATCGACACAAAGAGATCAAGCAGAACCTACATTCTCTCTCCCATGGAAATCACCTACGAGTGAGAGAATTGCTAATGGCATCAGCTTTACTAATAATGTTGCTTTTCTCTTTCACGCTTATTTATTTTTATTTATTTTATTTTCTCACACAGTATATATAAGCATAAGCATGAAATAATCATACAATATATAAGCATATATATAAGTATGTAATAACTATATTAATTGGATATAACGAAAGGAAACAATAGGACAGGAACGGTAGGCACACTTGTGCTCTTATGCACGCCCCTTACAGACCTCTTAGAAATGGGGTGAGGTCAATAGAAATGGGGTGAGGGCTTCCTACCAAACAGCGTGAATGAAAACCTTACACCTTTGGGATTTAAGGTTAGAGTCTTATTTACAGTCTTTCTTAGTCCGAGGATTGTATGCATGTGTACATGTGGCTAATTTCATGCTATAACTTTTGTCTTCTTCATCTCATGTGGTTCAACTTCCTTATTTTGCAACTGCTCGACAAAAGATTATTTCTAAAAAGCTTGAGTAGCCTGGCTAATGTTTGTCCACATCTTCCCATACATAAAGAGAATCTTTTACTGAACATTAAACAAGGTTGTTCTTAATTTCTGTTGTACAAAGTAGTGTTTTGTGTTTTTTTTAAATTCTTACGTTTTTATTCTACCTTTGCCCCAAGCAACTCAAAAGTTCTGTACTCTGTTTTCTTTTCCCAGTTTAATAATCCATTCACAGCAAGAACTCGGTGAACCAATAACTGGTCAGAATGAACTTCGTTGTTGAAAACAGACTTGAATCTGAGTATTCTAGATTGACACTATAGCACATTAAATTCTGTAAGGCTCATTTGCCAATGGAAAATCACCTTGTAATTTTAGCATATACTCTGCTATAGAATTTTAGGCACCTCTATCTCACTTCTTTTAAACCCAAATCCATGAATTCAGTAAACAGTTTTAGCCAAATAACAAAGACTCCAGGAACTCTTCCATAAGCAGAGATAATAACACTGGTCAGTCTAATGGTGGTGTGAGAATTACTGCACATAATGGAGCACTTAGAATACACTACATTTTTTGCTACATGTTGCATTGCACACAATGATAGCAGTTGTGTCAGCATGGCTGCTGTCCAACAGTAGTGGAACGGATCCAGAGTCAGAGTTTTGCACTTAGATCCCATTCAAATTAGTTCTCTATTAAAATATTGCATTTCAGATATGGCCCATATGGTTTTCCTCAATTAGCAAGGAGGAAAGAAAGCGACAGTGCAGAAATAGTGTGAATCTCTGTAAAATTTCTCATCACAACTAAAAGTGCATCGCTAACATCTAAAAGTGACAACTTCTCATTATGATTGATATCTTTATGTTGAGCCTCACTGAATAGTTTGAACTTGTACTTTTGTTGTCTTATTATAACTTAACACATAACACAACATGCTTAAAGAAGCAAGAAATGAAACATTTCCCAGTGTTCATGTTTTGGAGAGCAGGTCATTGGAGGTGTAATTAAACTTACTCTTGTGATATAAGGCAGTGTGATCAGGTGAATAATAGAACATTCCATATATATATATGTTGCCTTGCTGAAAGCTGTCCATATTTTCAGACCATGAAAATGAAAAGAAATACATTTTTCAAAAATGAAAAAAAGTTGTAACTCATTTCTCAACCTAGCATTAATTCAGAGAAAATCAATAATGAAATATTATCAATTATTTGGGGACAGCTAGTTCCATCTTTGGCTGTCTCCAGGCTATTTTTCTTAAATGTTTTCTTACTCTGAAATCGGAGAATAATGATGATGATGATGATGATGATGATGATGATGATGATGATTTATAACTCTTTTTTTAAAGTGTGTGAAGGATGAATCATGTGATCAATGGCATTTACTATGAAAACAGAGAACATTTGTATTTGCCCTTTTAAGAATTCTTTAAATAAAAAGAACAGTAGGCATCAGGTACCTTCACAACATGAATTAAAAAAAAGAAAGAAAATATAACAGGACTTTTAAATACCATCTCTCTATAGATCATATTTCAAAAGCCAAGAGGCATCTCAATTATAGTAAACTGTGTCTGTCTGTCTATCTGTCATCCATCTATCTCCCCTAAGAAAGTATATAAAAATGCAAAAGATTTAATAATACAAAGATTTGCTTTTGAAAATATAAGTGACAAAGCTAAATACCAGTCACGTACTGAGATGCTATTGTACTGCAAACCAGGTCATCTACCTGCGGGGCTGACTTTTGGTTTCCCTCTTTGAATGTCTCCTATGATGGAAATGCAAGCAATTCTCCAGTGCGCTCTGCTCTCTTGATCTGGAGCAAAGACTTTAAATTCTCACAACACTCTGTGGAGTTCGGTGGCAAAGATGTGCAAATGGCTACTTTGATTTGTTTAAATATCAAGAGTTGCGGGCCCACTTAGGACAGAACTGTGAAGAGATGGGCAGGGTTTTTGCACTTACAACATTGCTGTAGGCAACTGGGAATACTGCTGTGAACTAAGGCATCACCTGGGCATCATCTCTTTGTCAAAGATTTCAGAAACTAAGGTAGCTTTGCATTAGTGCAATAAGAAAATGCCTGGAACATTCACAATAAATCACCACAGCAATCAAAGCATACATTTTGTGGTTTGTTCAGTCTTGTTTGGTTTGTAGCTCACTGTGGCATGGATTAAGCTGATGAAGTAATGCCATGCTCTTGAGATTCTCACTCAGAGTTAATAGTTATAACTACATGGTTGATCCCAATAAAAACAGAAAATGGCTTTACACTTGGTTATTCCCCCCCCCCAAAGAGTAAGAACCTGATCCTTTCCAGATGCTGCTACATCAACTTTCACAACTTTGGCATATCCAAAGATCAGAGTGGTAGAATTTCAATCCCTCCAAAATCTGGCAAGATAGAGCATTTTCACCTATGAACAGAGCAGATTTTATCTGGTCTGATTTCATGGCAGCAACCACAATAAATGATAAGTAACAGAGCCCATTCTTTTGTCTCTACTGTTAGTAAATTTTGTTGAATCTGGTCTTTAAAAAGTGTTCCTTTCTCTCCCTCATCCTTTTTTTTCAAGCAATAAAGCAAAACAGGAAGAAGCACTGTCAATTGGAGAATCCTTATGAAACCATTCAATGTGAGTAAACATTCAAGTTGTAATCGTAACCAGGGGTGGGATTCAAAAATTTTAGCAACTGGTTCTCTGCCCGATTCCTGAGTGGGTGTAGCCATGGTGGGTGTGGCCTACTCCACCTCCTGCACCATGGCAGGGGGGCGTTTTTGCTCTCCGCAGGCTCTGGAGGCTTTCCTCAAGCCTCTGGGAGGGCGAAAACGGCTTCCCGCGGGCTCCGGAGGCCCTCCGGCAAGAAATGGGCCCATTTCCAGACTTCTGGAATTTCTAGGAGGCCTGTTTTTCACCCTCCTAGAGCCTCCGCGCTGGCACTGCACTTACCTGGCATCCAAAATGGACCGCGTGGAGACTCATGGGAGGGGCCAGGTGGGGTGGGCAGGGCCAGCCAGTCCTTGCATCTACCAGTTCAGTGTACCAGGTGTAAAATTAGCATCTGGTTGTCCCAAATCGGCTGAATCCCACCCCTGATCGTAACACATAGACAACCCTCCAGGATTTTATTTATAACACATTTGTCTCCTTGTATATAATAAAATACATTAATGTGTTCCTATACATTCTTCAATCACTAATGAAGGACCACTCATTAATTAAAAAAAAAAATCAAGATTTTTTTTTTTGCTTCTTGTCCTACCCTCAGGTGCTTTGGAGAATAGCTTGACTCTCTCTTCAGTAGAATTTGGTTTTGATTCAACATAAGTGATAGCTAAAAGAGTACTTCAATCGAAGGAGAAACCGACTCCTGATTTTCAGCAACAGATGACAGACATATAGATTGTCAACTTCTGAGTTAGTTATTTTTAACAAAGAGGCAAATAAGGAAGCCTTTGATTTATATGCAAAGGTTTTGGAATTCTGTTTATAATTTTCCATTTCCAACTGTTTTCCTCCCCTCTCCCCTCATCTATCATTCTGAAAGTATTAGCATGATTTTTAAATGTGGTTATGTGTACACATTTTAATACACCAATGTATATATTGATATGCTTTCTTGTTGTTAATTTAGGGTTGCATAATTGTTTTTAATCTAGTTCACAAGCCAGCCAAATCTGAAGTTGAGTAAAGCATAAACTCCGATAATCCATAAAAAGAACCTTGAACAGTCAGTGAAGCATTTCTGTGTAAGTTTTATGACAATTAACTATTGTTAGCCTTTTTAGAAATGTTTTCAAGTCTTTTTCTATAAAGCTTTTTTATTTTTCTCCTTGGAGTGAGGAATCATTGTTTCCCCTCTGCACGCTACATAAACCTCCACTGCAGCACACAACAGAATCATTGCTTGAAGTTCAACAGAAGTACCAAGAGCTTATGACTTCTCTCCCTTTTTGCTTCTTAAAATTAGCGTTTGGCACAACAGTGGGCCGTTCCACTTCTGACACAGTTGTGCATGAAAGAAAAAGAAGCTAATTCCTTTTGATTTCCGCCAGTTAGTATTAAACTTATGAGGCATGAAATCATCTAATTCTCAAGAATCCGGTTTCCATAGAGTTCCCAATAGAAAACATTTCAGCATCAAACATATGGGCTTGTGTCTCACAAACCGTAGGGACATTTATTTACTGACACCTTGATTTGCTTGTCCTTGAAAATATTCAGGGACTAAATTTTAAAGACAGATACCAGGATCCAAAAAAGAGACACATTCACAGGGAGGGGAAAACCACCCAGCTTTGTCTGGTGATCTTATTGCAAGGATCTCTCCTGCTAAGTAACAGATCACTGGAGTTCATCTAATAATTTTCATGTCTTGGCTTTATTGATGTAGAAGACAACAGCAGGTCATCAACATTACCTGCATCTCCTTACATGAGGAATGTTTTTCCCCTGAAATATGATAAGCTTGTGGAATATTAAGATGCCTATGTTGAACACATTTTTCACATTTTTAGGTAGTTTTTTTTTCTTTAGCAATTTTATTCTTTACTCCATTATATTTTGAGTGTTTTCTTCGATTATGGTGAAGCAGGGGTCCAGGTTACTAGCTAGAATCTAGTTGAGAGGAAAAGGTTTTGTTTGTTTTGGAGAAGTTAATGAGCCCAGATTTTGATTATTGTCTTTTATAAAAACCAGTAAAGATTAATGCATTGTGGGAAATGCCCATAGCTCTTTATCTATACTTATTGATGATTTTAGTTGGTCTCAGTGGCTTAATAGTGATTTTTTTTAAAGTTTAGTGCGAAGGCCTCTATGTACACTTTTATTCAATATATAAACACGGCAGTTCAATATGCTGGTAGCAAATTCAGATGGCTTAAAATGGCAACATCCATGCACAATAATTGGAGGGCTAAACATAACTTAAAATTTAGCAGCAGTTCAAAAGCCAACAAAAAAGTCTAAAGGATAAAGTCAAATAACACCAAATAACAGCTTGATTAAGGAATGGTGAGGAACCTTAAAAATAAGTTGAAGAGAAGAGACAGAATGGAGAATCTGGAAGGAAAAAATGATTGGTTGGTTGAAAATTGAAGAAGTTGGAGAAAAGAATGTGAACCGAAGATGGTTATGCTGAGAGAGGAGCAAATAGCTGTGACAGAATGAAGAACTAGTGAATGGATTGACTCTTGGGATTCCTCTCTAGACAAGGAGAGGATTGGGGATCACTCACAAGTGCTCCAGACATTTGCTTCTCCTGAGCAGGCCACAAGACAAGGTATCTGGCAAGTTTAGAATTCTGGATGATGAGGGAATTCCATCTTTGCCCAAATTCAAAGTCTTTATTGGCACTGGGTTTATATACTTCATAGCAGGGGTCTCCAACCTTGGCAACTTTAAGCCTGGTGGACTTCAACTCCCAGAATTCCCTAGCCAGCAAAGCTGCATATTTAAAATAATATGCAGATAAATGATTAGGTAAAGGTAAAGGTTCCCCTCGCACATACGTGCTAGTCATTCCTGACTCTAGGGGGCGGTGATCATCTCCGTTTCAAAGCCGAAGAGCCAGCGCTGTCTGAAAACGTCTCCGTGGTCATGTGGCCAGCATGACTCAATGCGAAAGGCACACAGAACACTGTTACCTTCCCACCAAAGGTGGTCCCTATTTTTTCTACTTGCATTTCTATGTGCTTTCGAAACTGCTAGGTTGGCAGAAGCTGGGACAAGTAACGGGAGCTCACCCCGTTACACGGCAGCACTGGGGATTCAAACCGCCGAGCTGCCGACCTTTTGATCGACAAGCTCAACATCCTAGCCCCTGAGCCAATAGCAATAAAGTCACAAAGGATTTCTGAATTGCTGTTCTCTTTGTCTTCGGTGTTCACTGTGTGATCACAGTCATGCAAATAATACATCTTTTAATAGCTACTTTTTAAAAAAAATAAGTCTTGGCATGGAAAAAGCCATTCAGATATTAAAGGCGTAGACAAAATGTTAGATTCTAATTGCTGGCTACCCCTTATTCACTATGCTTCCTTTGAAAAAAACAAAAAATATTCAAATGATATTGGTCACTTTCCAACCAATCTTTGGCAGTTTTAAATGCATTTATTTATTAAACCGATTTTTATAGCCAAGTTATAAATTAATTGATATCAACTTGCATTGATTTAATTGAAATAATTATACCATCATATACAATACTTTAATATTTGCTGGATTTTCTGCACCAGCTCTAATGATGCAGACACAAATTACCTTTGTCACAATTCTTGAGCTTTTGTTTATTTCTGAACGAAGGGTCATGACCAAATAGCATAAGATAATTTATTCACTTGTTTTTCCTTAATATCTAAGTTTTTTTTCCTGATAGAAGATCATCTTCAATTACTAACCAGTTTGTGTTTTAAAAAGAGTAATCTATTTTTTCCCATTTCAGAGTTGAACATCTAAACATCAGGGCGACTCCGCAATTGGATCATCATTATCTTGAGCAAATTTCAAGGTGACATTACAGTCCCTCTGAAATTAGTATTACACCGCAGTGTTATGAAGTGACATTCATTTCATTCTGGGAAAATGATGACATTAGCATCTAATTATCTTGAAGGAAATTCAGTATCAATCAGCTTGTCTGCAATATGGCACTGCCTCCATTCTACCAGGTTTGAAGGTGGAGACCATCACGGAACAGGGGAATTAATACTTTTACAAACCAGTCCTAAACATTTTCTCTTGGGTATGCTGAAATCTGAAAGTTATTAAGACCATGGGACTGACTCACTAACGTACTAGTCCATTTCCTAAGTATTAGTATGTATGTTATTCAATGGAATTTAACGTATTGTTTTATAGGTGAATTAACCTCTGTCTGCATTAATGTGAAATTAATGTGAATCTGAAATCAAACAGAAACTAATTTACACATCCAAACCACACATCCTTTTAATGTAGTATGAAGTAGTAATGTCTACTTCATTATTTCAACCAATCAAACTTCCAAATAAAATCAGACAAGATGCTGTCTGTTGGGACAGTTTATCTTCCAACTTCAGTAACTTTCAGAGGAATGGACTAACTCCTAGCATTTGTTGGGACATTCCACACATTCAGCTACAAGTCATCACCTGAGAAGATATTATGCCCAGTTTGTGTGTGTGTGTGTTTTGTATTGATAAAAAAAGTAGAATCTAAATTATTCATATCTCGTAAGCCCTGATTCACACTGATCAGCACAGAAGGGAAGTGGACTTTTCTATTTTATAAATAACATGTTTTGTCACCAAGTCTCTGCTTTTCATCTACAAACAAGAGAGAAAACCATTGATATTGGCTCTAGGTGAATGACAAGGCATTGTATCGGAGAAACATCTCGAATGTTCTATTCTTATAGTAGTGGCCTCCTATTGCTTGTCAAGAAAGAATCTCCAGAGGAGCCTTACTTTCTATGGGTGAAATAGACACATAGATGAAGGGAAGTACAGCGTATGCTCAATTAATATTTTTCAGGCTGTCTTTGTAACTTGTTGTGATTCATAACAATAATGATGTGATGGAATGTTGTGTGGATTCCCATGAGGGAGGGGCTGCATTCCAGAGAGCGAGGAGAGGCCATGAAGTTTAGATAGTTTAGGTTAGAAGAAACAGAATTAAGATGGGTCCTCTCTAACAATTCTCAGAATATATCTTTAATGATATAAATAGTTGCTTTACTTTGACAAATCCAACACTGGAAGTTTTTAAAAAGAGATTGGACAACCTTTTGTCTGATATGGTATAGGATTTCCTGCCTGAGCAGGAGATTGAACTAGAAGACCTCCAAGGTCCCTTCCAACTCTGTTATTTTGTAAGATTTCTGTCTACAGGTGAGGAACAATAAAGGGAACTGTTCTGAAGTAATCCTACATGACTTCTTTGGTTCTTGGAGTCTGAAAAATAATAAAAAAAAATTAATGTTTTTTTCAGAGAAAATGTCATGTATTGCTCTCAACATACAACAATAAAAATTGTTAATAGGATATTTGGTAATATATATAGCCCAAGAAAACAGATCTGTGCTCTGAGAAGATTACAATCTAAAATTCAAATAAGGAAAGATACAGAAACAGGTGGAGATGGTTTTGGAAGTAGCCGTAGAAACCCGATAAATATGTGGGTAACGGATGGGGCAAGGATATGTGCAATCATAGCACTGTTCCCCCTTTTTTATATAGGTCACAATCATTTTAAAAAGGAGCTGGACTTTGATGCACAACTCCCGCCTATCATCTTCATTTTTCTGACTCCCTCTATTTTAAAAGAAACTTGCAGTTTCCATAGCATGTTTTTGAAGGATTTGCATAGCCTTAAAAAAAAAAATCACCCTCATTGCTGACGTTATATGGACACATGCACTTAATTTTCTTGGCAGCAATATGGAAATGGTTAGATGCACTGAGGTCAAAAGTTCTGCTAATTAGACATTCTAATTTTGATTTTTACACAAAAGACTATTCATTTGTTTATTATTTTAGCAACTGTATAAATTTATAAAGAAAACTAAAGGAAGATATTTTTGAAAACCTCTCCAAACTACTAGATGCGCACTCCTGCCAAAGAAAAGTAATTTTAATTACAATATGAAGATATGTCTTATGTTGTTTCTGTGCATATTCTATGACACAACTACTGTAAACAAATCTGTTGGCTTAATAAGAAGACATGGGGCCAATTTAAGTGTTACAGTCTCAGTCTAATTTACAATAACACTAAGAATAACTATCGAGTCAGATTACAATTTTTCCCCTTCCTTCACTGTCTTCCTTTTGTTGACTCAAAATTTCTCATTATGTGCAAACCAAGAAATCATGGTTTAATAATGAAACCTCCCATCTGTAATGACAACCTTATCAGCCTTGCCTTTGGTATTAAATAGGGAAATCTTTTTCACAATGTCTTGAAAGCTAAACAAAGGAAAGTTGAAGCCATATATTTCTATGTGGCTGAAAGTCGTAAGAGTAACAGTCAGGACAAGCGAATAAGCAAAAGCTTTTCTAGAAAGCTTCTGAAAGGTCTCTGGTGGCAGCCAATATAGATAGCCTTCAGAAGGAACTTCTCAATTTTTTTTTCCACAATGGCAATCTTGTGATGTACGCTGAGTTGAAAGAAAATAAATGGCCCAAATCACTCAATGAATTTCTGTAGCAAATGGCCTTAAACCTGATCCTCGATAGTCTTAGTCCAACATTTTAACCATTCTGAGAGGTCTTTCATAAAACAAAAGTCCTCTTGGAAAAGGAAAACCAAAGGGGTCTTGAAAGAGCTTGTTGTCCTTCTTTAATATTTCATTCTGCATTTTGGCTTCCATTGTATTTTTCTTGGAATAAAATAAAATAGGTGAATTATGCTGCAGATTTTGTAGGTGATTTGTTTTTGGAATAAAAGGTTGTTGAAAGAAGCCTCAGAATGTTAATATTTTATTTATTATTTATTTATTTGTCACAACATTATATATAAGCATAAACATGAAATAACTATACGATATATAAGCATATATATAATCATAAGTATGTAATAAGTATATGAAATTGGATACAATCAAAGGGAACATTTGGACAGGAACGGTAGGCACGTTGGTGCTCCTATGCATGCCCCTTACAGACCTCTTAGGAATGGGGTGAGGTCAATAGTAGATTGTTTTTGGTTAAAGCTTTGGGGATTTTGGGAAGAGACAACAGAGTCTGGTAGTGCATTCCAGGCATTAACAACTCTGTTTCTGAAGTCATATTTTCTGCAGTCAAAATTGGAGCGGTTCACATTAAGCTTAAATCTATTGTGTGCTCGTGTATTGTTGTGATTGAAGCTGAAGTAGTCTTCAACAGGAAGGATGTTCTAACAGATGATTCTATGAGTTAAACTCATGTCGAAGGCGGCGTAGTTCTAAATTTTCTAAACCCAGGATTTCAAGTCTGGTGGCATAAGGTATTTTGTTGTAATTAGAGGAGTGGAGAACTCTTCTTGTCAAATATTTCTGGACATGCTCAACTGTATTAATGTCTGAAATGAGGTATGGGTTCCAGACAGGCAAGCTGCATTCAAGAATTGGTCTAGCAAATGTTTTATATGCTCTGGTTAGTAGTGTAGTGTTTCTGGAGAAGAAGCTACGCAAGATTAAGTTTACAAGTCTTAAAGCCTTTTTTGCGATGTAGTTGCAGTGGGCTTTGGCACTTTGATCATTTGATATGAAAACTCCAAGGTCTTTAACGGGGTGGGGGGGTCATCTATAAGGTAGTGTCCATCGAGTTTGTATTTAGTGTTCAGATTCTTTTTTCCAATGTGTAAGACAGAGCATTTGTTGGTTGAGATTTGGAGTTGCCAAGTTTTTGACCATTCCGACACAAAGTCAAGGTCTTTTTGAAGGGTAGTTGTATTGTTGGTAGTGTTAACATCATCAGCGAAGAGAACACAATTGCTTATAATATGGTCATAGAGATCATTAATGTATAATATGAAGAGTGCTGGTCCAAGAACACTGCCTTGGGGAACGCCACTTTTGACAGGAACAGAATTTGATAGAGCATTGCCAATTTTGACCACTTATTGTTTGTTTGACAGGAAAGCTGTTATCCAATTGTGGAGGGGTTCTGAAATACCGTAGGATTTTAGTTTTAGGAGAAGTTTATCATGTACTATTGAGTCAAAAGCTTTACAGAAGTCTATGTAGATTGCATTTATTGCTTTGCCCTGATCAAGATTTGAAGTCCATATGTTTTTGCAGTGTAGAAGTTGTAAATTACAGGATAAATTTTTTCTGAAACCAAATTGTTTATTAAGAGTAGGTTGTTTGTTTCTAGGTGGAGGGTAATGGATTGGTTGATGATTGATTCCATTACTTTGCAGGTGACGCAGCATAGAGATTGGTCTGTAATTTTCAACTAGGCTGGGGTCTCCTTTTTTGAAGACAGGGATGACTGTGGCTAGTGACCAAAGTTTGGGAAGGGAGCTGGTCATGAAAGCTTTTTCAAAGATTATTTTTTAGGGGTTCTGCTAAATTAGTAGAAAGCTTTTTAAAGAAGTATGCACATAGACCATCAGGTCCAATAGATAGAGATAGTTTCAGTTTGCTAAGGGCCATGATGTGGTTTAAGAGAAAAGAGGTGTTATGTATTTAAACTTTAGGAGGGAAGTTTGGGCGGGAACAAGCACGTTGCTGATTGGCTGATGCCTCAGCCAAAATAGTATTTAAAGAGGGGTTTTTGCTGTTGGTCTTTCGCTGGGTCACAATAAACTAAAGAGCTGTTGTCACTCGTGTGGTCTCCTGCCTCGTTATTGCCCAAACTTAACATTGGCGACGAGGGTGGGATACTGAGGCAGCGAGACCAGGAAAAGAGCTGAAGGAGCACGGATTCGGAAAACCCAGCCGGTATTGGAAGCGGTCACATAGCCATGTCCAGCTATACACCGCCAGCGCCATTTGACCTGGCCAAAGAGAAATGGGGGTCGTACATGGCTCGTTTCGAGTGTTTCCTGGAAGCAAACGAACTACAGGGAGTCTCGGACAATCGGAAGCGGGCTTACTTCCTAAGTCACTGCGGACCGGAGGTTTTCGATACTGCCGAATCGCTGTCGGAACCAACGCCAGTACAGTCGGTGCCATGGCAAACGCTGCAGACAACACTGAAGGTGCACTACGCTCCGGTGCCATCGAAGTTTGTTCAGGGTTTCGAGCTAAGACAGCGAGTTCAGTGAGAGGGCGAATCGATAAGCATGTACATGGCCGTATTAAGGAAAGCCGCAAACCACTGTGAGTACCGGGATTTGGATGACTCCCTACTGGAACAACTCATTTGTGGGGTCCGGGACATTCGTTTACAGAGGAGGTTGCTGTCCAAAAGCAACCTAACCCTGGCCCTGGCCCTGGACGAGGCAAGGGCACATGAGATGTCCACCAAGGCGGCGGAAACCCTGCAGAAACCAAACACACCGAACACCGGCACGAAAGCAGCGCCAGTCCACAGCGAAGTCGTCGAGGCCGAATCCGAGGAAGAGGAAGAAGAAGAGGTCTTCCATACCGGGCGGGCGGAGAGAGGCGACCGGGACGAGTGCGTGAGCTGCGGAGGCCAACACCAACAACAAAATTGCAGATTCAAGGACGCAATTTGCCGGCGGTGCGAAAAGAAAGGGCACATCGCACAGGCCTGTCGAGCCCCTCAACCGTCCCGCCTAAAATTCAAACTGGCCAATCAGCAGAGTGCTGGACCGACGAAAACGGCCAGGGATTGGCTCTTCCAAAAGAGGCGCGAAATTGAACCAAACAACTGTACGAGTGGGTCATGCATCAACGCGAATCGAAAAGAAGATATTCACACAAACGCACATCGAAGGAGTGCCGTGTAAAATGGAGGTGGACACCGGATCGTCGATCACGATCATGTCCTGGGACACCGTCGCGAGGGACCTGCCAGCGGTCGCGAGATGCCAACTGCAAACCCAAAAGCTGAGAGTGCAAGACTACCAGGGAAACTGGATCCCTGTTTGAGGAGTCACGTCCGTCAAAGTGAGATACGGAAATTTTAAGAAAACTCTACCGATCACCATCGTAGATGGAGACCTTCCAAGCTTGCTGGGCCTGGACTGGTTCAGAGCCCTGGGGATGGAAGTGACTGGGGTTCACCGAAACGGAGTCACCCTAAAGGATGAACTGCTGAAAGAGTTCGAGGACGTCTTCCAGGACTGCCTGGGCAAGTACGTGGGGACCCCTATTTCGTTTAATTTAGACCCCCAAGTGGCTCCCATTAGGTTAAAGGCTTCGCCAAACTCGATTTGGCCCAAGCCTACCAACAACTGCCCGTAGACGAGGACACAGCCGAGGCGCAGACGATCGTAACGCATCGAGGTGCATTCAAATGCACTCGACTCCAGTTTGGAGTCAGCGTAGCCCCAGGGTTGTTCCAAAATCTAATGGAACGGCTATTACAGGGAATACCGGGGGTCGTACCATATTTTGACGATGTACTAGTTTCAGCAGAGAACCTAGAAGAATTGGGGACCAAACTACGGAAAGTTTTGGGCATTTTCAGGTCTGCTGGATTTAAGGTCAAACTCAACAAATGCCAGATAGGAGTTGAGTCAGTAGAGTTCCTGGGTTACCAAATAGACAGAGAAGGAATCCACCCCACGGAGAGCAAAGTGCGAGCCATCAGGAAGGCTCCGGCTCCCAAAAATAAGGCTGAGTTACAGGCATTTTTGGGGCTTGTGAATTTTTACGCGGTCTTCTTGCG
Source organism: Ahaetulla prasina (assembly GCF_028640845.1). Classification (NCBI taxonomy): domain Eukaryota; kingdom Metazoa; phylum Chordata; class Lepidosauria; order Squamata; family Colubridae; genus Ahaetulla; species Ahaetulla prasina. The sequence continues at coordinate 158,384,265 of NC_080541.1, forward strand.
AAATAAGGCAACAGTAGCAGAGCCGCTGCACAAGCTATTAGCAAAAAAGACTGTTTGGTCATGGGGCAAGGCTGAGGCTAGGGCATTCGAGGGTGTTAAGAGCCTATTGTCCAGTGATAGCCTGCTAATCCAATACAATGGGACATTGCCACTAGTGCTAGTCTGCAATGCGTCACCCTACGGGGTAGGGGCTGTCCTCAGCCATAGGTTACCGAACGGATCGGAAGCCCCCATCGCATATTTTTCCCGTACAATGTTAGCAGCAGAAAGAAACTACAGTCAGCTAGATAGAGAGGCCCTAGCCATAGTTTCGGGAGTTAAGAAATTCCACGAATACTTATTTGGGCGACAATTTGAAATACTGACAGATCACTGACCACTATTGGGACTTCTGGCAGGGGACCGTCCAACTCCGGTTGCATTATCACCCAGAATGACCCGTTGGACTATTTTCCTGGCAGCGTACTCGTACAAATTGTCCCATCATCCGGGAAAGGATTTAGGACACGCAGATGCTTTGAGTAGATGCCCCTTGCCAGAGACGATCGAAGACCCAACCCCGGGGGCACCCATCCTGCTAATTGACTCTCTAGACTCCGGCCCGGTCACTTCTAAGGAAGTGACTAGAGCATCATACAGAGACGTTATTATAAGGACTGTAATCGGATGGGTACAGAGGGAATGGCCAAATACACCGGGAGATCGCTTCAAGGACTTTACAAAAAAACGATCGGAACTGTCGGTGCAAGAGGGTTGTTTGTTATGGGGGGATAGAGTGGTCATTCTAGAGAAACTGCGAGAAAATGTGTTGGAACTGTTACATGAGGGGCACCCGGGAATTGTCAGGATGAAAAACCTGGCAAGGAGTTATGTGTGGTGGCCACAAATGGATAAAGATATTAGCGATAGGGTAGGAAAATGCCAGGCCTGCCAAGAGTCAAGACCACTACCCCCAACAGCCCCCATAAGAGAGTGGGAGAAACCCCAGGGTCCTTGGTCCAGGATCCATATAGACTTCGCCGGGCCATTCCATGGGCAAACCTTTTTAATCGTGGTAGACGCATTTTCAAAATGGTTAGAAATTCTGCTCATGAAATCCACAACAGCCGAAGCTGTAATTACAACGTTGTGGCACCTTTTTGTAACACACGGGTTGCCGGACACTCTGGTATCCGACAACGGGCCGCAATTCACGGCTACCCAATTCGAAGGGTACTTAGCAGAAGAGGACATCCGACATGTCCTCTCGGCGCCTTTCCACCCGGCGACGAACGGACTTGCAGAGAGATTCATTCGGAGTGCCAAGGAAGCGCTATCTAGAATCACCCCCGGTGATTGGCAAGCCAAAATCGACACCTTTCTAGTGGTGCAACACAGGACCGCCTGTGTAGCCACAGGGCGCAGCCCATCCGAACTACTAATGGGTCGGAAACTAAGGTGTCCCTTAGATCGATTGAACCCTACATATTCCCCTGACAAGTACCAAGGCATCCACGAAAAAACCAGGGAAATGACAACGGGTGATTTGGTGTGGGCACATAACTATAGTGAAGGCCCAGCATGGCTCAAAGGAACAATCACTGGGGTAACTGGTCCAAAATCATATATAGTGGACCTGGGGGATGGCAGAGTATGGAGGCGCCACATAGATCAACTACGTAGAAGGGTACAAAATAAACCAGAAACCGCGCAACCAGACCCTGACTACCCAATATTTGAACCAACAGCTAACTTAAACCTGCGGCGATCGGAGGACTTATCTGAACTTGGAGAAGTCCAGCGATGCCAACCGGCTCCTCCTGAAGACTGCAGGGATGACTCTGCAAGTAATCCAGGGCCGGAGGGCCTAGAGGAGGAGCTGGGAGGAACAAACAGTCCCTCCAACCAGCTCGACTCACTCCCAGGGAATGAATTGCGCAGGTCAGAAAGAGTGAGGAGACGTCCTGTCTACCTGCGTGACTACGTGGAAAAATAACATGCAAATTCCATGCAAAGAGGTGGCTCAATGCGTTCTGGGAGGGGAAGAGTGTTATGTATTTAAACTTTAGGAGGGAAGTTTGGGCGGGAACAAGCACGTTGCTGATTGGCTGATGCCTCAGCCAAAATAGTATTTAAAGAGGAGTTTTTGCTGTTGGTCTTTTGCTGGGTCACAATAAACTAAAGAGCTGTTGTCACTCGTGTGGTCTCCTGCCTCGTTATTGCCCAAACTTAACAAGAGGCATTTAGGATTGCCGAGAATCTAAACGTCAGAAGAGTATGAGAATAAGATTATTGTGTATGTTCTCCAAGAAAAGCTGATGTGCCAGCTTGGTACTGTATTTGGTACTGAACAATAAAGTTCAGAGAAGGAACAGAGTGGAGTTGTGGTTATCTATCTTACTAGAAAATCATCTCTTGGAAGCAGAATGTTAAGATTTGTTTTTGGTTTTAAGCCACAAAGCCAGATTTTGTTGAAATACCATCCATCCTGCTTCCTATTATCTTCCCTGCCTAAGTTGGAGTGGTTTTGAATTTCTTTGTAGAGGTTGTCTACACAAATTCAGACTATGAATGAATGGATGGATGCAAGGACAGCCCATTTGGTCTGTTTCACTACTACTATAGAGTAGATTTGAAGTGAATTATTATTAGTGGAGCAACATCCATCCACTCTCACTGCAACTTCCCGGTTCTTTCTATACAGTACCATAACATCTCCAAAGCATCAATAAGATTATCCTAGGAAGCCCAAATAATTGAAATTCAGCTTTTGATTCCCCCTCAAAAAAACAACAACAACACCACTTCTCCCATGTAAAATCATTTTATGTAGGCAGTGAAAACTAAAGTACATCTTTATAATTCCACTAAGAGTCATTAGGAAGATGTGTTTGCTGGCTAGACACAGAGCATCATCATTTTCTCTGATTGGGCATGGCAATCTAAATTCCCAGAAGGATTGGCTTTTAATTATTCTATAAAAGTGAGGATAGTGCTTAAAAAATGCAGGGGAGGAGCAAAGAGGTCGTGATTAATGAAGCACAAGACTTCAATGATTTGTTTCTAACTATGTTCTCAACAATCTACTGTGGGAAACCTAAGAACTCAAGCCGCCAGTTAGATAGGATGGCTGAACCGATTTGATATGGCACAAGGATTGTTATTTTCTGTATTCCTAGGCTTTAGAATGTAGACCGTATTAGGCTGATGTTGCTCTTGGTTGATTAAGTATGTCTGTGATCTAGTAGTTTTATAATTACCTTAGGCTGTCTTGTATATGTTGGAATTCCTAAAGACTTTGAGGTTTTATTATAAGCAGAAAAGCTTATTTTAATTCAGATGGTCGAAAGGCTCAACAGAACAGGAAGATCTGAAGCACCTTTTTCTAGACTCACATTGAAGAAGAAAGTCCTGGGTAGAAGAACTAAGAATGTCCCAGCTAGACAGTCTAAGATTATTAGGAGAGGGAAGCCTAATTAATTATCTTTTATTAAGAACTCTGGGCAGAAAAGGTCCACTGGTGAGGTTTTAAATTCTTTACCCTCCTAGTTTGTAGCAATAAATACCTGCTACAATTGCTAAGAGGTATGTAATCCAAGAGAAATCTGAATACCCTAGAGCCGTGATGGTGAACCTATGGCATGTGTGCCTGAATGGCACATGGAGCCATGTCGCCTGGTACACCAGCCATCACCCCAGCCTAGCTCCACCATGCATGTGTGTGTGCCTCCTGCCTGCCAGTTGGTCTTCGGGTCTCTGCCATGCTTGCGCAGGAGCGGGGCACATGCGGGGGACAAGCATGTGCATGCGCAGGAGGCAAGGTGCATGCACGGGGGCTCTCGCATTGCATTTTGGGGGTTCGTGCGTGCGTGCTCCCCATGCCCCATTTTGGGCCTGGAAGGTCTCCTGCACCAACCTGGAAGCCAAAATGACATGTAGGAGGTCTGGCCACATACACGTGGGTGTGTGTGTGATCACATTGCATTTTGGGGGTCTGGGCCTGCACATGTGCATTTGCACATACACACACGTGCGTTTTGGACACTCGGCACCAAAAAAGTTAACCAGGTCTTTTTTTGCAGATGATAAAGGAAGCAATTAAACCAAGGCCATAGTTGGGCTTCTGGAATGAATTCACAAAATTACTTCTGAATGCTCTGGGGTGGTTGGGTGGGTGAGGCTGGGCCAAAGTTTAATACCTCAATTTTTTGCAGCGGCACCTCCTCTGAGATTCACTGAAAACTGAAAAAGAAGGGCTGCTTTAATGAATGGCAGAGAGATGCAGTGCTTGTGTAAAGCCTGAAACATGCTTTTCAAATCATGGAGTTGTTGGAAATTGGATAATATATACATTTACACAAACAAACATTTTTTGAGCACAGTGCTGGGATTTGGGAAGCAAAGCAAAATATAAATAACAACCAAGGAATTCTTGGTAGTCAGAATGTCTGAGTTATAGTGTCTTTTATAGCTATCTCTTCAGAGTCAGCTAAACTCTTTACAGTTTTCATGAACTTTATTCCCAGACATAAAGAGATAAAGGACTATGTATACTTGGGAACAAGTGGACGTCTGGGATCACACTGACAGGGCTGTATTTTTTGTGTTATCACCTTATGATAACACACAAATGTAATAATGTTGCTAGACTCAGTCTGCAAATTACAAAGTATGTTGAACGTTTGATTGTATTTAACACATTAAAATAGGTTGGCTAAACTCTTTGCAATAAATAATTGAATTGCTTCTGTACTAGATATATTGCATTTTATATTGCCTGGCAGGTTATTTTGCTGAGTTTGAGTCAGTCTTGATTCCTGATGACTGCCAGAACAAATCACTAGTTTTCTTGGAAAGGTTTTTCAGAAGTGGTTAGCCATTGCCTGCTTCCCAGGGTTGAGAAAAAATGCCTAGCCCAAAGTCAAACAATTGGTTCCATGCCTAAGGTAGGACTTGAATTCACAATCTTCTGATTTCTAGCCTACACCAATGCTGACTCTTAATTCCATTGAATTGGGATTTTTGGTATACAAAAATTCTACAAGAAGCAGTATTTACAATTCTGAAGATTGAATATCACAAGCCAAGGTGACTAGAGTGGTGCAAGAAATAGCCTATAGTGGGTTATTGTTGGTAAAATGCAGAAAACATTTACCCAATTTTTAATTCAAAGGTGCTTTTTCAAGAGGTAACTGGACTTTCTTGTTTTCTTTGAAGATGCTTTGCTTCTCACCTAAGAAGCTTCTTCAGCTCTGACTGGATGGTGGGGAATAGAAGGATTTTTACTCTTTGCAGACAGCTGATCATTTGCATTATTTTAGAGAATTGTTGAGGCCACCCAAAAGTTTATCTGTGTCGTCAGGGTTACCTGTGTAGTGCAAATAGGTATGGAGCCTTCTTGGAACTGTTGAAAGGACTGTGTTGTAGACTGGAGATAGATGATGTTGTATCCCTCCCACTCTGTTGAGAGAGGCTGTTCAGTTTTGATAGAAATGGCTTCTTTGAACCCTCTTTCAAACCAGCAGTCCTCTGTGTCCAAAATGTGGACTTTGCTGTCTTCAAAAGAGTGGCTTTTGTCTTTTAAATGCAGATGGATTGCTGAGTCTTGTTCTTATGGGTTTGTTCTCCTATGTTGTGCCATGCGTTTATGAAGTGGTTGTTTTGTTTCCCCAATGTACAGATCTGCACAAGGCTCACTGCATTGTACTGCATATACCATGTTGCTCAGGTTGTGTCTAGGTGTTTTGTTCTTGGGTGGACAAGCTTCTGCCTTAGTGCATTCTTGGGTTTGAAGTGTGCACATATTTTTTGTTGGCTGAAGATCCTCCTGAGCTTTTCCAATATTCCTGCAATGTATGGAATAACAACATTGCTTTGTTTATTTTTCTCTTCTTTGTTTATTATGGAGGAGCTCCTGTTGGGTCTTTTTTGAGCAAACTGAGCAAGGTGGTATATGCAGTACAATGCAATGAGCCATGTGTAGATCTTTTTAAACTCCTGTACAGCCAATGTTTCTCCAGGCCAGATGTTATGCTTGAAAGTTAACTCAAGCCTACGTGTTAATATAAATGCTACTGATTATTAATTTGTATGTAAAATAAGGTTGTTAACTTTATTAATGAATAGTATCGGTTATCAGACCTTTAGCACAATGTTTATTATTTAGAAGAATGTTATCAATATACTGCTTGGGTTTTCACAGAAGCAGCCTTATCATTATTCAAAGCGAGACAGTGAAACAAACATCAAATTTAATTGTATTAACCAGACTTCAAAACTATAATCTGTATACAACAGCTAATGCTTTCATTACTTATCAATTCACTTATAATTATGCTATACACTCCAAAAAAAGTTAAGCACTTAGCAAATAAGAGTAGATTTTTCTTGACTGTTTACACATTGACTAAAAGAGACTTGGGAGAAAGAATAGATGTTTAGCTTGAATAATTAAGTATTATTGCTGTGATTCCAGTCATTGCTTAGCTGCATTCCATATATTGCTGCCTGTCTGTTCCTATACTTGTTTATTTCATCAGTTGATGGGTTGATGGGATATTCAGAATATTTTTGAATTTTCCAGTCATATTTTAGCTCCTTTTCTCCCTGAAAAGAGTCAACAAAACACTGATAATGGAATTTTGTTTTCCTTGCCAATCCTAAAGATGCTTATACTTGGAAAGTAATTTTTTGTGAAATTTGTAAAAACCCAATTAAGGCTGAGAGGTGAGCGCATCTTGGTTTACAACTTGGTAATCCTCAGATTAATAGTTGGAAAAAAAACACATTACACTGACATCTATGTCTAAACAAGGCTGTCACAGTTGCATGCAGATTGCCCTTGTTTTTGAAGGGCACAGAAATCTGATAATGGCAAGAGTGATTAGAAACCAAAAGGATGAGATCAATTATAGAAATTATATTTATTCCTTGAATAGCTATTTTGATGCGTAATTAGAAGTTCAATAAAACATAGAACAAATAGGGATCATTTTTTAATTCTCATCTCCAAATTAGAAATGACATTTTTATTTTGCATTATTCCAAATGGCAATGTCATGCAATTTCAAATCTGACCAATAAATAAGTGTCCTCCAGGACTAGGAATTTATTTTTATGTGCACTTCAGTAATTTGTTTATCCACTTTTGCTGCATTTTGGTTTAAGTTAATATAATGGCAGGAGCATAGTGGCCTAGTGGTTAAGATGCTGGGCTGGACAATTGAAAGGTTGGCAGCTTGAGACCCAAGCACCACAAGACGGGGTGAGCTCCTGCCAACCTAGCAGTTCGAAAGCATGCAAATGCAGGTAGATAAATAGGTACCACTTCAGTACAAATGTAACAGCATTCTGTGTACCTTGGGATATAGTCATTCTGGCCACATGAACTCGGAAGCATCTTTGGACAAAGCTAGATCCTTTAGCTAGAAAATGAAGATGAGCATTACCCCCTAGAGTCAGATATAATTGAATAGGGGAAATCTTTACCTTTTTGTTTTAACTAATGTCATTATATTTTGAGGAATAGAGTGACGTCTTTTGATTTCTCCTTCATATTTAGAAGTTTAGAGTTCATTTTGAGTTATAATAGTACTAAACTGCTTGTTTTCCCTATTTCTGCTAAAAGATAAACCTTAACACAGCTGTAGCATATTAGGGATGACCCAACATTACTTATTATTACATATTAGGGATGACCTGACATTACATGATCCCCCTTCCTTTTCATGGCAAAGGGGCTTCTGTAGCTCAATGAAGCTATGAGCTATGCTGTGCAGGGCCACTCAAGATGGACAAGTCATAGCAGAGAGCTCTGACAAAATGCATTCCACTGGAGAAGGAAATGGTAACCCACACCAGTATCTTTGCCATGAAAACCCCATGTAAAGTATCAAAAGGCAAAAAGATATGATGCTGTAAGATGAGGCCCTCAGGTTGGGAGGTGTCCAATATGCTACTGGGGAAGAGCAGAGGGCTAGTACTAGTAGCGCCAGAAAGAATGAAGTGACTGGGTCAAAGCCGAAAGGACACTCAACTGTGGATGTATCTGGGGGTAAAAGGAAAGTCCGATGCTGTAAAGGTCTTTACTCCATAGGAACCTGGAATGTAAGAACCATGAATCAAGGCAAGCTGGACGTGGTCAAACAAGAGATGACAAGACATCAACATTTTAGGAATCAACAAACTAAAATGGACAGGAATGGGTGGATTTAATTCAGATGACCATCAGGGATACTACTGCAGACAAGAATCTCTCAGAGCTTGGAAGCATGGGGGGGGGTATCCTCAGAAGAAATGGAGTAGCCTTCATAGTCAATAAAAGAACAGGAAAAGCAGTACTGGGATACAATCATCAAAATGACAGAATGATCTCAGTTCGAATCTAATATCACAGTAGTCCAAGTCTATGCCCCAACCACTGGTGCTGAAGAGGATGAAGTTGACTGATTCTATGAAGCCCTACAACACCTTATAGAATTAGTACCAAAAATGATGTCCTTATCATCATGCTAAAGTAGGAAGCCAAAAGATAACCAGAATAACAGGCAGGTTTGGCCTTGGAGTACAAAACGAAGCAGGGCACAGGCTGGTAGAATTTTGTCAAGAGAATATGATGGTCATAGCAAACACTCTTTTCCAACAACCCAAGAGACAAATCTACACATGGACATCACCAGACGGTCAACACAGAAATCAGATTGACTATGTGCTCTGCAGCCAAAGATGGAGAAGCTCTATACAGTCAGTAAAAACAAGATCAGGAGCTGACTGTGGCTCAGATCATGAGCTTCTCATTGCAAAATTTAGGCTTAAATTGAAGAAAATAGGGAAAAGCACTAAGCCACTCAGGTATGAACTAGGGGTGAAATGCTACCAGTTCGCTCTGGTTTGGGCGAACCAGTAGTGATAAAACTACCGGTTCGAGTGAACTAGTAGTAAAAAAATGCTTTAAAAAGTAAAAAAAAAAGAGGTTCCAACGATCACAGCTGTGTTGTGCGATTGTCGGAACCTTTTTTTACTTTTTAAAAGCATTTTTTTACTATTGGCTTGGGTGAATAGGTAGTTAAACATGCTTTAAAAAGTAAAGCGCAGCACAGCTGATTGTCGGAACCTTTTTAAAAGCATTTTTACTACCTATTCACCTGAACCAGTAATAAAAATGCTTTAAAAAGTAAAAAAAAAAGTTGGTCATGCCCACCCAGTCACATGACCCTACCATCAGGCCACACCCACCAAGCCACACCCACAGAACTGGTAGCAAAAAATTTTGCATTTCACCACTGATATGAACTAAATCATATCCCTGATGAATATACAGTAGATGTGATAATTAGATTTAAGGAAATAGATCTGATAGACAGTGTGCCCAAAGAACTGTGGACAGAGGTTCGCAACATTGTACAAGAGGTAGCATCTAAAACCATCCCAAAGAAAAAGAAATGCAAGAAAGCAAAATGGCTGTCTGAGGAAGCTTTACAAATAGCTGAGGAAAGAAGGGAAGTGAAAGGCAAGGGAGAAAGAAAAAGATACACCCAGTTGAATGCAGAATTTGAGAGAATAGCTAGAAGAAATAAGAATGACTTCTTAAATGAACAGTGCAAAAAAAATAAAAGGAAACAATAGAATAGGAAGGACCAGAGATCTCTTCAAGAAAATTGGAGATATGAAAGGAACGTTTCATGCAAAGATGGGCATGATAAAAGACCAAAATGGCAGGGACCTACAGACACAGAAGAGATTAAGAAGAGGTGGCAAAATTACACAGAAGAACTATACAAGAACAAGTTTAACATCCCTGATAAACACGATGGGGTGGTCACTGACTTCAAGCCAGACATTCTGGAATATGAAGTCAAATGGGCCTTAGGAAGTCTGAACAACAAAGCTAGTGGAGATGACAGTATTCCAGCTGAGTTATTCAAAATCTTGCAAGACGATGCAGGAAAAGTGCTACACTCAATTTGTCAGTAAATTTGGAAAACTCTATAGTGGCCATAGGATTGGAAAAGTTCAGTTTACATTCCAATTCCAAAGAAGGGCAATGCCAAAGAATATTCAAACTACTGCACCATTGCACTCATTTCACATGCTAGCAAAGTTATGCTCAAAATCCTACAAGCTAGGCTCCAGGAGTATGTGCACCAAGAACTATCAGAAGTACATGCAGAGGAATTAGAGATCAAATTATCAACATGTTGGATCATGGAGAAAGCTAGGGAATTCCAGAAAAGCATTTAGTTGACACTTGTTATTTGCAGTTACCAATCAACTCAGGTGCTGTCTATTTGCATGATGAAAGGTGATATTGTGCAATCATGATATCATGTAGACACAATCATGAGGTTTTGGTACCAAGTGTAAAAAATGAACCTCCTGGTACATGGTTTGGTACAAGATATGTGTCAAAGAACTTGGTGTTGCCCTTTGAGTTTGGAGCTTTGACACAGATCTTGGTGTTGTCTACATTGGCCATTATGCAGTCTCTAGTGTTCTAACGGGGCTCCTGACAGCTGAATGGGGAGTATTTATGTAGATTTAATGCTGGATGTTGTGTATATTGGCTTGTCTTATGATCTCCTTGCTGTTGTTCCATTGGGATCCCAATATTTGAAGGGATATTTTGCTTGGTATGTTATGCTTTTGTATTTGCTTAAATCTTCCTGCTAAAGTTAATAATAATTTTTGACATTTCCATACTTATTGTTGTGTTTATTATCTCTGGATTCTCAAAAAAATAATCATTTGGCCATTGCCTGAGACTTGGCAATACAGGTAATATTTAGCTATTACCTCCATATTTAAGGGACTGGGAATAATTTGGAATGGTGTGTATGTGTGTATATGTGTGTGTGCGCGCACGCGCACATAACCTTTTGTTGTAGTAATTTCAGAAGAAGACAGAGAGCCATCCAGACATCAACAAGTTTATTCTAGATGTCTATTCTAGAACAGACATCTAGAATAACTCTTAGTGATACCTAGCTGCCTTTGTATATTCCATATTAAAGAAAAGGTTTGTTTGCATTGGCCAAAATGATTTGGAACCAATCTGAAGAGTGGAAAACTACTCAATGAATTTAAAACAATGTACAATACAATTTCTGTCTGGCCTCTCCAGAAAACAAACATTCCACTTTTATGCATTTGAGATTTGCCCATTCCTTGATGTATCATTTTAATAAAGCATGGAGAAATTCAATGCATTGTGATATTTCCTCTCCCCACATTTTCAGACTGCTTTTTAGAATATGAATGGAAAATGGAAAGTTCAATAATTCATAAACAATATCTCTTCAGTGGTTTATATTATTATTATTTTGAAGTCTTCAGAAAAAGTGAGAATAATATTGGTGTGCATTGTGAGTTCTTTCTTGGCCTGAAGAAAATCCCTTTAGGAAGAATAAAGCTTAATAAACAGAAATGTCTGAGAAGCAATCAAAGTTGGTTACCAAACCCTCGATTTTGGACAGATAACTATAGCTCCCCTGTTATTTCTATTAAAGCTCATTTAATTGCCCAAATTTCTTTCTGGCATTTTCCTCATGCCCAGCATCTCATTTCCATGTCTTCATTTTCATTCTATGTCTTCTGTCTGATTGTTTCTGAAAAGTTATAGCTACTTCCTGAAACCGAAAGTATTTCCCACTTATGAATCTGTTTCTCCAACATCTATTTCAATATTTACAGCTTTGACCACCCTCCTCTGTCACCTGAGATGTCACTAGGCATTTGGAGAAATAATTTATTGCTTCACACAAGTGCGTAAAATCAGCTTCCATAGGACACAGAAGAGATTAAGAAGAGGTGGCAAAATTACACAGAAGGCGGTCTCAAGGTATCCCGGTCCTAAGCCATGGGCGCTTTAAAGGTGGTAACAAGACCTTGAATTGCACCCGAAGACTACGGTAGCCAGTGTAGGCCGCACAGGATAGGTGTTATATGGGAACAACGCCAAGTGCTCCTCCATCACCCACAGCCGCATTCTGGACTAACTGGAGCCTCGGGTGCTCTTCAAGGAGCTCCATGTAGAGAGCATTGCAATAGTCCAGGCGGAAATGCGAGGCATGAGTGACTGTGCGTAAGGCATCCCGGTCAAGGAAGGCGCAACTGGCGAATCAGGTGGACCTGATAAAATGCTCTGGCACGGCTGTCAAATGATTCTCTAAGGACAGCCGATCGTCCAGGAGGACGCCTAAGTTCTCCTCCCTGGGGTCAGTACTTCCTCCCCACAGTCAGCAATGGTGTAAGCTGACTGTACCGGGACGCCGTACCCACAGCCACTCTGTCTTGGAAGGGTTGAGTTGGAGCCTGTTCCTCCCCATCCAGACCCTTGACGGCCTCAAGACACCGGCCCATCACCTCAACAGCTTCATTGGGGTGGCTCGGGATGGAAATGTACAGCTGCGTATCATCAGCGTACAGATGATAATCCACCCCGAAACCACGGATAACCTCACCCAGCGGCTTCATGTAGATGTTGAACAGGAGAGGCGAGAGAACAGACCCTGAGGCACCCCACAAGTGAGGCGCCTCGAGGCGATCTCTGCCCCCTGCCAACACCGTCTATGACGGTCAGAGAGATAGGAGGAGAACCACCGATACGGTGCCTCCCACCCCAATCCTCCAACCGTCGCAGCAGGATACCATGGTCGATGGTATCAAAAGCCGCTGAGAGATCTAAAGAACCAGGACAGAGGAACAACCTGTCCCGGCTCTCCAGAGGTCATCCACCAACGCGACCAAAGCCGTCTCGGTGCTGTAACCGGGCCTGAAACCGGACTGAACGGGTCCAGATAGACAGATTCCTCCAGGTGCTGAGGAAGCTGATATGCCACACTCAACAACCTTCGCCAAAAGCGAAGGTTGGAGACTGGACGATAGTTCGCTAAAACAGCCGGGTCCAGGAGGGCTTCTTGAGGAGGGCCTCACCACCGCCTCTTTCAGACATCATACTAAAAACACCTCCAACAAAGAAGCGTTGGTAACTTCCTGGAGCCAGCCTCGTGTAACCTCCCGGGTGGCCAGCACCATCCAGGAGGGGCACGGGTCCAATAAACATGTAGTGGAATTCAACCTACCCAACAACCTGTCCATGTCCTCAGGAGTCACAGGATCGAACTCAGCCCAGATAACATTCTCAAGACTCATCTCCGCCATCCCACCTGAATCTATCCAATCAGTGTCCAAGCCGTCCCGAATCTGAGCGATTTTATCAGACAGATACTGCACAAAATCCTCAGCATGTCCCTGTAAGAGGTCCTCCCGAGCCTCCTGCCTGAGCAGGGAGCGGGTCACCCTAAACAGGGTGGCTGGGCGATTATCTGCCGATGCGATGAGTGCGGAGAAATAGTTATGTTTCACCACCCTGATCGCCACTAGGTAGGTCTGAATATATGACCTCACTAGTGTTCGGTCTGGTTCGGAGCGGCTGGACCTCCAGGCGCTCTCTAGGCTTCTTTTCCGGCGCTTCATCTCTCTCAGCTCCTCGTTATACCAAGGAGCTGGTCGAGTTCGCCGGGTCAGAAGCTAGCGCACGGCACATAAAGCGCCAGCGCCTCATCCCAGGCGGCCGCCAGCCTCAGCCGAGCCGTGGGCTAACTCCCTCGGGAATGGCCCAAGCTCCGTCAGAAACCTCTCAGGGTCCATCAGGCGCCTGGGACGGAACCATTGAACCGGTTCCGTCTCCCTATGGTGAGGTGCAGCGGTCCGAAAGTCTAGCTGAAGGAGTAAATGATCAGACCATGACAAGGGTTGAGATATTAATTCCCCTAACTCCAGATCATTTAGCCACTGTCCCGAGACAAAAATCAAGTCCAGTGTGTTACCCCCGGCGTGGGTGGGGACCGCAACTACCTGGGTCAGGTCGAAGGCCATCATGGAAGCCATGAACTCCCGAGCTGCCGTCATTGAGTCGCCGGACGGCAAGTTGAAATCCCCCATGACCATAAGCCTGGGGGTCTCAACCGCCGTCCCGGCTATCATCTCCAGCAGCTCGGGCAGGGCTGCCGTCACGTAGCAAGGAGCCAGGTACATGATCAGCAAGCCCACCTGCACCCCCCGGCCCCACCTCACGAAGAGGGTTTCACAACCGTTTATCTGCGGGACAGCGACCTCCCTCGGAGCCAGACTCTCGTTAATAACAACCGCTACTCCCCCACCCCTACCCTGGGCCCTCGGCTGATGAAATGCACGAAAACCCGGCGGGCACATCTCAATGAGGGGAACCCCCCCCCTCCGTGCCCAGCCAGGTCTCCGTAATGCCCATTAGGTCCGCTCCCCCCTCTTAAATAAGATCAAATATGAGGGGGGCCTTATTCTTTTGTATTTGCTTAAATCTTCCTGCTAAAGTTAATAATAACTTTTGACATTTCCATACTTATTGGTGTGTTTATTATCTCTGGATTCTCAAAGAAATAATCATTTGGCCATTGCCTGAGACTTGGCAATACAGGTAATATTTAGCTATTACCTCCATATTTAAGGGACTGGGAATAATTTGGAATGGGGTGTGTGTGTGTGTGTGTGTGTGTGTGCGCGCGCGCGCACACATAACCTTTTGTTGTAGTAATTTCAGAAGAAGACAGAGAGCCATCCAGACATCAACAAGTTTATTCTAGATGTCTATTCTAGAACAGACATCTAGAATAACTCTTAGTGATACCTAGCTGCCTTTGTATATTCCATATTAAAGAAAAGGTTTGTTTGCATTGGCCAAAATGATTTGGAACCAATCTGAAGAGTGGAAAACTACTCAATGAATTTAAAACAATGTACAATACAATTTCTGTCTGGCCTCTCCAGAAAACAAACATTCCACTTTTATGCATTTGAGATTTGCTCATTCCTTGATGTATCATTTTAATAAAGCATGGAGAAATTCAATGCATTGTGATATTTCCTCTCCCCACATTTTCAGACTGCTTTTTAGAATATGAATGGAAAATGGAAAGTTCAATAATTCATAAACAATATCTCTTCAGTGGTTTATATTATTATTATTATTATTTTGAAGTCTTCAGAAAAAGTGAGAATAATATTGGTGTGCATTGTGAGTTCTTTCTTGGCCTGAAGAAAATCCCTTTAGGAAGAATAAAGCTTAATAAACAGAAATGTCTGAGAAGCAATCAAAGTTGGTTACCAAACCCTCGATTTTGGACAGATAACTATAGCTCCCCTGTTATTTCTATTAAAGCTCATTTAATTGCCCAAATTTCTTTCTGGCATTTTCCTCATGCCCAGCATCTCATTTCCATGTCTTCATTTTCATTCTATGTCTTCTGTCTGATTGTTTCTGAAAAGTTATAGCTACTTCCTGAAACTGAAAGTATTTCCCACTTATGAGTCTGTTTCTCCAACATCTATTTCAATATTTACAGCTTTGACCACCCTCCTCTGTCACCTGAGATGTCACTTTGGAGAAATAATTTATTGCTTCACACAAGTGCATAAAATCAGCTTCCATAGGACACAGAAAAGCTCCCTGTTAAATGAGCAACAGAGCTCATTTTAGTCTTTCCTTCTCCCATCACAGACTTACAAGTTAATAGACTTTCCACTGTCATTAGTGCAGGACTTAGTGACCCAATGAGAGTTTTGGCAGATGTTCTTCTATGCCTCCCTGAAAATCTTAAGCATCCTCACTATTCATCCAGCTTTATTTATTACATTTACCGGTATATGGTCCTTATTTTCTTAGCATGGGAAGAATGGGAATTTGGATTGCATGTGAAGGGTGGAGGTACAATATCACATTCCTTTCAACTCCTGTTTCAACTCCTACCCTCAAAACAACACTATAGAGTACTGCACACCAGAAGAACAGTTTTTTTCCCTGAATGCCATCACTCTGCTAAACAAGTAATTCCCTCAACACTATCAAACTATTTACTAAGTTTGCACTACTATTAATCTTCTCATTGTTCCCATCACCGATCTCCTTCCACTTATGACTGTATGACTGTAGCTTTGTTGCTTGTATCCTTATGATTTATATTGATATTGTTTCCTGATTGCTTATTTGTACCCTATGACTATCATTAAGTGTTGTACCTTATTGTTCTTGATGAACGTATCTTTTCTTTTATGTGCACTGAGAGTATATGCACCAAGACAAATTCCTTGGGTGTCCAATCACACTTGGCCAATAAAAAATTCAATTCAATTCAATTCAATTCAATTCAATTCAATTCTATTCTATTCTATTCTATTCTATTCTATTCTATTCTATTCTATTCTTTCCCCAGATTTCTGGGTTCTATCCTATCGCAAGATCTCAAATGGACAGCTAACATCAAAAACATCATTAAAAAAGGACAACAAAGAATGTTCTTTCTGCGCCAACTCAGTAAGCTCAAACTGCCCAAGGAGCTGCTGATCCAATTCTACAGAGGAATTATTGAGTCTGTCATTTGCACCTCTATAACTGTCTGGTTCGGTTCTGCAACCCAACAAGAAAAACACAGACTTCAGAGGATAATTAGAACTGCAGAAAAAATAATTGCTACCAACCTGCCTTCCATTGAGGACCTGTATACTGCACGAATCAAGAAGAGGGCCGTGAAAATATTTGCAGATCCCTCGCATCCTGGACATAAACTGTTTCAACTCCTACCCTCAAAACGACGCTATAGAGCACTGCACACCAGAACAACTAGACACAAGAACAGTTTTTTCCCAAAGGCCATCACTCTGCTAAACAAATAATTCCCTCAACACTGTCAGACTATTTACTGAATCTGCACTACTATTAATTGTTTCATAGTTCCCATCACCAATCTCTTTCCACTTATGACTGTATGACTATAACTTGTTGCTGGCAATCCTTATGATTTATATTGATATATTGATCATCAATTGTGTTGTAAATGTTGTACCTTGATGAACGTATCTTTTCTTTTCTTTTCTTTTTTAAATAATTTTTTATTTCCATTTTTAAACATCATATTTATGTACAAATTATTATCCATCATTAATCATTAATTTTTATTTATTACTGATTCAGGCCTGCCCGACTGCCACTTCCTTACTACACAATCTCCCTCTCTACCCTCTACTACTTTCCCATCCTTCATCTCCTTCACTTTACTATTTCCTCTCCTCCTTCTCCACTCCTCCCTTCTTCCACCCTATCTAACCCTCTTATTCCCCTCCTCCTTCTCTACACTTTCCTACCTACTTTCTTCCCTCCTTCTACTCCTCTCTCCTTTTCTTCCTGAAATGGCAGTCGAGCATCCCCAATATCATTTTAAATTTTTTGATTTCATATCTTCAAAAATTACTGTACATTAATAATCAATCCATGTATCATTCCCCCCCCTTCCCCTCCTCCCCTTCCCCCAGACTTCCCAGTGCAAATACCGGGTATTATGGCCAACAATCACAAGCTAAAGTATACAAAATATACATAACCTCCCACCTTAAAAAATTTAAAATTATAAATCCCCTCACAATAAAAATAAAAAGATAGGAAAGAATAATAAGAAAAGAAAAGAAAAGAAAAGAAACAATACCAACTTCACATATTACTTCTTCTTACAGTCCATTTTTAAAATTAATCCATCTTCTCAAATTCAATTTTTTTCCCACTTGTATATTCCTTCAAATTTCATAAGTCCATTTCTCAAATTACAGTCC
The DNA here is from genome assembly GCF_028640845.1 of Ahaetulla prasina. Taxonomy (NCBI): domain Eukaryota; kingdom Metazoa; phylum Chordata; class Lepidosauria; order Squamata; family Colubridae; genus Ahaetulla; species Ahaetulla prasina. Next base: position 158,401,878 of record NC_080541.1, read on the forward strand.
ATCTTCTCGAACTCAAATTTTTATCACTTATATATTTCTTCAATTGCCATAACATTTAATGTCCATTCTTCTTACAGTCCATTTTAAAAATTAGTCCATCTTCTAAAGTTCAAATTTTTTCCCCCGCCCACTTGTATATCCTTCAAATTTCATGTCCATTTCTTAAATTACAATCCAGCTTCTCAAATTCAAATTTTCATCACTTATATATTTCTTCAATTGTCATAAGATTTAATATTCAATCTTCCAATACTACTCCATCAATCAAATATCAAGCAAATAATCATTTAAACTACATCCACAATATAACAGTAAACAGTTAAAATCATTACATCCACATTATCTAAATTCATAAATTTCACTTTCCATCCTTCACAATTGAGTAATATCATCCCATAGATTTATACCATACAAATAGCAAATAACAAAAATCCTATAATTTATATCCTAAACAAATCAATTCTAAAAATTAACCATAATCATCATATTCACATCTTAAACATTCCTCCCCTCTCCCATTCTATTTTCCATCATTTCCAAACCAGCTAACTTAGCATCTAACAACAAAGGATTCCCACTCTTTAAAACATTAATATAAAAATGTCTCGCTTTCATAACTGAATTAAGAAAATACTTTCTACCTCTAAAATTCACTGACAAACCCATTGGGACTTCCCATCTAAAATATATCTGATATTTCTTAAACTCATCCACCAAAAAAACAAATTCTCTTCTGTTTCTTAACATTTTAGGAGGAATTTCCTTCATCATTTTTATATCTTGTCCCAATATCTGAAATTTATTTTTATAAAAGGCTTGCAAAATTTCATACCTAACCTTTTTAGTTGTAAAATAAATAACCACATCCCTAGGTACTCTATTTTGTCTTGCCCACCAAGAATTAACACGATAAATTCTTTCAATATTAATCTCAAAATCTTCTGGCTCCACACCCTTTATCTGAGCAAAGGCTTGCGTAAAAATCTCCTTTAAATTTTCCTTCCTATTTTGTTTCAACCCCCTCACCCTTATAGCATATTCCATTAATCTATATTGTAATATTACTCTTTCTTCATCTGCCCTATCTACCTTTGCCTTTATATCTTCCATCTTATTATCTAAGTTCCAATTGTTTTGATTTTTTTGAATTTCTTCTATTTTCCTTTGCAACTCTAAATTAGCTTTATTAATTTCTGCAAGATCATCCTGCATCTGAATACAAGAGCTTAATATTTGCGCAATTGCATCCTTTACCATTTTCATTTCCCTCTTCTGCTCTTCCACCACTTCCTTGAAATCCAACATCTCTTTCTCTATTTCGTCAAATTTTTGATCTATTTCTAAAAAGTGACTCTCCAAAAACTCCTGTAAAGAATTTCTTACTTCCTTTTTGATTTCTTCTTTTAATTTTTGAATCTGAGCTGAAGAAATTTCAAAGTTTTTAATGACTTTTGGCACTATTTGCTTAAAAGCCATTTTTAAAAAAAGATAGCAATAATAGACCAAGAAAAGAAAAGAAAAAAATTAGAAAAAAGTTTCAAAAACTTATCTTCTAAATCACTATAATCCCAAAGAAGAAGAAAAAATATAAATCATAAGATTCTCATTTCTTCCATTTAGTCAGTATCTTCCTATATATCTTCTATTTCGACACACTTTTGGCACTATTTGCTTAAAAGCCATTTTTAAAAAAAAACAATATAACTTAATAACAGACCAAGAGAAAAAAAAATACTTAGAAAAAAAATAATTCAAAAAACTTTTCTTCTAAATCACTATAATCCCAAAGAAAAAGAAAAGATATAAATCATAAAATTCTCATGTCTTCCGTTTAGTCAATATGTTTCTATGTATCTTCTTTCTTCTATTTCAACACTAGCCGTTAGTAAACATTTCTACTTTCGTTTTCAATACACACATTCCACAAAACCGCCATTTGCTTTCTTCTCTCCTATCTTCGCAGCAAATAAATCCTCAGGGTTTACAATCTTCTTACAAACAAATGCTAGAACTCCAGTTTCTGCTCCGTCCACGTTACAATCCATCATAAATCAATTCCTGCCGTGAAAATTGGACACTTCGTTTGTTTGCCATAAAGGCAAATGCCTCACCCAGCCAGGAGCTTATCAGGTTATAGAAGGAGAACTTCCCGCAAGCTTTAAAAGCTTATTAGGGCATCTCAACCTCAACCTAATTGCTCATCTTTCCTTCTTTGCCCGAAGGAAAGAATTCCAAGCTGTCGGACCCAGATTTACGATGTCCTGACAGCTTTACAGACTAGGGAGTTAGCAGCTAAATCATAGCTGCTCTCCGCGAAGCGGAGCCAAACCGGAAGTCCAACGTATCTTTTCTTTTATGTACACTGAGAGCATATGCACCAAGACAAATTCCTTGTGTGTCCAATCACACTTGGCCAATAAAATTCTATTCTATTCTATTCTATTCTATTTGTACAATAATATCCAAATCCACCTAATGTTCAACAAATCTCCTATAAACTCATCTGGCCAGGAAAATTAGCAAATTAGAAATTAAAAAAATTAAAAAATTAAAAATTAAAAATTAGGAAATGCAGGCATTTGAAAAGAAAATGCTTATTCATACATCCATTTCATGCTGAATCATGCCCATTTGTACCACATGCCATGCTTTGTTCCCTGAGGATGTTCCCTAAGGATGGGCTTCAGCATGAATCCAAAAGCTCAGAAGACTAAACCTCTGATCCCAGTGATTGATCCAGATTGGATCCTATAATATTATCCTTGGACACATGTATTAATGCCCTCCTTTGTATTTTAATATAATACAGTGATCTCTATAAGGGACATTGCACGTAATGCAAGTTATTCTGACAGATGTATGTAGAAGATTGCAGTTCTAACTTTACAAAATCCTATATCAGTCTTTACTTATTTTTGCTGAATTCACAAAAAGGGAGCATTTAGAATAGTGGCAAGTAAAATGCATGAATAAAATGCACAATTATCCTGCCTTATGCATGTCTTGTGGTATGTCCTGGTCTGAAACAAAGCATGAAGGTGTCCAGAGTGTATTAACTTAGATATTATTTAAAATGACCTAGGACTCAATGGGTGTTCCATATCCAGAGGCATAGCTTGCCGCAGATATAGAGAATGTACAATGAGACTGAGAACTATTTTGTTCAGAACTTGTTTGAAGCCTCCTTGAGGGATTAGATTGACTTCTGTGGAAATAGGTTGTTTGATTATGGGACATGTGTGATAGCCCCTTTATGAATGTTGAAGTTGAAAGGATGGAACTGCATGTTGGGATTCTACCAACCTTATCCAGGTTTGCCCAGAAGCTATAAGTAAAAAAGCAGCAATATGGCAAGACAAAATATTCAGCTGGGTACAGTTGCTTTTCTATTTCGTCAAATTTTTGATCTATTTCTAAAAAGTGACTCTCCAAAAACTCCTGTAAAGAATTTCTTACTTCCTTTTTGATTTCTTCTTTTAATTTTTGAATCTGAGCTGAAGAAATTTCAAAGTTTTTAATGACTTTTGGCACTATTTGCTTAAAAGCCATTTTTTTTAAAAAAAAAGATAGCTTAATAATAGACCAAGAAAAAGAAAGAAAAAAAAATTAGAAAAAAAAGTTTCAAAAAAACTTATCTTCTAAATCACTATAATCCCAAAGAAGAAAAAAAAATATAAATCATAAGATTCTCATTTCTTCCATTTAGTCAGTATCTTCCTATATATCTTCTATTTCGACACACTTTTGGCACTATTTGCTTAAAAGCCATTTTTTAAAAAATATATAACTTAATAACAGACCAAAAGAAAAAAAAAATACTTAGAGAAAAAAAAATTCAAAAAACTTTTCTTCTAAATCACTATAATCCCAAAGAAAAAGAAAAGATATAAATCATAAAATTCTCATGTCTTCCGTTTAGTCAGTATGTTTCTATGTATCTTCTTTCTTCTATTTCAACACTAGCCGTTAGGAAGCATTTCTACTTTCGTTTTCAATACACACATTCCACAAAACCGCCATTTGCTTTCTTCTCTCCTATCTTCGCAGCAAATAAATCCCCAGGGGCTTACAATCTTCTTACAAACAAGTGCTAGAACTCCAGTTTCTGCTCCGTCCACGTTACAATCCATCATAAATCAATTCCTGCCGTGGAAATTGGACGCTTCGTTTGTTTGCCATAAAGGCAAATGCCTCACCCAGCCAGTAGCTTATCAGGTTATAGAAGGAGAACTTCCCGCAAGCTTTAAAAGCTTATTAGGGCATCTCAACCTCAACCTAATTGCTCATCTTTCCTTCTTTGCCCGAAGGAAAGAATTCCAAGCTGTCGGACCCAGATTTACGATGTCCTGACAGCTTTACAGACTAGGGAGTTAGCAGCTAAATCATAGCTGCTCTCCACGAAGCGGAGCCAAACCGGAAGTCCAACGTATCTTTTCTTTTATGTACACTGAGAGCATATGCACCAAGACAAATTCCTTGTGTGTCCAATCACACTTGGCCAATAAAATTCTATTCTATTCTATTCTATTCTATTTGTACAATAATATCCAAATCCACCTAATGTTCAACAAATCTCCTATAAACTCATCTGGCCAGGAAAATTAGCAAATTAGAAATTAGAAAAATTAAAAAATTAAAAATTAAAAATTAGGAAATGCAGGCATTTGAAAAGAAAATGCTTATTCGTACATCCATTTTATGCTGAATCATGCCCATTTGTACCACATGCCATGCTTTGTTCCCTGAGGATGTTCCCTAAGGATGGGCTTCAGCATGAATCCAAAAGCTCAGAAGACTAAACCTCTGATCCCAGTGACTGATCCAGATTGGATCCTACAATATTATCCTTGGACACATGTATTAATGCCCTCCTTTGTATTTTAATATAATACAGTGATCTCTATAAGGGACATTGCACGTAATGCAAGTTATTCTGACAGATGTATGTAGAAGATTGCAGTTCTAACTTTACAAAATCCTATATCAGTCTTTACTTATTTTTGCTGAATTCACAAAAAGGGAGCATTTAGAATAGTGGCAAGTAAAATGCATGAATAAAATGCACAATTATCCTGCCTTATGCATGTCTTGTGGTATGTCCTGGTCTGAAACAAAGCATGAAGGTGTCCAGAGTGTATTAACTTAGATATTATTTAAAATGACCTAGGACTCAATGGGTGTTCCATATCCAGAGGCATAGCTTGCCGCAGATATAGAGAATGTACAATGAGAATGAGAACTATTTTGTTCAGAACTTGTTTGAAGCCTCCTTGAGGGATTAGATTGACTTCTGTGGAAATAGGTTGTTTGATTATGGGACATGTGTGATAGCCCCTTTATGAATGTTGAAGTTGAAAGGATGGAACTGCATGTTGGGATTCTACCAACCTTATCCAGGTTTGCCCAGAAGCTATAAGTAAAAAAGCAGCAATATGGCAAGACAAAATATTCAGCTGGGTACAGTTGCTTTTCCAATTCAAAATAAATTTTGGAAGATTCAGAATGGAAGAGATAATATCATGGTATATCCACTGTCACTTTTTTTTATAGTTACAATGTTGGGGACTTGTACAGGAGTTATTAATGACAGTTTCTTGGAATTATGAACCCATAATAAACAAGAATATTGTGGAGCAGGGAACATTTGACTTCAACCCAAACACACCCACTTCAGATATCTTTATATTCCCTGTCAACAAAGAGAGCAAAGATTTCCAAGATGTTTGATAGAATTCTAAACTCGATACTTCCAACTTTCTGTTTTGATTTTGCTTTTTATTTACAGAATTTTAGCATGCAATGCTACATTCTTCTCAGTTCTTTTATTCTTTCTCTTTATAGCTTGTCATCTTTATATGCTAATACCATAAATAAGTTAGCACAGTTTTGTACTTAGATTTAGGATCTTTAATAAAGAGCCCAATTTATAATCTGTCATATATTTTCAGAGCAATAACGATATTACAAATTTGAGTAATTTATTCTTGTTGTATTGCTTGTTTTGTGATTATAAGCTACTGAGTTTATAGGGGATAAGCTACTGAGTGTAAAGACAAGCTGTTGAATTTTGTTGTGTGCATTTCAGTAAAGATTTGATAGGTTGTAATTTTATTTTCAGCCATTCATCAAAAATTGTGATATGATGTAGTTTAATCAGTCTGTCAAGTAAGTAAAGAATCTTAGTTAATTAATTCTTCAGCCAATCCAATTGGCCAATTCACTATTAGTACTCAGTAAGGCTGGGTGACATGGTGATTCAGTGGTTAAGATACTGGGCTTGTCAGCTGGAAAGCTAGCAACCCAGGTTTGAGACCCAAGCCCCATTGATGGGGTAATCTGCCATCCTTGCATCAGCTTCTGCCAACCTAGCAGTTCGAAAGCATGCAAATGTGAGTAGATAAATAGATACCACTTTGGTGGGAAGATAACAGCGCTCTGTGATGTCGTGCTGGCCACATGACCATGGGAAATGTCTTTGGACAGTGCTGCTCAGTGACCTTGAAACAGAGATGAGCACCACCCCTTAGAGTCAGCAATGATTAGCAGGGTAAAATCCGCAGGGACTTTTTACCTATAGTCAATAATAGAGTACTGTATTCAACACCATAAAAATAAAATATAATTAGTTTTCAAATAATAGCAGAACTGTTTTTAGTTTCATAAATTAATTATGAATTACTTTTTAATATTCTCTCTGTCAAATTCTATTTTAGCAATAGGTCAGAAACCAAAAGCTTTCAAAAAGACTAGACCCAAAGACAAAATCTGTTTATTTTTCAGGTATAATTTTATTTTAGTTGATTGGTTATTTTGCAAGTTATGGTTGCTACCATTGCATGGCATCACTTGACTATAATCATAGAAGTGAATGAAATTGAACGGTGCACTTCGACTCAAGGTGATGGTATGTTATCAACACAGAACTGTATGATAGTATTGTGCATTATGTTGTGCTACTTTTTACTCTTGTGAATTGACTTCCTGATTCTTTTAACACTTTCTATGGTCTTTAAGTTTCTCAGCATCTCCCTTTTTTTTTCTTTCACAGTGCAATTAATCCACCATTCTTCCAACTTCGTGGTTCTTTAGCTCAGTCTGAAAGCTTTCATAGTAGATTGGCTTCCCAAATCATTTATCAAGTCAGATCTTGGATCTGCTTATTTCTTTTTTTTTTTTTGGTGAGCTTGCCATTTGTCCCATTTTATTTTTAAGTCACCTGTTATCAGATTAATCTATTACACATTTTTAAGATATATTTCTTCTAAGAGCACAGGGCAATTTTCATTGAGATCTCTCTTCTTTGTTTATTTTTCAGGTATAATTTTATTTTAGTTGATTGGTTATTTTGCAAGTTATGGTTGCTACCATTGCATGGCATCACTTGACTATAATCATAGAAGTGAATGAAATTGAACGGTGCACTTCGACACAAGGTGATGGTATGTTATCAACACAGAACTGTATGACAGTATTGTGCATTATGTTGTGCTACTTTTTACTCTTGTGAATTGACTTCCTGATTCTTTTAACACTTTCTATGGTCTTTAAGTTTCTCAGCATCTCCCTTTTTTTTTTCTTTCACAGTGCAATTAATCCACCATTCTTTCAACTTCGTGGTTCTTTAGCTCAGTCTGAAAGCTTTCATAGTAGATTGGCTTCCCAAATCATTTATCAAGTCAGATCTTGGATCTGCTTATTTCTTTTTTTTTTTTTTGTGAGCTTGCCATCTGTTCCATTTTATTTTTAAGTCACCTGTTATCAGAGTAATCTATTACACATTTTTAAGATATATTTCTTCTAAAAGCACAGGGCAATTTTCATTGAGATCTCTCTTCTTTTGATTGGCTAAAATGAGTGATTATTACCTATAGTCAATAATAGAGTACTGTATTCAACACCATAAATAAAATATAATTAGTTTTCAAATAATAGCAGAACTGTTTTTAGTTTCATAAATTAATTATGAATTACTTTTTAATATTCTCTCTGTCAAATTCTATTTTAGCAATAGGTCAGAAACCAAAAGCTTTCAAAAGACTAGACCCAAAGACAAAATCTGTTTATTTTCAGGTATAATTTTATTTTCAGCCATTCATCAAAAATTGTGATATGATGTAGTTTAATCAGTCTGTCAAGTAAGTAAAGAATCTTAGTTAATTAATTCTTCAGCCAATCCAATTGGCCAATTCACTATTAGTACTCAGTAAGGCTGGGTGACATGGTGATTCAGTGGTTAAGATACTGGGCTTGTCAGCTGGAAAGCTAGCAACCCAGGTTTGAGACCCAAGCCCCATTGATGGGGTAATCTGCCATCCTTGCATCAGCTTCTGCCAACCTAGCAGTTTGAAAGCATGCAAATGTGAGTAGATAAATAGATACCACTTTGGTGGGAAGATAACAGCGCTCTGTGATGTCGTGCTGGCCACATGACCATGGGAAATGTCTTTGGACAGTGCTGCTCAGTGACCTTGAAACAGAGATGAGCACCACCCCTTAGAGTCAGCAATGATTAGCAGGGTAAAATCCGCAGGGACTTTTTACTTATAGTCAATAATAGAGTACTGTATTCAACACCATAAAAATAAAATATAATTAGTTTTCAAATAATAGCAGAACTGTTTTTAGTTTCATAAATTAATTATGAATTACTTTTTAATATTCTCTCTGTCAAATTCTATTTTAGCAATAGGTCAGAAACCAAAAGCTTTCAAAAAGACTAGACCCAAAGACAAAATCTGTTTATTTTTCAGGTATAATTTTATTTTCAGGTATAATTTTATTTTAGTTGATTGGTTATTTTGCAAGTTATGGTTGCTACCATTGCATGGCATCACTTGACTATAAAGCTCTTTTCAAATTATTCTAATTATGAGAACATTTTTGATCTCCTGCACTTTCTTAGAAAAAAAACATTTTCCCCCATTTTCCTCATGTTCATTTCTTAATCGCCTATGGAATTTATATATGAAAGATCTAGAAACTGGTTCTGTTGACCAATGTCACAACATAGGTTTACATTTGCATCCGCCCCTTATTTGTTATTAAAGCAGTTTAAGCATATCCATCCAGCAGCTGTGACAAGATAACTGCTAGAGGCTATGACTTTAGCAACCTTCGAAGAAAACCCATTTCAAAATAATGAAGTGTTCTTGCTTCTTGCTTTGCATACAGTTGTTCCTGCAAGGCAGTGAAAAATGTGATGCATACCCCTTGATTTGACAAACAGGAAATGAAGCTTTTTTTAAAAAATTTTTATTTAAATTTATATCCCGCCCTTCTCCGAAGACTCAGGGCGGCTTACAATGTGTTAAGCAATAGTCTTCATCCATTTGTATATTATATACAAAGTCAACTTAATTGCCCCCAACAATCTGGGCCCTCATTTTACCTACCTTATAAAGGATGGAAGGCTGAGTCAACCTTGGGCCTGGTGGGACTTGAACTTGCAGTAATTGCAAGCAGCTGTGTTAATAACAGACAGACTTAGTCGCTTGAGCCACTAGAGAAGCTTATTGTGATAACATTCACTGCACACAAACAGCTTGAACCTTTATCAACAGTTCCCAATTTCCTTTCTTTGCTTTTAAACAAAGATGGCCGGAACTCTTCAGTATGTCAAGCAGTAGCTTCTCTAATGTTCCCCATGGCTTTTATAAATTATCGTGTTTTATAATGAATCTTATATCCTAATGTCACAGCAACAAGTTCTCTAATTTGCCACAAATAACCAGGATCAAACTGCAGAAAGATGGCTTCGCAGGTAGCGACGTATGAGTGTTCCCTATAGTTCAGATTGAGAAGACATTTCGGTCTTCATACATTTGATACTTCTCTGAACATCTGGGTGAAAAATGTGAAGGAATCAAGAGCTTTAAGGGATTCCTGCATAATTTCACAATGCTGTGACTTTACTGATTCCCCCTCCTTCACTTCCATCCAATGATGTCAGATTCTCAGAGACTGCCTTGACAAATCCCTGCAGTTTTCTTGGTGAAGTCTTTAGAAGTGGTTTGCCATTCTCTCCTACCTAGAGCTGAGAGAAGGTGACTGGCCCAAGGTCAGCCAATTGGTTTTATGCCCAAAGCAGGACTAGAACTCAGGGTATCCCAGTTTCTAGCCCGATGCTTTAACTACTGCACCAAACTGGCTCTTCTGCTGACTTCATTGTACGTTCACTCAAAGAAAGAAAATACTCTCTCTGAACTTTTTACAACCGATAGAGGTTTTTGTCATCTGTTTTCATGTCTGCAGGCAGGAGATGGCCACAAAGCAGAAACTATTGATCATTGTTTCTGGGTTGACTGTAAACTGCTTTCAGCTTTTATTTCCCCCACCTGGAACAGGCTAAGCCTCAAATAGGATAGGGTTATTCATCAGAATCTCTGTATTCCGATGCTGTGATCTGGGCAAAAAGAAAACAACTCATAATATTCTTGTCTGTTAGATCATGGGGCTGCATCCTACCGATTTGTATCCACATCATGGAGAAAGACATATTATTTTCTCCTCTCTTTCTTGTCAATCTGCTCGGCGTTAGCAGAATTTGTCCGACTGCTAGCACAGCAATAGCCACAACTGGGTCTCTTAGCTTTATTTGTGAAGGAAAGGATTTCAATTCACTGTTACCGAAGAAAGAAAAATAATAGTAAATATCTTCCCCCTTTGGACAGAAAGAAGCCGGATTTTTATTTAAAAGATAAGCAGAAATTTGTAGTGGAACATAGATTTAAGGTCTCTTTAGCGTGATTTTTAAATACTTAACCCAACCAGAATAGTGTTACATAATACACCATCACCTCTCTCTCTGTGAGGCAGCTTTACAACCTGTGGACTTCAGCTGCCAAAATTCCTGAGAATTCTGGGAGTTGGAGTCCACAGGTCATAAAGTTGTCATAATTGCCCACCCATGCTACAAGGTAATACCCATTAGATTCCCCCTTTGTCCAGCATTCAGAGTAAGTCACCAAATGTACAACTTAGGTTGTGATGAAGAGTTGCCCCCTCCCATTTTGCTTGTCATGAGAGTTATTTTAATTTTAAACCAATTTAATACCGTGTCAGCTTCGATAATGTCAGTGTCACCACCACACCTTCCTGCTGCGGAGCAATTGCAGCAATTGCCGAAGTCTTGCTGCAATTGCCTAATACAGTGGCCAAGCATGTCACTGCTCATAATTTAAGCTTGACATTGGGAAGATTAATTTACTGTGAAAATGACCCTCCAGAGACCAGCCTAGGCACTAGATGAATCATAGTTTAAAAATGGGATATTTTGGTGGTTTCTGAACTTCTAATTAAGTCTTTCAAAGAACCATGGATTGTACATTAGTGATAACCTCTTCTGTTTCCCCAGGGACCTGAAACATGCTCCATGGCTGACAATAGTATGACATCTGGAATTCAACCCATAGCTGGCAAATTAAACTTAGAAAGTTATCTGATATTATTGGTATTTCAAGGATCTTTCGAGATGTTTACAAAATGCTGTGACACCAGCAACAGATATTCAAATATTCACACTCAGGGAACATCTACAGTTTCACTATGCCATGTTTTACTAGTAAACAATGTAGAATATATTCTAGCACTTATGATAAAATACTTCCCTTTTTTCTTTCATACTTGGCTACTATTATCCTAGGTGTTAGCTGAACTGTATGGGGATCATACATCTGGAAAACCAAACCTTTTTGTACTTCCTTTCCCAATAATGGTTTCAGACATGTCTTGAATCTTTCACTATCAAGGTAGGACTGCTCAGGTAATACCTTAGATTTTGTTTGAAGTAAATCATATTAATCATCTATAGAAATGATTTTTTTCAGTGCTCACCTTTTGTGCAGCAGGACTGGATTGATAATATGAGGAATATGAGATTACATTGTGATTCATCACTGCTGTATTCTGAAAGATACACGTGGCTTTTGAAGATTAATCCCCTGTCCCTTTATACTGTGTATTTGCACAATATTAGGATTTGATCTTAACAGATGAACAGTATCGCTCGCTGTGCCTACCAACCAGTCTTTTTTCCTCTGACTTTCTCCTTTTGTTCTTTTACTATATCAATTTATTTAGATGACTATCTATCTCTATTTATCTATTCTCAGAGGTGATGAACAGACAGTACAATTTACTATACTGAACATCTAGAAATCCGGTCTTATTTTATATATAAAATGTCATTTCTCTTAGCTTTGTTGAGTCAAAATCGAGGGAAATTGGAAAGGGCAAAGGCTTGGTGAAGGATAATACTTCAATATATTTCTTATCCTGAATTAGCCAAACATTCATTAATTACTGTATAAATTGCATTACAAACCAAACCAAACCAAGAATAGCCCTTACAACAAATGCACTTTTATAATATCGTCACTTAAATAGCTTTGACTGTTTGCTTCTCTAGTGAGCCAAAACAATATTGTATTTTCAGTCCTCTACTGAGAACTGAGACTTCCTGCCACAGGGTCTTTAGCTATTGCAAATTTAAGGGTACCATAAACTAGCAAACAAAAATCCCCAGTTGTAGGGGCAGCCTCAGTGCAGACACCCACATACAATAATTTGCAACAAAATCTAGAGTAGAAAAATGTATTCAGTGGAGCAGCTGAATTCTCAGAGCCATTTGTCATTCAGGGTGAGTACAGGCAAAGCTTTCTCAAACTGTTTTACGGGGAGGGGATTGCTCCACAGTGACATGTCTATCAGTGTCACTAAGACTTGCTCATCTACCTTTTCTATCTATCTATCTATCTATCTATCTATCTATCCATCCATCCATCCATCCATCCATCCATCCATCCATCTATCTATCTATCTATCCATCCATCCATCCATCCATCCATCCATCCATCCATCCATCCATCCATCCATCCATCCATCCATCCATCTATCTATCTATCTATCTATCTATCTATCTATCTATCTATCTATCTATCTATCTATCTATCTATCTATCTATCTATCCATCCATCTATCCATCCATCCATCTATCCATCCATCCATCCATCCATCCATCCATCCATCCATCCATCCATCTATCTATCTATCTATCTATCCATCCATCCATCCATCCATCCATCCATCCATCCATCCATCCATCCATCCATCTATCTATCTATCTATCTATCTATCTATCTATCTATCTATCTATCTATCTATCTATCCATCCATCTATCCATCCATCCATCTATCCATCCATCCATCCATCCAAATTGGGCCCTAGGTTCTATCTCGGTTTACCTTTTTCAATAAGCAACCAAGTTCAAAGATCATTTAAATAGCAATTTATAGTTCTCTGATAATGTGTGGTTTCCCTATGAAAAGGGGGAACCCCAAGAAATGGATTAAATGTACTTTTATAGTTAACACAACAAAGAACTTCAAAGCAAAAGCTGATTGGTTTAGAAATAGTCATCTGTTCAGTTACATCACAAGAATTACAGCATAGCCATAAGAAAGAGCATTGTACTGTCAGCAAAAATAAAAGAAACATTTGCAAATGAAAATCATAAAAATGGGTTTGGGTAAGATACACTCTCAGCGCTTCTCAAGGTTGGCTTAACTATTTGACTAGTTCACGGAGTCTTGAGAACAGCTAAAACCAAAACTGTTATTGGCAATGTATTTAAAGCTGTCCTGCCAGTCTTGGTTCCTGAAAGAGAGGCTTTTTCTTGAAGGTTAAGGTTTATGGGAAATTATTAACCATACAATTGAAAAAGCAAATTTAAAATACAAGAAAACCCATTTTAATTAGCCAGTGCAACAGTATTACAAGAACCATGTTTCAAGTGCTACAAAGGCCATCCTCTGTGGCTCTCACTATAGTTTATTAATAGCTTCTTTCTTAGCATAAAATACAAACAGAAATAAGGACAATGGAAAAATGGGAAAGCAGAGGAAATAAGTGAGGGAAGGGGGCGGGGGAGAGATATTGAATTTAATAGCTGGAACAGTCAAGTGTGCAATAGGGCAGAATCCACAATTGTAGTTGAATAGTTAGAGAGTCCTGATCATGCATGATGCAATCTATGCTATGATTTGGTTGCTGTAAGTATAACGTGTAAAGGGGGAGTTTCCCTTTTCCCCCTTTTTCTTATGTGTGTTCTGTATAGTGTTAGGTTTACCTTATGATGTTCCTCTGTTCCTCACTATCTTGTGTTGTTTCTTTTTGGATGATGACAAAAACTGCTGTATAAATTTAAATGTGTATGTGTGTGATATATAATAATAATAATAACAGAGTTGGAAGGGACCTTGGAGGTCTTCTAGTCTAACCCCCTGCCCAGGCAGGAAACTCTACACTATTTCAGAGAAGTGGTTATCTAACATTTTCTTAAAAATTTCCAGTGTTGGACCATTTGCAACTTCTGCAGACAAGTTGTTCCACTTATTGATTGTTCTTACTGTCAGGAAATTTCCCCTTAGTTCTAAAAAAACTGCGCATGTCCAAGATGGCGTCGCGCCGCTGATCGAGAAATGTGGCAGCGAGCCTTCCTGGATGTTTCTGGGCTAGGGGGACCCTTTTGAGATCTTGGGTCCCCCTGCCCAGGTGGATGAGCATCTCCTCAGCCCGGGGATGCTGAGGTGGGTTTTGGGCGGCTCCAGGTGGCTTCAGGAGGAGCCCAGGGTGATCTCCCATAGCGGTAGTGGCGGCGTTCTACTTCTGGTGGCGGCGGCCTGGTCTGGCCTGGTCGGCCTGATGCGGCCTGGTCCGGCCTGGTCCGGCCTGGTCCGGCCTGGTCCGGCAGCTTGGCAGTCGGGGGAGCAATGCCGGCGCCGGTGGCGTTGTGGCCGTCAGCGGCAGCAGGCCTCTTTAGATCGGCTCGGGGAACCCTTTGGAGAGCTTGAGTCCCCCGTCTGGGCCTCGGGAGAGCGTGACCAGAGCGTTTTCTCCGGTGGCGTTTTCTCCGGTGGCGTCTCTCTCCGGCGCCGGCAGCGGCCTGGCCTGGCAGCGGCCTGGCCTGGCCTGGCCTGGTTCGGTGGCCGGCATTGGCGTCAGTGGCTTGAGCTGGGGGGTGGGGACCCTGTGGAGATCTTGGGTCCCCCCCACCTTGGGTGAGAGGGCCCCCCTCCAGCCTGGGGGGCAAGGAAGGCTCCGGACGGCCTCATCTGGGGCCAACTGGAGTGTTTCTTCTCCGGCGGCACCCTGGCTTGGTTGGGTGGCACCGGTGTTGGCGGCTCCAGCATCGGACGTCGACGGAAGATGACGCCCGGATGTTGGCAGCGACTGTGGCAGTATGGGTTTTTTGTGCCTGGATGCTGCAGCGGCCCCCAATGGCCCCCAGGGCTACTCTGTTTAGATGGGGGTGCCGATAGTGCCGACGGGGGTGCCCCCCCTTTTTTTTGTAAGCTGGCTGGGATGTGGAATTGACATCTGCAGCGAGCCGGCGGGAGAGATGACGGCGACTGACGACGGTGCCGGGCTGCTGATGCTACCAACCAGCAATGGCAGGGTTCCAGTTGCTGCCCTCCCCCCACTCCAGCGATGCCAATGATGAAGATCCGTGCCACGGATTCCCCCCCCAGGTGGAGCTGAGATGGAGCCCATGGAGTC
Source organism: Ahaetulla prasina (assembly GCF_028640845.1). Lineage (NCBI taxonomy): Eukaryota > Metazoa > Chordata > Lepidosauria > Squamata > Colubridae > Ahaetulla > Ahaetulla prasina. Next base: position 158,417,434 of record NC_080541.1, read on the forward strand.
CATGAAATTGGAGGACTCGCCCTTTCCTCCCCCCCCGACCACGCTTGGATTGCCCATAGAACATTATCAAGCCTCAGTCTGTTGTCATCGGCAGCCAAATTAGTGGCTGCAATTCTCGAGGCTCGATGGGGATGGGGGTGATCTGTTGTGGTGCTGAGTTGACTGAATAAGGCGGGGACTATCCCATCTAAAGCCTGAGACTGAGACTGAGACGGATGTCCATCGACTTTCCCACCCGGAGATATCCTGACCGTCCAGGATGGGTCTGCTTGCCGTGTTTTTTCATCATGCGGACATTTTCAGCGGCTGACCTTCTTGCCCTGCGAGATTCCCCTCTCTCACGGGTTTGGCCCTCTACATTATCGAGGGCCATCTTGAGGATGGGTTTTGGAACCCCGAGAGGTGGCATGCCAAGAATAGGAGACTTAGGGGATTTTTAATTAACTGTTTTAACCGATTTTTTAAGGGGAGTTTTAATGGGAATTTTACGGGGAGGGTGGAAACTGACGGGTTTGGGTTGGGGGGGGAGGGGAAGAACGGGTGGGGAGGGAAACCCGTCGGGGAGGGAGCCAAGTCCAATGTGTGTTCGCGGCGTTAAGTTAGGTCCGAGGGTGGTGGGGGAGGGTTTCGTTCCAGCTTATCAGGGTTGTGCTATTGATATGGTAAGTGGGAGAGGCAGATATGGCAGAAGGGGGGGGCACATCAGGTTTTGGGAGTACGCTCTCGCTATTTAAGAGCGATCACATGCTCCGGCCCCCCTACTTCTTCCCGTTCCCCGGGTGGCCAGAGTACTCGGGACTTGGGCCTCCGGCTGATGTTATGCAATGCAAGGTCCGTGGTTAACAAAGCCCCCCTGATCTCAAATCTAATTCAGGAGGGGACCACGGACGTTATGGGCATTACAGAGACCTGGTTGGGCACGGAAGGGGGGTGTTGTGACCCAGGTTCCTGGACCCGGACTCCTGGACTCGGATGATTCAGAAAGTGAGGGAGAAGACCTGGCAAGCCCTGCTTCTCTTGAGCCCTCTCCCTCTCTGGCACCCACTCAAAGGGAGGAGGAGGGGCCGGCAAGGCCTGATTCTCTGGAGCCTTCTTCTGATTTGGCAACGCCCCAAGAACAGTTTTGGAGTGATGCAAGACTGCGCAGACGTGACCGGCGCGCGCAGCAGAAGCAGCGTTGGGATAAAGCCAAGTAATAATTGTCATGCAGTGACATCTGCAGAGACTATAAATAGGAGGCGGGACTTCCTGGTTTTTTGTCTTGGACAAAGCAATGAATTTGCGTGGGCAAACTGTATCAATGGAGGGAAGAATATATTCGTGAGTAATTCTGGCCTTATCTATAATTTCCTCGTTATCTCCAGAAACTTGGCAGGCCCGTGGGTAGACGTGGCCAGGACATCTATCTATGTAAATAAAAGGAAAAAAGGAGGCCTCTGACTGACTCTTTGCTGGGAGTATTGGGGAGGAAACAGAACAGGGGGGTTATGGGCATTACAGAGACCTGGTTGGGCATGGAAGGGGGGGTTCCCCTCGTTGAAATGTGCCCACCGGGTTTCTGAGCATTCCATCAGCCGAGGGCCCAAGGTAGGGGTGGTGGGGTGGCGGTTATTATTAATGAAAGCCTGGAACCGAGGGAGACCACTGTACCTCAGATAGCTGGTTGTGAATCCCTCTATGTGAAGTGGGGTCGTAGGACTCAGGTGGGCTTGTTGATCACGTACCTGGCTCCTTGCTGCGTGATAACAGCCCTGCCCAAGCTGTTGGAATTGTTGGCCGGGTTGGCAGTTGAAACCCCTAGACTGTTGGTCATGGGGGATTTCAACTTGCCATCAACTGGTGTGGCATCCTCAACGGCTCAGGAGTTCATGGCTTCCATGACAGCCATGGACCTGACTTAATTAGTGGACGGCCCTACCCACATCGGGGGAGGCACTCTAGATCTGATTTTTGTCTCTGGCCAGTGGGCGAATGATCTGATTTTAAATGATTTAGTTATCGAGCCTTTGTCATAGTCAGATCATTCTCTTCTTCGTGTGGACTTTCGGACCGCTACTCACCACCGCAGGGAGACGGAACCAATGCGTTGGTTCCGTCCCAGGTGCCTGATGGACCCAGAGAGGTTCCTGACGGAGCTTGGGCCGTTTCCCGAGAACCTGGCCCGCGGCACGACTGAAGAACTAGTTCCCTGGGAACAGGCCGTGGCTGGAGCTTTGGACCGTGTTGTGCCTTTGCGGCCTCTGACCCGGCGCATTTCTCAACCAGCTCCTTGGTTCTCGAAGGAGCTGAGGGAGATGAAACGCCGGAGAAGATGCCTAGAGAGAGCCTGGAGATCCAGCCGTTCTGAGGCTGACCGGACACTAGTTAGGTCCTATAGTAGGACCTACCTAGTGGCACTGAGGGAAGCAAAGCGTTCTTAGGTTTCCTCCCTCATTGCGTCAGCAGAAGCAGCGTTCGGATAAAGCCAAGTAATAATTGTCATGCAGTGACATCTGCAGAGACTATAAATAGGAGGCGGGACTTCCTGGTTTTTTGTCTTGGACAAAGCAATGAATTTGCGTGGGCAAACTGTATCAATGGAGGGAAGAATATATTCGTGAGTAATTCTGGCCTTATCTATAATTTCCTCGTTATCTCCAGAAACTTGGCAGGCCCGTGGGTAGACGTGGCCAGGACATCTATCTATGTAAATAAAAGGAAAAAAGGAGGCCTCTGACTGACTCTTTGCTGGGAGTATTGGGGGGAGGGAAACAGAACAGGGGGGTTATGGGCATTACAGAGACCTGGTTGGGCATGGAAGGGGGGGTTCCCCTCGTTGAAATGTGCCCACCGGGTTTCTGAGCATTCCATCAGCCGAGGGCCCAAGGTAGGGGTGGTGGGGTGGCGGTTATTATTAATGAAAGCCTGGAACCGAGGGAGACCACTGTACCTCAGATAGCTGGTTGTGAATCCCTCTATGTGAAGTGGGGTCGTAGGACTCAGGTGGGCTTGTTGATCACGTACCTGGCTCCTTGCTGCGTGATAACAGCCCTGCCCAAGCTGTTGGAATTGTTGGCCGGGTTGGCAGTTGAAACCCCTAGACTGTTGGTCATGGGGGATTTCAACTTGCCATCAACTGGTGGCATCCACAACGGCTCAGGAGTTCATGGCTTCCATGACAGCCATGGACCTGACTTAATTAGTGGACGGCCCTACCCACATCGGGGGAGGCACTCTAGATCTGATTTTTGTCTCTGGCCAGTGGGCGAATGATCTGATTTTAAATGATTTAGTTATCGAGCCTTTGTCATAGTCAGATCATTCTCTTCTTCGTGTGGACTTTCGGACCGCTACTCACCACCGCAGGGAGACGGAACCAATGCGTTGGTTCCGTCCCAGGTGCCTGATGGACCCAGAGAGGTTCCTGACGGAGCTTGGGCCGTTTCCCGAGAACCTGGCCCGCGGCACGACTGAAGAACTAGTTCCCTGGGAACAGGCCGTGGCTGGAGCTTTGGACCGTGTTGTGCCTTTGCGGCCTCTGACCCGGCGCATTTCTCAACCAGCTCCTTGGTTCTCGAAGGAGCTGAGGGAGATGAAACGCCGGAGAAGATGCCTAGAGAGAGCCTGGAGATCCAGCCGTTCTGAGGCTGACCGGACACTAGTTAGGTCCTATAGTAGGACCTACCTAGTGGCACTGAGGGAAGCAAAGCGTTCTTAGGTTTCCTCCCTCATTGCGTCAGCAGATAGCTGCCCGGCCGCCCTGTTTCGGGTTACCCGCTCTCTCCTTCAACAGGAGGGGCGGGAGGACCCATTAAAAGGGCGTGCCGAGGAGTTTAACGGTTATCTATACGATAAAATCGTTCAGCTTCGGGATGGATTGGATCAAAATTGGGTAGATGCTGGCAAGAGTTTCGAGACTCGTCTTGTTGAGACCGTTTGGGATAGTTTTGACCCTGTGACTCCTGAGGACATGGACAGATTACTGGGAAGGTTGAATGCCACCACATGTTTACTGGACCCGTGCCCCTCCTGGTTGGTGCTGGCCACACAGGAGGTGACACGAGGCTGGCTCTGGGGGATTACAAATGCTTCTTTGCGGGAGGGGGTCTTTCCCGCTGCCTTGAAAGAGGCGGTGGTGAGACCTCTCCTCAAGAAGCCTTCCCTGGACCCAGCTGTTTTAGGAAATTACCGTCCAGTCTCCAATCTTCGTTTTACGGCGAAGGTTGTAGAGAGTGCGGTGGCACGTCAATTACCCCAGTACCTGGATGAAACCGTCTATCTAGACCCATTCCAGTCCGGCTTCCGGCCCGGATACAGTATGGAGACGGCTTTGGTCGCGTTGGTGGATGATCTCTGGAGGGCTAGAGATAAGGGTTATTCCTCTGCCCTGGTCCTATTAGATCTCTCAGCGGCTTTCGATACCATCGACCATGGTATCCTGCTGCGCCAGTTGGAGGGTTTGGGAGTGGGAGGCACCGTTTATCGGTGGTTCTCCTCCTACCTCTCTGACCGGACGCAGACGGTGTTGACAGGGGGGCAGAGATCGACCCCGAGGCGCCTCATGTGTGGGGTGCCACAGGGATCGATTCTATCGCTTCTCCTGTTCAACATCTATATGAAGCCGCTGAGTGAGATCATCAGTGGTTTTGAGGTGAGATACCAACTGTACGCTGATGATACGCAGCTGTACTTTTCCACCCCAGGCCACCCCAATGAAGCTATCGAAGTACTGTCCCGGTGTCTGGAAGCCGTACGGGTCTGGATGGGGAGGAACAGACTCAAGCTTAATCCTCCAAGACGGAGTGGCTGTGGATGCCGGCACCCCGGTACAGTCAGCTGCAGCCACGGCTGATTGTTGGGGGCGAGTCATTGGCCCCGATGGAAAGGGTGCACAACTTGGGCGTTCTCCTGGATGGCCGATTGTCTTTCGAAGACCATTTGACGACCGTCTCCAGGAGAGCTTTTTATCAGGTTCGCCTGATCCACCAGTTGCGTCCCTTCCTGGACCGGGATGCCCTATGCACGGTCACTCATGCTCTCGTTACCTCTCGCTTGGACTATTGCAATGCTCTCTACATGGGGCTCCCCTTGAAGAGCACCCAGAGACTCCAGTTAGTCCAGAATGCGGCTGCGCGGGTTATTGAGGGAGCAGTTCGAAGCTCCCATGTAACACCTATCCTGCGCAGACTGCACTGGCTGCCTGTTGTCTTCCGGGTGCGCTTCAAGGTATTGGTGACTACCTTCAAAGCGCTCCATGGCTTAGGACCAGGATATTTACGGGACCGTCTACTGCCATCTTCTATCTCCCAGCGACTGGTGCGTTCTCACAGAGAGGGACTCCTTAGGGTGCCGTCAGCCAAGCAATGTCGACTGGCGGCCCCCAGGGGGAGGGCCTTCTCTGTGGGGGCTTCTACCCTATGGAACGAACTTCCCCCTGGACTTTGTCAGCTATCCGACCTTCGGACCTTTCGCCGTGAACTTAAAACCTATTTATTCCGTCTAGCTGGACTGGCTTGATTTTAAAATTTTAATTTGCTTTTATGGGTTTTAAATTTTTGTAAATTTTATAGGGTGTTATTGTATTTTAAATTTTGGCCAATTGAATAAGTTTTTTAAGGGGTTGTTCTTAGTATTGTATGTGCTGTTCTTTTTGTATTTTATTTTGGCTGTGCACCGCCCTGAGTCCTTCGGGAGAAGGGCGGTATACAAATTAAAATATTATTATTATTATTAACTTACTTCTCTCCTTGATTAGTTTCCACCCATTGCTTCTTGTTCTACCCTCAGGTGCTTTGGAGAAACTTATATCACTACAAGTTTGTGTTAGTGTCTCTGACTTCATCTAGACACAACTGTGCAAATCCCTGACAAAAGAAATTTAAAAAAACCAAACTTCTGACTTTTTTTTTGTCCAGTAGGGTACATAGTAAAGTTATACTAGCTGCTTTTTAGTTATGCCAGCTAATAACCACTAGCTATTTCTATAACAATAACCCACCTAATTATCAAGACTTGCTCATTTGCCAAGAAACTTAATGATACTTGACTGAGGAAGGTAAGATTAAAAAAAAAGAATAGATACCTTGGGTTGCACCAGCCAGAATCTTCAATATACTATCTTCTGGTGAGGTTTGTGGCAAAGTGACAGGAAAGTACCTTGTTCAATGCACGCAATGCTGAGCATTTCTTTCCCAGCTAGATGGATCTGGAAATCTTCCCAGATGTTACGGTACATTTTGTTCTTGAGGCTCTCACATCAGCGCTGGAGCTTGGATGAGGGGAAATGAAGGAGAGGATTGCTCTTGTTTCCTCTGAGTGTCTAATTTGATGGGTGGGGAGATACTTTTTCCCCCTTCTTTGATTTTTTTTTTATTGCCAAGAAAGAAAGAAGGAAAATCAGTACGCTGTTGGCGAGCAGGTGAAAAATGTGACACCTGTCTTGCTAGATACTATCAGAACAGCATGAGGCATGCAGGTTGTCTCCAATTCTTGAAACATTTTTGCAGAATTTTCTCTGCCATTTTTCACTGCTTGGAGGAGACGGGAATGAGACTTATTTATAAAATGCTATATATCAACAGAGCTATTAAGACAAGCCCATTGCTTTTTTTCCTGATCATCTCACCTTTTTTTTTTTTTTTTAAAAAAGCTCTCTTCTGAATGTATTCAATCTAATAAAGCATAAATTCTATTCCAGATGCATTAGATTATAAACCCTACTATTCTTAATTATCAATAATTATGGCTGGGGCTTAGGCAGTCTAGCAACACCTGGAAGGTTATGGATGACTCCTCCTTTTGGGCAATTCTTTCTCAGAGAGTCACAAAATGGCATTTACAAATGAATGAAAAGCAAGTCCAATCCCATTTATTAATTTCTCCTATGCAGATGGCAGGAGATAGACATGGTTTTGTTTTTTTGTTTTTTTTAAAAAAAGATATTGATAGATTTACGCTGAGCATACTTGGTGTATTTTATTTCATTGTCATTGGGCAAAATTAATTTTCTTCTCAATCATCAGATTAGGTGGCAATCTAAATCCAACTTCTTAGGGCATTTGTCCCTTTGTAACTTGGTGGGATTTACTTCTGAGCAACAATTAGATACATTTTCACAGTGAGAAGTCAGGCTCATGGGGCCCCATGACTAATGAATGAAACAAATCTCTATTACATGATTCTTTGTAGGGATTAGGTTGATTTGTCTGTAGTGCTTGTCCAAATGTATGGTTAAATGGTCTTTGGTACAGCTTAGCCTCTACAAAAAGTAACCAACAACTTAGAAATCTGATTCATAGCCTTCCTGCAAAAAAAACAACAAAAAACAAAACAAACCCCCCCCCCCCAAAAAAAACCCTAGGATATAATGCCTTTCAGGTTAGCTTAGGCTGAACAGAAATGGTTGGACAGAATTCAAATCATTTTATTCCCCAGCTGAAATATAATTCCCCTTCTGCTATGCTGCAAGAGTATTGGTATTCAATGGAACAACTTCCAACTTAACAGTGACATGGCAATTTATGAAAATAGATTCTTTAAAAGCAGTTATGTGGCCTGCTGTGATCGTCTAACAACCCACACTATGTCATTTCCCGTTGCTTCGCCTCATTTTCTCTCTCTCTACTGTGGCTAGTTTTGCTTCTGAGCTCTATACATATTGTTCTGTACATCACATCACATTACATTACCTCTCTTGAGGAAGCCATACTTCATTGGTTGAACATACAATTCTGTTTGTCTTTGATGAAAAGGTTGTTGAAGAGATATTTTAGGAAGGCTAAATTCTAAAGCGGTTTGGAATTGACAAGTAATGAATGGCTTCTCATGATAGCCCTTTTATAGGTACAGATGGATTGAGAAGGGGGAAAAAACCAACCACAAAGGGAACTCAATTTTATTTATCATTAATTCTGACTTGCTTCAGCAGATGTTTTTTGAGAGCCATTTTAACCTGCTTAATTTGTCTCGGTATAATGGGAAGCTGATAGCCTCAATTAACAGACTGATTAGGAAGTTTTTTAATGAGTTCCAATAGTTTTGCTTGTTATTGCTGATTCAGTGCACTGAATTCTTAGAGCTGGGATTTGAATGTTAGAAACCACCAAGAGAGGTTTCCCACATGGCATCTACTATAACTTCTTTCATACCAAAAAATAAAAATAAAGAATGGTAACATATGCAAACAAAGAAACTCTTTCCCCCCCCCCCCAAATTTTTCAAATTATAGGTTGTAAAATTGATAGATGGTAGTAGTACCCTTTCCTGATACAATTAACCTGAAAATCACTACTCACGTATTGACCAGAATATCTGAATTCTCCCCAATATATGGTCACTTGTGTTCATTATAATCTATTGTATGATCTTGGCAATGATAATAAATGCTTTCTTGTATTCCTTAAACAAAATGGAAATCAGACTCAGGTTTGTCTAGCACTTTTTTTTTCAGACAAAAAACAACAGCTTAATTGATATGTTGACAAAGCTACATTCTAAAAGTGAGGCCAAAAATAAAAATAGAATAGAATAGAATAGAATAGAATAGAATAGAATAGAATAGAATAGAATAGAATAGAATAGAATAGAATAGAATAGAATTTATTGGCCAAGTGTGATTGGACACACAAGGAATTTGTCTTGGTGCATATGCTCTCAGTGTACATAAAAGAAAAAATACCTTCATCAAGGTACAACATTTACAACACAAATGATGGTCATAGGGTACATTTTAACCCTTAATGATAGCAACAAAAAGTCATACAGTCATAAGTGGAAAGAGATTGGTGATGGAAACGATGAGAAGATTAATAGTAGTGTAGATTTAGTAAATAGTTTGACATTGTTGAGGGAATTATTTGTTTAGCAGAATGATAGCCTTCGGGAAAAAACTGTTCTTGTATCTAGTTGTTCTGGTGTGCAGTGCTCTATAGCGTCGTTTTGATGGAAGGAGTTGAAACAGTTTATGTCCAGGATGTGAGGGATCTGTAAATATTTTCATGGCCCTCTTCTTGATTCGTGCAGTATACAGGTCCTCAATGGAAGGCAGGTTGGTAGCAATTATTTTTTCTTCAGTTCTAATTATCCTCTGAAGTCTGTGTCTTTCTTGTTGGGTTGCAGAACCAAACCAGACAGTTATAGAGGTGCAAATGACAGACTCAATAATTCCTCTGTAGAATTGGATCAGTAGCTCCTTAGGCAGTTTGAGTTTTCTGAGTTGGCGCAGAAAGAACAGTCTTTGTTGTCCTTTTTTGATGATGTTTTTGATGTTAACTGTCCATTTTAGATCTTGCGATATGATAGAACCTAGAAATTTGAAGGTTTCTACTGTTGATACTGTGTTGTCAAGTATTGTGAGAGGTGGAAGTATGGAAGGGTTTCTCCTAAAGTCTACCACCATTTCTACAGTTTTGAGTGTGTTCAGTTCCAGATTGTTTCGGTCAAACCACAAGGCTAGTCATTCGACCTCACGTCTATATGCGGATTCGTCATTGTCTTGAATGAGACCAATCACTGTTGTGTCATCTGCAAACTTCAGTAGTTTAACAGATGGATCATTGGAGATGCAGTCATTGGTATACAGAGAGAAGTGGGGAGAGCACACAGCCTTGGGGGCCCCCTGTGCTAATTGTACAGGTATCTGATGTGATCTTGTTTACCTTCACCTGCTGCTTCCTGTTTGTTAGGAATCTTGTGATCCACTTACAAGTCTGTTCTGGTACCTGTAGCTGGTTTAGCTTAGTTAGAAGAATGTCTGGAATGATGGTATTGAATGCGGAACTAAAGTCTACAAAGAGGACCCTTACATTTTATTTTTATTTTATTTATTTTTCATATTTATATACCGCCCTATCTCCCTAGGGACTCAGGGCGGTTCACAGGCAATTAAAATACATATAAATACAGACTAAAACAATGATTAAAAAACTTATTCTATAGCCAAATTATTAAAAAACAGTATAAACAATAAAAACCCATTAAAACCAGTAAATTTAAAATCTAATCCAGTCCCGCGCAGATGAATAAGTGTGTTTTTGGAGATTCAAGATGCTGTAAGATGTAGTGCAGAGCCATATTAATAGCACATTCGGGTCATCTGCCAGTTGTTGATTTCCTTCAGCCTGGGAGGGAGGTTTTCCATAGCCGATGATATTTTTAAGAGTTTTCCACATGTTTGCTGGTTCATTTGCTGAAAACTGATTCTTTAGCTTTTCAGAGTAGCTTCTTTTTGCTGCTCTGATCTCCCTTGTTAGTACATTTCTGGCCTGATTGTACAGCATTTTATCACCTTTCCTGTAGGCTTCCTCTTTGGAATGATGTAGCTGCTTAAGTTTAGGTGTGAACCAAGGTTTGTTGTTACTGTATATTTGCAGGTTCCTTGTCGGTACCCATAGGACTTCACAGAAGCTGACATATGATGTTACAGTATCTGTGAGTTCATCCAGGTCTGCAGAGGTATCTTCAAAAATGTTCCAATCAGTGTAGTCAAAGCAGGCCTGCAGCTTTAATTTTGACTCCTCCGTCCAGATCTTCACTGATTTAATTGTTGGTTTTGTGGTTTTAAGTCTTTGCCTGTAAGCAGGTACAAGGTGAATCATGCAATAATCAGAGTGTCCTACAGCTGCACGTGGTAAAGACCGATAAGCATCTTTTAGTGTTGTGTAGCAATGGTCTAAAGTATTCTTGCCTCTAATGGGACAATTGACATGCTGGAAGTATTTTGGTAGCTCTTTCCTTAAGTTTGCCTTGTTTAGATCTCAGAATATAATATAATATAATATAATATAATATAATATAATATAATATAATATAATATAATATAATATAATATAATATAATATAATATAATATAATATAATATAATATAATATAATATAATATAATAATATAATATAATATTTAATATGATTTTGATTCAGAATAAATCAATACCGTTAATATGCTTATTTCCAGTGTATAATTGCCACATAAGCAAACATTGCAATCAGTAAAAGTGTTTTTGGCATGCCATATCTGACAGAAAAAGAAAGAGTCAAATACTACTTGATCATTTATTTGATTTTTCATTCTGATAAACACCCAAATTAGCTGACAGAATTTAACAAACAGAAAACATGCTATAAAAAGCGAACATATAAAGTTTATGGTTACATGCTAATTCCAATCAACATTTTACCTTGCATTCTGAGTCCTAGAATGCTTTGCTGTTGTATTTTAAATGTTCAGAGTTAAATAAAAAGCATGCCATGAAGGCCAACTAGTTGGGATGCAGAGTAACCTAGTACAGCACTTTTAAAAGTCAAAATCTGTATAACATTATAAGGTTTGATATGCTTCAAAAAATAATTGGGAAGAATTGTTTTGGAATTAACACAATTTTTTTCTGGAGTCATAACAGCTAAACAATCTAGAATAGTATCAAATCAATGCCTATTGAATATTATTCCAAATAGAGGGTTTGTGGAATTATTGGATTTTAATGTATTTAGCAAACCCGTGTGCCCCAAGGTAATAGAAAAGTGATCCAAAGAGATATCATTAATTTGAATTAGAGCATGTGGAGATCCCAGATAGGCTTCCTGGGTACAGCCAGAGTTAACTTGTGTGCTTAATTTTCAGGAAACAATACTCTGGAGTGGCCCTGTTTATCTAGAAATGCCATTGTTAGAATTACAACAAGAGGGATTGCTTGACATTGTTTCAAGAATAATTTGCCACTTCTAAAAGTACATGAATTGCAGAGAGCATCTGTGAATGTTTACATGGGAAATGAGCTTTTTCATACTCTGAAATTAACAGTAAGTGATAAAGAAAACCTCAGTATGAATAAAATATATGTGCCTTGAGCAGTGGTGAAATCTGAACCAGTTTGCCACTGGTTCATTGGCTGCGCATGTGCAATACATGCCAAACACATGTTGCACATGCACGCATGTGCAGTACGCACCAAAAAGAGGTTTGGGAAGGTAAGTAGAACAGCGAGGAGGGGATCAGCTGTGCTGCACTATTTAGATTCACTTAGATTTTAAATCACATGGCACAGCTGATCATCAGAAATACTGGTTCAGAGGAACCAATAGCTTTTTTTTACTACCAGTTAACCTGAACCAGTAGTTTTTATCACTACTGGTTTGTGCGAACCAGTAGCATTTTACCACTGGCCTTGAATGAGCAACGTAATGCATTAAAACTGATATAGGATACAAACACAATAGCTTGCTTGAGGAGGTATTGCACAAAGTATAGAAGCTAGTTTGAAGCACAGATTGTTGTCATGTATCTCTCTATTTCCTTGTGCTTCTATTTAGGTGTATCACACACACTGTATATGTAACTGTGTAAAAATGTGTTGTTCTTTCTCTTCTGCTCAGTATAGACTCTGCTATCGCAAAACTCCTTCTTGTTGGTCATCTATCTGGAACTCTTCCACCATATTGCACACCTGAAGGGGAAGGAAAGAAAGAAAGGGGGGGGGGGAAATGTGATGGTAAAAAGGTCCCCTCCATACACATGTGCACTGGATTCACTGCCAATCTCACCAGATGCCCCCTCTGTACATGTGAGCTGCTTAAAGTGCCCTTGTAAGCAAACATGGACAGCAAGCTGAATTGATTTTAAGTGGCAACAGGGAGAAGAATCAGTCAGGAGCCTGTGGCCCAGTAAACCAAATTGCTTATATTCATTGACTGTATCTCAAAGGCAGAATGGCTAGCAGGTTGGGAAAGGATGAATAAGGTTTATCTCAAACATTCCCAATTTATACTCGGTCTGCCTTTTTTCTTTATCTTGACTTTGCAAAGTCTATATAAACCCTGGTTTTGCTTTTGATTAGGGCTGCTCAGCAAAGTGCCAGTGCTTTTCTGGGATCCCAGTATATACAGGTAATCTTTGACTTACCACCACAATGTCTGTTGTTAAGTGATTCATTGGTTAAGTGCCTTTTGCCCCGTTTTGCGACCTTTCTTGCAACAGTTGTTAAATGAATCACTGTGGTTGTTATGTTAGTAACAAGATTGTTAAGTGAGTCTGGCTATCCCATTGACTTTGCTTGTCACAGAAGGAGTTCATGCGAGCCCAAGATGCTTCAATCATTGTAAATATGAGTCAGTTGCCAAGCATCTGAATTTTGATCAGGTGACTCTGGGGATGCTGCAATGGTTGTGAGTGTGAAAAAAAAAATGGTCATAAGTCACTTTTCTCAATGCCATTGTAACTTTGAACAGTCACTGAATGAACCGTTGTAAGTTGAGGACTATCTGTAATGTGTCATTATTTGCATGTTAATAAAGTTATGTTGTATCTTCAAAGTTATTTTGTTAGTTTAGGTGAGCCAGGTTTTGACTATAACAACAAGTAAACATGATGTTGTGAAAGCAGGTGAAAAGTTAGTAATAAAGGTGCCATTTGAACGATAATCTCATTGTTTGTTGTTAGAAAAATGAACTGCATCTGCAGACAGTAAAAATAAATTGCATTAAATATTTTTGCTGCAGAGATTAGAGCAATACAGTGAACAAGCATTGATATGAGAGTGAATTTAACAAAGCAGAGGCTGGCATGGATGGGCAAAGTTTCAAAACAGCAACCACCGAATATCTATCATTACTAGGAAGATAATAAGCTCTCTCTGTCGGATCCTTTCCCAGTTATTTATAAATTTCCAAGTCCCCTGTCTTCCTAATTATGAACATGAATTGACAAGCCCTTCTTCTTTGAAAGCTTGTGTTCCTGGGAATCTGCTGCTTGTGATGCCAGAGGCCTATTTCATAGCGAGCTCCAAACATGAAAGACATACGGTCATGTCTATGGGTTATTCGCTTCCTCTTGAAAACAGAGTGGCATGCCATGGTACAAAGTATACAACAGTTTGTGTAATATTAGAATCATATGATAGCCATAATGCAATATCCAAGTGCATAGGGGTTTTGAGTTGCTGGTTGTTTTGTAAAAGACACACACAAACAAACACACAGAGAGACAGAGAGCAAAAAGAGAGAAAGAGGTAAAAAGGAGGAGGAAGAGGAGGAGGTGTAATCATGATGATGCAGGATTTTTCAGTATCCTTGTGAATTCTTGCAATGTCCTTACTAAATAGGCCATTTTTTAAGAGTCTTTGGAAATTGCAATTAGTCCAAGAATACTGATGACTATTTCCATTTTTAGAATAACATTACGTATCTTTTTAAAAGCTACATTGTATTCCCATACAGGTAGTCCTTTACTTACGACTTATCACTTGGCAACTGTTCAAAGTTACAACGGACCTCCTGGGTGCTTTCTAAGAGTGTTTTATGAGTTATTTGAAATGAAAACTAATACAGGACTCTGTTAGTTCAGACAGTAAACTAATGGACTAAAAAACTAAACTAGCATTAGTAGTGGTGATATACCAAATGATGTCATTGAGGTCCTTTGTCTGGAGACCATCGGAGCCTAAGTAGGGAGAAACAAGCTTAGCTTCAACCTTAGCAAGCCTGAATGGTTGTGGTTTTCAGACTCGCCCTCTTCCCTGATTTGGGAATTTTTCAACCCTGGAATGAGATGGAAAGGATATGTAATGTAGACATTCTCCTAGACTCCCATCTCCTGCTTGAAGAATAGGTGGCAGCCTTGGTTCGGAGGGTGCTTGCACAAATGCACATTGTACACCAATTGCATCGTTCCAAGATTGGGAGGCCCTGCTCACACTCACTCATGCATTGGTCACCTGTTTGGATTATTGTAATATACATGACTCTCTCCTTGAAGACCACTCAAAAACTGCAGTTCCTCCAGAATGCCCAGGTAGTTGTGGGCACACCTCAGTATATCCATGTAATATAAATTCTTCCATAGACTCCCAGTAAGATTGTGGTGCAGTTCAAGGTGCTGACTCTTGTGACACAGGACCGTTCCATTTATGAAGGAAAGCAGAAATAGCTACCTCCAATTACTTCTGCTTGTTTGACCATGATGGCTTATTATGAGACATCGAACAATTTGGCTTTCTTTTGGGAATTGGGACAGGAAGCTAAGTAAAGCCATTTTTAAATGGCTATTAATATAGAATTGTGTGATGCCCCAAATATGACATGTTAATTTGATTGTTCACTTATTATCTTTAATCTGCTGTTCACCTATTCATAAAACAACTACCCTGTGAGGTAAGATGGGCTGAGAAAGAGAGTGACTGGCACAAGGTCATCCACTTGGCTTTCATACACTGGGTGGGTCTAGAACTCAGTCTCCTGGTTTTTAGGCCAGCATCTTCACCGCTATACCAAACTGGCTCTTTCTCTCATTGTTACTTTCCATACCATAAAGACAGTAGGAGGAAGAGAGAGCATATTAGCTTTTCTTGTGTGGGAAGCTTTGTTTTAAGAGGCAAAACTGATAGAATATGACATCCTTGATTTCTTACTATATTTTTCAAGGAAAATGCCACTCCTTCACGAAGTGCCTCATTATTATTTATCATTGCTTCTTACTCTTCAGTAATCCTATCTTAGTGCATACTTGATCACATGGATTCTAGCAAAGCTGGCTAAGGAACTCTGGGAGCTGAAGTCCACAAGTCTTAAAGGGACCAAGGTTGGAGTCCCCTGTCCTAAGGGATCGTGGATGGAATAATTTTGCCTCTATTTTGCATATTACAGAGAAATTTATATAAGGTGTTACCCATTGAGCATAGGTGTGTGTGTGTGTGTGTGTGTGACTTGCCTTGGTGGTGAAATGTGCGGCTGAATGTTCTGGTTGCCCTGGAGACAGGAGAAATGTGACAGTCCATTCGGTGAGCGTGGAGAGAGACAGTCAGAAGGAAGACTTTTAGAAAACCAAGCAAAAGCAAGCTTATCCAAAAAGAGGCCTGGTGAACATCTTGGGTGAAAGTGAAGAGGCATAATTAAGTGAGTGGAAGGTCACTCAAGATTTTTTGTATTTAGAAGAGAATCACCTGAGAAAAAAAGGATATTGACCTGTGGAATACTAGTCTTCAGCTTCAAAAGTCATTTTAGGTATAAAATAAAACTAAAAAAGATTAAAAGTCAAAAAATAAAAAAAAAATAAAAGGGGAAGGAAATACTGTAGAGTTTGTGTTTAAAGTTTGCTGCAAGAATCACTTGTTATTAAGCCACTTTCTTCTCCTTTGTTCAACCTAAGCAATTCTGATTCTAAAGAAATCAGAAGCTATACTAACTAGGGTTAGAGTATTTCACCATGTTCTCCTATAATACAATAATAGAACTGTCCTTTCTTTCTCCAGTAGCAATATAGGGCAGAGGAGGCAGTGAAGGTCACTATTCAATTCTATTACTAGCAGTAGAAATGGGATGCTATTATTACTATTGTACTCCATGACCGTGGCAAGAAGGTGCTAGAAGCCCTACCTATAGGAGTGTGAGATCTTTATAGATTGGCCACTTGTTCTGCCTGAACAGTACCATAGAAAACAACCTATCATACTTCATTCTTATGTGATTTTCTGTTGATCCCAAGATAGGTAGAGAACACTTCAGTTCAGCACCAGGCAAAGTCTCCTAATGCAACATTTAAATGAGTATTGCAGCTTTAAAAAAAACCTGTTCTATGGTAATAAATTTGTTGTTGTTAGTTGCGAAGTCGTGTCCGACCCATCGCGACCCCATGGACAACATTCCTCCAGGCCTTCCTGTCCTCTACCATCCCCTGGAGTCCATTTAAACTCATGCCTACTGCTTCAGTGACTCCATCCAGCCACCTCGTTCTCTGTCGTCCACTTCTTCTTTTACCCTCAATCTTTCCCAGCATTAGGCTCTTCTCCAGTGAGTCCTTCTTTCTCATTAGGTGGCCAAAGTATTTCAGTTTCATCTTCAGGATCTGGTCTTCTAAAGAGCAGTCAAGGTTGATCTCCTCTAGAACTGACTTGTTTGTTACCTTCATTGTATAATGTCATTCCTTCGATTCAAACAATACAAACAATTCTCATGACAACTAACTCTTAAACTTAATAAAAACCACACTTATTCAGGCTTCTTGCTATCCAGGCATTCTTCTGATGCTTTCAGATCCCCCAAGATTTAAGGAATATGGGTTTCTCATTGAGTTTTCCTGAAGCTTCCCATATACGGAAATTCAAAATATTATTTTTCTATGCTTTTTTGATGAGACAAAACTTATCAGAGTGTAGTTTGTCATAATTAGCTAGTTAATATTTAATAATGAGAGATCCACCTTACAGCCCAATTTGCACTTATGGCCACCTGCTACCAATGGTGACAGGGGTTAATAGCTGGAAAAATCGTATCCCAGGGAGATAGGTAATCTGCTGCATATTCCTTTACTCTCTAATAGGTGACCACCTGCCTATCACACTTTGGACCACCTAGGGGCCTGCCCAGCTGTGTAAATTGCTTTGCAATCAAAAGCCACTTTGAGTGGGAAGCATATTTTCAATCACATTAGATGTTCTTTGACTTCCTAATTGCAAAAAAAGGAAAAGTCATTTGCTTGACCTGTCTGCATGTGTGTGTGTGTGTGTGTGCCTGTGTCTGTGTGTGCATGTACATGTGCATTCTTGCCCATATATTCTTGCTATCCAAGCATCCTTTTGATCACCAACATACACGGAAGGACACCAGGGTGGCACAACAGTTAGCCTGAAAAATATCAACCTCTTGTTTTTAGGAAAGGTGTACTGAAATGTCACTAAGCATCAAACAGATAGTCTCTATGGTGATCGTTGTGAACATGCAATGCTGTGATCCATTAACTGAGTCTCTGGCTAAATTCCTAGTAAGATGAGTTCGAAGATCCAACATTATAACAACTCATCATTTTTGAGATGTCTACACTGAGCACTTCATTACAAGTGTAAGCCAGCAGTTGGTTCCTTCCCTTTCTAGGCTTATCCAGAATATCATTTTTTGTTCTCCTTAAATAGTTTGAATTCTCATAGTTCTCATCTGGAATCTGTTTGATATGGATACATTCACACTTCAAGACTGAAGAATCATGCTCCAATATGAGTATTTGTAGTTCAAGAAGAAACATGAAACGCCCTTTTGTGCTAAAACATGCTGACACTAAAAAAAAAGTTTTAAAGTAGAACAAATAATAATAACTTGCCTTATGAGAGTAATGATTAGCAACAGAACTATTTGTACAGCTTGATGTGGAGTACTTAGAAGAAAATTTGATTTGCTTCAATGGCACTTCTTCCAAGTGAGTGTGAATTGGACGGCAGTTTTGGAGAGCAATTCTGTGCTGCCTGTGGAGCCCTTTGGCGTCTCTAAGCATCTTCCTGACAAAAGCTGGATGCTGAACAAGGTGTGAGAATAATTCTTACATAGTCAAATAGAAGCAGTCTAATTTCAGAGATGATCTGAAAATGAGAAACATTATGGAAATGGTCCATCACACTCACAATAGTGTCTTTTTTAAAAAAAAATGCAGAATAGAAGAAAGAGATACAAAAATGTGACCATTGTTTTCAACCAAAGAAAAAACTCATGTTTGATCCACATCAGTTGCTGGAATTATTTTTCCCCCCATAATAGCTTCTTAGCTTCTGCATAATATATCAGAAATACTAGCATTTTGTGTGCTTGCTTACCTGATTCAATCCAGCTTGCTAGAAAGAAGCTTGACAATCCTTCCATTTCCTCCGGCTTCTATGTAAATATATAGATTTAGATATCCCACTGTAAACAAGTGGATAAGCAACTCTACATTTGTTTGGCATTTGGGATCACAGTGAAGTGTTACAGGATTTGAGATATAAAGGATCCTTAGCCCTGTGCATCTCCCTCCATATATCCCAACTGTGCTCCATTATGGTTAAAGTTAAACTTAGAAGACAGGGTTGCTATTGTGAGGAAGATAGGAGGAGGAAGATGTGTTGGATACATTCTCTGCTTTGGGTTATTTGTAAAAAATAATAAAGGCATGATACAAATAGATAAACAAAGAAATAAAAAATATCCTATAACACAAATCTAGAAAAACCTGAAACTATTGCTACTCCATTAAACGAAAGGGTGGGGGTGATTTGATTTTGGCAAGACTAGATTTAAATCAGGAGTCCCCAACCCCTGGACCACGGCCTACTATCTAGTTGTGGCATATTTGGAATTGGGTTGTGTGAGTGGCTGGCTGGAGCGCATGCGTGCGCTGCTCAACTTGCCCAAGTGGTGAGCTGATGGGCAATTGCACATATGTGCGCTCGCACAAGTTGAGCTGTGTGGGTGCATGCTGGCCTCCATTTGTGCAAGGGTTGCATGTGTGCATGCACACATCAGCCCACCACTCATACAGCCCAGTTCCCTTAGTCCCCTCCCCAACTGGGCTGCCAAGCCTCAAAGGCGGGACTACTGATTTAAACTACAGATTTAATTGCCCCTTCTGTAATGATCAAACCTGCCAAATGCAGTCAGACAGATGAAATTTTTTTTATGAAAGTGGGTGGGGAGTATCTATGATAATTGCTGACAGATTGAAAATGCCTCTATGTTAAGAAACTGGCCAAATAATATATAGCACTGTGATGGTGAACCTATGGCATGTGTGCCCGAAGTGGCACATGGAGTCATGTCTCCTTGCATGTGCGGCATCGCCCGTTCCTCTTCTGGATTTCTGGTGCACATGTGCACATGACGATCAGGTGGCCTTTTTGCATGCGACAGTGCTGGAAACTGGAAGAACTGGTCTTCCGTTTATCTGCGTGAGCATGCGTGCTGGCCATGTGATTGTCGTGTGCGCATGCACGCCAGGAACCTGAAAGAGTAGCTGGCTGGTGCGCATGCATGCACCAAAAACTGGACGTACATTTTCAGGCATGCGCATACGCCCTGGGCAGCTCCTCTACTGTGTTGTGGCCCAGACGAGAACGCTCGTGTGCTCTCTTTTCGGCACTCAGTGCCAAAAGGGTTCGCCATCACTGATATAGTGTATTCAGATTTAGGAGTTAAATGTTTCAGTGTGACTATTTAATTATTTAAAGGGTTCTGTCACTGGTTTGATAGGCAGAATTAAATGGCATTTGTAGGCAAGCCCTAGTATTTCTCCACAAAGCAGTGGGTTTAGAGAGCGTCTGGTGCTGTTTCTTCTAAGTGAAAGATGGATAGATCATCCACTTGGCTAGTTCCTCTTCTTCCCCATTGTCCTCATCCTAGAGAAACAAAAGGTAAAAGTGGTGGGTAAGGTCATCCAGTAACATTTAGATACCTCAAATTGTTCACCAAGGAATCTCATCATGTTGCCAACTCAGTCTGGATTGCTGTGCTTCATGGAAATGCAGAACTGGTGCAGAACAGATGGATTTGATTGAAGATTCAGGTTTTGGCTGACTCGGGTAGGGAATTCCCCTACTTCCCAACTTTTTAAAAAACTGTTATATCAAAATAATAGAATATTGGAAAAATATCTGGTTGTTTCCCTTTCAAATGGGTCACCAGAAACAAACACAATTACAGATGAAAGGAAGAGGAAACTACAGCAGAGGCTGTTGGATTTATAACCCAAAAAGCATTGCCAGAGGTCTGAACCAGCGTTGTTTTTATTCATATGATGGCTTTGTTTGTAAATGGGCTGTAGTCTTCAGTAAATGTATACTGAGCTTACAGTAAAGGTTTCGTTGTAATGTGGAAGAAAAACATAAACAAATGAACACTAACAAATGATACAGATTACTGTGATACAATAGGCTAAGAACATGAATGAAACAGAATTAAATGGAGGGAAAAAGTGCTTCAGACACAGGAGAGATTGGCTATAGAAATTGCTTTGTTTTTTTTCCTCCCCTGCCTCACAGAGCAGAGAGACTGGAAAGGATTACAAGAGAGTAAGCAAATAGACAACAGGGAATTTACCAAACTGTTGCATAGCATGCTTGCAGCTCCCAGCATTGAGCATGTGCCTCCTTGAGGTATATTCCACATTGTGTGCCTGCTTACTTTCTTGTATTCCCATCCTCTCTAACAAATGTAATTATAAATATTCCATTCTTGCTAGTGAACCCAACACCAGGGGGAATGCTAGTGAACCCAAAGGGTGGGGAATGGCAAAAAGATGATGATCCCACAGTGATCACTTCACTTAATGACAGAGTTGCCAGTCACAATTATGTCATTAATAAAGGTCTATCATACTATCATCCAATTCCAGAACATTTCTATCTGACAGATAGAACAGATCCCAAGGAGACCCCACTAGTTACAACCCTTCATTGTGAAAAATATCTTATTAATTCCTATTCCTGTCTGCAAAAAATCAGACAACCATTAGATGGCAGCTGAGAAATACAGAAAACTCTGTCTCTGCTTCCGTGGGATGATCATCTTAATGTGCAAGCCCTATTTTAAATTGGCTCCAAAATATTAAATTTAATATATTAAATTGGCCCCAATTCACTTGACAAAGGTCAAATAGAGGCTTGAAACTGGGTTTCTTTAGCCCAGGGGTCTCCAATCTTGGTCCCTTTAAGACTTGTGGACTTCAATTCCCAGAGTCCCTCAGCCAGCAAAGCTGGCTGAGGAACTCTGGGAGTTGATGTCCACAAGTCTTAAAGGGACCAAGATTGGAGACTGCTGCTTTAGCAGGAAGGTCCATGAAACCAAGTGGTAAGAATTCAGGAGAATGATCCCAGAAACTTCAATTTCACAGATGTCCTCATGAAAAGTGGAAATAGAAAGCAACCTCATAAAAGATGAGAAAAATATTACCATTTTATTTTGACTTATTTTTAGTCAAGTCCAAAGAGAATAGGATAAATAGAGAAATATTAGGTTGCAATCCAATAAAAATTTCCCTCGAGTTAAGTCCCATAGAATTCAGTAGGGGTTGATTTCTGAGTAGACATGCATACACTTTCCATAGTAATTACAAGGACATAAAATCAATAGCTAGCATATCCAGAATCACAAATGAGATTTTAGTTGTTACGTTTCTAACAAAAGTTCTTATTGATTGAATATATGCCATGCTGAACAAAGACTTGCGTTTATGCATATTTTTATGTATTATTTTTGAGCTGAACTCATTTTGGGATTTCTCTTAAAAACAGGGTAGTTTTTAATAAGTAACATGGGACATTTTTATTTATATAGTGTGGAAGTTTATGTATGAGAATAAATCATCCCTATCATGAGTATATGGAATACTAATTATAATTACATGAGTTCAGTTTTTTCTTTTGAATATATATCTATACACTTATATTTAGTATTATTAAAAAGTACAATACTCAGCCAGTTTTTTTTGCACTCAGGATTTTATTCTTAACTGATTTTTTTTCTTTAAAAAACCTGTTAGTTATTGAAGTTAGATAGGGCTTTGAATCTAGTTCATTAACACAAAATTACCCTTTAATAGTGGTGCAGCTGCTGTAAAGAGAATAGTAAGTATGTCAAAGTTCTTATCATCTTATTACAAAAATTCTTTCCAGATGTTTACTTGAACTGAGTTGCCTATTTTTGAAAGTCTTAAAATATCAGTCAGTTAGGAACTGCTGTTGGATTTTTTTGTTTTTTTTGGGTTTTTTTTGAAGAGTCTTTTACGATTAGTAGAAGACTAAAATCTAAAAGTCATCTGTGACTCACTTTTAGGGCCAGGTGGATAGCCAAGAAGGATATGTGGTGAAGCACCAATTATGATGGCGAGCTATTTAATACCCATAGCGTATACTTCTTATATCTTCCTCCTCCATAGTTGACAGGTTGGAAGAGATTGGCAGCATAGCAGTTCAGGTAATTGGCACTCAGGAAGGAAGAGAGATTGAGAGAAGATATTCAAGAGCCATTACGCAGAGATGGCTGCAGGTCATCACTGCATATGTCTCCAGGTGCTAATGATTTAGCTTCTAAATATCAGGTGGGTTCATAATAAGATTTCATCCATGACTTGATTATGGGTGAAGGACTTGATCTGATACATTTTACTGAAACCAGGCTGGAGGTACTGGTATGATGCATATTCTGACTCTGGCCACCTAGTTTCTCAGTGCAACATCAGCCTTGATTGGACACATGGGAAACACCGTTTTAAATAGAAATTCAATCTTAATCACTAAGAAACCTCTCCAAACTGACCAGGCTTGGGATTGAGCCAATGAGACAGACTGTGGATGTTACTAGATTCTATGTGCACTTCTATTGGCCTTCCTGCCTGAGGCACTGGACTGTAATTGGCCATGGAATTTCAACCTTCACTCTGAAAATTGGCCCTGTAAAGGTGTCTCAAACTTCATTGGACCAACAGATAGAACATGGCCCAACCTTGATATAGATTTCACCTTAGAAAGTTGGTATTTTTGATATAGGCTGAAGTCAGTGTCAAGATTAAATCACCATCTGATCTATAGAGCAGACCAAAAAAAAAAAAAAGGGTCATTTACACAATTATTCTGTAATGTGAAAGTTGGGCTCACCTTGGTTTTCCAAGGAACTCTGGGGGATGAAACAAGACAAGTGATCATTAGAATACAAACGAAATAGGGGGGATTATGGGGATGACCAAACATACATTGATACACAAAGTTGTACCTGCTGCATGGCACTGAACACTGCAAAAAATAACTTTGTAACTAGCATTGGGTAGATATCCAGCAAAACCTGTAAGATCAAGGACTCCAAAACCTTTGGAGACCTCAAAGAACTGCTGTGCAAGGCAGCCCGAGCATGTCTTCATGCTAACACTGGTTTCGATATAGTACATGTGAAGTTTTGATACACTACATGTACACAGAGATACATACAGTACTTGTGAGAGACACCTGGTTTAACTGATTCAAGTTTTCAGGCCTAAAGATACACATTATATATAGCTCACTTGCTTCATTCCTTCCCATTTTACCTTATTTGAGTAAGCATCAGTCCTTTGAGGTTGTCCAGACAAGAAACTAAAACCTTGAGTACTGACATTTTCATTATTGTAAGGTTATAGAAACAAAACCTTGCAAATTGGAAAGCAATTCCGTCCCCCTTGCCTTTACTTTCTAGAGAACTAGGGAGAGTCCTTCTGGAATGCTTTCCCCTGCCCCTTCCTTTGGTGGGCTGAGAGAGATATCTCTTATTTGACCATTGTCAAAAGTATTTGACCATTGTCAAGAGTCTCCCAAGGTCATTCTCACATTCAATCTATCAAGCTAAGAAGGCTGACAAAGTGAATCCAAGGTGTTTAAAGGCATTCTTACCAGTGGTGGGTTGCTACTAGTTCACCCCGGATTGGGTGAACCGGTAGCGGCAGTGGCGGGAGGCTCCGCCCACCCGCCCGGATGTTTCTGCGCATGCGTGAGTGCACACATGCCCACGAGCAAACCGATAGCGACGGGATTTCAAACCGACTACTGATTCTTACATAATATATTCCTGCTACTAGTTTAAAAGAAGAAAATGATCTATAAACTTGTGAAAAAAATACCTGCCAATTATTATCTTTTTATTTTGTGCAAAATGTTTGATGGTAATGTGAGATGTTTTATATCCAAGTACCTTTTATCCTTTAGATTGTTTCCGTCTTCCCTTTAAAATATTAACAGAATCCACAATGGTCTGAGAATCAGTGTCTCCACTAGATAATTAACAGTTAATTAAACTAAGTTAATCAACTAAAATGAGCAAACTTCCTCAAATACGTTACCCAGACCTAATCCACATATCAAAGGATAAGATCTGCAAACACAGAGTTAATTAAATTATGTTTCCCAGAGGAACAGCATGTTCACAAGAATAAACATACCTCCCCCCCCCACACACACCTCAAATGTCACCCTAGAATCAGCATATGACACCCCGGACAAGACCCCCCTATAAAAATCTCCTGCTGTACCCCATTTCTCTGCATCCTGCCCCTAAAAGGAAACTGCTCCAGTTGGAACCCCAAATTATTTTTCTGACATTAGGATTCTGGGTGATAGTGATATCGATCAGTAGAAAAGTTTCAGGCTTTTCTGTCCCTTAATCAATGATGAGATGGAATATAGGGCTATACATTTTCAATGTTTTACTGAAAAGTTATAATTCTATCCCATTTAATTATACAATTAGTTTCCCCATGGAAATCAGGGTATATTTTAACACAGAGCAAGGTGGTATCCAAGGAATATATGGATTACTGTTATTGCACATTTACAATTGGAGTTAATCTGATAAAATGTTAAAATAGAAAGCATTGTTTATAAAGAACATGAATGAAAAGTTTGGATTTTTAAAAAAATATATATCTAAAAATGCTTTTGGAATACAAATAAATAGAAAGGAAAAGGTATAAACATTTTAACACTGTATTTCTAATGGAATAATTTGATAGAGAATCGAGAAAAAATAAATAGGTCAGCATTATAGTTATTGATCTTGGCACAGAACACCCTAATCCTCCACTTCCTCTGTAGGATATCATTTAGACTTTAATGGTCCTAAGCTTCTGATAAAGTCACGTATTGGATTGCTAGGCTAGACCCATAATAGTGAAATTGTATTAAAAAAAAAGTTGCCTGAAATAATCAATCCCCCAGCCATTATGGGCTTGTAATTCTGAAAGGAAGGTTGAGAGTCTTTTCTCAGCAAAAAGCCTTGCTGACCATTGTAATCTGCACTCATTTCAAAAGAAGCCAAAGATCACTCTACTTGCTGCCGTGGCTATATTCAGAAACAAATGCCATTTCTTTAATGATGACATTGGCAGAACTGTGAGCTATGAATTACAGTAATCCTGTTTAAATATTGCTCAATCATGGAAAATTGTTTTTTTGTTTTCGTTTTTTGATCAGGAACAAGATTTAATTCTCACAATAATTGTAAAACTAGGTGAGGGGTGTGGGATGGAAGAGTTAATTCAAAAAACTTACTGGTGGGTATTCTATTCTATTCTATTCTATTCTATTCTATTCTATTCTATTCTATTCTATTCTATTCTATTCCATTCCATTCCATTCCATTCCATTCCACTCTCCTCTCCTCTCCTCTCCTCTCCTCTCCTCTCCTCTCCTCTCCTCTCCTCTCCTCTCCTCTCCTCTCCTCTCCTCTCCTCTCCTCTCCTCCCTTCCCTTCCCTTCCCTTCCCTTCCCTTCCTTTCGTACTCTATTCCACTCTGATTTAAATAGCTTGCATAGATATGCAGAACCCTGGTGATGCAGTGGTTAGAATGCAGTGTTGCAGGCTGACTCTGCCCACAGCCTGGAGTTCAATCCTGATGGGGCTCAAGGTTGATTTAGTGTTTCATCCTTCTGATGTCAGTAAAACCCAGATTGTTGGGGCAATATGCTGACATTGTAAACCATCCAGAGAATGCTACAAAGTACTCTGGGTCAGTATATAAGTCTAAGTGTTATTGCTCTTGCTTTTGCCATTACACAGGTTAAAATCAACAATATAAACAATGCTTGGGACAATGCTGCCCCCTCCCTCCCCCCAAAAAAAATAATAACAAACAATTTAGACTCAATAGTGAGTTCTCATAATCAGGTGTTTAAGATTCTTCATAAGGTTTAGGGCTGTATGGATCTTTGGGAGGATGTTGCTCCAAAAGGTAGGTCAGCAACAGAGAAAGCCCATCTTATTCCTTTAGATATACTGTAATTATCCCTTCCAGAATATCCAGCCAATATGCTCGAAGAAAATTTGAAGTTCTATCTCCATATTTTCTGAGGTGGATCAGGTTAGAGGAAGACTTTGATAGCCTTAAGCCCTTTGACAAATTACAATAAATTCTCTGTTATAACCAGAAGTTTTGGGGTAAATATTATCGCTCTAAATCAGGGGTCTCCAGCTTTGCTGGCTGAGGGACTCTGGGAGTTGAAGTCCACAAGTCTTAAAGGGACCAAGGTTGGAGACCCCTGCTCTAAATAGTGACTTTATCAGAACAAATGTATAATTTAATGTTAATTGTATCATTTTTTAAAAGATTTATGTCTCATTTTTTTTTTATGTTTGCAGGTCAATGGTGTCTTATTTCTTTATGATTTTATAACACATTTTTCTTTCTTAATAACAAGTCCCAAAGCAAAATTTGTATATCCTATGTGTAAGATAGTGTCTCCTTGCAGAGCCGCAGAGGCGCAGTGGTTAGAGTGCAGTACTGCAGGCTACTTCTGCTGATCACTGCCTGCCAGCAGTCTGGCAGATCGAGTCTCACCAGGCTTAAGGTTGACTCAGCCTTCCATCCTTCTGAGGTTGGTTAAATGAGGACCCAGACTGTTGGGAGCAATATGCTGACTCTGTAAACCTTCCAGAGAGGGCTGGAAAGCACTTTGAAGCAGTATATATGTCTAAGTGCTAGTGCTATTGCTATCATGTGGAAAGTCTTCTGTTCCTTGGTGAACACTTTGCAGGGATGTACCACTGCCAGAATATTTTCCAATGAAATATCTCTGGATTCCACTCTAGAAATACAATCCATCTGTACAACAGCAGAAAAACCCTATCAGATTTAGGAAGCTCAAAAGGTTTCCTCTGGAAGAATTTGCAAAGGGAATCCAAAACAGAAATTGGAACCTCAAGAGAATGTAAGAACAAGTTCAGATCATTGGCTTCTAATGTAACCACTAAGGTTTGGAGGCCCGGCTGAAGCAGATTGTTTCACAGTAAAATAGAATGGTAAACCATTCTAAGTGGAAGAAAATTCTAGGCTATCAACTCATCCAAAAACCACAAATGGGGTAAGAAAGCTGTGTTCAATTGTTACCTCTTTTATAATATTTATTGTTATTTCATTTTAATCTTTTAAAGTTTGTGCCTTCAGCCGCCTTACATGCTGGAAGGAAAAATGACTTGTGCATCTTACATGTTGAAAAAAAAATTATAAACATCATGATATGTCGAAAATAAGACCGGGTCTTATATTAAGTTTTGCTCCAAGATGCATTAGGGCTCATTTTTGGAGAAATATGGTATTAAATGTGTCCATATGGCTGATGATCTTAACTGGGGCTTATTTTGGGGGTAGGGCTTATATAACGAACATCTTGAAAAATCATGCTAGGGCTTATTTTCTGGTTGGGTCTTATATTTGGAGAAACACAGTATATCCTGGGATGGTGAAATGTGATGGTCGTAATGATGACAATAATGATCATATAGTACTATAATCAACCAGAATTATATATACCTTATATTTCAACTTTTGTTGAGAAGCTATGGAGTCCACATAGCAATATAGTCCTGGATATTAGAATATCCCTCTTTCCATTCCAGATTAGTGGTCAATTTATTAGCATCTCATCTCAGTAGCAACTTTTTAATGTAGTTTGTCCAACAAAAGATTAAGTTCATGGAATAGTTGGCAAAGGATGACTCAATTTTTACCATCCTTGAAACTGTTATTGTTGGGATTATTCATGGTGATGTCACTTTACTTGCATGGCCTTGTTATTTTGTTCCTAAATGAAACAACTCTAGCCAAATGTGTATTTTTAATTTTTTTTGTCTAGTACCTAAAATAATAAATAAAGCTGAGAGTGTTGCATTGTATTAAAAAAATCTTCCAGGTTTCAACCAGATGGCACCCCACACAGTTTACTACCTTGCTGTATTTTTCTTGTTATTCTACATCTAATTGGCTTCAGAAGAAAGCCAAGCTGGGTCAGTGAGGGCCATAATTTTAAGACTGAAAGAAACTGTTAGGTTGGGTGCCCATTCTAGCATATCAGTTTATGAGAATATATAAAGAACTTCTCCTTCTTCCTCTTCTTCTTAAGTATTTATGTAGCTCTTCACACTGTGAAAGAGAGAGATTAATAAGAAGTACAGTGCCCAACATTTTTGGCTCTGTGCTTTTTCCCCCATATAATCATAAAAATCATCTTTACATTACTTTCTGTTGTTTAAATCATGACAGCTTTCAGCTTATTTAAGGAGAAGCTTTAAAAATTCCATTTTGGAAAGTAGGAGAAAGGAGCAAGAAAAACCTTATACCACCATCATTGCGAGAATTTTGCAGGACCTCTAGACTCTAGGGAATTGAAGAGCAATCTTATCCTAACAATAAAATTTAATTCATGCATAGGATTACTCTGCTGGTTCTTTGTCTGCTGTTCACATATGTCTGATAGCTGCCTTCAATGCGTCTCCTGGGTGCTATTTGTTGGAGACTGAAACTTCATCATTGAGTGCTTAAGATTAAACATAATGGAGTATATGATAAATGGATTCATTCTTGCCCAGCACCGATGTGTTATCTGCTTTCATGCTTTCTTTCCCAAATCCCCTGGCTGCTGAAATTTCTTAAGTAGGCTATACAAAGATCTTGTCGTGCCTCATTTGCTTTGTCTCAGTTGGTGAACTTCTTTCCTAGGTCCAGGCAGCCTACCGTGCCTGTTGGTCTCCAAATGCCATGGCACCATCAAAAGAATGAAATGATAAGCATTTTTTCAGATGACTGTAATGCTTACATTCGATTGTCAAGATATCAGAATTCATGAAAGGCCAGTTCAGTAGGCAGAAAAGTATAAACTCTGTCTGTCAAATCAGTGATGGCTCAGTTCTGCCTAGATGTGTTTGCATACAGTAGATGGATTGAACTTTCCACTGAGATATATTTTAGAAGAATGACTTTTTAAAACTCACGGAAAGCTAAAGCTCTTGCAATATGTGAGCAGAGACAGTCTATATAGTGGGAGTTTGAGCATTGATTGAATCTAACTATTTAAGATTCAACTAGTATTTGTATGGAGCATCTCGGGGCTTGTCTATTTCAAATGTTCCTGCTGGGCTTCTCTTGGACCTCAATTAAAGCAAACAAACCATGATATTAAAAATAAAAATTAAACAATTAAAAAGGGATTTGAAATCTGTCAGAGGCCTTCCTTCCAGTAGATACTGTTTACTCCATGGATTTGGCAGTTCATAATATATTGGGAAGAACGGATGATAAGGATACCCAGGACAAAATCTAAGCTAAATATAGCTTTAAACTGTGTTAATTCCAGAAGAGGAAGCAGACTGCGTCATCTGTCGACAGTTTGATCGCCTGTGATATGTGTAACCAATTGTTCTTATTTACATTAATTTGCATTGTGAAAAGCAATTTTACAGTTTCAGTCAGGCTTAATAGGCAATTTGCAGCTCTGTGCCTAATGGCATAGTTACTTAAGCCTGCCCCGGGGGTGCTTTCTAGACCTAATACAAATGAAACCTTTTAAATGTTTGGTTTAACATCTTTTTAAAAAAACCGTCAAAAGTCTCTCACTATTAGACCCGGCTTGTACTCGCCTTGTCATTTTTAATAGCGCCATTGGCCATGGGCTTATCTTCAGGTGCTGCTCTCCTCTGCACGGCTGAGGTCATGATTCCATTTGGCAAAACATAACGACACAAATGAATTAGGTTGTTTAACCAAGGACATTTTAATGAAGCAAGTTGCTCCGAGTAGCTATGCTTTTGATATGTTGACATCAACGTGGGTATACAAAAGTATGTGGGCACTTCGGTGGGATTCGTCTCTCATATCTTTGCATCTCATTGGAGTCATGAATATGCATACATCTTCATCAGCAGAGGACAACTGTTAGCTTAGATGAAAAAGTAGAAATGTATATTTTAGTTGCCTGGTTTCCTAATTGGCTTTACAATTGGCTCAAACACTAAGGATGGCTTCCGAAGCCAGGGATTGCCATAATTGAAATAGTTTCTCCATTCAGCTCAATATTGTGACCTAGGCCCAAGTAGTTATTACCAGACACAATCAGTCCTAAACAAACATTTTATTAGAACAAATTAATTCCAAAACAAAGTCCTTCAGAAAAAAGTCCTTCAGCCTTACCACAAACCTTTGTCTTCTTTGGCACCCTGCCAAAGGCTTTTCTTGGCAAGAACCCCATGAAGTTCAGAAACAGGAGATGCCGACAAGAAATAATTATAGCAACGTTGCTTTCCTACAAAGAGCTCAAGAGCTATTGCTGCTCTTTTAATCCTTATGGGAAGGGCCAATCATCTCCTGGCCTTACTCCCAAGTCATCCTTTTTGTTTTAGCTGCTCGTGGATTCTGACAGCTCTTCACATGCATTCACTAGGAACAGGCTTCTCCTGTTCCTCTGCCTCTCTGCTGTCTGCCTCTGGAGGCTCCAGAGTCTGCACATCACTCCCAGATGGCCCTGGCCCCATCTCTGCCTCCAACACAGAGCCCTCGTCTGGGCCTTCCCTGACTCCAGGACTGACCCATTGTCCTCCTGAGCCTCCTCACTGTCCAATTCCACTGCCAGCTCCTCAGGCTGCTGGCAGACCACAACATTCAGATGAAAACTGGGAGGTGGGGATGTTTTTTCTTGTAATATCTTCAGAATTATAGGACCTCTGTCTTGAAAGGGTGGAAAAGGTACCCTTTGTGAGTTTTCACACAGCTATAAGCATTGCCTTTTTCATAACGCTTTCTCCTTCTAGCCTTATTTTTCAGTTATTCAAAGTTGGATTACATTTGACGTCCTTTGTGTTGATTTAATCCTGTAGTGTTGCTTGTTTTCTCCCATAATGTGTGAATTATGAAGCCATTAGAGGTTGGGTGGGGGAATGTTTTCTTTCTTTTCCAGAGCTGATTCTTGAAGCCCATAAAGTAGTTCATGAGATTTAATAATTGACAACCCCCTCCAGGGTGGCTGGATTTGCACATTTCAGGGGGAAAAAAAACACCTTTCCAGTAAACACTGAATGTTCTCTGACCAAACCATGGACTTTTGTTTATCCCTGATTTGCATGTAAAATGATTTGTAGAAGTGGCAAAAGAAGCCTTTTAAAAATTAAATTCTGTTTGCTTTCAGTTATTATGAAGCATTTTTAATAGATGGAGAAGTACACAGCAGATATTTAAAATCAATCTGATGTAGGTAGTATCCTTCCAATATTATATCTCCAGGCAATTATAATCAGAACTAAAATTTTGCTCAAATTCTCAGACAGGTCATAGATGCTGAGTCCAGTTATGTCAGTTATGTCATAGGCAAATGATAATTGAAAGAGAAAACAAAAAAAGCTGTCAAGTTCTATGGGAATACTGAAGCTTGGTTACAAACACCAGACAAATATACAAATTCATGGAAAATACCTAGGCAATTGTCTCTGTATTGCCTCATTATGATTACGTGGTGTTTTCCAGCTCAGTTACAGTATGCCTAATAATCAACCCAGGTATTTGCCAGTTGGTTTGCAAAGTCAGCCGACATTATCGACTCCTTGGAATCAAATGTTGAAAGAATCTCCATTGTAGAGGGCATTTTGAATTCACATAATATGTATGCCTGGTTTACTAAAAAAAAAAAGTAGACAGCTTATGACACAGAATATAGAAATCAGAAACTAGATATTGGAAGTTCTGGTTTAAAATGCTTGTGTTCTGTCCCCCCACCTCACCTAAGAAAACACACACACCGAAGGACGTCTGCCAGCCTGGTTTCCTTTGGCAGAGGAAAGTTCTGGCAGCTACTCTCCAAGTGACTGCCAAGTTTCTTATCAGGAGACAGCGTGTTTGCAGTTCGTTGCCGGGGCAACCAGGAGTCTAAAGAATGGTCAAGAGTTATTCACGAAAATCCAAGCCGTAAATCTGAAAACTGTGTGACGCTCACACGATGCAGTTTTTTGTCCGTCACAGAGCTTTCAGAGCCACCCCTCCCACTTCTATCCCCTGTGGGGCGTGGCTCAGTGACTCAGCACCCTCTGGCCCTGCCACACCTCTTCCTTTGCTGTGCACGCCTCTCTCTCTGACGCTGCCTGGGATCAATCCAGGATTGATCTTCATCACTCTCCATTAGTGGGTGCTCTGACACGCCTCCCTCCTGGCCCTCAGCTGGAACCTGGGGCATTGCCAGAAAGGGGGGTCCTGGAGAGGGAGGCCTTATCAGCTCCTCCCCATCACTTTCTGAGTCATCTTCCTCCATGAGGACAGGCTTAGGAGCCGGAGTCACAACAGCTTCCCTCTGTCACTGTATTTATTTTATTTATTTTTTATTTATTTAATTTTGTCATAACAATATACACAAGCATAACACAAAAAGATTATATAATATGTAAACATATATATGATGAGAAACAAGCAAGTATAAGCATATAAGCATAAACAAGCAAGTATAAGCATATACATGTGGGGGCTCCTACCCTGTGGAACGAACTTCCCCCTGGACTTCGACAGCTATCCGACCTTGGGACCTTTCGCCGCGAACTTAAAACCTATTTATTCCGTCTTGCTGGACTGGCTTGATTTTTTAAAATTTTAATTTGCTTTTATGGGTTTTAAATTTTTGTAAATTTTATAGGGTGTTACTGTATTTTAAATTTGGCAAATTGAATAAGTTTTTTAAGGGTTGTTCTTAGTATTGTATGTGCTGTTCTTTTTGTATTTTATTTTGGTTGTGCACTGCCCTGAGTCCTTCGGGAGAAGGGCGGTATACAAATTAAAATATTATATTATTATTATTATTATTATTATTATTATTATTATTATTATTATTATTATTATTATTATTATTATTATTATTATTATTATTATTATTATTATTATTATATAAGGAAAGAAACAATAGGACAGGAACAGTAGGCACGTTTGTGCTCTTATGCACACCCCTTAAAGTCCTCTTAGGAATGGGGTGAGGTATACTAGTATAAGAAGCAGGGGTGCTATTCAGCAGATTCTGACAGGTTCTGGAAGTAGCGGAAATCTTGAGTAGTTCAGAGAACTGGCAAATACCACCTCTGCCTGGCCCCAGAGTTGGGTCGGAATGGAGATTTTGCAACATCCTCCCCCCGGAGTGGGGTGGGAATGGAGATTTTGCACTATCCTTCCCCTGCCATGCCCACCAAGCTACACCCACCAAGCCACACCACATCCACCAAGCCACGCCCACAGAACCGGTATTAAAAAATGATGAAACCGATAGTAAAAAATGATGAAACAGTTAAAGCAAACCTCTTAACACATTCTTCGGCTCAGTCTTTGTTAACAGGAATGGCTCATACCCAACATTTTCCAGTTGTACCAACAATGATTACAACGATCTAACACAAATAGATTTCACAGAAGATAATGTTAAAAAGGCACTTCGCAGACTGAAACCATCTCTATCTATTGGACCTGATGGTCTATGTGCATACTTCTTAAAAAACCTTTCCACTGTTATAGCAGAACCCCTAAGCATAATCTTTGAAAAATCTTTCAGGACCAGCTCCCTTCCCAAACTATGGTCACTAGCCATGGTCATCCCTGTCTTCAAAAAAGGAGACCCCAGCCTAGTTGAAAATTACAGACCAATTTCTTTATGCTGCATCACCTGCAAAGTAATGGAATCAATCATCAACCAATCCATCACCCTCCACCTAGAACAAACAACCTACTCTCCAATAAACAATTTGGTTTCAGAAAAAAATTATCCTTTAATTTACAACTTCTTCACTGCAAAAATATATGGACTACAAATCTTGATCAGGGCAAAGCAATAGATGCAATTTACATAGACTTCTGTAAAGCTTTTCACTCAGTGATACATGACAAACTTCTTCTAAAACTAAAATCCTATGGCATCTCCGGACCCCTCCATAATCGGATAACTGAGTTCCTGTCAAACAGGCAACAAGTGGTCAAAATAGGCAGTGCCCTATCAAATCCTGTTCCTGTCAATAGCGGTGTCCCCCAAGGCAGCGTTCTAAGACCAACACTCTTCACATTATACATTAACGACCTCTGTGACCATATTATAAATAATTGTGTTCTCTTCGCCGATGATGTTAAACTATTTAACACTACCAACAATGCGGCTACCCTTCAAAAAGACCTTGACTTTGTGTTGGAATGGTCAAAAATTTGGCAACTCCAAATCTCAACCAACAAATGCTCTGTCTTACACATGGGAAAAAAGAATCATAACACTAAATACAAACTTGATGGACATTACCTTGAAGATGACCCTCACTCCGTCAAAGACCTTGGAGTTTTCATATCAAATGATCAAAGTGCCAAAGCCCACTGCAACTACATCGCAAAAAAGGCTTTAAGAGTTGTAAACTTAATCTTGCGTAGCTTCTTCTCCAGAAACACTACACTACTGACCAGAGCATATAAAATATTTGCTAGACCAATTCTTGAATGCAGCTCGCCTGTCTGGAACCCATACCTCATTTCAGACATTAATACAGTTGAGCGTGTCCAGAAATATTTTACAAGAAGAGTTCTCCATTCCTCTGATCACAACAAAATACTTTATGCCATCAGACTTGAAATCCTGGGTTTAGAAAATTTAGAACTCCACCGCCTTCGGCATGACCTGAGTATAACTCATAAAATTATCTGCTACAATTGTCTTTCCTGTTGAAGACTACTTCAGCTTTAACCACAACAATACACGAGCATACAATAGATTTAAACTTAAAGTGAACCGCTCCAATCTTGACTGCAGAAAATATGACTTCAGTAACAGAGTTGTTAATGCCTGGAATGTACTAACTGACTCTGTGGTCTCTTCCCAAAATCCCCAAAGCTTTAACCAAAAACTATCTACTGCTGACCTCACCCCATTCCTAAGAGGTCTGTAAGGGGCGTGCATAAGAGCACCAGCGTGCCTATCGTTCCTATTCTAATGTTCCCTTTGGTTGTATCCAATTCGTATGCTTATTTCATGCTTATACTTATATATATTGTTGTGTTTGATAAATAAATAAATAAATAAAAAATTGAATTCCACCATTGGTAAGTATATGAAGAATAAATATCCAATAAGAACAGAAATCCCAATGGGTCTTATTAATAAAGGGGTTGTTAGTTTCTGTGTAAACAAGAAAGTAGATTGACATAATTAAAAATATAATTTAGCTCTTGCTTTTTTGAAGGGAACATTATTGGCATTAGATCACAACTTGGATTAAAATTCAGTAAAAAGACTGTTTGTTGCAGTTTGAGATAAATCTTCATCCTGCCTTCCTTGAACTGACAGTGGCTTTTTCTCACATAGCAAGATTTTTCCACAACCATCTATTTAAAGCAAAGAATCATTCTAAATGTATCCTTGCAGTTCTGGCATGGATCAGCTCTTACATTTTCTGAATATACAGTTAGAAGAGGTTTCTGGAGGATATGTGTGTGTGAATCAATGAAGATAGAAAATAAATATTATTCTCAAAGGTTTCTGTCATTTGTTTGCTTCATAAGAATAGTAGCTAGTTCCAGAGTCCACTGGAGTTAGACTACCAATAAATTTTAATATGAATGACAACATGACGAAGTAGTAACAATGGTGCTTTGGAATACAGGATCGGCCAAAAATACCATTTGCCTGTAAGCAAGGACTAGTGGGACCACAAAACATACCAAGTAATAAAAATGAAGAAGCGAAAGTGATCGGGGATTTTAAAACTCAAACAGACAAGCACCTGCCACATAACACCCCAGACTTAATAATTGTTGATAAAGAGGACAAAAAGTCTGGATAGTAGATGTGGCAGTACATGGAGACAGAAGAACTGAAGAGAAAGAACCGGAGAAAATCACAAAATACAGAAACAGAAGTAGAATGACTGTGACAAATGACAACAAGGGGAGTACCAATAGTAAAAAGTACCTTGGGTACAATCCCAGAACATCTGGAACATCACTTGAACATCATTGGCATTGACAAAGTCACCATCCATAAATTGCAAAAGGCAGCTTTGCTTGGAACAGCTTTCATTATGTGTTGATACTTTTAACACCATCAAACAACATCTGCCTATCCCAGGTCCTTGGGAAGGACTTGATAGGTGGATAAATGCCAGATCTAAACTAATCATGTGACTGACTGAGCAACCATCTGTAATAATATTATAGCTTATTATTGGGGGCAGATGCCATGCTTGTAAATTAACTGCTGCACCACCTCAGTTTTAAGGCTCATCTCCGCATCCCATTTACCATAGCATAAAGACTTCTCAATAGATATTTTAAAGAGCCTGTCTCATCCCCAGCTCACTGTGGAAGCCAACTTAGTAAGCTGTTCTGCTGTGAAGGGATGGCTTTCTTCTCCTACCATAAAGCATGCCATACAGATAATCAAAATCACTTCAGTGATGATGCTGGCAATGGCTGGGATCTGCCCAGTTCTGACGGCAAGAGGCTCCTGCAGATATGTCCCCTTCTCAACTGGCCACTGAGCACTTCCGTCCTTTGGCTCTAGGATACTGATTTCTTAGGTCCACAATGGCGAACCTATGGCACGCGTGCCAGAGGTGGCACACAGCACCCTTTCTGATGGCACACGAGCTGTTGCCCCAGTTCAGCTCCATTGCGCATATGTGTGCACCTCCCGCCAGCCAGCTGGTCTTCGGGTCTCTGCCGTGCATGCACAGGGAGGCGGGATGCATTCGAAGAGGCTGTGCATGCATGCATGTGGGGCATGCGGGGGCAAATGCACAGGGTGTATGTGGGCATGCGCAAGGGGGCACACATGCATTGCATTTTGGGGGTCCGCGCACCGCTTTGGGCACTTGGTCCAGAAAAGGTAAGCCATCACTGTCTTAGGTGATCAATAATTCTCTCACCTGGGAACTGGGGTGGAAGGAGTGTTGTTTGTTTTTGGCATGGGAATGCTGATAATCCTATGGCATATTTTGCTGGGATGAGTTAATTAGGACATCTGCACTCTTAGGAATTCGTAGTACCAATGAGATTTAATAGGACTTGGTTTCCACTCGGCAATTGTCATTGCCACATGACTTTATGTTATGTCCGTGGAGATTCTCAGTCATCCAGGTCATAGTTGTCTCTAAGGTGCTTTTTCAAAGTGCCTTTTGAAAAAGCACCTTTGAGGCTTTATGATATCGGTTCTCAACCTGCGGGTCGTGACCCCATTGGGGGTCGAATGATGATTTGCCAGGGGTCGCCTAAGACCATCGGAAATATGGGAAGTATACTTGCGAGTCGAAGAATCGTGTTCCAATGGTTGACTCCACAAGCCAGCTGCAGGCTCTTTAAATCGCTAGCCGAATTCGGCTTCAGGCACGATGAATTAAAAAAGAGAGAAATCTTTGCTCTGATGTCCCCCTCTCAAGCCAGCTGCAATCACTCCCAATCGCTAGCCTAATCTGGCTTCAGGCGCGATAAACTTAATAGGGGAGGAGTCTCCACTTTAATGCCTCCGTCCTCAAGGCAATCGCAAGCAGTTCAGATCGCTAGCCAATACGGCTTCCGGCGCGATAAATTCAAAATGAAAATAATTTTACGGTTGGGGTCACCACCTCATGGAGAATTGTATTAAAGGGGTCACCACATCGTGGGGAATTGTATTAAAGGGGTTGCAGCACTATAAAGGTTGAGAACCACTGCTTTATGATATTGTTTTAAAGTGTCTGTGTCCCCTGAATTCAGGATAGGTGATGACATAGATCAGTCTTAAACACCCAATTCATGAATATTAAAGCTACTTATTACAGGTTTACAGTAACACAATCTTGCAACAAGTCACTTCTCATGAGATGAGCAGCTATATAAATTTAATTAATACTTTTAAAAATAAAATAAAATGTGCTTCCGCCCTCCCTGCCTTTATCCTAAAAGAACAAGAGATGGTGAAATCAAGGAAGCTTTCTCAAATCCCATTCTTGCTTCAGTTCATAGTTTTTCATCAGATCATTGCCTTGGCTGTTGTTCTTTCTTGCTTTTCTCAAGGATATTCTCAGAGCCCACTGGAATTGGACAGCCAATACATTTAAATAAACAAATGACTAAATGATGGCATAATTACAGATGTTTTATAGAGGTTTTAAAGAGTAAGACCCATAAGCTTTTTAAGCTGGTGGAACCAGAAAGGCTGTGATAATTGGCAACCCTGTGCAGAATTGCCCTCATAAATATACAAGGTCACACTGCCACACATGTAGCAAATGTCCATAACACTGGCAAGACCAACCCACACTAACTCTGATGTTTGTGACCACTTGTTCTGGAAAATCAGGTCTCCCTACTTCCAAAGTTAAGACTTCCTAATCTTCATTATTTTAAACTAATTGTTCAATCAGCCTTATGAGGTTGGAATTTGATCAAAATTGTATAAGATCTGAGTCGACATGGTACTGGGGCTCCTGGTTATTTTCATCCTACTGTTTCATTCTTATAGTTGTATTATTATTGGTGTTTGTATTGTTTTCTATTTGATTATCTTCTGTACACACCTAGTCCTTCTTTCCTGCTTCACTATGTATTGAGTTATTGAACTATTCTATTTATCTTAACCTTAGAGTTTTAATTTTATCTGCTTCAGAGATTTGCAAATTTAAAAAAATGAGTGTCACACTTTCACATGGAAATTGGCTGTGAACAATTGATGTGACTGTTAATTTCAATATGTCAAAATATTACATTTGCATCCTTCAGTGAAGATCAGCATTTGAAAGAAAAGTTGACATCCATTTATTTTATATTGTTAACATTTTGAAGCTCTGGGCTCTAAAGGCTCACTTGTTGAATACATCACTGATTTTTATAGCATAGGGCTTATAATGAAGGCCAAGCTACATACACATATCTCTCTCTCTCTCACACACACACACACACACACACACAGAGAGAGAGAGAGAGAGAGAGAGAGAGAGAGAGTCATCCCTTTCCAGTTTGAAGGATTTAATGGATCAGTCTATGGTTTACTATTCCAGGTATTTTCTTGTTTTCACTTACAAGTGTCCTCATTTTTTGAGTTCATGTCATACTTTCTGAATTCAGCTGCTGTTGCTTAAAATTTTCCCCTTCTTCCTTCTGTAATTGGACTGGAGAATGGTCTCCAAGTTGGACTATTTTGATCATGCCATTCAAATGCTGTTTTGGCAGAGCACTTTGAAAAAATAGGATCGAGGTTAGCTTGCATGCAAGGGTTTAATTGAAATTTGGAAGTCTGAAATGTAAGTTGGAACACATTGCAACTGGAACACATAGAATACATTGAACGGATGTTTCCCCCTCCCTAAGAAACTGCTGTTTAGATATCAGCAACCTGCAGCCAAAGATTTGCTAAATTATTCTGAGCTAAAAGATGGCGTTTTGTCCTTGACACTGTTGTATATCCGAAGTTCAAAAGGCCCAGACAAAATTAATAAAAAGGACAAGAAAAAGATTTCTCTGTCCTTATTTTTCAATTGGGGTGATGTGGCAACCCATTTGTTTTTGAGATGCCACAACAGCACTTCCATAGCATTTGGTAATTTTACCCATGCTGAATAAATAATATTCGTCTTTTTTGTTATTTAAAAAAATCCTCTTCCATATATTATTTTTTATGGAACAGCTTAGCAATGTTTCTATCATGCAGCTAAACGGCATAAGAAGATAGATAATAGCCATTCAATAATTTTTTTGATTAACTGGATAGATCTTTATAAACAAAGTATTCATGATTGGGCGAAGAAACTATCAGCTTCCCCTAAAAGGGCGGATTTTACCTATATTCATATTTTATAAAACAGCCAATGGTGGTCAAAGAGAAAGAACAGGGCAGCATCACTACAGAAAGCCTACTTAACAATATCCAAACAAGAAATCCTTATCATTTTCTTCTAACCATTTTCTCTGTGATAAACTTTGGACATAAGTCAAAGATCTTATGTAAATCTGCACTGAAGAACTAATTCAGCTAGACTAAGTATGTTAATTTATTTGGAAGTCTGTCACCTTCCCTTCGGTTTTTTTTTTTTCTGGAATCGTCCTCTTTTCTGTAAACATCTTTCTAAGTATAAATCTGGAAATCTGACTCTTTATCTTCCTCCCAACTCCAAGCAAGAGGCTGCAGGGAAATGACAAATACCTCTTGCCAGAGGTCTGAGCTGATCTCTTACCGAAGAAGGATGAAAGTCATACGAAATTAGTCTGAGGGCCACATCTTGCTCCATTTGATTTAAGTGAACAGAAAATGATGTGAGGGAATGGAGAACTTCTACATGCTGTGCCTGCACAGAATTCCATTAAGAAACCAAATAAAAATTAGGAGGATTCCTACTATATCATTTCTATATGAAAAACAAAAATAAACTATTTGGTGAAGTGAGGTGACTCAGTGGCTTAATGACACTGGAGAAGATCAGCAGTTCGAGTCCTATCATGACAGAGTGAGCTCCTGCCAATTGCCTCAGCTTCTGCCAGCCTAGCAGTTTGAAAACTTGTTACATGCAAGTAGATAAATAGGTACCACTGGTGCTTCAAGCAGCAGTACAAATTCAACCAGATGCACTGCCTGAATACAAGGTGACATTGGTGGTGGGAAAAGTCCTGGATGATGCTGTAGAACACAGTCAAGCCTTCTGAATATGAATCTAGTTCACCCTCTGTGGCACAATCTGGATTGTGTGCAGTGGTGGGATGCTGCTGGTTAACAGTCGGTTCAGTGATAGCTCACTTCGCCTACGTGCATGCATGCACAGTTTTACAAATACTAACCTTCTGTGTTACCACTTGGGAGTAGCACAGCTGAGGTGCAGTAATCTGCTCTGTCGCGCTAAACAGCTGAGAAGATAAAGGTAAGTAAAGCACAGGAGCGGGTGGGTGGGTGGGTGGGTGGGCCAGCCTAATCATCAGAGCAAACTGGTTCACTCCCAACTGATCATTGGAACTACCGGTTCGCCAGAATCAGTCCGAACCGGTAGAATCCCCACCCCTGATAGTGCGCAAGTGTGAACTGAATGGACTAGCAATTGTCAGCAGCCAAACAATCAGTGTATTAACATTGTAGTCTCTTGATTAATCATATGCTAAGTAAATAAATAAACGTATTTGGTAGTACAAAACTTTAGATGGAAGCCATGTGATACTTGAGTATCATATGACTAATATTTGTTTTCAGGACCCATCTAATTTTTTTCCTATCCAGATTAATCTTATACAATTACTGCAGTGGGTTGTGTGACAGACAGAGGAGAAGCTAGGGAAGGTGACCATATTTCTTTTCCATGCAACTATCCCCACTCAGACAATTTTACCATCTGTGGGATTTAAAGGGAAGCTGTATCCCCCTTCTCATCTATGAGAACTTCTCTTGTGTTTTCAGCATATCAGTACTGAGACATCAACATTTCTAGAAATGCGTATATTTGGCATTATTTGTTGCCATGCATCTGTTTTTCTGATCTCTTTTCTCCCAGTGAGGCAAACTCTCTAACATGCGATGAGTCTCATAATGCCACCTTTTGTTCCCATGCTCCATTAAGTTCAGGAGGAAAGTATGAAAAATAAAGGGTTGATTTGGTTTGCTAAATGCGTGTGCGTGTCCCTGCATACTCTTGCTAAATTGTAGGATTGATTAGAAGTCTCAGTGCAAAGAGGCGATTCAATGAAATCTTTGGATCCATTCTTCTAATCAACCTTACACTATATCTCATTCTTCCACAACACAAATCCATTCTAGCAAGCCTATAAGGCACATGGAATGTGGTGTAAGCAAAGAGTTTATAGGAAGTATTTAAGACTGGGCTTTCTACAGCTGGATTACTTTATGCAGGTTCCAGGCTGCAGATAAACTAGTGTCATATTTTTCTTCCCAGCCATATATCTTCCTGTGCTTACTGAAATAAATTTTCAGTATTTCCTGATTGCTGGAAGCTAAAAACAAACAAACAACCTTTCAGAGATGTAAGTAAAAATGGCATTGCAATAATTTTCTTTCTGCATTGTTATTGTAATTTGATTTTTATTCTATTTTACAATTGTTAGCCATCCGGAATTCCTTGTTTGAGATGGGTAGCCATACAAATTGAATGAATGAATAAATAAATATAAAGACCAACGAATGATTTAGCAGTCTAAATGATTCAAGAAAAAAAAATTGCTTTGTTTGGGGACTGAATTAAATAACCATTTAGGTCAGACTGAGAGAGAATATTTGAAATCTAATATTATTGAAATCACCGTCTGCTTTTTAATGGCGATACATTTCACCATCTTTGGTGAAAAAGGGGTCCCTCTCTAAAATCATTCCTTGGTATGTTAACTGATCTTGGATGGCTGCCACAGTTTTAGAACTGACATGTGAAATTGTCATGGAGAGCCACAAAATGAGAAATTGGCAAATTGTTCTAAAAGCTCAAGCCTGTAATGTAATGATGAATGGCATTAGATAAGAAACATCACTTATCAAAGGGGCGGGGGGGAAACAACCACCACACAAAGCACACAAATCAAAAGGCTACATCCATTTCTGGTCCTTCGAATATCTCCGCTTGTGTATATATCAGTACCTATATGGTAAATCTCCCTTCTTGAACAACATGACTTCAATCATGTCAGAAACCCCGCCCTCCCCTTGTTCATTCATAGAAAAGTAAAAGTGTCTTTAAAGAGATTCAATTGTTCATTGATGACTCTGCACACTTGGCTCTTGGAAACCTTCCGATTTATATCACAGCCATAGATTGGTTAAACAGCTTGATGATTTCTCTAAGGAAGAGCATTCCTCCTCCTCCTCCTCCTCCTCCTCCTCCTCCTCCTCCTCCTCCTCCTCCTCCTCCTCCTCCTCCTCCTCCTCCTCCTCCTCCTCCTCCTCCTCTGTATCATGCTTTGAATTATGCCATAATGAATTTATTCTTATATTAAATGAAGCTGCCTCCCCAATAACTAAGACTGATGGCTATATACTGCTTAACACACATCTGTGCTGAGAACAAATATAGCTTGACATAGGAAGATCTCCAAATTCACAAAGACATGATCTTCTATGCTTAGAAATACTGTATGCCAGAAACGATGAAGAACTACAGCACCTGTGAATAGCTGATTTTCTTTTCATTGGCATAAGGAGGGAGGAGGGAAAATAGTTTTAAGTAGAAAGGCAGAAGGAGTAAAGGGCAGGCATGTACCATCTTCCTCTGTCACTAGTTGTGTACGGGTAGTCCTCAACATACAACTATTTGTTTAGTGACTATTCAAGGTTACAATGGCATTAAAAAAAATCACTTATTACTGTATTTCACATTTACAATCATTGCAGCATCCCTCAGTCCTGTGATCAGAATTCATATCCTTGGCAACTGGCATGTACTTCCGACAGTTGCAGTGTTGCGGTGTCATGTGATCACCTGTTGTGACCTTCTGACTAGTAAAATCAAGGTGGGAGCCAGATTTGCCTAACAACTGTGTTCCTAACTTCACAACTGCAGGATTCACATAAGAACTTGGCAAGAAAGGTATTAAAATGGGACAGAAGTGACTTAACTC
The DNA here is from genome assembly GCF_028640845.1 of Ahaetulla prasina. Taxonomy (NCBI): domain Eukaryota; kingdom Metazoa; phylum Chordata; class Lepidosauria; order Squamata; family Colubridae; genus Ahaetulla; species Ahaetulla prasina. The sequence goes on from NC_080541.1 coordinate 158,461,489, forward strand.
AACTGCCTTGCTTAGCCATGGAAATGTTGAGCTCAATTATGGTCGTAAGTTGAGGACTACCTGTAATGCAATGCTATGAAGATTGCTTTCAGTTCTCTTTCTTTTTGTCCTTCTCCAGAAGACTTAGTTTATACATAGACTTCCTCACCTTCAAAAAAATCATGGTCTCTGTTGAATCTGTAAAGCAATGCCTTTGAGTTAAGTATGATTTCCATGTTAGCAGCATCTTCCTAGAATTCCATCTTCTGCTTGGCTAAATCCAGCAACAAAGGGATATTCAGAGTTAAGCATGGGATCCACATTTTCATTTTCTGGATGACTTACTATGAATCAGTACAATAGATTGACTATTCCCCTAAAATATGTGCCCTGGCAAGTGTACAAGAGAATCAGTTCATCCCAGATGGCAGCATGAAAGAGCCCTAGAAATGTGGTCCATGGACATATTTGACAAACATGTTTGAATGTACAACAGGTGGGATGCAACCTGGATCCTAATTCAATTTAATTGAGAACTTTTCCATATCGGATTTTATTTTACTCTTTGTGTAGAGCTACTGCTTTTCCCAAACATTTTGATTCTCTGTGGTTAAACGAAAGCCTCCACTTTAAGCTGCAATGCCCAACTTTTTAATTCCTTCGTCTGCCCTTGAATTGTGGAACGTCCTCAGCAATATTTCAATTTAGCTGTTTTAAAATTAAATCATAACTGTTATTAAGTGAAGCAAACTCCTCCAGATGATTGGGGCTTTTCTGGCCTCCTGATTAGGGTCTTGTAACGCAGCTTCATTTGCTTCTTTAAGTGCCATTAAGTGCTCGGTACTATGTTAAAAGGAATTTTTAATGGTCAGATGCCTCATATAAAATTGGTAACAGCTAATAATGAAATCCACCAGAGTGCCTAGTGAGAAACAAATCTCTATGGTAATCAAAGGTGCACAGTCAGGAAATGAAACAAAGGTTTGTTTCCTTTCCCTCAGCTAAATAACAACTGGGAGTGAGAGTCTTGAATTTCCAGTTCCTTATTAGGAAGAGCTTAGAGACAAAAAGTGTGTTAATTCTGACCTATTACCCATCACAGGGCAGTGATAGCCTTATGGGAGTCTTCCCCCACCAACTTGTCTTGTTGAAATAAGCACAGCATAACATCATTTTAGTGTCCATGCTGCTATTTCAATGGAAGAGAAATAATAATAATAATAATAATAATAATAATAATAATAATAATAATAATAATAACAACAACAACAACAACAACAACAACAACAACAACAACAACAACAATAATAATAATAATGGAGCTTTGCACAAAGCAACTACAGACAAAGAACTGAATGTAATTCAGAAAGCTTGACTCAAGAATCCCTTTGGTTCCTGAAAGAGCAGTGGATGATACAAATGTCTCCATTTCAGAATCAGAATCAGAATAGAGCTGGAAAGGGACCTTGGAGGTCTTTTAGCAGGGGTGAAATGCTTTCGGTTTGGACTGGATCGCCCAATCCAGTAGCAATGGTGGTGGGTGGTTGGGAAAACCAGTAGCAAAAATCCCTGCCTCCCTCCATGCCCAGCTGAGCAGCGTGATCATCAGAGGTTGTTTTTTTTTTTACTTTTAAAAGCATTTTTTATTCAACCGAAAAAATGCTTTTAAAAGTAAAAAAAAAAATCTGATGATTGCATGGCTCAGCTGGGATCATTAGAGGCTTTTAAAAGCATTTTTAAACAACTTCTTCGGCCAAAGAGGTTGTAGAAAAAATGCTTCTAAAAGGCTCCTCTATCGATCCCAGCTGAGTTGCCTGATCATCAGAGGCTTTTAAAAGCATTTTTTTAACAACCTCTTTGGCCAAAGAGGTTGTAGAAAAAATGCTTTTAAAAGCAAAAAAAAAAAAAGTTGGCCATGCCCATCCAGACACATTACACCCCCCCAAAGCCACACCCACAGAACCAGTAGTAATAAATTTTACATTTCACCCCTGTCTTTTAGTCTAACCCTCTGGTCAAGCAGGAGACCCTATACCATTTCAGACAGTCTTTTATTAAAAACTTTCAGTGATGAAGCACCTACAACTTTTGAAGGCAAGCTGTTCCACTGGTTAATTGTCCTCATCATTAGGATGTTTCTCCTTCTTTCTAGGTTGCTTCTCTCCTTGATTAGTTTCCATTCATTATTTCTTGTCTTGCCTTCTGGTGCTTTGGAAAATAAGTTGATCCCCCTCTTCTCTGTGGCATCCCCTCAAATACTGAAATACTGCCATCATGTCATTCCTAGTCCTTCTTTTCTCTAAACTAACCGTACTCAATTCCTGCAACTGTTCTTCATATATTTTTGTCTCCAGGCCTTTGATCATCTTAGTTGCTCTTCTTGGCACTTTTTTCAAAGTCTCAACATCTTTTTTGTAAGGTGGTGACCAAAACTGGATGCAATATTCCAGGTGTGGCCTTACTAAGGCTTTATTTAGCAGTACTAATACTTCATGAGATTTTGATTCGATGCCTCTGTTTATGCAACCAAGGATTGTATTAGCTTTTTTGGCTGCTGCCGCACACTCATGTTTAAGTGATTGCCTACTAGGACTCCAAAGTCCCTCCTACAGTTACTTTACTATTTTATTATTTTGTTTCATTTCATTTCATTTATTTCATTCCATATTTTATTTTATTTATTTTATTTTGGTTGGGTTGGGTTGGGTTGGGTTGGTTTGGTTCGGTTTGGTTTAGTTCAGTGATGGGATTCAAAAAATATTACTATCGGTTCTGGGCATGGCTTGATGGGCATGGCAAGGGAAGGATACTGTAAAATCTCCATTCCCACCCTACTCCAGGGGAAGGTTACTGCAAAATCCCCATTTCCTCTGGATCATCTGGGACTCGGGAGGCAAAGAATAGATGGCCAGTCAGAGGTGGTATTTACCGGTTCTCTGAACTACTCAAAATTTTCACTATTGGTTCTCCAGAACTGGTCAGAACCTGCTGAATACCACTTCTGGTTTAGTTTCTTGGACTATAGAACATGCTACTCTTAGGATTTAGGAGGCCCCTAGTTAGGAATCAGCCCTACCTCCAACTTTACTCCTTCCCTACCCTTGCCCAATTATATTCCATCTGTTATTTTTCTACATGCATAGCATTGTTTCCCTGGACCCACTCATGCCATTTCAGATTCTTCTTCCCTCTGTTGAATACTCTAATCTTGCTATTTCCTGTTAATCATTCTTCGCAGCTAACCATCAACTTAATGCTTGTCTTCCCAAAATTATTATTCTTTTTCATATTGCTATTGAACTTCAACACTATTTTTCTTCCTTCCTGCACCCTGTAGTCACTAAATCTTCTTCCTCTTCAATGATTCTACTTGGGTCCCGAAAAACAAAGATGGGGTGAAAAAGCAAAATGTGCATATGGTAATTGGAGACAATTAATTGGCAGCTCAGGATTCATCAGGATGTCTTCAGAAATGCTGGATCCAAATACTCTTCATTTGTCCCACAGCCTGTCCTGTAAAAGAATCTCTCAAAATTATCATGTATTTTCACATATGTACAACATTAATCCATATATACAGGATGATAAAATTGTGCAACTTTGGTTGGAATCCCTGTTAGAGACTGAAACAAAATACCTATCAGGTCATATTTCTCTGAGATGCATGTGGGTGCCTGCTTATTGATAAAAGTCTTACAAAACCAATCTCAACATCACTGTGTATTTACTATCAAATGCCATTGGTATTTCTGCACTGTTTACTGATGCACACAAACATAATGGGGGAAGGCACAAAACAACTAAAGGGACTAGAAGATACACAAAATTTCACATGCAAAGCAGAGAATCTTTATTCATTAGGTTCTCTAATTTAGAAGCCAGGCCTTGCAATTTGGAACTCTAATGTTTAGGAAGAAATTACAGTAGAGGTAATCCTCAATTTATAACAGTTCTGTTGTGTCTGCGCCCCCTGAGACGGCCCTGCTGCCAGAAAGTGACTTGGAAAGTGAGGGGGAAGGGCCATCAGGACTTACCTCAGGAGCACCGGCTCCCCTGGCTCAGCTCCAGGAACCAGAAGCAGGCCAGGTGGAAAAAATAATGAGGCCTCCATCCCCTGACTCTTTCTCCCCCGCCATGCCATGCCTGCAGACCCAGCTGACAGCAATCAAGCTTGGTTGAATCCTAGGTTTTGTAGGCAGGAGAGGAGGGAACAACAGAAGCAAGGGTGGAGCAGGCCTAGGAAGTGCTGAGTCATGGAGCCACACGCCACAGGATATAAAAGGCAGCAAGAGCTGGTATGTCTCTTTGTAACAGGCAAATCCACTGATTGACTAGAGCTGAAGTTTGAGACTCACCAGCGTCGTGGAAGATAAGGGAAGCTCTTGGCAGACGCTGGCTGTTTTGCCGCCAGAGCTGATAGTGCCGGCTAATTAAGCCATCATTCGGACGGAGGCGGAGGACAGAACAAGTTCATTTAGTGACTGTTTGAAGTTACAATGTCACTGAAAAAAGAGACTTATGACTGTTTTTCACATTTACGACTGCTGTAGCATCCCCATGTTCATGTGATCAAAATTTAGACAGTTGGCAACTGACTCATATTTAGGACAGCTGAAGCATCCCAGGGTCGTGTGGTCACTTTTTGTGACCTCCTGAGAAGCAAAGTCAATGGAGAAGCCAGTTTCACTTAATTAACGTATTACTCAGTAAGCCGCCTGGGAAAGCCAAGGGAAATAATCAAAACTATGAAAAAGTAAAAGTTAGAATATTTTGGTGTGACAGAATATGTGATGTGACACTCAGAAATATACGGCATGGTTCACTTAATCCTCCAAGGAAAGACTGAAGGCAAGCGAGGTCCTGGCAGAAGAAGAACGTCATGGCTTCAAAATCCAAGGGACTGGTTTGGACAAACTCAACAGCAGTTTTTCGGGTGGCTGTTGATAAAATGATCGCCATCATCGTCTGATGATGGATATGGCACAAGAAGAAGAAGGCCATGTTACTAACCATGTAACAACTACTGTACACTGATTGACTTAACAACTGTAGGAAGAACGGTAGTAAAATGAGGCAAAACTCACTTACCATCTGTCTCGCTTAGCAACAGAAATTTTGGGCTTAATTGTGATCGTAAGTCGAGGATAACCTGTTGCATTTCAGAAGCATACTGGTTTTACTGGCGTACTGGTACTCTGCTCCAGAAGCATATCTTTTGTGTTGATATTCTTTCACAACCAAATTCATTTCTTTAGGAAGACCTTCCCGAAGCTATTCACCTACAAATAAAACAAAACTGTCAATCATTCTGAATCGAGATGCTTTAAAGTGGTTGGTTCAACTAATTAATGCCATGTCCATAAAAGATAGCAGATTGACATGCCATAAAATCTACACCTCTGATTATTTGGAAAGTCAAGTATGAAGTACCAATGGCCTCTTGTAGGCCTTTGAATAACTTTCCCTCTTCTATTACTGAGGAAAGTGTAGTTTGTCTTTCATTCCCATTCATTTTGTTTCCTCTAACGTGAAACTGACCAAGGAGGTATCAATTATACTAGTGGTGATATAAAACTGATGCTCTGAGTTTGAATCGGTGACATGCTAGGAGAAAAAGAAAATATTTTTCTGTAATAATACAATACTATTTGGAATTGTCCTTAAGCATTGTCCAGTTAATGCAAAATATCTCAGTCACAAGAGTTCCTATCTCCATAGATGCAGTGCAGCTACTAGATATCAAAAGCATTTGGGGTAATCTTCATTATTCTCACCCAGCTGGCTGGAGAATTCTGGTAGTTGAAGTCCAGAAGTCTTAAAGTCGCCAAGGTTGTGCCACTCTGATTTAAATGCTGAAAAAGTTATCTCAAGATTAGATCAACTGCATCCTGTCACATAGGCAGTTTATTTATGCATTCATTTTTTAGATATTGATTTTTTAAAAAACCATTTATATATATTTATTAGCAGAGAGCAAAGGAACTGATACACTTTGGTTCATTTTTGCATTGGCTGAGAAGAAGATGAACTTTTCCCCCCAAAGTCTAGAAATATCCTGGCTTAGTCACAGCCAATCTGAGTCAAATTAAATCCCATCAAAGGAAAAGAGGGGGGAAAAAAGACTTGAAATATTTGAAAGACTGGAATGAAACCCAGCTAGAGAAGAATTTAGGGACTGTAATAATCAACTGATATTTGATGTCAGGGTTTGTGTTTTATTTTGGTATTATAATACAGAGTGGCAGAAAATGTAATATAGAAATTTAATATGAAATTTTATTCTGCAACTTTGATGTATAAACAGTGCCACATATAATTACAATATCTAAAATTTATAATATATTTATAACGTAAAAATGAAAGAATATATAATAGAATAGAATAATAACAATAGAAAGAAAGAATCTTTCTGCATTTCACATATCTAAACAATGTCTCCCTCTCTCTCTCTCTCTGAATTTTGCTTCACAATTGTGATGCCCATGGCAAATCTACATAATTTCCCCTTCTCTTTTGACACCAGGAAACTGCAGCTGGTGTATGTTAGTTCCCTCTTCCTTCTTCTCCGTCAACATATAAATCCTTCCAGTATGATAATAGGATCTTGGATCTAATGTTGACTCCTTCTCAGATAGAAAATCTGCTACTCATATTCTACTGAGACTTTTCCCATGATTAGAATTATCCTTGGAAAATCATGTTTCACTTTCATCTCAAACTTTACCTGATACCTCTCATTTTCTCTAACGTAGGAAGCACATGTTTAATTGACATGATTCCAGTTCTTCATATTCATGCTTTTCATATGCATAATACTGATTTGACTATCTTAACCTGAACCTTGACACCTGTAAATGAGTGAAGCACTAATCTTTAGAAATTTAGGATTCTAAGTTTGTTTGTTTTTTTTACTTATGAAACTGCAGATTACATATTTTGGGAGCCTTGCATAAAATAGTTGTAACTGATCTCTATAACCTTGACCTGAAGCCTTTAATCCTGTTCCAAGGGATCCTTCTAAAATCCTTCTACAACAGGAAGGTTCTTTTGGCATGTGCAGGGAGCAGATCAAAACAGGCAAAAGCAAAGTTGTGGAGGTATGATAAAAGATTCACCCTTTTTGCACAATGTGTCAATATTGCACAATGCTGCAGCATTGCCATCTTTGATTGTTTTGATGTACAAACCCCTTTAGACATTTCTGGGTCGTTCATATGAGGAGAAATTGTTGTCCTAAGCAGTGATGGCTTTCAAATTTTTTTACTACCGGTTCTTGGGTGTGGCTTGGTGGGCTTAGTAGGGCTTGATGAGTGTGGCTTGGTGGGCATGGCAGGGGAAGGATACCAGTGGTGAAATCCAAATTTTTTTACTACCAGTTCTGTGGGCATGGGTTGGTGGGCATGGCAAGGGAAGGATACTGCAAAATCTCCATTCTTACCCCATTCCAGGGGAAGGATATTGAAAAATCTCCATTCTCTCCCCACTCTGGGGCCAGCCAGAGGTGGCATTTGCCGGTTCTCCGAACTACTCAAAATTTCCGCTACCGGTTCTCCAGAACCTGTCAGAACCGGCTGAATTTCACCCCTGAAGGATACTGTAAAATCTCCATTCCCTCCCCAATCCAGGGGAAGGTTATTGCAAAATCCCCATTTCCTCCTGATCAGCTGGGACTTGGGAGGCAGAGAATAGATGGGGGTGGGGCCAGTCAGAATTTTTACTAGTGGTTGTCCAAATTACTCAAATTTTCCGCTATCGGTTTTCCAGAACTGATCAGAACCTGCTGAAACCCACCTCTGGTCCTAAGTGTACAAGCTCTGTCTTACCTCATTGCCCTCTATATATACAGCTGATTTCATGTAGTGGAAAACTTCCTTTATCTCAAGAGGCCAGATTATGTGGATAAAAAGTGTAAGATCTCTATTACAAGGCGTTGCCCTTCACAGGTGGAAGACATCAAGAACAATGATGGAAGAATGATGGTAGTTAGCACCTTCCTTCTGTATAAAGCAAATGGGCACATTTAGTGGTGGGATTGAAATTTTTCTGTGGGTGTGGCTTGGTGAGTGTGGCTTGATGAATGTGGCAGGGAAGGATACTGTAAAATCTCCATTCTCACCCCACTCCAGGGGAAGGATTCTGTAAAAACTCCATTCCCTCCTTACCCCAGGAGAAGGTTACTGCAAAATCTCCATTTCCTCCCGATCAGCTGAGACTCAGGAGGCAGAGAATAGATGGGGGCTGGGCCAGTCAGAGGTGGTATTTACCAGTTCTCCAAACTACTCAAAATTTCCGCTACCGGTTCTCCAGAACTGATCAGAACCTGCTGAATACCACCTCTGGACACATTATATGGATTGTATCTATCCTGGATGCCACTCTAGTTCTATTTTAATGTCTCCAGGATTTACCATGAGTATGCCACAAAAAGGCAGCAAAAATATACAGTAAATTTAGACTGGTGTGGTCTTCTGGCACTTTTGTTTCAGGGAACCTAATAACACAGACATATTCATTTTAAAATCCTATTACCAAAAACTGAAAAGGGAGGAACTAAGGCCTACCATCCTGTCCTCACCTCCATCAGGTGATACCAGTTTAGACTTTTTGCTCCCTGAGAAGATGTCTCAAACGAAAACAGTGCATTGCTCTCCCTTCACTCTCTTTGACATAGCATGAGGTGCAGGTATTTGGATAATACTCTTTTCTTAACGTACATGAGATAATCTTCAGGCAGGGGAATTTTTTTTTGGGTGAAATGGCCTTCAATCATAAATTCAAAGGATTAGGAAATGAATCTAACTCTAGTGCACAAGACAAATATAAAAAAAGAATCTGTTTTCCCTGACAATTTAAAGAAAGCCTATTTACTTCAATATTATGTCAGGGCAAATAAATTCTTGTCTCCATTAAACATTTGCTAGAAAATTGTTTATGAATGTCTGCACTGAAGTGATGTTAACTTTCTTGACATTGAAGAGGTGTTATTTTAGATGAGAAAACCATTGCAAACTCTATGCATTTTAGAAAAGAGAAGCTTTCGCTACCGAGATGAATGAAAACTCTACACATAAAAGACTAATTTCCAAAATAAAATCTGCCGAAGACCATCATGAATTTCTGACATCTCTATGTTTGTGTTGATATCTTTGTGTTACAGATGTCTCTTAAAATATTAGTAATGAAAAGACCTGGATATCTAAAACTTTTTGCATACCTTCTGTTGAATGCACCGAAGTTAAACTAGGTAGAAGGGGCTAAATTGGTCCTTCCTTCTTCTGTTACACAATCTCTCCCTTCGTTCCTGCAAGCTTTCCCGTTGGACTATATAATATCTTTTCAGAATTCTTTATTGAATGAGAAGAAATCCAGAGGAAGAAGGGGCAGGAGGGAAAAATATATGGGACAGGGAACAGTGGTTAACTTACACTGTGTTAGGTTTGGGTATTGACGAGGCAGGAGACCAGGTTAGTGACAACAGCTCTTTAATATAGTGTGACCCAGCAAAACTCTGGAGAAAAACCTCTCCTTATATACACTTCAGCCTGAGGCTGCATCCAATCAGAAACGAGATATTTCCCGCCTAAAAGTCCCGCCAAAACTTACAGTAATACATTACACTCCTTCCCTCCCAGAAGGCACTTTGCCAATATTTGCATATCACTTCTCTACGTAGTCCTGCAGGTACGTGGGGCGTCTCCTGACTCTCCCGGACCTGCGCAGTTCACTTTCTGGAGTTGAGTCGAGCTTGCCGGAGGGACTTTTCGTTCCTCTGAGCTCCTCCTCCCGGCCATCCGGCCCTGGATTATTCGCCGGCTCGGACCTGCTGTCCTCTAGAGGGACCGGAGGGTGTCGCTGGACCTCGCCTGACTCAGATAAGTCTCTGTTTGGTTCTTTGCTTACGCTTTCTGTTTGTTCTTGGCGCCGGTCAGCTGTGGGATTAATTAAATCATAGTCAGGGCTGTTCTCGCCTAATTCTGCCTTATCGCTCAATCTGTTTCTTAATTGATCTATGTGGCGCCTCCAGATTCTGCCATCGTCTAGTTCCACTAGATAAGATTTGGGGCCCGTTTTGTCTATGACTATCCCCCTCTTCCAGTTAGGGCCGTCGCTGTAATTATGTGCCCACACCGAGTCTCCTATGTTTAACTCTCGGATTCTATCTGGTTTTGTTTTGAACCCGTCCTGTACGTAGTTCGGGTGTAGCCGGTCTAGCGGGCACCGTAGCTTCCGCCCCATTAAAAGCTCGGCTGGGCTGCGGCCGGTGGCCACACAGGGGGTCCTGTGTTGGACGGTTAGGAATGCGTCGATTTGTGCCTGCCAATCGCCGGGGCCGCTTCGTGATAGCGCTTCTTTCGCACTCCGGACAAAACGTTCAGCAAGGCCGTTCGACGCAGGGTGGAACGGCGCTGAGAGGGCATGTCGGATGCCCTCTTCAGCCAGGTACCCTTCAAATAATGCTGCGGTGAACTGTGGGCCGTTATCGGACACGAGGGTGTCCGGTAGCCCGTGCGTGGCGAAAAGGTGTTTTAGTGCTGAGATGACAGCTCCCGCGGTTGTGGATTTCATTAGGATGATCTCCAGCCATTTGGAGAATGCATCCACCACAATTAGAAATGTTTGGCCGTGGAAGGGGCCGGCAAAATCAATGTGTATGCGGGACCAAGGGCCTTGGGGTTTCTCCCACTCCAAAACTGGGGCCGTAGGTGGTAGTGGTCTGATTCCTGACATACTTGGCATCGGCCAACCCTGTCACTGATTTCCCTGTCCATTAGGGGCCACCAGACATAGCTCCTAGCCAAACCCTTCATCCTCACAATTCCTGGGTGACCTCATGCAGGAGTTCCAGAACTTTTTCTCAGCTTCTCTGGAACTACCACCCTATCCCCCCAGAGCAGGCACCCCCCTTGCACAGACAATTCCCCTTTTTTCTTTACAAATTCCTTGAAACGGTCGCCCGGCGCAGCGGGCCATCCCCTTTGAACCCAACTGATTACAGTCCTTAAAACAACGTCCCGGTAGGAGGCCCGAGCCACTTCCTGCGATGTGACTGGCCCCGAGTCCAAAGAGTCAATTAGTAGAACGGTGTGCCCGGGTGGGGTCCTCGATTTCCCTGGCAATGGGCATCTGCTCAATGCGTCCGCATGCCCCAGCTCCTTTCCAGGCCGATGCTGCAGCTTGTAGGAGTATGCGGTCAAAAAAATAGTCCATCTGGTCAGTCTAGGTGAGAGTGCTACTGGCGTTGGGCGGTCGCCAGCCAGTAACCCCAATAGCGGTCTGTGATCAGTGACAATTTCGAAATCTCGCCCTAAAACCGATTCGTGGAATTTTTCACCCTGACACTATTGCGAGAGCCTCCTATCTAGCTGGCTGTAATTCCTTTCAGCCGGGACATCGCTCGTGAATAGAACGCTATAGGGGCTTCAGTGCCGTTTGGGAGTCTGTGGCTAAGTACCGCTCCTACTCCATAGGGGGACGCATCACAAACCAATACTAACGGCAGTCTGTTGTTGTATTGTATTAACAGGCTATCGCTTGATAGCAAACTTTTTACTGCCTCAAATGCCCTATTCTCTGACTTCCCCCACGACCAAGCAGTGTTTTTCCAAGCAATTTATGCAGCGGTTCAGCAACGTTGCCTTGTCTTTTAAAAACACGGCGTAAAGTTTACCAGACCCAGGAAAGCCTGGAGTTCTGTCTTGTTTTTGGGTGCTGGGGCTCTCTTTATCGCCTTGACTTTGCTCTCAGTGGGTGAATCCTTTTGTCTATTCTATAGCCCAAAATTCAACAGATTCGACCCCTATCTGACACTTGCTTGCTTTGACTTTTAATCCTGCCGACCTAAAAATGGCCAAAACTTTCCTTAATCGCTTCCCCAGTTCTCTTAAATCTTCCCCTGATACCAACACATCATCGAAATAGGGTACGACTCCCGGTAACCCTTGTAGGGGCCGCTCCATCAAATTTTGGAATAGCCCCGGGGCCACACTCACCCGAACTGTAACCGGTGCACTTAAAGGCACCCGGTGCGTTACAATGGTCTGGGCTTCAGCTGTGCTAGCATCTACGGGTAGCTGTTGGTACGCTTGTGCCAAGTCTAATTTGGCGAAAACTTGTCCGTGCCCTAGTGAGTGCAATAAGTGTTGCACTACTGGAACTGGGTAGGCGCTCTTTTGCAATGCTTTGTTCAAGGTAGCCTTGTAATCAGCGCAAATTCTTATGGACCCGTCTGGTTTTATAGGGTGACGATTGGCGTCCCCCATTTGGCATGGTCAACTGGCACTAGTATCCCCTGGCTGACTAATTTATCTAACTCTTTGTCGATTTTAGGTTTGAGTGCAAAAGGAACCCTCCTTGCCTTTAACCTAATGGGAGCTATTTGGGGGTCTAAATTGAAGGAGATAGGGGTCCCTTGTACTTGCCTAAACGGTCCTCGAATACGTCTGCGAATTCCTCCAGTAGGGCGTTTGCAGGTTGCATCCGCTCCGTGGACGCCAGTCACCCCATTCCCAACGCCCGGAACCAGTCTAGCCCCAGCAAACTTGGCAAGGTTCCTCGACTAACGTGATGGGCAGGGTCTTTTCGTATGTCCCGTACTTGACCTCGACGGTCGTTGTCCTCGAACAGGGATGCGGTTGCCCTGGTAATCCTGCACCCGGAGCCGTTGTTTCTGTAGCTTGCGCTTTGCGATGTGCGGCAAGGCTTTCACAAAAGTGTCCCAGGACATGATTGTGATAGCTGATCCTGTGTCTACTTCCAGTCGGCACGTACGCCTTCAATTGTCGGGTTTGTGAAGATCTTTTCTTGATGCGGGTAGCTGCGTGGTCTATGGTAACAGTCATTCGGTTTGACTTGGCTCTTTCTTTCCTGGCCAATCGCGGTCGCCTCGCCGATCTCGCGCTCTGATTGGCTGGTTTGAAATTTCGGCGGAATGTGGGGTTTGCATCTCTGACTCAGAGCCGCTCTGATTGGCCGATTTGAATTTTCGCGGAAGGTTGGGGTGCTCGGCAGACTTGAGCCAGGTGCCCTTCCTTTCACACCGCCGGCAAATGGCGTCCCTGAACTTACATCTTTGGCGCTGATGTCGCCCGCAACTTCCGCATTCCTCCGGGTCTTCCTTGTCGATTTTCCGGTGTAGTGGACTTCTTCCTCCTCTTCGCTGGTTGACTCACGATAGGTTTCTTCGTGGTGGACTGTGCTCGGCTTTGCGCCCGCCATCGGCGTGAGTCGCTTTTGTAAGGTGTCTGCTGCATGGTTGGACATCTCATGGGCTCTGGCTTCGTCCAGAGCGTTTGCCAATGTCAGGTTGCTCTTGGCTAGCAACCGTCTCCTCAAACGGATGTCTCTGACCCCGTATAAGTTGTTCCAGCAGCTCTTCGTCCAGATCGCGGTACTGCAATGCTTGGAGGCTTGTCTCAGGGCTGCCATGTAGTCGCTGATAGACTCGCCTTCTTGTTGCCTGCGCTCCCCAAACTCGCATCACGAACGTATTTGGACGGGGCTGGTGCGTAGTGATTCTTCAGGAGGGTCTGAAGGGTCTGCCACGACACGGAGTGTAGCGGTGTTGGCTCGCTAGGGCTTCTGCGACGGCGATGACTGCTGACCCACAGTGGCTTATGAAGTAAGCCCGTTTGCGGTTGTCGGAGACTCCCTGTAGCTCGTTTGCCTCCAGGAAACTTTCGAAACGGGTCATATATATTCCCCATGTCTCCTGGGCAGGGTCAAACGGAGTGGGTGGCGTGTAGCCGGTCATCGCTGCATTCGCCGTCACCTTGCTGGGTTTGATTCTCGTAGTGAGTTCAGCTCTGTTCTGGTGCTCTGCCTCAATATCCCACCTTCGTCGCCAATGTTAGGTTTGGGTATTGACGAGGCAGGAGACCAGGTTAGTGACAACAGCTCTTTAATATAGTGTGACCCAGCAAAACTCTGGAGAAAAACCTCTCCTTATATACACTTCAGCCTGAGGCTGCATCCAATCAGAAACGAGATATTTCCCGCCTAAAAGTCCCGCCAAAACTTACAGTAATACATTACACACTGTTTATAGCTTATATATACAAAGTGATACCTCAGTACTTGATTGCTTCAAAACTTGTCAAATTTCGTACTCGTTCCATTTTGATGCAAAAATGTTGTCCTGGTACTCACTGTTTGTCTGGGATTTGAAACACTGTGCTAGGAAAAGGGGGGCAGCCATTGAGAACAGACAGAAAGTCAGCCATGCTGGGAAGGTCATTGCAAAAGGAAGAGGGGAACTCTAAAATATGTCTTGTACAAATGCAGTTAATCAACACAACATTTTCAGGGAGCTCAGTTCTGAAATCATGTTATGAGTACTTGTTAAGGCCCAAAAAATACTCTCCAGAACAAGGATGTCAAACTCAATTTAATTGAGGACTGCATCAATTAAAGGTCTGTTTGACCTTGGGGGTGTGTGGGGGTGGCCAGCTTAACGTCACTCATGTCAGGGGCACCTGTGGTGGCCTGGGAAGGGCTAGGGGGATCCATTGTTTCCAGTGGAGAAAGGTGAGACCAGGGAGAGTGCCAAATCCTTGTCCTTCAGATGAGCCTCACTGTCCCTCTCAGGCCATATGGAGGAGGCCTGGTGGTGGCAAGGCCCCAAGCGGCAAGACCCCAAGCCCTAGGCAGCAGACGGCAAGTGCCCATCCTGTCCCTCAAGCTCCCAGGGCACTGGGACCCCACAGCCCAGCCCAGCCTCACTTCCCTGAAGGAGTGCCTGGCTGTGCTTACCTCCTCCTTGAGGCTGCTGCTGCTGTTCTCGCTCTCCTTGGCCAGGTTGCTCATGGTGTGTGCAGGACGGCGAAGTGTGTGGGTCAGAGGGAAGCACACTCCCCCTCCAAGTAAGGAGACCTGGCTTTGTAACCAAGCATCCTCAGCGATAGGATGGGAGACCACTAGGAGAAGTCAGGAGAAGGAGACAAGAGGATGGCAAAAGGGCAGCAGGGCTGCTGGTGGCCAAGTGCTAAGGCAGGATTTCCCTCAGATCCTCTCATTATATTCTCCTTCCTTCCTTCCTTCCTTCCTTCCTTCCTTCCTTCCTTCCTTCCTTCCTTCCTTCCTTCCTCCTTTTTCTTCTTTTTCCTTCCCTCTTCATTCTTTCTTCTTCCTTCCCCTCTTTCCTTCTTTTTTCTTCTTTGCTCTCTTCTCACTTTTCTTTTTTCTTTGTCTTTCTGCTTCCCCTTTCTCCTTTTCTGTCCCTTATTGGATGCTCAAAGGCAAAAGGGCAAACATTTCTCAATGCCTCCTTGCCTTGTGATCAGATGCCACTTGTGCTAGTATTTTGTTTTGCTGGCACGCTGCCAGTGAAAATGGAGCTAGGGAGAGCCATGCATGCCCACCCCCCAGGTTCTGTTTCTGGCTGTGACAGCCTCCTGAAGTGCTCTGCCAGTGAAAACGGACCTCATTTTCATTGGCAGAGGGCTGCAGGAGGCTGTTGCAACTGGAAACAGAGCCCAGGAGGGCTGTGCATGGCCCTCCCAAGCTCTGTTTTCACTAGCAGAGGCACTGCAGGCCAGTCCTTTGCTGTTTCCAGGGCATCCCTGTGGGCCAGATCTAAGCACCCCATGGGGTGGATCTGGCTCGCAGGCCTTGAGTTTGACACTCCTGCTCTAGAATTTGGCTGTTCCAGTAGACAATTCTTAGGGCCCTTGTCCCTTATCTTACCTTACAAGACCTGATTTAGACCTGAATGGATAGATGAATTGTTTGAGTATAGGTTTTTCAGATTAAAAGAGAAGCTGGAAATGTTGTGATTTGGCTTGGTTAAAACACCAAGACATTTTAAATGGCTTTCTCTCTCTCTCTCTCTCTCTCTCTCTCTCTCTTTTTGATGAAGCTCATTCAAGTAAGCCAAGACGTTTACGTATGCAAAATTGGTAATAGGCCATAACCTCCTTGGTTTGTGACAGGAATTCTTGGCATATGCGGTCTCAAATTGCATTGACCTTTTATGCTGCCAAATTGCATTGCAATTTCATGTCTAATTTGCTGTCTTCTCCAGTCCTAGATTCCCTTCAGCATTTGTTACATTTCTTTTTTTTTTTCTGTTTAGCCTTCTACTTCCTGCTAGCTGTGAACATGGAATATTTTCCCTCACATTTCTAACAGAATTGCTGAGTATTACTCAGAATCATAAAAAAACCCCAACCCTTTCTTGAGATTAGAGCGAAGATCCTCCTAATCCGCTTTCTTTATTTCTAGATATCTTCCTGGATATATCCAGAAAAGGAAAGTGTGACTCAAAGCTAGGAAATTCTGTCAAGGAGTTTTCTTCTTTTCATTCTTTCTGTTTCTACTTCTTTTGCTTCCTCCTTGATTAAACATATAGAAAACAAACAGTTCTACCACAGCGGTGATATACTACAACATGGCCCTAGCTCCTTCCTATAACTTCAAATATAATGCTATGTTGGCTAGGAATTATGAAACTTGAGATACTTAAGGTGACCTGCTTTAAAAAGGATGCAAACTTTTTTGTGTGATTTACACACTGACATGTAATGGAGGCGCTTCCCTCTTCTGTTTCCCAAACCAGGTATCTGGCATGATGCTGAGAAGGTATTCTGACCTAGGCTCCCTTAAAACGCAGGAAGCAGGAATTGGCCCCAGCAAAACCTCTTTTATTTACACGACTGTGAATTACTTTCATTCACAGTCAGCAAGGTTTGTCCAAACAGTTTTTCAAAGGAATATTTATCAACACACCTTGGCAAGCTGCCACGTAACTTGTTTCCAAATGCAGAGTAAGGCAAAACTTGGCAGAGTCTTAGAATCACAAACAGAACTCTACACTCTTGAAACTACCAATTGTTTCTTGCAAAAGCCCCCTCTCCGTTCGCTTTTCTTTTGTTTCCTATGGGAGGGGCCAATCATCTTCAAGGTGTGGCTTTACTCCCAAGTCGACCCTGTTTTCTGAGTTGTTCTTGTTTTCTGGCAACTCTGTGCATGCACACACTGGGAACAGGCTCCAGCTTTTCCTCTGCCTCACTGCTATCTATCTCCCTCTCTACCTCTGACACAGAGCCCTCATCTGAGCTTTCCCCAGCCCCCACGACTGGCCCTTGTTCCTCCCCAACCTTCTCACTGTCTGACTCTGCTGCCAGCTCCACAACAGAAGGCTTTCCCCATCCTGATGGAAAGAAAAAAAAACAATAAAAAAAGGAAAGGTGCCAATATTTGTGCAAATGTAATGAAAGAGGATGGTGATTATAGCAGTTGGTAGGCAGGGATACCAGGGAGTTCACTTTAACTCAAGGGTCCTTCTACTTCCCATCTATTTTGAAAAAGGCCCTTTGTGGATTGCACAATTCCCAGGTTCTCCTTTTCTTCTCAAAGTATTCTGCATATCAGGAAGCTAGGATCCAGTAGTTTCATTCAGTGGCATTTAAGCGCATCATATTTCTTGAGAAGGAGTGGGAATCTGCTCATTCATGGAGAAGATGGGCATCATCATGTTTTTGCAGCGATAAGTCTCTTTTGTTTCTCAGAGCCAATTTCTCAATACAGATCAGACTTCTGAGCCTGTACTTACCTGGCATTTGTGTCTACTGTTGCTTTCTTTTAACGCTGCAGGTTTGCCAATCATTCTGGACTGACGGGCGCTTCTTGGCAAACTCTTCCTCCCTTTCGCTTAGTTTTTCTCACTCACCGTCAAATGTTTTTTTTTTTTTTTTGATCTGTGCTAGGGATTTATCAGCTTAATTAATCTAATCTCTGCAGTAGCATCCATATGAACCACAATGATTTTTAACAATGTTTCATTGATCCTTGTAATCACTGAATGAGTATAAAGAGGTGCTGTAGCATATGGTAGGATTTCTTATCACAGAGCTTTATATTTTAGCATTTTGGTGGGTGTTTTTTTTTAAATACAGTTAATTCATTTTAATTGGAATTGAACTTCTGCCTAAGGAAGAGGTCACTTAGTTATATTTCTCCTTTGGCAAGATTACATTCTAAATGTTCCATAAAGCCTTTCTTTCTTGCAGTTATATCTTCAGTAAAGCATTGGTTACAGCAACATTTTAAAACCCAGTGAGATAAAATCTGCCTCAATAGCTTTCCCTAAATTGGTGCTCTCCACATATATTGGACTATAATTCAGCTGAGAATTCCCCAGGCTGGCAAGTGATGGGTTTGTAGTCCAACACGGGGGGGAAAAATGTACCAAGTTGGGGAAGACAATGTCATAGCATGAGATACAACAACACCAAAATATTCTCAGATACTGGAAGAAGAACAAAGGGAGATATTTTGTCCTAATCTTGGGAGGGAGCAGTGGTAACCCAGACCTGTGTTGGTTTCATTGGAAAGAGAACAATATAAAAATTGTTCTCTTCCCAAAAATAGCTGGCCAGAAACAAAGAAAATATTCAACCTTAGTAAAACATACCAGTATTAAAAAACTATTTTCTTTCATTTGGTAATCTAATATTCCATGAAACATGGAACTTTCCAGAAGGAGCTGGCACCCAGACCTACTCCTATTGATTACCTGTTCAGATTTTCAGTTCTTTGTTCTACATGAACTTGAAGTTGCTGATTGGATTTTCTTCCTATTTCCTCATTTGGACCAGATCTACCTTGGCTGGTTTTGTTCTTGTCACTCCTTTATGCATTGTGTTTGCATGTATACAGTTGAAATGCTCTGTCACTTGCTTCAGCACTTTTTGATCAAGGTGCTGAAAATTCATGATTTAAAGTAGGAAAGAAGCAATGGTCTCATTGATTCATCATTATCTCGCTAAATGAATCTAACATATATCTACTCAGATATAAATTTGATTGAGTTCCATTGGTCTTCTAGCCAGATGTGAGGCCAATAGATATGGAATTATAGCTCCCCAAATCTCCCTTTTGTCTGACAAAAATATCTGACAATGCAGTTTTATTTTTTCTGCATTTTTCTGTTTCTGGCCTTCAATAAATAATCATGAATGACATATTATATGAAAGAGATTTAAAAGATGCTCTATTGGAAATATACATTTCCAATTTTCTTACGTTACACACAAACTAAATCCAATCTACATAAAACTACTTCAGAGGAAGATAGCACAGAATAACATGAGCCAATTATCTAACATTAAGTATTCAAATATTTATTGAGTCATAAATGCAATGATGCCGATAAGTATCACTTTTGGATCATTACCATTGATTTTTCGAGTCAGCAGATTCTAATATGTTGGAAGTCATATTAATATGCATGATTGGAGGATTAACATTATTTTAGCTCTTGCTCGTGTATAATAGGCAAACCGGACATAATTTATTTCTAATTTCGTTACAGATTGCTGTCAGACTTTCGCTTAGTCTAGTTTTTCTAGACTACTGATGAGCTGACTAGATTAGCTACTAACATGAATGTTTCACAGTAAAAGTTTTTTTTTTTAATCAAGAGAAAAAAAATAACCTAACATGAAAACCTTACAGATTCAAATATGCAATATGTCTTCTGCCTAGTTAAATGAACTCCTTTTGGTGTACATATTTACATTAAAGGACACACAATTGTAAAGCAATGATGGCTATGACCCGAGTGTATTCATCAGTTAATTACTTGCTATTACTAACTTCAAATGGAGCAGACAAGGTCCTTTTCTGATAGATTGTTGTAAATGTACAAGAAATTCTCTTTATGCTTTTTTGACCAATCAACATATCAGTTTAGAGATTTGCTTGCAAGCCCCACAAAGATCAGCCATCATTAAAATTAACCACATGCTGATTTAATCAACATATAGCTTTGTTAATTACTAAGGTTTTTTTTCCCTTTATGTCCATCTGCTTTTAGGGATTTAGTGAACCTGCAACAGATGTTCATGTAAATATAATAAAGTAGTTGCCATGTAAATATAACGTTTTCCAGAATGCTTGTAATAGCCTTTCAATTTATAGAGGCACTTTCCCCTATCACAAGCTTAGCGAGTTAAATAGAAAACTGATAACTTTGTTAAGGCAGGGATTGGATTTGTTTCCTTCTTAAGACCTTTCCCTTGGCTTCCTGTAAATTGTGCCCAAATGAAATGAGGCTCTAGAGATTTGCTATTGCACTGGGAGCAGAAATGAAAAAGAGTTACCCCATTCCCAGTCAGTTCCAGAGTACAAGGAGTTAATTACCAAGTTCACAATGGAGATGACTTATTCATCTTGAATAATAATAAATGAAACAGAGTTCACATATCTAAATGGTTCAGCTTTGGATATTTTTTTTAACCTTTCAGTCTATCAAAGCGTCTGCATTCAATGAGTCTAAATAAGGAGTAACACTTTCCACCTTAACATTTCATGGCAGGTATTTTGAACTAAGTGAAAATATATGATCAACTTTTGAAAAGAGAATTCTGTGTAGTAATGAGATCACACAAAGCAAATTAGTAGATTTTTTTTTAATATATCTGAAATTACTCTCTTTTTAAAAGGCATTCCCTACAGTCATTCATTTCTTCTCCAGTATTAAATGAAATTGAAATGCTTGGATGGTTACAGTGTCATGCAAATCAAACAGAAATCTTCCTTACAATGGAAACATGGAACAATCTTACCAGGGATCAAAGCGGAATTCTCAATTGAAATTTCTCCTATTAATTGAACATGCTTTTTACACATTTAGCTTTGAGTGCCATTTGCAGGTCCAAGCAACCGTCAAGATATCTGACATATTTGTCATGTACTATCCAAACATATAATATTGTGAGATTTCTGTTTCATCATTTCTGATCTAAATGAAATATAATGCCTGCCCTTTGGAACATGTCACCATCCCCCTATCCTTCTACAAGAGCTTGAAGACATGGCTCTGTGGTTGTATTTCTCACGTGTGTTCTCTTTCATTGCTTATTTTATTGTTCTATTATCTCACTTCTGTTCTGTTCACACTCTGTTCATTTTTTCCTTTTTTTATCAGTGTAAGCACTGAGAGTAGCCCCACAGTGAGATAAGTGGCATATGAATTTAACAAATAAATAAATAACATTGTTCATTCACTCTATACTTGATGGAGAAATTCATTTTTATTATTTGTTGCTTTATTTGTTGTGGGATTTATTTATTTATTTATTCAGACCGTGAATGTTCTGCATTTTGGCTATTTTTCTAACTACTGGAAATGCGGGAGTATCTTCAACATAGTCAGTATTGTCCTATCCAAAGGAAGTTTCACAGCAAGAGAGTCAGTTCTTCACCCATTTAAGGCATTAAAGATCAAGGCTAATACATTGAATAATGCCCACGGTCACATTTCTCCAGTAAGTTGGATTGAAAAAATCCCCTCCCCCCAAAAAAAGACGTGGTATACCAGCAGAGTTAAGTTTGGCATCTTCCAAAATTTTGATACACCAAACTTAAAAAGTTTGCTTCCACTGCCCTAAACCAGGGGTGCCAAACTGAAGGCCAGCAGGCTGGATCCAGCCTGTGGGGTGCTTAAATCTGCCCTGTAGGGCTGCCCTGGAAACAGCGAAGGACCAGGCCACAATGCTTCTGCCAGCGAAAATGGAGCTCTGTTTTGCTGGCAGAGGGTTGTAGAAAGCCGTCGCAGCAAAAAATGGAGCCTGGGAGCCCATTTTTGCTGGCATTGCACTCGGGCCAGCACAGGCGCCCCCGACATGAGGTCAAGCTGGCCACGTCCACCCTGGTCATGCCCATCCAGCCCCAAGGTCAAACACAACCCTGATGTAGCCCTCAATGAAAACGAGTTTGACACCCCTGCCCTAGACAGCTACAGTCTGATACCAAAAACAATGGGCTTGGTGGATCAATGTATTAAATGAAAACTATGTTCCACTTCTAATTCAAGAAGATGCATTTCTTTTTCCACAGATGAGTAGATTCTGAATAAGAAAATCTACTAAATCTTCAAAGATCTTCCCCATGTTCCCCATGTAATAAAATCTCTAGCAGACTCTGGGAAAACAGAAGAAGAAGAAAAAAAAATACTCTTATAAAAGAGATACCTCGTTGTAGAAGAAATAGATAGAACTATGTTTCCGTTTTTGTGCTAGGTATAAATCAAACAGCAGAATTGCTCTGATAGGCTTTCAAGATTCTGTGACACTAGCAACAAAAGATCTTTCCCGAAACTGATGTGATTCTTGTGTCTTGAGTTTGCCAGCCTTGCAAAGCTGGAGACATTCCCATTCAGTCACACATGGAAAATATATATATATATATATTTTGCTAGAATAGCCCCAAAGGAGCCTTCTTTTTTTCAGCTTTTCTAGTGAAAGAAAAAAAAAATCAAACTTCTTTAATGCGAGCCTTAATTGATGTATTTACTAGGAAACCTATAGCAATAGGACAAGTGGTTTTGAGCTAAGCTGAAACACTGTTTATGATCTAACATGAGCATAAAGCTCAAATACCGACCATCTGTAGAAGCCTGGAAAGGAGGTGGAAATGGAATCACATCAAAAACTGCAATTATCTTCGAGGCAGAACATGTTTCATCATTACTTTATCTCATATTGATATTTTATTTCCCTTCTATGATAAGCTGTCACGGCAAAGTCAAGCCTAAGGCTACGGATGCTATATTTGACCAGCAAAAGATGGGCATGCAGCCAGCACTATCTCACCTAAAAATGAGCCTTCTTACTAATATTACCTTTGAGAATCGTGTTACAACCAACACAATTACTGACATATGAAAAACAGGGTCAGTAATTAGCAAACAATTTTTCCCTTTAATATTGTGAGACTTTTCACCTACTAAATGCTTGTCCCACGTGACATTACACAAATTTGGTGCAATAATGTTGGACATAAAACAGCTGGCTCTGGAACAGGATGCTCTTTTAATCAGCAGACTGAGGATTTTGCAAAGAAAATTGTGCTGCTGGAGGAAGCAGATCCCTGGATAGAGTTGCTGTTTTGAGCTCCTGAGTTTTAGGGATCAAATATTATCTATTCAACCTGTCCAATAGGTGTTGTTGTTGTTCTTGCTGTAAGAACAATTGTTCGGTTTCCATGGTAGAGGTTTTGAGATCGGCGCTGGGTAATCTGGATGTAGAATCAGAAATGGCCAACTTTGTCAACCAATCACTCCCTGTTATTTAATGAAGAAAAAAAAGGGCAGTTGAGAAGTCCCACTGGAATAATCAAACAGTTAAATTCAGGACAGCTCATTTTTTCAATGCTCTAGGCCAGGTGTGTCAAACTCAATTTCATTGAGGGCCGCATCAGGGTTGTGTTTGACCTATGGGGAGGGCTTGGCCAGTGTATGTGTGGCCAGATTGACGTCACTCATCAAGGCTCAATGAGTGATGTTGAGCTGGCCACACATACCCTGGCCATGTCCCCCTGGCCTCCCGAGGTTAAACACAACCCTCGGCCCTCGGCCAGCGCTGCCTCCCTGGGCTCTGTTTTTGATGGCAGAGGCACCACGGTCCAGTCCTTCCCTGTTTCCAGGGCAGCCCCATGGGCCAGATCTAAGCAGCCCAGCCCATGGGCCTTGAATTTGACGCCCTTGCTCTAGACAAAAAGTCATTGCTTCAAATGTACCAGATCATTTCTGAAGTTGTTAACATTTAGTGTTCTGGCAAGAGCTCAGTTGTAACTGAAACTAGGGATTTGGATCCTGCAATCATTCAGAAGAGCACCACCAGTCAGCTTGATCAATAATGAAGGATGCCTGGAATCCTAAACCAACCAACCTATACACTGTTCTGTATCACTCAGTTAAATGCAGGGCTCATTTAAGTGTTCAGTTTTCAGCTCTATTTCCATTATCTCTTTCACTTCCTCCAACTTTTGAAACTCTCTGTAGCATCAGCACAGCTATCTGTCATCCTCTTCATGAAACACTTGGGAGTTTTACAGTTCTTCTTCTTCCTCCTCCTCCACCTCCTCCTCCTCCTCCTCCTCCTCCTCCTCCTCCTTCCATAACTTCTCCCTCACCCATTCTGTGCAACTGACTTCTGCTGCGGATCACTTGCTTGATCAAGTGCATGGGCCCAGCTTGGCTTTTGGTTGGAGGCCATGCATAATCTGCAACGTAATTGGGGAGAACAACCATCACATCATTTATCAAGGTTACAGGTGGTTTGAGAAGACTAACATTTTCCTGCTGTGGTGGATACAGTACACTTGGCTATAGTAGCTTTGAGTGGGATTTTGAATGTAGTAATGAAGAAAGTACAATGTGTTTAATGATTTCTCCAAAAAAAGGATTCACACACCTTAAATTAATGCCAAGAACTGTTGGGTTTATTTTATTTTTATAAAATTTGAGGGCACTGAACTGGATTTGAGATGACTTGCTATTGATTTTAAGCTCAATATCTGTTCCCTTGGCTTTCAGCTTCACTTTCCCATTTAGCAAATTAGAATTTAAGCAAGTGTTATGCGTAGAAAGAAAAGGTAGTATGGTCACATTTCCTCTAAATTGTTCTCCCCCCTAAATAGCCACTTCTGGTAAGGCAAGCTCCAGAGACCTTCATTAAACCAGAAGGCATAGACAACTGACTACAACTAATCCCTACCTCTACTGGATGGAACCAAGGCAGGCCAGGTGGCTTGAGAGTAAATAGCTAGGGAGAAATCTGCTTTTATTCTTTGAAGTTTCTGTTTCAATTTCAGCTGAGCTGGAATCTTCTAAGATGCAGAAAGGAATCAAACCCACCCAAAGTTTTAAGCACAGCTGGCTAGTAGAGAAAGAGCAATTTATTTTTATTTCATTTTGGCTTGAGGCTTTCTTATTTTAAAAAGCTCCTTTTAATGAGGCCCATCTATGATTTTGGATAAGCTGGTCATTTGTTCACGTTTGTTCTTAAATCCAGGTTTCCAGAGGTGAGTAGATTCTGAATAAGAAAATCCACTAAGTCTTCCAAGATCTTCCTCATGTTCCCCATGTAATAAAATCTCTAGCAGACTCTGGGAAAACAGAAGAAATAGAAGAAAAAATACTTGTATAAAAGAGATACCTTGACAGAACAATAGACAGAACAATGTTTTTGTTTTTGTGCCAGGTATAAATCAAACAGCAGAATTGCTCTGATAGGCTTTCAAGATTCTGTGACATTAGCAACAAAAGATTAGCAACAAAAGATCTGTAGATGTAGGTGTAGGGTTTCTTGCCTAAGCAGAGGGTTGGACTAGAAGACCTCCAAGGTCCCTTCCAACTCTGTTATTCTATTCTATTCTATTCTATTCTATTCTATTCTATTCTATTCTATTCTATTCTATTCTATTCCTTTCCAGAAACTGATGTGATTCTTGTGTCTTGAGTTTGCCAGCCTTACAAAGCTGGAGACATTCCCATTCAGTCACACATGGAAAAAATGTATATATTTTGCTAGAATAGCCCCAAAGGAGCCTTCTTTTTTTCTGCTTTCCTAGTGAAAGAAGAAAAAAAAAGTCAAACTTCTTTAATGAGAGCCTTAATTGAAGTATTTATTAGGAAACCTATAACAATAGGATGAGTGGTTTTGAGCTAAGCTGAAACATTGTTTATGATCTAACATGAGAATAAAGTTTGAACACCAACCATGTGTAGAAGCCTGGAAAGGAGGTGGAGATGGAATCACATCAAAACCCGCAATTATCTTCAAGGCAGAACATGTTTCGTCATTAATTTATCTCATATTGATATTTTAAGTTTGTCATTTGTTCACGTTTGTTCTTAAATCCAGGTTATTCTTTCATTAAGCCTAACACCCCAACTCCTCTGCTCTTGTACATTTAATAAGCTAAGTATTATTTTGCACATACATTTTTGGTATTAGTTTGTGGCTTGGAGTATAATCTATTGACAGTGTCTTAGAACATCCAGGCATCTGTAGACAGACTACCAGTTATACGTCTTCAGTTGTCTAGTCTCTTTTCAATTAACAGAAGGCAATTTCCTGCTTTTACTCCTATTTTCCTAGATGAAGATGACAAAAGGGAATGAAGATAACAAATACCAGTTGGATGGAGTAACTACTTCATGCTCCAGATTGTCTGAATGAGGCAGACCAGTTCTGGTGATGATAGTTTTATGAGCAATCTGAGGTTTCAGATTCAGAAGCTGAATAGCTTGACACCAGCCTGCACCATAGGAATTACAGTTAGTCCTTGTTTAGCAACCACAATTGAGATTGGCAACTTGATCATTAAGTGAGGCAGTAACTAAGTAAAATTGCAACTATGCTTATGAGCTTACTTTAGCCTTCCTTTGATTTATAGATCTGTGAAGGTTGTAAATGTGAGGACTGATCTTAAAGTTAAGGTTTTTTTTACCACGACTGAAATTGCAACAGGTCACTAAATGAAAGTTGCTAAACAAGGGGTACTGTAGTTAAAAAGCACAGGTGCAGGCTAAGTCAGTTAATACCGAGCCAGAGTGGTCAAGATCCCAACTGCTCAGCGAATTAAGAAGATCAAGGAAGTCAAGTCATTTCCTTGAAAGAAAGAAGTGAGATTCTTACAAATCAGTCATACTTGTAGTAAGTAGGAGCTACAGAAGAGCAACTGCAGCTAAGCTCAATGGTGGGTTGCTACCGGTTTGCACTGGATCAGGCGAACTGGTAGCGGCAGTGGGGGGAGGCTCTGCCCACCTGCCCAGATGTTTCTGCGCATGCACAGAAGTGTTGCGCATGCATGTGAGTGCGTGAGCGCCCATGACCGAACTGGTAGCAATGGGTTTTGAAACCTGCCCCTGGCTCAGCTGGGTCTTTGTGGTCTATTCTGCCTGTTTGTATGTGACTTCTGACACCTTGGAATACCAGGCTCCATATTGAACTCAAACCTGGCCATTTGTGGATGGTTTCTAAACTGGCATTTTGTCTCTGTGCAATGTTTGAATAATAAGTGTTCGCGTTTGCAGTACCTAGACCACAGGTGTCAAACTTGCTGCGTCACGTTACCGTCACGTGATGTTTTGCGACATTTTCTCCATTCGCGGAGCTGGGGTGGGCATGGCCTGCACATGACGCATCCAGTCCATGGGCTTCCAGTTTGACATCCCTGACCTAGACAGAATGTTTGCAGTTGGCAACACATTTAAGTTACTACAATTAAGGATTCATGACAGCGATAAATACCTCAAGTATCTGAAGGGGGCTGCGGGTATATGATCCACAAAGTACATATTGCGCCTTAAGTGATACATCAATTGCAATAAATATATTTCTATGCCACCTAAAAGTGTTATTTTCTCATAAGAGTCAACAAATGCCCTTCCAAGCAGGGACGAGGGATATGCTGTTTTAGGGCAGAAATTCAGACTGGAGACTTGTCATTACTCAGACAAAAGCACAAGGTGTTTTTTTTCTCACTTCCACCTAATCCCAGCACAAACCTGCTTCAACAGCTTCTTTATTCTGCCCTCTCCTTTGAAGTTGCCTTCACCTTGACCCCTGCCTATGATTAAGAGAGGCTTAAGCTGTCCTTAGCTGTAGTAAGGTTAAAAGTCTATTTTCCCTCTATTCTGACACCATTCACGTGCAGCCTCCAGGTATGTGTGCTTGTGTGTGTTTATACATACATTATATATATATATGTAGGTATTGGCATATTTGGGTCTTTTCCTGTGTAAGGTTGAGAGTATCTTGGTGACGTTTTGATGAGGTCTCACTCATCATCTTCAGGCTGGTGCTTTCGGCTTCGTGCTTGTGCACAAGTGGCTAATGATGCAGCTGCAGTCTGGCTTCTGGTCCTTGGTTGTGCTTCATCATCGGTGTGGGTTTGAATTTGCTTTCTGGGTGGATGTGTGGTGGTGACATCCTGTGTGGCCCTCGTGGGTATGGGTCTGGTGTCATTCCTCATGTTAGGGACTCGTTTGTCAATAAGGGCGGGCTTCCAAATGGCTGGTAGGCGGGAGGTATCATCTCGCTTATTCATGCTGTGTGGGCGTTTTTCTATCTCGATGGCTTCTCTGATTATTCTGTTGTTAAAGTGTTCAGTTTTGGTGATAGTTCTGGTCTTTTAAAGTCAATATCATGTCTTGTGGCTTTAAGGTGTTGGACCAGGGAAGAAGTTGGTTCCTCTTTTTTGACTGAGTTCTTGTGTTCTTCAATGCATGCACTTATTCTTCTGTTGGTTTGTCCAATGTATGTGGTGGGGCAAGTGGGGCATGGGATTTCATATACTCCTTGATTTTCTAACTCAATTTTGTCTTTGGGGTTTCTTAGGATGGTGGATATTTTTGGTTTGTGCAGAATGCTGTCTTGATGTTGTGTTTGTGGAGGATCTTGCTGATTCTGTCTGTGGTGCCTTTTATATACGGGAGGAGGGCTATGCCGTTTTCTTGTTCTCTGTCTTGGATTTTAGTGGGGGTTTCTTTTTGGATTAGGTTAGTAATCTTATTTCTTTAGAATCCATTGGATATTAGTACGTTAGTGAGAGTGTGTAGTTCGGTTTTTAGGTGTTGTTTGTCAGCTAAGCGTTTTGTTCTGGAGATGAGTGTCTTGGCCACGGAGTTGATCTGTGCTGGTGGTGGTGTGAGCGTGCATGCAGATAGCGGTTTGTGTGTGTTTTCTTCTGGTAGATAGTGTGTCCTAGGGAGCCATTGGGTTTCCTGTAGACTAAGACATCCAGGAAGGGAAGTTGGTTGTTAGCTTCTGTTTCCATGGTGAACTGTATTTTGGAGTGTAGGCTATTGAGGTGTATGAGGAAGTTGTCAAGTTTTTCTTTCCTGTGTGGCCAGAATATGAAGTGTTGTCTACGTATCTGACCAGAGTTTGGGTTTGTGATCAGATTTTTCTAGTGCTTGGGTTTCAAAGTGTTCCATGTAGAGGTTTGCAATGACAGGTGAGAGGGGTGATCCCATGGGTGCTCCTTCTATTTGTTTGTATTTTTATCTGTTATAGATGAAATATGTGTTGGATAGGCAGTGGTTGGTCAGATCTAGGATGTGCTTGGGGGTGTGTGTTATATATATATATATATATATATATATATATATATATATATATATATATATATATATATATATATATATATATATATATATATATATATATATATATATGGATTATATATATATAAAGGATTTGATACCTGTTACTCTAAACTGAGGTCAGATGATAGCAGTGACTTGAAAGAGACACAGAATGAAAGGATCAGCAAGGGGGATGAGATAAGCTAAGCCAGTTTTATTTTTGGCTGACTCCCCAATGGGTCAATTGTTCTTCAGTTCAGCAATGGAGAAAAGTCCTAAAAAGTAAAGCCAAATAAATCTGACTGAGTTTCTTCTGCTGCTATTTGATCAATATACATTTTTACGTCATCCCTCCTTTTAAAAAAGTGTGCAGCTTATACAGAAAATATTTAGTTGGGGTTGACTGGTCCCATTACATTGCAACGACTGTATCAGTAGCAGATTCTTCAACCCGCTGTGCCTGGCTTAGCTTTACAATTACTTTTAAGCTGTTTCTGTCTTTTATGAATGGGTAAACATGCCATGTGCTCTTTGGGAAACAAAAGAAATAAGTGGACTGCAAAAATATACACGGGACAGAGCAAGAGAGGAGGGCTCATTGAGACGTCAGCCTGGAGGAAGGACCGTGAACTGATCAATTTCATACTTCTCACATCAAGAAACAGCAAAATAAATAAATAAATAAATCTTCAGGCTGTGTGTTTCTCTGAATTTGCATCCCAGGGTTCAGTCTCCCCAAAATACATTACACACACTACAAAACAACAACAACCCACAATTTCTATTTGGGGGAAAACTGTGTAGAAAGATAAATATTTTATGGTGGATGATACATATCTTAAATAATTGGTTCAGTATTCTTGAAAATAAAATAAATAAATAAATAAAATGCTGCTACTCTACAAAAAGACCTTGACTATGTGTCAGAACGGTCAAACAACTGGCAACTCCAAATCTCAACCAACAAATGCTCTGTCTTACACATTGGGGAAAAAAAAATCAGATACAGGCTGGATGGATACGGCCTAACAGACAACCATCATTCTGTCAAAAACCTTGGAATACTCATCTCAAATGATCTAAGTGCCAGAGTTCACATTAATGGCATTGCTAAAAAAGCATTAAGAGTTGTTAACCTAATCTTGCATAGCTTCTTCTCCAGTAATATTGAACTGCAAACTAGGGCATACAAAACTTTTGCCAGACCAATTCTTGAATACAGCTCATCTGTCTGGAACCTGCACTGCATATTGGACATTAATACAATTGAACGAGTCCAGAGATATTTCACAAGAAGAGTCCTCCACTCCTCTGCTCACAACAAAATATCTTATGCCACCAGACTTAAAATTTTGGGCATAGACAACTTAGAACTTTGCAGTCTTCAGTCTGACGTAAGCATAGTACATAAAATCATCTGCTACAATGTCCTAACAGCCAATGAATACTTCAGCTTCAACCAAAACAATACAAGACACACAATAGATAAAAACTTATGGTAAACCAATCCAAACTAGACTGCAAAACATACGACTTCAGTAACAGAGTTGTCAATACCTGAAATGCACTATCTGACTCTGTGGTTACTTCCCCAAATCCCCAAAACTTTAACCTTAGACTGTCTACTGTAGATCTCACCCCATTTATTTATTTTATTTTATTTTATTTTATTTATTTTGTCAAACACAACAATATATATAAGCATGAAATAACCACAAAAATTGAATACAACCAAAGGGAACATTAGGACAGGAATGGTAGGCACGCTGGTGCTCTTATGCACATTTCTAAGAGGTCTGTAAGGGGCGTGCATAAGCGCACCAGTATGCCTACCGTCCCTGTCCTAATGTTTTCTTTTATTTGCATCCTTTACATGTATTTATAATTATGTTTACACTTGTATCTATCATAAAATACATGCTTGACAAATAAATAAGTCCATAAATACAAATACAGAAAAAAAGGACTTACACTTGAATCTACAGACAATAGAGGGATCTGTTCATCCTTAACTTTTAATAAATTTTCTTTCTCTCTCCTTTTCCTCCGTATAATTATACTCCATTGACAATTCTCAAAGAAGCAGTAGGTTAAAAAAAAAGAAGAAGAACAAGGAATAGCTATTTCTATCTTCCCCCTCCCAGCAGATTTTTTTATAACAGAGCCAAAGATTTATAGGCTCCTTTCAAAATTCCTGCTGCACCCAAACTGGCAGGATGGAAGAAAAAAGAAACTCCATTTATTGTTTTCACCTTTTCCTAAAATATCCTTTGGGGATGGGGGAAGGGTCTCCAGCTGCATGCAATGAAAGTGAATAAATCTACCAGATGTTAAGCTTGACTAAATTATATTGATGCTTGGAAAATGGCAGAGGGCCAGAAGGCTTAGAGAGGGAATCTCCATCCCTCTTACTAAAGCCCTTTTGTGACTTCCATTCCTTCCTTCCTTCCTTCCTCTCCTGTTCAGCTTTGGGATGAGTGTTTTCTCTTTTCTGAGTGGAAAAAAAAATGCTAGGCTGCAATTTTAATGGAGGGAAGAAACAAGATGCCAGAGAAATGAAGTAGTATTAAAACAGGGGAAACCAATTCTGCACAACATTGGTTAACTTGGTTTCTCTGCTAGAAAAAGCCAGAGGCATACAAATCTCCAGATATGAAGGCAAACAACAGCTTTCATTAGAACAGGGGAAACCAGCATTCTCAAATGTTTTTCTCTTAAGGAGCTGTTAAGAGAATCACATTCTGTTTTAGAGGCCACTAAAAAACGGTGGCTCAGGGGCTAGGACGTTGAGCTTGTCGATTGAAAGGTCGGCAGCTCAGCGTTCAAATCCCTAGTGCTGCCGTGTAACGGGGTGAGCTCCTGTTACTTGTCCCAGCTTCTGCCAATCTAGCAGTTTCGAAAGCACATAAAAATGCAAGTAGAAAAAATAGGGACCACCTTTGGTGGGAAGGTAACAGCGTTCCGTGCACCTTTGATGTTGAGTCATGCCGGCCACATGACCACGGAGATGTCTTCGGACAACGCTGGCTCTTCGGCTTTGAAACGGAGATGAGCACCGCCCCCTAGAGTCGGTAACGACTAGCACATATGTGTAGAGGGAAACCTTTACCTTTACCTTAATATATATATATATATTTATATAAAAAAGTTTTATTTAACATTCATATCCAACAACTCATCCAATGTACAGTCATATACAATTAGTTGGGCTTGCCCAGTCACCACCCGCTCCTTTTAACTCTCTTCCGTCTCCTACCTTCTTCTACTTTCCAGAGCTTCCTCCCCTTCTCTTATCTACATCCTCTCCTCCCTCCACCCGAGGTCACTAATATATTGTTTCCAAATTATGCAGGATTTCAAAAAGAGATAATAAAAAGTGCACTTTAGAGTCATTGAAGCCTCCTTCCAGTTTCTAACTAAAGTAGGTGTTGGACAGACTTTTTGATCTTTCTTAACTGAAGGGCAGAGATGAATTAAGGTATTTTTGTTGGAGAAGATTCAATGTCAAGATGTGTTTTGCAGGTTCACCAAGAGAGTTGCTCCAAGTTTCTGAAATGATTAATAGAATTTAGATCTGTATTTCCAGTAAATAGAGGCCAACTTTTTACACTCCTGTTGTCTACAATGACTTGATCATCAACATTGCTAATTAGTTTCTGGTGCTATTTGTCCTGTGCATTGCTTTTTTAATATGTCATCTATTACTCCATTGACATGAATTGATTTTTCCTGGGTAAAATCCATTATTTAGCCTGAAAAAATATGCATGTTATGTTGTGTTGTACTGTGCTGTGCTATGTTGTATGTTGCAAGACACATGTTGCATGCTATATGCTATGTGTTACATGTTATATGTTGTAATAATTTTTCAGTTATTTCACTTTTGTATATTAGAGTCCTTAATTCCTAACTGTGATGGGTCTTCTATTCTAGAGAAGGATATAAAATATGAAGAGTTGCTCAAGAATATTAAAAAGGGATATGGATCACTAAAATATAGGTACCTCATTTGTTACTAAAATAATTTATACTTGGTATAATGATGTGGGAAGACCTGTCTTTATATAGTTCTTTTATTTTTCTTTATTATAGTCTTAGTTTTTCTATTTTTTTCTCTGTCTATTTTTCTTCTTTTCTGCATTTATTTTTTTAGTTTGTTAGTTTTTTATTGTTGCAATTGTAATCTTTAATAAAATTACTATTAAAAAATTAATATTGAACTAGAGCTTGAGATTCGAGAAGAAGACTTAATCTGACCTTTCTGCCAAAACTGAGAAAGCCTCATTTTCTAAATCTATGATATCTGGCAACATAACCTCTGCCTTGTTTCCTTTCCTTTCACAAAAGGTAAAGTTTCAGCTGTATACAAAGTTTGCCCTTGTTACTAAATCAAAAAACTGGCTAGGAAAAACTGTTTCTTAACACTACATAATTCCGCCCCCCCCCCCATGAACAAGACTCCGCGGCGATAATGCTTCCCTTGGTAGAAGATTTCCTGGCTGTGTATTGAGCTCCAGTGATCCCGTTCACTTTCCAAATATGGAAGAATTATCTTTTGAAAAGACACAATACCTCTTAATAGAAGGCCTCAGGAGGTTCATTCATTCATTGCCAGCATTGCCTTGCCAATCCTCAACAACACTATGCATAATAATACCGGCTTAATATTTGGACTTGTTTCCAAAGGGCACCGAAATCAGTATGAGTCTTTTCACGTTGGGGAGGGGAGCAGAATATCAAGACAAAAAGGAGAAGGATCAATATTCAGGACCCTTTGGATTTTTCAGGTAGCCACCGAATCGTGTCTGCATGGATTATATGGAAAAGTTAGGCAGATAGCAACCACTATCAATCTATCTTGATCCATTCCAGTCCGGTTTCTGGCCTGGTCACAGCACGGAAACAGCCTTGGTCGCGCTGGTTGATGATCTCTTGAGGGCTCGGGACAGAGGTTGTTCCTCTGTCTTGGTCCTATTAGATCTCTCAGCGGCTTTTGATACCATCGATCATGGTATCCTGCTGCGCCGACTCGAGGGACTTGGAGTGAGGGGCACTGTTCATTGGTGGTTCTCCTCCTACCTCTCCAACCGGTCGCAGACGGTGTTGACGGGGGGACAGAGATCGACCCCAAGGCGCCTCTTATGTGGGGTGCCACAGGGGTCGGTTCTCTCGCCCCTTCTGTTCAACATCTATATGAAGCCGCTGGGTGAGATCATCCGTGGTTTTGGGGTGAGTTGTCATCTATACACTGATGATACTCAGCTCTATATTTCCACCCCTAACCACCCCAACGAGACTGTTGAAGTGATGTCCCAGTGCCTGGGGGCTGTACGGGTCTGGATGGGGAGGAACAGACTCAGACTCAATCCCACCAAGACCGAGTGGCTGTGGATGCCGGCGGCCCGGTACAGTCAGCTAATTCCATCACTGACCATTGGGGGCGAACTATTGGCCCCCACGGAGAGGGCTCGTAATCTGGGCGTCCTCCTGGATGCACGGCTGTCTTTAGAAGATCATATGATAGCCGTCACCAGGGGAGCTTTTCATCAGGTTCGCCTGATACGCCAGTTACGCCCCTTTCTGGATCAGGCTTCCTTATGCACGGTCGCTCATGCCCTTGTTACATCCCGCCTGGACTACTGTAATGCTCTCTACATGGGGCTCCCCTTGAAGGGTACCCGGAGACTCCAACTGGTCCAGAATGCGACTGCACGGGTGATAGAGGGAGCACCTTGTGGTTCCCATGTAACACCCCTCCTGCGTAGTCTGCACTGGCTCCCGGTGGTCTTCCGGGTTCACTTCAAGCTACTTGTTATCACCTTTAAAACACTCCATGGCCTAGGGCCGGGATATTTACGGGACCGCCTACTGCCACCATTAGCCTCTCACCGACCAGTGCGCTCTCACAGAGAGGGCCTCCTCCGGATACCGTCAGCTAAACAATGTCGGCTGGCGACCTCTAGGGGGAGGGCCTTCTCTGTGGGGGCCCCTACCCTCTGGAACGAGCTCCCTCTGGGGCTTCGTCAACTCCCCGATCTCAGGTCCTTCCGCCGTGAGCTGAAGACGTTACTATTTCGAAGAGCAGGACTAGCTTGAACGTAGTTTTTAAATTGGGATTTTTAAAAAAAGGGGTTTAAATGAGGTTTTAAAATTTATACTTATAGTTTTAGGGCATCAATTGAATTTAACTGTCTATTCTTTTAGCTGTTTATATGTATTATATGTTTTCTGTTGTTTTTTGGCTGTGAACCGCCCTGAGTCCTTCGGGAGATGGGCGGTATACAAATATAATAAATAATAAATAAATAAATAAATAAATAATAATAATAATAATAATAATAATAATAATAATAATAATAATAACCACAAATGATTGTGCTGTCCTTGACAATGCTTGACTAAAGTAGCATTGGGCAAAGTGGGCTTGACTAAGGTAGCAGGGGCCGCTGGTGGCTCAACAGACTAATGCAGTCTGTTATTAACAGCAGCTGCTTCCAATTACTGCAGGTTCAAGTCCCACCAGGCCCAAGGTTGACTGAGCATTCCATCCTTTATAAGGTAGGTAAAATGAGGACCCAGATTGTTGGGGGCAATAAGTTGACTTTGTATATAAATATACAAATGGATGAAAACTATTGCTTGACATAGTGTAAGCTGCCCTGAGTCTTCGGAGAAGGGCGGGATATAAATGCAAATAAAAAAAATATCTCCAAATCAAAAGCTAAAAAAAGATTGGGAATGACTACAGCCTGGATCTAAGGGCACCAACCCCAAAGACGCTACTTTGAAAGTCATTCTAGACCTTCCTAGAATACAACCTTTATTGTATAGATATATTTCTGACTCACCTGCAATGCAATTGAAATAGTTTCAAAAGCTGGGATTTTACTTTACTTTACTTTATTTTAATTTTTATTATTATTATTATTATTATTTTTATTTTATTTATTTTATTTTTTTATTTGAATTATTTTATGCTAAAGTTCCATTTCTTTACTGACAAGGAACTATTGTTAATTATTGTTAATTATTGTTAATTATCGTTAATTAGTTAACTATTAATTATTAATAATTAAATAAATAATTAAATAAATAATTGTTAATTAGTTAACTATTGTTAACTAATGTTAACCGCTCCAATCTTGATTGCAGAAAATATGACTTCAGTAATATGCTTGGTAATGCTTGGAATACACTACCTGACTCTGTGGTCTCTTCTCAAAATCCCAAAATCCCAAAATCCCAAAAGCTTCAACCAAAAACTATCTACCATTGACTTCACCCCATTCCTAAGAGGTCTGTAAGGGGCATGCATAAGAGCACAAGTGCCTACTGCTCCTGTCCTATTGTATTCCTTCGTTATATCCAATTAATATAGTTATTACATACTCATACTCATATATATGCTTATGTGTTGTATAGTTGTTTCATGCTTATGCTTATATATACTGTGTGACAAAAATAAATAAATAAATATTGCTTCACCCCTGTTTCCAGTTTCTAAACTTCAGATATTGTAAAGGAATTGCTAGGATGGTGGAGCACCTCAATTACCCATGCAAAACTACAGCTACAGAGTTGAAATTGTCAATATTGCTCACTGTGTTCTTTTCTTTTTAAGCGGATTGAGAGATTGGGAAGAGTTTCAGGTCCTGGCTTGAGACAGAATAGCAATCTGCATTCTTTGTTCTCAGCATTCTAAAGCTTTCTTCATTTTTAAACCACTTCAGTGTTAGGCTAAAACCAAAAATACAGATCTGTGCTCAGTTATGGCAGCTCAGGCAGTGAATTATTTATATATTTATTTTTATTTATTTATTTTGTCAAGTATGTATTAGATAGTATATAGAAGTATAAACATTAATTGAATACATAAAATGAATACAAATAAAGGGAACATTAAAACAGGGACAATAGGCATGCTGGTGCTCTTATGCATGCCCCTTAAAGACCTCTTAGGAATGGGGTGAGATTAACAGTAGACAGTCTTAGTTTAAAATTTTACGGGTTTGCGGATGAAACCACAGAGTCTGGTAGTACAGGCATTGACCACTCTGTTGCTGAAGTCATATTTTTGCAATCGAGATTGGAGCGGTTCACTTTAAGTTTGTAACTATTGTGTGCTCGTGTATTTTTGTGGCTGAAACTGAAGTAGTCATTGACAGCTAGGACATTGTAGTAGATAATTTTATGAGCTATGCTTAGGTCATACTGAAGGCGGTGTAGTTCTAGGTTGTCTAAGTCCAGAATTTTAAGTCTGGTGGCATAAGGTATTTTGTTATGAGCAGAGGAGTGGAGGACTCTTCTTGTGAAATATTTTTGGATGCACTCAATTGTATTAATGTCCGATATGCAGTGTGGGTTCCAGAGAGATGGGCTGTTTTCGAGAATTGGACTAGCAAAGGTTTTGTATGCTCTGGTTAGTAGTGTAATATTACCAGAGAAGAAGCTATGCAAGATTACTGTAGGTTTAAAACTCTTAATGCCTTTTTGGCGATGTTGTTACAGTGGGCTTTGGCACATAGATCAGTAGATATGAGTACTCCAAGGTTTTTGACAGAGTAAGGGTCATCTACAAGGTTGTGTCCATTCAGCTTGTATTTTGTGTTCTGATTCTTTTTGCCAATGTGTAAGACAGAACATTCGTTGGCTGAGATTTGGAGTTGCCAATTGTTTGACCATTCTGACACAAATTCACAGTCTTTTTGAAGGGTAGCAGCATTGTTAGTGGTGTTAAATAGTTTTACATCACCAGTGAAGAGAACACAGTTGCTTTTAATTTATTTATTTATTTATTTATTCGTATTTGTATACCGCCCTATCTCCCGAAGGACTCAGGGCGGTTCACAGGCAAGTAAAAACATATATGTACAAATTAAGAAAACCATTAAAAAACTTATTCTAAAAGCCAAATTATTAAAAATAGTATAAATATTAAAACCAATTAAAACCCCTATAAATTTAAAAACTAGTCCAGTCCTGCGCAGATGAATAAGTGTGTTTTAAGCTCGCGACGGAAGGTTCGGAGGTCCGGAAGTTGATGGAGTCCTGGGGGGAGTTCGTTCCAGAGGGTGGGATTGCAAAGGTCATTTATGTATAGTATGAAGAGTGTTGGTCCTAGAATGTCTTCGGTGTCTTTGGGGACACCGCTATTAACAGGTGCAGAATTTGATAGGGTGCTCCCTATTTTGACCACTTCTTGTCTGTTTGACAGAAATGTGGGTATCCAATTATTTAAGGGTCCAGAGATGCCATAGGATTTTAGTTTTAGACCTAGTTCATCATGTAACACTGAATCAAAGGTTTTACAGAAGTCTATGTAAATTGCATCTATTGTTTTGCCCTGCTCGAGTTTTGTAGTCCATATGTTTTTGCAGTGAAGAAGTTGTAGATTACAGGATAATTTTTTTCTGAAACCAAATTGTTTGTTAGAGAGTAGGTTGTTTGTTTCTAAGTGGAGGGTAATGGATTGGTTAATGATTGATTCCATGACTTTGCAGGTGATGCAGCATAAAGAGATTGGTCTGTAATTTTCAACTAGGCTGGGGTTTCCCGTTTTGAAGATAGGGATGACCATGGCTAGTGACGATAGGTTGGGTAGGGAGCTGGTCCTGAAATAATTTTCAAAGATTATGCTTAGGGGTTCTGCTATAACAGTGGAAAGCTTTTTTAAGAAGTCCCAGGTCACCCCAATGAAGCTGTTGAAGTGCTGTCCCGGTGTGTGGAAGCCGTACGGGTCTGGATGGGGAGAAACAGGCTCAAGCTTAATCCCTCCAAGATGGAGTGGCTGTGGATGCCGGCATCCCGATTCAGTCAGCTGCAGCCGCAGCTGACTGTTGGAGGCGAGTTACTGGCCCCAAAGGATAGGGTGCGCAACTTAGGTGTCCTCCTGGATGATCGGCTGTCATTTGAAGATCATTTGATGGCCGTCTCCAGGAGGGCCTTCCACCAGGTTCGCCTGGTTCGGCAGTTGCGCCCCTTCCTTGATCGGGATGCCTTGTGCACAGTCACTCATGCGCTCGTTACCTCTCGCTTGGATTATTGTAATGCTCTCTACATGGGGCTCCCCTTGAGGTGCACTCGGAGGCTTCAGTTAGTCCAGAATGCAGCTGCGCGGGTGATAGAGGGAGCTACGTGTAGCTCCCATATAACACCGCTCCTGCGCAGACTGCACTGGCTACCTGTGGCCTTTCGAGTGCACTTTAAGGTTTTGGTTACTACCTTTAAAGCGCTCCATGGCTTAGGGCCTGGGTACTTACGGGACTGCCTGCTGTTACCACATGCCTCCCACTGACCCGTACGCTCTCACAGAGAGGGACTTCTCAGGGTGCCATCCGCCAAGCAATGTCGGCTGGCGGCCCCCAGGGGAAGGTCCTTCTCTGTGGGGGCTCCCACACTCTGGAACGAGCTTCCCCCGGGTTTATGCCAAATACCTGACCTTCGGACATTCCGTCGCGAACTTTCATTCGCGCGGGGCTGGCTTGAATTGAATTTTATTAATTTTAAATTTTTATTAATTAATTTTAAATGGGGTTTTTAGTTTATTGTATATTTTTACTTCTCAGGCTAATTTTAAATAAGTTTTTTAATTGCATTTTAAATTGTACATTGTATTATCTGTTTTATTTTTGCCTGAGTCCTTCGGGAGAAGGGCGGTATAAAAATCAAATAAATAAAATAAATAAATAATAAATAAGTATGCACATAGTCCATCAGGTCCAATAGATAGAGATGGTTTTAGTCTGTGTAGTGCCTTTTCAACGTTATCTTCTGTGAAGTGCTGTCCCGGTGTTTGGAAGCCGTACGGGTCTGGATGGGGAGAAACAGGCTCAAGCTCAATCCCTCCAAGACGGAGTGGCTGTGGATGCCGGCATCCCGGCGTCCCGGTACAGTCAGCTGAGTCCACGGCTGACTGTTGGGAGCGAGTCATTGGCCCCGATGGAGAGGGTGCGCAACTTGGGCGTTCTCCTGGATGAACGGCTGTCTTTTGAAGACCACCTGACGGCCATCTCCAGGAGAGCTTTCCACCAGGTTCGCCTGGTGCGCCAGTTGCGCCCCTTTCTAGACCGGGATGCCTTATGCACAGTCACTCACGCCCTCGTGACGTCTCGTCTGGATTACTGCAATGCTCTCTACATGGGGCTCCCCTTGAGGGGCATCCGGAGGCTTCAGTTAGTCCAGAACGCGGCTGCGCGGGTGATAGAGGGAGCCCCTCGTGGCTCCCGCGTGACACCTATCCTGCGCAGACTGCACTGGCTACCTGTGGCCTTCCAGGTGCGCTTCAAGGTTCTGGTCTTCAAAGCGCTCCATGGCATAGGGCCGGGTTATTTACGGGACCGCCTACTGCTACCGAATACCTCCCACCGACCCGTGCGCTCTCACAGAGAGGGACTCCTCAGGGTGCCGTCGGTGCGACAGTGTCGTCTGGCGACGCCCAGGGGAAGGGCCTTCTCTGTGGGGGCTCCCGCCCTCTGGAACGAACTCCCCCCGGGACTCCGTCAACTTCCGGACCTCCGAACCTTTCGTTGCGAGCTTAAAACGCATTTATTCATCTGCGCAGGACTGGGTTAGTTTTTTAAATTTATGGGTTTTAATTGGGGGTTTTAAATGGGGTTTTAAATTGTATCTAAATTTTTAGGCCGTTATTGAATCAGTTTTTTATATAGTTTTTAATTTGTATTCTATGTATTGTGTTTTTTATTGGCTGTGAACCGCCCTGAGTCCTTCGGGAGAAGGGCGGTATACAAATATAATAAATAAATAAATAAATAAATAAATCTATTTGTGTTAGATCATTGTTGTTATTAGTGGTACGACTAGAGAATGTTGGGTATGAGCCATTGCTGTTTATAAAGACTGAGCTGAATAATGTGTTAAAGAGGTTTGCTTTAACTGCTTCATCATTGCATTCTTTACCGTTAGGTCCTTTTAGGAGTGGGATGGATCTCGAGTCTTTAAGTTTGCTGTTTACAAAATTATAGAAGGTGGAGATTTCTCTTTCTTGGCTCAACCTATCTCATAGGATTGTTGTGCAGGAGAGGGAAAAGTGAAGGAGGGACTACTATATATGCTACACTGAGCTTCTGGGCTAAAGATAGAATATGAATGTAATGAATATTTTTTAAAAAATGGCAGAAAGATTTATGTATTTATCACATTTATATAGCTGCTTATCTCACAATAAAGGGATTCTATGGAGTTTACAATAAAAACATAACAAAATAAAATAAAATGTTAAAAACTACAATTACATCAGCAATGTTATTAATTATAAGACAGAGAGAATTGATGTCAAAAACAATGCCACCATCTCATCAAAGTCAAAACAATCATAGAGTACCTTCAAGCTACAGCTGAGGGTTTGGGGTGTGTGAAAATAACTGTGGTGTGGATGACAC
Organism: Ahaetulla prasina; assembly: GCF_028640845.1. Taxonomy (NCBI): domain Eukaryota; kingdom Metazoa; phylum Chordata; class Lepidosauria; order Squamata; family Colubridae; genus Ahaetulla; species Ahaetulla prasina. The sequence continues at coordinate 158,502,742 of NC_080541.1, forward strand.
CAAAGAAAGCGTCCCCCCCAACAAAATACTGTATTGTTATGTTGGGAAGAAATGTCCATCTGGGTTCAGTTCCAAGTGGGAAAAAAGACACTGGAAACATGGAGACTGCTTGGAAAGTTGGTTTAATGGTGGACAGGAATCACATAGCTTGAGTTCCTGAACAGGAGCACATGGCTTGCGTTCCTGAGTAGAAAAGGTGATCACATGTTTCAAGGTGTTGAGTGAAGAACCAGAGAGAAAAGGAGAAGAAGAGATGAAAAGAAGAAGGGGAGAAGGGGAGAAGAAGAAAGACAAGATGCTAGTGCCTGAGTTTATACTCTCTGTGGGGCCCCACCTTAGTGTTTCCTCTTTCCTGTATATGAAATGTACCCATATTGGTTGTCAAACTCCCAGGTGGTCTAGGGGTCTTAGCTAACTTTGTAGGTTTTCTGTCAAGTTTGCTTGAGTCTTGCCATGTGATGAGTTTCTGTTGCTAGATGGGTCCTATTGTGTTGCAGATGATGGTCCATTGACAAAGGTGGGGGGAATGAGTGAGCTTGGCTGAGGCCTTAATGGCCCATTGACAAATGTGTGAGGAGGCAGGAAGCTGCTTTGTCTTTAAAACAAGGTTTCTCCATTTCTCATCCAGGGAAACACAATGCTCTGCCCTATTCAATATCCTCCAAAATATTTCATTCTTCTACGAGAAGGGTGAGTGCTAACTTCCTACAGTTACTTAAAATACTTATTGTTATTTGGGACATTCAATGTGGAAAGAGTTAAATCAGAAGTCAATAGGGAGATCATGATTGCATGATCAAATCCATATGTGTTGTTCATATGACACCATTTTGATTTTTTTGATCCTTCTCTGTGGATGTTCCTATTGTTACCGGTAACACCTGATGGTAAACTGACAAAAAAGGAAGCAGTTAAAAATCAGTTCCATCTCCCCCACTCCAAATAGGTTTATTTCAGGCACTTCCTGCTGAGGAAGGAGAGAGAAAAAAGAAGTGTTATTAAGGGTATTCTCCGCAAAGGAACTGCTCCCATCTTTAAGATTCCTTCAGTCAATTTTTCAGTATCATTCAAAATGACTTGATATTAATTTCACCTGCAGTAATATCCAGCAAGCTGACAAAACGCTACAAAGCAAAATCTCAATATTTTTGTTGCCAGTAGCTTTTATCTGAGGCCTTCAAAGAACAATCCCCTTAATCAATAATAGAATAGCAGCCAGAAGAGAAGATACTCTGTATTATTCTCAGGGTTTATTCCCTTTTTCCTTCATCTTGCCAGAGGAACCAGATGGATTCACTCCTCCCCGTTTAGCAGCTGCAGCTCTTCCCCGTCCCTCACCCCCCAAACCATCAAGAGACATTAATATTAAAAAAAAAAACACAACCTAACACATACTCCAGGTTTATAAATGCCTTTAAATCCTATCAGAAATGGGAACATTTAGGAGATGCATGTTGGATCTCCAGACAGAGGCTTTCATGAAACATCATCAGCATGAAAGGAATTTCACTTGAAAAGTTTTGCTTTAGATGAATGATAGGTAATGTAAGGCCTGAGGGCACCATCTAACCTGACAGGTCCTCCTCTCCTCTCTCAAAAGGGCTTTCTACTTGGAATATGTTATGCACTCAGCATTTGTACTTCCAGGATCAGAAATATCTGTTGGGTTGACTTGTAATGCTTGTCTCAAAACCCAAAGGGGCATTACAGACTGGATAATTTTCTTTCATTCATAGTTCATCACAAAGCAGCAAAGACCTTGCCTCCTCCTCCTCCTCCTCCCCCGCCCCTTCCTCCTCCCCATTGTCCTTCTGACCTTAATTCTGAATCCTTCTCCTTATTGAGGAATGTAGGATTTGAGATACGTCACCTTCCTCTTTCTGACTTTGGTGAGATGACAGTGGGAGAAAAATTCTTCTTTCTTCACTCTTCTTTTCTAATGAAGCACAAGTTATTGGTACCTGCTGAGGAAAGAGGTGGGAAGATAGATAGGAAAATATTTATTTATTTATTTAGTTAGTTAGTTAGTCAAGCATGTATGCGAAAACAAGTATAAGTGTGAACATAACATATTAACATAAGTGTAAACAGGTATAAGTATATACATAAGAAATAAGCTGTGAAGGTTGGACCATAAGAAAGGCTGAGCGCCAAAGAATTGAGGCCTTTGAACTCTGGTCCTGCAAGTCCCTTGGACTGCAAGGCGAACAAACAAGTCAGTCCTAGAGGAGATCAACCCTGACTGTTCTTTAGAAGGCCAGATCCTGAAGATGAAACTGAAATACTTTGGCCACCTAATGAAAAAGTAGGACTCACTGGAGAAGAGCCTTATGCTGGGAAAGATTGAGGGCAAAAGAAGAAGGGGACGACAGAGAACGAGGTGGCTGGATGGAATCACTGAAGCAGTAGGCATGAGTTTAAATGGACTCCAGAGGATCGTAGAGGACAGGAAAGCCTGGAGGAATGTTGTCCATGGGGTTGTGATTGGTCGGACACGACTTCGCAACTAACAGCAACAAGAAATAAGTATGAATAAATGGGAATAGTAGGACAGGGACGGTAGGCACACTGGTGCATTTATGCACACCCCCTTACAGACCTCTTAGGAAGGGGGTGAGGCCTATGGTAGACAGTTTAAGGTTAAAGTTTTGTGGGCTTGAGGATGTAACAACAGAGTCAGGTAGTGCATTCCAGGCATTGACCACTCTGTTGCTGAAGTTGTATTTTCTGCAATCGAGTTTGGAGCAGTTTACCTTGAGTTTGTATCTATTGTTTGAGTTATACCATTCTCTTATATAACTATTAATTTGTTTATCTATATCTCTTTTCCAGCCAATGGTAAAATTGATCCCATATCTTAAAATATTCTGAACCCTCTCTTTCTTTAATTATAAAAGTTACTCTATTCATTTCTGCACATTCTAAATTTTTTTAAATTACTTCTTCTAAAGGTATTTTCTCTGCTTTCCAATTTTGTGCAAAAACAACCCTTGACACTGTTATTACATGTATAATCAAATACATATTTTCTTTACTAATTTTTTCTGGAAGGATACCCAATACGAACAGCTCCGGTTTTAAATCAATATATTGTTGTATCATTTCTTCGAACCATATCTTAATTTTATTCCAATAGTTGTTAGCTTCTAGGCTTCCCGGTATACACTTTGTTGTTTGGAAATTTGGTATAATAGAATTTGGGAAGAAAAATAGCTCAGTGTCACATTGGAAACAGTTGTTAGCTCAATAAATATGGGTATTTAGAAACAAAAGGTGAAAACATTTTTATTTTATTCACATAAATAAATTTTTTTTAATTTTTTTATTTGCATTTATACCCCGCCCTTCTCCGAAGACTCAGGGCGGCTTACACTATGTTAGCAATAGTCTTCATCCATTTGTATATTATATACAAAGTCAACTTATTGCCCCCAACAATCTGGGTCCTCATTTTACCTACCTTATAAAGGATGGAAGGCTGAGTCAACCTTGGGCCTGGTGGGACTTGAACCTGCAAGTAATTGCAAGCAGCTGTGTTTATAACAGACTGTCTTACCAGCCTGAGCCACCAGAGGCCCTTGAGGATGAGGATGATTTCCTGAGAAAATGGAGCTCAAAATATGGAGGAGAAGATGGCATTGGGGAAATTTTAGAACTAAAGTTCAGTTGGTGGTGAACTGAACTATGGAATGAAATCGATATATTTTGAGCGGAGAGAAGGAAAAATTAGAACTAACGTGTTTTTTATCTGTTCCCAAGAAGCAGGAGCATGATGGATTTCACACTGCGCTTGCTTGTTGTTCAGTTGTAAGAACTGATGAATACAGGCTACCTTTAGACAAGACTCAGTTTCCAAGCCAAGATTTAGTCAGGACAAGTTCTCGGATATCTAGAATTGAATAAAATCATGTTCAGACAATAGATCTGGTAGGGATGATGAGAAGACCAGTAGTGGCATGAAACATTAAAAAACAAAAAACAAACAAAACTCCTGCTTGAACAGTTTGCTTAAAAACAGATATAAAGCAATTTCTTTTGCAAGAATCCAAGCATGATATTTGCCATCTTTTTGGCATCCATTTCCAGATGTGATTCCACACCCCGACAAAGTAGATAATACTGTAATATAATTTTTCACACAGTTCGCTGCTATTGAATAAAGGCCATTAATAAGTCATCGGGACAATAGTCTAATTATTCTGCTATTTGTACTGTTTCTATTTTACTTTTAAGCATTACACGATATATGCATTTTAAACATTTCTTTTAACACTTTCTTTTGTTTCGCCCATCTTTTTGTTTATGTGCATAATAATAATAATAATAATAATAATAATAATAATAATAATAATAATAATAATAATAATAATAATTATTATTATTATTATTATTATTATTATACTGGACTAGAATTTTAAATTTAAATTTGGTTTTAATGAGGTTTTACTATTTTATTGTGGTTTTAATATTCGGCCGTATTTAATAAGTTTTTTAAATTGGGGTTTTAACTTGTATTTATATTTATGTTTTACTTGGCTGTAAACCGCCCTGAGTCCCTTGGGAGATAGGGCGGTATAAAAATATGATTAAATAAATAAATAAATAAATAAAATAAATTATTCTGTGCATAATGCAGGAGCCTGGAAAAATAGGTGCACTGAGCAGTAAAATGCCATTTTATTTTATGCTTTTGTGTAGTGTGCTGTACTGTACTATGAATACTGTTTGAAAAAAGCACTTCTTGTGAAGATGGCCTTTATTTAATAGAGCAAATTGCTGTCCAAAATATCAAACATACCTTTTCGCATAGACTTTTGGGGGAAATGTGGCGCTCGACCTCATAGGATTTTAAACTTCAAAGACAAGAGACCTTTTAAAAAATGCTAGAATGTCAGTGATTAGGTAGCTTGCAAGTGAGGGGATGTGGTTCAGAAATCAGGAGCTGATTGACAGCATGTTTGTTATTTTGAAAGTGTACAACCCCAGCTGTTCTGCTCCTATTCTTTTGGATTATGGCAATTGTGCTTAATTTTTGTTTTATTTAAATGAATACAGTAACACCTGTTAATATACCTGTATCTGTGCACTTCTGAGGATCTGAATCGCATTATTGAAATTAAGGGTGGTTGAAAAGTTTTTGGTGAGGTGTTGCTTCAGATCATATTCCCAATGTATTTATTAGTCCAGTGAAACCTTAAACCTTTTATAGAGGGATTAAAATGATTGTATAATATGGAAAGGCTTAAAAAAACCCTTCTTCCATGTTATTTATGACTCATACCGTCCATTCCTCCTAAGCCTCTTAGGCATTTATGAAACCAAAGAGGTTTCTTGTTCCCCTTGGTTTCTTACTGATGTGTGAAATATGTGGTAGTCCTTTTAATGATCCCTGTAAACCCTCACATTCTCTTTTCAAAGCGCTGTGCTAAATGACAAGATATTCAGTCCAGCAAGAAATCTTTTAATGACCTGTTTGTCATCACTGATTAAAAGAAGGAACATCAAAAATGAATTTGCCACCTTACATTGAAAATGCAGGCCTGGTGTGAAATACTATGTCAGTTTGTTGGTGGGGGAGGGGGGGGAATCACTTGATGCATTGTCTCTGCTAAAATACAGTTGCAATGTCTAATGGAGCATTGCACCTCTACGTCTTCTAAATAAATAACAGAAATAGATACAAATAAGTAAATAATTTCTTTAGCTCTGATTAAAAGTTCCTCTAAGGCTTAAAAAAGAGCAGAATCGGTTTGCACTATTCCAGCAAGGATTTTTTTCCCCATATAGATCTTTTTCCTAGTGCATTCCAGGGAAGAAGCTATAATAATTAATCTGTGAAGTTTTCGATAAGATGCCCAGCAGAGTCCTATGGCGCTTCAACAATGAACAATTAGTTTAATCTCAGATAAGTTTCCATAGATCTCAATATTTATCTTGAACAAGAAGTATGGACAAGTGTTTGGGGAAGGTGAAGAAATTTTGGAGCCTACTGTTTATTATTCTAGTTACATTCATGTGGGTGCATGGGTTTAGCTGCAGATAATAATATACATTGACTGTGATTCAGTCTGTCTGTCTGTCTGTCTGTCTGTCTGTCTGTCTGTCTCTCTCTCTCTCTCTCTCTCTCTCTCTCTCTATCTATCTATCTATCTATCTATCTATTTCAATTGAATAACTCATATTTTTAATACGACAAAACTATCTGCATTCTCTACAATTATGTAAAAAAAAAATTAACATTAAGGACTAGGGTCTGGATACATTGTACCATATAGTGCAGCCAGCTTTATGTCTTTTTTTCTCCGACATAGACTCCTCCTTAGTACCATACATGTAAAATATCCTCCTCTTCATTGAATCTTTTTAACCATTTCAGGTGTTCCTTTTTAACCATTTCAGGTGTTGACGAATCTTCACTGAAAGCCCATTCAAAGCTGCTCTTCCTAGAATTATGTACACTATCAGCCTTCTACACTTGATCCATAATAAACCAGAATAAACATTGCTTGCTTCCCCAAAGCACATCAGATCAGTTTTTCCAATGCTGATGTTATATTGAAAACTCAACAAATAAAGGAGGTTAGTGTAGGAGGTCAATATTAGAAGAATGCCAAAACCTTTGACCTCAGATTGTCCTATTTGGTCATTGGAATATCTTCAAGATCCAATTGTAAAATAGCTAGTTCAGGATGCTCTAGTGGTGGTTCAAATTTTTTAATGGACTTTTCTGATCCTGATTACAATTCTGATTTCTACCTAAGGACAAGAATTACCTATTTTAAGGTCAAACCACAACCAGTGTCCTTGAAATAGTCCATTTAAAGGTTAGAACAGATGTTTATAAAGAGTGTCCTGAGATTAATACTTTTCTATCAAGAAATATTTTGTGTTCCTCTAATTACTGTTCCCCATTGATCTCCTCCCTTGTGAATGAAAATGACAATGATGGTTTCTTCAGATTCTCAAGATGTGCAACAAAACTAGAAGACAGAGATGTTACTAAATGAAAGGCCTGTGTCTCCTTTCCTTAGCCAGTTTTCAAGGATCCAAAAAACATAAATACATAGAAAATTCAACATTTGGTTTTCTAGATCTCATGGACATTAATATGTTATCTGGGCAAGCTTGAGCTGGTGAAGCAGGATGAGTGAAAACTGTGGAACTGATGTGTTGAGAAGGAAGAATAAAGAACCAAGATAAAGGAAAGTCTAGAAATTATCGATAAGGAGCTTGTAACAGGATTTTAATTTATAAAATGGAAACAACTATAGGGATTTAATGAGGGATAAGAGTAATGAAATGTGTGAATATTATGGGCATTAGATTGAGGTGAAGGAATTAAAATTAGAAAGCAGAAGATATAAGGATAAGTTTGGAGTAGCCTCAAGAAATAAGCCAAGGTTTTACCGAAGAAATAGAAAGGATGGATATATTTTTGTAAAGATGATATGATTTTGGAACAAGCAGAAAATTGTCATGAAGCCTGTAAGAAGAAGAAAGTCTTAGACGAAAGCTGATAACTTTTCAATTCTTGTGATGGATGAAAAGCCACGAAAGGTGTGTTGACAGGTACATAAACCTACTGATATTGTCCCTCCTAACATTTAGGAATGCTAGACACTTTTCAATGACAGCTATGCTAAAAGTTAGGCTTTTGATCTGCTATCCCAGATTCCCATTCTGCCTAAATCTCTGCATATTTTAAGGATTTTATTTTTTTTAATAAAATTTAACTTGGAGTTGTCTTTAGCTCCATAAGTTTGTTATTTATTCCATTGGAGCCTGACAGAAACAAAGGTCCTCATATTCCTTAATACAGGACAATTTCATATAAAGACAGGGAAATGATCTAAGGTGTGCATGAAGAAGCAAAATGATCCAATTGGCAACAGAGCTGATGAGAGGCATAAAGCTGAAACCTTGAAGTATTTGATAGGGCATGAAGCAGATCTGTTGTGTAGTAGGAGAGTTTGTACTGTTTGCTTTTTAGATCTACTCTACTTATATAGATATTGGCTTAAATAAGCCAAACAAGAAACCCACACCAAAAATATTGGGCTCCCAGGAAACGGGAGACATGCTTAAATGCCTCCTTTGCTAAGGTGGCTATTATTCTCTTTTGCCTAAGGTTTATATATTTGCTTCTGTAATATTTATATTTTAACGTGGATGTTTATATCATTATATTGATGGTTTTATATATGTATTGCTCAAATCGATTATTGTATGTGCCCAGAGTTGCCTTCTGTGAGATGGACGGCTATATAAATTTTTATTAATAAATAACTTTGTACCCTATGCCATCCATCTCAGTAAACTCACAAGATTCATTTTTCTCTCCATGTACATGTATACATCTGAACTAGACTGTGTTGTTTGTGTCATATAATATATGTGGGTATATGGATATTCATTCATTCATTCATTCATTTATATTTTTGTCATGTTTATGTCATGTATATTGGAGGTGGTGATCCTTTGAGAGCTGTAAGCAACAAAATTTCATTTTAATGTATGTCGATTAGTGTACATTTAAAGTGACAATAAAATTATTCTACATTGAAGTATAAGTCTAACTCACCAGTTCCTGAATTCCTCCAACCAAGTTAAACAAACCATCTGGTATAGCACTTCTCACTGTAACTTGAGTGTGAGTCAGCAGCATGCTGTAGCTACCAAGAAAACCAATGCAGTCCTGGGCTGCATCAACAGAGAGATAGTATCAAGATCAAAGGAAGTGATAGTACTGCTCTATACTGCACTGGTGGGGTTACATTTGGAGTATGTGCCCAGTTCTGGTCACCACAATACGAAGCAGATGCTGAGGCCCTTAAAGGAGTACATAGATAAGCAACAAAGATAATAAGGCTGTGATAGCGAACTTATGGCATGCTTGCCCAAAGTGGCATGCGAAGCCATCTTGCCTGGCACGAGTAGCCTTGCCTGTTTGTCTTTCAGGTTTCTGGTGTGCGTGCATGCTAGAACCCAGAGCTGGAACCCTGATGAGCGTATGTGCATGTGATGTTTCCACGCGACCTTTTCGGCATTCAGTATCAAAAAGGTTTGCCATCACGGTAATAAGGGATCTGGAGGCTAAATCCTATGAAAAATGGCAAAGGAAACTAGGTATGTTTAGCTTAATAAAGAGAATGCTGAGGGTAGATATGATAGCAGTCTTCCAATATTTGAAGGACTGCCACAGGAAGAAGGCATCAATTTATTCTCCAAAGCCCCTGGAGCAGGGGTAAAATTCAGCTGGCGCTATCTGGATTGCGTGATTCAGTAGCACCAGCAGCAGCAGGCTCCACCCACCTGCCTGGACGTCATCATGTCCTATTTTTGACCCTCTGTGTATGCACAGAAGGCTCTGCGCATGTGAGCACACGCTCACATTTGCGAATCAATAGCGAAGGTAAGTGTATACCACCCCTGCCCTGGAAGTCTGACAAGAAGCAATGGGTGGAATCTTTCAGAGGGAGATTCATGATGGAAATAAAGAGGAAATTCCTGGCAGTGAGAACTATTAAGTAGTGGAAAAGCTTGCCTCCCAGAGTTGTGGGTGCGCCATTGCTAGAAGTTTTCAAGAAAAGATTGGATAACCATTTGTCCAAGATTATATGAGAAGTCCTGCCTTGGGGAGAGGAGAGGGTTGGACGAGAAGATCTCCAAGATCCCTTCCAGCTCTGTGACTGTATGATACCTAAGATAAAGACAAATGAAATACTAGGGGAATGAAATTTTCTAGAGCAGGGGTCTCCAACCTTGGGAACTTTAAGCCTGAAGGACTTCAACTCCCAGAATTCCCCACCCAGCAAAGCTGGCTGGGGCATTCTGGGAGTTGAAGTCCTCCAGGCTTAAAGTTCCCAAGGTTGGAGACCCCTGCTCTAGAGGGGAATCGAAGATGAAAAGGAATGAACTTTGGCTGAATTAAAACTCCATTTGTTTGTTCAGCATGTGTGCTTGGGACTTAATAACATGTAGACTGCATCATTTATAGACAGAATTATAAATAAATAAATAAATAAATAAATAAATAAATAAATAAATAAATAAATATACACACAAGCAACTCTCTGAGTTCACAAATCAATCTCATAAATGTCCCTAAAGTTTTGATAAATTTAACTGAATTCATTACTGGTTTCAGCCAGTTGAGTCCAAAAAGGAATTTGTGTTGCTTTAAATCATGAAACCTTGCTGCCTTATATTTTCTACAGTTAGGAGAATCCGGCAGCATATTGTGAACTCCTGCAGAAAAGTGATGCTTAGCATAGAAAACAATTAAGGACGTAGGCGAAATTGATTCGCTTTGTTAGTAATAACTGAGCTTGCCTGTTTCTCGAATGTATTCTGTAATAGGCAGTATGTGTACGCTACCCTTCACATTTAGAATTGGATGATCTATGCCAGCACTTTTGGTGTCTATTGGCAGTTCCAAAACAAATGGTACTCTGAATTCTATCTAGTTACTGTATTGATTCCAAGCATAATTAATACCACTCACCTAAAGGGTAACAAATAAACCAGGCAGCTCTGAATCAAGATAGAATACTTCCTGTTCAGGTAGATCTGGCTTGGTAAGATTAAGATAACATGTTTTATTAGATGAATCTTAAGCATTTTTTTACATATAAGACAATCTTGGAATATATGTTTCTTACTACATGTTACTTCTTAACAAATATATATATGTCTCAGATGAGGAAAAGGTTGATTTTTTCCAAGCACTTTTAACATTTAAGCACACACTTCAATTTGCTTAAGTGCTTCTTTTGGGGAATATATTGATAATGTATGTGGCATATGTGTACATGTGTACATGTATATATAGGTGATGGTATGGACAGGTAGACAGATAGATGATATAACTGTAGCACAGATAAACTGCTTAAACATCTTTTATTGAAAAACATGGAGCATAAATGATGGACTTATCATTGTAGTTAGGTGTAAGTTGGTTGATACATATTGGCCAGTGGATTAATAAAAAGGTATGCAAATTATTCTAAAAAAAACATTTTAAGCCAGTTTTGAAATGTACTGTATGCAAACAGCCATTATACATACATATACACAGTGGTGGGATTCAAATAATTTAACAACTGGTTCTCTGCCCTAATTATTTCTTCCAAAACCAGTTCACTAAACTGCTCAGAAAGTTAACAACCGGTTCTCCCGAAGTGGTGCGAACTGGCTGAATCCCACCATTCATTTAGTTTAAATCATTTTGATGATCTAAATGCTAATGCTAAATTATTATGGGAAAATGAGTTTCTCAGTAGAGTCCAGTACTATGCATTCCTACCTGTAGAATACAATAGGTCCTACTTTTTGGTAAATATGCATGAAATTGTGTTGCCGAGTGCCTTTTTAAAAAAGATCCATTGTAGCACAAGTTACATGCATTTGCAAATGCATCTGCACAGAAGTCAGAAAAGATCTTCACATTCTCTGTCTCATAGCATTTGATTCAAGTCAGCACAGTTATGGTTGATCAGTGGAGTCTGATGGTATGCTGCTTAAGGGAGTTGAAAACTATCTCACATATGTGAACATGCTTGCTGTTATAACTAGACTCGTGTAGGATTACAAGAGAAGGGAAGAGAAGCCTGATATTTGCCCTTGCTGTAAACCTACAGATTGGGTCCAATGCTACCCTTCTTCTCTGCCCTATCACCTTCTTTTTGTCCCAGCTTTCCTAGGCACTGTCTCCCACTTCTAAAATATGTATTCAGGAAAAGAGCAATTTTGGTTGCAATTTTGGTTCATCCATTTATACAGTTGGGTGTTGGGTGACCTGCATCCTAGGTCCATACACAGCTTGTCTACTAATTTCAAAAGTCCTTCCCAAAAGATCAGGTCCAAGCTAAAGTTAAGAGATTATCCTGTTTGACACAAACTGTTGCTTGCAAGAAAAAGCAAAGGAACTCTAAGAAAAGAGTGAAAAAAGAAAGCATCACAAACTTTGAAGAGGGAAGCAATGAGTCTGAGCGAGAATTGTTGTCCCCACTCACTTTTATCTTGGGGGGGGGGGAGGGATTTCACCTACTTCTTATTCCAGCTCAATCTACAAACACTCTCCAGCATAATATCTCTGAAGAAATATTGCTTCCATAGAAAAAATGGTGTCGAGGTTCCAACTGACAAACTCAACCAAATCAAGCACCATCGAGGTGATCCAATCTCTTAATTTATTTTATTTATTATTTATTTATTAATCAAACTTATATACCGCACCATCTCCCATAGGACTCAGGGCGGTTCACAGGCATATTAAAACAGTATAATAAATAAACATTAAAACCCAATTAAAACTAAATATTATCATGGCCTGATCACTAAAACAGTAAAACCTATAAAAACCCCATTAAAATATGCTAAAACCTTCTATCTTAGGCTAGTCCTGCACGCTGAAACAACAGAGTCTTCAGTTCACGTCTGAAGGTCCGGAGGTCGGGTAGTTGTCGTAATCCTGGAGGAAGCTCGTTCCACAGAGCTGGTGCTGCCACAGAGAAGGCCCTCCCCCTGGGGGCCGCCAACCTACATTGTTTGGTCGACGGCACCCTGAGGAGGCCCACTCTGTGGGAGCGCACAGGTCGTTGGGAGGCAATCAGCGGCAGAAGGCGGTCTCGAAGGTATCCTGGTCCTAAGCCATGGAGCGCTTTAAAGGTGGTAACCAAGACCTTGAATTGCACCCGAAAGACTACCGGTAGCCAGTGCAGGCCGCGCAGGATAGGTGTTATATGGAGCAACAGCGGTGCTCCCTCTATCACCAGCGGCCGCATTCTGACTAACTGAGCCTCCGGTGCTCTTCAAGGAGCCCCATGTAGAGAGCATTGCAATAGTCCAGGCGGGAAGTGACGAGGGCGTGAGTGACTGTGCGCAAGGCGTCACGGTCAAGGAAGGGGCGCAACTGGCGAATCAGATGGACCTGATAGAATGCTCCCCTGGCGACGGCTGTCAAATGATTCTCTAAGGACAGCCGATCGTCCAGGAGGACGCCTAAGTTGCGCACTCCCTCCCTGGGGGTCAGTACTTCCTCCCCCACAGTCAGCGATGGTGTAAGCTGACTGTACCGGGACGCCAGTACCCACAGCCACTCTGTCTTGGAAGGGTTGAGTTGGAGCCTGTTCCTCCCCATCCAGACCCGCACGGCCTCAAGGCACCGGCCCATCACCTCGACAGCTTCGTTGGGGTGGTTCGGGGTGGAAATGTACAGCTGCGTATCATCAGCGTACAGATGATAATCCACCCCGAAACCACGGATAACCTCACCCAGCGGCTTCATGTAGATGTTGAACAGGAGAGGCGAGAGAACAGACCCCTGAGGCACCCCACAAGTGAGGCGCCTCGGGGCCGATCTCTGCCCCCCTGCCAACACCGTCTGCGGACCGTCCGAGGGATAGGGGGGGGACCACCGGTAAACGGTGCCTCCCACCCCAATCCCCAACCGTCGCAGCAGGATACCATGGTCGATGGTATCAAAAGCCGCTGAGAGATCTAAAAGAACCAGGACAGAGGAACAACCCCTGTCCCGGGCTCTCAAGAGGTCATCCACCAACGCGACCAAAGCCATCTCGGTGCTGTAACCGGGCCTGAAACCGGACTGGAACGGGTCCAGATAGACAGATTCCTCCACGTGCTGAGGAAGCTGATATGCCACCACCTCTCAACAACCTTCGCTAAAAGCGAAGGTTGGAGACTGGACGATAGTTGCTAAAATAGCCGGGTCCAGGAGGGCTTCAAGGAGGGCCTCACCACCGCCTCTTTCAAAGCGGCAGGAAAACACCCTCCAACAAAGAAGCGTTGGTAACTTCCTGAGCCAGCCTCGTAACCTCCCGGGTGGCCAGCACCATCCAGGAGGGACACGGGTCCAATAAACATGTGGTGGAGTTCAACCTACCCAACAACCTGTCCATGTCCTCAGGAGTCACAGGATCGAACTCAGCCCAGATAACATTCTCAAGACTCGTCTCCGCCATCCCACCTGAATCTATCCAATCAGTGTCCAAGCCGTCCCGAATCTGAGCGATTTTATCAGACAGATATTGAACAAAATCCTCAGCACGTCCCTGTAAGGGGTCCTCCCGAGCCTCCTGCCTAAGCAGGGAGCGGGTCACCCTAAACAGGGTGGCTGGGCGATTATCTGCCGATGCGATGAGTGCGGAGAAATAGTTATGTTTCGCCACCCTGATCGCCACTAGGTAGGTCTGAATATATGACCTCACTAGTGTTCGGTCTGGTTCGGAGCGGCTGGACCTCCAGGCGCTCTCTAGGCTTCTTTTCCGGCGCTTCATCTCTCTCAGCTCCTCGTTATACCAGGGAGCTGGTCGAGTTCGTCGCCGGGTCAGAAGCCGCAAAGGCACGACGCGGTCTAAGGCTCCAGCGGCCGCCTCATCCCAGGCGGCCGCCAGCTCCTCAGCCGAGCCGTGGGCTAACTCCCCCGGAAATGGCCCAAGCTCCGTCAGAAACCTCTCAGGGTCCATCAGGCACCTGGGACGGAACCATTGAACCGGTTAATGCAAAACTTTATTGAGTACATTACTTTGGCATGGTGGAAGGCAAAACCAGATCTAGATCTTTCCCACGCTAAGGCCCATCATTAAAGTTCACATTCTTCCACCTCCCAATTCGCTCAGGTCACATTGTCCAATACATTCTGCAGATATTATTGTGGGAAAGTCTTTCTGGCTTTTGTAAACACCTTCTGAAGGTTTTTATTTATTTATTTATTTATTTATTTATTTATTTATTTTGCATATGGCACGTGTTAGCCAGGGATCACCAAAGTGGCTTGTTGCCTCTGTGAAAGGAATTTTTTCAGATGGTGTTATCTTACCTGCGGGATGCCTGAATGCCAGTAGGCAATTGGGGGAGGCTCCTTTCCTGTCCCTACGTGGTTTATTCGCTCACAGGAATGGAGCCGCTGAGCTGTCGACCTCAGGGGAGTGCAGGCTCAGTGTCTTATCACATGAGCCACCACGGTCCCACCTTCTGAAATGTCTTTGGTTCTCATGCAGACATCTTGATGTCTGGGCCATGCTCTTTTGCCCGTTCCCTCCCCCCATAGCTTGTGGGCAAGCTGAGATGTGATAATAATGGCAACAGCAAAATATCTTTGAAGCTTGACATATGGCTTGAAATGCCTGAGGCTGTAACTGGTTTGCACACATTGCCTTTGGGTCCTAGAATATGCAGACCTTACAGTCCTTTCTTGAAGTGGTGCCTCCGAACAGATATCAGGCCAGTCTTTAACCACTACACATTTCTTTTCTTTTTTAAAAATAGTTTTTATTGAAAATTTACATTTTAAAATCAAAAACATAATAGAAAAAAACAAAACAAAAAAACGAAGGAAAAAAGAAAAGATAAAAAAACCACACACATGTACCAGATGGTAAAATATGAAACATTATATAATACTTTACAATTTTCTGCATCAACAACTATCTTTGCTAGTACAATTTTCCTAATCATTCTCTTATTCTTGTATAACCATATTAAGCATTCTGTTATACAAAATTGTTATATATACTTACATCCTATTTATTGACATAATCAGTATTTTATCCTTACCAATATTCAATACTCTTAGTTTCCCATTAATCAAATTTCAATTTACATTCTTATTTCTTATTTTGATTTCTATTTTCTAGTCACATATAGAATCTATTTGACACTTTATAGTAATCTGAATCATCTCTTTCTTTAATCTCCATTGTCATTTTATCCATTTCAGCATATTCAAAAATCTTTTTAATTACTATTTCTTCAGATGGTATATTGATCTGTTTCCACATTTGTGCCAGAGTGATTCTGGCCACCATTAGTATATGTAGTACAGACTTTGCTCCATTTTTTTTATCAATTATTCCTAGAAGAAACAACTCTGGTTTGAAAGCAATCTTTTGGAGCGTAATCTCTTCTAGCCACCTTCTAATTTTGTACACATTCCATGCCTCTCTATGGATAAAGGAACTTGACCACTAGTCTCCAAAGATACAGACTAGGATTGCAATTGCATGGCTCCCAAATAATCACAACCAGTCTTGGTTTGCTGTAGAACATACATCTGAAGTAGCCTATCTGTGCTTGAGAGTTGGGATATATTCTGTTGTGACCCAGGCCAAAGTAGGTAGTAGGAAACTCAGTCCATGAAAAAAAAAACATTATTCGAACAGCTGAGAATTACTTCATTCCCAACATAGTTCAGCTAAATTAAAACAAATTCCTCCCAACACAAATTCCTCACTCCTATCGCAAACCTTGGTCCAATTAGGCAAACTGCCAAAGGCCAATGTTGGCAAATGTTCAGAAGTCACAAAAATAAATGAAAGATGTAGACGAAGCAGAAGACAAAGCTACCAGCATTGTTTTCTGGCAAAGCCCAAATGCCGTTGCTGGTCCATTTTAAGCCTTATGGGAGGGGCCAATCATCTCTTGGCCCTACTCCCGAATTGTCCTTTTTGCTTGAGCTGCTCTTGTCTTCTGGCAGCTCTTCTCATGCGTGCATTAGGAACAGGCTCCTTCTGTTCTTCTGCTTCCTACTATCAGTCTCTGGAGGCTCTGGAGTCCGCACCTCACTCCCCGATGGCCCTGGCCTCACCTCAGCCTCATCGCTGTCCAACTCCATTGCCAACTCTACAGGTTACTGACGGACCACAACATATTCAAAGACAATGCTTATCTCTAATAAATAATCTGAAGCCATTTCTTATAGGCCCAGGAGAGTCTAAAATTTCTCCTAATTATTTTATGTGTCAGAGTCTGCATAATAGGAAGTAAAGGTTTTTGTCATGAGAATGGACTTCAGTTGTGCGAATTCCCTTTATTCCCCATATTTCTTTTGCGTGACAAAGATTTTCCTTTGAAATAAAAAATAAAGACTCAAAACTTTTAAGACTCCTGTCAAGACCCCTTGTTTAAACGAGCCTGACTATCTTCCCCTGAATGTGACTGTGGTGCTCTTTGGCAGACACTGGATTATATGGTGACCAGCTGCCATCTGAGAACTTATACAGGAGGAATGAGCAAATACTGCACTTAAATGACCTAGATATTAATACACAGAACACTTATTTTATTTTATGAACCAATGTATTTAAAAATGTTATTTAATATATAACTTCTTTGATTTTTTTATATCTTACAAAATTGACCACATATCTTCACCTTATATGTACCTTATTGCTATGTGTTCTTTTCATACATCTTTACTACCGTGTTTTCCCAAAAATAAGACCCTGCCTTATATTTTTTTGAATCCTGAAATAAGCTCTGGGCCTTATTTTGGGAGAGGTCTTATTATTTTGGGATGCGTGGACCAAGGCAGGATCCTCTTGCCATCTTACCTGATTTCCAGCTCTGTCTCCCTAACCCTAACCAGAGGAAATGGCGGGTACCGGCTGTGCATGCATTTAAATATTTTCGGGGAGGGCTTATTTCAGGGGAGGGCTTATTTTCAGGAAAAGGATTATTTTCGGGGGATGACTTATTTTCAGGGGAGGTCTTATTTTTGGGAAAATACGGTATTGCAATCCACATATTTCATGCCATACACTAAATAATTTTTTTTTAAACTCACACACAGTTCCCTGTAATGCCAAAACCTAAGAAAATATTGTTTTGTTTAAACACGGATTACTGAGGACAAGTTAGAAGTAACATGAGATTGTATATAATGAGGAACTGTGGTAAGTTTAAAACATGGGTTCAAGCCTTGTTGAGGAGAAGTGGAAAAAGTAACTGAGAAAGATAAGAGTCTCACAATCGCTAATACTCAAAATGAAGAACTGGATATTCTTGGGAAATCCTTAACTGCCTTAATAGAATTTTTTCTATTAAGTACAATATAAAGCACATGCATTATTTTTATATTATTAAAATTATTGTCATAATCCAGAAATCATACCTACCGTCTGAAGTGTTTTGTTTATTTCTCTGTCTCTCTTAGGCCATCGCTAGAAGTATTTTGAATACCATATCATGGATTTTTTTTAAAGTCTGTGAGAAATGAGTTTTTGTTTATTTCATTAACAGGAGAGCATTACAAGCATCTGAACAAAACTTAAAGCAGTGAAGAATCTCAACAAAGGAACATGGCTCCAGGTACTCTCCGAGACTCTGTTGAAAGAGTAAGTGCTATTTACTTTTGGAACACAGTTCTTTATCAAGACAAATCAATAGCTTTCTTCACTTTTCTGACTTGAACATGTTTGAGTTGAAAGCAGGAGGAAGAGGGAGAGAATAAAAGGGAGAGAAGAGCTGATTGTATCTCACTAGCACAAATGAATGATTTAGGAATATAAGATGTAGCAACCCTTTGGCGTGTGAGAGAGAAAGTGATAGAATCTTGACATTTGTTGAATGATAACTGTAAGCTTATATGATCTCAGGGACAGAGGATCCATCCATCAGATCATTTAAATACCATTCTGGGGGAACACCTGTCCAGCTGAAAACCTGGGGGTCATGCCCTGCCCCCTTTTTATCTTTCCAAATAGCTGAAACATATGCAGGCTTTGGCACATTTATTGTAATACTGAAATGTAGATTATTAACTATTAGAGACTGCTTCATGCTTATCTAATTGTCTGTCTCCACTATATAATCATGATGTCATCTCTTGAATGAGTTCCCCCCCCCTCAGGTGACATAATGTGAATAGCCGTTTGTTTATTTTGAACTTTCCATTTCCTTGCTATTTTAATTATTATTGGATTGTTCTCCCCATACGTTATAAAATGACACATTAGCCAATAGCTAATGGAGTCTGAATGTCATTTGTCATATTTTATCATCACACATACATAGAAATTTGCCCCTCAAGCCATTTCTGTTCAATTTTTGTATTATTTTATTATTTGGAGGTGGAGCCATCAAAAAGAGACGTGCGTCTCCAAACCAAATAAACAATTCATCACATATCTATGAAAGCAGGTTTTAATATTAGGATCAAAATTTTTAAAAAATGTAAAATGATGATGGTAATGATAATAGCACAATTCTGTATACGTGCACACCTACACATTTCCCTTTAATCTGTTGCAAATATTTAAAAGGAATAATAATTATTTTCATAGTTTTCAGTCACCACTGACTATCTGATGTATTGAAGCTTACATTCAAGAGATGTAGGCAACGAACAAATTCCAGACATAAGAAATCATGATGAACCATTTGAGCTATATCAAATGGTATTTAAGCAGACATCCATTCACTTTCTTGCTGTCCTTTACTTTCCCCTTTTTAAAAATCCCTGCAAATGCTGCAGTTGTGCTTAGGAAACCACCTCTCAAGAGCAAATCTGGGGATCTAGCATTGATTAGAATATTTCAGCTGCTGAAAATTGTATACGGTGAATTTAGAGAGGCATCCAATGTTATCTGAAGGACTTCCTCCTATATAGTAAGCTTTCTCGTAATTTTCCTTCCATTCTATTTTGACAAATCTGTTTTGAAGGTACCTCCAACCTTTTGAATAATCCAGTCTACTGGTGGGTATCATTCCATTAACAGAATTACATTAACGAAAATAACCCTACTGTGATGCCCCAATTTACTTGGACAACTTCAAAGGGCGTAATCAATGAATGATAAAGAGGTAGACAATGCTTCCTTATTAAAAAAAAAAAAGTGCTACCTAAGGCTAGACATTATCATAATACATACTTGCTTCTTTATTACAAAACCCAGAAAGAAGTCTCAAAAGGCAAAGATCAGACAGAATATAGTTTTAAAACTTCAAGGACAAGGTGAAGTTTTACTTTTCTTCTCTTGTTGTTTACTACCACCATTCAAAAATCGGAGTATTCCTAACTGAAATTGCCTTTTAACAGATACAGATAGGAGTTCTGTTATCAGTGGAAGTGAAAAACTGGATCCTCTACAAAATATTTATATCTGGAAATCTTCCATTTCCTTCAGTGGAATTTTTCCTAGCATTACTTTCTGCTGTAAAGTTGTGTGAACGTAATGTATTTCCAAAGAAGTGGATTTAACAGCATCCAGTGTAGAGCAATAAACTTTACCCAGGGCATCAAACTGATTAGTTTTTTCTTTTTTAAATGAAGGCAACATTAGTGCCTCAAGGAGCTCTCAGTTCATTTCTCTCAAACAAATGCAAGAGGTAGGATGTCTATTCCTTAAACTTTGCATCCAGTTATATTAGAGCTGAAATCAACTTTCCTTCTGAAAATTCCCATAGAATGTTTGGGCAAGAAAACTGAGTGGACAATTTCTCTGAATTTCTCCACAGAAATGAAACTTCAAAGTTTCAATTGGGGAATTCCTTTATGATGGGATTGAATTGATTTGAATATATTTTAGCAGAAGATTCCTCCAGATATTTTTTCTTTGAAATAATTTCTAAAGCACACGCTCTTATATCATACTAAATGAGAAATGATGGGGGGAAAAATAGAGAAGATATTCTCTGTCGAGCAGTAAATGGTCCAGATTTACATTTATCCTATAAATATTGTTATCCATACTAAGTCTTAGAAAAGGCAATAAAGTATAATTTAAGCAAATCCGTAAATATATACAATTTATGGTTTAAATTAGAAGGGGCTTGAACCAATTCACTACAACAGGATGAGTGGGTTGGACTTACACACAGCTTTCATTACTCCATTATCCTGAACTGATTTGCACCATTGTTACAATATGATACATCCAATTAAATGCAACATAGAACTAAACTGCCATTGGAATGTAATTGCATCTCTTTAAACAAAATTCCATGTTCTGAATATTCAGGACTCTGTGTGCTTCTAGAAAGGGAAATCATTTGCAATTGCTGAAGAAAATAAAATGTTAATGAATGCACTTATCAGTTTAATAAAATTCTTCTTATCTTTGGACTGAAACATTTAAAAATCCAGAATTTATGGATCAGTTGTCAGAATATGCCACGAGTTCAGTAAGCAGCTATAAAACTGTTGTACTGAAACAGACAAACTAAGGCTGGAGACATATTAAATTTTAAGATTCTGAGGAAGAAAAATAAATACAAAATGACTCACTCTTCTCCTCCAGTGTGAATGAACACAATCTATGACTTTTTTAAAAATCTACAAGCAGCAAGGAGTCATAGAGTTTTTGCAAAAGGAGTCACTTGGGAAATCAATCTAAATATTGCATTACCACAGAAAAGAGTACACTTGCTTAAATATCTCATATATTTTTAATCTCTTTAGTAAGGGATAATTATTCTCCTCATATTCTGGATTAGTGGGTGAGATCATTATTAGGAAAAAAAAGCTAAAAAAAATGTAAAACCTCCGCAAGGCTCTTCAAGAAGCAAAATATTACTTGCATATTTTGGTCCATAGTGATAGTAAGTGTGAAACTTTTCTGAATTAAAATTGGGAGCACACTCATGACATTTACACATGAAAATGTTTATAGTGCATAGAACTAGTTAGTAACCCAGCTAGGATACTGAATTGGTCCCAGTTAGTACTTGGAATGAGATCAGTAGACACTATGCAAACTATAGTCTAAATCAGTGGTAGTCAACCTGGTCCCTACTGCCCACTAGTGGGCATTCCAGCTTTCATGGTGGGCAATAGGGGTTTTGTCCGATACTGAAGCACTTTCCTTTTTTTCTAATTAATTGACTTTTAAAAAAATTTTCATAGCATTATTTAAAAACATTTTCATTAGGTTTACATAAAATTCCCCGTGACATTTTAAATTTCTGAAAATATACGATTTGTATCACCCGCCCATGAGTTTAGTTCACGTTACGTAAGTGAAACTAAATGGCGCTATAGTGCAATCGCAAACAAAAGAGCCTCATCCCAGAATAGCTTGTGCATTTCCCCACACACCACCCAGCTGTAACAGACAAGCAGAGCTGGTAGCTGACGCCCTCCCAACCCAATCCACGATGCGCGAGAGGCATGCGCTGATTTATTGATTTATTTATTTATTAATTAAACTTTTATACCGCCCTTCTCCCGAAGGACTCAGGGTGGTGTACAGCCAAGATAAAAAGCAATAAGTATACAAAGTTAAAAATCAATTTAAAATACCTATTCAATAGTGGCCGAATTAAAACCGTCAAATTGACCAACCTAAAATACCCCATATAAAATTACAGAAGATTTAAAAATTTAAAATTTAAAATTTAGAAATTTAAAAAATCTAAAAAATCAGTCCAGTCCCGCTTGAATGAATAAATGAGTTTTTAATTCCCGACGAAAGGTCCGAAGGTCAGATATTTGGCGCAAACCGGGGGGAAGGTCGTTCCAGAGAGTAGGTGCTCCAACAGAGAAGGCCCTTCCCCTGGGGGCCGCCAGCCGGCATTGCTTGGCGGACGGCACCCTGAGAAGACCCTCTCTGTGAGAGCGTACGGGTCGATGGGAGGCATAAGGTAACAGCAGGCGGTCCCGTAAGTACCCGGGCCCTAAGCCATTGCCATGATGACGATACATGGTGCATTACTGTGGAACCAGTGGGTGGTTAGAAAATTTTACTACTAACAGAGATACAAAAGTGGGCAGTAGATATAAAAAGGTTGACTACCCCTGGTCTAAACTGAGAAGAAAGGAACATTCTGCAAGGCAGTAGTAAATTATTTCTATATTGTTGCCCAGAAAACAACGTGGAAGTCCACCCCAGAATTCAAGCTCAGTTTGGATGAGTTAAGTTTGAGCCAAAAGATTTTCTTTTGTAGAGTTCAGCCTTAGATTTTGCCAAAAAAGAGAAAAATATTCATCAAGTGAGCCGTACTAATAAATTCAGCCCAAGTCAACATACAGCCACCAGCGGCACTTGTCTCAGGACATCCATATGGACACTGAAGAGCTACAGCAGGTATGCATGCATACCCATTCATGCACAATACACAATTTAAATAACCATGCAGTATATCTTTATAACAGAGAAATTTAGAGTAACAAAGTTGAAAGGGATTTTGGAGGTCTTCTAGTCTAACCCCCAGCTCAGGCATGAAACCTTTTACAAACTGATTTCAAGAATCCCATTCAGTAAAGGAAGTGAGGGAACGAGGAAACATAGATTGGACATTAATATTTGAGAGTAATAGCAGCAGTAATTCCAGCAATTCCAAGTATTTCCTATTCTACGACCCTCAAAATTATTTCCAGGTCAAGTTTACAGATGGCTAAATGACACAACACTTTATGCCTGTCTTTTAGCAACAGCATCATGCCTTTGTCTGTTTGCTGTCCACTACATTTACCTCAAGGAAGCAAGAAGAAATTCTAGTATGAGGCTGCTTAGTGTGCCTGGGAAATTGTGAAAAAAAAAATCAATGTAGAGTGAAACCTCCAAAATGATGTGCAACCACAGAAAAAACTAATTAGGGAGCAAAGAACAACAAGCTAAGGCATGTTACTTCTGGTTTCTGCTTTAGTATTTTGAGGGTTGCTTTTTCCCAGATGATCCTCACAGGATGGTCCTTACCAGAGAGGGTGGTAAAAGATTATAGGCTTAGTGCCAATTTTTAAAGATAATAAAGGAATGTTTCTTGAAAGATAATAACAGCTGCATTAACCAGCTAAAGATCAAAACCTTTTTTTTAAATGAAAATTTTATTTTTCCACAACAAAAAGAAGAAAAAAACATTCACATCAAACAATTTCAATATGCTGAAGGGGTGTTTACATATCTTCTTGTGCAATCTCAAAATAAACATCTCTTTCTTAAATATATCTTCTTTTCTAACATATTTTCCCATCTAACCAGTTATAGAATAAATCCCATATTTTATAATATTGCTTATCTTCTTGGTCTCTAATTTCAAATGTCAATTTACTCATCTCTGCACATTTCATCATCTTCCTAATTATTTTATCTTGCAAAGGTAATTTCTCATTTTTAAAATTTTTAGCAAACACAATCCTAGCTGCTGTAATAATATTCACAATCAAATGTTTTATATCTCTAGTATATATCTCAGGAATAATTCCCAGCAGAAAGACTTCTGGCTTAAAGTCTATGTGTTTTTTAATCATTTTCTCTAACCACGTGTGTCTCTTAGTCCAATATCTTTTCGCTTCAATGCAGGTCCACCACGTATGGTAATATGTTCCAGGTATCTGATGACACTTCCAACATTTTTCGGATTTGTCCTTAAACATTCTTGCAATTCTTGTCGGGGATAAATGCCACCTGAAGATCAAAAACTTTTTGTTTCCCCATATGGCAGTCTTCACATTCCTGCTAAGGAGGGTAAGAATGCATTAGAGTTAACTTCAAATGACGGAGTGTTTGATCTATGCACATATATTTTAATAAACTAATAAAATTGGCCAATAGGACAATTCTATTTTTGCACTCTCATACATAATGAAGCAGTAAATAATCTGGCTGTTGGGATTACTCAGGCTGAACTTTGACAGCTAATTTAAATCTTTGTCCAATGAAGATGGTACAAGATAGAGTAGTGAATGGTGAACAGGATGGAGGAAATGAAGTAGAGGACAAGTTTTTAGAGTCTGTGATTGACTCCACCCATTGTGCAGAATATGAACAACAATTATGTCTGGAGTTGACCTCTCATACAGGTAGTCCTCGAATTACAACCATAACTGAGCCCAACTGTAACTGAGCCCAACAAATGTCTAAGTGAGATATTAGTTAAGTGAATTTTGCCCCATTTTATGACTTTTTTGCCACCGTTGTTAAGTTAATCACTGTACTTGTTAAATTAATAACACAGTTGTTAAGTGAAGCTGGATTCCCCATTGACTTTGCTTGACGGAAGATCACAAAAGGGGATCACATGACCCCAGGACACTGCAACCATCATAAAGATGAGTCCATTGCCAAGCATCTGAAATTTGATCATATGACCATGGGGATGCTGCGATGGTTGTAAAATGGTCATAAGTCACTTCTTTTCAGTGCTGTTGTAACATTGAATGGCTGCTAAATGAACTGTTGTAAGTTGAGGACCACCTGTATTAGTAAAGTTACAGACGAGTCTTGTTTTGGTGTGGGACCTAGAAATCAGCTATTGATGTCTTTTCTAGAGGAATGCAGACCTTTACTAACTACTATAGCTGAAATGGTTACAAAAATGCAGGGCTCATTGGAACATAAATCACATAAAAGTAGGACAAGGACACCTGCTGAAGTCAATACTCCTCCTCCACCGACTTCTTCATTAATTACAGAACACCTGACCAAGCAGAAAAGTTTAAGAAGCGAAAAGACCCCATAAAGGAATTAATAAGAAACATCATCACATTAAAGAAGATTCAAAACATCAAGAGCTCTGAACTTCTCAACCCAAGGGGTGGATAAATCTGAAGAATTTGAATAAACAGTTAAAGAAAGTGATCATGGAAAGGATAAGCTTGAGAACAAAAAAAGACAGGAGTCTAGTGACCAGTTAGGGTTTGACTTGGAGGTCGTGAGATTGATTCAAGAATAGAGACAAGAGAAGTGTAGCATATTATTAGCCCCAGAGGCA
Source organism: Ahaetulla prasina (assembly GCF_028640845.1). Lineage (NCBI taxonomy): Eukaryota > Metazoa > Chordata > Lepidosauria > Squamata > Colubridae > Ahaetulla > Ahaetulla prasina. Next base: position 158,528,191 of record NC_080541.1, read on the forward strand.
CAGTGGTTAGAATGCAGCATTGCAGGCTCACTCTGCCCACAGACTGGAGTTTGATCCTGAAGTTTGATCCTGCCAGCAGTTTGGCAGATCGAATCTCACCAGGCTCAAGGTTGACTCAGCCTTCCATCCTTCTGAGGTCAGTAAAATGAGGATCCAGATGGTTGGGGGCAATAAGCTGACTTTGTAAAGCACTCAGGAGTGCTGCAAAGTACTATGGAGTGGTATATAAATCTAAGTGCTATTATATTGCTATTGCTATCCAAGTTGTGCCAGCTTAAGAAAACAGTTTTTAAAGAAACCTGACTCACTATGGAGCTCTGACTTTTCTCTTGCCAGCTATAGTTCTTTTACCCTCTAAAAAAAGGAAATAATTCTGCTTGACATTTACAACTTGTTAAAAATAAACATGTGTTCTTTAATTATCCAAAGCCAAACAGTTATCTCACTCAGTTGAAAGTATTACTTTCTCCATCTTATTCGTTCCTTGTCCCCATTGGCTGTCCAGTTCAAGGATATTGCAAAGGTTTGATTACTTACTCTATAAATATAATGCACACTGAGCAATGGTGGCTGTCATGCCCCTGGAGTCTGAATCTGTGGCAGAAGATGAGCTGGAAAAAGAACTGACAGAGAGTGAGAAGGCAGCTCCATTGGCCTTGGAGGAAACTGGGGAAGGGCAGAGTCAGTACAGGCAAGACTGTTCAGAATTAGTAAGGTCTGCAGGCAGGGAGGAGAGACAGAGCTCAGATGAGAAGCAAGAACCATCCCCTCCTGATGCAAGGGCTTGGAAAGTGCAGAGAAGGTGGGATCAGTGCAGATGGAGCAGGCCATGTGCAAGGAGAGTGCTCCACCCAGCTTCACCAGGCACACCTGGGGAATAAGATTTAAGGAGATGCTGTTGGGAGGGCATTTGTCGGGAACAAACGCTGAGTTCCTGAAGTGTTTTGTGCCAACGTTCTGAACTTGCCAAGAATCCTTGCATTCCTTATTCTCTGAATCTTTTGCTCCCTGAACTCTTTGCTTGACTCTTGTTTTGCCAAAGACATTTGGGATTTATTGCCATGTAGCCTTGGTGCAGACAGCGCTGGGCTGGACTATTTGTAGCCAGAGACTGCTTAAGGTTTGGGTGGGGTTTGTTCTCACTCTGCTCTGGGACTTGCCAGAAATGTGGGAGCATTTGGGGAGCTTTGGAGCAACTACCAGCTGTTTGTGTTATCTCTGTGCCATGCCCTGGGTCATCACAGGTGGCACTATCTTCCCATAAAGTTGATGAGGTGTTTAGGTTGAAAGCTATGTTCTCCCATCAAAACATTTTAATACCAAGGTTTTCCAAAACTCCTGTTTACTCACACATCTGCTCAAGTCTACTGATGCTACCTGATGAAGAGCCCAAACACCAGAGAATGGCAGATACTTTGAGGAAAAACAAGTAACAGTTCCTGCAAGTAAAGAGTATTTCCCTCCAATGGTCTTCTTCCATTTCAATCCGACAACAAAATGCCCTGAAAAAGAGTGTTGAAAATGTGGATTCTATTATCCAGGCCAATTTGGGTGTACTAGTTAAGGCAACAGGCAAGAAACAAAGAGGCTGTGAGTTTTAATCCTTCTTTGGCACAAGACCAACCTGAGTGACCTTAGGCCAGTGACTCTCAACTTTAAGAAGCAAGCAATGGCAAACCTTTTCTGAAAAAGCTTGTCAAGAAAACTGCAAGGATTTATCCAGACAGTCACCAGGAATCAAGCAAGCACACACACACAGACAGACAGACACACACAGACCCAAACAGATATGTTCACACACATACAAAGACCCGCAGACACGCACATACAACTCTGTCTAGTTTGTAAATGCACCCCAGCAACTATTATCTGTTTACATTTTCCAGATGAAATTGGATGGAATAAAGATTTCCAGTCTCTGAAGAGGTTGGCCTACCTCCTCCTCCCATTCATTCCATCTCTCAAAGTATTCCTACAGAATTGGTTATTGTAAGAGGCAACGGTTGGGTTGTTCATGATGAAGCTAACTGATTAATAATTCTGACTGGCAATACATTATCTAAACTTATTTCATCTTCATTATATCAACTGTGGGCTGGGGAAAAAAGAAAGTAGGATGGAAACTTAACAAAACAAATGTATGAAGTGTACCAAATTTGCTGTTCTAGTTTTCAATCAGATAGCCCAAGTACCGCACACATTTTAGGGGGTTAAGTTATTTGGGGAAATGGAATGAGGACGGGGCTTAAAATAACTATATCATGTCTATGCTTGATAGTTATGCTAAGAAAATATTTTTTCATATAAAGTTAATAAGGGTAGACAAGGTTAAAATTTACCAGTAGAAAAATAGGTGAATAATGTCACCATCACCCCACCAATCTTATGTTAACTGGTCCAGCCAGTGCTACCATGTGTTATCTAAACAAGGATCCAGCCACTGTAACCCAATAATAATTTCTTTAATTTCATTAAAGATAATTTCATCTTTAATCTATTGAAATCAATAAGGATAGGAGAACTAATTGATAAAAATGATTGAACATCAGCTAGCGTTAAGGTATACCATCTTGTTAATTTAGCATCTACAGAATCAGATATGTCTCCCTTAAGGACATATAACAGGATATAAAGCTGGCTACTCTGCCAAGAGCGGAGCCACATAATTCAGGAAGACATAATAAAGATAAACTATCAGATACCACAGACTCACATTCCAAAACAAATCAAAGTTTATCGATTTGAAACCTTGGCAAAAGCCAAACTTTGAAATTGCTCTTGCAGTTTAGAACAAGAAGAAGAATGATGTGGAGGTCATAGGTTTTAATTAATTTATGGGATATTGCATTATTTCACAAAACCAGGCAGAAATTAATATTAATGGATATAAAAGGCATTCTATGCACTCAACTACCGTGCTTTCACAAAAATAAGACCTTGTCTTATAGTTTTTGAACCCCGAAATAAGTGTTTGGCCTTATTTTTGGGGAGGTCTTATTATTTTGGGGCACATGGAATGAGACGGGGATCTTCTTGCCATCTTACCTGATTTCCAGCTCTGTCTCCCTAACTCTAACTGGAGGAAATGGCGGGGACCAGCTGCACACGTGGTTAAATATTTTCAGGGAGGGCTTATTTTGGGGGGAAGGCTTTTTTGGGGGACACACAGTAATAATAAAAGTAGACCAAGCAGGATTGGCACACAGTGTCAGATGAACTTCAAATAAGAAATTGATCAAGCTATGGTGGCATGGCTTTTCAAATGCAAACCAAGAAATGGGAACTCTTGCTTATTAATATCGATCTTTGGTGCCAACCATATCAGATCTATCTGGAAACAATTAGATTTATATGTAATAGATGTAATAAAATGTTTTCCCCAAGCCTTCTTATTTTTTTGAACAACAGTTCATTTAGTATCCATTCAAAGTTACAACGGCACTGAAAATAATGACCTATGACCATTTTTCACAGTTACAACCTTTGTAGCATCCCTATAATTATGTGATCAAAATTCAGATGCTTGGCAATTGGTTCATATGTACAACCGTTCCTGTTTCCCAAGGTCATGTGATCACCTTTTGCAATCTTTTGACAAGCAAGGTCAATAGGGAAGCTAATTTTACTTAACAATCGGGTTACTAACTTATCAACTGCAGCGGCTCACTTAACAACTATGGCAAGAAAGGTCATAAAATGGAGCAAAATTCACTTAACAAATGTCTGATTTGACAACAGAAATTTTTGGCTCAATCATGGTTATAAGTTGAGGATTACCTGTAGTGGCATAAACTGTTTATTACATTAGTCAATCTGCTTGGATTTTCAATCTTGATTGGTAGCTTGCCTTCAGATACCCCTGAAAAATATACTTATGTCTTCACCAATTGAAGCAGTGCTGTGAACTCTACAGTAGTTTCAGAAAATCTATTTTCCCAAATGTCTTCTTTTATCATTGGGGATCAAATGGTCAATAACCAATTGCCACGGTTGTTCTGTCTGATCTTGCCAGAGGTTAAAAATGGTGGCATTTCTCAGTTGGCTGATAATCATCTCTGTATAGCCATCCATGAGAGGAGATAGTCTAACGATAGAAAATAACATAGCACTTTTCTTTAATTCTCCTTGAGTTTTATTAAACAAAAGGCTATCATGTCAGTGATGGAAGGATCTGAGATTATTCCTCTCTAGGGCATCCTGTTTGATTCTCTTGAAGATTTCTTAGCAGTACGTTCTGAAATAAATTCTTCATTGATGGAAATGCTAAACTGTGAGTAAATGTGAGATGCGGCTTTTAAGTAAACATTCCATTAATATATGCAAAATTATAGAACAAGCAATGGCATAATGATTTTTCTTCAATTTACAATAATTGTTCCATGTAGGCCTTTACAGATCCCATTATAGGTAATTTTTCATTATGACCTCCTGATTCCATAAAGAAACTAGGGATGCTAAAAGGGCTTTTAAGACCAGATTTTATAACTCCAGAGTAAATTAAAATTAATCCAGAGCAGTTGGCTCAATGTCTGTTTGACAAACTTTTCAATAACACAAAAGAAATTTCCAGAATTCTGGAAAGATCTACAATTGTACACAAAATGAAGAAAAGATCTCCAAAGGATTATTATTATTATTATTATTTATTAGATTTTTATACCGCCCTTCTCCCGAAGGACTCAGGGCGGTGAACAGCCAAGTAAAAACAATTAGTACATAGACAAAATTAAAAACATATTAAAAAACTAATTATAAACTGGCCAATTAAAATTAACACTAAAATAAGCAATCCTAAAACCCCTCTTAAAATTTCCTCAAGCTAGCCCCTCACGGTGGAATAGGAAAGTCTTGAGCTCGCGTTTAAAAGACCGGAGGTCGGGGAGTTGACGCAACCCCAGAGGCAACTCATTCCATAGGGCTGGAGCCCCCACAGAAAAGGCCCTCCCCCTGGGGGCCGCCAGTCGACATTGTTTGACTGATGGCACCCTGAGGAGGCCCTCCCTATGGAAGTGCACAGGCCGATGGGAGGCTATAGGCGGCAGTAGGCGGTCCCGTAGGTAACCCGGTCCTGTGCCATGGAGCGCTTTAAAGGTGATGACCAGCACCTTGAAGACCACTGGCAACCAGTGCAGGCTGCGCAGGAGAGTTGTTATATGGGAGCATCGCGGTGCCCTTCTATTACCTGCGCAGCCGCATTCTGGACCAGTTGGAGCCTCCTAGTGCTCTTCAAGGGGAGCCCCATGTAGAGAGCATTGCAGTAGTCCAGGCGGGAAGTGACAAGGGCATGACTGACCGTACGAAGGTCACATGAGGGACCGTGCAATCCCTCAAACTATCTTCCATAAGTGTACTATCAGGGGAAGGAAAACTTTGATGGCAGAATTTTGGGGGATAAAATTTCTCTACTTGGGGAAAACAGGAAGTTTGCAATAGACTTCAGACAATTTAGCCTCTTTTTAAGAGATGCAAAATTTAGAAAGATAGGAATGTATGCTGTAATGACAGTACTGCCTCCATGCTAGTTATATTTCCAAGAAATATTTTCATTTTAACTTGTGTCACATCAACCTACACTGATCAAAAAATTAAATCATTTCACCATCATATGGTCCTTGATGTAGTAATAATCCTTATCCCGTGTAAAGAGCAGTTTATAAAATGGTGAGAATGGTGAACTACAGTCCCTTTCTATATATGAAGTGGGACTAATTATTTAAGAGAGAAGTATATTCAATCAAGTGAGATTCAGTCATATGGACCTCAACTGCAATAAAACCCAGGAAGTGAAGTAGAAGTTGTAGGCAAGTTGTTCAGTGGAACAACTCGCCTGCAGAAGTTGTAAATGCTCCAACACTGGAAATTTTAAAGAAAATGTTGGATAGCCATTTGTCTGAAATGGTGTAGGGTTTCCTGCCTGGGCAGGGGGTTGGGCTAGAAGACCTCCAACGTCCCTTCCAACTCTGATATTATTATTATTATTATTATTATTATTATTATTATTATTATTATTATTATTATTATTATTATTATTATTATTAGTGTTTTAGTAAAACCTACTGTAGGTAATGTTAGTTGCAAATAACAAGTATTAATTTATTTACTATCTAATATGTTACCCATTCCCAAAACTCTGCTGTTTAATAATAAATCACAACTCCCCAATTCATAGAGAATCCACGTAATAAGTCATGCATGCCACAAAATCCCATCTCCACATTGTAAAGCATTTCCCTGTCAACGAAACGAGAAAAGTTTTGATAAGTTTCTTTGAAGCCCAGAGAGACTAGGTGGCCTGAAGCACCTAATTTATTTTACCTAAGGACCAGGGGTGATATTCAGCAGGTTCTGACAGGTTCTGGAGAACCGGTAGTGGAAATTTTGAGTAGTTCAGAGAACTGGCAAATACCACCTCTGGCTGGCCCCAGAGTGGGGTGGGAATGGAGATTTTGCAATATCCTTCCCCCAGGAGCGGGGAGGGAATGGGGATTTTGCTGCATCCTTCCCCTGCCACCTCCACCAAGCCACGCCCACCAAGCTCCACCACCCCAACCAAGCCACGCCCACAGAACTGATAGTAAAAAAAATTTGAATTCCACCACTGCTAAGGATATAATTTTTCCACCAGGAGAGTTTCAAGGGATGAAGGCACTAATGCAGAAGACTGCCTCAGAACTACAGGGTCCTCAATTTATGACCACAACTGAGTCCAAAATTTCTGTTGCTAAGCAAGACAGACGTTAAGGGGGTTCTGCCCCATTTCACAACCTTTCTTGCCACAGTTGTGAAATGTCAATTATTAAGTTAGTAACATGATTATTAAATGAAACTGGCTTCCTCATTGACTTTGCTTGTCAGAGGGTCGCAAAAGAGGAACACATGATCCTAGGACAGGGGTCTGCAAACTTGGGTCCTTTAAGACTTGTGGACTTCAACTCCCAGAGTTGCTGGCTGAGGAACTCTGGGAGTTGAAGTCCACAAGTCTTAAAGGACCCAAGTTTGCAGACCCCTGCCTAGGACACTGGAACTGTCCTAAATATGAATCAGTTGCCAAGTGCCTGAATTTTCTTCACGTGACCATAGGGATGCTATAGTGGTTGAAAGTGTGAAAATGGTCATAACCCACTTTTTTCAACTTTGAACAGTCACTAAACAAACCTTCTTGAAACTTTCTCAATCTTCATTCTAGTCTAACCTTCAGCCTGTCCTAATCTATCCAGCACCTCTGAGGATTAGGGTGCTCAGTAAAGCACAGATTTGAAATACAAGCAGTTATTCGTCTTTAATACAGTACTGGTCAAAATTGTGGAAACCTTTTGGGAAAAGTGTATTTCTAAAACTAGCTAATAACACCACTTTTTGTTTTTGGAGTAGTACCTCAAAATTATATATCAATGGAAAGATAATTTGATCAAGAATGTAATGCAATAACCTTTATGAAGGATTTGCTATTAGAATAGCAGTTACAGTATAAAGAAGAAAAATGAAACGCATAGAAAAAACGAGATATACAAAAATTATCACCATGTCAGTTAATACTTAGTTGGGTAACCTTTAGCATGAATTACAGCCTTACAGCGTCTTCCCATGGAGTGAACCAAGTCTTTTAGTTCTGCAGCTGTTATAATGTATTTGAATTGAATTGAAGATTGAATGATTGCTGCTATTAACTGGGTTTTATTGCTGGGTCGCTTCTGACTAACAAGTTTCTTTCATTGGCTCCATAGATTTTTCAATTGCATTAAGGTCTGGGCTATTCCCAGGCCATTCCAGCAGTGGAATATGATTATCCTGAAACCCCCCCCCCCCCCAAAAAATAGTGGTGTTATTAGCCATCACACCTCAAATATTACACTTTTCCCAAAAGGTTTCCACAATTTTGGCCACTATTGTACAGCTAAAACCTCACAAATTATCTAATCTCTCTTGACTTTCATTGCATGTTACCATTTTGCAAACGTCACCAGTCAATATCCTAAGGTAACTGTTGCCACACAACAGTGGTTTCATTCTTCATATCTAGACTAGCTAACCCAAACCCTTGCTGCAAATTCAAGAGATGGAGGTTTCATGTTGCCCAACAGACTCTATTAAGACTGCCATTGTGTCACTGAGCTGGAAAGAAACCACGCTCCTTTCTTTGTCAATAAATATTTTATTTATTTCCAAAGTTAAGATACAAAATAAAGGGGGGGGGAATAAATATCAAGTAAAAATCGAGCAATCAAACAATAATAAAAAACCACCTTCAACCGATTTCCTGCATATATTGAAAATATATATGAAGGTAAAGGTTCCCCTTGTACATATGTGCTAATCATTCCCAACTCTAAGGGATGTGTGCTCATCTCCGTTTCAAAGCCAAAGAGCCAGCGCTATCCGAAGATATCTCCGTGGTCATGTGGCCCGCATGACTAAACACCAAAGGCACACGGAATGCTATTACCTTCCCACCAAAAGTGGTCCCTATTTTTCTACTTGCATTTTTTACCTGCTTTCGAACTGCTAGGTTGGCTGGGACAAGTAACGGGAGCTCACCCTGTTATGTGGCACTAGGGATTCGAACCGCTGAACTGTCAACCGTTCGGTTGACAAGCTCAATATCTTAGCCACCGAGCCACCGTGTCTAGTGTTCTAAGCAAATGTTATCAATTTATAACATTCTGTAAAAATGATAATGCAACTAAAATGCAACCAAAGTTGAGACATTGGCTAGTTCTGTCATCATACTACAACTAGCTCTTTCTCTTCTCTGGTTCCTTTTCTTCTTCCACGGTTGAAGAAGTTTTTCTTAATCTTCATTCAGGGATGAGAGGCTTTCCCAAATGCAAGCCATTTTTCATCGACATAAATAGGAAGGGAAGAGGAAAATGCTTCCCAAATGAATTATGTGTAAGTGAGAGTGTGGATAGTAGCTATGACACTGTGGGTTTTGTGAAGACGTTGATGTGCAGACAGCTGGGCAGGGTGGGCTAATTCTAGCATGATTCTCCCATCTTCCTACGGTTCTCACAATCAGATTTTTTCTCACTAATGGCTGCTATTATGAGAAAAATGAGAAGCCTGGGGAGAATGACAAATTATACATGCAAACTTTTCCTTTGAATAGTAACAACTATTCATTTGGGGCTTATATTTCAGATATTTCAACAGCAATTTAAAAAAAAGAGGAAGAAAGAATTGAGAATATTTATACTTTTTATATTTCAGGAAAAATCCTCAACCATCTATGGCCCCAATATATTTAGGGGTGTTTCTAAAACACCCAGAATGATCTTATGACTTTTACAGCATGTTATTTTGCAACAAGTAAAACCCAAAGAAAGTTGAAAAGTTGGCAGTTGCAGGCAACGTTGGCTTTTAAAAAAATGACTCTAATCTTGTGTGTATGTCTCAATATGCTTTTAGCATCTTTTCTTTCTTTGTCCTAGGGAAGGAAGTGGATGTTTGGCTTATAAATAATCTTAGGTGAATTATCAGTCTTATTTTATCAGTTAAGCTATAAAACACCGGGATTTGCTTTTCATTATGCATGACCTTCATCTTTTAGAACATTTTTTCACTTACAATGCCAATGCATTATGCTTGTTTCAATGAAGGAATAGTTAGATTACCCCAGCTGTCATTAGCCAGGATCAAAATGACTTTTGGCAATCAAAACTAATCATATATCATGGTTGTAGGTTCATATACATACAAAACAAAGCAAGAGAAATTATTATAAATAATATCCCTTTTCAAATAGCTAGGCAATGCTACCTAATATAGCTATCAAGTTTCAGAGCAAAATAGTTATGCATTTATTTGCATACCAGAACTGATGCACTTGCAAATTCTTCCCATATAGATGGGTAACAGAAGAAATGCCATTATCTGCAAATTTATCGCTATTACATTATGATATGACATCTATTCAGATTGAGGTCACAAACTATTTCTCAACAAGAAGTGGTGAAAATGTTTTCTGAAAGTATCTGCATTTTCTGACATGTGTGGCATGATCCAACGTTTTCCTTTTATTTTAGAAAACACCATTTAGGAAAAACAGAGAGAGAATGGACAAGCCCGACCAAATTAGAGATAAATAATATCTTGCAAGAAATATATGTCTAGCACAATTGGACATGTGTATCCCCAGATATAATTCCCAGCTGAGTTATAGAATTGATACATTTCAATATATAAGTGATGAAGAGTAACATTTTTTGCTGCATTTCACTACAGACAGTCTAAAAATGGTAATTTGGTGCAGAAACTGTTGTTAAGTGACATGGTGGTAAATTGAGGGGGGGGGGAAAGCCCACATAACTGCATTTCTGAGGAAGCAATGGCAGACTTAAGATGGTTCTGTGAGAGTTGATCTGACTACTGCAGTAGAAAGAGGAGCCAATGAATACAGTGGCTCCTTGGAATTCATCCAGAAGGAGAGGAACTAGGATCACCCACAAGTGCACCAAACAATGGCTCCCTATGACAGACTGTAAGCCAATGGTTCCCAGTGAGTTATAGAGCTTTCAGAACCAATGATAACTGTGGATAGGTGCCTTCAAAAGCACATTGACTTTACGTATTTCCTTTCTTAAGCACTTAGGAAATGGCTTGTTAATGGCTTTTGGAGTATTAAGAACCTTTAAAAGGGCACTTTACATTAAACCGACTCTATAATTTAGGGCTGGTTGATGTATGGAAGCAGAAAAAAGGCAATTTAAGAGAGCATATCTACTTTTCTGAAATATATAAATCTTTTTAAAGAATGATTTGGCCATGATTTGGCTCTCAAAGAACTTGGCTACTAGTATTTCTAAAGTAAAGTTATCATCCAAGACTTTTTTTTTTGAGACTTTTGAGTTTGGTTTGTGAAATAAAATCTAATCAGTTTAGATGGGGATTGAATAAAATGTTGTTACAGAAAGAAAGAAGAGTAGAGGAGCGTAAGAAAAAAAATTAAAGGATGTTTTTGAAATTAATGTAGATAAAGGCACTGATTGAAGAATGATTTGAGATGCAAGTAAAACTTTTATTAGAGGTATGTTATACAACATATAATGAACTTTAAATAAAGACTCAAGAGAAAACATATGCTGTTTTGGATGAAATAAAGAAAAAATAAAAATTATAGAAATTTCCAAAGAAAATGGAAATTCTCAACAAATTAAACTTTTCAGATGACAATTATCTATGTTAATAGTAAGAGAAATTAAAATAAATATGAATTACGTAAATAATTTTTTTTTTGCAAATAATCAGTGAAGTAAAATACAAAAAGAAAAGAAAATTATACTGAAATTACGAGTGGGAGATACTGTTTTAACAGACAATGTGAACATATGAAAAGCATTCCATCAAGTGACATCTTGCTACAGAAAGTAGATGAACATCTTAAGAAACAAAATTTACTAAGGATTACAGGGGGTCAGAGTCGGATTATGAATAGACCTACAACAATAAGAGAAGTTTCTGAAGCTCTAGAAAGATTAAACTAGGAAAGGTGTCTGGACCAAATGGATTATCTGATTCTTATTACAAATGTTTTGAGGGTGAACTTTTACAACCTTTACAAAACGCAATGAATTCTATCTTACAGGGTGGAAAAATGCCAGAGAATTGGAAAAAGGCCAATATAGTACTAATATCCAAAACTAAATACAAAATTTTACTCTAACAAGAAACTATAGGCCAATATCATTAATGAATAATGACTACAAGTTGTTCACAACCATTTTAATGGATAGACTGAAAATAAATTTGCAGGAATTTATTCATGAGCATCTCTCTGGGTTTTTACCTAAGAAACATTTTTTACCTTTTCTAAACTTGAATGCTGCTGCTATTTCCTTCTGAAACAAAAGCTTTCTTGAAGTTTACTTTGATTCTTGTCAGCTATGTAATTTTCCTCGACAACTATTGTTTACCGCTGTCGTCTTCTAGGACATTTTTCTGACTTCCCACTCTATCCCGAGAGCCATGGGATTTTCAGGTGCTCACCCATTAGAGAACTAAGAGTCTTTGGTTAGCTTGAGATTGGTCCAAGTCAATGTGGGTGCCATTGCTTTCTGCTAAGTGTTGATGTATATTAATATTTAAAATGTTTGATAAATATTGGGAAAACCTTGTCATTCCTTCTTAGCCCAACCTATCACACTGGTTTTCTATAAAACTAAAACTAGAAATGAAGCAGCATGCCTATCAGGCTGAAAAGGATTGGGACTTCTAGGTCCAATTCTAGAGATTAGAATATATTGTAAATTGCAAAGGATTTGAATTCAAATAGAATGGCTGGGGGAAAGAAAGTAAATATATATATATATATACACATATACATACATACATACACACACACACACATACAGAGTTATATATATACATACATACACACACATTTGGGTGTGTGTATATGTGTGTGTATACATACATACATACATACATACATACATACATACATACATACACACACACACACACACACATACATACACACACAAATTAAAAGACGCTTACTCCTGGAAAGAAGAGCTATGGCAAATCTAGATAGCTTACTAAAAAGCAGAGACATCACCCTGCCAACAAAGTGTGTATAGTCAAGGCTATGGTTTTCCCAGTTGCAATGTATGGCTGTGAAAGTTGGACCATGAGAAAGGCTGAGCGACAAAGAATTGAGGCCTTTGAACTATGGTGCTGGAGAAGACTCCTGTGAGTCCCTTGGACTGCAAAGCGATCAAACTGGTCAGTCCTAGAGGAGATCAACCCTGACTGCTCTTTAGAAGGCCAGATCCTGAGGATGAAAGTCAAATACTTTGGCCACCTAATAAGAAGGAAGGACTCACTGGAGAAGAGCCTAATCTGGGAATAATTGAGGGCAAAAGAAGAATGGGACGACAGAGAATGAGGTGGCTGGATGGAGTCACTGAAGCAGTAGGCATGAGCTTCAATGGACTCCAGAGGATGGTAGAGGACAGGAAGGCCTGGAGGAACATTGTCCATGGGGTCTTGCATACATGCATTGTCTCTTGGATTCTCCATGATGATGATAATTTTCATTGTTGTTTTGGTTTCATCACAAAAATTTCCATCGCCCTTTCTGATCTTGCCAATTTGGACTGGTTCCTAAGATTCATTAATGATCGGCATTTTTCAATTTGTAAATAAATCACTGCAAATAATGCCTATTTTAGAGAGGTAAAGGCTTTTTTAAAAATGCATATTGCATGCAGTTAAATTTCACTATTAAAAATGTATGCCACACTAGTTGACATAAATAAATAGTAATACTGTATATCAGTATGAGGAAATAGTCTGTATTTCTAATTCTGTCCTTTTTACTGAATAATGAGGTTCAAGGAGATGAAGGAATTTGTTCGCATAATATGCAGTTAATTGGGGAGGGGGAATGAATGGGCTGTTGTAAATGACATTATTTCATCTGGAAAATCTTTGCACATTTCACCAAGTCAGTTTTAAAATGCCTGTAATTGCTGCCCTTTATTGATGTCATGTAGGGTCTTAGCTAGAATTATTTAATAAGTTGCCTACTGGATGATATGACCATCAATTATTACAAATTAACATTTGAGTGTTTCTTTTTATGCAGAAAAGGGTTGGCAGAACTTGTGGTCAAAGGGAAAAATAAATTGTAAAATGAGGCTTGGTTTGATGGATGTATATAAACCAGCAGGCTTCGGAGAGATAAGAAAAGCAGAAAAGAAATCTTTTGAATGTTGAATCTGTTTCAGAAGAAAGAAGACCCAACCATATAGGAACGGCTTTTCAATTCTGAATATTCAGATTAAGGAAATATGTTTCAAAGCTAGTCTTTTTTTTTTTAAGCTAGCTGAATTAAAGCACTCGTTGTAATTAGGAGAAATGTTACCACTGAAATGACTTCACTTTTTCCATTGATTACAAAAATGCAGACTTACTACTTGACTGAATGTCTCCCCGGATTTCATACCACCAAATAAGTGGGGAAAGAGAGATGCCTTTGTAAAGAAGTTAGGCCTCACAAGGCCTTTGTTTTGGTTCTTGGAGTTGCAAATAGCAACTCCAAGAACCAAAACAGTATATATAAGCATGCTTATGCTTATACATACTGTTGTGACAAAATAAATAAATAAATAAAAATAAATAAATAAATAAATAAATAAATAGACTGGAATCTTTTTATCGAGATATGGGTCTTGCTTTAGTTCTCATGAGATGCTGACAAGAACAGGTAAGTTCTCAAGTTATGACCACAGTTGAGCCCAAAATTTAGCTTGCTAAGCAAGACAGTTATTAAGTGAATTTCTCCCCATTTTATGACCTTTCTTGCCACAGCTGTTAAGTGAGTCACTGTAGTTGTTAAATTAGTAATATGGTTGTTCAGTGAACCTGGCTTCTCCCCTGACTCTGTCAGAAAGTCTCAAAAGGTGATCACATGACCCCCAGCACACTGCAATCATCATCATAGCAATAGCAATAGCACTTAGACTTGTATACCACTTCATAGTGCTTTACAGCCCTCTCTTAGCAGTTTACAGCATATTGCTCCCAACAATCTGGGCCCTCATTTTACTGATCTTGGAAGGATGGAAGCTAACCTTGAGCCGGTGAGAAGTGAAGTCCTGGAGTGAGCAGTGAGTTAGCCTGCAATATAGTGGTGGATTTGTACCGGTTCGCCCCGGATCGGGTGAACCGGTAGTGGCGGCAGTGGGAGGCTCCACCCACCTGCCCGGATATCTCACAGATGCTCTGTTCATACGCAGAAGCACTGTGCGTGCGTAGGCACACACACTCCCATTTCTGAACCAGTAGCAAAGGTAAGTGGAACCCACTACTGCTGCAATACTGCATTCTAACCACTGCACCACCACAGCTCTTAAATATGAGTTAGTTGCCAAGTGTCTGAATTCTGCTCATGTGACCATGGGGATGCTGCAATGGTCGTAAGTGTGAAAAATGGTCATAAGCAAGTTTTTTCTGTGTGGTTGTAACTTTGAAGGTCACTAAAAGGACTATCTGTAGTTGAAACTAGTACCCATTTGCCCCATTGCAAAATTATAGTTGAAGAAATTAAGAAATTAAAAGAAGTTAGCAAAAAGAAACCCGCAGCTTGCCTTGTTGGTTCAGCATCATGAAAAAGGCTTTATATTGGCCACTGCAAAATAGCTATGGTTTCCACATGGAACCATATCTTCCCTTGCTCTAAATGGTAGGTGTCAGATTTGTCCTTTTATCCGAAGTTAAATCATGGATGAAGCTGGTTTTATTCCAGACAGATCTGGCATTTGGTACCATCAGTCTAAGCCAGTGGTGAAATCCATTTTTTTTCACTACTGGTTCTGTGGGCATGGCTTGGTGGGCGTGGTGTTTCTTGGTGGGCGTGGCAGGAGAAGGATACTGCAAAATCTTCATTCCCACTCCAGTCCAGGGGAAGGATACTGCAAAATCCCCATTCTCCCACACTCCTGGGGGAAGGATATTGCAAAATCTCCAATCCCACCCCACTCTGGGGCCAGCCAGAGGTGGTATTTGCCAGTTCTCCGAACTACTCAAAATTTCCACTACCGGTTCTCCAGAACCTGTCAGAACCTGCTGGATTTCGCAACTGGTCTAAGCCCATAGTTCCCAGAAATCCAGTTATTTCCTTCCTGAGCTGAGACTGAGGAAATCAGAAATAGAAATTGGAAACCAACTGTTAATCTCTCTTCCACTGAATTCCACTGAATCTCTTCTGATTTTTCCTTGTGGCCTGAAACGAAGGTATCCTATTTAACCTAGATGTTTCATCATATGAGCAATATGATTGGTGAGAAGCAGGGGATTTCTGCCAGTGTCAGGAGAAGGCGGGAAAGGGCTGAGGTTCAGTTGTGTTCCAGTGGCAGGAGGTCCAATCCATTTGGAAGTCATCACAGATATGCTTTTTTTAGTTGTTATCCAAAGTTTTGGAAGATTTTTTTTAAAATTGAAATCTTAAGACATTACCCCGTGTTTTTTTTTCTTCCCTTCATGAGAAATATGGATATATGTATGTGGATTCATATGTAGATTTCTTTTAACATTTTTTAACCAGGTTGAAGTTGTTATAAGCTAGCAGTGTGCAGGAGCTTTTGGCAGCCATGTGCAGCAGCTGCCAAAAAAGCCAACACAGTTCTGGGCTGCATAAACAGAGGGATAGACTCAAGATCACGCGAAGAGTTAAT
Source organism: Ahaetulla prasina (assembly GCF_028640845.1). Lineage (NCBI taxonomy): Eukaryota > Metazoa > Chordata > Lepidosauria > Squamata > Colubridae > Ahaetulla > Ahaetulla prasina. The sequence goes on from NC_080541.1 coordinate 158,544,366, forward strand.
ACCACTTTATAATGCCTTGGTAAGGCCACATTTGGAATATTGCATTCAGTTTTGGTCGCCACGATGTAAAAAGGATGTTGAGACTCTAGAAAGAGCGCAGAGAAGAGCAACGAAGATGATTAGGGGACTGGAGACTAAAACATATGAAGAACAGTTGCAGGAACTGGGTATGTCTAGTTTAATGAAAAGAAGGACCAGGGGAGACATGATAGCACTTTTCCAATATCTCAGAGGCTGCCACAAAGAAGAGGGAGTCAAGCTATTCTCCAAAGCACCTGAAGGCAGGACAAGAAGCAATGGGTGGAAACTAATCAGGGAGAGAAGCAACTTAGAACTAAGGAGAAATATCCTGACAGTCAGAACAATTAATGAGTGGAACAACTTGCCTGCAGAAGTTGTGAATGCTCCAACACTGGAAATTTTTAAGAAAATGTTGGATAGCCATTTGTCTGAAATGGTGTAGGGTTTCCTGCCTGGGCAGGGGGTTGGACTAGAAGACCTCCAAGGTCCCTTCCAACTCTGTTATTATGTTATGTTATTACTTTGTGAAAGGCTTTAGATATCCCTGCTAGAAAGTGGGATATTTACTACAACGAGAAACCTAAATCTTGAAATTATTTCATTGAAAATCATAACCTTCTTCAGAAGAATGCACAAAATGATGGTGGAACAAAAAATACATGATCCAGAAGAATATTTTTTTTAAAAAAATATTGGTGACAGTTTTAACAAACACATTATATTTACCAGTTAGGATGCTGCTAAGGATTTTCCAAAAATATTACAAGGATGTTTTGAATTTGACTTTTACTTTGATTAGAGACCAGATAATTATGGCTGGGGATTTTAATCAAGTTTTATCTTTATTTGATTGGAATACTAACCCACCTGAATCTAATTCTTGTTACACAGTAAGTTTTGGAAGCTTATATACTGGAGTTTAATTTGGAATATATGACATTTAAACCCATTGCAACAGGAATATTTTAATGTACATCAGAGTTATTCTCTTTTAGATTATTTTTGTTACCTTATTCCTTAGTTGACTATATTAATAAATATGATATTGGTACTAGATTACTAATAGGAATTTCTGGGAGGAAAGAAATGCGAAATTTTATATTTCTTTCTTTCTCTTCTTTCTTTTTAATTCCCACAAAGGTAATTAGAAGTATTCCTAATTATGTGTCAAGCTCCAAAACCCAAGAAAGGCACATGGTGATTCTTCTAAGCAGATTTCTTTATTGTTCTACCCCTACAGACAGAATCTTGCCAAACTGAAATAGACTATTACCTACATGAAGCATATAATGTGAGAATTATTAGGGAGGGGCTGTCTTCACCCTCTTTCTTTCACACAAATTCTCTGAACTCATCTGCCTCTTACTCCTCTGGAAAGCCCTCCCTGACTCTTGGAAATTCAAACTAGATTCCACCACATCCTGAAAGAGAGATGGCTTTCTGAGCTGCTCATGATCTCCAGCTTGTATTCTTTCTATTGAAAAGCAGCGTAAAAGAATTCTCAGTCTCTGAACATGCATTTAACTGACTCCTGGTCTCTTCTAATCCCCTTGGTTCAGCAAAAGCTTAAAAAATACTAAATGAATAAATAGAACATTTAGAAGAAAAATACTCAGGCTATCTTGCAGATAAAGTTACTCAAATCTTCCCTTAGTTGCAACCTGGCTGGGCAGGTCAGGGTCAGGTGCCTAGAACTCAGCTTTTTATGGTATGACTTGAGATGGGTCTGAGATGGTGATCTGGATGAAGAATACAGGGTTCACTGTGGTGTTATTTTGACTTTCTATAAAATGGATCCAGATCTTCCCTGGGATACTGAAGGAGCCAGGGAGATAACCTATAATTGGGTCCAGGTTGGGGTGTTGGTCTCGTTGAGAGAGGGATATCAATAGTTGTAACAAAAAAATTAATATCAATAGTTGTAAACAAAAACAGGGGTTGTTCCTCTGCCTTGGTCCTATTAGATCTCTCAGCGGCTTTTGATACCATCGACCATGGTATCCTGCTGCGCCGGTTGGAGGGATTGGGAGTGGGAGGCACCGTTTACCAGTGGTTCTCCTCCTATCTCTCCGACCGGTTGCAGACGGTGTTGACAGGGGGGCAGAGGTCGTCCTCGAGGGGCCTCACTTGTGGGGTACCTCAGGGGTCGATTCTCTCGCCTACCCTGTTCAACATCTACATGAAGCCGCTGGGTGAGGTCATCAGTGGTTTCGGGGTGAGTTATCATCTGTACGCTGATGATACTCAGCTGTACTTTTCCACCCCGGACCACCCCAACGAAGCGATCGAAGTGCTGTCCCGGTGCCTGGAAGCCGTACGGGTCTGGATGGGGAGAAACAGACTCAAGCTCAATCCCTCCAAGACGGAGTGGCTGTGGATGCCGGCACGCCGGTACAGTCAGCTGCTCCCGCAGCTGACTGTTGGGGGCGAGTTAGTGGCCCCAAAGGAGGTGGTTCGCAACTTGGGCGTCCTCCTGGATGGTCGGCTGTCCTTTGATGAACATCTGGCGGCTGTCACCAGGAGGGCCTTTTACCAAGTTCGCTTGGTTCGCCAGTTGCGTCCCTTCCTTGACCGGGAGGCCTTATGACAGTCACTCACGCTCTGGTTACGTCTCGGCTGGATTATTGCAATACTCTCTACATGGGGCTGCCCTTGAGGTGCACCCGGAGGCTGCAGTTAGTCCAGAATGCAGCTGCGCGAGTGGTAATGGGAGCCGCTTGTGGCTCCCATGTAACACCACTGCTCCGTAGTCTGCACTGGCTTCCTGTAGTCTTTCGGGTGCGCTTCAAGATCCTGGTTACCACCTTTAAAGCGCTCCATGGCTTAGGACCCGGGTACTTACGAGACCGCCTGCTGTTACCTTATGCCTCCCATCGACCAGACGCTCACAGAGAGGGCCTTCTCAGGGTGCCGTCCGCCAAACAATGTTGGCTGGCGGCCCCCAGGAGTAGGGCCTTCTCTGTGGGAGCACCGATGCTCTGGAACGAACTCCCCCCTGGCTTACGTCAAGTGCCTGATCTTCGGACCTTTCGTTGTGAGCTAAAAACATATTTATTCATTCAAGCAGGACTGGCATAAATAGTTGATTTTAAATTGGGGTTTTAGTAATATTTTAAATTTTTAAATCTTTTAAATTACCGGCCGTTTAGTAATAGTTTATTTTAATTTCTTTTAATTGTATATATTTTGTATTTTATTCCGGCTGTACACCGCCCTGAGTCCTTCGGGAGAAGGGCGGTATAAAAATTTAATAAAATAAAATAAATAAATAAATAAAAAGTTGTAAACCTAATCTTGCGCAGCTTCTTCTCCAAAAACACTACACTACTAACCAGAGCATATAAAACATTTGCTAGACCAATTCTTGAATACAGCTCGACCGTTTTGAACCCATACCACATTTCTGACATCAATACGATTGAACGTGTCCCGAAATATTTAACAAGAAGAGTTCCACTCTGAATACAACAAAATACCTTATGCCACCAGACTTGAAATCCTGGGTTTAGAAAATTTAGAACTACGCCGCCTTCAACATGACCTGAGTTTAACTCATAGAATCATCTATTACAGTGTCCTTCAGCCTTAATTGCAACAATACACGAGCACACAATAGATTTAAGCTTAATGTTAACCTCTCCAATCTTGATTGCAGAAAATATGACTTCAGTAACAGAGTTGTTAATGCTTGGAATACACTACCTGACTCTGTGGTCTCTTCCCAAAATCCCCAAAGCTTCAACCAAAAACTATCTACCATTGACATCACCCCATTCTTAAGAGGTTTGTAAGGGGCGTGCATAAGAGCACAAACATGCCTACCGCTCCTGTCCTATTGTTTCCTTTTGTTATATCCAATTAATATAGTCACTGCATACTTATAGTCATATATATGCTTATATATTGTACAATTATTTCATGCTTATGCTTATATATACTGTGTGACTAAATAAATAAATAAATAGCAATAGCACTTAGACTTATATACTGCTTTACAGTACTTTACAGCCCTCTCTAAGCGGTTTACAGAGTCAGCCTATTGCCCCCAACAATTTGAGTCCTTATTTTACCCACCTCAGAAGGATGGAAGGCTGGGTCAACCTTGAGCCTGGTGAGCTTTGATCTGCCAAATTACAGGCAGCTGGCAGTCAGCAGAAGTAGCCCGCATACTGCACTCTAACCAATTCACCACTAGGCTCATAAAGGCTCATAAAGGATAAGGTGGTGAAGAACGTAGTGGTGTGCTCCCTCCTCAAGAGCCTGGCCTTGTACCCTTAAGAAGAAGAGAAATGCTTGTTGAATTCCTGAATGAAAGAAATAAAGTATATATTGCACAGATGAAATGTTGTTGTGTATATTTTGCTTACCATTGGAAACCTTTTGCAGCATATCTTTTTGTTAGATAAGAATGTGTCTGCTAACTATTAGAGTAATGGTATTTCAGGAATAAAGTACTGCATCGTTTTTTCATATATATATTTTTAAAGCAAGTGCATATTATAAAGCACTTTAGATAATGGTTGCTGGTGTATGTTATCTTTCCAAGATATTTCATCATTTTGACAACTTTATCTTTTGGCAAGCTGCTATGTGGTTTCACTACATTATCATATTAAATCAGTTTTGAACAAGATATTTTAAATGATAGTTATATCACAACTTTAAAGAATAATAATTAGAGGTAAACAAACTTCATATTGGAATAGCTAAAAACTGGGATTGGCACAGGGAACAAAATCAGAACGGAATTTGCTCAGCATTTGATGGTAGAACAGCAAGGTGCAAAAAATCCTGGAAAACGTAATTACCTGATATTCACCCAAGGAAAATTAATATCTGGAAAAGCATCCAGAACTGGCATCCAGGTGCTGTGAAGTGAATGGGATTTAATTTGATAAGTCTCTGAGCATTGGGAGTTGGCCATGTTTGTATTCCAATACAGATGAGTGCACTTTAGTAACTATGGAGCAATCATCACATCCTGCCTTTCAATCAAACAACATTAAATATTTGTGGGAAGGATGTTCACCTTATGCATCTAACACAGAGGTGTCCAATCTCGGCAACTTTAAGACTTGTAGACCAGTGGTCCCCAATTTTTCTGGATTGGTGGACCGGCAGAGGTAGCAGTGCGGTGGTGGTAGTGAACGGAGGAATAGGGGTTGATTTCACACTTTCACAAATAAAGCTTGCACACGTGCACGCTCTCACCCACCACTTCCATAGCCCAGTTCCCAATGGGCTGCGGCCTGGCACTGGGCTGTGGACTGGGGTTTCGAGAGCCCTGTTGTAGATTTCAACTCCTAGAATTCCCCAGCTAGGAAGTTGCCAAGGTTGAACACCTCTGATTTAACAAGAAGAGTTCTGTCTATGGAGATTCCCAGTCATCCAGGCAGGGGTGGGCTGCTGGGGGTTCACAGGGGTTTGGGAGAACCTCTAGCTAAGATTCTGTGCAGTTCAGGGAACCCCCAAATCAAACTCCTGGCTGTCCCCGCCCACCCCACCCCTCCCAGGAGTCCCCACATGGCTTGTTTTGAATGCAGATAAGTGCAGGGTGTGCGTGGAGGCTCGGGGAGGGTGAAAAATGGGCCTCCAGAGCCTGGGGAGGCTGTTTTCGCCCTCCTGGAGGCTCAAGGAAAGCCTCCAGTGCCCAAGGAGGAGAAAAACACCCCCGCCCTGCTGTGGTGCAGGAGGCCGACTAGGCCATGCCCACCCAACAACCAGGCAGAGAACCCCTTGCTAAAATTTTTGAAGCCCACACCTGCATCCAGGTCATGATTATCCCAAAGGTGCTTTTTCAAGAGGCAACTGGACTTTCTGGGTTTTTTTTTTCTTTTGAAGATGTTTTGCTTCTCATTCAGAGCTGAAGAAGCTCCTTGGATGAAAAATGAGACATCTTCATAGAAAAACCTGAAAGTCCAGTTGCTGCTTGAAAAAGCACTTTTGGAACAGGAAGAGTTCTGGTTTGAGAGGGCTACATCCATTTTTTTCCCAGTCATATCACCTTGTAATTGTTTCCTTCTCTATTCTTTTCTTTTTTTAAAAAAAAATCTAAATTAACTTGCTCATTTTTGGGGGGACAAGCTTCTGATATTCCCCCAGGTCCTGGATGTCAAACATATATTTGAAAATATTCCTACAGCAATTAAGCTATAACGGCTGAATGATCTAATTACATAAGAATATTTTTAAAAAGGGAGCAATTGGACAGTTATACTGATAATTGGTCTCTGTATACAGTATTTGTTTGTGCAAATCTCATAATATATATGTCAATCTACATTTTTACATTCTATCTTTCTTTGTAGAATTCTTTTGAAGCCTATGTTTACTTTGATAATGGGTGCATTTTTTATTATCATTTGATGGTGGTTTTTATTTTTATTTTTAAAATATAAATACATACCGGTACATCTTCTTTAGCTGGAAGAAACATACACTTAGGCAATCAATGGCTACAAATTGTAATGGCTGTATATTACTTTCAGGCTACAGAAGTGCAGGAGATCATGAATTGGAGGCAGCTATTGCCTTCAGGCTGGCATGTTTTTGGCTATTTTAAGAACAAAATAGCCTCTTAGTCAAGAGGGCTTATTTTGGCTGTTTGTTATATGCATTCTTATGTGGAAGGAAGGAAATACTTATAAAAACTAACTTCTTTTTGGCCAGATGCCCTCTAATTCAGCTTTTATCTTATCTTTAAAACACCACTAAGTTCAAATGGTTATCTATTAATGATCCATTAGTGCTATTGTCTGATTCCCACTTCTCTGATGGGCTCTGATTATTAATTATGAAAAAATCCTATGAATGAACTATAAGTTGCATCTGTCTTCAATTTTAAAATAGCCAAAAAAATGCCATTTAAACTCTACAATCACTAGAAAGAGAAAAAAGGATTAATAGTAATAATAATAAAAATGAACTGGAAGTCTACACATTTATATTCTGTTTCTATGGTAAAGGAGTTCTCTGTGACAGAATGTTAATTTTAATACTGTTCTTCCTTCTTCAGATATTCTATGAAGTTCTTACTCAAAAACACAAATTAGAAATGCAGCCTCACCAAGTACTTCAGGTTTCTGAAACCACACCAGAGCTAAAGCTCTAGCATCTGCACATGCAGCACAAATATTGTTGTTGTTGTTGTTAGTTGCGAAGTCGTGTCCGACCCATTGCGACCCCATGGACAACATTCCTCCAGGCCTTCCTGTCCTCTACCATCCTCTGGAGTCCATTTAAACTCATGCCTACTGCTTCAGTGATTCCATCCAGCCACCTCGTTCTCTGTCGTCCCCTTCTTCTTTTGCCCTCAGTCTTTCCCACCATTAGGCTCTTCTCCAGTGAGTCCTTCTTTCTCATTAGGTGGCCAAAGCACAAATATCCAAGCATACAAATATATTTCTTTCTTTGTAGGTATTTACTCTACATATATGAACCCTGAAGGATGGATTATAGCAACTTTCCAGGTATGTGTTAGAATAAGTCTTACACATACAATGTTTGAAAAGGGTAGGATAATATTAGTCTGCAACAGTTATCCAAATGGGGGAGATGATAGTCTATTGAGAGACTCTCTATTGAGAGATGGATGGATGGATGGACAGACAGACAGACAGACAGATAGATAGACAGATAGATATAGATGATATGCCATCAAGTTGGGCTTCTCTTTTAGTGACCATAGATTTTCTCTATTATTATGTGTCCCTAACCTAATCTTTCAAGCCTTCCAACAGTGCATTCTTTTCCACCATATCTGATATTGTCCACCTGGCTTCCAGTCACTTTCTTCTACAATTTTCTTTCCAATTTTCCTCAATTTTAAAATCTTTTCTGGAAAGCTAAGTCTTTGAAATAGTAGGTTGGATAGAAGTTCTCCAAAGTCCTTTTCAACTCTTCTATTCTTTTATTGTGTTCTTATTCTGTTTAGTGTGTCCAAGTAAGGTAGCTTCAGCCTGTCCATTTGTGCCTCTAGTGAGGACTCTGGATCAATTTATTCAATGACCCATTTGTTTGTTTTCCTGGCCTGTTATTCAGCTTTTTCAAAATCCAGTATTTGCTTCCATAGAGTGTCACTGTCAGGGTTCCAAGGAACACCCCCAACAAAATAAGGCTCTGAGGCTTGAGGTTCCTCAAAGTTCCAATTTATTAGAGATGTCATGTTGGCACAGCTGGGAAAACCCGAAACTGAAAGCTTCCGGGTTTTCCACACCCAGTTGACAGTTCACAGCCCTGCCCCTCACCCACAAGTTCATCACATTGTCCAATCAACTCTTCACACTTAATTGGATACAATTTTCAGGCAGTCTCCATCAGACGCAGGCTGTCCTTCAATACAAAATGTTGCTATGACTAACTTTCTACCGCTCCAACAACAACCCCCTCCCAACTTTCCCAGCTAAAATATGTGGCAGTTAAGAAGCAAAAAAAAAAAATTGCCTTCCAAAACTGAAAGTCACAAGGATTGGTTTTAATAGCAGGAGCTGACATAAGAAGCAGAGTGCCCCTGCTTTCAGAGTTCATTAAAACATATTTGAGTTAGAAATCCAAGTCTTAAGGCTCTGTCGATTGTTCACATGTTGGTTCATGATTTGTGACTTTTAAATGACATTTCATAAGGAAGCTGGCAATGAAATTCTGCAAGGTTCCAGGATAAGGATCAGTTCTCTTTAAGGCCATGGTGATTGTTTTTCAACATATACAGGTAATTGTTATGTGTCATGATTAGGACATGTGGGTTTTCTGGCAGATAAGTGTCATAGATTGTGAAACATTACTTTAATCACGCTGAAGAAAAAGCATTCATTGAAACATAATGCACTGTCAGCCATGCAACCTCAAAATGACTACTTTTCATTTTTCTAAATTTATGTAGCAATCTGAGAGGTTGCATTATCATAATGAATAGTTTATTGCAATAATCTGTGTCAGAGTTCAGAAGCATTTTCTTGTGGTTTGCTTTTTTTTTAAAGACTCCCATGACAAGGGAATAAAGTTGACGGAGAAGGCCAAATCTCCTCTAAATTCAGGCGATGCCTCTTGCTAGATGTAGGACTCTGAAAAAAACCCACATTTTTACATACTGGGGTTTGCATATTGATATTCTGATAATGATATCACTTTCCTGCTTGTTCTTTCTTGTAATGTCACTTCTGTTGATTACTGAGCTTCACTCTACAGTGATTTGTGATTACTTTTTTAATGTAGGAATTGAGAACTTTCCAAACAAAATAAAGAACAGATGCAAGACCTCTCTGATAGATAAAGGGGTCCTGTGTTTAAAAAGCAGGGAAACTTTTCACTAATATCCATCAACAGATTTTTCTTTGAGGTTGCTCCAGCATTAATCAGATGTTTTAACCGGGAATGGACAAGTACAGGTAGTCCTCAAGTTAAGACCGCTTGAGCCCAAAATTCATGTTGCAAAGTGAAATGTTTGTTAAGTGGGTTTTACCCCCGTTTTATGACTTTTCTTGCAACAGTTAAGTGAATCATTAAGTTAGTTAGTAGCATGGTTGTTAAGTAAATTTAGATTTCACATTGACTTTGCTTGTCAGAAGGTTGCAAAAGCTGATCACATGATCCCAGGACATGCACCCATCGTAATTATGAACCAATTGCCAACCATCTGAATTTTGATCAGGTGACCATGGGGACGCTGCAATGGTCATAAGTATGAAAAACAGTCATAGGTCGCTTTTTCAGTGCCGTTGTAACTTTGAACGATCACTAAATGAACTGTTGTAAATTGAGGACTACCTGTACAAATTTGAAAAATACATTTTGAATTATGCATTTTGGATTATGGATGGAAAACAAGAAGAATCCTGTTTGTTTTCATCCCTCTCTCTCTCTCTCTCTCTCTCACACACACACACACACACACACACACCGGTCTGTCTATATTTCATATTTCTTAACCACCCATCTCCCTCCTTAATAAGAAATCAATAATCTGAATGAAATATACTTGCTTTGTGGCCTGTGGATATTTCTAAAGGCAATGAGTGAACGGATGGAAATCTGTGATTAGTTCTCTGACTCAAATGCAAAACTATGTGGCACTTAAGCTATCCATGGCTACATAATGGCTGCATTATTCTTAAAACGCTGGAAGCTGAACGTCTCTGATTACCAGTTGCCTACCCATGTCCTGAAACAGCCTTATTCTTATCAGTTTCTAATCAGAAGTACTAGCTTCTTTCATAATAATAATTTTCAGTTATTAGGTAAAACCAACTACATGTAGAAGGATTGCACATGAAGTGAAAATCCACACTGAATTATCGGGAGGAATCTGCACAGAGACTTTGGGATACTTTGGGATACTTTGGGACACATACTTATGTGTCTTCATTTAACTGAAACTTACATTTTAAAATAGAATAATGGTAGAATAAAGAGAATTGGGAAGCTAGAAATTTCCTTGACTCCTAGCCTTCAGCAAAAATGTTGGACAGAATCCTGAACAAAGCAAATCAGGAGTAGTTTGAGATTAATACATAGTAAGTAATGCAATATACCCAGCACAGAAGAAACCCAGACAATTTCTTTGCCTCCTCCTGAGTTCAAGACGGTACCCAAGCAGAGTTCACACTAGATGAGCCTTGCTTTTGTATTTTTAGAGCGATGAAGGCGGCGGGGGTGGGGGCGGAGGGATGTATTAGTTTCCTTCTTGGTATAATTCTACTATTCCAATAGAAAGCATATTTATAAAGAAATGTTTGGATCTCAGCAAATGTAATGCTTAGAAGTCTGTACAGGATGAATGATCTTCCTTTGTACCAAGAGTGTGATTGCCTAAATGCTGAAAGCCAACTTAAACAATTCACGGCATCAGATTATATTGCAGAATGAAGGAATCAGTCTCAAATGTTTTAGGATGTCTAGCTTATTGAAGGAGTTAAAACAGAATAACACCTCCCCCCCCTCCCTCCCTCCCCCCCCCTCTCTCTCTATCTCTCTATCTATCTATCTATCTATCTATCTATCTATCTATCTATCTATCTATCTATCTATCTATCTCTCTCTCTCTCTATATATATAATGGCTTATGTGAACAATGTAGAATAAACCCTGTATCACCAAGAGCTACAGGAGTGATAAATCAAGAGTGTATTGCGGGAAGTAAGAGTGTGATCTCATGCTGCCTCCAAGGCAGTGTTGGGGGGTGATGTGATAGATATCTGACCTTTTCAGATCTAAGCAAAAGAGAATATATTTTTCTGTTTATAGGTATTTGCTTTCATTCATTTATATGTAACTCTGTGCTTTGCAGATTCAGTTTATGGTTGTCACAGAAGCAATTCAATACAGACCACACACTCACTGCTAAAGGAATATGATTAATTTGCTTTTATATATGTAGCTCTGTGTGCCTACAACCTTCCCTTCTCCTCCTGCTGTTTCCCCACAGATGCGGGGTCTGCTTTTTGGATCAATTAACACCATTTCACACAATCAATCACAGCAACCAGTTCCAACTGCATAATCTTCATGTTTGAATTACTTCTGTCCTGCCACCTTTGCTTTGACCTTCCACGTGGGCATTTACCATCATTGTTAAAGTAATGGTAGGTGGTGCAGAAGAACACGGGTTGCTGTTTGTGAACATGGCCATACCACTGTGGGTGTTTTTCTCACACTTTCTCTGCTGCTGCAACACTCATTTGCTGCTGGACTGTGTCATTGCTGATGGGGTCAAGAAAGGAAACACCTAATGACCCACGGAGCATGTACCTCTCATTGGCAGGTAAAGAGCGCTCAATCCTGTGGGTGGTTGGCCAACACCTAGTGCCATACAGTGCTACAACGCAGTCCATCAGTCTCTACAGTTTTTATTTTAGCTAAATTGGCATGAGCCTATCACAGGGCACTTCAGTGATCTCCTTCCACTGCAGCTGTGTTGCCTCCACTGTCGTGTCCTCCTCATTAATGCCACAATCACTCTGCAGATGGGATTCTAAATAACAGAAGGACTTTGTCTTTACGTCCATCAGTCCAGTGTCATATAGGTAAAAGTCTTTAAATGTCCAGGACTAATGATTTCTTCTCCTCCTCTTTTCAGTTAGTTCGAACCACTCAGTTCCAATATTAACTAATCTAAGATGAAAAGGGGTCAAAGGATAGCCACTCATCTTCATTAAAGTCTTCTTAAGAACCCATTTTTAATGTGATATTTTAAAAGGCGCATTTATTCTTATTTTAGATGATGTTATATTAGCATCTTTTAAGTGTTCTTAATGGGAGCAGGGAGGCTAAAATTCTGCATTGGGGCAATGAGCAAAGAGGACTCACGATGAGTGCTCTTGTAAGATGAATCAAAATTGTATGCAGTCCAACTGTGTTGGTCAATGATTGAATGAAGGTTGCTATGGATGCAGGCTAGGAAAATGATAAAGCAAAGTTTAAGACAGTACTAAAAATTATGCTTGCATTCAACATAGAATAAGTTCCTTTTCAGACCTAAATACCTAAATTTAAGGCTGCAAAGAAGGAGGAAAGTAATCAGAATACCAAACCATAAGGAATAGGATAGACATTTTGGTTCTATATATACTTTAACTCACACATTCATTACATTGACTTAAGAAAACCATACCATGAAACAATTTCTCTTTAGGATCCTCATGTCTTTGCTATTGTAAACTATCAATGTGATTTTGGATTAACAAATTGTATAAACCCTATCACAGTGACTTATTTAATGAAGTAGAATTAAAATAAAACATGCTTTGCATAAAGAGTATCCTTTCAAGATAGAATGGAAAAGCTTTTGGAAGCTAAAACCATATTTACTTATGGCTTGTATTTACAAGCTAAGGGCCATACAGCGACATCACACCTATGGATAAGACTATGTTTAAAGGGTCTGTAAAAGTTTAAGGAGATCAGCAAATGGCAGTACCTAATCAATCCCAATTGATTATTAAACCTAAGCAGAAGTAGCCCTGGTTTGTACTTGGATAGGGGATTATCTGGGAATCTAGGGCGATTGCTAGTCTGAGAAAATCCAAACAAGTTGCAGAAGAAAGCAATGACAGGTGACTTCAGTAGAGGTGCCACAAAAACAGGTAGAAGAATCCACTTCACTCAAGGGAGTCTTTTCTTTACATTTTGAGCTATTAGAAAATAGCTATAGATAAAAGTTATAATGGAGCACATTGTTTCAGAGGAACATACCAAAATGCAGGATGCAAACTGTACTGGTTCCATCAACAGGAAATGCCTAAATTAGTGCTTCCAACCTTATCAACTTTAAGATGTGTGGACTGGCTGGGGAATTCTGGGAGATGAAATCCTCATATCTTAACATTGCCACAGTTGGAAAACATTGCTCTAAATCCTTCTTCCATCATCCCTACTACTGTACTCCTGCACAATCCTACCCTCTATTCCAGGGGTGTCAAACTTGCGGTGTCAAACATTGTCGTCATGTGATGTATCACAACTTTTTTCCCCTTTGCTAAACCGAGGGTAGCCGTGGCCAGTACGTGATGCATCGGGCCCATGGGCTATCAGTTTGATACCCCTGCTCTACTCTTTTACAGAGAAAAATCATTTTTGCACCTTTTTCAGGACAGAGAGTAAACCACCAGCCTCTACGTACCCCACTATTCTGCTTCCTGTAACAAATAGATTAATGAGATACACGAGAGGTTAAATCCTTTTTCAGAATGGAATTATTTACATTTCACCTGAATGGGAAGCCTTCCACTTCCTGATTGGTTGGTTGCTCAGAGCTTGAGTTTCTCAAACTTTGCCTATCTCTGCCAGGTGTCTAGACTGACAGGTGGATTAGAATTTTTTAGGAAGTTTTCTCGCTCTTCCTTACAAAAGTTTTGCAAGTGCAGCTTCTTTTCTCAGCAGACATAAAGTTACCAGCTGCTGCTATTGCTGAGCTGAACATAACTGTGCCAAAAGTGCTCAAACAATAGCTTATCTGGGAATGTCATTCAATATTAAATTACAGGGTGACCAGCTAGATAGGATGCATTGCAAAAAAACCCCCTCTAATGATCCTCTTTCAAGACGCACTGAAGAACAACTGTCTCTTGTTCAGGCCAAATCTGATTTAAAAATTGGAAGAGAGCAGCCTTAACACTGCCTATCATATTTAGCAGGTAAAAGTCCTGGGCTTTTCTTTTTGTTCCGAATCGCTTTCCTTTAACCCTTTCTGAATGACGGGTTGGAATTGCATTAGTTTTACATTTCATACTCTTTCTTTTCATCTGTCAACTCCTTTCCCATGGTTGTTTGTAAAGGCAGTTTCCAGCAGCCCTAGGAACATTGAGCAGCAGTCCTCAATGTTCAGAGAACCAGCGTCATTTTCTTCGGTTTCCTTCTACTTTATCCGAGTGCTACATTTACGTTCAACTATCAGCAATAGGATATTCATTGGAAGAGCTGACTTTGAGACTACTGTACCTTTGCTCCTAGAGGATACTTAATGCATGTTTAGTGAATGGATGTGAGCAGAATGATCAAGATTTTCCTTGGGGGTAAAAAGATTTTTTTGGATCCAAACCATTACTTCTTTTGGGAAGGGATTTTAGTAGCTGTGGTAAAATTATTTCAATAGCTGCTTGTATTTTGTTTGGGTTTCTTTTATGTGGTTTTATGGCTCTGTTTAATTGCAACCGAGTTCAAAAACATTTGCTCTTAGGAAGCTTGGATTGATTCCTTAAAGACAGAAACCATTGAAATAAACATCTAAAATAGCAATAGCATTTAGATTTATATACCACTTCAGAGTGCACAGCCATGTCTAAGTGGTTTACAGAGTCAGCATATTGCCCCCAACGATCTGGATCCACATTTTTCCCACCTCAGAAGGATGGAAGACTGAGTCAACCTTGAGCCTGGTGAGATATGAACTGCTAAATTTCAGCCAGCCAGCAGCAGCAGAAGTAGTCTTCAGTACTTCACTCTAACCACTGCACCACCATGGCTCTTGCAGGTAATCCGCCACTTATGATCACCTGCCCATCATGATCATAAGCTGTGATGGTTGTAAAATGCATCAGTGGTGTGACCAACATGATTTTATGACCCATTTTGTGGTGGTCGCTAAGTGAACTCTGAATCAATGGTTTGCCATGGACATGGTTTTGCCAACAGCCAGGAAGTGCCAGTTTTCAGCAAAACCATTATAAAATGTGATCATGTGACTGTCATGCAGCAAATGGATGTAAAGGCAGCAAGTTTGGTCATTTACCAATGTGTACTTTTGTGTGTTTATGATCTTCAGAATTTTATTTATTTATTTATTTATAAAATATACATCCATATTGTATGTGGACAGTGTTGATTCTGGGCATCATTCATATTAATCCAAATTACAATAACAATACTAGTTATCTTTATCACATTTATCAAACTTAGGTGACCCTCATAATATTATTTAAACAGCAGAAAAAATGTGCCTAACATCTATAAACCTTTACTCTTTCTATTATTTTTGTTTATTCTATTAAAATATACGTTCTAATATTTCCCCTATCTAATTTTATTTCTGCCTCTACCAGCTTACAACAAGCTTCCTTAATGTTTAAAAGGCAATTCTTTCTATCCATCATCTCTTCTTCTCTTTAGTATTTCAATTTTTATCCATTTTTTACTCGCCTTCCACCTTCCTCCTCTTTATCTATATCTTTCTTGTTCAGTATAAGCATTTTTCCCAGTACAAACTTTATTTATTTATTTTTATTTATTTATTTATTTGTCACAACAATATATATAAGCATAAGCATGAAATAACTAAACGATATATAAGCATAAATATAATCATAAGTATGTAATGACTATATGAAATTGGATACAATCAAAGTAACATTAGGACAGGAACGGTAGGCATGTTGGTGCTCTTATGCACGCCCCTTACAGACCTCTTAGGAATGGGGTGAGGTTAATAGTAGATAATTTTTGGTTAAAGCTTTGGGGATTTTGGGAAGAGACAATAGAGTCTGGAAGTGCATTCCAGGCATTAACAATTCTGTTACTGAAGTCATATTTTCTGCAATCAAGATTGGAGCAGTTCACATTAAGCTTAAATCTATTGTGTATTATTGTGATTGAAGCTGAAGTAGTCTTCAACAGGAAGGACGTTCTAACAGATGATTCTATGAGTTAAACTTAGATCATGTCGAAGGCGGCGTAGTTCTAAATTTTCTAAACCCAGGATTTCAAGTCTGGTGGCATAACATATTTTGTTTTAATCAGAGGAGTGGAGAACTCTTCTTATAAAATATTTCTGGACATGCTCAATTGTATTAATGTCTGAAATGAGGTATGGGTTCCAGAAAGGCGAGCTATATTCAAGAATTGGTCTAGCAAATGTTTTATATGCTCTGGTTAGTAGTGTAATGTTTCTGGAGAACAAGCTACGCAAGATGTTGTGTCCCCCTCCCCCTCCGATGACTGGGTCTAGGAAGTCTGTATCAAGCGTGGCCACGAAGCCTCTGCAGCTTTGCCAAATTCCTTTCAGATTTCTCAGGGCAGGCAGGAATCCAAGTTGTGACTTCAGCAAACCAGATGAGACTTTGCTTGACTCAAGGTTGCTTGACTCAAGCTGATCCTTTATATAGGCTGTGGGGTGTGGCTCCATGACTCAGCACTTATCCAGGCTTGCCCTCCCTTCCTTCTGCTGACGTCGCCTTCTTCCATTCTTCTGCTGACATCGCCTCTCAGATCTCCAGAAGTGGGGATCCTCCCACTGTGGGTTCTCTTCCTCTGGATCTGCTGCTGGTAATTCCAGCACGTGGCTGGCTCCCTGCTCACACACTGTAGGAGTGAAGTTTGTTTGTTCATTCCTGACATTCTGTCTGGGCATGGTGCCAGGGCTGGGGGCTGGAGGCATGCCAAGCCATTCCTCTTCATTATCAGACTCTGACTCTGATAGCAGGCCTGGGAGGAGTCGGGAGGGGCCCGGCTGAGGAGAGGAGGGAGGACGAGGCACAACACAAGATTAGGTTTACAACTCTTAAAGCCTTTTTTGCGATGTAGTTGCAGTGAGCTTTGGCACTTAGATTATTTGATATGGGAACTCTAAGGTCTTTAACGGGGTGAGGGTCATCTACAAGGTAATGTCCATCGAGCTTGTATTTAGTGTTCAGATTCATTTTTCTAATGTGTAAGACAGAGCATTTACTGGTTGAGATTTGGAGTTGCCAAGTTTTTGACCATTCCGACACAAAGTCAAGGTCTTTTTGAAGGGTAGCTATATTGTTGGTAGTGTTAAATAGTTTAACATTGTCAGCAAAGAGAATACAATCACTTATAATATGGTCACAGAGATAATTAATGTATAATATGAAGAGTATTGGTCCAAGAACGCTGCCTTAGGGAATGCCACTATTGACAGGAACAGGATTTGATAGGGCACTGCCTATTTTGACCACTTGTTGTCTGTTTGACAGGAAAGCTGTTATCCAATTGTGGAGGGGTCCAGAGATGCTGTAGGATTTTAGTTTTAGGAGAAGTTTGTCATGCACCACAGAATCAAAAGCTTTACAGAAGTTTATGTAAATTGCATCTATTGCTTTGCCCTGATCAAGATTTGTAGTCCATTGTTTTTGCAGTGCAGAAGTTATAAATTACAGGATAAATTTTGGAAATTCTTCCAAATTTCTGCCCATGTCTCAGTCTCCTTGTCAAAGATGTATTCATGTCTATTCAATTGTTGATTTATTTATTTAATTTTATTTGAACTTTTTTCCTTTATCGGCTGGTTTGTAGTCCTATTTTTTGCTCCAGTCCTTGATTTATTTGTTGATATTGCCACTTCATCTGTTTTTTCTGCTCCTTTTGCTTGCCATTTATCTGGTCTTCCTCATCAACAAATGGAACTTTTGCTTCATTTGTTGGTTTTTCTGATCCCTGTTTTTTCCCTGTTCATAGTCAATTTGCTGGTTTAAGCAGTCCATTTCATCCAGTCTTTCTATTATTTCCACCAATTCTTGGGCAGTTTGGTCTTTATTTGTTGTTCTTTGCAGAATATTTTCCATTTTCTCATCTATACCAGCCATTGATATTTTTATATTTGGAACAACAAAGTTATCTCATTAAAAAGTCCTCTCATTTCCACAGCTATTCCTTCAACTCCAGTCATGATAGCAATATAAATACATTAAACCATAAAAGTCTCGATCTATTTCAAGGAGAGTTCAAAATTATACATTTCCAATCTTAGTAGATGTCACATTCCTCTCAGATTTCCATGGTGCCTTTTTTCCAGCAGATGTTAATTTCAGTCAAATGCCATTTATTTCCAATCGAAGTCATTTATTTAGGCAGGCCGCTTCCAACATTTACTCCATATTCTAATAATTTCCGAATTCTTTGAATCTGCTCTATAATTTTGGTCTTTTATTCTAGTTTCCCAGAGTTTCTTTTATAGAATGTCTCTCTTATTTCCACCTCTGGTAAGTGTAAGACAATAAACAGTTAAAGATCACAGCTCTCCACTGGATATCAGATATTCCTTTCCTCCTCTGTAAATTTCCAGGAGTCCAGGAGTCACTTTTCCTTTCATCAGTAGATGGCGCTCTCAACTTACTTTTCATCATAGATCTCAGAAGTGCTTATTTTCACAGTTTTAACAATTATCCTTTTGGGGTCTCTTTTCAAGAATTTTTTTTTATTTTCCTTGGGGTCAATTTTTAAGTAGAAGAACCAGAAACAATCATTGTTCATTCTGTTCATTCCTGCACTTTCTTAAGTGCTTTGATTGTCCCAGCTTCATGGCAGCCATGTTGACTGTTGCTGCTCCTCGTCTTCAAATGAGGGGGATTTTCTAAGTCAGGAAGGAGAGATGTGGCTCCCCTCAATCTGCAAGGCACCCCATTTTACTTCACCACCCCTCCAAGGTGGCTATGGCTCTTTTTGGACGGGGAGAACTCAGAGCGGGTCTGCCACTGGAAGCACAGCCGGAAGTCCAATCTTCGGAACTTTTGTGTGTTTATGATCTTCAGAACTTTTGTGTGTTTATTATCTTCAGAACTTTTGTGTGATCTCCAGAGTTGTAAGTAGCCTCAAGGTAGGTCCATCATAACTTCAAATGGTTACTAAGCAACTGGTTTTAAGTTGAAGATTACTTGTATTATGAATGAGCACAATTAAGTTTTCAGGGGCTGTTAGTGGATTGTTCTGTCTTTTATTCTGTCCACTTAGCAGTTTTGTTGAAGCAAGACTCACCGCAAATGAAGTTGACTCTGCTAATCCAGCCAATATCTTGGTAATTCTGAAATAAAATAGCAAGGTGATATACATAAGTGTGGTTAAACCATTTCGTAGCAGTTACCTTTCCAAATAAACAGTAAGACAACAAAGGTCAGTTTGCCAGTCTGGTATCTACTGCAGTCTAATGTACATTGGAAATCAGTGCAAGAGGAACTCATGCCCAGAATTTATCAAAAGCATTGATGTGATATAACTGAAGGTTTTTGGTCCTAAACTCTATTTTTCCCCCTCTTTTATCATTTTTTCAAAGCAGTAGACTCACTGAGAAAATAGTCGTGTTTGAAAGGCTTTCATACAAGAAGTTTTTGAGGCATTACAAATTATTTCCTTCATATTTTTTTTAACTGTAAAAACAGTTGCTCTGTGGCTGTGGAGGACAAAAGGCATTTTAGGGGATCAGAAGTGGCAGCATCAAAAGCCATATTATCAAGGTAATTGGACTTTTCTCCTCCACTGATCTATAATTGCTAACATTTTTTTAGCTCATAGGTGCTGCTTCAGGAAAGTGCTGTTAGCACAGCAAATGTATTCTGTATTCCTTCCACCCTTCTCCACGTGAGAGGCCGTGAAACAAAAGGAACTTGTTTGTTCCCAGTTTTAGCAATGGTTTATTTATTTATTTATTTATTTATTTTTGTCACAACAATATATGTAGGTATCATACAAAAGATTATATAGTATATAAACATATATGAGTAAATATAAGGAGGTATAAGCATATATATAGAAAGAAGAAAAGAAAAACAATAGGACAGGAATGGTAGGCACATTTGTGCGCTTATGTATGGTATGCTGTCTTTTTTTTTTCCTGCTTTACTCAAAATTGATAGGCATTTCTTTTCAGACCAAGAAATGAGCATTGATACTTGCTTTAAAGGGAGACTCTGAAGGACATCACAAATAATCCCTAAAACATGTAGCATGAATTTTTTGTGCAACTCCGAGAAGTTGATAGAATTAACAAACGTTCTAGGTAAATTTTATCTCTCCCTTTTCACCCTCCTAGAGCCCTAAAATCTTTAAAACCTAAAAAAGATAAAGGATGAAACCTTTTCCTCCAGGCATTGTATTGATTGATTGATTGATTGATTGATTGATTACATTTATATGCTGCCCTGAGTCACTTGATCAGGTGATAATGAGCAGAATATACATTTAATACATAATAATATAGCAGAGCAGAAGAAAAAGAAGTAGAGAAGATAACACAATACAAAGACCTGCAAATAGAGAATGGCTTTTGGCAAAAGAAAGCAAAGATAATACCAATAGTAGTAGGAGCATTGGGTACAATCCCCAAACACCTGGAGCAGCACTTGAACATCATCGGCACTGACAAATTCACCATCAGTCAGTTGCAAAAGGCAGCTTTATTTGAAACAGCTTACATTCTCCAATGATACCTGTAACACCATCAAACATCAACATCTGCTTATCCCAGGTTCTTGGGAAGGTCTTGATAGTTGAATAAAATTGTCAAATGACAAATCCAATCTGAACATCTGGCTGGCAGTGCAATGGATCATAATATATTGCAAACCATTTCATGTATATGACTCTCAGTGTACAATAAAACCATCCAGTAAATTATAAAACAACAATGTAATACAACAATTAAAACCTAAAAAAAATTTAAATAGTGGGAGAATGGACCATGTGTGCATCCTGTATACCAGGGGTCACCAACCTTTCGGATCTCAGGGACCACTAAATTTAAAATTTTAAATCCCGTGGACCACTAATATGATCTGCCTAATGACCGGCTGGGTGGGCGTGCCAAGGTGGTCATGTGACTGGGTGGGTGTGGCCAACTCAATGTCACTCACGTCAAGGGGCATCTTGCCAGCCTCTACTTGCTACTCCTTGCCTGCCCACCTCTCTCCTTAGGAAGCAGTTATTGGAGCTAAGCAGCTACCATGAGACAGAGTTGGCAAAACAGCTGGCTCAGTTCAAATTGGATTGAGCAAGAAGGAGGCTCAGCAGAAGCACCTAACTGAGGACTACAAGCATAGGCTTTCCAAACAGAGGGAAGATCTGTGGGGGTCCCAGGCCAGGTACAGGCACTTGGTGGCTCATTGGGCTAAGATGGTCAGCCAGTTCCAGGCCATGATGAAATCCCACTGGAACAAGGCCCTCCAGTTCCAGAGGTACTTCCCTCCAGCCTTTGCCCAAAGCCCCACACCAGGAGGCCAAAGCAGACTCCAAGTTGGAATTTCTGCCCCCCTCTGCCCCACACAAAAAGATCCTGAAGGGGGACACACTCTGCAGCAACACAAATGTTCATTGTATGTATCCATCCCAGGGGCCATAGTTTGAGGACTCCTGAGTTAGTGCAATATAAAAAAATGCAAATAATTTTTCTGGGGACCACCAAAATTTTCTCATGGACCACCAGTGGTCCACAGACCACCAGTTGGTGACCACTGCTGTATACACTGTAGCCACCTCACAGGCTTCTTATTTTCCTGGGTTCCCCAAACCTGTTGAAAGAATCAGGTTTGGAGAGATTGTTATATTTGGGCTGCAAAAGCCTAGATGATCACTAGACAAAGCACAAAATAATGCAGAATAACACAATTCTTTGCTGCCTCTTGGCAACTGCCGTATATTTTACAGTCCATCTCTCAAATTCTTCCTCTGTATTAAGTCTGTATTAAGCTTGTCTGTATTAAACCCTGCTAAGGAGATATGTTAAAGGTAACTATTATTCTAGTGCTGGGCCAGCTTTCTAGAAAAAGGTGCGATGCAGAAAAAGCTGATGTGTATTCTTCCAAAGGGTGTAGGATTTTTGACCATTTTGGCTAGGTCTGGTGAGAGACAGCTACAACAGCATCTGAAAGACCACAAGTACAAGTTGCCCATTTCTGGTTTTAGGAATAAATAGTACTAGCGAAAGCACTTAGACTTATATAGAATAGAATAGAATAGAATTTTATTGCCAAGTGTGATTGGACACACAAGGAATTTGTCTTGGTGCATATGCTCTCAGTGTACATAAAATAAAAGATATGTTCATCAAGGTACAACATTTACAACACAATTGATGGTCAATATATCAATATAAATCATAAGGATTGCCAGCAACAAGTTATAGTCATACAGTCATAAGTCGAAAGAGATTGGTGATGGGAACTATGAGACGATTAATAGTAGTGCAGATTCAGTAAATAGTCTGACAGTGTTGATGGAATTATTTGTTTAGCAGAGTGATGGCCTTCGGCAAAAAACTGTTCTTGTGTCTAGTTGTGTGCAGTGCTCTATATACCACTTCATAGCTTTACAGCCCTCTCTAAGTGGTTTACAGACTCAGCATGTTGCCCCCAACAATCTGGGTCCTCATTTTACCCACCTCAGAAGGACAGAAGGCTGAGTCAACCTTGAGCCTGGTGAGATTCGAACTGACAAATTGCAGGCAGCTGGCAAGCAGCAGAAGTAGCCTGCAATACTGCATTCTAACCACTGTGCTACCACGGCTCTTATTGTAGTGTTATGTAAATTGTATTGCTGTGCCTGTACAACTATCATTTATATTTTATTATATATTTGTGAACCATTCACAATTTACAAATCCTTGCTTAATAAAGATGGTGCTTTTGACATTAACATTAACTTTGCCTGGATTTAAGGGTAACTCATCTGAACTTCACATAGCTGAATGGAAAAGTGAACTGTGCTTGCAGAAGTCCTGGATTCATTGATATCTAAATAACAAGGGTCTCAAGGGAGGGATCTGAAAATAATATCTTAGAGAGTGGATATCTTTCAGAAGAGATGAATCTGACCTCTCTGAATCTGACCTTTCCAGCATAATCATTAGATGTCAAGGATTTCCAGGAGTGACAGTCTTTACACATCTGAGTAGCATCTGGTTGGGGAAGGTTGAAGTAGGTAAACCAAGAGTTTGACTCAGCATAAAGCAATTTCACATCTATTATGTGTCACTAGTACAGTGATTAGCCAAGGATCTTCCATCTGCAACAGCATTAAACATGTGCCCTGCTTGGTTTGCAGCATTCTCAACTATTCATATCCTTAGAGGTCAAGTTGCACTTTGTATCCTGGCCTTATCTAGCTTTCATTCACTTTTCTTTACAAGAAGCATCTTCTGCAGAATGCCCAAAGATGAATGGCTTCATTACTCCATCCAGGAAACTGTAGGATCAATTCCACATTCCCGTCAGACGGTATTGTACAGCTTCATCATCATCTGCCATCATAAATTATTCCTAATGTTTCTTCACTGACTAAGCCTTTGTTTTAAATTTAGCTTGGTAGAAAAATCTTGCTCTTGTCATTGTCATGTAAATTAGTAATATGTGCAGGACAGTATCCTAATTCACATTTGATCGTTGCTAGATAAGCGAACAAGCAAAAGAAAGCAGAGGAGGAACACTGTTAAACTTGCATATCAACATGTTATTAAGCAATCTTGTAAGTTTTCTAGTCATATGAGGGTTTGGAATATAGGACAAGATCACAATTACAGCCAATCGATCTTATTAGCAATCTCCACTGTTCTTAAGGATACATGCTCAGGGGGGGAAAAAAAAAGAGGGAATCCTCAACTTGAAATATTTCCCCCAAATTCTTCAGATCTTCATATTTTAGAGAAAAGACACCTGCATGTCTCTCTGTCAGCTTCACTGTCTTCTGTGTCTTTTTTTCGTGGCAAGCAATCACTAAAATTCTCTGCCCTCTTTGAAAAATTGCTGCTTTAACTCATTATACGGAGACTTGATGCCTTTGTGATGTCAGCAGCCATTTATCTAATCCCCATTTCAAACCTCTTTGTACGTCTGCTAAAGAACAGACCCTTAGAAGCAAAGGAAGAGAAGACGAGATACAGAAAATGAACATGGGCGTATAAAAGAGAGCAGCAGGCAGGCCAGCGACACACATTTTTCTACAGTGCCAACATTCAAGAAAGAATCCTACCTTTTACAAGATACAGAAAATCTGTAAAATGCACAAACTTTTCTAGTTCAAAAAAAAAAAAAAAAGCATTTTCCTCCTCATCTCAACATTTGGTGAGCATGAGGTAGTGGTTAAAGTGCTGGACAGAACTAGGGTGACCTTGATTCAGGTTCATGGAAACTCTCTAGGTGATTTTGAGCCCGTAATACACTCTCCATCCAATCTACTTCACTTTGTTACTGAGGGGAAAACAAGAAGGGAAATAAAGGTCAATAGTAATGGGAAATTTTCTTATCTCACAGCCCA
Organism: Ahaetulla prasina; assembly: GCF_028640845.1. Taxonomy (NCBI): domain Eukaryota; kingdom Metazoa; phylum Chordata; class Lepidosauria; order Squamata; family Colubridae; genus Ahaetulla; species Ahaetulla prasina. The sequence continues at coordinate 158,568,849 of NC_080541.1, forward strand.
GGTAAGGATTGAGGGATGTTCAGCTGAAGAACTATGCAGCAAATATGTACACCAGCACTGAGCTATATAAACCTTTCAGATCTCAGGGACCACTTAATTTATAATTTTAAATCCCGTGGACCACTAATATGATCTGCCTAATGACCAGCTGGGTGGGCGTGCCAAGGTGGTCATGTGACTGGGTGGGTGTGGCCAACTCAATGTCACTCATGTCAAGGGGCATCTTGCCAGCCTCTACTTGCTACTCCTCGCCTGCCCACCCAGGCTCCTTAGGGCCCCAACAGGAAGCAGTTATTGGAGCTAAGCAGCCACCATGAGACAGAGTTGGCAAAACAGCTGGCTCAGTTCAAATTAGATTGAGCGAGAAGGAGGCTCAGCAGAAGCACCTCACTGAGGACTACAAACAGAGAGAAGATCTGTGGGGGTCCAAAGCCAGGTACAGGCACTTGATGGCTCAGTGGGCTGAGATGGTCAGCCAGTTCCAGGCCATGATGAAGTCCCACTGGAACAAGGCCCACTGGTTCTTCACCACCGGTGGCACTTCCCTCCAGCCTTTGCCCAAAGCCCCACACCAGGAGGCCGAAGCAGACCCCAAGTCAGAATTTCTGCCCCCCTCTGCCCCACACAAAAAGATCCCAATGGGGGACACTCTCTGCAGCAACACAAACATTCATTGCATGTATCCATCCCAGAGGCCATAGTTTGAGGACCCCTGATTTAGTGCAATATAAAAACATGCAAATAATTTTTCTGGGGACCACCAGTTGGTGACCACTGATATAAACCACTCCTGAGAGCGAAATTTGTCTGCAGCCTCCTTAATCGTATTCCAGATGAGAGAACTCATGAGTTTGAAAAGATGGTGGACACCAGCTTTAAGAAGAATTGGGAGAATGTAGCTTTTACATCAAAGAGCACTTGCAGTGCACAAATTGAGGTGGTTCAACTCTTACGGATATCCTGTCACCAAATTAGACTCTTTAGATCCAGGATGCTAATGTTTAGATTTAACTATGAAGCTGTTTCAAATCTTTAACACTGTTTAAAGAAACAATAGCAGCCGCAGCAAAATGTATTTTATTTGTATGTTATAGCATATTTACACTGTTGTTTTTCATGTCGCGATCTTTAGGGAATCAATTTACTTTCCATTATCATGGTAAAATTATACAAGTGAATTATTTCCCTCTTACTGAAAAATACACTGTTCATTCCAAAATGGGAGATGAAATTCATATAGTTTGCTAGCACTTGGGAACAATACAATGTGACTAGAGTTTGAACCCCCAAATTTATGAGTTAACCTTTCTATTGCAATGGCATGTAAAATACTTAATGGGTTTTACAACTGCAGTGACTACACAGTTTTGCAAGATTATTTTTAAAATTATGGTGAAGATTCTTACCTGATTTGACAACTCTCATCTGTTTCAACCTGTAGTATTGCTTCTTTCTCAGTAATATAGAACCAGGCTTCGGTTGTTTATTGTATATAAAGCACAAAGCTGATAGCTTTCCATTAAATATATTCTCCTTCAGGATTTTTTAGGATAATAGTATCATTAGAGGCTGTTGATGAAATTCTTGCAATTTTTAACAGCTGTATCTAATATGGAATATTCAGACTGTTCATGTTAATGTGCTTCCAACTTAAATAAATTTTGATACCATCGACCATGGTATCCTGCTGCACCGGTTGGAGGGATTAGGAGTGGGGGGCACCGTTTATCGGTGGTTCTCCTCCTATCTCTCTGACCAGTCGCAGACGGTGTTGACAGGGGGGCAGAGGTCGTCCTCGAGGTGCCTCACTTGTGGGGTGCCTCAGGGGTCGATTCTCTCACCTACCCTGTTCAACATCTATATGAAGCCGCTGGGCGAGGTCATCAGTGGTTTCGGGGTGAGTTATCATCTGTACGCTGATGATACTCAGCTGTACTTTTCCACCCCGGACCACCCCAACGAAGCGGTCGAAGTGCTGTCCCGGTGCTTGGAAGCTGTACAGGTCTGGATGGGGAGAAACAGACTCAAGCTCAATCCCTCCAAGACGGAGTGGCTGTGGATGCCGGCACCCCGGTACAGTCAGCTGCATCCGCAGCTGACTGTCGGGGGTGAGTTAGTGGCCCCAAAGGAGGTGGTTCGCAACTTGGGGGTCCTCCTGGATGGACGGCTGTCCTTTGATGAACATCTGGCAGCCGTCTCCAGGAGGGCCTTTTACCAAGTTCGCTTGGTTTGCCAGTTGCGTCCCTTCCTTGACCGGGATGCCTTATGCACGGTCACTCATGCTCTGGTTATGTCTAGGTTGGATTACTGCAATGCTCTCTACATGGGGCTGCCCTTGAGGTGCACCCGGAGACTACAGTTAGTCCAGAATGTGGCTGCGCGAGTCGTAACGGGAGCCGCTCATGGCTCCCACGTAACATCACTACTCCGTAGTCTGCACTGGCTTCCTGTGGTTTTTTGGGTGCGCTTCAAGATTTTGGTTACCACCTTTAAAGCGCTCCATGGCTTATGACCCGGGTACTTACGAGACCGCCTGCTGTTACCCTTTGCCTCCCACCGACCTGTACGCTCTCACAGAGAGGGTCTCCTCAGGGTGCCGTCCACCAAACAGTGTCGGCTGGCGGCCCACAGGAGTAGGGCCTTCTCTGTGGGGGCAGCGACGCTCTGGAATGAACTTCCCCCTGGCCTACGTCAAGTGCCTGATCTTCGGACCTTCCGTCGTGAGCTCAAAACACACTTATTTATTCAAGCGGGACTGGCATAATAGTGTTGAATTTTAAATTTGGGGTTTTACTAATATTTTAAAATTTTAAAATCTAAATTTTTAATTATCAGCCTTTTATAATCTGCTATGTTTTAAATGTTGTTTTAATTGTATATATTTTGTGTTTTATCTTTGGCTGTACACCGCCCTGAGTCCTTCGGGAGAAGGGCGGTATAAAAATTTAATAAAATAAATAAATAAATAAATAAATAATAAATATACTTTGTGATGATTTCCAAGGTTTCTAATAAGTAGTAATGTGGAAATCATAATTTCCAGTTGAAGTATTTTATGCAAAATAGATGAACACTGTGCTAAATCCTCTCTGCTTTGATGTGTTTAACATTCCTGTTGATTCAGAGTTGCTTTATCAGTTCCCAGAAAATAATTAAGGTAAGGACAATTATAGCCAGCCAAGTCTAGAAGAAAATTCCATAGCCTTTAATGGCAAGAAAAAGAAGAATAGACCATGAGGTTATGTAGATGTAAATCACCAGCCCACACATTTTTAAACATGGTTTAGGTGTGAGGGAGAGATGACCCAAAGGCAGTGGTGAAATCTGAACTGGTTTACTACTGGCTGCGCATGCACAGTGCGCACCATGCACCAAATGCAAGGTGTGTGTGTGCATGCACAATGCATGTCAAAAGGAGGCATGGGGTAAGTAGAACAGTGCATGGAGGAGGGGGTGATCAGCTGTAGTGAGCAATCTTTCTTTTCACTTTTAAAAGCATTTTTTTTACAACCTATTCAGCGGAATAGGTTGTAAAAAAAAGTTTTTAAAAGTAAAAATAAAAGGCTCTGACAATCAGGTAGCTCAGCTGGGATCGTCAGAGCCTTTTTTTTTAACCTTTTAAAAATGTTACTTTTAAAACCTATTCGGCTGAATAGGTTGTAAACAAATGCTTTTAAAAGTAAAAAAAAAAAAAGGCTCTGACGATCACGCAGCTCAGCTGTGCTTTGAGGAGATTGAGGATATTACGTCCACACAGACAAGCAAAAGCATAGTCAGGCTCAAATCCCAGGAGAAATAATCAACTGTCTGTTTTTGCATAAATGTTAAATGATCCATGGCTATCTCAATTCAATTTTCTAGGTATGCCTGAACAAAACACAGGCCCAGTTCACATTACTCTAAAACATGGCTGTTAACTTAAAACATGGTTGTTAACTTAATTCTACGTAGCTTCTTTTCATAAAACACCACGCTACTGACGAGAGCATATAAAACATTCGCTAGGCCAATTCTTGATTACTGCTCTCCTGTTTAGAACCCATACCATATATCTGATATCAACACAGTCGAGCGTGTCCAAAGGTATTTTACAAGAAGAGTTCTCCACTCCTCTGAAACCAATAAAATACCTTATTCCACCAGACTTGATATCCTGGGTCTAGAAAACTTGGAACTTCGTCGCCTTCGACAGGACCTGGGTTTAGCTCATAAAATCATCCATTGTAATGTCCTTCCTGTTAATGACATTTTTAGTTTCAATAACAATATCACAAGAGCTACCAACAGATTTAAACTCAATATCAACCGCTCCAGTTTAGATTGCAGAAAACACGATTTCAGTAACAGAATTATCTATGCTTGGAATGCATTACCTGACTCTGTGGTTTCTTCTCATAACCCCAAAAGTTTTACTCTAAATCTATCCACGGTTGACCTCACCACTTTCCTAAGAGGACTCTAAGGGGCGTGCATAAGAGCACAAACATGCCTACCGTTCCTGTCCTATTGTTTCTTCCTCTCTATATATATGTGTTTATAGTACCTTGTTTCTCCTTATATATGTTTATATATTATATAATCCTCTATGTTATACTTGTATATATTGTTACGATGAATAAATAAATAAAAAATAAATAAAAATAAATAAATAAAAATAAATGGCTGGTTCGGATGTGATCAGTATATTGTGTGGACACAGCTATAGATCAAAGGTAAGGAAATAGAACCAATCTCAAGTTGATCAACTAGACGTTGTCACCTACAGGGAAAAGTCAAGATGTTTCATTATTCAAATAATCCCAGACAAATGCTCCTCCAATCTCAGAAATTTCTGCTTCTACCCAAGCATAATTATCCCTGCTAAGATTTCCTTCTGGTTCTTGTAGAATTAAGTACAACTTATTTCCAAGCATCCCCAATATTCCAATAAATTTTTTTTGAGCAATCTTAAGAGTTTCTCGTCATTGTACTCTCTTTCTCTCTTTAGCTTGATTTACTTTAGTCCAAGAAAATCCATTTCCTTTCCTTTCCTTTTACTTCTATTTTTTTGTACACTTTCATCCAACAGTCAGCATCTGGTTTTGCTTTACATTCCCTCCATCCGCCCCCCCCTCACTTAAAAAAGATCCCGATATTCTCCTGAGAATTGTGTGATATGTGTGAATAGAAACTTTCTAAAATCATTTTTATTTTATCTTGACAGAAATGTTAAAGCAAACGCAAGAAAGAAAACAAAAAAGAAACAAAAAGAGTTTTACAAGTTGTGTAAAAGTGAAGAAGGATTTTCAAAGTAATGTCATATTTATATTACCAATAAGATTATCTTAATAGTTACTAAAATCAAATAAATGATTAGCAAACTTAGCCAATATTATAAGTATCATTCATCAGAATGACAATCAATAGAATTTAGTGTTTATTATCCAGACTTACCATCACAAAACAGAAAATTATTTTTGAAACTTTATATTAAGATAAACACAAATTTCTGATGTAGTACATAAATGCAACTTCTGGGAATCTGGCAGGGAGCATCAGAATACCTTCCTTCCTTCCCTCCTTCCTTCCTTCCTTCCTTCCTTCCTTCCTTCCTGGAAATGAACAGGTTAAAATATTATGGGATTTCTTTTTACAGATATCCAATGAAAATCTAAAGTTACAGCATTATGCAGCCTGTATACATGGTTTCCCCCCTCCCCCCAGATTTGCTGCATAAGTCCTTTGGAAATAATTTGTTTTTATTTACTTCTTTTCTTTTCTTTTTCTTTTTCACTAACAATTATTTATAACACAAATTTGCCTGATTTCACGATGCAGTTAAAGGCATTTTCTAGATGCTAGTAAATATAGATTAAATGCAGTTAAGAAGAGATCATTTATTTATTTTTATGTTGCCATTTAGTTTTTAAACATTCTGTCCTGGTTTTTCTAAAGCATAGATCTTTCTGTCCATTTAATGTTTGGCAACAAAGAAAAATCTCACGCACAAGTAAATATATCTTTCTAGCTAGCTTCCAACCCTCTAACTCACTGGAGAAAAAAACTTTATCTTCTATTTTCATGTTCAATTTCTTTCTAATTTTTAGAATTAGAGAGCTGACAGCTGGACTAATTGTTATTCAGGATTAGTACCAGCTACTTGCCCTGTGTTGCTGGTTAAGAATCTCCATTTTAAAATTTTGCAGAATGCCCTTAAATACCCATGGCATTCTTGGAAATGTAAATGATGTTCTGAATATGAACTCCATTTACATTTTGTGCAACTACTTGGAATATTATTACTGGACCTTGAAATATAATGGGAAATTTAAAATGGCGGCCTTAAAACTGACTGCCTATGTGGGCAGGTGAACTCCAAATAAATATTGGAGGAAAACACTGCTATGCAGATCGACTTACAACCATAATAGAATCCCAAATTTCCATTGCCAAGCACTCCAGTTGTTGAATGCATTTCCCCCCCATTTTACAGCCTTTCTTGACATAGTTCTTAAGTGAATCACTGCAGTTGTTAAGTTAGTCACATGACTGCAAAGTGAATATGGCTTCCCCACTGACTTTGATCACATGACCCTGGGATAGTGCAAATGTTATAAATACATGCCAGTTGTCCAACACCTGAATTTTGATCTTGTGACCATGGGGATGCTGCAACAGTGTGAAAACGGCCATAAATCACTTTTTCAGTGCCTTTGCAACTTTGAACAGTCACTAAGTGAATGATTGTAAATCAAGGACCTCCTGTACCATACAGATGTTTGTTTGTTTGTTTTTTTGGTGTTTCTAATCTAGCCTTTCATATTGCTTTTGCTGAAACAAGGAACCTCATTCTCTCTTGTCACAAAATATATCTGTTTGTCCAATGATAATGGCAATTCCTGCGGTGATATCATTAAACGCTTGACTATAGCTCTAAATAGTCTGTTTTATACCACTCGGGTTGCTGGAGATAATTTCGAAAAGGATTTTTCTATTAATGCAGAGTAAACTATCAAAGCAAATTCTGACTCATCGATCTAAATAAAGAGATTTCTTGTTTCATAGCACAAAGCCGAAATGCCCTGCCTGCTTGGCGTCGTGGCTTCTTTGAAGTACTTGGAGACGCATGCTGCAGGGGTGGGTTCTACTTAGCTTTACTACCAGTTTGCATTGTGCCCACACACGTGCGCTCACTCCACTCGTGCACGTGCATGCTCTTCTTCGCATGCGCAGAAGCTTCTGCACCACTGACATGCTGCTGGGGATATACAGTTTAGAGCCCCTTGTTGTCCCTGTACCATGGATCAGGGGGCATCTCAGTTTTAAACTTGTGAGTCAGGCCTCTGCCTTCCTGCCCAGCTGCACCTCCTCCTACGAAAGCCACCTTCAATGGGGACCTGGAGAAACTGACTTTCATTCTGAATCGAGTGTGGGCTCATATAGGTATTTTAATATCCAAAGGTATTTTACAAGAAGAGTTCTCCACTCCTCCGAAACCAATAAAATACCTTATTCCACCAGACTTGATATCCTGGGTCTAGAAAACTTGGAACTTCATCGCCTTTGACAGGACCTGGGTTTAGCTCATAAAATCATCTGTTGTAATGTCCTTCCTGTCAATGACTTTTTTAGTTTCAATAACAATATCACAAGAGCTACCAACAGATTTAAACTCAATGTCAACCGCTCCAGTTTAGATTGCAGAAAACACGATTTCTGTAACAGAATTATATATGCTTGGAATGCATTACCTGACTGTGGTTTCTTCTCATAACCCCAAAAGTTTTACTCTAAATCTATCCACGTTGACCTCACCACTTTCCTAAGAGGACTCTAAGGGGTATGCATAAGAACACAAACGTGCCTACCGTTCCTGTCCTATTGTTTCTTCTCCTATATATATATGTGTTTATAGTACTTTGTTTCTCCTCATATATATGTTTATATATTATATAATCCTCTATGTTATACTTGTATATATTGTTACGACGAATAAATAAATAAAATAAAAATAAAATAAATATAGATGATCATATGGGTGACTATCCAAGCAACCGAGTGATGGTCTGGGCAGTGACAGCAAACCTGGAGGGGCCAACAAGGGGAACAGTTGGTTTAATGTTAGGTTCTGAGTAACGCACCCATTAAAAGCAGAACTCCGAGGCAAGTAGATTCCTCACAGGACATGTTTATTGGATACATCAGATCGGCACAGCCAGTGAAAACCAACTCTAACAGTGTCCACTGTTTTCACCTAATTAAAAAAGTAAAACTCCCCCCTCCCAGGTGTCATTGGTCACAGTGTCAAATGAAGATGGAAGGCAGGCTTTTCTCTTTCAACAGCCACCTGTTTCAATGACTTTGGTATAGCCGGGCTATCTACTTCCCCTCTTCCTCCTCCCTCTCAGGCTTCATGGAAACTATGAGGCAGCACAAAATGGCTTCAGCCAGCTTCGCTTCAGAGTTGACAGTGGACAGTCATTCTATACTTACAATGCAATCCTATTCCTGTCTGGGCCACAACAATTTCCCCAGTTCTACCAGGAACATATGTTTTGGAATTGTGTCATTTTATATTGACAGTCGAGGCAATATATCTCTGGAGTAGCTGCTATGCATTTGAAAACCCAACAAATGAACACTGCCTCTTGATGGAGTTTCTGAGCAAGCCATTTTTCTCATCATAAAGGAGAGTTGATGACTGAGGTTTACTTGCAATTTTTGGCCAAAATACTCTGACAAAATGTTTGGGCTAAGTCCTGAATTGGCTAGTAATTTGTAGACATACAGTTAGCCCTCAACTTACAACTGCAACTGAGCCCGAAACTTGTGTTGTTAAGTGAGAAATTTGTTAAGTGAGTTTTTGCCTCATTTTATGACTTTTGTTGCCGTTTTTGTTAAGTGAATTGCCACACTTGTTAAATCAGTAACACGGTTACTATGAATCTGGTTTCCCCATTGACTTGGCTTGTCAGAAGGTCGCAAAAGGGGATCGCATGACTCCAGGACACTGCAACCATCATAAATGTGAGTCAGTTGTCAAGCATCCAAATGTAAATCATGTAGCCATGGGGATGCTACAACAGTCATAAGTGTGAAAAATGGTCATGTCACATTTTCCAGTACCATTGAAACATTGTCAATAAATAAACCGTTTCAAGTCAAGTGTTTTAAGTGTAGTCTAATTTTGACTATTTGATTGATACCCAATCAATAGGAAGAGATGAGCAAATATGGTTGTACGTGTGTAGTAGACAGTTACTGTATAATGACTAGGAAAGAAAAGAAGAGACATTTGCCACATTCTTGCAGAATTTTAATGTTTTTTTGGGGGGGGTTTTTTGAGGTGGATTCCTACAGAAATCTGATGAAGAACATAGTCTTTGGGGTGTAAAACCTATTAATATTCACATACAGCACAATTTCTGACTAAAATGGTCCGACAGATCAGCATATGTGGGACTGATCGGGGTAGATTGCAGGGGTGATAAATATAATTTTATCTCATTTTATTCTAATATATATATGTATATGTATATGTATTAAATTATTGTATTTTATCCTATAACTATTGTATTTTACTCCTACTCTCACTTTAAATTGTTTGTTTAGAATTTTATTGGTAATATGTGTTTGAACCTGTACATTGATACGGCCTATAGGTTAATCCAGGGGTCTCCAACCTTGGCAACTTTAAGCCTGACGGACTTCAACTCCTAGCAAAGCCGGCTGGGGAATTCTGGGAGTTGAAGTCTGCCAGGCTTAAAGTTGCCAAGGTTGGAGACCCCTGGGCTAATCAATAAATCAATTTAAAAAAATTCACATTATGGCAGGGTATAGAGTATAACCAGATTATAAAGTATATTCATGTAAATCAATTTTCATCATAACATCTGTTACATTAACTGACCTTCTTCCACTGAAGCTAAATGCTGAATAATGTTACTATCCTGAAATTTATCACTGCTAAAAATGAAATGTACATGTAACCAGATTACATCAAAATAAAATCATGGAATATATAGGGTTTTGAAAAATATTGAAGGCTGGACTCTTAAACATCCATAAAAGCTGCTCCTTTCTGAATGGCACTCGTTTATTTGTAGTGATGGTTAGATTGAAGGTATCCATCCCTTTATTAATTATGTAAAGGGAGATAAATTAATCAATTTTTTTATTAGGTCTGAAACTCACATAAAGGAAAAGATTGACTGAGTCATAAAAAATATTCGAAAGATTAATGGTACTTTAAAATACTTGGTAACACCTCTTGGATGAAGACACTACAAAAAAAAAGCCTGTTGCTAAGAAACAAAAACTACAATGTGTCATGTTAATGTATTTTCTATTAAATAAAGAGGCTGATTAATGTATAGACACACTGGATAATGAAACATGCAACATCTGTTTCACATCATTCTTAGAGCAGCCCTATTGGTGTTTTTTTTTTTTTTTGAGAACTGCCTTTATTTTAATCAATTAAATATCTTCTTGTTGATGATGATGGTGATGATAATAGGCATCAGTTCATGATAGACAACATGTAGCATTCTCCCCCCACCATTTCTATACTAATATCCTCATTCGGCTAAATGTGAACAAATAAAGAATTCTACATTTTGTGCTGGCTGTGTGTAGGCTAGTTTACATAGCCAAAAAACAAACAGCAGAAAATAATGTTCCAATAGCCAAATGTATTGCGTCAAAGAGGATCACATAAAAACCATGCCTTCAATATAGTGTATTGTAGGACGTAGTCAGCAAAACAACTGATATTTCAGAATTTATTTAGATAGCCATCTAGGGGAAACTTGTTTTCAACAGATCCAAAACTGATGAGATTAACTGATTTTCTTTTTCAGTAGTAGCCATTCGGTACAAATAATCCTTGATTTACAACTATCCGTTTAGTGACCGTTTGAAGTTACAACAGCACTGAAAAAAATATTTATCCCATTTATCAGCATTGCAGCATCCCTTGGTCACATAATCAAAATTCAGCTGATTGGCAACTGGCATGCGTTCATGACACTTGCAATGTCCTGGGTCAGGGGTGTCAAACTCAAGGCCCGAGGGCCAGATCCAGCCCACCGGGTGCTTAGATATGGCCCGTGGTGCCACCTTGGAAACAGTAAAGGACCAGCCCGCGGTGCCTCTGCCAGCAAAAACGGAGCTTGCAAGGGCTACAGGCAGAGGGTTGCAGGAGGCGGTTGCAGCCAAAAACGAAGCTCACGAAGTCCACAGGCAGAAGCTCCGTTTTTGCTGGCAAAGGGTTTCAGGAAGCTAATTGCAGCTGAAAAAGGAGCTCAGGAGCCTGTTTTTGCTGGTAGAGTGCTTGGGCCTGACACGAGTGACATCGATCTGGCAACACCCACCCTGGCCCCCCCAAAGTCAAACACAACCTTGATGCAGCCCTCAATGAAATCAAGTTTGACACGCCTGTCCTGGGTGGTTATGTGATCATCATTTGTGTCCTTCTGACACACAAAGTCAATGGGGAATCCAGATACACTTAACCACCATGTCACCAACGTAACAACTGCAGTGATTCATTTAAAAACGCACTTAACAACTGTTTTGCTTAGTAACAGAAATGTTGGGCTCAGTTGCGGTGGTAAGTCAAGGACTAAACTGTACAAGGCAGTCAACTGCTAACATGGAGCATGAAAAGAATAATCCAGAAGTATTGACAGATTATTAAAGAATCATTTTTCTTGATACTTTCTAAAGACTTTTTTGAAAAATGCACAATAAAGGATAGATAGGATTGGGGTAGTGGATTTATTGATTTATTTAAAAAATTGAGTGCTGTCACGCCCCTTGGTCACACCCACCCAGCCAGTCATTAGGGCAGAGAACCGGCTGTTAAATTATTTGAATCCCATCATTGATGCTGGGTATGCTGCCTAGAGAACAATGGGATAGAGAAATAATAGATACTGAGAAAATAAACTAAGTAATTCCAGTTCTGAATATTGAGAATCAGTGGAAATGTAAAAAGCTACAGCTTGAATACACTGCCCCACCCACTAAATCAAGAGCAAATGCTGTCTAGATAGGAGTCAAGGAATACACTTGTTTAATGACATGAACTAGTTTTCATATAAAGTTAGATAATAGGTTTGATAAGTGGAGATATCCCCCGGAAATTGTGCATGCGGACTGCTTCTCATCAGCAAATTATTATTCCTTTCTAACAATTTTGTTGGGCAATTTTCACATAAGGGTGAGTTGAAACAAATGCCTCTTTAGTGTGATATGTAATTACAGGGTAGACATTTTCCAGGTAGCTGATGTTTTGAGATGTCACACCAAGCTGACAGGCTTAAGCACAGAAAAGAAGAGCTGGAATTAATTGCTTAGAAATTAAGCACTTGAAAACACTTTGCCTTGTCCTAAACTTTGATTGGGATTAATACACAATCTTATCCACTACTGTTGAGTTTACCAATGATTAGTGATAACAGTGGAAATATGAAAAGAAACAATCAATGAAGCACTTAAAGTGTGAGTATTGGGATTGTACTGTATGTGTATGATTTCTTATGCATGTATAAAGAACAACAAATATTTCTTGGAATTAGTACGACGCTAAGGAGATTTTACATTATGTAAATTGTGGCCCTTACACAATCAGAACAAAAATACTGGCATCTCAAATGCAGTGTTGTTGTTACAGACGTGGTCAGCATGTATGGCAAATTGTTGTCTTTCTCCAGCCGCCTACGCTGATCTGGACTGCACAATATACTCAGTCATGTTCATTTTATTTTTATTGTGTTTAAACTTTGGTACAGTGAAATTGATCCTTATGGTTTCAAACCAGTTTATAGATTGCTATGGTATGTGAGCCCAATTAAGTGTCATTTATTTCACAAAGAGTGCCTACTCAAACTGTTTGAGTTTGGATGGGGCAGGACAGACTTCAGCAAAAGCACAAACATGAAGCCGAAAGCACCAGCCTGAAGATGATGAGTGAGACCTCACTGAAACATCGCCAAGATACTCTCAACTTTACACAGGAAAAGACCCGAATATGCCAAGACCTGCATAGCTATACCCGTGAAAACCTACGAAAACAAACAAATATATATATATATATATATATATATATATATATATATATATATATATATATATATATATATATAATTCAATGGATGTACTTTCCTCTTTGTAAGAGAAAACATAGGTGAGATTCTACAGGTTGATTCTAAAGATTCAACAAGTTTCAGTTTACCAGTTACTTTAATGGAAAAACAGAATCGTGTGGGACAGGTGACATTCAGAATAACAGAGAGGGATCTTTTAATTGTTTTTTTCTTTTGCATATGCAATTTGATAGTGGCTGGAAAACTATTTAATATAGACCTTCAACTGTTTTGCAATCTCCCTTGGAGTGTGGATCTGAACTGAATCTGATAATGCTCTTGATCAGGGGTGTTAAACTCAAGGTCCGGGGGATGGATCCGGCCCACTGGGTGGTTAGATCTGGCCTGAGGGAATGCCCTGGAAACAGCAAAGGATTGGCCCATGGTGCCTCAGCCAGCAAAAATGGAGCTCGGGAGGGCTGCCTGTGGAGCAGAGGGTTTCAGCAGGCTGTCGCAGCTGAAAACAGAGCTCAGTAGCCCATTTTCATTGGCAGAGCGTTCGGGATGCCAAAGGTACCCCCAACATGAGTAACCTCAAGATGGCCATGCCCCCTGCCCCCCTGCCTCCCCCAAGGTCAAACCCAGATATGGTCCTCAAATGAAATTGAGTTTGACACCCTTGCTCTTGATGGAATGTCTATGATGGTTTTAGCAGTTTCCAGGATTGAAAAAGAGAATTCAGTTGATGTCCAAATCTTTCCTATGTTACTGAAGCTAGCAGGTGGAACAAATATAATCTCTTATCATGTTAGTATTAGGACAGTGTTTTCATTTTATGAGTTTCTGTCTCCTCAATCTGTCCTTGAAGACCTACAAGATAATAGAAATCAGGACTTAATATTGAATAATCACATTTTCTCCTGAGGGATTTAAAACAATTTTCAAAGGTTAGACTATGTTCCTAACCCTAATCCCCTTTGTCTGCCTTTCTTTTTGTTTTCACTGTATTTTGGATTGGTAACATTCAGATGTGAATTCTATTTGGTCCGTATACTTATGTGATAAAATGTATTCAGAATACAACTAATCACAACAATTATACTGCTGTTTGTCTTATTTATTATCTTTCTTTCAGACAAATGCTTTCAAATGTAAACAAGTCACTTAGCTCAATATTGTTTGTTGTATCTAGTAGTGGCATGTATTGATAATTATAGGGAATGAAACTCAGCCAAAATCCAACTAAGATTCAAAGGTGGCATGATTCAATGTGTAATTAGTAATTCAAGTCTGAAGGATGAGAAGATGAGCTTTGAACCAATTCAAGATTCAGTCATATACATTATGTGACTCTAGGTGATAGCAAAAGCACTAACAATAGTACTTAGACTTATATACTGATTCATAGTGCTTTACAGCCCTCTCTAAATGGTTTACAGAGTCAGCATATTACCTCCAGGAATCTGGGTCCTCATTTAACTGACCTTGGAAGGATGAAAGGCTGAATCCTCCTTGAGCCAGTCAGGATCGAACTCTTGGCAGTGGGCAGAATTAGCCTGCAATGCTGCACTCTAACCACTGTGCCACCAGGGCTTGAGATAATGAGATGTCAAAATATCACCAGCTACCTCATTTTTTACCACCATGGGAGAAAAATAGAGGAGATCATAGGTATTTAGAAGGATAGTCTCAATAGTTTCACCACAATATTTTTTATAATATGACACCTGTATTTCTTTCAGGGTAAATGCAGTATAGGGTAGACACAACTCAGGCATGATTCAAGTAGCGCATAAAACTAGAGAGATATCTCTGTATCTCTCCAGAACATCCACTTACAATAATAATAATAATAATAATAATAATAATAATAATAATAATAATAATAATAATAATAATAATAATAATAATAATAATAATAATAATAATAATAATTTAATTTTTATACCGCCCTTCTCCCGAAGGACTCAGGGCGGTGAACAGCCAAATAAAACAATACAATATATTACAATAAAAACTATTTAAAAAACTTATTCCATATGGCCTAAATTTAAATATAAAATACATAATATAAAAATAAACCCCATTTAAAACGAATTAAAAACCCCTATTAAGCTAAAAGCCTATTAAAAAGTTGTGGTGAACCAGTTTAGAAACTGCTTTGAATGTAAAAAATGTTTTAAGAAGAAAACTCCTTAAAAAGGATTCTAAAAACCTAAGGTCCTTTAAAAATAACCTTTCATTAAAGATCCTCTTTATGATCCTCTGACCACTTTCTCTTCTGGGTTGTCAAATTTGTGGGAATGGCTTGTAGACAAGATTAACTTATTTTGTTAATAACCCACTATGTCTTGCTGCAATTATGTTATGTTATGTTATGTTATGTTAATTAAAAAGACCTGAGAAATACCTTGTTATTACTATTGGACCCATAATACCAAATAATGTTAAGGTCCATATGCTATATAGAATCATCTAATTGCAAGTGTACTGCCTCAGAACCATGACTAATGCTAAATTCACTCAATACAAGAAGAGAAAAATGTAGACAATAGCAACCCCCCTCCCCCCCCCAAACCCCAGGATTTTTAAATAAAAATTGTGGCGTGGAAGAACAAAATGCAAAACTGAAAGAGACAACTGAAGAATGGAAGACCAACTGGACCTATCTTGAAGGAGTATACCACAGATCAGACAAACACACTGAGAGTTAACGAAAAAGGATAAAAGAGTATGGATTTAAGGAATGGCAGAGGCTGAGAGAAGAAAGAGCAAGCGAGGTCTAAGAAAAATAAATCTATGTTTCTCTTTCCCTTCAAACATTTCTCCTGAACTAATTCTGGCAGACTGAGTCACAAACTTCAGAGCAGCATTTTCCCAGGCAGGTTTGCAGTGGGGATAACATTCGCTGGCTGGCTACTCATGTCATTTTTAGAAAGTCCATCACACCATACTTTCTCTCTTCAACTTTGTTTCTACAAGGAAGGCCAGCTTCCCTGATGCCTGAGATTCTGCATAACCAGAAAGCCTACTGAATTTCAAGATGGCTTTCAAAGGCTCACAGCTGATATCATTTTTTTTAAAAAAATGCATTCTGAAGGCTGTGTCCACCTCATCTCCATGAAATCGCCCTTTCAGAGCTTAGCAGGACTCAAATGTTTACTGAAGCTGCTGAATATGAAAGAGATCCATTTTAAAAGCCAGGAAGAAGCCCTAGAAATTAAATTTAGTTCATTTAAAGAACAGGATGACATGTTTTCAAAGTAGGGGTGGACAAGCCATAGCCTGTTGATCTTCAAGGAGTCTTTGCATAGCATCTTGAACATTCTTCAATTTGCATGGCTGGATATTTCAACAGTGCAACTGGATTGTACCTTCTCAGAGTTTGTCCTGGAGTTTTGAAAAACAAATTTCTAACCCTTTCAGATGTGAGCTTAATTTTTTTCATTTTGTAAACAGGTTTTATTTTACAAAAGTGTCTTCTGGATTCCACCCACATTTGTGCCACAATCCCACCCATCATTGGAATCTTGCCTCTGATTGCCAAAGCTTCAGTTTTACTCTTGGATCACAAAATATCCACATCCCTCTTTTAATTATTAACTTCCTAAAAGGCTGGACCAGCTTGAAGGAGAGAATTATAAGGCACTTTGTACTGGGGAGGCATTTATCTCATCAAGTCACAGGAGCAAGGTTTTTGGTCTTGGCAAAATACTTTGTGTGGCTCTCTGACAGCCTCTTTTGGCACAGCCAATAGTTGGAAGATACATCTGTAGAAACCCTGTTTTGGCTCTTGGATGTGCTAGACGAGGAAGTTGGATGCGAAGCAAAAAACATGGTAGCTTCACTTCGGTCTGAAGAGATGGGAGTTTTCATTGCTTTGTGAAGCAGCTTTGAAGGACGCTTCACTCAAAACAACTCAAATTGAACCAATTCATCTTTGAAGCTTTGCCCTGGTCTAGAGGAGAAATAATTATTTAAGTGAGCTTTTCCAAGCTAATGTTCTCTGGGTGTGTTTGATTGCACTCCCGCCGATGACTTTCTGGAGTGGAAAAAGTCCAAATCAGAAAATGAACAAATTTTAAAATGCTTTGCCATTGTTTCAATACCGAGTTCAATCTATTTCATCTCCCTACCAAATCAATCTTCAAGAAGAAAGAAAAACAGAAGGTTAGAGTAGCAGGTAATTTGATATCTTTTAATGATCTCAAATAATAGCTTATTCATGGAAGACCTTCTGAATGTTGCTGTTCCATTATTGAATAGTTGAATTGGAATCCATTCCTGGAACAGAACAGAATGCACTCCCTGATTGTTTGGTTTAAATTTCTTTCTTTCTTTCTTTCTTTCTTTCTTTCTTTCTTTCTTTCTTTCTTTCTTTCTTTCTTTCTTTTTTTCTCTCTCTCTTTCTTTCTTTCTTTCTTTCTTTCTTTCTTTCTTTCCTTCTTCCTTCCTTCCTTCCTTCCTTCCTTCCTTCCTTCCTTCCTTCCTTCCTTCCTTCCTTCCTTCCTCTCTCCCTCCCTCCCTCTCATGCGTCAGTAATATCTGCAGTATCCACTGCTGATCTAATGCAAATCTCATTCTCGTTTCATTTAGCTACTGCCTCAATCGGAAAACAATACCTAGTGGGAGTGATGATTAAATAGCAACAGCAGAGATATAACAAGCCTGGATAAATGAAATAAATTGCAGGGAACATATTAAAGGCAGGGCTTTTGGCACTATCTTCTCACAGTCCTAAAGAATACTACCTGCGCTTTTATTCCTTAATCTCTTGTAATTATGGTCCTCACATAAGGTATGGGGAGAATAAAATCATGATAAAGGTTTTCTTCATTTTTTCATTAAAAAAAAAAAAGAACCTCCCCTGCAAACCATTAATTCTTTTTATGAAAGAGGAATTAGAGGAAGCTATTTAACATGGTAGGAGAATGGGTATATCAATAAAACACCCAACCATTGAACAAATAGGAATTGGAAGAATTTTATTTGTTGAGGATTTTACTTATTGGAATTCAAATATTTTGCATTCTTTTGTGCCACTGAGTCATAGTGCACAGTGGTGATATCAAAAACATCAAAGGCTTTAATTCCAAGTTAATCAAGAGCTCCCAAGTGCCAAATCATGCTTCTTTATTAGGTATATTGATATATCTTTCTAGTTGTTTCTGGCACAATCAATTCATTAAAAAGTAGTGGTTTCACTTTTAAAATCATGTAGAACATTTCTTGGACAACTTTCTACACATTTCAGTTTTTCCAGCATTATTCATACATGTGTCTCTTTTCCTCCCTGCTACCCTTCTCCTTTATCAGCAAGCACACCTGCATTGATAAAACACTGCAACATTGGGGGGGGGAATAAAAATAATCCTAAAGTGGTCAAACGTTTGTGCTTCAATATTCTTTAGATGAGCAATGCACAGTATTATTTTTTTGTCGTTCTGTAAAGAGCCACAGCGTGGACTCTTTACAGAAAGTAGTGGACCAAACATGAATACTCTAATACCACTAATATCACCAGAGGAGACAAGTATCAGTGCTTTTCTGTCTTGTTATTTCTTTCTATTTCTGTAGCACCCTAACTATCCAAGGCAATTTGCGTAATGGAAAGCCCTCAAAACATCAAGGGAATAGGGTAATAATCAGTGGTGGGATTCAAATAATTTAACAACCGGTTCTCTGCCCTAATGATTTCTTCCAACCACCAGTTCACCAAACTGCTCAGAAAGTTAACAACCGGTTTTCCCGAAGTGGTGCGAACTGGCTGAATCCCACCACTGGTAATAATACTAATTATCCACAATCCACTTCAAAAACCTGTTGGAGCAAGATGGCTGCCATTGCTTAATGAAAGCAGGGAAAAATCTCTTAATCTCAAGAGGCAGGGTATTCTATAATGTGGGGCTACCACTAAGAAAGTGCTCCTTTAGGTACTCATTCATTTCACCTTATATAGAATGGAAATCCAGGGAAGACCCTAAACCAGTGATGGCTAACCTTTGTACCAAAAGTGGGGGGAGTGGGGGGGGGTGTCATGCGCATGTGTGCCCATACCCATAATTCAATGCACCTGCCCCCGTGCATGCGCATGTGCTCTCCCCATGCTCCCCACGCTTTTGGCATGCAATGGTATGGTGGGCCTGGTAGGCCTTTTTTTCACCCTCCCAGGTGCCAGAGGCTTTCTTGGACCCTGGGGAGGGCGAAAACAGCCTTCTCCACCCCAATGGAGGCCCTCTGGAGGCCAGAAACAGTTTGTTTCCTGACTTCCGGTGGGACCAGAATGCCCATTTTTTGCCCTCCTCAGGCTCCAGAGGCTTTCTAGGAGCCTGGGAAGGATGGAAATGGCCTTCCCCCACTCCCAGAGGCCCTCTGAAGGCTGGAAACAGCCCATTTCCCGACTTCTGGTGGGCCCGGAAGGCCCGAAAATAAGTTGGCCGATGCACACATGCATGCTGGAGCTGAGCTAGGGCAACGTTTGTGTGCCCACAGATATGGCTCCGTGTGCCACCTGTGTCACATGTGCCATAGGTTCGCCATCACAGCCCTAAACTCATAAGAGCCTTGTTGGAAAGGGTGGTCTTATAAGGACATAAGACTGAGCCTTGTAGGACTTTTTAAAGTGTGGAGCCAAATAGTAATGGAACAAAGAGATGTTTCAAATGGAATTGGAATCAAAGGTCAGTTTTTACAACAGGATAGGTTTTTTTTTAAAAAAAAATGGGGTTCCTAAGCTTCTGTTTTTAGACTACTTGGTCAGTCTGGGAATATAATGTTGGACCATGTATGTTCTACCTTCTTCTCAAGGAAGAGGTCTGATTCTCTAGCAAGAAAACACCCAACTCCTTCAGGGATTTGCTTCAACAAATGCAGAACTCCAAATGAGAAGACAAAGATGATGTCCATGCACTCCTGCCCAGTGGTAGGTTTCAATTTTTTTCACTACCGGTTCTGTGGATGTGGCTTGGTGAGCATGGCATTGCTTGGTAGGCATGGCTTGGTGGGCATGGCAAGGGAAGGATACTGTAAAATCTCCATTCCCTCCTCAATCCAGGGGAAGGTTACTGCAAAATCCCCATTTTCTCCTGATCAACTGGGACTTGGGAGGCAGAGAATAGATGGGGGCGGGACCAGTCAGAATTTTTACTACCAGTTCTCCGAACTACTCAACATTTCCGCTACTGGTTCTCCATAAATGGTCAGAACCTGCTGAAACCCTCCTCTGCTCCTGCCCCATTTTCTTCCATTTCCCTGCATTCAGTGAAAGAAAAAAGTGTTTACCTGAATGTGAGAATAGCTGTCAATGCAATCTGGAATCCTTTAGATCTCTTAGAAACTTACTCAAATCCTCCTTCATATTAGCCATCGACACATTAAGTGAAACTGATTACACACCCACTTTACACCTATCTAAATGTATGTAGGATGAGAAAGGTTGGGGTAGATGTGTAGGTACTGTTTTCTCCACATTGATCTGAATATTTTTTTGGGGGGAAAAAAACCCTGACTTTCCTAGTGCAAATTTTATTTCATTGTCCTTATACTTATGATAAGGGAGAGAGTGTAAAAATGAATCAAAACAAATGTTTATCTCCAGCACTGTTGACACAAGGCAAAATCCATTCTCAGTTCCTTCATGTGGTACTAATCAGATGCTGAGTGAGTTATTGTTTTATAACCAACAACCAGCAATGAAAGCATCATAGTTGTTCATAGAGATCTATCTTTCAACATTATGAGGAAGTTATTATAAGCTAAAGCATCTAAGAGAGTTTTATGCAATAAGGCTGCTTATTCACTCTGATGAAAAAGGAAAAAGTATAAATATGTATATCCAACAAAAATGTATAGAAACCTGCACTATAATTTAAAACAAGTTGGAAAGCCATTACCTATGCTGGAATTTGTATCTTTTCTTCAGATGCCTTAAATATTAAAAAAAAGGTACATGAAAAATATTATATGAATTGGGATCCTGGGATGAGGCCTCAGTTTGGCCATTGCCCTCAATGGAATGTGGAGAGGGAGGGAGGGAGAGCAAGAGAGAGCGAGAGAGAGACAGAGATAGAGAGAGAGGGAGGGAAAGAGGGAGGGAGGGAGGGAGGGAGGGAGGGAGAGAGAGAGGCTAGAAAGTGGGAGACCATGAGTTCTAGTCCTCCTTAGCCATGAAAGCTATGGGTGATTTTAGACCAATTGTTCTCTCTCAGCCGAACCCATGTCACAGGGTTGTCATTGTGGAGAAAATCAGAGGAGGATATATTTATTGGATGTTTACGACCTTAAGTTATTTCTAAAAAACAATAAAGCAGGATACAAATAATGAAAAAATGATTAAAATAAAAGAGATATAGATGTGCCTATCCATGGATACAATATACACATGTACACTTTATTAGGGGCCATTCCGGAATGATTTATTAAAGTGCTCTCCACCAATCCCCGATCTTGCAAGAAAATAGGCCAGCATAGATTATAAATATAAATTATGCTGCCCCTTATGCCAACCTCTATTCTGCAACAATAGTGAGGCCGGTGAAGATGAAGTCCTTGTGTATTACTTGCAAGTTAAGCTTAGGACCAACTTGCCACAGCTAATTCACCACAGCCGCAGGACAACTTGCCGCAGGACAACTCGCTGTGGGACAACAGTTACACTAATATCAAAGAAATGGCGGAATAGAATCATTAAAAGAAAGATGCAAAAGGAGGAACAGAATAAAATGTGAATGGCAAAAATTAAAATAATTTTAATGTATTTTAAATAATTACGTAGAATTGTTACATTGTCCCACAGAGAGTTGGCTCTCTGAGAGTCCCACAACTGCTGTGAGTTGGCTGTGGTGAGTTGTCTCGCAGAAAGTTGGCTGTGACGAGTTGGCCATGATGAATTGGCCACAGCAAGTTGGCTGTGGCAAGCTGTCCTATTCCCCTACAAGCGTGCCAAACCAGACTACCATATAGGGACAACACTGAAGCGGCTGCCACTTATTACCCTGGAGCTATATTAAACAGAGTGGGCTGATGTATAAAAGAAATCTTGACATCCTTTCCAGTGAGTTCTCTAGGTCTTTTGATCCCAGCATTTGCCCGAACGTACCAGATGTCTGTCAATTCCCAACCTGTTGATCATAATAGCATCAATCCTTAACCTATCAAAGAAGCTCCTTTCTCTGTTTCTCTTTTGATACCCATACTATTTTCTCCTTTCAAGATTAGGTAAAGGCCTGTGTTGCTTCACTGGGCTCCCTGTGGAAAGTGCCTTATGATGAATTGAAATTTATGCACTGCAGAAAATACCTGCTTATGAATTCATGCCACTTCACTTCTCCAAAGCAGATTCCTTCCTCCGATGCCTATAAATCTGATGACAAAACAGAGATTTAAAATGGAGAGGGGAAAACATTTTAAACCACAGCAGCTATAGTCAATCTGTTTAGGTGACTGTAACTAGAAATAATTCTCAGATGAATACTTTTTACACTACAGGAACTGAGAAAGAGAAGAGAGGGGAAGCTGGTTTCCCTAGGAACGAGGACAAACTGTGCGTGCAAAAATTCCCAGAACAGATCTCTGTTGCTCCTCCTTTTGCAATAAAGCGTTCTGTTCAGGTTAGGGTCTCCCAGGGAGAACGACACATCTTGTAGCTGGTTCAAAGTTGTCAAATGACCTGAAATAGAGACAGCATGCTAAAAATGCCAGCAAGGGACCAGCTTGTGGGCAAAGCTGCCAATGCAACCTTATTGCTATAAATTATGTTACGTTCAATCGTCTATTGATTTTATCACATCACTTTGGGATATTTGATTATGTGTGTTTTCCTATGCACAAAACGAGCTGTGCCACAAGAATAGATATGAGTAATTTGGTAATTAGGCAGAAACTATTGTCAGCAGTCACCTCATATAACTGAGAGAAAGGCGAGAAACTGACATGGCTCCCATGAGAGGCTCTCCTCCAGGAAAAAATAAATACACATTTTTTTTTACATCAAACAGAATGCAAATGATGCAAAATATTCAAAAGCTTGAAAGAGAAAGTAAAAAGCATTTTTTTCTGCAGCTTGCTAGCTAACCATCCAGATCTGCAGGTCTTTATTGAGTTTTTGGGGAAAGGAGAGATAGTGAGACTGCCCACTTGCACTCTGGACACCTCATGAGTAGACTGCAGGAACTGAGAATTTTGCCATTGGCTTGTAACTTGAAGGATTTCAATCATATGTAGCCTACATTGCAGGGGTGAAATCCAGCAGGTTCTTACAGGTTATGGAGAACCGGTAGTGGAAATTTTGAGCAGTTCAGAGAACCGGTAGTGGAAATTTTGAGTAGTTTAGAGAACTGGCAAATACCACCTCTGGCTGGCCCCAGAGTGGGAAAGGAATGGAGATTTTGCAGTATCCTTCCCCTGCCACACCCACCAAGCCACGCCCACAGAACCAGTAGTAAAAAAATTTGGATTTCACCACTGCTATATGACAAATATTTGTAAGAGCCTTATTTGCTTAACCACTTTTGAATGGATTTAATTTACAGTTAAGGAGATATTTTTTTGAGCATCAGGATAGGATTCCATCTAGTGAGTAATTATTATTATCTTTTGGATTACAAAGGAATAAAGGGGGGGGGCGAAATGGTCTTTAAAAACTTTACAACTTTTGGCCAAAAGCTTAATAATAAAGGGTAAGAAACTTTAAAATAAATAAAGGGGACAGAAAGATTATTTGTTGGTGAGGGTGATTGTGAACACATTAGAATTAAATTAGACAAATGAAATCTTACCTTCCTGGGAATTTGTTGTTGTTAATTATTAAAGAGTGCAGACAATTGGTGGATTTTTTAAATAAAAGCTCCAAATTAAAACAGAGTATTGTTTTATAAACAAGGAATGATTAATAAATAATTTTTATGAAAATTGGTATTTGATGGAAGATTGGAATAATCTCCCCACAACTGGAAAGAACTTTGAGGAAAAAAACATGAAAATCATTCAAGGCAAATGACAAAAGTTTTCTATTATCTGATGGACAGTTTAGGACTGGCTGTTACACTGATAGAAAAATGGTAATTCAAAAGATTATACTATTGTATTGGCATTCTTCAGTCTCAAAAGACTATGGTATCGTGCTCTGGAAACAGCATCTAGTGTAGCTAAAAAGGCCAATTCAAGAGTGGCAATCCCTTCCACACTGAGGGCAGATACAATCTGTCCCCTGCCCAGCCCCTGCTGGTTCCGGGACTGCCTCTTTGCCTCAGCCTGCCGAACAAATGTCTCTTCAAATTGGAGAAGGCCATACTGTGTCTTTAGCCTCCAAGCTGAATGATCGGAGGTCAAGGTTCCCAGTTGTTAACGTCCATTCCCAGCAGTGGTGGGTTGCTACCGGTTCTCCCTGGTAGTAAACATTTTGAGTTGTTTGGAGAACCGGTAAATGCCACCTCTGCCTGGCCCCGCCCCCAATCTATTGCTGCCTCCCGACTCCCAGCTGATCGGCTAGAAGGAAAAAATCGGGACTCGCTTGACAAAGAAGAGAGAGAAAAACAAAAAAGATACCGTGGTTTTAAATTGAGAAGCCAAGAAGCCTCCCAACTGATCAGCTAGAATGAAAAAATCAGGACTCACTTCTCCAGGAGCCAGGAGATCGCTTGGCAAAGAAGAAGGGCAAAAAGAAGAAGAAGAAGACACAGTCGCTTTAAATCTATGCAGTTGCTGGAAGGAGATTTTTACTTGCAGAAGCAGTTCCCTCTAAAACAAGCAGATTTACCCATGAGGAGAGCTGGAGCACCTTCCTCCCTGCAGTCACATGATTCACTCACCAAAGATTATACATACTTTTATGAAAGTCCTAGATCCTTTTCAAGAATAAATATGCTTTAGATTTCAGAGAACCTGGCTACTAACGTTCTATAGAGATATTACCAAAGACTTTTTCATTTCATAATCCTGTGGGATTGGTTTATAAAAGAAAATCTAATTCTTTTAAATGGAGACTAAGTGAAATGTTGCTATGGAACAAAACAATAGTGAAGAACTGTTAAAAGAAATTAGAAGAATTTTCTTTAAATAATGCAGATAAAGGTACTTTTCTAAGAATGCAAGTAAAGCTTTTATCAAGGGTTATTTTATACAACATAATAGTAAGCTTTAAAAGAACAATTGAAAACACAAGCTACTTGGGATGAAATAAAGAGGAAAAATAAGTTTGCAAATAAGTGGCTAGCATATAAACTACCAAAGGAAAAGGAAAGGAGAATTGTATTGAAATCAAACAGGGCCCCATACAAGAAGTGCTCCATCAATATTTTTCCAATATAGAGAAAATAGATAACTTTTTAAGAAACAAAATTTACTTAGTATTACAGAGGAAAAGAGACAGGTTATAAATAGACCTATAGTAATAACAAAAGTTTTTGAAGCTATAAAAAATATTAAACCAGAAAAAGTGCTTGGAACAGAAGGATTAGATGGTTTTTATTACAAATGTTTTGAAGGCGAACTTTTACAACTTTACAAAACACAGTGAACTCTATTCTACAGGGAAGAAAGATGCCAAAGTCTTGGAAAGAGGCCAATATGGCACTAATAACTAAAGAGGTCCAAGATTTGTCTTTAACAAGAAACTATAAGCCAAGATCATTATTGAATAATAAAATGTTCACAAGCATTTTAGCTGATACCCTGAAAATAATTTCTCAAGAATTATTCATGAGAATCAATGTGGATTTTTCTTTTTAAAAAATGGGTAAAGGACAATGTTAGATATGTGCTGGACCTTTTGAAATATTTGGAGAACTTAATGGAAAACAAGCTGCATTGATTTTCTTAGATGCAAAGAAAGCCTTTGACAATTTGAACTGGGCTTATTGTTCAACGTTTTGGAAAATAGGAATTTTGGAAAGAATATTATAAAATGGGCAAGACTGACTTACACTTCACAGAAAGCACAAATAATTGTTAATAGAGATCTAACAAAACCCTGTGAGATACAGAATGGTTTGCTACAGAGGAATGAGATTTATTGCAAGAGGTGAAAATAAAAAAGGAGAATAAAAACCTTGAGAGAAGCCAGTAGAGACAGATGTCTTGTTGGTTCTGGTTGATGTCACCAGCCATCACAAGACCATCTTGAGAGTCACAAGGTAATATTCAACCTACAGGTAGTCCTTGACATACAACAGTTCATTTAGTGACCGTTCATGATTCCAATGGCACTGAAGAAAGTGACTTTATGAAAGTTTTTCATACTTACGACCGTTGCAGCATCCTCATGGCCAGATGATCACAATTCAAATGCTTGGCAACTGACTCACAATTCAAATGCTTGGCAACTGACTCAGCTAGAGTGTCCCAGGGACACGCAATTACCTTTACGACCTCCTTACAAGCGAAGTCAGATTCACTTAACAACCATGTTACTAATTTGAACCATTGTGGTGCAGTGGTTAGAATGCAGTACTGCAGGCTACTTCTGCTGACTGCCGGCTGCCAGTAATTTTGCAATTCAGTTCTCACCGGCTCAAGTTTGACTCCATCTTTCCATCCTTCTGAGGTGGGTAAAATGAGGACCCTGATTGTTGGGAGCAACATGCTGACTCTCTAAACTGCTTAGAGAGTCTAAATGCTATTGCTATTAATAACTGCAGTGATTCACTTAACAACTGTGGCAAGAAATGTCGTAAAACAGGGCAAATTCACTTAACGAATGTTTCACTTAGCAGCAGAAATTTTGGAGTCAGTTGTGGTCATAAGTCAAGGATTGCCTGCATTCTGACTGAAATTAGTGCTGCAGGGCTTTGCTGCCATGGACCCTCCAGTAATTCCTAGGAAAGAGCATTTCCTCCTTCTAATCATTTCCTACCAGCAAGCAAGAGGATAATCATATTTGGCAAAAAGCTCCATTGATGGCTTGGGCTTGCTGCTACAAGATCTTCCAATTCTATTACTGCCTCTCCCAGGAGAATCAAAGGAAGAAGCGTTCTATGTTGACTGGCAAAATCCAGCAAAATCCATTTTTGGATTGCTATTGATTGCAGATTGAAGTTGTTGCTTAAAGGGAGCTGAGCTGGATGTTTCATTCTTTTGGCTCTTTTGTGGAAAATTCAAGGGGTAAAGTCACCAACCGGTGACCTCATAGAGCTACAAATCATGATAAGCGAGCAATCAGTCACTAAGTAGGACAGAAGCCACCACTGAATGGGAAGAGTTCTACCTAGAATTTGTCAGAGTGCAAGCTAATTATCCTGCTGCTAAATTGTCCAGATTGTCCTCATCAAGGGAGATTGTGTCTGATAGGTTTTCTCTGCAAAGTTCTCCTATAGAAGAATTTCATGACTTGGATCAGAGACTATCAAAGAGCAGGGAGTTATATAAATTCTTGAGGGAAAAAAATATGGAGCCGTGGAGTATTGATTATCATCATTCTTTGCAGTTTAAAAGTATATGCCATTCTCACAATGAGTAAGATTTATTTATTTTTAAGTCCCAACTTTTCCTTTGGCAGCTGCAGTTGGTAAAAATTTATATATATTCCATTTTGCACCTGCAGGTTTATTTTCTCTCTTTTAGCGCAATTTTTAAGTTACATTTGGAAAGATGGCTATGTGCCTAGTCTGCTCCATTTAGAAGGATAGCTAGACTCTGCTATTAATCTGCACTTCAGCTTTCACTTTTAAGACTAGTGTGCTGAATGTTAGTGGCTTAGTTGGTTTTTGAAGCTCATGCTAACAGTTGTTGTGTTTTTTTAAAAAAAAAATTATCTCATGCTAACAGTTTTTATAGTAAGTGTGTCTTCAACCTTGTGGACAACTAGCAGGTATGAGCTGAAGTTGCTTTCAGATTTATTCTCGCAAACCTCTCCTTTTTAAGATCTAGCTTTATTTTTTTCTTTTTGATATTCATTGATCCATCATTTGTTAGTTAGTTATGTATCTTAGAAAATAAAATGGTTTAATCTTGTTTGCATTGGAATCGATATTATAACAGCTTCAGAATCCAAAGCCCCTTGAGGTTTCCTGTAAGTAACGTGGTAGAAAGTGATATCGGTAATAATAATAATAATAATAATAATAATAATAATAATAATAATAATAATAATAATTTAATTTTTATACCGCCCTTCTCCCGAAGGACTCAGGGCAGTGAACAAGGCAAAATAAAAACAACAATCAAATACATACAGTAGAATAAAATATTAATTAAAAAACTTATTTAAATTAGCCCAATCTAAAAATACTTTTAAAATCCCAAAACCTAATTTAAAAATTTAAAACCCTAAAAACAACTAAAATTCTATGCCAGTCCCGCGTGGATAAATAAATAAGTCTTAAGCTCGCGGTGAAAGGTCCGAAGGTCCGGAAGTTGGCGAAGTCCAGGGGGAAGCTCATTCCATAGGGTAGGAGCCCCCACAGAGAAGGCCCTTCCCCTGGGGGCCGCCAGCCGACATTGCTTGGCTGATGGCACCCTAAGGAGTCCCTCTCTGTGAGAGCACACGGGTCAGTGGGAGGCAAACGGTGGCAGTAGGCGGTCCCATAAGTAACCCAGTCCTAAGCCATGGAGCGCTTTAAAGGTGGTAACCAACACCTTGAAGTGCACCTGGAAGACCACAGGCAGCCAATGCAGTCTGCGCAGGATTGGTGTTATATGGGAGCTCCGACCAGCTCCCTCTATCACCCGCGCAGCTGCATTCTGGACTAGCTGAAGTCTCCGGGTGCTCCTCAAGGGGAGCCCCATGTAGAGAGCATTGCAGTAGTCCAGGCGAGAGGGAACAAAAGCATGAGTTACTGTGCATAAGGAATCCCGGTCAAGAAAGGGGCGCAACTGGCGAATCAGACGAACCTGATAAAAAACTGTCCTGGAGACGGTCGTCACATTTTCTTCAAAAGACAACCGTCCATCCAGGAGAACGCCTAAGTTGCGCACCCTCTCCAGCAGAAAGTGAAAGAGCAAGAGGTCAAGATAGTGGAAGCATAAAATTTAAAGAAATCATTGTTGGTGTTGATAGTGGTTCAACGCTGAGAACTTATTGTCCAATGGTCTTCCAAGTCTAAAACTGCCATTGAGTTGTTGTTGTTGTTGATGATGATGATGACGACGACAACCACAGCTGTTCTGGAGCTGAACTGAATTTCTGGTGACCACATGGAACACATCTGTGCAGACTTTTTGGGAACTGTATAGAAGTGGTAAGGCATTGCCTTCTTCCACCTTTTGTAATCTCCCTGTCTAGCTAGTGGAATTCCCTAAGCCAGTGATGGCTAACCTTTTTTCCCTCAGGTACCAAAAGCACATGTCTGCACACAATAGAACGTGTGTGCATGCCCACACCCATGATGCAATGCCCTTCACACATGCTCTCAAGTCTTTCCTGGAGCCTCCAGAAGGGTGAAAATGGTTTCCCTAGGCCCTCCGGAGGCCAGAAACAGCCTGTCTCTGGACTTCTGGTAGGCCAGTTTTTCACCCTCCCAGAGCCTCTGTGCGAGCCCTGTACTTACCTGGCATCCAAAATGGGCCGCATGGAGACTTCTGGGAGGAGCGACATTGCATGCACGCAGGTCTCCTGCATGCATGGCAGAGACCTAAAAATCAGCTGGCCAGCGGGAGGCATGTGCACATGCGCGGTGAAGCTGACCTAGGGTGACGGTTCGCATGCCTGCAGAAATGGCTCTGTGTCAGGGGTGAAATGCTCCTGGTTCGGACCGGATCACCCGATCTGGTAGCAATGGCGGCGGGTGGTTCAGAGAACTGGTAGCAAAAATCCCTGCCCCTCCGCCCCAGCTGAGCTGCACGATCATCAGAGGGTTTTTTTTTACTTTTAAAAGCATTTTTTCTTTGGCCGAAAAAATGCTTTTAAAAGTAAAAAAAAAGAGCCTCTGGTGATTGCGCAGCTCAGCTGGGATCATCAGAACCCTTTAAAAGCATTTTTTCCCTCTGGCGAATCCCAGCTGAGTTGCCTGATCATCACAGGCTTTTAAAAGCATTTTTTTACAACCTCAAAGAGATTGTAGAAAAAATGTTTTTAAAAGTAAAAAAAAAAGTTGGCCATGTCCACCCAGTCACATTACCACCCCCACCATGGTCATTTAATTTGCCATGTAAATCATGTAATATCATGCAAACACTATATTTTTGCATTGTCAAAGACTATATCTACCATATTTTTTGCTATATGGAATCTGGTTAGATCTACAGCATTTATCTAAGGGAAGTTTATGTCAGTAGCAGATGGTGCAGCTGTGCAAAACTGAGGCCCAAACTCTTTCAAAGTGCATATTGTTTGCTGTATGTGTAAAACAAGTCATGTTGAAAGTCCATATTTTAACATTCAAGGTGGATGCCGCAACATCAGATAGATTCTGAAAATCCTTGAACTTATCTCATGTTGGTCTTAGCCAAAATATGGATTTCTCAGACCTTCTAGCAGTAGATTCCATAATATTTGTCTCCTGATGTAGATTTCTTTTTCTGGCAATCCAAGTCCAAATGATTAAAATCATTTGTGAAATTTCTCTGATGCTTTTTGATCATTTCTGCACTTGAAACCCAAAACTCTGATGGGAAAGAAATCATAAAAGGAATGATATTATCATTTGTGGCAAGCTTTGAGTGTAATAATAGATAATACATCCTAAAGCCTGAAGCAAGTAAAATAGCTAATCAGCACTGTATCGAGAAAAAAACAACAGTTTATTTTATAAATTATAAATGGCTCAAAGGTACCATTGAAGATGGACGTTATTTCAGTAAATACACCATAATCTTATACGTCTTTGACTATATTTGCATTTTAAAAATACAGTATACAATATCTGCATGATGTAACAGAATCCTGCATAATTCTTAACTTTTCTAGGTGCATACAGCTTAATAATAAATAATGCATAGTCTTGAATGGAATATTTGTACCTCATTGCTCTTTTGTGGCATTGAAATCTGTCTAGACATGTTGTGGTTTATTCAATCCCACCTTTCTTTTACCAGATTGTTAAATTTGTTACAGAACATAAAGATAAAAACTAACAAACATAAATTCCCTGAAAATACGACCTACTCAGATAGTAAGTCCTAGTTTGATTTTTACACGTATACCCAATATAAGCCCTATCCCCAAAATAAGTCCTAATTAAGACCCCACCCACTCCAGGGTGCATGGATAAAAATTAAGCTAGGGTGGGAATGTGGGGGGTGGGGTGGAGCTGTCCTACTACTGACCTTTGACTAGAGAGGCCTTTTTAAAAGGCCTTTCCGGAAGGTGTCTCTAGCTGATAACAGAGCTCTGGATTTATTCGGAGCTCTGTTATTGGCTACAGAGGCCTTCAGGAAGATCTTGCTGGCAGCAGAAGAAATGGTCTGATGTGTGCAAGGCCTGGCTGCAACTATCCGAAGCCAAAGAAGTTCCTGAAGGCCTCTGACAGCGAAAAGGAGGCCAGGGGTGATGCGCGCAAGTGAGGTGAGTCAATGGATGACATCTCCCTTGGCAATAAGACCTTTTTTGGTGAAAAAAATATATAAGACAGGGTCTTATGGTAGTAGTCAGGAAGAAGGGCAGAAAGAGAAAATAAAATAAAGAGAAAGATAGTGTGAGAAAACAAAAATTATAGAACAATACAACTATAGTAGCAATAGCACTTAGACTGATATACCAATTCATAGTGCTTTAAAGCCATCTCTAAATGATTTACAGAATCAGCATATTGCCCCCAACAATCTGGGTCCTCGTTTTACCAATCTCGGAAGGTTGGAAGGCTGAGTCAACCTTGAGCCAGTCAGGATTGAACTGGTAGTGAGCAGAGCCAACCTACAATACTGCACTCTAACCACTGCATTGTAACCACTTTTTTTTTTTAAAGTGACTTCCAATTTCATTTTACAAAGAATACAAATAAAGCTTAAATTCAATCCTTAGTTTGGGACTATATTATAGTATCCATTTTCAATCCATACTTTGAATTGTTGTTTTTTTCTATTTCTTGGAAAAAGTCCACAAAAGACTTCCATTTAGAGTTAAATTTTACCAATATATTTTATTTAATAAAAAACATTAATTCTGCCACCTCTGTCAGTTACATCACCTTTAAAAACCATTCTTCCATTGTCGGTGTAATAGAATTTTTGAGCATATACAAATATGAGATTAAAATGCCATTTTTTTCCTATAGTTTTGTCCATCAATGCCATATCTTCCACTAGATACTTGCCAGAGAAATTGGAGATAGTCAATATTTTTATACCTGGGGACATATGTTGTGCCAGGCTTGATTTAAACATGGCTTGTTCGATAAATCATAGTTGTTGAGATCCCATATTATAGTAATATATGAATTCTGCTTTACAAACCACAAGAATTCAGTCTGCTAAAGATAGCAATAGCAATAGCACTTAGACTTATATACTGTTTCACAGTGCATTACAACCTTCTCTAAGTGGTTTACAGACGCAACATGTTGCCCCAACAATCTGGGCCCTCATTTTACTGATCTCAGAAGGATGGAATGCTGCGTCAACCTTGAGCAGGTGAGACACGAACTGCTCAACTGCTGGCAGTCAGGAGTCAGCAGAAATAGCCTGCAGTACCACATTCTAACCACTGGGCCACCACTGCTCTTTCTTGTAAATGTAAACCGAAACAAAATGAATCCTCCTAGATTAGTGTTATGTCGCTCAATAAATAAATCCATAAAGCAGTACAATAAAGAATATATCTAATTTAATGGCTTTTAAGATGTTGATAGGATTGCAAAATGAATCAGTTTGGAAATATGCTTTGAAGATATGAAATATGGAATTAGCCTAGGTGGATAAGAAGTAAAACTAATCTCCTCTCTTACCACTTAATGTAAGATTATTATTAAATATGATTCCTTATGTTATATCTGTCTCTATTTATGGTTGTTTTAGAATTTGTTTAGGGTTATTGGGGAAAAATATTAATTTTATTTTCTGAAGTCAGTTTGATGTTCTGTTTCTTCCTTCCCTCTAGCCTAATAAGAGTAATCCTTCCCTACTTAATAAAGAAATGATATGTTTCTCGGAGGCAGAATGTAGAACTGTGGGAATAATGGTTAATGGGAAGCTGAAAGGCAGAAAATAAAATATGTTCAATAAAGGTTCAAGCTGAAGGCTAATAGGAATGCTACATACAGGCAGAGATGGTTTATGAGCTATATTTACCAATAAATTGGGGGAGTTAGCTAACAGCAAGTTTTCTTTTCTTTTTTTTTTTTTTTTTTTACTATAGCTCTATAGGGGATGGTTGGTAGATGCTAAACTCAGCAAGGCTGGCAGTCTCAGGAATAGAGGACCACCTTAGTTTCTGTAAAGATCTTAGTGCTAGTGGGATAGTGTAGCAGAAGCTTGAATGTCTGTTAAAGTAATTGTCCTGCACAGTTTACACCTAGTGCAATTAAGGTGGAATTACTCTTGAGTCTCTCACTTGTGCTTCCCTCTCCCCTGAACTCCAAAATCATCCAGAATGGTCTTGCTTCTTCCATTCGTGATATTGATAGGAGTTGACAAAATATTGTGATTGACATGCTGGAACTTGCTATGATTCCACAGGAAGATAATTAGAGAATACTGGGAGATAATTGAGGAATCACAAAGCTTAAAACAAACATCATTTCCAAGATTTTAGAGAATATTAAAAAGGACTAGAAGGAACATTTATTAAGTTTGGGATGAAAGATTTTTGAGACTCCTTGATGAAATAGCCATAGGTAAATTAAAATCTAGATTGAGACATAGAATTCTCAGTCCTGGTAGACATATGTACTAATAGAAGCTGGCGGCCTTGTCAGAAAAACAGATCTATTAATTTTCTTCTTCTTGCTCTTATTAATTTTTTTTGCTTGTTTTGGCTTCTGTTATGTAACTTAAAAGGAACTTTTTGTAACAAATGAAAGAGAACATTCTGTTTCTAAGCCAAAATCATAGCTAAGGGC
Source organism: Ahaetulla prasina (assembly GCF_028640845.1). NCBI lineage: Eukaryota > Metazoa > Chordata > Lepidosauria > Squamata > Colubridae > Ahaetulla > Ahaetulla prasina. The sequence continues at coordinate 158,602,846 of NC_080541.1, forward strand.
AGTGGTGGGATTCAGCCAGTTCGCACCACTTCGGGAGAACCGGTTGTTAACTTTCTGAGCAATTTGGTGAACTGGTTGTTGGAAGAAATCATTAGGGCAGAGAACCAGTTGTTAAATTATTTGAATCCCATCACTGGCTAAGGGCCTCCAGAATGACTTTCTTTGACGTATCTGTTTAGAAATTGAGATCTTTCGAGTAATCCCTGCACCCTTTAAGGTAGCTTATTATTTTTAGGTTAAATCAATGAAGATGTTTTATCACCACTCGGAAGAGAGATTCAACTGCAGTGAAATCAGTTCCAATGTAATGAATGGAAAGAGGCACCATTTATGTTCTGCCTCGGGCAGAAAAAATTGACCTATTCAAGATAAATTATGTTGGTCTGTTCTTTATAACGGATATAGCTTACTTGGTATTACCATCTCCATATTTCAAATGAGAGGTTTGGAGTGAGGTGAGAAATTGTATCTTGCAAGCAATAACCCAGTGAGGTCACGGCAGAAACAATATTTAAACGGAGGAGGGGGCATCTTGATTTGTAGTGACTTTATTAGAAACTACATTTTGCAGTCATTTTAAGACTTGCTAAGGCTCTGCTTTCCTTATGAGGTATAAATGGAGACCTTAGTACCTCAGGGATCAAAGTTTGAAGAGGTCTAAAATGTGTGTGTGTGTGTGTGTATCAAGTGATTTCAGTTTATACTCATGGAAGAACTGGCCTGAAGACTTTCACCATGGAAAAATGGCCCACTTTTCAAGCACAGTAGCTTCACTGTTGTAGCTTCACTGTTAAGCAAAATAATGCTTCTAGACTCCTAAAACTATCTAACTAGGAATATGGAACTTGGAATCTTCATAAGACCATAGAGTTTTTCTTAAACCAAGAGCAATGTTTCATTAAATCATACCTACATCTTATTTAAATTATATTATATTGTTCATAGGCCAAACTAAAACATTTGTCAGTTTGAAACATACTCCTTTCTTTTCCAGTTTCATCATGCATATTTCTGAATGAAAATTTTTGAGAGAAAAGAAATCACATTTCCCATATTGAATATGAAATTTTAAATTGAAAATTTAAAGCATGAGGTTTTCACTGTCAAATAGTGCACACAATTCACAATTCATAGTAAGCTATAAGTCTTGACTGTTGCAAAAAATACCCTCATGTATCAGGTTGTCGACATCAATCAGATAACATTCAAACTAGCAATTCTTGATTTTAGGATTAGTTTAGAGGTAAGCATGATATCAAAATGAAGAAACTATCCATAAAAAGATTCCGATAAGCCAACCATTCATCATGCCAACTAAAATTCAAGATAGGTGGCATTTTGGAGAGATTGCAGATTGCCCATCCATACTATGAATAATAGATAGCTTTGTTGGGATTGTCCATAGACATTTGTTTGTGAGATAGGCAGCTTCCCATCACCCATCTCCTTCCACTTATGACTGTATAACTGTAACTAGTGTTGCTTGTATCCTTATGATTTATATTGATATTGATTGTTTCCTGATTGCTTATTTGTACCCTATGACTATCATTAAGTGTTGTACCTTAGAATTCTTGATGAACTTATCTTTTCTTTTATGTACACTGAGAGCATATTTTTATTTTTATTTATTTATTTATTTTATTTTGTCACAACAGTATACACAAGCATCAACATAAAACAACAACTTCCATTAGATAAATGCTGTAGATCTAACCAGATTCCATATAGCAAAAAATATGGTAGATATAGTCTTTGACAATGCAAAAATATAGTGTTTGCATGATATTACATGATTTACATGGCAAATTAAATGACCATGGTGGGGGTGGTAATGTGACTGGGTGGACATGGCCAACTTTTTTTTTACTTTTAAAAACATTTTTAAATAAAAACATATGAACAAAAGTATGCAATAACTATATTAATTTGATATAATGAAAGGAAACAATAGGACAGGAACGGTAGGCACTTTTGTGCTCTTATGCATGCCCCTTATAGTCCTTTTAGGAATGGGCTGAGGTCAATAGTAGACAGTTTTTGGTTAAAGCTTTTTGGGATTTTGAGAAGAAACCACAGAGTCAGGTAGTGTGTTCCAAGTGTTAACAACTCTGTTACAAAAGTCATATTTTCTGCAATCAAGATTGAAGCAGTTAACATTAAGTTTAAATCTATTGTTTGCTCTTGTATTATTGCAATTGAAGCTGGAGTAGTCTTTAACAGGAAGGACATTGCAATAGATGATTCTATGTGTTAAACACAGGTCTTGTCAGAGTCGGCGGAATTCTAAATTTTCTAATCCCAGGATTTCAAGTCTGGTGGTATAAGGTATTTTGTTGTTTTCAGAGGAGTGGAGAACTCTTCTTGTAAAATATTTCTGGACTCGTTCAATTGTATTAATGTCAGAGATGTGGTATGGGTTCCAAACAGGTGAGCTGTATTCAAGAATAGGTCTAGCAAATGTTTTGTATGCTCTGGTTAGTAGTGTAGAGTTTTTGGAAAAGAAGCAACACAAAATTAGGTTTACAACTCTTAGAGCCTTTTTTGCTATGTAGTTGCAGTGGGCTTTGGCACTTAGACCATTGATATGAAAACTCCAAGGTCTTTAACAGGGTGGGGGTCATCTATAAAGTAATGTCCATCAAGTTTGTACTTAGTGTTTGGGTTCTTTTTTCCAATATATAAGACTGAGCATTTGCTGGTTGAGATTTGGAGTTGCCAAGTTTTAGACCAACCGGATACAAAGTCAAGGTCTTTTTGAAGGGTAGTAGTATTGTTGGTGGTGTTGAATAGTTTGACATTGTCAGCAAAGAGAACATAATAACTTGAGATAAGGTCACAGAGATCATATGCACCAAGACAAATTCCAATCACATTTGGCCAATAAAAAATTCTATTCTATTCTATTGTATAAATTAAACAAATCAATCAATCAATGAAAATAGGTGGTGATCCTAACCCTTTGCCAGTTCTGCATTTAGGAATTGTATGTTCCTATTCTGACAATGTAAGGATATGCACATTCAAGCCTAAGGTTGCAATATGGTAGGGACTGTGATTGGAAATGAAATATATGAGTTTGCTTTTTCAAGTCACTAGAAATATACGACTTAATTAAGGTTTTAAAATCCTGGTGGAAACCTATATAACATGGTGCTTAATCTTAAACTCTGATTTTTCAAATTTGGAGATTCCAATTCTTGCAAGGAAGGATTTCTTTCAGTTTTCCATTGCATTGACATATCATCACTGAGCACAGATTTTTATTGGGATTTTTAAATGGAAGCACCATGAAGGTCACATTTTCAAACTTGTGATGTTGATTTTCCAGATCCTACAGCTTTTAGCATGCATGTACATTTTTAAACTACCAGTCCTTGCAGGAGAGATATGAAATACTCAAAGAAAACGCAGGAGAATAAATTTCAATAAAATACACACACAAAAATCAGAGGACAATTTGTTTTGATCTGGCCAAAAACTAAGAGTTTTCCTTCCTTTTGTAGGGGAATGAAATAAATTATAATAATATATGATCTCCAATGTTTTTACTTTGAGGATATTTGTCCCCAGGAAATGTTTAGCATAAATCTGTCAAGAATAATTTCAGTTTCACTTAAAGTTCAAGTTCTAGCATTAAAACTTTAATGCTAGAGGGCATTTAACAAGAGTTTGTTAAAGAGTAGCAGTAAAATTATTGGGGGACAATAAGAATTTGAAAAAGAGAGGAGAATTTTTTGTGTCCTTTTTTGCCTCTCTGGGGTAAAGCTTTGTTACATCAATGGTTAGTAAATGGAGGACTACCTTTATCAATTTTGTCTCTTATGTAGCCAAGTAGCAGCTGTGTAGAATGCCCAACAGTGTATTAAATTAACATGGCAGTTAACATTCAGTGACATCAATCCAATATTTACACAAAACTGTAAAAATCGTGTGCTGCTGATACATGGGTATCCCCCCCCACTTTTTTTTTTAACCAATGTGCCTCTTTCTGAAGGTAAAAGAGGAAAAGCTGAAATAATACAGTAGCCTCAATTTTAAATGCTGGCTTCGTTTTCTATAGACAATAATATATTAAGAGTGAATTGATTGTAGTTTTAACCTTGTTTTCCAACCTTGTTTCCCCCCCCCCCCAACATTTCAAGCTAAACATAAATGTAAAGGCCCATTTCATCTGTTTCAACATTTTGAGTTGATGCTTAACTCAGTAATATCTGAATAACATTCTGTATAAAAATATTTCTTTTTATACTTTTGGGGTGTTTTTTTTTCCTTTTAGGGGAAGTTCCACAATTGCTGCTACAATAAATCTCGCCTAAATGTGACAGAAAGTGGAAGAAATTCTATATTAATGCTTCATAATGGGCGTGTAGTTAAATAAATTTTATGAAAGCAAAGATGTCTCATTGTTACCAAGCCTGCTTTCCTGTAGCAGTATTTTCACATGATTAAGTAGTGATCAGATAACCTTCTTATGCAGTATATACCCAATGGCAATTTAAAAACTCAATATTGACTGTATTATTCTAAAGACTCGTTCCATTTTCAGTGGAAAATGAATACAAAATAAAAAGATAAACTAAATATAACATGTAAAACATGAGAAAATTTATCATTTGCAAACATAAAAGCAAAAAAAAAAAAAGCAAGCAGTATTGAGAAAGGGAACAAAAGCCAGGCAGAGCTATAAAAGACCGTAGAAAACAGTAGATAAATCTGCATTGTCCCCTTTTCCATATGCATTTTGCTTGAGTTTTTATTAAGGTGCATATGCTTTAGTTCAGGAAGTGTGAATTGTATAATCATCTCTGTAATGCACTTTGCTACTGCAGGCTACATATCAAATTAATTTATGCCCCTCTGCAAATTTTCAGCTTCGCTTGATACAAAACAAAAGGGAGTATTAGACCCAGCAGTGAAGCAACCCATGAACCAGTTGATTTATCTTGCTGCTTGCACATGAAAACGGAACAGACAAGTTTTAAAGACCAGAATATTGATAAGTTAGGAAGCAGCGCAGGGTCATGTGAGAATGTGTTGAAGAATATTGATAGATTTTCAGGTTGACATAACTGTAAATTACTTAGAATGTCAATGGCTGAGAATCATGTGGCTGTCCGGCTGCATGGGATTGTTGGATAAGAGCCAGGTAATCTGTTTCCCATTGTAAACAATCATTTCAATGAAAGCTGATTCACTAAAATCCTTACTCACTGTTGACATGAATGCACACCAATATCTTCCAGCTCAGATTGAAATTTGGTTTCAGTCCAAGACTTCACACATTTTCACATTTTGGGTAACCTACATCAATAGGAGGAAGTTTTTTTCTCCCAAAGAGAGAATGATCTTAAGTTCTTAAAATGGTATTTTTCAACCTTAGGAATTTCCAGGAGTATGAACTTTAACTCCCACAATTTGCCAGACCAATTCTCGAATACAGCTGCCTGGAATCCACATTGTATATCAGACATTAATATGATTGAGCGGGTCCAGAGGTATTTCACAAGAAGAATAATCCACTCTACTCACAATAGAATCCCTTATGCCACCAGGCTTGAAAATTTGGGCTTGGACAATCTGGAACTGCACCACCTGCGGTCTGATCTAAGCATAGTACACAAAATTGTCTGCTACATCATCTTACCTGTCAATGACTTCTTCAGCTTCAACCTCAATAATACACGAGCAAACAATTGATACAAATTTAAGGTAAAGCGCTCCAAACTCAACTGCAGAAAATATGACTTTAGCAACAGAATGGTCAATGCCTGGAATGCTCTACCCGACTCAATTGTTACATCCTCAAACCCTCACAGCTTCAACCTTAAACTGTCTACCATGAACCTCACCCCATTCCTATGAGGTCTGTAAAGGGGCCGTGCCTACCTTCCCTGTCCTACTGTCCCCATTTATTTGTATTCATTTCTCTCGTTCATGTCCATGTCCATATTCATACCTGCTATCTTGTACATGTTTGACAAAATAAATAAATAAAATAAATAATTTCCCATCAATAATCATGCTGGCTGTAGAATTCTGGGAGCTCTCTCTTAAAGGATCCTTACTCCTAGTCAGAATTTTAGAGAAATGTGTAAGTCCAAGGATAGAGAATATTTTCTCTGTTCTCCATCTATTTTTCTAGAGACCTCACTCTCACCAATGGTGCCTACTTTCTTTCTTCCTTGTCCTAAAATAGACACTCAAACACTATAAGGGAAAGGCTCAGGTAGCAGGGTTGGGGATAATATACTGCCTTTTCTGTCCTTGGCAGTATATTATCCCCAACCCTGCTACCTGACCCTTTCCCTTATAGTGTTTGAGTGGACTGCTGCACAGCTTCAGAATAATCGAACAGGGCTAGAAGTGGAATCTCTCATTATAATTCAGTATGGGGCATGGCAAAAAAAGATTACCGTATATACTCGAGTATAAGCCGATCCGAATATAAGCCGAGGTACCTAATTTTACCACAAAAACTGGGAAAAACTATTGACTCGAGTATAAGCCGAGGGTGGGAAATGAGGCAGCTACTGGTCAATGTAAAAAATAAAGATAGAGCCAAGTAAAATAACATGAATATTTATTTGAACGAAAAACAATAAAAGTGCAAAAGGGGGTCCCCAAAAAGAATATGGTATCAAAAATACAGTATCTTTAAAAGTAACAGCAACCAAGCTAACGAGAGCTAAAATCCCTCAAAACTGGAGTTCTCCTCCTCATCATCTGTTTGTCCAAACAGAGCTTCAGCTACTTCAGCTTCTGTGATGTTATCCGCATATACGTTGTCGTCATCACTGAGTTCACAGTCGTCATCATCACTGCTGTCACTCTCATACAATGCGCTGTCTTCACTGCCATCCATAGCATTACTAATGCCACATTTCTTGAAGGCACGTTGCACCATGTCCTCTGGAATATCTTCCCATGCATCACGAACCCACTGTGCTATTAGTTCTATGTCTGGCTTTCTCAGATTTCCAACTTTTGTCAGACGAGCTTGACCAGATGTCATCCATTCATGCCACATCCTTCGCACATGGTCCTTGAAAGGTTTATTTAAACTGACATCTAGGGGCTGCAATACAGATGTAAGCCCACCTGGAATAACGGCCAAAGTGACTTGAGATGACTTTGCCAATTTTTTTATGTCATCAGATGTGTGGGCTCTGAACATATCCCAAACTAACAGTGATCTTCTAGTCCAGTCCCCACTCCTCAAGCAAGAGATCCTATACTGTTTCAGACAAAGGATTGTCCAGTCTGTTCTTTAAAAACCCTCCAGGAATGAAGTGTCCAATAAGGTTCAAATTGCAAGTACCGGTAGTCCTCAATTTAAGACTGCAATTGAGCCCAAAACATTGTTTTGTTATTTTTCCCTAACCGTGTATGTATCCCCCTGCCCCCCATTTTACGTCAGGCTGCCATCAAAGCGAAGCACGGCTGAATATTATTATTATTATTATTATTATTATTATTATTATTATTATTATTATTATTATTATTATCATTATCATTATCATTATCATCATCATCATCATCATTATTATTATTATTATTATTATTATTATTATTATCATTATCATTATTATCATCATTATTATTATTATTATCATTATCATTATTATCATTATCATCATCATCATCATTATTATTATTATTATTATTATCATTATTATCATTATCATTATCATTATTATTATTATTATTATTATTATTATTATTATTATTATCATTATCATTATCATTATTATCATTATCATCATCATTATTATTATTATTATTATTATTATTATCATTATTATTATTATTATTATATGATGATGATGATTTTTTTGCATTGGACAGAGCGAGCTTCAGTTTACCAAACTTTGTATCTTTTAATGAAACGTGTTAGTCTGGAAGGGACTGTTTGAACTCACAAAACACTTGCAACTTTTAGTTCCGTGCTGAGGATTTTTGGAAAGCAGCCCAGCAATATTTATTTATTGCTCGGACTGCTCTTATTTTCACTCCCCCTTTTCTATTCCTTCCTCCTCCTCCTTCTCTGCCTCTCTTCGTCCCCCACCTCCCGGGATCCTTGCGGGTCAAGGTTCTGCCCTGCCTTACACCAGCCGCCCACCTATGCCAAGGTCTCCTGGCTCTTTCGCCTCTGTAAGCAGCGGCTCGGCAGCGCCGCCTCCCCTCCATGGATCGGCTCCTTCCCCAGCACTGAAGGCATCCTTAGGAATACACCTCCACCTCCAGGAAAATAAAAGAGGCAGAGAAGGTAAATCGCCCGCCTGCTCGGAAAGGAAGGAGAGGACTCCAATGGAAGAAGGAGAGGAGAATTACCAATAACAAACACAAAGCGCTGGGTTAGAGGTGCCTTGTCATGTACAAGGAGATCAGAGAGGGCAACCACCATGAAACAATAATCAGTCTCAAAACGGGCTGCTTATTTGCCATTTGCTCTGGGTAGAACGGGTTTTTTTTTTTAAAAAAAATTGGTTTGGAGAAGGAAAGCTAATTTGCTGATCTGCGCGAGGGTCGGTTTCTTTTGCCTCCCTTCTTCTTCCTCCTCCTTCTTCCCACCCTAGCTTGCAATGCCCCCATCTCTCCTCCTCCTCCTCCTCCTGCCCCCCTCTCGGGGGGAGAAATTGTTTGTTCTTGCGGTATTTCTCCGCTTTCCAAGAGGCTTTTCTTTTTCACCTCTTTCTCCCCACCTCCCCAATTTCCATAGGGGGGGAAAAAAACCCTGGGGAAAACTTGGCAAAAAATAAAATAAAATAAAAAGTACTGAGTGCAAATGTTTTTTTTTTATACTGTAGTTGGAGTTTTCCACGTTTCTTTCACATTCAAGGCAGCATTCTCCCCCCATCCCTCGCTGCTTTTCCAAAACATGCTTTGAAACCTTTGCATTTTATTGGGATGTATTGTGACAACGCCCCTCCGCCCCTCCGAGGCGAGAGGAGGCAGTAAGAGGAGGCGAGTGACAAACAAATAAAGAGAGTTCTTCTCGCCTTGGCGTTTGACACACTCGCCGTCCTCTCCGAAAAGCCGAAATTGAGTGCGGCGGCAGTGGGGTGGGTGGGTGGGTGGGGAGGCCGCCGTGAAGTGCCGGCTGGGGAGCCGGGATTGAAGTGCCGGCATGCTTTGCCAGCTCGGCCGGCTCGTTTTGGGCGGCGGCTGGCCTCCGGCGTTTTCTTCCGCCGCTTTTGATGGCGGCGGCGGCGGTGGTCGGCGGAGGGGCGGAGGCGTTCGACATTTCGCCCCTCTCACTGCCCTCCTCTTGCCCGCGGTGGGGGCGGAGGCGTTGTCACCTCGCCCTCCTCTCGGCCGAAATTGAGTGCGGCGGCGGAGGCCGCCGTGAAGTGCCGGCTGGGGGCCCAGGAGCCAATCCCGGGCTCCCCAGCCGGCACTTCACGCGGCCTCCCCACCCCACTGCCGCCGCACTCAATTCGCTTTCGGAGAGGAGGCGAGTGACAAACGCCAAGCGAGAAGAACTCTATTTGTTTGTCACTCTCGCCTCCTCTCCGGCGAAATTGAGTGCGGCGGCAGGGGAGGCCGCGTGAAGTGCCGGCTGGGGAGCCCGGATTGGCTCCTGGGCTCCCCAGCCGGCACTTCACGGCGGCCTCCCCTGCCGCCGCACTCAATTCGCTTTCGGAGAGGAGGCGGTGACAACGCCTCCGCCCCTCCGAGGCGGGAGTGACAAACAAATAAAGAGTTCTTCTCGCCTTGGCGTTTGTCACCTCGCCTCCTCTCTGAAAGCCGAAATTGAGTGCGAGGCGGCAGTGGGGTGGGGAGGCCGCCGTGAAGTGCCGGCTGGGGAGCCGGGATTGGCTCCTGGGCTCCCCAGCCGGCACTTCACGCGGCCTCCACCCACCCCACTGCCGCCGCACTCAATTCGCTTTCGGAGAGGAGGCGAGTGACAAACGCCAAGGCGAAGAACTCTATTTGTTTGTCACTCGCCTCCTCTTGCCCGCGGTGGGGGCGGAGGCGTTGTCACTCGCCCTCCTCTCGGCGAAATTGAGTGCGGCGGCGGAGGCCGCCGTGAAGTGCCGGCTGGGGAGCCGGGATTGGCTCCTGGGCTCCCCAGCCGGCACTTCACGGCGGCCTCCACCCACCCACCCCACTGCCGCCGCACTCAATTTCGGCTGGAGAGGAGGCGAGGTGACAACGCCTCCGCCCCCACCGCGGGCAAGAGGAGGACGAGTGAGAGGGGCGAAATGTCGACGCCCCTCCGCCCCTCCGCTGACCACCGCCGCCGCCATCAAAAAGCGGCGGAAGAAAACGCCGGAGGCCAGCCGCCGCCCCAAAACGAGCCGGCCGAGCTGGCAAAGCATGCCGGCAGCATTTGGGCTCATCCTGCCGGCCCAGCTGTTCCCGAGGGCAAAAAACCCTCTCCCTGGGTCGGCTCTGCAAGGGTAGACTCGAGTATAAGCCGAGGGGGCGTTTTTCAGCACCAAAAACGTGCCGAAAAACTCGGCTTATACTCGAGTATATACGGTACTTGTTTTGATAGATAATATCACCCTAGGTTTACAGTCTTAGACTGATGCTATGTATGAATTGGTTGTCCATACATGTAATGGAAAGGCTGATTACTTTGGGTGGTCAAGGTTTTTAATGCTATATTTTAAAAACACACTTTTACAAGTACATTATTGTGATGAAATGTAGTCAGGATTCCCAAGAGGGAGGGAGTGCATTCCAGAGGAGCAAAAGACAACTGTTGTGCAGGAGAAAGAGGATTAAGGCAGTTCCTCCCTAACAATTCCCAGGGTGTATGTTTTATGGTGTAAGTAGTCTGCTTTGATTTGGCAAGATTTCTGTCTATAGATGAGGAACAATAAAGAAAACTGCTTAAAAGGACATGTCATGTCTTTCTTAGTTTTTGCAGCCTGACAATTACATTAATGTTAATCAAGAATTATTAAGATGATGTCATGGCCTTCTACTTTTGAAGTATGGTTTCAGAACAGTGAAGACACTTGGGTATGTGTATAAGTCTCTCTCTCTCTCTCTCTCTCTCTTTCTCTCTCTCTCTCCCTCCCTCCCTCCCTCTCTCTCTCTCTCTCTCACACACACACACACACAGATACACACAAAATAATATCTATCATCAGCTAAAGCTGGCAACCCTAAATTGAGTTTTTCATAGGTGTTTTGTGGCTGGTTTATTTTTTAAAACACTATGTTTATTAAATTTCAACATCAAACATTAAAACTATGTAGTATTGTAAGGTTTATTTTTATTTTTTGAAGCCCTTTTTAAATTCTAGGTTGTTTTCCTTTGAGGAAATCTGGTGCTTTTCCCAGAACTAAAAATGAACAATGTCCATATGAATTTAATTGATGTTTCTTCTCTTAATGTTTGAAGCAATTCTTGTCCAAAATCTTTTGCTTCCTGATCTTTTCCAAGTCAAGGGCCAAGCCTTCAAGACAGAACAAGGTCTCTCTCCCATATTCTCTGCATCCCACAGAAAGTTTTTGACTTCCCAATAAAATCTCATGGGTAAAAAACAGAGGCAAATTTCAATTAAAGCCACTTTGCATTCGGATATCACTGCATTTTGTGATGTTTCTGTTCTATAACTGAGTGAAATTATGACATATATCAGGACTCTACAAGCTAAGATTTGCTGTAGTATGTGGGCTCAAAGGAATGATGGCTGCCTTGGTTACTGCTGTTATGGAAAGGCTATTTCAAAATGACAGTTTAAAAAATAAATAGAAATCAGTTGGTAGCAGATGGATACAGATTGGAAGAAAAAGAGCAGGGCTCAGAACTGAAGAAGAAGCACATTTTTCTTCTTCCAGAATGTTACTGTAGATGAGCAGGTGGCTGAGGAGAGCAGGAAGCCATGCTGTGAAGGAGATAGAAGGCTTGAAGCAGACAACCAAGCTGAGACCCAGAAGGTCTCACAAAGGAGTCAAACTCATAGCCAGTGATCTTTGTCATGTTGGGATGAAGGTCATGGGAAATCTTATTTGAGGAAAAAAGTGATGAAAAATATATTTAGTTAAGGATAGTTCAGAAATGTTTAAACAATGCCATTTTTCCAATCCAAAGGAAACTTGCTATGCCTTATGTGAACAATTCCTATAATAATCTCTCCCCTGCCCCATGTTGTAAGAATATCAATAATGGCAATGTCAATCAAGCTACTGTTTATTTGTAAAAATGTACTGAGTTTATTTTGCAGAAGTAACACTTCTCTGAATTCTGAAAATGTTGGCAAGCAATGAGGCCATTTAGTCCATTTAGTGAAACCTCAAAGTTTTGTTTTGTTTTTTTAAAAGAGAATTTGGTGGAATGGACACATTGATTTGTGGCATGTGTCTTAGAATAATATTTGACTTGTTTCAGAGTTAGACTTAAAATCATTGCTTTTAATGTCAATTCCATCTGATCCAATTTCTGATGCATATGTAAGGCCTTTCCAATTTGATGATGAAATTGCTATTATGTGCCATCTTCCTAGAAGATTCACGTTTAAGATTACAGAAGAGAAATCTATGTCTTTTTTCCTGGCAATGTTACCCCAAACCTCTATTGTGAACAGAGAAATCCCACATCAGCCACAGAACAGTGCTTAACAACGGGTTCCACTAAGATTATGTGCATATGGCTCAGTCATTTATTGACAGTGTCATATGATACATTAAGCCACAACGGTTTATTTATTTATTTTCATCAAGCATGTATTTTATGACAGATAGAAGTGTAAACATAATTATAAATACATGTAAAGGGTATGAATAAAAGAAAACATTAGGACAGGGATGGTAGGCATGCTGGTGCGCTTATGTACTCCCCTTACAGACATCTTAGGAATAAGGTGAGGTCTACAGTAGACAGTCTAAGGTAAAAGTTTTGGGGATTTGGGGAAGAAACCACAGAGTCAGGTAGTGCATTCCAGGTGTTGACAACTCTGTTACTGAAGTCCTCTTTTCTGCAGTCTAGTTTGGATCGGTTTACCATGAGTTTGTATCTGTTGTGTGCTCTTTTATTGTTTTGGTTGAAACTGAAGTATTCATTGGCTGGTAGGACATTGTAGCAGATGATTTTATATACTATGCTTAGGTCAGTCCAAAGATGGCAAAGTTCTACATTGTCTAAGCCCAAAATGTTGAGTCTGGTGGCATAAGGTATTTTGTTGCAAGCAGAAGAGTGGAAGACTCTTCTTATGAAATATCTCTGGACTCGTTCAATTGTATTAATGTCTGATATGCAGTGCGGGTTCCAGACAGATGAGCTTTATTCAAGAATTGGTCTGGCAAAAGTTTTGTGTGCCCTAGTTTGCAGTTCAATATTACCAGAGAAGAAACTACACAAGATTAGGTTAACAACTCTTAATGCTTTTTTAGCAATGCTGTTACAGTGAGCTCTGGCACTTAGATCATTTGAGATGAGTACTCCAAGGTCTTTGACAGAGTTAGGGTCGACTGTTAGGTCGTATCCATCCAGTTTGTATTTTGTGTTCTGATTTTTTTTGCCAATGTGTAAGACAGAGTATTTGTTGGTTGAGATTTGGAGCTGACAATTGTTTGACCATTCTGATACATAGTCAAGGTCTTTTTGTAGAGTAGTAGTATTGTCAGTGGTGTTGAATAGTTTAACATCATCCGCAAAGGGAACATAGTTGCTTATAATATGATCGCAAAGATCATTTATATAAAGTATAAAGAGTGTGGGTTCTAAAACGTTGCCTTGGGGGACATCGTTGTTAACAGGTGTAGGGTTGGATAAGATGTTCCCTATTTTTACTACTTGCTGCTTTTTGATAGGAATGCAGCTATTTACTTATGCAGGAATCTGGATATGCCATAAGATTTTAGTTTTAGAAGTAGCTTGTCGTGTACCACTGAATCGAAGGCTTTACAGAAGTTTATATAAATTGCATCTATTGAGTTACCTTGGTCAAGTTTTGAAGTGCATATGTTTTTGCAGTGTAATAGTTGCAGGTTGCAGGACAATTTTTTTCTAAAGCCAAATTGCTTGTTAGACAGTAGGTTGTTAGTTTTTAAGTAGAGGGTAATGGATTGGTCTATGATTGATTCCATAACTTTGAAGGTGACACAACATAATGAGGTTGGTCTGTAATTATCAAAGGCTGGGGTCACCCTTTTTGAAGATAGGGATGACCATGGCTAGTGACCATAAGTTAGGTAAGGAGCTGGTTCTGAACGATATTTTGTAGATTATGCTAAATGGTTCTGCTAACCTGTTGTGTGGCTTGCATTTTGAGCAAAGCTTATGATTCCTTTTAGAATCTTGGGATAACTGGAGGTTGGTTGTGAATAACAACTCAGATTTACCAACACAGGAAGTTTTAGAATAGAATAGAATAGAATAGAATAGAATAGAATAGAATAGAATAGAATAGAATAGAATAGAATTTTTTATTGGCCAAGTGTGATTGGACACACAAGGAATTTGTTTTGGTGCATATGCTATCAGTGTACATAAAAGAAAAGATACGTTCATCAAGGTACAACATTTACAACACAAATGATGGTCAATATATCAATATAAATCATAAGGATTGCTAGCAGCAAAGTTACAGTCATACAGTCATAAGTGGAAAGATATTGGTGATGGGAACGATGAGATTAATAGTAGTGCAGATTTAGTAAATAGTTTGACAGTGTTGAGGGAATTATTTGTTTAGCAGAGTGATGGCCTTCGGGGAAAAAACTGTTCTTGTGTCTAGTTGTTCTGATGTGCAGTGCTCTATAGCGTCGTTTTGAGGGTAGGAGTTGAAAGAAGTTTATGTCCTGGATGTGAGGGATCTATAAACATTTTCACGGCCCTCTTCTTGATTCGTGCAGTATACAGCTCCTCAATGGAAGGCAGGTTGGTAGCAATTATTTTTTCTGCAGTTCTAATTATCCTCTGAAGTCTGTGTCTTTCTTGTTGGGTTGCAGAACTGAACCAGACAGTTATAGAGGTGCAAATGACAGACTCAATAATTCCTCTGTAGAACTGAATCAGCAGCTCCTTGGGCAGTTTGAGCTTACTGAGTTGGCACAGAAAGAACATTCTTTGTTGTCCTTTTTTGATGATGATTTTGATGTTAGCTGTCCCTTTTAGATCTTGCGATATGATAGAACCTAGAAATTTAAAGGTTTCTACTGTTGATACTGTTTTGTCTAGTACTGTGAGAGGTGGAAGTATCGAAGGGTTTCTCCTAAAGTCTACCACCATTTCTACGGTTTTGAGTGTGTTCAGTTCCAGATTGTTTTGATTGCACCACAAGGCTAGTCGTTCGACCTCTCGTCTATATGCGGATTCGTCATTGTCTCGAATGAGACCAATCACTGTTGTATCATCTGCAAACTTCAGTAGTTTAACAGATGGATCATTGGAGATGCAGTCATTGGTATACAGAGAGAAGAGAAGTGGGGAGAGCACACAGCCTTGAGGGAGCCCTGTGCTAATTGTACAGGTATCTGATGTGATCTTGCTTAGCTTCACCTGCTGCTTCCTGTTTGTTAGGAAGCTTGTGATCCACTTACAAGTATGTTCAGGTAGCTGGTTTAGCTTAGTTAGAAGAGTGTCTGGAATGATGGTATTGAATGCTGAACTAAAGTCTATAAAGAGGACCCTTGCATAGGTCTTTGGAGACTCAAGATGCTGTAGGATGTAGTGCAGAGCCATATTAACAGCATCATCTGTTGATCTGTTTGCTCGGTATGCAAATTGCAAGGGGTCTAACAGTGGATCTGTTGTGGTTTTCAAGTAGAAAAGCACTAGCCTTTCAAAGGTTTTCATGACTACAGATGTTAAAGCAACTGATCTGTAGTCATCCAGTTCCTTGATGGTGGGCTTCTTTGGCACTGGGATGATGGTAGAGCATTTGAAGCAAGAACGAAAATAGCACATCTCTAGTGATTTATTGAAAATATGGGTGAAGATGGGGGCCAGTTGGTCAGCACAGACTTTTAAGCAAGAAGGAGTTATCTTGTCTGGGCCTGGCGCTTTTCCTGGCTTTTGTCTGTGAAATAGGTCCTGCACTTCCTTTTCTGTGATCACTAGGGGTTGTGAACCCAATGAAATGGGGTCAGTTGTAGGAGGCTTGGCTGTTGTTGCTGTGTCTGAGATGGGGGTTGTGGAGATAGGTGGCTGTAGTTTCCTTTCAAACCTGCAGTAAAACTCATTCAGGTCATCTGCCAGTTGTTGATTACCTTCAGCCTGGGAAGGAGGTTTGCCATAGCCGGTGATATTTTTAAGAGTTTTCCACATGTTTGCTGGTTCATTTGCTGAAAACTGATTCTTTAGCTTTTCGGAGTAGCTTCTTTTTGCTGCTCTGATCTCCCTTGTTAGTGGATTTCTGGCCTGATTGTACAGCATTTTATCACCTTTTCTGTAGGCTTCCTCTTTGGAATGTCATAGCTGCTTAAGTTTAGGTGTGAACCAAGGTTTGTTGTTAATGTATATTCGCAAGTTCCTTGTAGGTACACATAGGTCTTCACAGAAGCTGACATATGATGTTACAGTATCTGTGAGTTCATCCAGGTCTGCAGAGGTATCTTTAAAAATATTCCAATCAGTGCAGTCAAAACATGCCTGTAGCTTTAATTTTGATTCCTCCGTCCAGGTTTTCATTGATTTAATTGTTGGTTTTGTGGTTTTAAGTCTTTGCCTGTAAGCAGGTACAAGGTGAATCATGCAGTGATCAGAGTGTCCTACAGCTGCACGTGGTAAAGACCGATAAGCATCTTTTAGTGTTGTATAGCAATGGTCTAGAGTATTCTTGTCTCTGATGGGACAATTGACATGCTGAAAGTATTTTGGTAGCTCTTTCCTTAAGTTTGCCTTGTTTAGATCTCCCAAAACAATGGCCAGTGAATCAGGGTGTTTGGCTTCAGCCTCCATGATTTGGTCAGCTAGAGTTCGTAATGCCTTGTTTACACAGGCTTGTGGTGGGACATAAACAGCAATTAGAAGAAATGAGGAAAATTTTTGAACATCTATGAGTGGTGGAGGGGTATAAAATGGTCCTGTCAATGTATTTCTTAATTAAGCTTTTGCTTTGACTATTGTATGAACACAGCCAATGACTATTAGCCTGAGATTTAGATTCAGGTCTATGTTTCTTGTGTCAGTCCATCATTTTAATGACTATGCTGTAGTTTCTCTTCATTGTTTATTTTATTATTTCATTTTATTTATTTATTTTGTTGAGTACATATTAAATATTATATATAAGTATAAGCATGAATTGAATACATAAAATGAATACAATTAAAGGGAACATTAGGACAGGGATGTCGGTGCACGCTGGTGCTCTTATGCACGCCCCTTACAGACCTTTTAGGAATGGGGTAAGGTCAATAGTAGACAGTTGTAGGTTAAAGTTTTGGGGATTTGGGGATGAGACCACAGAGTCTGGTAGTGCATTCCAGGCATTAACTGTTACTGTTACTGAAGTCATATTTCCTGCAATCGAGTTTGGAGCGGTTCACTTTAAGTTTGTATCTATTGTGTGCTTATGTATTGTTGTGGTTGAAGCTGAAGTAGTCATTGTCAGGAAGGACATTGTAGCGGATGATTTTATGAACTATGCTCAGGTCATACCTAAGGCGGTGTAGTTCTAAAAATTCATTGTAGTCTGAGATAGCATTCTTCAACCTGATGCCATTAAAATGCATTGCCCTTGAGCTCCTGTTGTTCTCACCCAGCATGATCTTTGGACATACTGGTGGGGAAAGTTCAGAATGCATGTCCTCTGCACCAGGAGGGCACTGAACTGAGAAAGCCAGCTTTAGAACATCATTATATATCCACTGAAGTCAAAGTGAAATTCTTCACTTTGACTTGGTCACACTGGGATGGGCCACCTCTCTGAGCAAGGAGAGAGATAAACACGTTCATTATTTCCTTTGACATTTTACTGTTGGAAGATCTGCATGTAACAGAACCTTTTCAAAGAGACAAAAGTGAATTATATCAATATTTATAAATGCTACTAAAGAAAATACTTCACTGGTAAAACAAAGATTATCTTGAGAGAAAAGGATGAAGAAAAGTTTTATCAGTGATTAAAAGTTCTTGTCAGACAAAGACTATTAAAGAAAGGCAAGGCTTTTTTTTTTTTTTTTTTAGGAAAACTCTGCTGCCTTTCAAGTCCGTACTTTTACAAAAGCAAAGACAAATAAAATACATTGAATTTCTGCCAGTAGAGTGTAAATAGGAGTCCACATTCTAGTCTGTAACATCATAGAGTTCCAAGAATGGGTCCCCTAGCCTAAATATTCTTTAATGGTGATATAAATATAAATAGTAGTCTGTATTTACTTATGAGCTCTGAGACTGCTGGAGTAATAATCCCAAATAATCCCAAAAACTTTAACCAAAAACTGTCTACTATTGACCTCACCCCATTCCTAAGAGGACCTTAAGGGGCATGCATAAGTGCACAAAAGTGCCTACCATTCCTGTCCTATTGTTTTTTTTCATATATATATATATGAAAAAGTATAAGTATAAGTATAAGTATATACTTATACTTCCTTATATTTCCTCATATATATGTTTATATACTATATAATCTTTTTGTGTGATGCCTATGTATATTGTTGTGACAAATAAATAAATAAATAAAAAATAAATAATAAGGACACCCAAAAGAGCTATGCATGGCTTTGATGAATCACAGGTATTAAACATTGTAATCTTGAGTATATCAAGATTCTCAATATTGGGAGGGGCAATCCTTTGCAAATCACTATAGTATATACATATAAAGATAAAGGTAAAGGTAAAGGTTCCCCCTGCACATACATGCTAGTCGTTCCCGACTTTAGGGGGCGGTGCTCATCTCCGTTTCATAGCCGAAGAGCCAGCGCTGTCTGAAGACGTCTCCATGGTCATGTGGCCAGCATGACTCAACGCCAAAGGCGCACGGAATGCTGTTACCTTCCCACCAAAAGTGGTCCCTATTTTTTCTACTTGCATTTTTACGTGCGTTCGAAACTGCTAGGTTGGCAGAAGCTGGGACAAGGAACGGGAGCTCACCCCGTTACACAGCAGTACTAGGGATTCGAACCGCTGAGCTGCTGACCTTTCAATCAACAAGCTCAACGTCCTAGCCCCTGAGCCACCGCGTCCCTATATAGTATATATATATACTACAATACGTGTGTGTATGTGTGTGTATTATATTATATATTAAAATTCAATAGGCAAATTCTTGAAATTTAAATGTCTTGATCAACTTGTTGCTTTGGCTAGAAAATACAAAGAGAGAAAGAGAACGAGAAAGAGAAAGAAGAGAGAGAAAGGAGACAAACTATTTAAAGTTGTTTTTCCTTTCTTTCTTTTACATTCTTTCTCTCTCTGCCACACAAAATTTGGCATTAGGTTTTATATTTCACACTATATGTACTTGAAAAGTATACACACACACACACACACACACACACACACACACACACACATGTATGTAGACATAGATAGTTGTAATATTCAGTAAAATTGTTATTTGATCAGCGATTACAGGAGCCAGTGACTTGTCCTACAGTTGTGGAATTGATTAAGTCAGATGACTGCAGGATTTTTCCAAGCTTAAATTGGGAGGATTCAATTCGCCTAAGCATAAATAGAAACACTGAATGATTTCCAGTGTAGCATAGTAAAATGCGTTGGCTAATCGAAAACATTTTGTATCTAAATGAACACTATTAAATTAGACAGCAATCCTGCACAAGAAAGAGCACATATAAGCCCCATGATTATTGGACTTAAGCCAGATATAACAACTACAGAAGTCACACAGAAAAGACCTATGCATTCATAAATTTTCCCTTGCAGCACCTTGCCGATTTCTGTAATTTACATGATACTGAACAGTATCTTGCTTACATCCCCTCTTGACTTTTACTAGCTCTTACTAGCTTGGTTGTTATAGCTACTAGAATAGATCTTTTTTTCCCTTCAAGAAAGCCACCAAATGTGTGTTCCTTTGAATTCTGGGATGTTATTTTTTTTAAACAATGATAAGTAAAGATGATTAAGCAACTAAACAACAGATCTGTGAGGAAAAATGCATTTCTTCTCCATTTGCTTCATTGATTCTTACTGAATTTTCAAGGGGTGGAGAGAATCCTTAGCTAAGAGGCAACGTATTTTATGTAGAACAGCTTTCTCTCTGTAGATATATTATTATGTGATGAAGAACAAAAGCCCTTTCTGGAATTTGAGATGGAAGGAAACCTGAAAACCAAGACAAAATACTGAGAGGGATTTGTTGCTGCTAACAATGCAATACATTCTAGAAAAAAAATGAGGAATAAAGCCAGTGGTGGGATTCAGCCAGTTCGCACCACTTCGGGAGAACCGGTTGTAAACTTACTGAGCAATTTGGTGAACTGGTTGTTGGAAGGAATCATTATGGCAGAGAACCGGTTGTTAAATTGTTGAATAAAGCCACAATTTGGAATGGATCAGACCTTTGTCAAGTTAGAGCATTAGTTTTACCTGATCCAGTATTTCTTGATTGCAGCTGCTAGAATTTTAGAAAGGTTGGTTTTTTTAGATAGACATCAGCCCCACTAAGTACACCAAACCAGGAAATCAAAGCCGTGGAAAACTAGACTGTTCTTTTCTTGGGATTGGCAATCATCATCATCATCATCATCTGAAACTCTAACTGTAGATTATCCACACATTACAATAACAATGCAAGTAGAAACAAGTTGAACTGGACCGTTTGAATGGAGAAACAAGAGAGCTAATAACTATTCACTATATGTATCCCTGTGGTGATACTGATTATTAACTGCTCCACGGAATTGCAGACAAAGGTTGACTTCAGGGCAAACAAACTGTTAAAGAAGAAAACCGTGCATTAGCTGATTTTGCAAAAGACATTAAGACATGCATTGCTGCAAGTTAAAAATTGGAAATTATTAAATGTGCAGGAAACAAAACATGATTATAGAAATAATGGGAAAACCGCAAACAGAACGATGGAAAGAAAAAGCATTACATGGTCAATTTCTACAAAAAATTCAAGGGTGAAGTAGATAAAGATAAAATCCAGCAACAGCATACAACTGAAACAACAACAACAAAACTGGAAGCTTGATTTTAGCTGCTCAAGAACTCTTGCACTGCCAAATGATTCAAAGTCTAGATTGTGCAAAGAGACAAAAAAAAAAAAAGATACTAGATCATACTCAGCTCAGAATATTGCAAACTGGTTATAAACAATGACATATCGTATTTTTCAGAGTATAAGATGCACTTTCCCCCCCCCCATCCCCTAAAAGTGGATGGAAATGTCTGTGCATCTTATACAGTGAATGTTGCTGAAGCCCTGCTCACCCACAAGCCCCCACCTTCAGCTGTTTCTGGCCCCCGCGCATCACGTTTTCTGCCTCCGCACGCTCCATTTTAGACCTGTTCCAGGCTGCGGGGATCACCACAGTACATTGCCACCGATCACTGCCAGCATGCATTGTGTTTTTGGCCTCAGCGCATCGCGCTTTCAGCCTCCACGTGCCCAATTTTTGGCCTCTGTGTTTCGTGTTTTGGGCCGGTTCCAGGTGGCAGGGATCGCTGCTGCCACCAATCCCCACTGCCTGGAACAGGCTGACAATGCAATGTGCAGAGGCAAATAACGGGGCACGCGGAGGCTGAAAATGTGACGTGCGAAGGCAGTGATCAGCAGCAATGTGCTGTGGTGATTTCCACAGCCTGGAATGGGTCTAAAATGGAGTGTGTGTAGGCCAAGCATGGGAAATAATAAAAACATTTTCTTCCCTGTCTCTAGGTCCCTGATCTTTTTACCTCCAGTAGAGTTAGGATCCTCAGCATATCATCCTTCACTGAGAATTCCTGATAGATTGAATCCTATGGAGAAATGGGCTCCAAAGACATCCATCTCTTCTTAACACATATCCTTTTGGAGGATGGGCTACCACTATGTGACTCAGAAAGGCCTAAGTTGCCTTTGACTCTCTCCAAATGCAGCACTAACAAAACCCAACAGTAGACTTTTAGCATATACCAGAATGACACCTCTAGTAAGTTTTAGATGTAATGCTATCCATAAGACTTCAAATGTCATCTCAGACAAGAGAAATGAAGCATTTTATAGACCATAGATTATACATTCAGTTTAATTTCTTGGTTCCTACTGTGTTTGTTGCAGTAACAGTATTATTTGGCTGGATGAATGGAGTTCATTCCAAGCCAAAGAAGTAGCAATAAAGACCTTGGGATCACTTGACCTTTGTTAGTTGTCTTGCTATTTTTATGGAACAATTATAGTTTTGGTTATTTACTTTCTATCCATGTTTAGTTGCGGAAGAAATAAATATCCCCACTGAGAGCAATGGAGTAGTAATATTCATTTTCAAAAATGGAATCTGCAACTTTTGACTGCTGTTCTCCTTTTCCACCTACTGAACCTTTGCTCATCCAGATGTGGATTATATATATTTTCCCCCACAGAGAGTGAATCAGATTGAATTGTATATAAAGACAATGTGGCATAATTGTCTGTACTAGTGGTGAAAAATAGCTGTGTGGCAAATCCAACTGGCTGATTGCCACAGTACCTTCCTTTTTATGAAGTGTATACAAACATTATTTTCACAGGAGAAATAAAGTTAGCTCCAGTGCAATTAAATAAGTGATTATTTGGGGACTGTGAGGAATCCATCATGCTAATATCAGCAATATACTGGAAACAAACCTGGTCTGGTTTACAATAATATTAGGCCACAAGGTCTTGAAAATACACTCATTATTAAAAGCTTTCTCTAATGCAGAAAGAGTGACACAATTAAAGACAGTGAATTAATTTTGCCAGTGACACTTCTCATTGGACATTGCAAAGGCTTTTTACTGGTGGGAAGTGAATGAAACTAATATGACCCAAGATATCAATATGGGGAAAAACATTAACCTCATCTGCTGACATGCCTTAGCACATTATAAACAAGTTACTTCTATACAATATTTGGAAAGATTATTTTGCTTCTATTGGGTCCCCATTCATAAGCAGAAGAGCAAAACTGAAATGATTCTAAATGGATATTGGATTTATAATTTATTCCAGTAGCTAGTTGGACCTATTATCTCTTCTTCATGCTGTGCCATCTTTTCTTTCCAAAATGAATATCTGACTATACAGTGCCTGATAATTTGATAACAGAGGATGGGAAATCTTGACCTAAGCAAATGGTTAAATCAAAGATTTGATTTCAATACTCTCCAACCACTAGAAGAAGTTATGACTGAAGCTACTGACCCATCTTGGATTGCAAAAGTCATTTTAATTTAAGGGCAGACCTGAATCCTATCCCTTTACCTTAGGCTCAAAATAAATATTCATATTTAGCAGCACAGAACCTTCAGAAAAGTTTCAAATGAGCATTTCAGCAACTATCTTACTCTCACTCGTAGTAGTTGTTCTTGGAACAAAACCAGAGAATAGTTTTATGGCATCATAAGAACTTTGCACTCTCTCAAATTGTATGACAATTGTGATAATGCCAGCTTCTGTAGGAAGCTTATAATTATAGGGCCAAAGGATCAAAAATGATGAGAGAGAGAGGGAGTGGGGGGGAGAGAATACAGTCTTTTAATGGCACTATATGACAAACTAACATAGCCATTCTGATTAGAAATTATAGCATCTGAAATCCTAACACGTTTGGAGAAGGTATCTAGTTAGGGTTAGCTGTGTTATGGGAAAGATAAGACAGTTAATAAAAACTTGCAAAGTTAGATCAAGTGCAGTGTAAATCACTCCTACATTAATTACTTCTAATACTTAACTGACAGTAACCATGTCCATGGTCCCTGTTCTTCTTTGAATATTGCTACACGAACTCTTTGTAATGTTCCACCACAGCTTGTATGTTGGGATTTGAGAGTGATGGAGAATCCTGGATCAAAGGGATATGGCCATTTAATATTAGAAGCTCCTGCTGTTAAAGGGCAAGGAATGAATCAATATAATGATTACATATTTGCAAAGCAGGTAGCTGTTTAAACTGCTTGCAGTAGAGGGCACAAGTTACGTGGGCAGTGAGTCATAAGAGAATCTTCCCATGTACTGTATACCTAGAAAAAAAGGGAAATACCATATAAGAACAATAGTTACCCAGGCAGTATAACAACGGAAGAACATTTGACTAGACCCTTTTAAACAGAAATGCCAAGAGATCTTTTCTTCCAGAGTAGTCAGTAGAAGAATATCCAATGAATCTTGAAATAAACCTCTCCTTTTCTCCAAACCATACAAATGTCCAAAAGCTATGCAAGCAATAAAAGAGACCAAAGACCAGAGGGGGTAAAAAAAGCTAATAATCCTTTCTTCTAGTGATATTTTCAAGAGCTGTCTTGAGTCCGCAGAGGTAAACAGTCTTCAGAATCTATGGCTAAGTATGAATACATCAGTACACTAAAGCCCAGAGTTGCAAGTAATAGGATGTACAACGTCTGTGGTTGACAAGACGCTGATCAGGAATGGTTCAGT
The DNA here is from genome assembly GCF_028640845.1 of Ahaetulla prasina. Taxonomy (NCBI): domain Eukaryota; kingdom Metazoa; phylum Chordata; class Lepidosauria; order Squamata; family Colubridae; genus Ahaetulla; species Ahaetulla prasina. The sequence continues at coordinate 158,627,328 of NC_080541.1, forward strand.
CAATTGTTTTAATAGCTAATCATTTCAAGCTAGTGACCTTATAGCCTACATACAAAAACACAGAGGGGGGCCTCGGAACATCTTTAAGAGTTTATCTGCTGTAAAGGGTCATTTTATTTTATTGTTTTATGTTAAGGTGTGATTGTCTGTCCTCTCTGCAGACAATATTTATAACTGGAAAAACACTCTAAGGATCTGTTTAAAATTAATATCTCGACTAAAGCTTCATAGCTTTTCAAGCATGAAGCTTGCTACTTTTAAGAAGGCCTTGATTAGCAAATTTCAAAGGGGGATCAAAACCCGAGGAAAAAACCCACAAATATTTAAAGGAGGATGTCATCTCTCTCTTTTGTACAAAAGAGAAATGGGAAATGTAATTCTCTTTCATTTATCTGAGCATGTACAAATTAGTTTCAGAAGCAATTCTGTGGCAATTACAACCATCTCCAATGGATTAGATTTTGCAAAATATCCAGATTGCTCCTACTGCTTTCTTTCTTTTTTATTTGATGTTGGAGCAATTTATAATCTCCAATCATTTTGGTTTTGATTAAATTTAATATATACATAGAGACAGACTTGCCCATCATGCTGTTCCCTTATGAGGTGAACAACATTATGCAAAGTGTAAAAAGAAGAGACGAGAATATATTATAGAAAAAAATGGAGGCAGGAGTTACAATGAAAAGAAAATCTAATTAATTCTAATTTACCTCATACCTCCTATACTTTATTAGCCTTAGAAATTGTTCGTGCTTCCAAATCAGTACATAAGTAAGACACTGCCCTTTAAATTTCTTATTTGTCTGTTTTGAGGACCAAATCTATATCTAATGCAGTGTTCTCCTTCCTCTTAACCCATTCACACTTTCTTCACATATTTATTTTGCAATTTAATCCTCATTCATTTTTTTCCATTCCTCATCATGCTTCTTTCATATGGGTGACTCACTTTTGTATTCAGTTCATATTCGTTTATAACCCACTCATTTTCAGCTCAATATCTTCTCTTTTTTTTAACCACACAAACGACTTAAGTACCACATTTTCACCGCATCCAACTTTTATCTTCCCCTTGAGATAGTCAACTTTCTTTTCCCTATCAAATTCTTGCTTCCATATGTCAAAGAGGCCAGTCAAATGCATTGAGTTTATTTTTAGGTAAATTGGTTTAGGATTGCTGCATTAACTTTGATGGTCCTATGCTCTATCTTTTATTTCTAAATATATCTTGGATGACGATGTTAAAAAAAATCTACCATAACAGATTTGAAGGGAACAATATGTGATCTTCTAAATGGACTCCATCACCGAACAAACAGTACTGAACCTGTTGACCTTGTAATTTGTATTTTTCTCCATTCAAATATTCACTATCAATAGCATATTTTGAGAAAATGTATCTCTAAAAGAATATATATTTATATAAGTGAGGGGGGTAAAAATTAGAAGACCTTATGACCCATAATGTATGTGCAGTCATTGTATTTTAAAAAGTGTAACTTTAGATGTATAACTGTAACAATTATCATATACATACATACATACATATATGTGTGTGTGTATCTATCTATCTATCTATCTATCTATCTATCTATCTATCTATCTATCTATCTATCTATGAATGAATTGGGAATGTTTTTTTCTGTTTTTTAATTCATGTTATACACTGCAAGCAAATGCTCAAAAGACAGAATAAAATAATGGACAAGCCTGAAAGTCATACAAAGATTTAAACATATCTCCATCTCAGTCTTTTGTAACATACAATCCAAATTATTGATCTGTCTATTAAGAGATAAGTCTTGCTCATGTCAGTTGATTTATATTTCCGAATAAGGGTCCGTACAATATTGTTCATTATTTAGGAACCAAACAAATGTATGTATGAATGTATATGTATTTACTTGAAGCATATTTATCTTGACATTTGTCTGTAATCCCTTTTTAGAATGACTCGCGTGAACAGTAGAAGAACTTCTGCTTCAGGCTTCTTGTCCAAAAGAACAGAGAGAGAAAACAAAATAATAATTTAGGTACTGCCACAGCATTTTTGTAATAACTTTGGAAAAAGAAAATGATGAAGGTTGTTTTCTTCCCATCCTGATTATCTTTAATAAACAAATATTTTAGTGTTGGATAAATAACTGTAGCATTCTAAAATAAGGTACTTTTTCCCCTTGTAAGATCAATCTATCACTTTAAAATGGTTTGACTTAAATTGGGACTACATAGGAAATTTGGAGACTCTGTGGTCCATTTTCTTCATTTTGGACACCAAGACGTTATCTTTGAGTTAATGTGTTTCTCAGCCAGAAAAAAACAAACAAAAAACTCCCCAAAAAACTTCTGCACCTTGATATTCAAAGTCAGAATAATTGAGTGCTTCCATATCATGATTGGAGATTTTAAAATATGGCCATTTTATCTAAGGAACAGGTTAAAAAAGGCATCATGAATGATCCCGCTTTATAAAATTGCACTCAGCTCTACCAACTAGACTTTGAATTCTCATATTTAAAGTGTTAGCTAATTATTTTTCTGAACATAATAACGAGGCATTACGAACTCTAGCTGACCAAATCATGGAGGCTGAAGCCAAACACCCTGATTCACTGGCCATTGTTTTGGGAGATCTAAACAAGGCAAACTTAAGGAAAGAACTACCAAAATACTTTCAGCATGTCAATTGTCCCACCAGAGGCAAGAATACTCTAGACCACTGCTACACAACACTAAAAGATGCCTATCGGTCTTTACCACGTGCAGCTGTAGGACACTCTGATCATTGCATGATTCACCTTGTACCTGCTTACAGGCAAAGACTTAAAGCCATAAAACCAATAATTAAATCAGTGAAAACCTGGACGGAGGAATCAGAATTAAAGCTACAGGCATGTTTTGACTGCACTGATTGGAATATTTTTAAAGATACCTCTGCAGACCTGGATGAACTCACAGATACTGTAACATCATATGTCAGCTTCTGTGAAGACCTATGTGTACCTACAAGGAACTTGCGAATACACAGTAATAACAAACCTTGGTTTACACCTAAACTTAAGCAGCTACGACATTCCAAAGAGGAAGCCTACAGAAAAGGTGATAAAATGCTGTACAATCAGGCCAGAAATGCACTAACAAGGGAGATAAGAGCAGCAAAAAGAAGCTACTCTGAAAAGCTAAAGAATCAATTTTCAGCAAATGAACCAGCAAACATGTGGAAAACTCTTTAAAATATCACAGCTATGGCAAACCTCCTTCCCAGGCTGAAGGTAATCAACAACTGGCAGATGACCTGAATGAGTTTTACTGCAGGTTTGAAAGGAAACTACAGCCACCTATCTCCACAACCCCCATCTCAGACACACCGACAACAGCCAAGCCTCCTACAACTGACCCCATTTCATTGGGTTCACAACCACTAGTGATCACAGAAAAGGAAGTGCAGGACCTATTTCACAGACAAAAGCCAGGAAAAGCTCCAGGCCCAGACAAGATAACTCCTTCTTGCTTAAAAGTCTGTGCTGACCAATTGGCCCCCATCTTCACCCATATTTTCAATAAATCACTAGAGATGTGCTATGTTCCTTCTTGTTTCAAACGCTCTACCATCATCCCAGTGCCGAAGAAGCCCACCATCAAGGAACTGAATGACTACAGACCAGTTGCTCTAACATCTGTAGTCATGAAAACCTTTGAAAGGCTAGTGCTTTCCTACCTGAAAACCATCACGAATCCGCTTTTAGACCCCTTGCAATTTGCATACCGAGCAAATAGATCAACAGATGATGCTGTTAATATGGCTCTGCACTACATCCTACAACATCTTGAGTCTCCAAAGACCTATGCAAGGGTCCTTTTTGTAGACTTTAGTTCAGCATTCAATACCATCATTCCAGACATTCTTCTAACTAAGCTAAACCAGCTACAGGTACCGGAACAGACTTGTAAGTGGATCACAAGCTTCCTAACAAACAGGAAGCAGCAGGTGAAGCTAAGCAAGATCACATCAAATACCTGTACAATTAGCACAGGGGCCCCAAGGCTGTGTGCTCTCCCCACTTCTCTTCTCTCTGTATACCAATGACTGCATCTCCAATGATCCATTTGTTAAGCTACTGAAGTTCGCAGATGACACAACAGTGATTGGTCTCATTCGAGACAATGACGAATCCGCATATAGACGAGAGGTCGAACGACTAGCCTTGTGGTGCAACCAAAACAATCTGGAACTGAACACACTCAAAACCGTAGAAATGGTGGTAGACTTTAGGAAAACCCTTCCATACTTCCACCTCTCACAATACTTGACAACACAGTATCAACAGTAGAAACCTTCAAATTTCTGGGTTCTATCATATCGCAAGATCTCAAATGGACAGCTAACATCAAAACATCATTAAAAAGGACAACAAAGAATGTTCTTTCTGCGCCAACTCAGTAAGCTCAAACTGCCCAAGGAGCTGCTGATCCAATTCTACAGAGGAATTATTGAGTCTGTCATTTGCACCTCTATAACTGTCTGGTTCGGTTCTGCAACCCAACAAGAAAAACACAGACTTCAGAGGATAATTAGAACTGCAGAAAAAATAAATGCTACCAACTTGCCTTCCATTGGGGACCTGTATACTGCACGAATCAAGAAGAGAGCCGGGAAAATATTTGCAGATCCCTCGCATCCTGGACATAAACTGTTTCAACTCCTACCCTCAAAACGACGCTATAGAGCACTGCACACCAGAACAACTAGACACAAGAACAGTTTTTTCCCGAAGGCCATCACTCTGCTAAACAAATAATTCCCTCAACACTGTCAGACTATTTACTGAATCTGCACTACTATTAATCGTTTCATAGTTCCCATCACCAATCTCTTTCCACTTATGACTGTATGACTATAACTTGTTGCTGGCAATCCTTATGATTTATATTGATATATTGATCATCAATTGTGTTGTAAATGTTGTACCTTGATGAACGTATCTTTTCTTTTATGTACACTGAGAGCATATGCACCAAGACAAATTCCTTGTGCGTCCAATCACACTTGGCCAATAAAATTCTATTCTATTCTATTCTATTCTATCCAGATATTTTAGTAATTTAACATTTTTATTCTGAGATCAGCATTTCAGAATTAAAAAAAATTATCCTGCATATGAAACATATTTCTGATTATATAATAATGATAAATATTGAAAAAACACTTGCCAATTGCCTTCACATCATTGTTTTATAGAGGGTGCATATGAATGTTCAGTGAATTTCATGATGATTAACCAGACTAATGTGAGAACATGTCATGGTTATGGAAATGTTGAACGAGAAGCTTTGAATGAATCATTGTGGAACATTATTAAAGAAGTTTTGTTAAAGTACACTTGTCATCCCACAGAATAGAATAGAATAGAATAGAATTTTTATTGGCCAAGTGTGATTGGACAGACAAGGAATTTGTCTTGGTGCATATGCTCTCAGTGTATATAAAAGAAAAGATACCTTCATTAAGGTATCACATCTGGTTAAATGCTATTATAGTGTGAAGCTCAACATCTGCATGACAAGTATAGATAGAAGAGATGCTTAACTTAGATTTGAAAATAAAGGGAAATGAAAAGAGAAACTTATTATGGAATCTTATATTTTAACTAGTACAAATAACTAAACATATGGTATTAGTGAACAAAAATTCACTAATGAAAACTGTTTAAAAATTGAATTCTCAGACTGAAGTTCTACCTATGGTGCTAGAACTTTCAACATGGTAAAGTCTCCCCTGACATTTAAGGGTGATACGGATTCATTAAACAAGCTAAATATATTTCTGGGATGGTTTGAGGCCATAAACAGTGTTGTAGCAAGGACGGTTGTTCCCCTCCCTGATGAGCAGGTGCTCAGGTTTAACACAACTGCTTGTTTGGAAGGTCCTGCAGAAAGTCAATACTCAGAAAGCTGCTGGTCCTGATAATATCCCTGGGTGGGTATTTAAGGAGTGTGCTGACCAGCTGACCATTGTTCTCATAGACATCTTCAATCTCTCATTGCTTCAGGCCATGGTTCCATCATGTTTTAAGATTCATGGTACCAGTGGCCAAAAAACCTATCACCACCTGCAATGGTGAAATCTATTTACCTTCCTTACATGTGACACATGTGCGTGCACACCCTTTGCGCATGTGCAAAACCTTTCTGCGCATGCGCAGAGGGTACAAAACACATTACTTCCTGGTTAAAACCAGGAAGTAATGACAGCCGGGTGGGTGGGCAAAGCCTCGCACCGCAATTGCTACCGGTTCTTCAAACCACCAGCCAAGATTGCTACCGGATTGGACAATCCGGTCTGAACCGAAAGCAATTCACCCCTGATCACATTCCTTAATGATTACCATCCAGTTGCACACACTTCCATCATGATGAAGTGTTTTGAGAGACTTGTAAAGGACTATATGGTTTCATGCCTTCCCCCTATATTTGACTCATTACAGTTTGCCTATCAGAAGAACGGCTCTATAAATGCTGCACTTTCCTGTATGTTTCATTTTAGCTTTTGTGCACCTGGAGGAGAAGAATACTCATGTGCGAATGCTATTTATTGATTTTAATTTGACGTTCAAAACAATCATTCCTCAGCATTTGGTGAACAAACTGGGCCTGTTAGGTTTTAATACTCCTTTAGGTAATTGAATACTGGATTTCCTTATTGATAGGCTCCCGTTTTGCAAGTTGGAAAAAAAGTTTCCAATGCCATCTCCTTGAGTACAGGTTCCTCACAGGATTGTGTTCTGAGTCCGTTATTATTCACCTTGATGATCCACGACTGCTGTGCCAAATCTGCTATGAATCATATTGTGAAGTATGCAGATGACACAACAGTGGTGGGTCTTATCCAGGATGATACTTATAGGAAAAAGGTGAAGACTCTGGTGGACTGGTGCAATAAAAGTAACCTGATTCTGAATGTTAATAAAACAAGGAAGTCATTGTAGATTTTAGAAAGACTGGCATAGTCATACTCCACTCAGTATCAAGCATGCAGCCATAGAGGTGGTCAACAGTATTAAGTATCTGGGGTGCACATAACTAACAATCTGAACTGGTCTTTCCACACCTCATCCTTAGTGAAGTATGCAAACCAGCTTCTGCATTTTCTGCATCAGATGAGGACAGCATATCTTTGTCCTTCTGTCCTGATGACTTTTTACAGAGGCACGATTGAGAGAAGTTTAACAAACTTCATCACTGTTTGGTTTGGTGGCAGCAGTATCTCAGGTAGAAAGTCCATATAGAGAGTGGTAAGGACAGCCGAGAAGGTTATAGGAAGCTCACGTCCTGTTATTCAGGATACTGCTAATAAGCACTATGTGCTTAGGGCTTAAAGTATTGTTAGAGACCCCACACACTGACTTTGTTGTTTCTGTTGCTCCCCTCTGGGAGGCAGTTTCGAAGTATTTTTAGCAGGACTACCAGATTCTGTAACAGCTTTGCTTCCTATGCCATCCATCTGGTAAACTTCCAAGATTTGTTTTTCTCACTATGTATTGTACATCTATACATCCAAACTAGACTGTGTTGTTTCTCTGTGTCATTTATTAGAATAGAATAGAATAGAATAGAATAGAATAGAATAGAATAGAATAGAATAGAATAGAATAGAATAGAATAGAATAACAGAGTTGGAAGGGACCTTGGAGGTTTTCTAGTCCAACCCCCCTTAGGCAGGAAACCTTACACCACTTCAGACAAATGGTTATCCAACATCTTCTTAAAAATTCCCAGTGTTGGAGCATTCACAACTTCTGGAGGCAAGTTGATCCAATGATTAATTGTTCTAACTGTCAGAAAATTTCTCCTTAGTTCTAAATTGCTTCTTCTTATTATATGTAGGTATATGCCAGGGATAAAATGCTTCCAGTTCGGACTGGATCGGCTGATCCGGTAGCAATGGCGGCAGGTGGTTCCCTGGCCCCCTGCCCATGCCCACACAAATGCCCACTTGCCTACTTGCTGCTTCTTTTAAAAATGTTTTAAAAGGTTAAAAAAGGCTTTGATGATCACAGCTGAGATGCCTGATCGTCAGAGCCGTTTTTTTTACATTTTTTATAAATAATTTTTATTTCCATTTTCCAACATCATATTTATGTACAAACTATTATCCATCATTAATCATTAATTTTTTATTTATTACTGATTCAGGCCTGCCCGATTGCCACTTCCTTTCTTCACAACCTCTCTCTCTACCCTCTACTACTTTCACATCCTTCATCTTCTTCACTTTACTACCTCCTCTCCTCCTTCTCCACTCCTCCCTTCTTCCACCCTATCTAACCTTCTTATTCCCCTCCTCCTTCTCTACTCTTTCCTACCTACTTTCTTCCCTCCTTCTACTCCTCTCTCCTTTTCTTTCTGAAAATGGCAGTCGAGCATCCCCAATATCATTTTGAATTTTAATTTCATATCTTCAAAAATTACTGTACATTAATAATCAATCCATGTATCATTTCCCCCCCTTTCCCCCCCTCCTCCCCTTTCCCCCCCCCAGACTTCCCAGAGCAAATACCGGGTATTATGACCAACAATCACAAGCTAAAGTATACAAAATATACATAACCTCCCACCTTTAAAAATTTAAAACTTTAGATCCCCTCACAATAAAATTAAAGAGATAGGAAAGAATAATAAAAAGAAAAAAAGAAAAGAAGCAATACCAACTTCACATATTACTTCTTCTTACAGTCCATTTTTAAAATTAATCCATCTTCTCAAATTCAATTTTTTCCCCCACTTGTATATTCCTTCAAATTTCATAAATCCATTTCTCAAATTACAGTCCATCTTCTCGAACTCAAATTTTCATCACTTATATATTTCTTCAATTGCCATAACATTTAATGTCCATTCTTCTTACAGTCCATTTTAAAAATTAGTCCATCTTCTAAAATTCAAATTTTTTTCACCCACTTGTATATTTGGCTGAATAGGTTGTAAAAAATGCTTTTAAAAGTAAAAAAAAAAGATTGCACACCACAGCTGATCACCCCCCCCCAGCACTGTTCTACTTACTCCATGCCTCCTTTTGGTGTGCACTACACACGCACACAGCGCACATGCGTAGCCAGCGAACCCGTAGTAAACCAGTTCAGATTTCGCCACTAGTATATGCATAATTTTGTATTATCTATTTTGTCATGTTTATGTAGTATATATTGGAGGTGGTGACCCTTTGAGAGCTGTATGCAACAAAATTTCATTTTAATGTATGCCAATTAGTGTACATTCAAAGTGACAATAAAGTTATTATTCTATTCTAAGTCAATAAATCTATTGTCTCCCCATCTGAGATGGATTTGTGGGGATGGGCATTGAGATGTTTCATTTGGTTATTAGATCTGCAAAGAGAAAATATTTTATTTATATCTTATGTCAAGCTCTGGGCAGCTTCCAAGATTTTGACTATAACATTCTGAAAAAGCTGTTTGCAGATAAAATATGACTTTACTCCTTGGAATCTTCAACTTCTTTAAAGGCTTGGATAATATGAATTTCTGGCCCTGGCAACAATAGTTAAGCTTAGAAAAATATGGGATTTGTAGTAGGCTTTATAGGATTTAACCAATCAGCACTTCCCTACTCAAATTCACTTGGTCTTAGATTGTCAACATAATTGTCATCTCTGAAAAACTAGAAAAATATCACCAGTATTTATATTAAGGAAGAGGCTTTGAGCTCCATTATTGATTTATTAATGTTTGTCAAGCAGTCTGAAATACTGAATGAAATGGACTGCAGAATTATAGAATAGTACTCATCATGTTGATATAGTGATGAAAGGTAGGTAGGAATGCTGCACTAAATTTGTAGCTCTGTGCTTCTAGATGGAAATATTGACAAAGCAACTGCTGAAAAGATGAAGGAAGGAAGTGGAGGGGGGGAGAACCCTGATACATTACGCCATCTTTGAAGTATGGAGAGCCTTGGTATTTTAGTATTGAAGGCAGTATTTTTAATTGAATAGAGTACCTATCATCTCCACTGCTATAAAAAGACCATAAATATGATGTGTTTAAGCATAATGGCTTAAACATTTTTTGGGACAACAGGAATAAGACAAATATGTGCCACATGGAACTTTCCAAAGGAATAGCCATTCCATTTGAAAAGGGTATTTCTATGTTGGATATTCTGGTGTCTGGATCCTGGAAAAAATCCTAATATCTCTGGAATTTTCATAAGGCCAAAATGGCAACAATATTTTATTTTTATTTTATTTTATTTATTTATTTGTTGAGTATGTATTAGATAATATATATATAAGCATGAATTGGATACTTAAAATGAATATAATTAAAGGGAACATTAGGACAGGGACGGTAGGCATGCTGGTGCTCTTATGCATGCCCCTTACAGACCACTTAGGAATGGGGTGAGGTCAATATGGGTCCAATTTCAAGCAATTTTAAAAAAGGAAGGAAGGAAGGAAGGAAGGAAGGAAGGAAGGAAGGAAGGAAGGAAGGAAGGAAGGAAGGAAGGAAAAGCTTGAGAAATGGGAAACTATATTTTCTGTTTTTAAAAGTGTTTGTTAACACAAAATAATGTTTATGCACACAGACCTCTACATGAAGAAATTATATTCCTTGCAAAAGAGAAAAAGAGAAAAAAATGCATAATATTCCATTTCTTATTTTTTCCCCGACTGTCAATTGACTTAATTCTACACCCTGACATAAGTGTGTGGTTAACTGCTCCTTCAAACTGCTCCTTTGCCCAATTCAACTGTCCACATTACTGAACAAAAACAAGCTGTGTTCATATGTAAATGATTAGGAGGCTGAATAGAATTAAACACCATCCAGATTGTTTGAGAAAGAAATAGAAGACTTAATTAGATAGCAGTTACTCTCTGCTGAAATGTTTCACATTTACACATGAGCACCTTTCAAAGATTTTTCTCTTCCTTGGATAATTTTGCAGCTTAAATTCCAGCAATTAGCTATTGGAACAACTAGATGGTAAAACAGAATAGCGCTTTGAGCACAACTATTCACATATTGGTGAATTCTTCAGACACACATCAGACAGCCATGCACGCACACAAAGGTTTTATTTTTATGCAAAATTACAGATATTCTCATTCAAATCTAAAACTGACCTTTTAAATTTGAATAAGCATATCAAAATATAGGAGTTACATTGAGACTCTTCAGTAATGATATCTCTCTCCCTCCCCCTACCCCCTCTCTCTTTGTGTGTGAGTGAGAGAGGGAGGGAGGGAGAGACAGGGAGAGGGAGAGGGAGAGGGAGGGAGGGAGACTGAGAGAGAGAGACCGAGAGAGCGAGAGAGAGTGCAGCTAGCATGAGTATTTCTGGCTTATCCCAGGAATACACTAATTTATATGCATCTGATAACCCAAAAAGAGGAAAGTGGGAATGAGTTGGCAGGTGGCCTTTCAGTTTTAAAGGGCATATGGCATACTAGTTGTTTGTTGCTAACTCACTCTGGAATACTAAAGACGTCATACAATATGTATATGCACTGCAATGTTTCGTTTTTCATTTTGGAAACACCGCCAGAAAAAAAAAGAGCAAGCAAAAGGTAATGATGTGTAATGCTGTTTGAATGTGAAAAGGCAGCTTTGAGAATTATTGCCTTTATGCCTGTATATATATCTTTCTCCTAAAGGATGGCTTGCATTTCCACCATGACCGAATCAGAAAAACAAAATAATGTCTTTGTACATACCATTATGTGCCTGGTATAATGTGTGAACCAGAATATTCCTATTGTTCTCTTATACTGCTGAAAGGCACCTACATCTGCATCATTCAGTATCTCATTGTTTTCTGATTCAGCTGAAAATGTGAATTACTTCTGTTTTATTCATGCTATAGAAGCTCTGTACCGGTTTACTTCAATGTCTAATCTGGAAGAGTAGTATCCATTTACTAGGTAAAATGTGAATTCTCGTTTGACATAGGGAGGGTAGATGTATTCTCTGAAAGTGCAATGGGATCTTAAGAGCTTCTAACCATCAATGCTTGCACTGAATAATAATTGTTTTTCAATAGAATAGAATAGAATAGAATAGAATAGAATAGAATAGAATAGAATAGAATAGAATAGAATAGAATAGAATAGACTTTTTTATTGACCAAGTGTGATTGGACACACAAGGAATTTGTCTTGGTGCATATGCTCTCAATGTACATAAAAGAAAAGATACCTTCATCAAGAATCATAAGGTACAACACTTAATGATAATCATAGGGTACAAATAAGCAATCAGGAAACAATCAATATCAATGTAAACTCCAAGGATACAAGTAACAAAGTTACAGTCATAAAGTTATAAATGGAAAGAGATGGGTGATGGGAAAGATTAAGTTTATGTCCAGGGTGTGAGGGGTCTGTAAATATTTTCACTGCCCTCTTTTTGACTCCTGCAGTATACAGGTCCCCAATGGAAGGCAAGTTGGTAGTAATTGTTTTTTTCTGCAGTTCTAATTATCCTCTGAAGTCTGTGTCTGTCTTGTTGGGTTTCAGAACCAAACCAGACAGTTATAGAGGTGAAGATGACAGACTCAATAATTCCTCTCTAGAACTGTATCAGCAGCTCCTTGGGCAGTTTGAGCTTTCTGAGTTGGCATAGAAAGAACATTCTTTGTTGTGCTTTTTTGATGACGTTTTTGATGTTAGCTGTCCATTTTAGATCTTGCAATATGGTAGAACCTAGAAATTTGAAGGTTTCTACTGTTGATACTGTGTTGTCTAGTATTGTGAGAGGTGGAAGTATGGAAGGGTTTCTCCTAAAGTCTATCACCATTTCTACAGTTTTGAGTGTGTTCAGTTCCAGATTCTTCCGGTTGCACCCCGAGCCTAGTTTTTCAACCTCCCGTCTGTATGTATACTTTAGTCTAATAGCTCTATGGTAAGCATTCCATATTGGGACAGGTGCACAGCTGATGATGGTATAACATTGAATCAGCTTTTGCAAAAGAAGAATTTCACTGTTGGTGCCAAACTACAGAAAATGTCTTTAATAAAGGCCTCCAACTATATTCTGTAAGAAAGGCATGAATTAACAAAGACCTTTGGCTCTCTGAGGTGAAAGACAATAAAGTAACTCCTACTTGCTTTCCATTCAAAAAGCAAACTGGTCTGCCCATTATTTCTTACTTCAGAAGTGATAAATTCCACAACTGCATTGAAGAATATCAGGCTAGCTTTGGAGGGACAAAAAAACAGCCTCTGTGGTGCACAGAGCAATAATCTCCAACCCTTATTACAGTTTTCTACTCTCTCCAAGCGTTTAGATTACTACTCAAAGCAGTGTACAAACATGTTTTTTCAAAAAAAAAATCATAAAGAACAGTACAGGATTACTACTACGATAATGTTCCAGGCAAGTTCACAAACCACCAAGTTATTATATTTTCCTGAAAGTCAGAAAGGATGAGATCAAAAAAATCCCAAGGGCAACGCAGTGTTGCAGAAGGCAGGAGCACCAATAAGAAGGCACACCTTGGGGTCCCACAAAAAGGTACAGTTTTTTTGTTGGGCCAGGACCATACTTATTGATGGATAGAAACAATTGGAGAAAGACAGTTCCGTAACATGCAATCCCTGAACCATGAAGATCCTAACTGATGATAACTGTGCCTTGAATTGCCCTTGGAAGACAATTGTAGCCATTAAAGGTAAAGGTAAAAGGTAAAGGTTTCCCTTGCACATATGTGCTAGTTATTCTTGACTCTAGGGGGCAGTGCTCATCTCTGGTTCAAAGCTGAAGAGCCAGCACTGTCCAAAGATGTCTCTGTGGTCATGTGGCTGGCATGACTAAATGCCAAAGGTGCAAGGAACCTTCCCACCAAAGTGGCCCCTATTTTTGTACTTGCATTTTTTATGTGCTTTCAAACTGCTAGGTTGGCAGAAGCTGGGACAAGTAACGGGAGTTCACCCCGTTATGCGGCACTAGGGATTTGAACCTTTTGATCGAGAAGCTCAGTGTGTTAGCCACTGAGCCACTGCATCCCTTCATTGTAGCCATTATACTTCATGAAATCAAAGTATGGCCATATCCATGCATGTCTACAAATACCTTCAGTATTATATTCTGGATCAGCTATAATTCTGACTAATCTTCAAGGGCAATCCAATGTTGATCATAGTGCTAAAATAGAAGCAATAGGTGACTAAGGCATGAGCAACCATCTACCTACTTCCCTACATACCAATGGCATCCTTCTTAGATCCTAACATTGCAGCATAGGATATCTTTACCTTCAGATATCCTATATTTATCTTGAGATTGAACTTTTTTTAAAAAAACAAAGCTTACGAAAATCTTTACATTCAAAGAAGGTGTTAGGAGGATGGTCTTTGGTGTCAAGACAGATGCTAAAAATACAAAAGCATCAACATCCCTGTTTGATTTGTGAAATATTGGAGGTATGCAGTGCTCCAGTTCTTGTCTTTTGCTCAGAAACCCTGGACATTAGCCAATTCCAGTTGGGGCCAGAGACCTGGATTGCTTGTGTAGGCTATAAGCACCTGATGGATAAACAGTAACCTTCTCCCAAGAGAGGAGTTTTATAGAAGTGAAATTTATAGGGGCCATAGGCTGTCTTTCAGAAGAATCACAGCTAAGGGTCCAGTCCCCTTGGGAGGCAGCTTAGAAACAACCCACTGAATGCCAAATATATTCTGAAACGACGATAGGCAAGCAAATCCGAACTGCCATTTCAAATAGGATCATACACAACGTTTGGCATGGAGAGCAGTACGCGAGGATGGCAATTTCATTAAGCCAGTTATGCAGAGCAGCCTCTGTTCCAAGAGAGTTGCTGAGTGGCACAGACTTAGCACATCCAAGCCAGAATATGTATTAAGCACAGGAGGCCTATAGAATATGTTCCAGTCAAGGCAGAGGATTTATAGATTGTTCAGATGCTGAGAAGATACGAGTTAGAGTGGAGCCAAAGGGTTTAGAACAGCATGGATTGGCTGCAAGAAAAAAAATACACTATGTATTCATCTCTCTGTGTATATAAGTGGATGAGAGCATTGTCATTGAAAATGTGAGCTTTTAAAGAGCATGTTTGACTCTTTAATTACCCATCACATCTTCAAGGTTTTGATTTTCTTCAAGGTTATATTTTTCTCCGAAAGATTCATTCAGACACTACTAGTCTCCAGCTAGTTGGTTTCACATTGTTTTGCTGTTGTTGTTTTCTCTTATCAAGGCAAGCTATCATGCTTTTATGGCTCTGCCATTTAAAATGGGTCAGGCCAATATGTCAGCTGCAGTAGTAATATAAATCAATTATACAAATGAGAGGATAGAAAATGAAGTGTGCTAGTGAGCAGAGCAAACATACGTTTGTCCTAGGATGAAAGAGGCCTGCGGAGACATTACTAGCATGGCATTAAAACAATGATTGTATCCTAAACATTGTTTAAAAGTATTGATTGATTACTCTGATTTTGGGAGGTGCAATTAAGGACAAAATTATGCCTTCAACCTGTGCAAAGCTTGTTTATTCTTTTTTTTTCCTTTTAGAGAATTGACTTCTATTTTGCTGGGAATCTTCTTCTGTACATGTAAGACAGCCACTTACAAAGTATGCCGTCAAGGCCCAAGGACAACATGGATGTATTTCTAACACCTTATGTGTGAGGAATGAAATCCTCGTTTGCTGATGAAACTGGTTTTGTGTGAAATGCAGCATGAAAGAAAGGAGCATGAGGAAGATTGTACACAGCACCATGTTAATCTGAAGTAGGGAGTTTCAGAAAAATAGCTGAACAGTGAGTGGAATAGGACACTGTATGAGTGCTCTGTCTACCCATCTGGCCAGTTGTATTTGGCAACTGGCTATTAGAAACCAACACCTGCTTTCTCATTGCCTCTTCGTTAGCCTACATTTCTGCCAATGTTATATTTCTACCAACTGAGACTGAGCTATTACATTAAGAGTCTCAAATGCAGACTGAAGAACATCACTGTGGCTCTCATAACAATTCCGAACAATGCTTTTTCTTCTCCTGCCGTCTCACTTTCTCTCTAGAAACCACACTTAGTGTAACTTTGCCATCACTGTCATGTGTTGTTTGTGCCTACACCTGAATGGATCTATTGTTCTCTCTCACACACCTCATATACTCCCTCTTTGCAGCCTGAAGCATGCCTTCCATCAAAGCTTCCTTTCTCTCCAAGCTTCTTTTGTTGGGTCCTCATTAGTGTGGGACTTGAGGTAAAAGAAAGCACTGAAGGATGGTTTGCCAGTGCAATAGCTAAGTGGAAAGCAAAGGAACAAAGGGAGTTATGTTACTGGGAAGAACAGACACAAACAAGAAAATGTGTGGAAGGTAATGGTAATGAAGACCTTGGATGACCACCATATGCCTGGCTGTGAAAAGTGAAGTGAAAAAATATCACTAGCAAGAAAGACACCTGGGACTGTCTTTCATCAATACTCACCCATGTCTTCCAGCCCCCTTTGCACTTCTTCTACTTCTGGACCAGGGAGATGCTCCCTTCACCTGGAATCTGGATGAGACAGGATAGGCAATCTCCCTCCCCTGGTATAAACTTTTAGACAGTTGTCTTGATGTTCTCCTTTTTTTCAGGGTGACCAGATCCAAGTGGTATAGTAGTAGAGTAGTCTTTAATTACTATAAGTTATTTTTTTTTATTTGATTTTTATACCGCCCTTCTCCCGAAGGACTCAGGGTGGTGTAAAGGCGGAATAAAACGAACAATACAAAATACAATTAAAACGGAATTTAAAAAACTTATTTAAATAGCCTGAAAATTTAAAAATTTACCATACACTAAAAAAAACCCTTTTAAAATTAATAAAATTTAACATTTAAAATTCAGTTTAAGCCAGCCCCGCGCGGATAAAAAGGTGTGTCTTCAGTTCGCGGCGGAAAGTCCAAAGGTCAGGTATTTGGCGTAAACCTGGGGGAAGCTCGTTCCAGAGTGTGGGAGCCCCCACAGAGAAGGCCCTTCCCCTGGGGGCCGCCAGCCGACATTGTTTGGCGGACGGCACCCTGAGAAGTCCCTCTCTGTGAGAGCGTACGGGTCGGTGGGAGGCATGTGGTAACAGCAGGCGGTCCCGTAAGTACCCAGGCCCTAAGCCATGGAGCGCTTTAAAGGTCGTAACCAACACCTTAAAGTGCACTCGAAAGGCCACAGGTAGCCAGTGCAGTCTGCGCAGGATCGGTGTTACATGGGAGCTACGCGTAGCTCCCTCTATCACCCGCGCAGCTGCATTCTGGACTAACTGAAGCCTCCGAGTGCACTTCAGGGGGAGCCCCATGTAGAGAGCATTACAATAATCCAAGCGAGAGGTAACGAGCGCATGAGTGACTGTGCACAAGGCATCCCGATCAAGAAAGGGGCGCAACTGCCGAACCAGGCGGACCTGGTGGAAGGCCCTCCTGGAGACGGCCGTCAAATGATCTTCAAACGACAGCCGATCATCCAGGAGGACACCCAAGTTGCGCACCCTGTCCTTTGGGGCCAATAACTCGCCTCCAACAGTCAACCGCGGCTGCAGTTGACTGAATCGGGATGCCGGCATCCACAGCCACTCCGTCTTGGAGGGATTAAGCTTGAGCCTGTTTATCCCCATCCAGACCCGTACGGCTTCCAAACACCGGGACAGCACTTCAACAACTTCATTGGGGTGGCCTGGGGTGGAAAAGTACAGCTGGGTGTCATCAGCGTACTGTTGGTATCTCACCCCGAAGCCACTGATGATCTCACCCAACGGCTTCATGTAGATGTTGAACAGCAGGGGCGAGAGAATCGACCCTTGCAGGACCCCACAAGTGAGGCACCTCGCGGCCGACCTATGCCCCCCTGTCAACACCATCTGCGACCGGTCGGAGAGATAGGAGGAGAACCACCGATAAACGGTGCCTCCCACTCCCAATCCCCCCAACCGGCGCAGCAAGATACCATGGTCGATGGTATCAAAAGCCGCTGAGAGGTCTAATAGGACCAGGGCAGAGGAGTACCCCCTGTCCCTGGCCCGCCAGAGATCATCCACCAATGCGACCAAAGCTGTCTCCGTGCTGTATCCGGGTCGAAAGCCAGACTGGAACGGGTCTAGATAGATGGCTTCATCCAGGTATTGGGGTAGCTGTCGCACCACAGCACTCTCTACAACCTTCGCAACGAAGCGAAGGTTGGAGACTGGACGATAATTACCTAAAATAGCTGGGTCCAGGGAGGGCTTCTTGAGGAGGGGTCTCACCACCGCCTCTTTCAAGGCGGCAGGGAAAACCCCTTCCAGCAAGGAAGCGTTGATAATCCTCTGGAGCCAGCCTCGTGTCACCTCCTGAGTGGCCAGTACCAGCCAGGAAGGACACGGGTCCAGTAAACATGTCGTGGCATGAAGCCTCCCCAACAACCTGTCCACGTCCTCAGGAGCCACAGGGTCAAACTCATCCCAAACCAGCTCAACAAGACGTGTCTCCTCTCCCTCGCTTGGATCATCCCAATTTCGGTCCAGACCGTCCCGGAGCTGAGTGATTTTATCGTATAGATAACCACTAAACTCCTCGGCTTGTCCCTGCAAAGGGTCGTCCCGCACCTCCTGATGAAGGAGGGAGCGGGCCACCCGAAACAGGGCGGCCGGGCGGTTATCTGCCGACGCAATGAGGGTGGAGGCGTAAGAACGCCTCGCCTCCCCCATTGCCACTAGGTAGGTCCTAGAGTAGGACCTAACTAGTGTCCGATCAGCTTCAGAGCGACTGGACCTCCAAGTGCTCTCTAGGCATCTTCTCCGGCGTTTCATCTCCCTCAGCCCCTCGGAGAACCAAGGTGCTGGACGAGATCTACGCCGGGTCAGAGGCCACAAAGGCACGACACGGTCCAAGGCCCCAGCCGCGGCCTGTTCCCAGGCCACCACTAGTTCCTCAGCCGAGCCGTGGGCCAGATCCTCAGGGAATGGCCCAAGCTCCGTCAGGAACCTCTCCGGGTCCATCAGGCGCCTGGGACGGAACCAGTGTATAGAAACAAAGTTGTTTCATTGTCTACAGTGCTAGCTTACAAGGAAGGAAGGAAGGAAGGAAGGAAGGAAGGAAGGAAGGAAGGAAGGAAGGAAGGAAGGAAGGAAGGAAGATTTAATTTTAGTAAAAGCAACCAAATTTCAAAGAACAGTTTAATTGCAATGTATGAACCTGACACTGAGATCTGCATGCCAAAATGAGCACTGAGTCTGTAAACAATCTGAGCAGAGAAAGACAGACAAAATCTGGAAATAAAAACTGTTCACAATCTTCATTTAGAGAAAGAAATAATTCCTCACGTGGCTAAGTAAATATCCCCTGCCAACTTTACCATACTGAGACTAGTTTTCTCTGCAGTTTTTAGGCATTGGTCCTAAGTTCTCAGGCCTAGTGGTGTGAAATCTGTTTTCTCCAAATCTTCCTTTTCTGCAGGCTTCCTTCCAAGATTCATCTTAAAAAGAAGAAATAAAAATAGAACCTCCGACTTCCTCTCCGCCAAATCCCATCATACTGGCCTCATTGGAGAGACAGTCATTCTGCTTGGAGAGTCCTTAAGGCACTTTAGATAGCCAGCAACCTATTCTGGTTTACAAGTCCTCACTTACAACTAGCCAGCAAGCCACTCAAAATTAATTGCTTATCCCCACTGTCATGCGCTCACCTCAAACCATAACATGTAATATGAATTAGAAAAGTGTGCAACATGGCAGTGAGATGGGAGTTTTAAAGCAGGTAGTTTTTTTTTTAAGGCATGAATTGTTAGAAGCTGAATCTTCTTTGTCTCGGTGCAAACATTCCTGGCACAGGCAATATAATCTGAGTAACAACTCTGATATAGGCTTTCTAAACATCAGAGAAAAGCAGATTTTTTTGAAGAAAATACATTACAGGCATTGTAATTGACATCCTGTCAGCAGGAGAGTCCAAGAACATGTGCCCGTGTAAAGAAAAAAATGATCTCACCTAAGCAATCTCTTAGACAAACAGCAGGAATATACCATATGGGATGGGATATCTTAACCCAGAGTATCTTACTGTTTTATCTAAATCAAGGGTGTTCAACCTTGCCAACTTTAAGACTTGTGGACTTCAATTCAACTGCGGAATTCGAGATGAATTCCACAAGTCTTACAGTTGCCAAGGTTGTGCCTGATCTACACACTGCTGATCCCCTGTGGTTAATAGGTCATGAAATGCAGGAAGTCACTGCCATTGGAACTGGATCTCCAACATGCATAGGAGGAGAGTCACAGGGATTATTTGAATGGGTACTATTAGTTGTCTGGAGCCATCTCAACATTGTTGATGACTGAAAGAGAGATTGTTCCAACAACACTATCCAAATGGTTCAGTGTACAGTCCAGGTCTAACTCTCCACATTGTTGCTTGTCTATATGGGGGCTTCAAGTGGCTGTGATTGTCAGGCCTGGAAACCATACTAGGCCTTAGGTTTCCAGACTCTGCCACATTTTTCCCCTGAGGGGAAGAAGGGGGGTTGAGGGGTATGGTAACATTCTTCAAGCTGTCAAGGTCGGATTGTGTTCACATCTGCAGAAGGAGTGGCAAGAAGAGGTTTCGAATAAAGTGGAAGAACGTTGGACCATGTGACCAGAAAAGGGGTTAGGGGGGTGGGACTCTTGGGGTATGTATAACCCCATACAATGGCTTCTGAGTTTTTTTATGCAGAGGAGGTTTTTCTGGAACCTTGACAGTGATGTTATAAGAGGCTAGATAATAGACTATCTGAAATCTGCCTAACAAGCACTTATAGGCAGTGGTGAAATATAAAATTTGTTACTAGCGGTTCTGTGGGCGTGGCTTGGTGTGGGGTAATGTGACTGGGTAGGCGTGGCCAACTTTTTTTTAACTTTTAAAAGCATTTTTTCAAAGCGTTTTTTTTTTCCTTGAAAAGAAAAAAAATCCTCTGACGATCAGGCAGAGCCTGATCAGAGCCTTTTAAAAGCATTTTTCTACCGAAGGCTCTGATGATCTGGCAACTTAGCTGGGATCATCAGAGCCTTTTAGAAGCATTTTTAACAAACTCTTTGGCCAAAGAGGTTATAGAAAAATGCTTTTAAAAGGCTCTGATGATCCCAGCTGAGCCACACGATCATCAGAGGCTTTTTTTTTACTTTAAAGTAAACAAAAAAACTTCTGATGATTGCGCGGCTCAGCTGGGCATGGGGGGGGGGAAGGAATTTTTGCTACCAGTTCTCCGAACCACCCGCTGCCATCGCTACCAGATTGGGCACTCCGGTCGGAACAGGGAGCATTTCACCCCTGCTTGTAGGTGAGATATAGATGTGTCCAGTGAAGCTGCCCACAAAATGGGTATGTTTCATCACTACTTCCAAGGCTGTGATAGATGCTTATCTGACATCAGTTAAGATCTAATGGTTTTGTTACTGATATTGTATCTCCTTAAAATTTATTCCACTATAACACATCACTATTCCTATACTTTCCCCATAGCTCCCTTTCTTTTCCTTACAACCACCAAGGAGCTCTGGTGTTTCCTCCTTTTTTACAAACCAGAATGAGAAAATCCAGGCTGTTTGGTCCTATAATTATTCTGACACCTTCAGCATCCATTTGTAAGCAAAGGTACAAGAAGTAGAGAAGGAACACAGAATGGCAGAAATATTGTCAATTGTCACCATTCTAGACAACATCATAGAAATGTCTTAAAGATATGCCACCAAAGTCCAAAATCAGATGCTTTATCAAAGATTTGGGAAACTGTTGTGATCCAGTTTTTATTTTCTGCATTTCTGAGTAAACTGTTTCAAACATACAGAGCATAATGGCTGCCATCAGGTGTGGAGCCTGTCACTTGGTTTCCTACTTGAACTTGTGAACTATTTCTTCTGTTTAGTAATGTCCACATTGCTCTGTGTGTCTATGCAGAAACAGGCAAATTGATCACTACCACAGTGTGATCAAAATCCTTACTCTTTCTTTTGCCTTGTGGTGTTGACAGTCATAAGAAAGGGATGGGACACAGATTGTGCTATCACAACTGCCATCTTGTCTGTTTTAATGTGCACATACACAAATCAGAACACAGTTGCTCCTTTTGATCATAACAATTGTGGGTTTAATTAGAATTTCTATCATGGTGAACCAAACAAAACTCTTGCCCAACTCTAAGCTAAAGGCATTCCTAGAGGCAATGGCGAGGCAGCTTAAATCCCCTGGTGTTACTCTCCCAAGCAGTATTTTTAATGCATTACATACCAATTAGAGTGGGGAATAGGGAAAAGGCTCACCTACCACAACGCCTCCCTTCCAAGCTACCAGACATATTCAACTGCAGTCATGGCTTCGAAGGAAGATCAAAGCAGAATGCCAAAGAGACACAGAGAGGTAAACAAAACCAAGTCAAACTTCAATTGTCAGATTGAAAGCTTTCATTTGTTTTTCCCCACCCTCACCAGGGTCTACGCAAGGAAAGGGGAGTTCTAGTCTTCACAATCCTGGTCTGACATCTGTTGATCATGTCATGGCACATACAACATTTCCCCTGCTAACTTGCAGATGCTCATTTTGCTGATGCACACGTTTCCCTTCCAGATGGCACAGGGGCCAGGAGGACATACTTTATTACTGTTAGAGATAAATAGCAGACTATCCCAATTAGCAGAGTATTCCAGTTATTATGGCAGGCAAGGTTGTTCCATCAGGATTCCCTGTTGCTGCTCATTTATCCCCATTTAATTCCAAAGTTCCTCCCAGATAAAAGACTGTCCCAAGAATGCAAATGATTGAAACCTTTGCTTTCAAAGACTTGTAATGTACCCCGTAGTTTTAATATCACCCTGGAACATCTTTTCAAGCAATTTGATGTCAGCTACATAATGCCACACAGGGATGGCATACAGAAAAATCCTGAATAACAAACAAACAAACAAACAAACAAATAAATAAATAAATAAATAAATGTCAGAGAAGGCTTCTTCAGGTTGAAGGTGTAAGAGAACCTCTAGGACAGGGGTTTCCAACCTTGGCAACTTGAAGACTTTTGGACTCCAACTCCCAGAAAGGCTGAGGGATTTTGGGAGTTGGAGTCCACGAGTCTTCAAGTTGCCAAGGTTGGAGACCCCTGCTCTAGGATATGATCCAAAGTGATTGAGAGTGCTATAAAAAGATAAACTCAGTCTACAAAAATACTTGGTAAAATGTTTCTTTTTCTCCATAAAATGCCAGGAAGGGAAGGAGAGAAAGGGATACAGAAAAGAAAGAAGAGCAATATAAATGGAGTCCTGTGACAAATAGTCCACCTTTTTGTTTATTTTTTTCCATTTTCACTTTTGGAGAAGTCCATTAACATAAATGAGATTGCTTTAAAGACAAAAACACCCACTGCAATGCACTTACACATTCCAAATGGATGTAGAGAACCACTGAAAAGTTTTTAGGAAACATCTACAAATCACAACTGCTGCCACAGGTGAACATTAGTAGTTTTATGTTTTTAGATCCATTACCTAATTTAAAAAACCTTGTGTAAACACTGGCCTTCCTAGAAAATTGTATTTTATTTTATCAAAAATCAAATAAAGCCTTGTACCATGCTGTAATCTATAATCTAAGTATTTTGGAGTGAGCAGCCATAATACATTTAATCAAATGTAAATAAGTCAGATTTTGTGCAAAAGGGAATACTCACCCTATCTGCAGTCTCTAATCTCTAATCAGAGAAGCCATCGAGATAGAAAAACGTCCACACAGCATGAACAAATGAGATGATACCTTCCACCTACCAGCCATTTGGAAACCCGCCCTTATTGACAAACGAGTCCCTAACACGAGGAATGACACCAGACCCACACTCACGAGGCCCACACAGGATGTCACCACCACACATCCACCCAGAAAGCAGACCCAAACCCACACTGATCCTGAAGCACGACCAAGGACCAGAAGCCAGACCGCAG
Organism: Ahaetulla prasina; assembly: GCF_028640845.1. Classification (NCBI taxonomy): domain Eukaryota; kingdom Metazoa; phylum Chordata; class Lepidosauria; order Squamata; family Colubridae; genus Ahaetulla; species Ahaetulla prasina. Next base: position 158,651,286 of record NC_080541.1, read on the forward strand.
CTGCAACATTAACCATTTCAAACCCCTCCAATCCATACATGCAGCAGACTGACACCCACTATGAAGATGTAGCATGACCATAAACACGAAGCCAAACAACAGCAATGCAGCTCACCAGCTCAAATCCCCCTGCAACTCAGACTAATCTGAGCACAACCAAGCCCCCACCCAAACAGGACACACCCCCAGCCAATCAGAGCACAAAAAACCCCCCATCCAATCAGAGCACAGCCAAGCTCCCACTCAATCAGTTCAAACCCCCACTAGCAGTTAAAAAGGAAGAAACAGCTCCCAGAAGCACGAAGCTGAAGCCTGAAGATGACGAATGAGACTTCATCGAAACGTCGCCAAGACACTTCCAATTTTACGCGGGAGAAAACCTGAATAACCAAAGACCTACATATACACACACACACACACACACACACACACACACACACACTAAATTCCTCAATAAATGGTACAATGGATACAATCCTAGGCTGCACCAACAGAGGGATAGCATCAAGACAATGATGTAACTGCTTTACATCACATTGGTGAGATGACATTTAGAATACTGCATCCAGTTCTGGTCACTATGATACAGAAAGATGTTGAAACCCTGGAAAGTGTGCAGAGAAAAACAATAAAGATGATAAATGGTCTGGAGACTAAATCATGTGACGAACGGTTGAGGAAACCAGGTATATCTAGTCTAGTGGAGAGAAGGATTAGGGGGGATATGATAGCTGTCTTCCAATGCTTGAAGGGTTGTCATACACACACACACAAAAAGCAAGGATTGACTTAGTCTCTAAGGCACCCAAGAGCAGGACAAGAAGTAATGGGTGGAAGCTTGTCAAAGGGAGATATGACCTAGAAGTAAGGAGAAATTTTCTGACATTGAGAACAATTAATCAATAGAATAGCTTGCCTCCTTGTATTATGGATATTCCAACACTGGAGGTTTTCAAGAATAGACTGGACAATCATTTGGGATGGGGTGGTATAAAGCTCCTGTCTTGAACAGGGATTTGGACTGGAAGACCTCCAAAGTCCTTTCCAGCCCTATGATTCTGTTTGTGTGAGTAGCATCCGTCAAGAACTGCTAAACCACTACTCACATTCTCAGTTCCATTATACATACATACATACACACGTGTATGTATGTATGTATGTATGTATGTATGTATGTATGTATGTATGTATGTATAAATAAAATAACCACAAATGTAGGTAAACATTGATCTCCAAAGCAATTTCTTCCTAATTTCCTTTGCCACTTTCTCCATCAAATAAACAACTCCAAATCCTTCTTAACATAAATGTATTCTGATTCATAGAACAGATTAGCACATTCAACCACAATATTACAATTGGTCTCTCCAGCAGTAGCCATAGGTCCCTATTGTCCAGATAGGCACTTACTCTATTCCTCACTTGACCTTCCAAAGGAAAAGCAAATCACGCTGACCATTCCTATTGTTTTGGCTGCAATTTGTTGAAATTTCTTCCTAGAGTTTTCAAAGACTGCAAAGAAGCTATGAATGAAATATATGCAGATTCCAAAAGACCTTGCCAGAAAGCCTTTTAGAATCCCCCCACTTTTAATTTCTCTTTAAAAATGTTTGTATATTCAGGAGGGTAGAAATCATGCTGTTTAATATTCAGCCAGACCATGGAATGTATGTGATTTGGCTCCGCTCATAAAAATCTGGCCTATTGTTGGTAGAAATAAAATTCAGGAATGGTTGGTGGAACGGGGAAGCAGGGATTGACTTATTGGGTTGAAGCTTTGAAAGCACATTGGCTGCGTTTCAGCCTTTGTGACTGCCAGAATGGTGAAGTGTAGTTTTATCTGAAAACCACTGCTAGTACAATATTGCAGGCAACTGCAACGTAGAGAGCTACCTAGAGAGCTATGACACTTGTGTGGACAAGTAGCTGTCGACAGTTCCTTTGTTCATAGGAATCTGTTTACATTCTGCCAGTGACAAGATTTTATTTATTGACTTGTCATTTCCCTTTGTAGAAAGACAATTTGCAGCTTGAAAAAATATTAGATTCAATACAGCTCTCTGGCTTCGTTGAACTGGTAGGGCAGCATTGTTCTCAAGCTTGTTTCATGTCTGACGTCCACTTGGCTACCCTTGGATCCTCCTGTTTGTTTTCCGTTTTTATTAGTATAATTATTCAAACAACTGAAGACAAAGCAAAAGAGTCTATGTTAAATTATGATTGTATAGGATTAGGGTTAGAGATTGTATAATAAAGGAAAAAAAATACTAAAAATGCTATATAGACCAGGGGTCTCCAACCTTGGCAACTTTAAGACTTGTGGACCATCTCCCAGAGTTCTGGGAGTTGAAGTCCACAAGTCTTAAAGTTGCCAAGGTTGGAGACTCCTGATATAGAGCATTAAGTCACTCAGCCTATGTACAATATATCTGATGAATCTCAAATAGGATGAGACAATCATATATTGCTTCCAGTGGGTCTATATAAGCAGTGGGTTTCACATATTCTTACCACCGGTTTGCCCCGTGTGCACATGCTTGCTTCACATGTACACCTTCTGCGCATGCGCCCGGCCTTGAAAACGTGGCTAAATAGGATGGCATTACACCCACAGTCATCACTATGGGTTCACCTGAACTGGTCCAAACTATCTGAATACCACCTCTGGTCTATATAGGTAAAAATACCAAACAGAATAGACACTTCCCCTGAACTGGTTTTTCAGGTCTTTGAATGGTGCACTCATTGCCAATGTAACTGAATCCATCCACTTTGTTGCTGAGCATCCTTGCCTTGTCTTTCCTTCCACCTTTCACATCATTAGAGCTTTAGCCAGAGAGCTGGGTCATGCAAAGTTCAAGATTTGAACTAACAAATTGCAGACAGCCAGCAGTCAGCAGAAGCAGCCTGCAGAACTACATTCTAACCACTGCACCACCATGGCTCAAGGTTCAAAAATGTCAATACTCTTTCTATTCTGCTTCTTCAAAATCCAACTTTTGCTTCCATAGAAGATCATAGGGAATGCCATAGGAATACCACTATTCTCGTATTGGGAGGCAAAGATATCTCATATAATCTAAGTATCTTTTCCAAGGCTTCATGGCTGCTCTATCAAGTCCTGATCTGTGGCATAATTCTTAACTGCTTCTTCTTTCACTGTTGATAGTTGATTCCAAAAGGCATAAACTATCTAACACTTCAACTTCTTCATTTTCACTTCTAGGGCTGGTTGTTATACCTGTTGTCATTAGTTGAGTCTTCTTTATATTTCAGTTTTAGTCTCATTTTTTCTTCATACTGTTCATTGATTTTTAATACTGAACTTGTAGATCCTTTGCATGCTATTCTAAATGTATATTAATTGCACTAGCATGTTAGGGGAAAAAAAACCTAATTCACAAAAAATGCTTATAATAACTATAAATGCCTACATAAAATCATTTTCAACCATTAAATGTACAATTAAATTTAGATCGTATAGGAAAATTCTATTCATATTAATCAATATCCCAATCCCATTTCTTAAAATCAGGAAAGTGCCTTACTTTTAAATTATGAAGATTTATCATCTTTGCCACTGGGGCCCCAAGTGAGACACTCAACACTGGAAGTGGCTGATGGGGCAAAAAGAACTCCTACCCATCACGTCCATCTCTGGATATCCCCCCCAATGAGATTTTCCCGTGTATTTTAAGGGACAGGCTTGAAAAATCAGCGCCTTCCTAAGCACACCTATCCACTTCTATTGATGGTTTAGAAAAATGGTTCTGTATTTTAATTTATATAAAATGCTGGGCAGTGACCCTTCTAGACATACCACTATAAAGATACCACTACTGGGAAAAGCATACCAAGAAAGCTGGAAATTTTCTATTTCTTTATTATATAGATTGCTGGCAGTGGCCCAGGCTGTTCAGTTTGATATTCCTGATATTTCTGATCACCATTTAGCTAAACTAGTAGGAAACTGGCGTCAAAATCTTGGCACCAATAAGGAAAGGTGATGCTCTATTTTACTCATTTTCTATCGCTGTGGGTTTTAACTAGTGCATTTGTGAAATATCATGGCCTCTCTCTTGAAGCAGCGTGAAGTCTAAGGAGCTGAGTTTGGATTAATTCCTGTCTGAAGATTAGGAAAAGGACTCAGTTACTTAAGAAAATGTGACTGTAAAATCGGTATGAGAACACAATCAGATTTAGTAGTACGGCATAGAACATACAGAGAGGAAGTATGGATTAACCTTGTCCAAGGCATGTCCAGATCCTGAACAATAGTGGGAGCAATAACCAACCCTTCGCTTATCTATATGTAAGTGGTTCATATGTAATGTCTTTAATGTGTCTGTCTCTAATTTTTCATTAGTCACGCACAGCATGCAACTATATGTAGCAAAACATCCAGTATTCCAACTGTCCAGGAGCAGTAAAAACTGGATGAATTCTTGCTGCTTCATCTCTTACTATTTTTTTCAGGCAGAAATCTTCCTTCCTGAAAAATGCTGCTTCCAAAACTGTCAAACATGTTTGTCTACAATTTGTAGCTTTGCTGCTTTTAAAGGAAAGCTCACAACAATAAACATAATTTCTTAATTCTCTTTCCTTGCTATCAAAATATTATTCTGGTACAACAACATGCAATAATTTCAGGTACATTTTTTAACGTGACAGGAACCGATAAATAGAGGAACTGATAAGAGAGGAGAGGGTAAGGATTGGGTGTCATACAAAGCTACATATGTAGACAAATGTTTTGGGTGCTATCACACACACAAGTACCCCTGGAAGATATTTTGTGCTGGGAGACTTTTCTTGAAAACAGCAATCCCATCTGTATCAAAAGTAACAATGGCCCCCACAAAGAAGTGTGTGTGTGTGTGTGTGTATGTCTCTGTGTGTATGTCTTATATCTGAAGAAGACACTGATTTTATGAATCTTTTAGATTCAGTTGGGACCCACAATTAGTATCTGCTATCTGAAATAGGCTTGCACATGTTCGTTAGCACAGGGATAATTGTTGCTTTTTCCAAAATGATTAATCTTATATGAAAAAGTAGGGAAAGCTCTAAAGAACATGATTGTACATGACTGAACGTAGCAATGTTCCATTTTTTCCTTTCTTGACTGAATATGCTATTTTTCTACAAATATCACCAAACTGTATGGTGATATTCTGTATGGAGTAAAAAGACTGAGCTTCTCTAGGTCTCATGTTGCTTACTGTTATTATCAAGTAGAGATTTGTGACTCCATCTTTCTTTTTTTGCTTCTTTCTGACCTTTTTGATGTTAGGTTTTTCTTTTTTATGAAATAGATTTTCTTGGAGACTTTTGGTTGTTGTTTTTTTTTACTTTTGGAAAGAAGATTGAGGCTGAAATGTTGAAAAAAAAATGAAACATCCTTTGAGGGAGAAAAATATTAAAAACTGATCTGAGGAAGCCTCACGGCATAGGAAAAATGTTAGGTAGGCTCCATCTTGAACGGTATGCAAATGTCACACATTAAAGTTTGCTGTATTTTCTGGCACATAAAAAGTGACACTCATCATCTGATTTTTCTCTGCACATCCATAGATAAAAGCTCCAAACACCATCAACTGTGGAAGATCTATACTTGTATTTTATTGATTGCCTTCTTATTTAAGATATATACCCACGTACTCTACTTAGAGGGAAGGCTATAAAACTAGTGAGATGGAGAGAGAAAAAAGGTGAAGAAAAGAGTACACTTCTCTTCAGATCTGACTGCATGGTATTTTATATTATTAGTATTTGTGATCCAAGTACCTTTCTACTTTTTCCCGAACAGTCAGTGAGATACGGGATGGGAAACGGAGGTCAAGGGAGATCAGTTAAAGCCCCCTTGTTCCATTTGCTGCTTTTTAGACAAGCTGGAATATAAAATGCATCGTTCCTTACCATTGTGCCTAGGATAAGGGTAATTAAATTCTTATGGCTTGAAGTTGCCTGACTGGGAAGAGAGAGTTATTACAGTGTTATTATTTTTTTAAAGATTCCCTCATCTTAATCCATGCTTTGTTGTAGGTAGTTAGGTAAGCACCATTTGATCAAAACAGAGAGGAGAAAAAGTCCATGTTTTATGTCTTCACCCTAAAAAGTGAGTGAGTGAGAGAGAGAGAGAGAGAGAGAGAGAGAGAGAGAGAGAGAGAGAGAGAGAGAGAGAGAGTTTTGCCTAATGATTAGGGTACCAGGAGCATTAGATATGTTCAACACCTTGAGTTGTTTATAAAGATAATAAAGGTAGGATATAAATAAACTGAATAAATAAATAAAAATTACCCAAATCTGATTGCTCAAGATCACATATCTGAAAGGTATCTCTCATGGGCTGGCAGTAATATCCAAGATACGAAGCAACCAAATTGCCCTGGCTGAAATGTTAATAACTTACTGTTCCCCAAACATCATGTTTATTCAGCTATGAATGAATTTCACGATAACGGTAACAATCAGTTGTCACTTTAAACACAGACTCATAACATTCTGGAAATGATAATAATATAGGGTGTGATTAGTGACTCAGTGCTTAAAACCTAGGGTATCCTGGCTTTCCATACACACAAACACATGTATGTACATGCATGCGTGCACGCGTGTGTATGTGCACGCGCATGCACACACACACACAGATTCTTCCAGCTGTCACTTTTGCTTCAGTCCTAGTACTGCACCTGCTTTACAGACATAATATGATTTTCCCTTTCTGTTGAGTGATGGGCAATTTCATTCAGCATCACTTACTACTTTCTGCAGTTTAACTTGGTGCGTTGTGTCAATACTCTAAATAAAACATTTGGTTGAGTGACTGATTTTCACCTTTTCTCCTCTCTTTCTCTCCTCGCAGGATAATAAAAGTTCCACACAGAAGACACATTAGCAGGCACATAGCCCAGCTGATGAGTTGATAAAATCAATTCTGGCTTGCCCTGTCATAGCAGCCAAATTGTAATGCCTACTTCCAGCTTTTAAACAGACTTAATGTTTTTACTGGAATTGCTTATTGAGCCTTACATTTGGAAGAGTTGTAGCATGAAACAGCAACTGCACAAGCTATGCCTCTCTTAACTTGGATCTAGATGAAAAGTGCATTTGAGTTCAGCACATTGCTAACAGTCTCTAACAGTTCTTCTATAGGGATGTATTGTATATGCAATTTTTGTTTTCTGGAGTGTGTTACCCCCATCTCATGGTCCAATCCAACATTTCTCTTGGTGACTTCTTACCCTATACCAAATTTGATTCCATTTTGATTCCTCAGATTTGGGGAAAATAATCTGCTAATGGACAGACACATTTCAAAATGTTGTTGGGTAGGAAAGCATTCCAGAAAAAGATAATGGCAACCCATCTCTATATTACTGGCAAAACCCCCAACATGAATAAATCCATTAAGTATCAAGAACCAAACTTAGCTTTGAAGGAGAGCTCACTGTTGATACTTCATCAGTGTAAATGCTATAAAATTATAGTGCTGGGGCTGTGTTAATTTTAATATGGAAATTGAAGGAAGTACAGGCTCTTATAAGGCTAGGGCTGCTGGCTTAGTTTTCACTTAAGAGATAAATCAATGTCTGAGGTTGTATCTTTTAAGATTCTAGGTAGTGGTTCCTATGACAGAATTCTTTTTTTTTTATATTGGGAAAAACTATGCATCGTGGTCCTTAGGAAATGTGAACCTAGGGCAGGGGTCTGCAAACTCTGGGAGTTGAAGTCCACAAGTCTTAAAAGAGCCAAGTTTGCAGACCCCTGACCTAAAGAAACAACTATGGCACCAATCTTAAGAGTTTATGGACTCATTTATTCACCACTGCAGCAAATAACTACTCTTTAATTATCAAGTCACAAGTATTGATCTGCAGAGCTGATTGTGTTCAGGACATGCTTTGGCTGCTGTTATATAATACATTGCCCATTTTATAAACTGTGTGGGCTAATGGTAAGTTAGGTAGATAGCCATATGAGCAAAACTGAACAAAGTGAAGAAATTGTGGAAGGTAATCTCTATTATGCACACTGAAAGCCCATGTCCATCATTGACCATCAATCCAATGGAGACATTGCTATCAATCCAAAACTGGAGATTTCAGCCATCAACAATATCCTGCTCAGAGGTGGGATTCACTTACCTTCCCTACCGGTTCGCAAATGTGAGAGAGCACACATGCGCACTAGTCGCGCATTACATCTGGATGGGTGGATGGAGCCTCCCGCAGTCACCGCTACCAGTTAACATGATCCAGAGAGAACCAACTGAATCCCACCACTGATCCTGCTCCAGATTCATGTGTCATTATCCTCAAAACTCTCAGATTTTGGGGAGAACAGGAGCAGCTAAGCTTCTCTATTCTGAAGCATTAGAAAGATGTTAAAATGGTACCAAGCCTATCTCTGTTATAGGACAAGCCTGCTATCACCTCAAAAGAGCTCTTTTAAGTAAACCTTTACAGAGTGGTCCACATGGTTTGAGTGTCACAGTCAATGAGCAGATGATCTGTAACAATAGGCCAATGGAACAAAGAGCCCAAACTATTCAAGCAAGCAGCTCATCATACAATGTTTGTCTGTTACCTGCACAATCTTTTATTTAAGTAAATTTTAACGATATAATCACACAGGAGGAGTAACAAAAATGGGGAAGTTGGGGAAATCTTTATCCAATGCTGCAATATTTTAAGGTTCATCTCTTTAATCACTTTAATACTGATAGATAACTATAGTTAAATAGATGTATACAGCAGAGGTATGCAAAACTTCTGAAAAAGATGCTTCCCAAGTAGTCCTCGACTTACAACTGTAATTCAGCCTGGAATTACAGTCATAAGGTATTGTAGTTGTTATGACCATCTGACCGGGCCTGATTTTATGAGGGTTTTTTTATGGCCGTTATTCAGTGAATCCATTTTACCCAATGGGTGTTTCTGCCAGAAAATGGAAGCAAATGCTGGAAATCAGCCAAAAAACCCCACAAAACCCCAGTCAAAAATTACAGGCTTGTGATTGTAGGACATGGCTAACAGTTATAAGACAATCCAGTTGCCAAGCATTCAAAATATGATGACATGAACATGGGATGTGTACAGTTACTATAAAGTGGAATTTGGTTCATAAGTAGCTTTTGAGAGAGGGTCCATCATAACTTTGAATGAACACTTAGCATGGAACCAGTTGTAAGTTAAAGGCTATCTGTATGGGTGTGCTTTCATTAGAATCATTAAAGCAGCTGTATCATTTTTCTTTCTCCACAATGAAGTTACTGTGCTTATGCACACTGCTTAATATAACTAGGAGCACTTGCATCAGGAAAAATATAGCTGTTTTCATGATTTACTCATGCCTTGGGAAGTCTGCTTTATGAAGAATTTGTTCTATTATATCATCTGTTTTAATAAAAATTTAGACTAATTTCTGACTTCTAGCTGGCTCAGTCAGGAAAACAAAAATAAGAAACATTCAACTTTCCCCAGCAAGAAACCATAATCCTATTGCTAATGTTGCTTCCTTACAATTAATATTTTCAGCGACAGCCATTTTGTTAAGTATGTGTCTTTCTAGACCACGGGGTATAAGGCTAACTCTTCATGGACTGTTAACCCAATCAGAATGGCTAGTTAGACATTACTAAAAAAAGAGGAAATGCATTATAGATGCACATTTAAACATAGAGGATAAAGCATCTCCCTAGAGGTGGAAAAGTATTACCAGATGATGTATGAGCCTGTCTACTCAATCTTCCCATCCAGGGTGCATATCGTATTGTGTGGTAGAAAAGAGAAGGACCGAGAAAATCTTTTTCCTTACCTGTGTAAATGTATAGCTTAAACATTACTTGCCGCTTGTTAATTCGTGATGAAAAGACTATTTCATAATTTCCAGGACCACAGGGTTTTTGAAGCAGATAAATGTATGTTCAAAGCCCTTAGACTATTGGAGCAAGATTTACAGCGCCTGCTCGAGATTATCTCAATAGATCTCCACTAGTGCTTGGCTGCCTATCTGTGGACTTCTCTGCTGAGCTGTCTTTAATGTGTAGTCAGGAAATATGTGATTAAAAAAAAAAAAGGCATGGCATCTGTTTAAGAATATAACAGGATGGCTGGCACACTCCGGAAAGCTCCAGGCTTAATTTTTTACTTATTCATCCATAAACTGATAGTGAGTGGAATTGTGATTTTATTTTAAGTTTGTTTTTAAAATACAGTAATTGAAAATTCTTTCATTTTCCCCCCTCAAATGGTCTCTATCATGTAAATTTGCCTCAGAACGATTTGGGTTACCCACTGCTGTAGCATTGATCAAAAACAGAGATTACACTTGCAAATGCAGATTGATGGGCAGCAAGGGAAATTTTTCCCCAGGATGCAGTTGCTGCCTAAATACAGATGCCTAAATTTGCTTTTCAGAAGTAGAAGATACTTGCAAATATGCACACACATACATAAACCTATGCATAGGATATAATCTTCTAAAGACTGCTTTGGCTGAAGATGGCTTCAAAATCTAAGGGACTGGTTTGGACAAAACTCCACAGCACTTTTTCATGCAGCACTTGATAAAAATAGGATTGCCAACATGATCACCAATGTCTGATGATGGATATGACAAAAGAAGAAAGAAAAAAAAAGGCCGCTTGCAAGGATTTAAGATTACATCTTAGTTTCTAGTGTCTTCTGAATAAACAGATGGATATGTGGCTTTAGGAGATCTCCGAGCTCCAGGCTAATAGGCCTAGTCTGCAAAAGCATATCTCTTAAGTTGATTAATGGTTTGATGTTACATTTCAGCATACTTAACTTGTTTTAGTACAATTAGTGGCAAGGGTAAAATTACTTCACAGACTATTTGGGTTTAATAACTGTAAACAAACTATTGACATATAATTCCACGAGACAAGTAAAAATCCCTGGTCATACAGCAAGATTTGACCTTTGTGAAGGGGTCAAAATAAAATATATCTAAAAAACAAAAATTGTGTCATTTTGCATAATTACAGTATGATTTTTCTCTTATCCGGGAAGACCTTCCATTGGCTTGTTTCCTAATGCAAAGCAATCTCACATCATAATGTAATATCTTTGACATTCAATCTTCTAAAGTAGGTAAGTTTGTTAATATCAGAATGGTTTTAGTATCTAGATTCACTATTTATTTATTTTTAAAAAATAATTTAACCTTTTAGGGTAAATTTTGTCATGGCAGCACATATATTTTCTATATATATGTGTGTGTGTGTGTGTGTGTGTGTGTGTATGTGTATATATATATATATATATATATATATATATATATATTGGATGTGTCTTGGCGGCGTTTGACGAAGTCTCATTCGTCATTTTCAGGCTTCAGCTTCCTGCTTCTGGGAGCAATGTGTGAGTCACATTGCTCCCAGAAGCACGAAGCTGAAGCCTGAAGATGACGAATGAGACTTCGTCAAACGCCGCCAAGACACATCCAATTTTACGCGGGAGAAAACCCGAATAACCAAAGATCTACATACAAACACCCGCGAAAACCTCAGAAAATATATATATATATATATATATATATATATATATATATATATATATATATATATATATATATATATATAATAAAAACATATATATAAAATCTCTTATTGCAATTAATCAAATCATTGAATCTCCATTTCCAAACATTTCCTAACCATGCTGCATGTTTACAAAATCCATCGTAATCTACTTAACTGAAATAATAGAATAACCAGCCATAATATAAAATTGTGTACAGAGCAATCTCATAAGTGTTTACTTGGATATAAGTTACTTTCCAAGTTATCAAGAAAATAGCTTAGCCCAGGGGTCTTCAAACTTGGCTCTTTTAAGACTTGTGGACTTCAACTCCCAGAGGAACTGAAGTATTCTGAGGAACTCTGGAAGTTGAAGTCCACAAGTCTTAAAAGAGCCAAGTTTGCAGACCTCTGGCTTAACCCAATTCACAGATTATGAACAGATATCTGAACTGATAACTGATCTGAACTGATCATAATTGATGATCGTACCACACATCATACTTTAAATGTGTGTAATTTGAACTCTAGGCCAAGACCAGTTCAAATAATTAAACTTTTAGCCTATCTTCTCATTTAAAAGCCTAGCCTCAATTCTCAATTAAAAGCAAACAAAAATTCCTGACAGAAAAGAGGAAGGGACCAGGGTGAAATCTAAAAATTTTCCCTACCGGTTTTGTGACTTAATTGGTGGGTGTGGCTTGGTGGTCAGATGACTGAGTGGGTGTGGCCAATAACAATAAATAATAAAAATAATAAATAAGGTATACAAAACAATAAGAGGTACCAAAAACCAACTTTCACACTTTACACACACACAATACAACACAACATAACCGACTCACACACAATGTAAAAGCAGCTTCACTTCACTCAAAATGGCCTCTGCAACAAGCAGGAACCTCACACTTTCAAACTTTACACACATACAACACAACTGACTCACACACACATACACACAATGCCATATAAAGGTTTGTGAGATTTTGTGTGTTTGTGTAGTTAGAGTGAAACACTACAGAAACACACCAAATCTCAGAAAGCTGCACAAATATTTTATTTTATCATTTTTATTTATTTTTTTAGATAAGGGGTCTCCAACCTTAGTAACTTAGATTGTGCACTTTAACTCCCAGAGTGCCTCATTCAGCAAAGCAGGAAGTCAAAGCAAGCTGTAATCAGTAGCTAAAGAAAAACCGTGCCCGAAAGGAGCAGTAATTATAGGTAAATGAGGAGGGGGAATTGGCTGGGCATGGGTGGGGGCTCTTGTAAGTGGGGGCTGTTAATAAGTGAGTTTAAAAACCTGTGAGGATCAGGAAACTCCTCTGGGATCACCAGAGGAGGCTTTTAAAACCTCGTTTTTTTTCTTTTTTTCTTTTCCCTTCAGCTGAAGAGGTTTTTTTTAAAAAAACTTTTAAAGGGTTTTGATGATCTCTGCTCAGCCCCGTGATCATCAGAGGTTTTTTTTTTTACTTTTCAAGGCATGTTTCGGCTGAAGAAAAACTGCTTTAAAAAAAAATTCTGCTGATGGTGCGGCTCAGCAGAGGCAGGGGGCAGGGCCAGGGATTTTTGCTACCAGTCCTCCGAACCAGCAGCCACCATCACTACCAGATTGCGCAAGCCGGTCCGAACCGGGAGCATTACACCCCTGGAAGGGACGCCCAATGATGATGGATGGTGAGAGTTTACTTCCGTTTCAACAGGCAAGCTACAAGTTCATCATTACTAGTTGAAAAAGGGACACCCCAAAGAGGAGGTATCACAAAGGTGTTGGATTCTTATGCTTGATAATCTAAAAGATTGAAAATGTGAGATGAGAAGCTAGGAAAGGCAATCTTCCAGATATTATTTATATTCCAGCCTCCTGCTACGAGTTCACCATGTGGGGTAATTAACAATTAACATGTATATGAAAGTTAAATGCTTTTAAAAGAATAACAAAGCCAAGGCCATTAAGAAAACTCCATTATGAGTAGACATACACAACAGAGAATATGTTCAAGTAAAGTTTTCCCCAACTTCTTGAAAGAATGCTTTCCTAATTAAGTCTTAATTAGTCTGCAAAAGACCTCCAGAGAATGAGTCTCCTTGTCATCTTAAAAAGGACTCCCACTTAGTTTGAATGCAGAGCAGTCATATAATATCAGCTTTCCCCAAAACAATACAGTATCCTCTACAATACATTGCATTGAAATTCCTATTATTCTTAACTAGCAGAATATTCAAGCTGGTCTACAGGATCAGCAGTCCAACATAACTCAAGGCACCAGATAGGACAAACCTGTTTAAACCCAGGCAGTGGTGGGATTCAATTTTTTTTACTACCAGTTCTGTGGGCATGGCTTGGTGGGTGTGGCAGGGGAAGGATACTGAAAATCTCCATTTCCACCCCACTCCAGGGAAAGGTTATTGCAAAATCCCAATTTCCTCCCAATCAGTTGGGACTTGGGAGGCAGAGAATAGATGGGGGCGGGGCCAGTCAGTTGTATGTGGTATTTACTGGTTCTCCAAACTATTCAAAATTTCTGCTACCAGTTCTCCAGAACTGGTCAGAACCTGCTGAATACCACCTCTGAACCCACGGCTGTGAGGTTTTAACATTATTGCTTTATTTATGACACATCCCATGTCTGATCTTAATCTGTGAGAGGAAGTTTGTCCCAAGCCTTTCATCTATTTGCATATATCATAAGAAATAAAGTCTGCTTATGTGCAGTTCTACCTGCATAACCTCCTTGTGAACCAAGATGCTATATTTTCAAAGCTTGGCTCACATGGAAACAGCATGTCTTCCACAGTGGAGGGGTCAGAATACTTGTTTCATGAGCCCTCTGGATTTATAACCCCTACATGAAGTATTAGATCTTCAGATGTTTCAAGCTGGTTATATGTTTTGTGCAACAGAATGTAATCATCATCAGGGCAACGATACCAAACCATTTAAAACTGAACAAGGTGGAAGGATATTGAATGCTGGATTTTCGTAGCCCAGAGTTAATGGAGACATCTGTGTAACCAATCAAGGGGGAAAATTCACAGTCTGAAACGGCCTGAAAGTTCACACTTCCACATGTAATAAGGCGTGCGTTTGGAGACAATAATGAGAAACACAGAAGCTCAGTTGCAAGTGCTGTAGACGGACTTTGCTCCATTTAAAGCAAAGGGGGGAAAAAGGAAAATGTATCTGCAAAATTTCACAGGGATCTCTCTCTCTCTCTCTCTCTCTCTCTCTCTCTCTCTCTCTCTCTCTCTCTCTCTCTCTAGCCAGCAGTCATTTATGATGACAGCTCTATAAAAGTCTTTTGCTTTTGAATGCCTCTAAAGTATAACTGCTTATATTGGTGTAAGGTTTCAGTTTTAATTTATCGCCTGTGTCTGCTGAAAGGACACTAAAATATTTTTTAAAAGAGATTGAACTTTTTTTTAAAAAAACAACAACAACAACCTGAACCTATGATCTTTATTTTTTGCCTTGGTAGTGTGGTGAGATCGTAAGGTAACTTCAGCAGAAAAATCTTGTCCTACTGAGGTATTGTCTTTCTGTAAAGTTGGCATTATTTTCTTCTCCTTCTCATAATTCATAGGAAAGCAAACCACACTGATTGTTGCATCATGTTTCAGCCCTAAAAACTGGACAGCATCTTCTACTGCAGTTGACATCTTGAACCATCATACATCTTTCTGGGTTGCAATCAAGCCAAATGACATACATGCCCAGCTTTTTTGTTGTTGTTGTTGTTGTTGTTGTTGTTGTTGTTGTTGTTCCACTAGATGAGGTGCAGATTAATGCATCTGTATTCTAGATAGATAAAGTCACTCTAGTGTTGGAACTCCTGGCGTATTGAGTAAGTGCAGTTTTTTTGGCAGCCTATAGTGATTTGTTAATGTTTTATGCTGAGATTCCTTCTTATTTCCAGTCAGGCCAAAACACTCCCAGAAAGACCTCATCTTCATATCCTGCTAACTGTGATACTTCGTGTCTTACTAACTGTGGTGAAAAGCTCAACGAACATTTTTAAAGGATAAATTAGCTTGGTTACCTCCTCACACTATTCTGAAGGTACTTTAAATTCACGATTAGCTGTTGCAGTTTAAAAGAACACTCTTGTCTTTTCCTGGTGTAAAAATGACCTTATTGACAATTCTGAGAATGAAAATCTTTTCCATTCCCCTCAGACCCCAAAGCTGCTATAGAGACCGCCATCCTTGGCCATCCTAGCTTGGATTTGTTTATTTACCATACCCAAATGAATCTGTTTGTAATTCCTGACTTGTCCATTCTGAAGTGCTCATGAGTGCTCATGAAGTCTCAAGTTCATTGTTTTTTGAAAGAGCCCTGTTTCTTGAAGACAGGGTTAGAAGTCTTCTGAATGGCCACTAGATAATGATTTTAAAAAGTCAACTAGTATTCCGTCAAGACAAAACTATCCCACTAGGTCAATTTAAGCAGGGAAAGAGCTAAGCTCTGTTAGCTGTACGCTGCTGGTACTTTTCAAAATATTAGAGCATTCCAAGTTTTTGACTGCTTCTACCAAGGAAAAGATTCACATGGCCCTACTTTATCCTGCTTTTATTACTTTCTTGAGGAGGATGGCACAAAAGTTGCCACAATTGTTAAACTACTCCTGGACGTGTTTTCAAACTTGCAAGATTCTGCTAATGTAACTTTTCAATAAAATAGAATTGGTTTATCCATTCCAGCTGAGTTGCCTGATCATCAGAGGCTTTTAAAAGCCAAAGTGGTTGTACAAAAAATGCTTTTAAAAGTAAAAAAAAAAAAAGTTGGCCATGCCCACCCAGTCACATTAACCCCACCACCACCAAGCCACGCCCACAGAACTGGTAGTAACAAATTTTACATTTCACCATTCCTTTTTTCCCAGCTCAAGGACCAGAGAAATCAGAAGAACAGTCCTATCATACTATCTATTCTGCTGCTGGAGGAGGTTTGGACAGATCTCTGAAGATTATTACAATGTAATAATTTATTGGGGAAATAGCAATGAAAGAAACCCAAAACTGACCATTGAAGCTGGCAATCTATCATACAAATGACCATATATACAGAATATTGAAAACAGTATTGTTGAAAATATATTTTAAAATGCAATATTTTGACTAGAGGCAGAAGTTGTGAATTCCTGCAACATAGGATCAACACTGGTTCAAATGTTTCTCTTTTCTACAAAGGAATAAAATCTTGCTTCTGTCATCACTTCAAGAAAGAAAATTTTCCCCCACCCTCCAATTATTTCTTCACCAGAGCCAACATTTTTGAAAACTCGCAAGTAGGAGAGAGAAGGCGGAGGGGGCAAGGAAGAAGACTGGAATCTTTTCAGGAAAACCAAACAGCGTAGACACTTATTTTTCTGAGATAGGCAAGGCTTCCCACCCCCCAAAGCTAAAGAAAAAGAAAAGACATAAATTTCAAATTAATGTGACGTAATTAGCCCACAGACGAAGAGCTGAACACGTTTAGTATGGCTTGCACGTACTTTAGATGATTTTTAGAAATCCCTGCATTGTCAGCAAAAATGAGAGTTTATTGCTGGATCTAAAGGTTTCGTTTTTCTTTCTTTTTATTAATGACAAACCACCAACTGGTAAGGCCAACAAAAACGTTCAAGTTAATAAAGTCTGTCAGTGCAATAATAAAAAGAAGAAGAAGCTGAAATGCCCTGGGTTCTCAAAAGTTCAGGCTGGTGCAGGGCTCTGCTGTTCTCACATTCATGCCTACTATCAAAAGTGTGAATGTGTGTCAAGAATGCTGTAAAGCTGAATGTCTAACAATAAGAGCATTTCCTAGCTTTCTATGTAAAATTAAAGCTGCCTCCATATGGCCACCTGGACGCAGAATGTTACACAGTTTTGCACAAACTCCCAGTGGAAAAGTTTAGAATCTGTTTCTTAAATCCATTATGCACCTGGGGAACAAAACAAAACAGATACGAAACAAACAGAAGCCTTGCCTGTGCTGTGAAAATACAAGTTGTTTTCTTGGCAAGGTATGTGGGAAAAGATTTTGACCTTTTCGTGCTTATAGACGCTCGATATCAAAAGTACAGACAATTAAAATGTATTTAAAATTTGAATTCAATTTCATTTAAAAATAATTTAAAATGCATGCTGGCAGGGGAATTCCGGGAGTTGAAGTCCATTCCTCTTAAAGTTGCTAAGTTTGAAAAATGTTGCGCTAAATCACTAGAGGGCAAGTGCATTCTGAACTGTAGTTCCCAGCATCTGCAGGGGTAGGTAGATCATACTGTAGAAGCCTAACAATGAATTAGATATTTTGGATAGTTTCAGATTTGTCTTCCAAGCAGTGAAAACAGACATTCTGATATCATCATGAATTTGTATTTGCAGCTGCTAGGCAATGAAGCTAGTGTGACAATGGCAAGAATTAGATGTTGCTTTCCCCATCTATTCCAATCTCATTGACTTTACCTAGTGTAATTTCTTAGCTTTGCCTATAGGGGGCACTCTCTTCTGCCCCACTGGTCACAGTCACTACTTCTTCCCCATTGGGGCACAAAGCTGAATAAGGAGTATGTGCATTTGGCTGCTGTATAAATTATTGAGGCTAAACAATTGAAAATTGAATAATTGTAGACGTGCTAATTGTCCTGTGTGTTATACACTGAGAATCATTATGTTTTCAAAAATCAACACAATACTTGCAAATAGTATTGCTAAGTGTTTGACACTTAGTGATTATAGTTCAGGCAACAGAACATAAGTGTGGAATCCATACACAAACCGTTTATAGAATCGATATCTCCTCTTCCTCCCTGAATTAGTCATCCCAGTGGCCTAAGAAAGAAATGCATCTCAGTACATATTTTCTACCTTTGTAGATGCACAAACCAAAGTCCCAGGATGATCACTGGATTTTTTTAAAAGAACAATGTTATTCTCTATCACTTTCTCAACATTATTAATTTCTTTTTTAAAATCTCCATTGTTGTGAAATTCAACCTTTTTATTCCAAATAGATAATTTTGCATTTTACTTTCTATGCATTGACATGACATTGATGTGCATCAATAAATTCATCAAAATGTGCGCACACCTGCACATACACTAGATATGTGCAGGTGTGTGCACATTTTGATGAATTTAGATATAACTAGATATAATGTCAATTATACCCACAGAAACAAGGAAGAACCCATGACTACATTCTGAAGTATTTTTCAGTAATGTGGACCAAACTCATACTCAGACAAGTGTAAACTCAGTCTCTTAGGGTTAATTATTTTTCAATGCTAAACAATTTACCATTGTTATATCCTGTTAGTGAAGTGTAAACAAGTTATAATTCGATGTACCAGCCAGGTTTAATAAATGTAAATTTCTTGCTACAGCAGTTATACAGATTTAATACGGATGCATACTAATTTGAGGTGGCATTAAAGGAAATAATATGCTTCAAACAATAACAACTTTACCCAAAAGCATCAAAACTTTATAAATACAATATACTGTAAAGAATGCCCTGTATCTAAAGATAGACAAGGGAGAAAATAATACAATTCAGATGGCAAATCAGTGTTGAAATGAGACAATCAACTAACCTCAGATCATTTAACTTTGATCATTGGATCAAGAACAGATCATAGTTGTATTTAAGACTTTAAACAGCCAACTAATTTTGAATTCAAGTTAAAAAAAAATCCCATCTACTCATCTGCAGGACTTGTATGATGCCTGGAGAAGATGTGACTTCTTTTAAGAGTTACTGCCAGGTGCTTTGTTCTTGCCTCCAGATCTTGAAATCATATCTTTAGGATTGCACAGTCTTAATATGTTGTTGTTGTTAGTTGTGAAGTCATGTCCAACCCATCGCAACCCCATGGACAACATTCCTCCAGGCCTTCCTGTCCTCTATCATCCTCTGGAGTCCATTTAAGCTCATGCCTACTGCTTCAGTGATCTCATCCAGCCACCTCATTCTCTGTTGTCCCTTTCTTCTTTTGTCCTCAATCTTTCCTAGCATTAGGCTCTTCTCCAGTGAGTCCTTCCATCTCATTAGGTGACCAAAGTATTTGACTTTCATCTTCAGGATGTGGCCTTCTAAAGAGCAGTCAGGGTTTATCTCCTCTAGGACTGACCAGTTTGATTGCCTTGCAGTCCAAGGGACTCAAAGGAATCTTCTCTAGCACCATAGTTCAAAGGCCTCAATTCTTTGGCTCTCAGCCTTTCTTATGGTCCAACTTTCACAGCCATACATTGCAACTGGGAAAACCATGACTATACCCACTTTTGTTGTCAGGGTGATGTCTCTGGTTTTTAGTATGCTGTCTAGATTTGCCATAGCTTTCCTCCCCAGGAGCAAGCATCTTTTAATTTCTTGGCTTTAGTCCCCATCTTGGAGCCCAGGAAAATAAAATCTGTCACTACCTCCATTTCTTCTGCATCTATTTGCCAGGAATTGAGAGGGCCAGATGTCATGATCTTAGTTTTCTTAATGTTGAGTTTCAAGACAACTTTTGCACTCTCCTTCTTCACTCACATCAAGAGACCCTTTAGTTCCTCTTTACTTCCTGCCATTAAAGTGGTATCATCGGCCATATCTGAGGTTGTTGATATTTCTCCCAGTAATCTTAATTCAGCTTTTGATTCATCTAGCCCTGCCTTACAGATCTAATAATCCAGTGTGTTTGCTGTGCAGAAACACATAAGCACAGTATAACTATTACAATCTGGTAACCCTCAAAAATAAAGTCTGTTATGAACATATTGAGATGGGCACGATAGCTAAATGTAAGCACTTTTGAGAGGTTTATTAGGAGTGCAAGCAATGAATTAACTAGAAGAAGGGGGGAAAAACCCCTAGGTTTTTCCTAAGAAGAAGATGCCATCAAGTGGGCTGTCAAACTGATACTTGTTTGACTACTTACTGTCCTTGTTTAGACACTTTCTTCAGTGGTCCTATGGTAACTCATTATTTTGGACAGCAATGCACTTAAAAATGATACTGTCACTGAATGGTAAACCCACTAATTAGCCATCACTGTCAAGTGGATTCCACTAAGTGTCATTTGGCCAAGGTTGCGTGTTACTGGAAGCTACAACAAATTCACTGGCCATTATGTTGGCAGGTTGGAAAAATACAGACTCATGACTTTGTGCCACTAGTTAGGTTCTGATTGCTTTATTCTTGGCCAACTCTTGATGGATTTTTTTTTTTCCTTCAGAGGAGGAAGTAGATTTACTATAGCCCTGTCATTTTTGCTGATCCTTTCTGGTAGGCGAAATGCAATTTTTGAACTTCTATCAAGTATGAGGAATATGATTGTTTTCCAGGATCTCACAAAAAAGGTAGTAGAGAAGCCAAATATTATCTACTTCTGTCTAACTGATCTAACTAATATTTAATGGATAGCATTGGTTTTTTGCAGGTAAAATATTGTCAAAATAATTTGCCTAATATTGGACTATGGTTACATACATTAAAAAAAAAATATCCCTCAACATTCATAGACTAGCAAGCACCAAGACACAGGCACCATCAACACAAATACCAATATTTGTAGATTACCCCTATAAGAGAATATTTTTAGCTCAGATTTGAACTGTGAGGTCATTGGTTCTCTTAGAGCGTGGTTGCTTTCTTGAAAACTTTTCATTACCCAACTAGCTAACATCATCAGTTCATTGATGAGATTATCTCTCGGACAGTTTTTGAGCGTGAACAGGGACCTTGATTGTACATATACTTCTTTTTTTCATTTTGCTGAGGTAAAGAACACATCAAAGATTGGGATAAAACAGGGACATCTATAGCAGGGGTCTCCCAACCTTGGTCCCTTTAAGACTTGTGGACTTCAACTCCACAACTCTGGGAGTTGAAGTCCACAAGTCTTAAAGGGACCAAGGTTGGAGACCCCTGATCTATAGGGTGCAGATAAAAAAAAACCAAATAATGATCACTCTTGCTTATTCCTATCCCTTGTTATGTGTTTGTTTTAACTTAGAATGGACATTATTCCATTCTCCCCTTTCCATCTGAAAAAAAAAATCAAAATTGCCCATTTTTCTGAAAAAAAATAAAAATAAAATATATATATATACACACACACACACACACAAACACACACACACACACACACACACACCTGCAAGGGGATGATGAGATTATAACTGCAGCTAACAGGGCAGTTATGCTTTTCTTTTCTAGAATAAAAGAAAGCTTATTATAGTTATTAGGAAGTCCTTGTATAGATTTGCTCCACTGAATGGACCTGAAAGCTATGGACAGGCGAGGTCTCACAGATTCTATTGCATACAGCTTCAGCGTTGCTAAAATTGCCATCACTTTCATCTACCAAACGAAGAAAAAAAAGAGAGAGAGGTATTTGGAGGCAGGATTTTATGCCTGAAAGAAAACAGATTGTTCTAACGTCAAGCTTCTATAAACATATTTTTACAGCATTTCTCTGCCTACCTTTTTGTTGGGAATGCCATATTCATTATCTTCTTTTTGCAGCCCTGTATCTGCCAATATTGTTAATAATTGCCTTGCCCTGCTTTCCTAGTAAGTAAAGAAAATGAAAATAGAGAGAGGGAGGGAGGGAGGGAAGACTATTACTGTAGGCGTCCGAAAGATTTTATGTGTTTTTAAAACATTCAAATCCCAGACCTAATATTATGGGCTCTTTAAAGATAGTGATAGAAAGCAAAAGGCGATTACAGCATAATCTCGCCTGTCTTTACCAATGTTTCCAGCTTTATTCCTCCAATCTAAAATTTCAATACTTTGATATTCTCAACCTGTAGAATTGGGCAACTCAGTTGACAGAGGATGGCTTTGAAAAATACAAGTTATAATGCCTTTTCCTCTTTTCTCTTTTATTTAAATGCTACCTCACACTTTTTATTTTCATGATGTGTACATATTTTCTGTACACTTCATCTTGCTAGTAAGAATGCCTGGAGGGCTTTCGTTTTTACTGCTGGTGGAACAAAGCACTGTTTGCATCCCCCCCCCCCGTCTAATTTATTTGATGCTAAAATGCTGCGGCTTATTTTTATAAAGAAAACTTAAAAGAAAATTAAACGCGTTAAAGCAGATATAAACTTGTTGGATTTTTATTTTTACCTCCGTCTTTCTGCAACAAAGCAATTAACAGAGCCTGCCTATCCAGCATGATGGGTGACACTTTCAATACATAAAGAAATGCAGGCGCAGCAAACCTAAATTACCTTTGGTAAGAAACAATGGGGAGCTATCTCTCATGGCTTAATAAGCAACAGAGGTTTTTATAGAATTAACATGAAGATTCAAAAGGCTTTTTATTTATGACTTGCTAAAAGTTCTGCAAATTTTGGAGGAGGAGTAATAAAACAACACTTGATGTTTTGAGAGCAATTTGTGCCAAGGAACATCATCTGAAACATTTATTTATTTATTTATTTATTTATTTATTTATTTATTTATTTATTTATTTATTTATTTATTTATTTATTTATTTATTTATTTATGCTGTCCCCTCAACCTCTCTCACACACAACCCTGAATTAATATTCCCCAGAAATTCCCTTTGCCAACAAACAGAGCGCCCTGAAGGAGTTCAAGGCAAGGCAAGTACACTATGTCAAGACAAGTCCATAAAACCAAGGCAAGTCCACAAGAGAAAGGGTAAGTCCAAGAAGCAGGGCCAAGTTCACAAAGTCAAAGTAAATCAACGGGACAGAGACCAATTCTAGAATCCATGAAATATGATCTTATCCAAGACAAGAATCATGAAAACAGGAGCACACACAGCCAGGAAACTGACACATTGTTACGAGCATAGTTCCCCTCCTGCTGTGCTAAATAGCCAGCTTCTAATGCTGTCTTGTACGTAGTCAGGCTAATCTCCGTTGCTCCTGTCTTTTCTCCACCCTATGTGATCTCGGATCAGGTGAAAAAGCCAGTTCATCCTTCCTGACAGTATGCAGTTACAAGCTCTACCCACCTAAGGTCGCAGGTTTGTTATGCTGCAGTTGTGACTCAACTGTCCCACTCTCAGCTGGCTGCTCATCTAGTCAGTTTTTCTATAGCTGCTCCACCTCTCTTGGACTCGCAGCCCCTTACTTGGAGCCATAGGCCACCTCCGTTCCTGCAGTCCGTGGGACTGGCTCATCATCTTCCAAACTAACATCTGGAGGGGTGTCTTGGAAAGTGTCCAAAGGAGCCATCACATCATATTTCTTAAACACCCATCTGCTTTTGAGTGGTGTGCTATATAAATAAACTTAATATTAAAATCAGAATTAATTTAAGATTAAATTAATTTAAATTATAAAAATAACCTAAAATTTCAAAAGATGAAAAATCCCAAGATTGTGGGTTAGGAGTTGTTAGCCCAGAAAGGAGAGTGGTTCGTAAGGGCCAGCCAGACACAGGTCTCGGTGTCTCCCATGCAAGGCTGCACATCCAAGTTTTGACCCCTTTGTGGAAGGCCAGAAGATTTGAGGGCTTTTCGCACCTCTCAGGGTAGGATGTTGCATAATGCAGTGGAAACCCTCTTCCTTAATCCCACCAGTCAAAATTCTTTGAAATAAGTGGAACTCTTTCATTCTTTTCAAAAAAGTTCACTTGCATGTCCCAATATTTATTTCATTACGTTTGCATAGCAATTTGGTCCTGAAGCTATTATTCCTTCAACTATGATTTTTGGCAGACAAAGTTGCATTCCCATCATGAAAATGCACCTACAGAGAGATGTGGAGTAACATATGAGGGTCTACCAAGGATTTAGGATCCTTTCTGATACAACATATCAGCTAGAGTACAACTTGCATCTATAACTTAAGCAAAGGGTTTCTGTGAGAAGTTTAACTACACAAAGACTACACAAATTTCCTATCCATTTATTCACTTTCTTGGTGGTTTCTAAGAATTCCAAAATCAGTCAGATTTTGGAACTCTAAGAAACCACCAAGAAAGTGAATAAATGGATATGAAATTGTTAAGAAATTTTTCAAGGACTTCCTCATTCATTTGTGTTAGCTATCTCTGTCCTTTCCCCCTGAAATCAGTGGTAATTTGTAAGTGGACACAGAGCTTAACATACACAACACACATACACATCTACAATGTTATGAAATCAAAGGCAAACATAGAGCTGTCTATCTAATATGCACACAAAAAAAAAGAAAATAACCATGATGGTTTGGGGAATGAAACACTTATTTTACTTTTGAAGCCAATGATAAAACAACTTTGCTCACCTTGACCATAAAATATATCCAATTACAGTGAGGCCTACGATATATCTATATAATCCAAGGACATATGCCAAAAGAGTGTATAGACTCAGATCACTTTTATAATGGACATATTGTAAAAATATGTAGGCATATTCTTTTTAATTAAGTTAAAAACAAACCATTTATGTATAATGAATTTGGCCCAATGGGCGTTCCTATATACTGAGAGGCAATGCAACGGAGTGATTAGATGGATCTAAGACAATTTAAATCTGGTTTCAAATTCTTTGTCAGAATCTAATTTATTTTAGCAAAGATTGTTACTTTATGTAGCAAAGATCAGGTTTGAGGATAATCAGAAGAAACTATGAGTCTTTTATTGTATGCGTACAGAAAGGAGAGATAAAAATATTGAAATAAAATAATTTTATGGTGAACTGCAGCTAATTATGAAACATATAATATAAATGAATTTTATAAGGATACCTCCCAATATTGAAGTGGAAAGATAAACTATACATACACTCCTTAATATTCAGCAATGAGTAGAACAATAAGAGATTATCTGTATTAATAATGCTGATAACGTAACTGTCTGTCTTTCTTTAATCAACACGAACTAATTTCATCTTTTTGTGCCAAGTTTCTATAAAGTTATTTTGTAATAACTACTGTAAATTACAGCAGTTATTAAGTACAGATTAGAATTCTGAATATTTTGGAATAATTTTGCATCATGTTAAACATATACATTTAATTAGATCTACAAGCTTATGGAAAGCTTATACAAGGTACATTTTAGTAGCTCTATTAATTGTAATCTTTGGTTAAATTGAGCTTTGAAACTGAATGAGAGTTTCTTAAATTCATACACAAACTCTTAGTAAAAAGAATATTGATTATGCTATACAGGCTGTAATATATGTCTGATAACTGATACATTTTCATCATCACCAACGGCTATTGTTAAAATAACACAGTGTATGTCAATCAATCTTGTGATGCTGGCTGTCATGACATTTGGTGCATTTGTCTTTATTAGAAATTCCTTGCCCCTCACACCTTTGGTATTGTTTTTATTTTTCAATAATAGAAACAAAGCATGCTGGGAAGAAAAAGGGAAGAATACAATGGAATTGATCAGTTTCAAAATTGCAGTTGAGTGTTCCCACTGTCAGAAATTTAGAAAGGTTCCTTTAAAAACACTATGGGATAAAAATTGTTCAAAATCTACTGGACATGTATAATTCAGTCACTTGGTGATTGCTCAAGATGTATAATCTTGAGGGGCCTTTAGGGGCCGGAATAGCTCAGGCTGTTAAGAAGCCTGTTATTAGAACACAGTAGCCTGCAATTACTGCAGGTTCAAGCCCGGCCCAAGGTTGACTCAGCCTTTCATCTTTTATAAGGTAGGTAAAATGAGGACCCAGATTGTTGGGGGGGCAATAAGTTGACTTTGTAAAAAATATACAAATAGAATGAGACTATTGCCTTATACACTGTAAGCCGCCCTGAGTCTTCGGAGAAGGGCGGGATATAAATGTAAACAAAAAAAAAAAAAAGCTATAGAGCCGTGGTGGCGAACCTATGGCATTGTGCCACAGGTGGCACACAGCATCCTTTCTGTGGCTACCTAAGCCGTCACACTAATTCAGCTCTACCGTGTCTGCACATGCCAGCTGGTCGTTGGGTCTCTGCAGAGCATGTTCAGTGGGTGAGGCACGTGTGGGGGGGCATGTGCGCATGCATGGGGGCGGGACACGTGTGGGGGGTACATGCACATTGCATTTTGGGGGTTCGGGCACACGTGCACATTCACGCACTCGCGCACTTTGGGCACTCGGTCCAGAAAAGGCCATCACTGCTATAGAACATGTTCGCAAGTTCCACAAGGTTTGGTTGATATAAACATTCACATCTAATGAATTTGTAAAGTTTACTGATTAATTCTCTAGAGAAGCGCCTGCCATACAGAACTCTGCCCTTACCAGTTAACAAAATAATGCTTCTTCCTTTCCACACAGAGACTGAGACAGGCAACAGCACAATAAAACATAAAAAACTGAGCCTAATTTTCATAGCTGCTTCCCTTCCTCTTTTACATAGTAGAATTTAGTTGAGCTTCTGTTGGATCAAAATATGAGAGGTAGAGGATGGGAGTATTTTCCATTTGCCCTGGAATGGATGGATTATTGATTAATTGATTGATTGATTGATTGATTGATATGTTTCCTGTCTTTAGTACTTTTACAATAAAGTCAAGGTAGTAAACCAACCTAATACTCTTTCTCTTATTTTTCTGTGAGATGGGCTGAGAGACAGCGTCACTCCCAAGGTCATCCAGCTGGCTTTCATGGCTAATTTTATTTATTTATTTATAGAATAAATTGATCTAGCTTAGGTTTTAAATGCTGTTCTGTCTTCTACATTGTGTTTTTATTGCATATTATATTGCTCTTTGTTATGTTTTTTCAGATTTTTTTTTTAAAAAACACTTACTGTATATCCATTGCACAATTGCAGTAAACCATAGTTTAGTTAATTTAGTAGCTTAATACCGATTTTTTTCTATTTCCTATTTGCATTTTTAACATTTTCTTTTATCTTTGCAAGTCATCCAAGAGTGAGTAGCGTATCAATGGGTAGTCGTCTATATTTAATATATTAAATGAAGTCCAAATCTACTTTAGGTACGATCAAGTCTCTGTCCAGCACTATGCTCATTATAGTATTGGGAAGTATGATCTTACTCATTTTGTATATTTTTAAAGACTGTAGAGTGATACCAATATCACTCCTTTGGTGCTCTCACACATTAATCAGTTGGCGTTGACAGTATGGCTTTAGTTTCTCTTCAGAGCATATAAACATTTTGCTTTTTATATGGCTGTGTTGATAATATAGACATTTAATGAAGAAAAAACTATTATTAAAAAGATTTAAAAAATGGCATCAATTAAGAACTCTATAATTACATACTTTCTTTAATAGGGCATGCACTTGGTTGAAGACATAGCCTATGGATTGTGTTTGCTAAAAATTGGAAAAATGAGAAGTTACCTTCGCAAGATGAAATAATTAGAAAAATGATGGAATGTGCAGAGATGAGTAAGTTAACATTTGAAATCAGAGAGCAAGAAGATAAGCAATACTATAAAATATGGGATTTGTTTTATAAGTGGTTAGATGGAAAGATATGTTAGAAAAGATAAATATAAGATATATGTATGAAAGAGATGTTTATTCTGTGAATGCACATATGTTAACATATGTTAACACCCATGCAGCACGTTGCAATGAAATTGATTTGATGAGTTTTCTTTTTTATGTTTAAAATAAATAAATAAAATACAAAAAAAACGACATAGTCTATGAATCTTGAAGAACTAAAAAAAAAATGTCCCTAGAACCCTATTTTTATGCTGCAAAACATGAGTTCTGAACAGGAATAAATTGGTTAGTGGTGTTGACCAATATTGGGCAAACATGGATTATTACTGATTTTATTTCTAAACAGGATTTTGAACATCTCTAACTTAATTATTTATCTCAAGGCTTATATACATTAACTTTACTTAAATAGCTAAATATTACCCAAGAATGAGGGGGGAAATCAAATGGACTATCCCTATTATCTGTAGCAGTCATTTATAATAATATATCCAAAATCATGGCTATAATAAAAAGAAAAGGCTGCCAAAGAGGTTCTTCTTGTGGATAATAGTTTAAAATTATGAAGATGGTTAAAGTACGATGAGATACATAAATA
Organism: Ahaetulla prasina; assembly: GCF_028640845.1. Lineage (NCBI taxonomy): Eukaryota > Metazoa > Chordata > Lepidosauria > Squamata > Colubridae > Ahaetulla > Ahaetulla prasina. The sequence goes on from NC_080541.1 coordinate 158,679,800, forward strand.
AAGAACATTTTTTAAAAAAAATCCAACCTATTTCCAATGCTTATTGGGAGATAAAGCCAGGACAACAAGAATATTCTTAATTCATCTTAATTCTAAAGATGAAAAGGAGATCCTGTAGAAAACAGAATGAATTAAAAACTATTTATTTATTTACTTTAATAATTTAAAATGAGCAATATATATTACTCTACATTATGCCTATACAGTATTAGATGTAAACAAATGTCAGTGCCAAAACAGATTTAGAGGAAATCTCTAATTTGAAATACTTACAGTACTTATGTGAATATTTATAAAAAAGAACTGAAATGAGAATAGTTGGCTTAGCTTTTAGATAATTTAATACCAAAGTGCGCTGAAATAATTTAAAGAGGATGATTTAAGATAAAGAAAATTAGTGCAAATCCACTTATGAGTCCAGTGCAATAAAGTCAGTTGTGATCCCAAACTATCATTTCAAACCTGATTCTACTTTGGAATGTTTTTCAACGTTTTATTCTGTTACGGATTTTCAGTCTTTCTTTCATGCGATCTTTAGACATAAAGACTGTCAGCATTCCAGAAAACCCCTTCCTGAGAAAAGACTTTGAAGCAAACATCTTTCAAAGTTCTTTTACTAGCATAGGTAAACTGGCACCATTGGAAAAATCTGAATCTGGGGATCCAGGTTTGTCCTCAGTAAGACAAACTCCAAAATCCCCACCCTCTTGACCCCTCTGCCGATCACATGCTCCAATCTCCAACCGTCCTATCATGATACATCACTTTGGCCACTCCTTCTCCAGATGTAGGCTCGGCCTTGACCTTGACCGGCAGGAAGAATGTTATTATGTCTAATAGCCCCTTCTACCAAACCTCCTCCCTCCTATTTCCCCACACATTGGAAAGTGGCAGCGCCGAAGCCTTCGGCCTAGTATGGTTTCCAAAGCTGACAAAGACACACCTAAAGGGACAAACCAGTAGTGGTTTTCACTTACCTTCGCTACCGGTTCAGAACTGTGAGTGTGCGTGCATGTGCTTGCTTTGCTTGCGTGTGGAACTTCTGTGCATGGGCAGAACCTTCTGTGCATGCGCAGAACATCCAAGATGACGTCCAGGCAGGTGGGTGGAGCCTCCCACCACCGACACTACCAGTTTGCCTGAACCAGGGTGAACTAGTAGAAACCCACCAGTGGGACAAATGCAGAACAAGAAAGAATGAATGGAAAGTAATCAAGGAGAGGACCAATGCAGAAATAAGGAGAAATTTCCTGATAGTTAGAACAATTATTCAGTGGAACGGCTGGCCTCCAGAAGTTGTGTGTACTCCAACACTGGAGGTTTTCAAGAAGAGATTGGACAACCGATCTCTTGTCTGAAATGTTATAGGGCAGTGATGGTGAACCCTTTCGGCACCGAGTGCCCAAACCGGAACATGCACGCTCGGATGCTCATGCGTGCATTGGAGCTCCATAAACCTGAAGACCAACTGGCCGGTGTGTGCATGTATGCACGGCAGCCAGTTGGGCTTTGCATGTGCCATAAACCCAAAGACCAGGTGGCCGGCACGTGCATGCGCACCGGCCAGTTGGTCTTTGGGTTTACAAAACCAGAATAGCAACTGGCAATGGCATACATGCCCACAGAGAGGGCTCTGCATGCCACCTGTGGAATGCATGCCATAGGTTCGACATCACGGGTATAGGGTTTCCTGTTTGAGTAGGAGGTTGGACTTGAAGACCTCCAAGACCCTTCCAAGTCTATTATTCTATTATTCATAGTCCATTATGAACAATGAATGGCTATCTTTTCTCTAGATTTCAAAAGCCAGACAAAATATTACAGAGTACATAATTATCTTTATCTATAAATATACAATTGTTTCAATAGCACTGTATGTGTTGTGGTTCAGTTCAAAAACCACAAATTCAATTCCCCAGCCATTCCAGAATTTCTTTGCAAACATATGATCAACCAGGACTGAATTACTATTGGAATATTCACAAAACGCTGTGAATGCCAATAGTGTTCAAGTGTTGCTCCATAATTTGTTTTAAGATTGCACCCAAGGCTCCTATTTCTATTAGTGCTATCTTTGCTTTCTTTTTTCACAGTCATTCTACTTTCTCTCTTTTAGGTCTCTGATTTTCTCCATTTCTTCTTCTTCTATTCTGCTGTCTCCAGGCACTGCAATCTATATTCTCAAAACTTTTTTGCCTTTCTTATGTGAAGTCTGAGGTGTTGGGGGAGGATATTCTGTTTGAATGTTAAAGTCCAAAGCATTTTAGCATTTTCATTTTCTATTACTTTCTCTATGGACCTCTCAGTTCTTTCTTGCAAGAAAGTGGTATTCCTTGCAGAAATTCCAATGCACCATTGTTGCTACTTTAGCATGCAGTTGTTTATAGTCAGTTTATGTGATCTCCTTCCAAGAGTTAACTACTTGGATCTACTGTTCCTTCCACCTCTTTGCAGAGATGCCATTTGCTGGCTGTTGCTCTCTTCTCAATTCTGGCTTTATATGCATTTATTCGTAAGGCTGCATACATTATTATTATTATTATCATTCTTATGGAACAAGTATTTGTACTGAAAGGAAAATTTAGACTGTTACAGATGGTGGATTTTCCTCTTTACAATATGACAAATGAGATTTAAAACTATCAGGGATAAATTGGTTTTTTTTCCTGCCACACATTTAGATTATTATTTTTCATTTGAAAACATATCAATCTCATCTCCAAACAGCTTGTTGTAATGGGTTTTCCTGATAGATGTGCGTGCATGGATATGAGAGAGAGATTAAACACCAAATTGGTTACAAATTGTATAACTGCAGACTGCGATAAGAAGAACTAAAGGCTGAGACATCACCACCACCATCATCTTTCTCTCTCTCTCTCTCTCTCTCTCTCTCCCTCTCTCTCTCTCTCTCCCACCATGCGCCATCTCTCTCTCTCTGTCCCTGTCTCTCTCTTCAACCCGTTCCTGCACTACTACAAACTGCAGTTTTACAAGCACTTGCACTTTCAGTTCTACTGCAATTGCACATCTGCACTTTTCATACTTGAGACTCTTACTGTTGTAAAGATACAAGTCTGGCATTGTGTGCCTATTGTGGGAGCAGCTGTATTATTGCATTACACAACGCTGAAAAGAGGGTGACTACGGTAAGGAGATAAAGTATTGCAAGCTGGAGAGTGAGTATGCTAATGCTTCTGTTAAACATTTCAGCATGCCCAATATGAACTTGATTTTTTGAAATGGCTAAGTTTCTGGCCTGTACATTTAAGAAATGTGCTGTGATTTCTCTCTAGCCAATTTCTTCCTGCCTTCTTTCCCTTTGCTCATTTCTTTCTTAACTAGAAAGAAAATCTTTCTCACACTCTCCCCAAATTACTTTAACATTGTCTTGGCCTTCAGCATCTCTACCTGCAAATGCTGCTTCGTGATACAGCAAGGTAAAGGGTGGGGGAAGCATCGTGGGAGGTAGCTACATATAGAAAGTTAGATGTGGATAGAAAGTCTGAATTAGCAAAGGAGGCTGGGTTTCTAAGGGGATCTAAACTGAGCACAAAAATAATGGAGGGCTGTCATTTGTGGAATGATCCTGTGTGAGAGCAAGAAAAATGGATGGATGAGATCTAACTGGTTTATTTTTTAAATTAGTTCTCATTTATATTCAGATAAGACAAAATGAGAGCCAGTTTGATATAATGGTTAAAGGCATCAGGCTAGAAACAGGGAGACAATGAGTGTTCTGAGCTAGGCTTCCTAAGACAGTAAAAAGCACACATTTAGTCCCAAAAACTTCTTTTTATTTCAACGGCTGTGAATTCTGTTTATTCATATCCCATGATGAGTCCCAAATAGTTTGTAAAGAGTCCAACAGAAGTCTGTCACAGTCCTTTGGGATAAGGCCGATAAGCACCCATCTTTATCTCCCTTGACAAGTTGCCAGAGACCTAATTGGCAATTAGCTTTGCAAGGCCACACAGAGCACAGTCAAAACAGAGCTTTAAAATTTAAGCCGACCAGAATGAACAAAGTTGCTTCTTGCAAAGGCTCATGTGCCTTTGCTCCTCCTTTATGTCTTATGAGAGGGGCCAATCATCTCCCAGCCCTAATCCTGAGTTGTCCCTTTTGTCTTAACTTTTGTTCTTGCCTTCTGGCAGCTCTGCTCCTCCTGTTCCTCTGCCTTTCTGATGTCTGACTCTGGAGGCTCCGGAGGCACCACATAACTCCCAGATGGCCCCCTCTCTGCCACCAATGCAAAGCCTCATCCGAGCCTTCCCCATACTCCAGGACTGGCCCATATTTCTTCCCAACCTCCTCACTGTCCGACTCTGCTGCCAGCTCCGCAGGCCACTGGCAGGCCATAACAATGAGTTCTACTTCCACCTTAGGCACAAAGACAGTAGGTGACCTTGGGCCAGCCACTTTTTCTCAGCTTTAGGAAGGAGCCAATGGCAAACCACTTCTGAAAAGCTTTGCCAAGAAAATTGCAAGGGTTTGCCCAGGCAGTCTTCAAGAACTGGATTCCCTTTGAATGGAAAAAGAAAACTACAAAATAAGATATTTAATTTTTTAAAAAACAAAACACAAATTTCAAGAAACGTCTTCATTTCCCCCCCCCCAAAAAAATAACAACAAACAACGACCTTCAGCAAGGAAGATGACTGGCTCCTTTATGTCTTACAAGTCACCGTTAAATGTAAAGAGCTCATCAATCTTTTTTTAATAATCGTAATACGTTCACTTCAGAGAGAAAGATCTGGGACAGCCTAAACACAAGCATTTTTGTTTTGTTTTGAAACTAACTAAGGCCCACAAAAACAAAACTTGACCATATGCTTCAGAATTCTATTTGCAATGGGCAATTTCTTATCATTTCTGGAGGTGGGTAATCTGGATAATAAAGGTTTTATCTCTTTTCTAATCTCAGGAGCTTAACATATAGCAATAGATAACTTTCTGTTCAGACATTTAGCAGGATCAGGCCTGATTAGGACTTAGATAGAACCTTCTGCGCATGTCCAAGATGGCGCCGCCCTGCTGATCGGGGGCGCGGCGACGGCCTTTCCGGGCTCTTTTTGGGTCTGGGGGGGCCTTAATACCATCATAGGCCCCCCGCCCTGATGGAGGAAGATCCAGCCACCCGAAAACAGGGTGGCTGGGCGCTGTGCAACTCCGAGGGGCGTTGGGAGGAGCCCCGGAGTCACGGCGGAGTCACGGCGCCTTGGAGGTAATCCTGGCGGCCTGGCGGCCTGCCGAGCCGCCGCCAGCCTTTTTCGGTGGTCTGGCGGCGGCGGCAGCGGCGGTGGCGGCGGCGGGGGGTGGGGGGGCGTTGGCAGCGCCCCCTGGACTCCTGCCGGGAAGACTTGGCCAGTTTCAAAGATGGGTTTGGAGCTTGGAGTTTGGGCGTCTCCGGTGGCGATGGGAGGAGCCCCGGAGGGGCTGCGCCCCAACGAAGATCTGGAGGGCCGCCCGGGCTCCATCGGCCTCTTTGAACTTGCGGGGGCGAGGGCGGCGGCCTGGCCCTTCCCTCTCTGTCGGGCGTTGGCGCCGGTGAGCCCTGGGTCTGCTGGCGGGTTGGGCGACTGGTGTCCCCTCTCAACTGGGGGAACTCCAGTGGCCTGCTCGCGGTGGCGACGGGGCGTTCCCGGTGGCGATGGCCTGGCGGAGGCGATAGGCGGCGGCGGCCTGCCCCGGTGTTTTGAAGTGGCGGATGGCCCGATAGGCCCAGGGTGGCTGTGACCTTGCCCTAGTGGCGCGGATATTTGGCAGCGCCGGAGGAAGGCCCGCGGGCCCAGCGGACACCCCTCCACTATTTACCATCTTTATAACATCTCTACCATCGTTCCTCTCCCCTTCTTCCTTAGCCCACCCCAGGTCGTTTGTCTGGGGTGGTGAACTGACTGAGTCAGCGGTTTATCATCTACCGCACATGGATTACCTCGAACTGTTTCCCATCAGGACAGACTGGTCATGGTCACTTTACCATCTGTTCTGACCTTTGCTGCCAACTTGACCAGCCCAGGATGGCCTTGGCCGGACCGTCTCAGTGATGCGAACATTTACCGCGGCTGACCTACTTGCCCTGCGAGATGCCCCTCTCTCGCGGGTTTGGCCCTCCAGATTATCGAGGGCCCACCTTGAGGACGGGCTTTGGAGTCCCGAGAGGTGGCATGCGAAAAATAGGAGGCTTAGGGGTTTTTTAATTGGCTGTTTTAATAGACTTTTTAAGGGGAGTTTTAAAGGGGATTTTAAGGGGGGGGGAGGGAAACCGACGGGCTTGGGTTGGGGGGTGGGAGGGAATGGGTGGGTGTTGGGGGAAACCCGTCGGGGGGGAGTCCAGTTCCTGCGCATGCTCGTGGCGGGGGGTTGGTGGGTCCGAGGGTCATGGGGGGAGTCGGTGTTCCATTGGTTGAGGGTGGTGCTATTTCCACGGTAAGGGGGAGGGGCAGATATGGCGGAAGTGGGGGCTCATATTGTGTTAGGGGGGTGCGCGCTCGATGTTTGCAGGCGGTTGCGCGCCCCGAGCCCCCAAACTTCTCCCGTTCCCCGGATGGTCAGGATCCTCAGGGCCCTGGCCTTCGGCTGATGTTATGCAACGCACGGTCCGTGGCCAATAAGGCCCCCCTAATTCACGATCTTATTCAGGGGGGTGCCGCGGACCTTATGGGCGCATGGAGCCCTGGTGGGCCCAGAGGGGGGCGCCCCCCTTGTCCAGATGTGCCCACCGGGTTCCCGAGCATTCCACCAGCCGAGGGGCCAGGGTAGGGGTGGTGGGGTGGCGGTTGTGATTAGAGAGAGTCTAGAGCCGAGGGAGACCACTGTACCTCAGATTGCCGGGTGCGAATCCCTCTTTGTGAGATGGGGTCATAGATGTCAGATGGGCTTGCTGGTCGCGTACCTGGCTCCTTGCTACGTGACAGCTGCCCTGCCCGAGCTCCTGGGGGTGCTTGCTGGGTGGCAGTTGAGACCCCCAGACTTTTAGTCATGGGGGATTTTAACTTGCCATCTTCCGGCTCGTCATCGACAGTTGCTCGGGAGTTCATGGCTTCCATGACGGCCTTGGACCTGACTCAAGTAGTTGATGGCTCTACTCACATTGGGGGTGGCACTCTGGATCTGATTTTTATCTCTGGTCAGTGGTTGAGAGATCTGGATTTGAAGGAATTAGCTATTGAACCTTTGTCATGGTCAGATCACTCTCTTCTTCGCCTGGACTTTCTGACCGCCATTCAACACCGCAGGGAGATGGAGCCATTACGTTGGTTCCGTCCCAGGCGCCTGATGGACCCGGAGAGGTTCCGGACGGAGCTTGGGCCACTTCCTGAGGGTCTGGCCCACGACACGGCTGAGGAACTGGTTGCGGCCTGGGAACGGGCCGCGGCAGGGGCCTTAGATTGTGTCGTGCCTTTGCGGCCTCTGACCCGGCGCAGGTCCCAAACGGCTCCTTGGTTCTCCGAGGAGCTGAGGGGGATGAAGCGCCAGAGAAGACGCCTGGAGAGTTCTTGGAGGTCTAGCTGCCCGAGGCTGATCGGACACTAGTGAAGTCCTATACTAGGACTTACCTAGTGGCATTGAGGATGCGAGGCGTTGCTACGCCTCCTCCTCATTGCGCCGGCAGATAACCGCCCAGCCGCCCTGTTTGGGTGACTCGTTCCTCCTTCACCAGGGGAGCAGGATGACCCGTTGCAGGACGTGCTGAGGAGTTTAACGTTATCTATACGATAAAATCGCTCAGCTCGGGACGGTCTGGACCAAAATTGCAGTGACTCAGGGAGGCATCCGAGGGTGGTCTTGGTGATATTTTATGGGATGAGTTTGACCCTGTGGCTCCGAGGACATGGACAGGTTGTTGGGTAGGTTGAATGCCACCACATGTTTACTGGACCCGTGCCTCCTGGTTGGTGCTGGCCACCCAGGAGGTGACACGAGGCTGGCTCCAGGCAATTACGAGTGCTTCCTTGGTGGAGGAGTCTTCCGCCGCCTTGAAAGAGGCGGTGGTGAGACCCTCCTCAAGAAGCCTGCCTTGACCCGGCTGTTTTAAGTAACTATCGTCTGTTCCAACCTTCGCCACGGCGAAGGTTGTAGAGAGTATGGTGGCATATCAGTTTCCTTACACCTGGATGAAACTGTCTATCTAGACCTGCTCCAGTCCGGTTTCCGCCCGGTTACAGCACTGAGACGGCTTTGGTCGCCGTTGGTGGATGATCTCTGGAGGGCCAGGGATAGGGGTTGTTCCTCTGCCCTGGTCCTATTAGACCTCTCAGCGGCTTTTAATACCATCGACCATGGTATCCTGCTGCGCCGGTTGGGGGGATTGGGAGTGGAGGCACCGTTTATCGGTGGTTCTCCTCCTATCTCTCCGATCGGTCGCAGACGGTGTTGACAGGGGGCAGAGGTCGGCCCGAGGCACCTCACTTGTGGGTGCCGCAAGGGTCGATTCTCTCGCCCCTCTTGTTCAACATCTATATGAAGCCGCTGGGTGAGATCATCAGTGGCTTCGGTGTGAGGTACCAGCTGTACGCTGATGACACCCAGCTGTACTTTTCCACACCGGGCCACCCCAATGAAGCTATCGAAGTGCTGTCCCGGTGTCTGGAAGCCGTACGGGTCTGGATGGGGAGAAACAGGCTCAGGCTCAATCCCTCCAAGACAGAGTGGCTGTGGATGCCGGCATCCCGGTACAGTCAGCTGCAGCCGCGGCTGGCTGTTGGGGGGGAGGCATTGGCCCCAATGGAGAGGGTGCGCAACTTGGGCGTCCTCCTGGATGAACGGCTGTCCTTTGAAGATCATTTGGCGGCCGTCTCCAGGAGAGCTTTTTACCAGGTTCGCCTGGTGCGCCAGTTGCGCCCCTTTCTAGATCGGGATGCCCTATGCACGGTCACTCACGCCCTCGTGACGTATCGCCTAGATTACTGCAATGCTCTCTACATGGGGCTCCCCTTGAAGGGCATCCGGAGACTGCAGTTAGTCCAGAATGCGGCTGCGCGGGTGATAGAAGGAGCCCCTCGTGGCTCCCGGGTGACACCTATCCTGCGCAGACTGCACTGGCTACCTGTGGCCTTCCGGGTGCGCTTCAAGGTGTTGGTGATCACCTTTAAAGCGCTCCATGGCATAGGGCCGGGCTATTTACAGGACCGCCTTCTGCTACCGAATACCTCTCACCGACCCGTGCGCTCTCAGAGAGAGGGACTCCTCAGGGTGCCGTCAGCTAGGCAGTGTCGTCTGGCGACACCCAGGGGAAGGGCCTTCTCTGCGGGGGCTCCCGCCCTCTGGAACGAGCTCCCCCCAGGACTTCGCCAACTCTCGGACCTTAGAACCTTCCGTCGTGAACTTAAAACACACTTATTCAGGTGCGCAGGACTGGATTAGATTTTTAGCTTTTAAATTTTAAATTTTAAATTTTATACTGATTTTAATTGGTTTTATTATTTTTAGTTCAATTGGCCGGCTAAATATTTCATTTTAAAATTATTTTAAATTCATTGTCTATCTATGTATTTTAATATGGCTGTACACCGCCCTGAGTCCTTCGGGAGAAGGGCGGTCTAGAAATTTGATTAATAAATAAATAAATAAATAAATAGATGGAAATTCAAAAAGTTAGATTAGATGGAGAAGGTAACACATATCTATGACAGGGGTGGGTCCTAAATTTTTTTACTACCGGTTCTGTGGGTGTGGCTTATTTTGTGTGTGGCTTGATGGTCATGTGACAGTGGGTGTGGCTTGATGGTCATGTGACTGGGTAGGCGTGGCCAACTCAATGTCTCTCATGTCAAGGGGTACCTCGCCTGGCCCCTCCCCTCCCCGCCATTCCTTGTCACACCCAGCCTCAACTATCTATAGTTCTGCAAAAATGTTGTTCACCTTTTTTCAACTTTATTATCTACATACTATAGATCAGGGGTCTCCAACTTGGCCACTTTAAGATTTATGGACTTCAACTCCCAGAATTCCTCAGCCAGCTTTGCTGTCTTAAAGTCTTAAAGTGGCCAAGGTTAGAGACCTCTGCTATAGATGCACTTTCATGGACCACTGAAAGGAGAAAATGGCTCACATGCTTTGCCCAAGAGTGTGATAGGCAACAGGCTTTTAAGGGGCTGCTAGAAATAAGCGGGGGGGGGGGAATATTTTCCAAAGCATCAGAAGGCAAAACAAGAAGCAATGGATGGAAACTCAACAAAGAGAGAAGCAACCTAAAACTAAGGACAAACTTCCTGACAGTGTGAACCTATATAGGTTTCAGTCATAAGTTCACATATAAAAAAGTTCACATTCATGTAATACAACCTGTATATTGTTCAAAACAATCATTAGTATTATGGCTGATGTTTGACAGCAAGCCTAAAATCCCCATTTCTTCCCCACCCCACTAATCTGTTCTGGGAAGGAATCAAACTCCCTCCTCTTCATTTCCCAAATAAAATATCCCAGATAATTAAGGGATAATCAAGCTGCTAGCAAAGAACCTGCCTGGAATTCCACATTCCTGCCAGCTGCATAAAGGAAACTTTGTAAGCAGAAAACAGCATGCTTAGAGATCATAGAAAGTGGAAGCCGGAAGTTCAGCTCCATTTACAAGCAAGCAAAAAACTCATTCAAGACAGGATACTTCACAATGGAAATTGCCCAAACCTTTTTAGAAACACAAAGCCCATGTTGCACAAACCCCAAAACTTCAAAAACATTGAACCATATACGAATTCCTCCTCTTATCCAATTTGTTGTTCAGCTGACCCAGAAAAGAGCTTCTAGCAGCTCTGTCAATTTAAAACGACAGCGTTTCCCCCCCCACACACACTTCTTCTTTGCCAAGCGATCTCCTGGTTGAGAAGCGAGCCGATCAGTTGGGAGCCTTCTTGGCTTCTCAATTTAAATGGACGGTGTCTTGTTTTTATTTTTCTCTCTCTCTCTCTTCTTCGACAAGTGAGTCTTGACTTTTTCCTTCTAGCCGATCAGCTGGGAGTCGGGAGGCAGCAATAGGTTGGGGGCAGGGCCAGGCAGAATTTTTACTACCGGTTCTCCAAATTACTCAAAATAATTACTACTGGTTCTTGCGAACTGGGGAGAACCGGTAGCAACCCACTACTGATCTATGAATAAGGTAATGGAAGTCTACTTTTGAGTTATTGCTTCAAAATTTATATGATGGTGTCTATGTAGTCATCAATCCAACTGTTCATTTTTCTTTTTAGTTTGTACAGGTAGTCCTTGACTTACGACCCCAATTGAGCCCAAAATTTCTGTTGTTAAATGAGACATTTGTTAATTGAGTTTTGCCCCATTTTATGACTTTGCTTGCCACAGTTGTTAAGTCAATCACTGCTGTTGATAAATTAGTAACCTGATTGTTAAGTGAATCTGGTTTCCCCATTGACTTTGCTTGTCAGAAGGTCACAAAAAGTGATCACATGACTGGATCATACTTATGACACAGCAACAGTCATAAGTATGACCCGGTTGCCATGCATCTGAATTTTGATCACATGATCATGAGGATCCTGCAAAGGTCATAACTGAAAAACAGTCATAAATCACATTTTTCAGTGCTGTTGTAACTTTGAATGGTCACTAAATGAACTGTTGTAAATCGAGGACTACCTGTATTAGTTTTTATTGTACTTACAATTAGCACTCTTAAACCAAAGGACTTTACTTTTTCCAAAAAGTCTATCTATGTAATCTTTTTTAAGTGCAAAATGGCTGGTGGGAAAATATTGGATTTCATTTGAACTCATATGGAAGAGATTATAAACCCTGGACTGAATCTGGATCCTAGAGTATAGAGGTCTATGTAAGCATAAGCACACGTATATATGACTCTGCTCACTTATATTGTCAGCACGTTGCAAAATTTAAAATTAATTTCCCCCAAACAAATCTTTTTAAAAACAAAACTGTCAAGCTTCTAGTCCATAAGGTTGAACAATGTGAAGGGAGTGCAACATAAAATGTCATATCTTTTGGACTTTTTGAAGAAACCTGAAAGAGAACAGTTCCTCCCACCAGTGAAATTAAAGTAAAAGATACATAAAATGAAAGAAAAAAAAAACCTGGTTTTTTTTTTGCATACAAACATTTCCACTTGCAATTTGTTTGTTTTCCCAGAAAATTGTGATGTGGATCATAACTCATACTCATTCTGACAGCTAATTTGCAGCCTAATGAAATTCAGAACCGAAAAAGATAATAAACCCTAAAAACAGGAATGGTAAATGGAAATGCTGTCAAGCCTTTATTTTTATTAGCAGAGCAATTGGGTGCACCAGTAAAATAATAAAGCTCATTCTCATTTGAAGATTTGTCCATAGATGGGCTAATTTATCTTCTGTAAACATGATTCCTCTATAGAAACTAATGTCTCAATAGAATACCAAGCCATTTAAGGTTATATATGTTGGTATAGTTTTCAGTGGTATTTATGGTGGCAGGTTTAAATGAAACTGACCTAATTAAACAGAAACATGCAACATATATTTTCCAAATTTATTTCTAAAAGTTCTTAGCCAAAGTCAACTCTATTCTGTTCAGATATCCATAGATAATTTTCTCTATCTTTGGGTCCTAGGTAGGCTGTCACTACAGTTGACTACTGAATAAATTATAGCAGCTGTGCGGGTGATAGTGGGAGCCACACATTGCTCCCATGTAACCCCTCTCCTGTGCAGTCTACACTGGCTACCTGTGGTCTTTCGGGTACACTTCAAGGTGTTGGTGACTACCTTTAAAGCGCTCCATGGCTTAGGGCCAGGGTACTTACGGGACCGCCTGCTGTTACCGAATGCCTCCCACCGACCTGTACGCTCGCACAGAGAGGGACTCCTTAGGGTGCCATCCGCCAAGCAATGTCGGCTGGCGGCCCCCAGGGGGAGGGCCTTCTCTGTGGGGGCTCCCACCCTTTGGAACGAACTTCCCCCTGGACTTCAGCAACTGCCGGACCTTCGGACTTTCCGCCGAGAACTGAAGACCTATTTGGTTGTTCACGCAGGACTGGCATAGGATTTTAATAGGATTTTAATTAGTTTTAATGTTTTAACGTTTTAAAATTTGGGGTTTTATTCTAAATGTTTTAATTCGGCCATTTGTATAATAAGTTTTTTAAATTATGGTTTTATGTGTATCCTGTTGTTATTTTTTATCATGGCTGTAAACCGCCCTGAGTCCTTCGGGAGAAGGGCGGTATAAAAATTTAATAAATAATAATAATAATAATAGCAAAGATTGTGTGACATCATCACAAGAAGTATGAAGAGGAAGAAAAAGGAAGAAAAAGGAAGAAAAGGGAAGGAAGGAAGGAAGGAAGGAAAGAAGGAAGGAAGGAAGCAGGGAGGGAGGGAAAAAGAGGGAGGGAGAGTGGGAGGGAGGAAGGAAAGAATAGAATAGAATACAACAGAACAGAACAGAACAGAACAGAACAGAATAAAATAGAATAACAGAGTTGTAAGGGACCTTGGAGGTCTTCTAGTCCAACCCCCTACTTAGGCAGGAAACCTACCCACTTCAGAAAAATGATTATCCAACATCTTCTTAAAAACTTCCAGTGTTGGAACATTACAATTTCTGGAGGCAAGTTGTTCCATTGATTAATTGTTCTTTCAGGACATTTTTCCTTAGTTCTAAGTTGCTTCTCTCCTTGATTAATTTCCACCTAAATTAGTTTCCACCTTCCAGAAGGAGGGAAGGAAGGAAGGAAGGAAGGAAGGAAGGAAGGAAGGAAGGAAGGAAGGAAGGAAGGGGGAGGAAAGGAAAAGGAGGAGGGAAAGAGAAAGAAAGAAAAAAGAAAGAAAGGAAGGAAGGAAGGAAGGAAGGAAGGAAGGAAGGAAGGAAGGAAGGAAGAAAAGGACGGAGGGATGGAGGGAGGGAAAAAGTGAGAGAGAGGGAGAGAGGGAGAGAGAAAGAGAGCAAAAGGAAGGAAGGACAGAAGAAAGGAAGGAAGGAAGGAAGGAAGGAAGGAAGGAAGGAAGGAAGGAAGGAAGGACGAAAGAAAGAAAGAAAGAAAAACAAATAAACCATTTTGACTTTAATCCCTCCAAGACGGAGTGGCTGTGGATGCCGGCATCCCGATTCAGTCAGCTGCAGTCGCAGCTGACTGTTGGAGGCGAGTTATTGGCCCCAAAGGATAGGGTGCGCAACTTAGGTGTCCTCCTGGATGAACGGCTGTCGTTTGAAGATCATTTGACGGCCGTCTCCAGGAGGGCCTTCCACCAGGTTCGCCTGGTTCGGCAGTTGCGCCCCTTCCTTGATCGGGATGCCTTGTGCACAGTCACTCACGCTGCTACCTCTCGCTGGATTATTGTAATGCTCTCACATGGGCTCCTTGAGGTGCACTCGGAGGCTTCAGTTAGTCCAGAATGCAGCTGCGCGGGTGATAGAGGGAGCTACCCGTAGCTCCCACGTAACACCGCTCCTGCGCAGACTGCACTGGCTACCTGTGGCCTTTCGAGTGCACTTTAAGGTTTTGGTTACGACCTTTAAAGCGCTCCATGGCTTAGGGCCTGGGTACTTACGGGACCGCCTGCTGTTACCTCATGCCTCCCACCGACCCGTACGCTCTCACAGAGAGGGACTTCTCAGGGTGCCGTCCGCCAAGCAATGCCGGTTGGCGGCCCCCAGGGGAAGGTCCTTCTCTGTGGGGGCTCCCACACTCTGGAACGAGCTTCCCCCAGGTTTACGCCAAATACCTGACCTTCGGACCTTCCGCCGCGAACTGAAAACATATCTTTTCATTCGCGCGGGGCTGGCTTGAATTTTATTGGTCTTTTAAATTTCTTAAATTTTTAATATCAATTTTAAATGGGATTTTAGTTTTTTATATATTTTAAAGTTTCGGGCTAATTATAATAAGTTTTTTAATTTACATTTTAAATTGTACATTGTATTGTCTTTTTTACGTCTGCCTGTACACCGCCCTGAGTCCTTCGGGAGAAGGGCGGTATAAAAATCAAATAAAATAAATAAATAAATAAATAAAATAAATAAATAAAATAAATCAGCACAAAATGCAGCTGCTTGTGTAATTATTTGTGCTCTTAGAACAGTACATGTTATATCTCTGCTCTGTGACCTGTACTGGTTGCCAGTTTGCTTCTGAGTTCAATTCAAGCTGGTGGTTTTGATCTTTAAAGCCCTTTGTTCCATGGGATCCAGTTATAAGAGGAAACAATATTTTTTTTCCAGTCTGCCCATTAGACCAGGCAGAGAAAGCATTGGGTAGATACCATCTACCCAATGGATAGATCTATATTTGGCAGTTCCCAGGAGATGTACCTTCTCTGTTGTGAGGCCAACCTTATGAAACGTCGTCCCTCCCCCAAAATTATATTACCTCCATCCCTTTTGACATTCCAAAAAACCCTCAAGACCTGGCTATGTCATCTGGCCCTAAGGTCCAAAGAACCAAAGATATGTTTAGATGGCTCCATTGTTGAGGTGCTCCATCCTCTTTTTGCCTACCGGTAAGAAATTGTATATTTGTTTTTTATCCTATTTATTTCTTAATGCAGATTTTAACTCTTTTTATATCTGTTGTTTTTAATTTTGTGAGTTTTGTTATTGTTGTACACTGCCCAGAGTTTCTTAATATTAGATGGGTAGCTATACACATTTGATTAATAGATAAATCCATAATTCATCAGTTCAGTCTTTTAGTTAGGGTAAGCCCAGGAATGATGGGGAGCTGTTCAGCTGGAGTTCAGTTCTTTATTTGCTTATACATAATTGACAGAATCTTGCCAGACAAAACCCTTATTACCGTCAGGCTAATGGATATACCCTGGGAGAATCTAGAGCAGGGATGTCCAATCTTGACAACATGCTGGCTGGAGAATTCTGGGAGTTGAAGTCCACAAGTCTTAAAAGTTGCCAAAGTTGGACACTCCGATCTAGGAAATAGCTATCTTTAGTTTCTTCCTCGATTTCCTATACAGCTTTGATCTGTGCTACCTCTTATTGTCCCTTCTCCTTTTTTGGAATGTGCTGCCTCTTTCCTGGGAAGCTTCCCCTTCACTGTTGACCTTCACACTCGCTCCCACTCCAAGGGCAACATCTCTCACACAAAGGTGGTTTTTCAAGAGGCAACTAGACTTTCTGGGGTTTTTTGCTTCTCATTCAAGAAGCTTCTTCAGCTCTATGAAATGTATTCAGAGAAAAAACAGAAAGTCCAACTGCCTCTTGAAAAAGCACCTTTGGGCCAACCAGGACCTGGATGATTAAGAATCTCCATAGACATCATCTGTCACACTTTTTTCCCCCCCCACAAAAAGTCCATATATGGCTTCCAGTCTTTTAAAAAAATCTATTTTCCCCCCTTAGCCTACAGTTAGGATGTGGGGCAGAGGTGGGTTTCAGCAGGTTCTGACCAGTTCTGGAGAACTGGTAGTAATTTTGAGTAGTTCGGAGAACCAGTAGTAAAAATTCTGACTGGCCCCACCCCCATCTATTCTCTGCCTCCCAAGTCCCAGCTGATCGGGAGGAAATGGGGATTTTGCAGTAACCTTCCCCTCCCATGCCCACCAAGCCATGCCCACCAAGCCATGCCATGCCCACCAAGCCACGCCCACAGAACCAGTAGTAAAATAATTTGAAACCCACCACTGATGTGGGGCAACTGTAAAATGCCAGTATTACTCACAGTACCTTCAATTTCTCCTTGTTATTTCCAGAGGATCCAAGGACATGCATTAAAGAATAAGCTATCAAGGCTTCTGGTTTGGCTCCGCTGTGTTAATGGCGGCGATTTCAGTCCGCCCGTTCTTTGTGATTCTGTGAGAGCTGTTTAGACAGTGCTAATCTTCTGTCAACAGCTCGTAAATCTCTGCCCTCGGGCAAAGAGGGGGAGATGAGCATTTGAACTGAAGTTTGAGCCCCCAAGAAAAGCCCCAGAATGATTTCTGGTGGTTTGATGGGAAACGCTCCTTCGATAGTTCAAAAAAAGCTCCAGAGTCCAGAACGCCTCTGCAAAAGCAGAGCAAAACGCAGCGTCCATCTCCGTGACTGAAGAGGATTAATGATAAATTGTCAACACGGAAGAATCGAAAGCAGGAGGGCTGGCATTTGCTTGTAAGATGATTTTAACTCCCTGACAGAGAAGTTATTTGAAGAGTGGAGATGAAGAAAGATGGCGTTTTGTTTTTTGAAAGTGAAAGCTAAGGAAATGCTGATTACAATTGCTGGTGTGGAACCTCTAAGAAGAAAATAACAAGATTTTTTTTTTTTCTAAATGGAATTCTTTTTAAAAATCTATTTCTTTTATTATCTTTTTTTACAGTGTTTAAGAAGAAAATTTATTGGGTTTTTTTCTTTTATTCCTCCCCTTTTTTCTTCTTCTTCTTCTTGATATTACTTAGTTTAAAATGGCTTTTAAGCAAAGAGATTTAACCACTTCTAAATTATTGGAAATATCTTCACTTCAGGTACGGAAATTGAAAGAAGATATTAAAGAAAGTCTAAGGAATTTTTACAGGAGCTTATGGGCTCATCTTTCAGAAATAGATCAAAATTTAATGAAATGGAGAAAGAAATACTGGATTTTAAAGATTTGGTGGAAGAGCAGAGTAAGGAGATGAAAAAATTAAAGGAATCAATTACTCCATTATTGTTATCTAGTACACAGACAGAAGAAAGACTGAATGAATTTAACCAAATTAATTTAGATTTGCAAAGGAAAATAGATGAAGTTCAAATTAATTTGAATTTAGAAAATAAAATAGATGATATTCAGGTTAAGGCTGATAAGGCAGAGGAAGAAAGGGTTATATTACAATATAAATTAATGGAATATGCTATAAGGGTAAGGGGTTTAAGAGAATTTAAAGAGGAAAATTTGAAAGAGATTTTTATTCAGGCCTTTGCCCAGATAGAGGAATGGAACCAGAAGATTTTGAAGTTAATATTGAAAAATTTATCGTGTTAATTCCTGGTGGGCAAGGCAGAAGTGTTTACCGAGAGATGTGGTTATTTATTTTACAAATAAGAGGATTAGGTATGGAATTTTGCAAGCATTTTATAAAAATAAATTTCAAATATTAGGACAAGATATAATAATGATGAAGGAAATTCCTCCTAAAATGTTAAGAAAGAGAAAAGAATTTGCCTTTCTGGTGGATGAGCTTAAGAAACATCAGATATATTTTAGATGGGAGGTTCCAGCAGGTTTAACACTGAATTATAAAGGAAGAAAGTATTTTCTCAATACAATTTGTAAAGCACGAGATTTTTATACTAATGTATTAAAGATTGGGAATTCTTTGTTAACAGATGTTAAGTTGAATGGTGAATAGATGGTTGAAAATGTGTAAGATAGAAGAAGGAGGAGATTGTTTAACTTTATTAATTATGATTATGGTTAATTTTTGTAAATGATTTATTGTGGATATAAATGTGTAATTTTAGGGGTACTATATGATATATTAAAGGTATAAAGGAATAGGAAGATGGAATATTGTTTAATTTTGGAGGATAGATAGTAAAATTTAGGAACTTGGATTAAATATTATATTTAAGAGATGGATGTAATGTTAATTAGAATGTAATTGTTATAATAGATATATTGTGGATGATATAGGTGTAATTTTAACAATGTTATTTGACATAAGTAAGGTAAAGTGAAGATTTTAATTATTACAATTGACACTTTGGATATTTGTAATATTATTTGTTGTATATATAAATGTTAAAGATGTGAAAAGATGGACTATTGCTTACCCCTGAAGGTTGGACAGAAAAATTAAAGAAACTAAGTCGGAAATATGAACTATTTTTGAGAGATTGCTATAGGAAGAAAGACATTTTAGAAGAATCCTTGGTGAATATTGGTAGATGGGACGTTGTTTTGATATTGATTGATGAAGGTTGGATATTAAAACTACGTACTTTATTCAAGAATAAACACTAACTCAATTGGAAACTTTGGAGAATTCTAGGAGTGGAATGGTCTGATATATAATGGAGTGGAAGAAAAGTATCTTCTTTGTCTTTGGAAGGAGTGGAGGTTTTAAGGAACGACTATGGATTATGATTTGTGCTAGATTTTAATTTTGTTGTTAGTTTTATACCCTGTACTCGGTTCTCGGAAGTCCTGGGGGTGGGGAGGAAGGAAGGAGGGGAGGGGTAGAAAATGGATTGATAGTTAATGTACAAAGATGATTGAAGATGTATAATTAATGTAAGATCGGACCTGCCTGGTTACTACTTTAGAATGAAGGGAAAGAAGGAGAAGAGAGAAGGAGGAAAGAGAAGAGGAGGAGGAGGAAGGAAGGAAGAGGGGAAGAGGGAGAAGAAAGGAATAGGGAGGAAAGAGGAGAGGATGTAGATAAGAGAGGGGGAGGATGGTTATGGAAAGTAGAAGAAGGTAAAGAAGGAGAGTAAAAGGAAAAGGAAGGGGGTGGTGACCAGGCAGATCCGATTAATTGTATATGAGGGTACATTAAATATGTTATTGGATATGTTATTGGATAAGAATGTCAAAATAAAACTTTTTAAGAAAAAAAAAAAAGAATAAGCTATCAACTAGATTAATTCACATTTGAAGTTATGAATGAATGTAATCCCAATAATTGACACAAGTGTTTCTCAACACCTGTAACTTTAATATGTATAGACTTCAATTGTCCGAATTCCCCTGCCAGCATGCTAGATGCCTTGAGCTGTTAAACCACAATAAGATACCAGTGTACAGTGCTGACAGAGTTTAGCAATTCATACTTCAATAATTTTAGATCAAAGTGACCTACGAAAACATAATGGACACACCTTCCATATCTGGCATCATTCAGATATGTTAAGGCTATAACTTCCAAATATTATGCTTCTTTGTGAATCTGGAGGGTTGTTTATTTGAAGGGTATCCTGTTCAAAAACGAACACTTAAAAGATTCTTTTTTTCATTCCATACACTTTCAAAAATTGTAATGCAGTTTTTTATTCAATCCATGCCACTAAAATATATATTAGAATAACAGAGTTGGAAGGGACTTTGGAGGTCTTCTAGTCCAACCCCCTGCCCAGTCAGGAAACCCTACATAACTTCAGACAAATGATTATCCAACATTTTCTTAAAAATTTCCAGTGTTGGAGCATTCACAATTTCTGCAGGCAAGTTGTTCCATTGATTAATTGTTCTAACTGTCAGGAAATTTCTCCTTAGTTCTAAGTTGCTTCTCTCCTTGATTAGTTTCCACCCATTGCTTCTTGTTCTACCCTCAGGGTTTGGAGAATAGCTTGACTCCCTCTTCTTTGTGGCAACCCCTGAGATATTGGAACGCTGCTATGATCTCTCCCCTAGTCCTTCTTTTCATTAAACTAGACATACCCAGTTCCTGCAACCGTTCTTCATATGTTTTAGTCTCCAGTCCCCATATCATCTTTGTTGCTCTTCTCTGCACTCTTTCTAGAGTCTGAACATCTTTTTTACATCGTGGCAACCAAAACTGAATGCAGTATTCCAAGTGTGGCCTTACCAAGGTATTATAAAGTGGTATTAACTCTTCACGTGATCTTGAGTCTATCCCTCTGTTTATACAGCCCAGAACTGTGTTGGCTTTTTGGAAAGCTGCTTCACACTGCTTGCTCATATCTAAATGGTTGTCCACTAGGATTCCAAGATCCCTCTCATAGTTACTACTATTAAGCAAGGTACCACATATACTACATAAATAAGTCAAGTGGATTATTTTGTAGAAACTTCCCTGCCCTGAAAATATTAGTAACAGCTGCTTTTGAGAATCAGCTGGGAAGGGAATAAAATGCCTGGATTACTGATTCAAGAATGTCTAGCTGCTTGAATCATTTTAGGACAATTTTTAATTTTGGACCAGATAATTAGCTGCTAAGCATTTAAATGAAAGTAACCTGTCTTCTATCAAAGGACATATGATCATGGGAGCCTGCTTTAGTGTTCTCAGGATACATCTAAGAAAATTGGTGATGAGTATGCATTAGACTTGCCCTCCTTGTAAACCACATTTAATGCACTGCTTGTAACTCAGCAAAGGAATAAATGTTGTAGTTAACAAGCAAATCTTTTGAGCGCTGATTGAATTATTCAAATACAAAGACTACGACTTAAAAGAAAGAGGAGAGAAAAATAAAACTTTCGTAGTCAGGAAGCCTGGCATTCAGTTGTGATTTGGAAATAATGCTTGCATTTCAGGAGAAATAGTAAGGTCTGGTTCCTACTTCATTGATTATACCAAATGGTCTAATAGCCCCTACTAGGCAGTTGGACTTTATTGCTACAATAATTACATATGGTTAAATGTAAATAAATTAAACACAGGCTTTTAAGGACTTGCTGCCCCATCTTTGTTCAAAAACACAGTTATGCAACAGTCTTTTATAATTGTTCTCTAACAGCTGGTATTTAAGATATGATAACTGGTATTCAGGATATAGCAGAATTATTAAGTAATTGCTCCTGAAAGTCCACTCCTCCATAAAATGCATATAGCTGCTTTTAGACATATACATCTATCTCTCATGTTAGAGTTATGCCATTTCTATTCTGAGTAAGCAACATTATATAAAGGACAGAAAAAGAAAAAAAATAATGCAATGAAGTATAGCTAAACCTGGTTTACACTTACAGTTCACTAAACCTCTTAATTTTGTTCTATCCTTGCAAATCATCTTTGTTACCACTACATCATAAATTGTTTCATACTTTGCCAGCACTTTAAAATTTCCACCCCTCTTCTTTTGAAGGCTCAGAGGCTAAGACACTGAGCTTGTCGATCAGAAAGGTTGGCGGTTCGAATCACTAGTATAGGTCTCCTGCATGAGCTTGGGGGTTGGACTAGATGACCTCCAAGGTACCTTCCAACTCTGTTACTGTTACTGTCTCTTCAATTGCTGTCCACCATGACCTCTACCTCCTTCCACCCTTCCTTCTCCCTCCCCCCCGGCTCCGCCTACTTTCCCTCTCCATATTAATTTTGCAATTTTATCCCTATGTTTTCTTTTTGCACAACCAGAGTAGCTAAACTATGTTTTGTACTATGCCACATCATATAGCACAGGGGTGTCCAAAGTTTTTTGAGTGAGGGCCAAATACAGAAAAATAAGCAAAGGCCCGGGCCACGGGGGGGGGGGGGGGGCTGAAATTTTTTTGTACCAGTTCTTTGAGCGTGGCTTATTTTGGGGTGTGGCTTGGTGGTCATGTGACTGGTGGGCGTGGCTAACTGCTCATGTGACTGAGTGGATGTGGCTATGGGCATAGAAACTACTCAGAGGGCTAAAAAAGTAATTTTTGACCAGTCCTCACACTTATGACCATCCTCACATTTATGCCCATTGCAGCATTTTTAACAACCATATCACTCATTTCACAACTGCTTCTCTTCACCACGGTTACAAGATAGGGTGCAAAATGTAAAGATAGTTGTAGGTGTGAGGACCAGTCAAAAGTGTGAGGACAGGTCAAAAATAACTTTTTCAGCCCTCTGAGTAGTCCCTATGCACAAAATGCTGCAACAGGCATAAATGATGACCGGTCATAAGTGTGAGGACTGGTCAAAAGTGCGATATAGTTTTTGTCTGGAGACATTCTGCACACTTCCCCCCACCAACGCTGTTCGGCCCCTCGCCGCCCTCACCTGTTTCTCGATGCCGGTCTTCTTCTTTTCCGCCAGGGGAGTCCCAGCTGCTTTCTATCAGTCTGCAGGGTGCAAAACTGTCACGCTGGGAGATCCTGCAGCATGCAAAGAAGCCCCCAAGGGTCCCTCGGTTTGGGCACAGGTTTGGGAGCAGAGCCCCCAAAGGGCTTTGAAGCTGCTCCGAGGGGCAGCTGGGGCCCATGTACAGAGTGCACACAATAGCCTCAAGCCACAAGAGTTTTGCAGCCAGCCAGTCCTTCTCAGAGGCAGACAAAATGAAACAGAAACAAGCCAAGCGGGTGAGAGACACCTTCAAAGGCAAACAAACAAAAAAACTTCCCTTTTGGGAAGAGGCAGCGCTGTGCTAGGAGGGCCGGCTGTTCTCCCCCTCCGAGGGCCTTGTGGGTCAGCCAGGAGGCTTTGGCCCCTTGGAGGAACGACCCTGGCAATGCCCCATGGGGCACAGGGGCCACCAGCCGGCCAAGCTGCCTTGGGCCCAAAAGACTCTTTGCGAGGAAGGGCTTCATCCCCCTTGGGCATCCCGGCATCCCAGGATGTTGCCATCTTCCCCAGCTGTGGCAACACTGCGGGGGGTGGGTTGGGGTGGGTTGGGGTGGGTCTCTTCGGCTCTCTCCCAGAGCCTCCTTGGTCACTCAGCTTCCCGGACAAGCCCCCAACTCAGCTGCGCCCCCCCTTACCAGGCATTCCCACCAACTGAGCTGCATCGCCAGGGGAGGGGGGGAGGCGGTGGCTGGAGAGGGACAACCCGCCTTCGCCGCCCCCCACCTAGAGGTTCTCCGGGGAGCAGAAGCGTCCCGTTCCCGCCGGGACCCTCGGCAGCCCCGGCAGCGGGGCCCACTCAGCAGCTCAACCCTCCCATCCTCCTCCGCTCCGCTCCCCCGCCCGTCCAGCCCTGCTCTGCCGACCCGCCCGGAGAGCCTACCTGCGCGGCGCCGCGAGCCGAGGGCGCCCGGAGCAGCGCCGGAAGCTCTGCCGCCCGCCCGCCTCCTCCTCTGTCTGGTGGGCCGGGCTGGAGCCGTGGGCGTCCCGGGCGCCCCCTACAGCCCAGTGGCAGAATGGCCGGCCCGCAGCCCCGGGTGGGCGGGGGTCGCCTCAGCGGAGCCTCCCCGCATCTGCAACCGGGCGAGCAGCGGCGTTGCCATCTTCCCCAGCTGTGGCAACACCGCGGGGGGCGGGGTGGGGTGGGTCTCTTCGGCTCTCTCCCAGAGCCTCCTTGGTCACTCAGCTTCCCGGACAAGCCCCCAACTCAGCTGCGCCCCCCCTTACCAGGCATTCCCACCAACTGAGCTGCATTGCCGGGGGAGGGGGGGGAGGCGGTGGCTGGAGAGGGACAACCCCCCTTCGCCGCCCCCCACCCAGAGGTTCTCCGGGGAGCAGAAGCGTCCCGTTCCGCGGGACCTCGGCAGCCCCGCAGCGGGGCCCACTCAGCAGCTCAACCCTCCCATCCTCCTCCGCTCCGCTCCCCCGCCTGTCCAGCCCTGCTCTGCCGACCCGCCCGGAGAGCCTACCTGCGCGGCGCCGCGAGCCGAGGGCGCCCAGAGCAGCGCCGGAAGCTCTGCCGCCCGCCCGCCTCCTCCTCTGTCTGGTGGGCTGGGCTGGAGCCGTGGGCGTCCCGGGCGCCCCCTACAGCCCAGTGGCGGAATGGCCGGCCCGCAGCCCCGGGTGGGCGGGGGTAGCCTCAGCGGAGCCTCCCCGCATCTGCAACCGGGCGAGCGGCGGCTTCCTTGGGGGCCAGGACGGGGGCCGCACCCCACTGTCCACCGAGAATTTGCTGCGGGCCAATAAAAACTGACCCGCGGGCCGCAGTTGGCCCGCGGGCCGTAGTTTGGACACCCCTGATATAGCAGTACCACTATACTCTATTTCAGAGTCAGCAGGAAATCATGATCTCTTTAGTGGTTTCCGCAGTTAAAATTCCACCTCTGCCCAACATCATCCCCCCAATGAAAAGCATTTTCCAATATCTGCACAATGGTCTAGTTAATGTTGTACACATTCCATTTCTTTTATTCTTTCCTGTTCTAACAATATTATAACCTTTATTAGTTCTCGAAGCTTATGGTAGGCTAGTCAATTGTTTGCCAAAATTTGGTAGCAAAGTTTTTGAGCTTTGATAAGTCTTGTCTTGCATCCCCAACTCATTGGAAACAGCACAGCCACTGAATAAGTACTGTTGTAAAGCTGGAGTTTGAGAAAGGAGGTTCACCGTGAAGACCAGGGTGGGAGTTGTAAAGCAAGGAGACAAGACTTCTAGGAAAAGGAAAAAAATAGCTGACATTTTATTTCAACTACATTCCAATTGCAGCAAAATGGTAGGCTAATCAATTTCAGGGCTTTGCGTTCTCTAGATCACGGATGTCAAACTCGATTGTCTCATGGGCTGGATTGTGACGTATCGTGACATTTTTTCCTTTGCGGAGCCAGGGTGGGCGTGGCCTACATGTGACCCGCAGGCAGCCAGTTTGACAGACCTGCTCTACAGTTAGTCCTGGACGTACGACCCCAGTTGAGCCCCAGATTTCCATTGCTAAGTAAGACAGGTGCTAAGTGAGTTTTGCCACATTTTATGACAATTCTTGGCCCAGCAGTTGCTAAGTGAATAATTTAGTCATGAAGCGACTCTGGGTTCCATTGACTTTGCTGGTCAGAAGCTGGCTGGGAAGGTTACAAATGGTGATCACATGAGCCCAGGACAGTTCAACTGTCATAAATTTGCCAGTTGCCAAGTGTTTAAATTTAAATTTTGATCACATGACCATGGGGATGTTGCAATAGTCATAAGTATGAAAACTGGTCAGAAGTCACTTTTTTCAGTGCTATTGTAACTTGGAATGATTATTAAATGAATGGTTTAAAGTTGAGGACTATATATATATTTTAAAAAAAGGAAGACCAGAAGCTAGGATTTGAGACTCATTCACAGTCAAAAGTGGCTTGAGGTAGCTTTAGTAGCTTGAGCTCAAGGATTCTGAAGGATATTCCTATAGAAAACAGGTGGAACTAATTGGAATGATAAGCTTAGTGACACAGAAAATGACATTTTAAGGCATCTCTCTTTCCAGGTGTCACTGCACCCCATATTGGGTGCGTGCAGCAGCTAAAGAAGGAAAATGCTACTAAAGCTGTCTTAAGCCATCCTCAATTGAGATGGATACAAGCAGGGCATGTGAATGTCTCTTCTGGAAAATATTAGTGTATTATTCATATATGGAGAAAAGGAATAATGTATGTCAGTTTACCTCTAGTCCCTCATTTTTTGTTTAGTCTGTATTTATTCAGCACCATTCCTTCCTCAACCTATTTTTTCCTGGTTTTACTATTTTCCTTGCTTTATATATCCATCTCCACTGCATTCAGCTTATTTTTATCTTTTTCCTGACATACCGAAATCCCATTTCCATTTAAGAAAGTGAGTAGAAGGACATTCTTATGTAGATCCATTTTTGTTTGTTTTGATATTTATTCATTCCTAGCAACAGATGGCTGGTGTCAATTTTTTTCTGTTATTATTGCTGTTTCTCTTATTCCATTAGCCCGTTCTTTTAGGTTCTAAAGGGATATTATATTCCTTGTTTACGTGTTTCTTCAAACTGTAAATCACTCAAATATGGTTGCAAATTGGGCAACCATATAAATCTAATAAGCAGACTACAAACTGCTCACTACCTTTTTACCAACATTTGCATCATTAGAGTTCTCCATCAATTTTTCCATCTCTGGTAAACATTCTACCGTGATATGTAAATTCATCTATTTGCTTAAGTTTCTTATCACTTATGTATAACTTGCAATCTTTCACTCCATTTCCTCTGTTAAACACAACTGCTTGGATTTCAGTGCTTAATTTTCAAATCTCTACTTTCTACATTGTGAATATAATTCAAGTTCTTAATCAATTATTTAGCATCATTCGCATACAAAAATATACACCGCAGTACCTAACCAACACATCCTTTATGTTATCACAAATATTTATTGTACATTAATCCAGTGATCTCAAACTTGGCCACTTTCCATATGGGTTGAAGCCCATATTCATGTGGGCTTCAACCCTCAGAATTCCTCAGCCAGCCCTGCAGGCTGGAAAATTCAGGGAGTTGAAGTTCACATATCTTCAAGTGGCTAAGGTTCAGAAACACTGCATTAGTCTATAAAAATATTAAACTGCTAAAGGAAACATCACATATCCTTGTCTTACTTCCTACTCACTGTTTAACCATTTACTAAGGATTTCATTTATTTTCATCTATCTTGTATTGCCATCATATATCACTTTTATTGCATTCAGCAACCAACCTTTGACTTGATATTCATGCAAAATAGTCCATACTTCATTTTATCATCTGCTCTTTCTAAACCAAGCTTAACATAAATTTCAATCACACATTTCTTAGTGACTTACCGAAGAACAAAAGTCTGGTCTTTCATGGAACATTTTAAAGTAGGAAATGGAAGGTGTAGAGTAGGTTACCAGTCTTAGGTATATCCAACAGGCCACAACTAGAAGGATAACCTGATATAATTTTAAGAGTCTCACTCTGAAGGAGACAGATGGTCCAAAAATGTGAAAAATAAATAAATAATAATAATTAAAAAATACACTTTTCTACATGAACAATTGCTTCCAAAATTTAGTTTGCACCACAATTTCAAGAGTTAAGCTTGCACACAAGGAATTGAAAGAAATCCTACTTCAAGCCTCAATAAAGCATTAGAACAGGATATATGAAGAATGGTTCTCAAAGATCTATACTAAAGTACTTCTAAGGATATTATATCTTTTTGAGGGCCAAATTGTTCCTTATGGAGTAAAAGTAAGATTGCTGTGGCAATTAAAACAATTCAATTGGTACAGCAATAGATTTGTTGCAGCGGTGAAATCTACTTACCTTCCCTACCGGTTCGGAAGTGCACGCTTGCGCAGAGGTTAAAAAACAGTTTACTTCCAGGTTAAAACCAGGAAGTAATGATGATCAGACAGGTGGACAGTGCATCACGCTTCCATCGCAACTGGTTCTCCAAATCACCCTCTGCCATCACTACTGGTTCAGCTGAACTGGTCCAAACGAGTAGCATTTCACCCCTAATAGTTGCCTTTACAGTTAATATATCTAACTTCCACAATTGAGAAACTCTGTGATATGTAATATCTGTTGAATCATTCTCCTGATATGCATTCTTAAATACATGCATACATGAATAAGAAAGTCTAGGTAGGTAACATGTACCCTTACAAAAGGCATTATGATTTCTTTTTAGCAAATTTAAATCTTTGTGATGTGACATTTTCTCTTCAGGAATGTTTGCTGCTTATTCCATGGAAATTCCATTGTCTTTTTTCTTCCTTTCATTTCCCTCTACTTCATCGTTTACTTGATCCAGAAAATCTCTTTTGATTTAGATTTGGAGAAGCATAAGAGAGCAGCTATAAAAGACATCCATTTTTTTTTCTGGAGTAGACTTTCCCAACCCTGAGAACATTAAGACATGCTGGCTGGGAAATTCTGGGAGTTGAAGGTCAAACATCTTAAAGTTCTCAAGGTTGAGAAACATCGTCCTGGAAGATGTTTTCTTTCCCTTACAGAATAACATCCCTGAGAGATTTCAGTATGAGATTGGAAATATCGATATGACCTTAAGACATTTAAATGGCATAGAAATTATTCAGGAGTTCAAGAAGAATTATTTTGGTGACCGAGGGAGAAATAATCCTGAAAAATATGAACAAATAACCATTAGTTACAACATCATCTATGAGTTTTACAAGAAATTGCAGGAAATAAATTATGTCCCTTGAATTTGTCTGATTATCATATTGCAGGGGTGCTTTAAGGAGACATACTACTATGGGCTGCAGTTAGCTGAGGTATATTTTGGATAGGGGTACAGTTCAGGTTTGTTTGGACCTAAGCAGGGGTTAAATGCTCCCGGTTCGGACCGGCTTTCCCAATCCAGTAGCGATGGCAGCGGGTGGTTCCCTGGCCCCGCCCCCTGCCTCTGCTGAGCCACGCCATCATCAGAGGTTTTTGGGTTTTTTTACTTTTAAAAGCAGTTTTTTTTTCAGCCAAAAACATGCCTTTAAAAGTAAAAAAAAAAGCCTTTGAGGATCCTGCAACTCAACTGAGATCGTCAGAACCCTTTAAAAGTTTTTTTTTTAAACAACCTCTTTGGCCGAACAGGTGGTTAAAAAAAAAGTTTTAAAAGGCTCCTCTGGTGATCCCAGCTGAGTTCCTCATCACCAGAACCTTAAAAAACATGTTTTCTACAAGCTCTTCAGCCGAAGAGCTTGTAGAAAACCTCCTTTTAAGAGGTTCTGGGCTGTGATAAGGCACTTACCTAATTAACTGCTCCTTTCCAGCTGGGAAAGCCATGCTTTACATCAGTTGCATCAACTAGCAACTGAATCTGCCTGCCTGAAATGTATCTCCTCAGTCAGCAACTGAATCTGCCTGCTTTGCTGGCTGAGGAACTCTGGGAATTGAAGTCCACAAACCTTAAAGTTACTAAGGTTGGAGTCCCCTGATCTAAAAAATATAAATAAAATAATAAAATAAAATATTTGTGCAGCTTTCTGAAATTTGGTGTGTTTCTGTAGTGTTTCACTCTAACTACACAAACACACAAAATCTCACAAAGCTGTATGTGACATTTTGTGTGTGTGTGTGTGAGTCAGTTGTGTTGTGTTGTGTGTGTGTAAAGTGTGAAAACTGGTTTTTGAGCTTTTTGTGGCTATGTGACACAGCCTGAACCCTGCAACAAGCAGGAACCATTTTGGGTTAAGTGCAGTGCTTTTACATTGTGTGTGTGTGCGTCAGTTGTGTTGTCTTGTGTGTAAAGTGTGAAAGTTGGTTTTTGGTACCTCTTATTGTTTTGTATTTATTTATTATTATTATTTTATTATTTTTATTATTTATTGTTATTGGCCACGACCACCCAGTCATCTGACCACCAAGCCACGCCCACCAATTAAGCCATGCCCACAGAACTGGTAGGGAAATTTTTTAGATTTCACCCCTGCTCCTAAGAGAGTGTTAAATGATGCATTATTCCATTTGGTTGGGAATGGCAAAACAGAAACGAAGGCCAGACACTGATAGATAGAATAAATATTGTCATTTTCAGAGAAAAATGAGCTCATCATTACAGACCAAATAACATTGCAGTGCTTGAAGAGATGCAGTTGCAGTCCTATTGCAATAATTAAATAAATATTTTTTTGGGAGAAAATTGGACAGGTATAATGGCAAAGATATTTAAATGAAGACACTAAATCATACCATCCTAGGAAATGAATGGTCTCCTTCAGAAATTATACATATAATATTGTGTAGGTGATTTAACGGAACTAGCAAATCATCGACTAGTTCTGGAAAAACAAATGAAATGGGGGAAGAGAATGTTTTTGATAGAAATGATGTCCTTGTAGTAGAGATCATGACAAGGTTTGAAATAAATGGGGTACAAATGTGAAGTCAAACAATTTGAAAGCATGTAGAATGTGGAAGTTCTCAAGTTCTAGGTCAGGGGTCTCCAACCTTGGCAACTTTAAGCTTTGCTGGCTGAGGAACTCTGGAAATTGAAGTCCACAAGTCTTAAAGTTGCCAAGGTTGGAGATCCCTGTTCTAGGTGACAAATATGTTTTTTGTTTTTGATGTTGGTGTCAGATGTCTGTTAGTTTTGGGTTTCTTTTTCTTTGTTTTGTATTTTTTCTGTGCAGCTAAATATAAATAATAATAATAAAAAAATAGTCCAGTGGGTCTTTCTAAAGCAATTAATCCACTTCTTTTCCAATTGGTTTATCCAAATTATTCCAGTGAGAAGAATGAAAGAGTTGCATATTGTGATCAAATAGATTAATCAGTGTGTTTTTAAAGATGGAAGAACTTGATATTAGAAGGGGAGTGAGTACTTATGGCTTTGTTTCTATAACAAAGCACCAGTCTTTTCTCCCACTGAATCAACTCATCTAAATGTCGTAGCAATGGAACACTTCATATAACTCAATCATTCACTGGAGATCTTGAGTCTTTCAAGTTACAGTAAAAAAGAAAAGAAAAAAGAAAGAAAGCAGGAAAATTTTCATTTTCTATAATTTTTTCCTTCTCCTGAATGAGATGGGTCTGGGGAATCTATTGCTTCAATTTGGGCTGATGCCATTAAAGAAAAGTTAAGCAGGATCATACAGTTTCCCCTACAATTCTAATTTCTTTTTCATTTCTCCACTTTCAAACAGGGTATTTCAAAATTCAAAGATGTTAATCTTCTAACCAGTTATAGGCTGTAAAAAAAGATGCTTGAAAGGGAGCATTGTCCATGTTACTTTTTCCTCCCTCCCTCCCTCCCTCCCTCCCTCCCTCCCTTCCTTCCTTCTTTCCTTCCCATTGTGAGGAAGCTGAGGATGTAGTATGAAGAATCCTGGACCATAAACTAGTAATTACTAGTAATTAGCTTAATCCAGTATTTCTCAACTTTGGCAAATTTAAAATGTGTGGACTTTAACTCCAATGGCTTGATGGGGAATTCTAGAAATTGAAGTCCATATGTTTTAAAGTTATCAAGGTTGAGAAACATTGAATTTCTCTAATAAATGGCAACATAGGCTGCAAATAAATACATACATAAATAAAACAAGCAAGCCCAGAAAGAAGAGGTTCACTTAATGAGTTCCCTCATAACTTATCCCTACACTGAATCTCCTTATTGAAAGCAGTTTGACTGTTGATTCTTTGACTGCACCTTACAGTATGAAACTTGACAGTTCATTGCTTCCCCTTTTTTTGTTATGCTGACAGTATTCTTTTGTGTTTTTCATCCATTACACAGTTTTGCACATTTTAGAAGTTTTGATTGTGTTGCTTAGTGTGTTTGGGGGAAGGGGAGTTTTTGTTTTAATTACAAATCATTGGCAACCCTAGATGAAAGCTGTAAAATGAAGCTATTCTGGAAGAGAAATAAATTGGCCTTTGAGTCTCCTCGTTAGATACCTGAATAGAAAACAATGGAAAAAAGGTGAGAGTCGGAGCAAGATTTTGCCTGAGGTTTAAGGCAAAGAGTTCTATGTAGTCAAAGATCAAGCTATCCAGCTAGTTAAAAGTTGGTTTCAAGGCCTAGAATAGTTTCAGTCATGCTTTCATATACATAGTACTCATACACACATACACTGTACTCATGAACCACCCAGGTTTACATCATGGCAGTATAGAAATTTGGTAATTAAATAAAATAAATAAAAATAGTCTGTTGTGTTTGAATGAGTTCATGGAATGACTTTTATCCTAGAAGATATAGAAGCTAGAAGTACAATTAATGATGTTTATAACAACTGCAATAGTTGGGCTAATTACTAATATCCAACCACTTCCAGACAATTCACAATTCGCTATTCCTAACATGAAGTGCTTTCACTTCATTGAAAGTGTATGCTTGTCTCAGAATCTTAAGTCCAGAGTGCACGTTTGGGGAAGGGTAGGCCATTCTGCTACAACTTCAGAGCTAAACCCTGGCTCTACAGGGCTAGTAGCTCCCATGTAACACCTATCCTGCGCAGACTGCACTGGCTACCTGTGGTCTTCCGGGTGCGCTTCAAGGTTTTGGTGACGACCTTTAAAGCGCTCCATGGCTTAGGACCGGGATATTTACAGGACCGTCTTCTGCCGGCTTCAATCTCCCAGCGACCAGTGCGTTCTCACAGAGAGGGACTCCTTAGGGTGCCGTCAGCCAAACAATGTCGACTGGCGGCCCCCAGAGGGAGGGCCTTCTCTGTGGGGGCTCCTACCCTGTGGAACGAGCTTCCCCCTGGACTTCGACAATTGTCTGACTTTAGGACCTTTCGCCGCGAACTTAAAACCTATTTGTTCCGTCTCGCTGGACTGGCTTGATCTTTTAAAATTTTTTAATCTGATTAATTGGGGTTTTAAATTTTTAATAATTTATAGGGGGTAATTGTGTTTTAGTCTTGGCCAATTGAATGAGTTTTTTAAGGGTTGTTTTTAACTGGCTGTTCACCGCCCTGAGTCCTTCGGGAGAAGGGCGGTCTATAAATTAAAATATTATTATTATTATTATTATTATTATTATTATTATTATTGTTGTTGTTGTTGTTGTTGTTGTTGTTGTTGTTGTTATTATTATTATTACTATTATTATTATTGCTAATTTTTATCCTCAACCAGTTCCTCTTTTGTCCCCAGATCAGGATTCGTCTAAGTGGACAGTGAAAAGTACTCTCAAAGTTGGATCTCTCTGCAAGCCATCCAGGATATCGCTTAATAGGAATTATATCAGGTTGGAAATAGTCATTACTTATCAATGTGGAGAATCAACATTAAACCATATTGCTATTCTTTAGGACAATTCAGAACCCTCAGGTATAAAACATGAAGAATATCCATTGCTTGAATCTACTGCCATCTGTAGAACTTCCTCTTTTTGCCTCTAGCTTCCTTTTGGAAGTACATATTAAAGAGCCATGAAACTTTAGTGTTGGTGTAAGTTAATGGAAGGCATATTTGTTCTAGGGTGGTCTCTCTGGAGAAAGGGAGGTTGTCTTTGGAGTATTGTAATTATCTCCCACTCCACAAGAGTTTTGTATAGTAATTAGACTTTAGAGAACTTTATAAAGGCGTTAGTAAAACCTCTATTGCTACTGATTAAGACTCGGTAGCATTG
Source organism: Ahaetulla prasina (assembly GCF_028640845.1). NCBI lineage: Eukaryota > Metazoa > Chordata > Lepidosauria > Squamata > Colubridae > Ahaetulla > Ahaetulla prasina. The sequence continues at coordinate 158,713,075 of NC_080541.1, forward strand.
GATTCTCTCCCCAACTAGGTCCCAATACAGTAATCAGGTTTCTCAAAATCTATAGTTGGGCCCAAGGGAAGCCTTTAAAAGCTGAACTGATACCCAGGCTATAGTTAATAGGACAGAACTTACTGCTGATGAGGCAATAGCATTTTCCCTATTCTTATCTCCTAAGCATAGAACTGGGTGAGGAATTCCCTCAGTTTGTAGTTCAGTGAACATTTAAACTTACAACGTGCACTTCACAAACCTATTTGCAAATTTTAAGGACTTGCGGCCCCAAAATTGAAAGTTTGGTGATGCGGTTCTTAAACTCAAAATGGATGCATAAAAATGTGTACAATAGGATACATGAACAAAAAAATTATTATATTGGGGGAACAATTGCTTGTAAAAATGATCTTATTGGCAAAAATAAAGAAATGTGTATACTGGGAGGTATGTGTAGAGAATACTTTAAAATTTCCAGCTTGGGGGGAAAAAACAGGTGGATGCACAAAATGAATTTAAGAATGGAGAAATTGGACAATTTCTGCTACAAAAAAACCCCTGCAATTCAAATACTCTCCAATGTTACCAAGAAAAAAAAAGGAGGAAGGAGAAAATGGAAAAGAGAGAAAAAGAATGAAAATGACAGTTGGATGAAAAGGTTAATGTTAAAGCTGATGTTTATGGGTATATGGGCATGTGAAAAGAAAAGTATGACATGAATGTTTTTGTCTTTTTGTACTTTGGATTCTAACTCACTACTAGCTTACTCTGTGTCTCTGTGTGTGTGTGTGCGTGTGTGTGTATTGTATGTATATATATATTGTATGTATGTATATACATACAATATATATATATATTGTATGTATATACATACAATATATATATATTGTATGTATATACATACAATATATACATATACATATACAATATATATATATATATATTCGGGACTTTTCCAGTGTAAGGTTGAGAGTATCTTGTGACATTTCGACAAGGTCTCACTCATCATCTGCAGGCTGGTGCTTTCGGCTTCATGCTTATGCGAGCAAAGCATGGTTGGAGTTGCCGTCTCTACTTCATCCTCACTGTATATATTTGCTCTTCTCACAAACCACGATCCATCTTTGTACTCATAAGATCACTTCTGCCTTTGTGGGACTCATCTGTATGCAGGAAATTTGGTAGTTTACACGTAGCTATAAACACACTTCCCTGTCACCAGGCAACTCTGTCTATAGTGTTGAGCTTGTCAATGACAGAGCTCCTCTATTTGAGATTATGTACATGTTAAGAGTCCAGATAACATCTGGATGCCAGGATGCTATGCTTGTAATAAATACATTCATTCTATTGTCTTTTCACTACTGATGTTTAGTATCAGAATAAACAGTAATAATGAGCATATGACGGTGTATATGTGATTCATCTAGTTTCTATGGAGATTACTCATTCTACTATAGAAGATCTCCTTGTTTTTATGGAGATTAGTCTCTTCCATTTCAATTCTTAGGAAATGATGTTCTAAAGTAGTCTAAAGTAATTTCTTATGTCAAAGAACTTTCTTGAGCAAAGTTGGCAAGCTGTGAACAATAGCTTCTCTATTATAAAGTATGATATTCTCTGTGATTACAATTGTATTACAGTTATATTAGGAAATGTTTGGTCAAAGGCTTATACATTGCACCTTACGGTTAGACGATGCTTTGAAGGGTTGCTTGAATATAATTGCTCTCCTAGTGGGTAGATATCAATGCTAACACAATAAGAGAGGCACTTCACTTCCAGGTTTGACAGAAATTGCTATCATTTCAGTGACATGGAGTGAGATCTGAAATAAGGTGAGCAGTTTTTCCTCCACATTTAGTGACAGTTTTCGTGTTTGAAATTCCATTTCTTCATTCCATAAGAGAAGTTAGGAATAGTCACTCTTTACCAGCTGGAAATTTGTTTGGCCTTCTTGAAAGGCCATAGCTAAGCCTAGATTCAATTTTTCATGGAAATGTCCTTGTGCTCAAGAACTGTTCAACAGCACCCATATGGCTAAAGAGGGTTGAGGATTTAAGCATACTTGAGCATTTTATCCACTAATATTTTTTGTTTGGTCAGTTCCAACATTTATTTGTGTTGAAACAACAATGCCTAAGATTTCCAATTAGCATCAGGATAACATGCTGGAGAAAGCTGCTTTAGAAAGAAATGTGTCTTTTTTTAAAAAAATGACTAAAAAACCTCACACACTTTGCCAAAAAAGTACAAATTGAAAGGTTAGATCTCAAAATACATGTCCTAGAATACACAGTGGCCTCTTCTATTCAAACAAACTTTCTCCGCTTAAGGGAAGTAGTTGTAGAGAACTTGCATTTGAAAAACTGAGAAATTCAGTATAACAGAACCTAGAAAATCAACCGCTATTTAGTTGATTTCCATTTTTCATCACCCTTTCATTCATGCAATAGATAAGTCACTGTTGCAGATACTCTGGAATTGGGCTTCCTGTATGATTAAACTATCTATAATATTAATTATGTGAGATTTTTCTCTACTTTATATCTCCTCTAATATATTTTTTTTAAAAAGAAGCTCAGTTTTGGAGTAGAAGGGCAGCTTAGTCATCTCCTCCTCAATGTCTTTCTCTTTTGTAAATACCACGAGAAGCAATTTTGAAAAGGAAGAGTGCTTTTCATTAAAGTATTTAAAATGAAAGTTGGTGAGAAGCTTGTAAGTACCAAAATTCTCATAAAGCAATCCGGAGAGCAGCACTATTGCAATTGGTTTTTAACTACATTCTGTGCACTAAAAACATTGCAATCAAGACTTGTGTAGAAATCCAGCCAGTTCCTTGTAGCTTTTAGTCATCCAGCTAACAAACAGAAATGTGAAAGGTGAGCAGCAATAACGAAAGGAGAAACAAACAATGGATGCACAAAGCTTTAGGAACTTTTTATAGAAAACATCTGCAGCCTCTCTTAACCAGTGAATTTAATTTGCTGAGTCTGACTTTCCATCTCATAGGTTTACTTCAAACTGAAGGTCTTCAGCAGCATCAGGCAGAATCTTGGGAAGGCCAAAGAGAGTTGTTAGTATGCTAATGCCAGAACAGAGCCATGTCAAACCACTTCCCTCAGCAATCTGATATCCAACCTCCTTCCCAGGACTTCCCACTCCTTCTTATTAAATGCTTAATAAAACACTAATTTTCACCTTTCTTTTGATCCTCTTTAGCCTTGTTAGCAACCGTTACCAAATTGGCTGGCTGAGTTTATTAAAACTCGTATTCAACCTGCTAAAGAGATTCAGAAATTCACATGAGTAAACTGATGCTTGACCTCATCATGAAGGGAGCTCCTTGTTATACAATCAATGCAAAGTATAATTTGATCTTGACTTTTACTGTCCGATCTTCAACAGCCAATCTCTTAAAGATCATGGCTAGGCTGTTTTTAATCTTTTTTATGATATTAAGGAAATTAACTTGCGGAGCCATTCCACACATATTTGTTGAGAAATAAGTCCATATGTGGGGCTTAAATCTACTGATGTCACATGAAGTCCTACTTCTACTGAAAGTTGCCTTAAAAACTGCTGCCAATCTTATAGAAATATGTTGCTGAATTTCTTCATTCCCAGAACAAATCAGGAGTTTTGCCTCATGGAAAAATGGTAACAAGAATGGTAATCAGGATGGTGCTGCAGAACATTGCAGGCCAAAACAACTGGACACAGGGACAGTTTTTACTGTGGGCCATTGCCCTGCTGAACACCTAATTTTCAAAGGTGCTGCCTAATGTCTATGTGTATTTTCCCATGTAGTATGGCTATAGTATTTAGAATAGAACAGAACAGAACAGAACAGAACAGAACAGAATAGAATAGAATAGAATAGATACCTTCATCAAGGTACAACACTTAATGATAGTTATAGGGTACAAATAAGCAATCAGGAAACAATCAATATATGTATATCTTATTTCCTCCTCTTATTGATATGATGATGATGATGATGATAATGATGATGATGATTTTGTTGCTTTCCATGTACACTGAGAGGTTCTGCACCAGAGTCAAATCTCTTGTGTGTTACCACATTTGCCCAAATAAAGTACTTAAATTCAAATTTATGTGGGCATTGATCTCATATAGCTTTAGCTCTTCTTTCAAAATAAGTAGGGGGTGGGGGGCTAGAAACCAGAAATAATGAGTTCTAGTCCTGCCTTAGGCCTGAAAGCCCAATGGGTGACTTTGAGCCAGTCACCTTCTCTCAGCCCAGCTCATCTTATAGGGTTGTTCTGGGGAAACAGGAGGAAAGGAAAATATTAGGAATGTTTGCCATTTGAGTTACTTGTAAAGTAGTAAAGGATAGATAAAAAAAATCTAATAAATAAACTTTCCCATAATGAAAGGATAGGAAATTAGTTTTCCTAATGTATGCTCTTTTATTGGTGTATTTTGTACCATATTTATGGTCACTTGAATCTTAGAATGTGAGATCTTAGAGAACTCCAGTAGGTCTAAATGATCCAGTTGTGGAATTCTTTAACATACATTGCCTTTAACAGGTTTTTTTTTCTGAAATAATGTTAAAGCTAGTAATGCAAATACAATTCTAGATAAAGTAAAAATGTTACTCTTTCTTTTCTTTTTGAAAACACACTTTTGAAACTGTTTTCTGAGAGAGTGATGACAGCTGTTCCTTTTTTTTTTAAAAAAAGCTATCATTATAGACACTTGCCTCTGTATGCTGCACGTAGTAATTTAAGCAATGTAAGTTAAAATTTGTGTTGTAACTATTTTCTATTAATCTCATTTTTAAAAGGAAGTTTGTCCATCAACACCTTATATGTTCTCTTCTTAAGGTACTGGTGAGAGATGTTCTAACAAGAATATTTTCTTCTTCTCACAAATTCAGACAAGAAAATGCTTTATTAAATTATGAATTATCTTTAGCATTTTAACACATTTTGTTTCAAAGTATTACTTATTAATTTTGAGTCCAAAAAAATATGCCAGATCAATGAGTTCCTGATGACATACCAATAGATGAACCTTTGCTTTGGCATCTATTAAATTGTCAATAAAGCTTGCCTTATTAACCAATTATTCCTTTTTTTAAAAAAAAATGACTTCATCTCAATGTCTTCTCTAATGGCACAGATGGCTCTTTCTTTGAGGAAGAGCTGTAGCTCAGTGTTACAACAGATGCTTTACATGAAAAAGGTCTCAGTTCAGTTCCCAGCTTTTCTAAGTAGGCTAGAAATATTCCTGTGGAACCTTGAAAAGCTGCTAACAGATAGAGAAGACAAGATGGGGCTAGACAGACCAACTGTCTGACTCACTAGTTGGAAAGAAAGAGTTTCTCTTCAAATCAATTAGCAGCAAAAACACTTCGTTTAGCTACCTGAATACATTGGATGCCTGAGCCTCATATTTACCAAGTGGTTTTCAACTAGGAGTTTCAGCCTACCAACTTGAATTGGAATGTGAGCCTATAGAATTTTTTTCCAATGAGACTGATTCATATGAACAAAGACTTAGGCAAGGAAGTCCTTTCCTGCTTCAAACAGATAAGCAAAGCAGCCATGTTGCTTCATTTCTTCTTCTCTGCTTACCAGTTCCTCAATATCCTCTGGCTTGTACCCATTTCTACATCGCTCCTCAATATCCTCTGGCTTCTACTCAGGACTGAACCTGCTCAGAAGCCTCTTGATGTTGTTGCTAGAGGAAGCTGTGCTGGAGAAGTTATTTATTATTTAGCATGTGGCATCTACAGAGGCCATGCAACCACTGATATACAACACTGATAAACCACAATATATACATATAAGCATAAATATAAGTTTAAATAAAGCATCAACAAATACATGTATATAAAGTGTGTGGATAATACAATAGATGAGATAAAATATTGAATTAGGATAAAAGCATGATAAAATCATTACAATGTGCCGCTGTAGAATTGCAATAGGAGAGATGCTACAGTTCAATATCTAAGGAAGCTACTCATCTAACTGCTTCTAACTACTTGTGGGAGAAGTCAAAAACAGCAAGCAGATTTCAAGGTTGCTTGAAGTGTCTGGATCTGGCAAATTATATCATCTCCTTCAGTGAAGAATATTGTGTGGGTTATATCATGCAAAGCCCACCACTGGCATGTATTCAAGCCAACTCCAGCAGGTCTACAAACTGTAATGTTATGCAAGCCTTACCAGAGAATAGTGACTACTAAAACTACACTATTTTCATCCTTATCTTCAAAAAAAAAAAAAAAAAAGTCATCTCTGTCTTCAAAAAAGGCAACCCCAGCCTAGTTGAAAATTACAGACCTATCTCTCTATGCTGTGTCACCTGCAAAGTAATAGAATCTATCATCAACCAATCCATTACCCTCCACCTAGAAACAAACAACCTACTCTCTAACAAACAATTTGGTTTCAGAAAAAAATTATCATGTAATTTACAACTTCTTCACTGCAAAAACATATGGACTACAAATCTTGATCAGGGCAAAGCAATAGATGCAATCTACATAGACTTCTGTAAAGCTTTTGACTCAGTAGTACATGATAAACTTCTCCTAAAACTAAAATCCTACGGCATCTCAGGACCTCTCCACAATTGGATAACAGCTTTCCTGTCAAACAGACAACAAGTGGTCAAAATTGGCAATGCTATATCAAATCCTGTTCTTGTCAAAAGAGACGTTCCCCAAGGCAGCATTCTCGGACCAACACTCTTCATATTATACATTAATGATCTCTGTGACCAAATTACATGTAATAGTGTTCTTTTTGCTGACAATGTCAAACTATTTAACACCACCAACATACAGCTACCCTTTAAAAAGACCTTGACTTTGTATCTGAATGGTCTAAAACTTGGCAACTCCAAATCTCTACCAGCAAATGTTCAGTCTTACATATTGGAAAAAAGAACCTAAACACTAAGTACAAGCTTGATGGTCATTACCTTACAGATGACCCCCCACCCTGTTAAAGACCTTGGGGTTTTCATATCCAATGATCTAAGTGCCAAGGCCCACTGCAACTACATCGCAAAAAAGGCTTTAAGAGTTGTAAACCTAATCTTGTGTAGCTTCTTCTCCAAAAACACTACACTACTAACCAGAGCATATAAAACATTTGCTAGACCAATTCTTGAATACAGCTCGACTGTCTGGAACCCATCCCACATTTCTGACATCAATACAATTGAACATGTCCAGAAATATTTTACAAGAAGAGTTCTCCATTCCTCTGAAAACAACAAAATACCTTATGCCACCAGACTTGAAATCCTGGGTTTAGAAAATTTAGAATTACGCCGCCTTCGATATGATCTGAGTTTAACTCATAGAATCATCTATTACAATGTCCTTCCTGTCGAAGACTACTTCAGCTTCAATTGCAACAATACATGAGCACACAATAGATTTAAGCTAAATGTTAACCGCTCCAATATTGATTGCAGAAAATATGACTTCAGTAACAGAGTTGTTAATGCTTGGAATACACTACTTGACTCTGTGGTCTCTTCCCAAAATCCCCAAAGCTTCAACCAAAAACTGTCTACTATTGACCTCACCCGATTCCCAAGAGGTCTGTAAGGGGCGTGCATAAGCGTACAAGCATGCCTACCGTTCCTGTCCTATTGTTTCTTTTCATTATATCCAATTAATATAGTTATTACCTACTCATACTTATATATATGCTTATATATTGTATAGTTATTTCATGCTTATGCTTATATATACTGTGTGACAAAATAAATAAATAAATAAAAATAAATAAATAAATTTTCTTTGCAGGATCCAATCTGGGTTGGTCACTGGGACTAGAGGTTTTGTCTTCTGAGCTTTCAGACTCATGCTGGAGCCCATCTTCAGGGAACCTCTCTCTATCCCTCTACCCTCTAAATAGAGAGAAGTTCCTTGAAGATGGGCTCCAGCACGAGTCTGAGTGCACCGATCTACCTTCTTTACAAATAGAGGCACCGGTCTACTCATTGCCTTTTTTTTGGAGCGCACCAATCTACCTTCTTTAAAAATAGAGGCACCAGTCTACTAGCTGCCTACAGCGCTGATCAGCTGTAATGAGGCCCTTTGAAGCGCTGTGGCAGTCATTTAAGGCCGTTTGTAGCTATATCACCACCGAGAGCTTCAGGGACAGAGAAGAGGAACAGCGAGGCATGGGTGGTGATGGGGGGCAGGGATTTTTGCTACCAGTTCTCCGAACTACCTGCCCCCATCACTACTAGATCATGCGATCCAGTCCAAACTGGGAGCATTTCACCCCTGCTCTGGTCCCAGTGACCAACCCAGATTGGATTTTGCAATGTTATCCTGGGACACGTATATTCACCTTCATTCACTATTTTCTTTAAATGAAATTTAAAGAAATGAATATTGAGTTGCCAAAAGATAGCTAAAAATCTTCATTTCCTTGGGTGGAAAGGATGCCATAGACCGTTTTGAGGCATTTGTTTAATGAATTACTGAATCTAGGATCCTAAGTATTTAATCACCTTTACGGTCTCATGGAAGAGAATGGAAAATCATAACTTTATTCCTGATCTTATGATTTCTTAAGTCCTTATGGATGTCTCAGTGGAGAGCCAGTTTAACCCTTAACCACAGACGTACTATTTAGGCTATGCTATTATAAACCTAATGACCTCAGTAGCAAAAAATAAAATAAAAAAAAATTCAATGTTTTCATGGTTGGATCTAAAAATTGATGTATTGAGAAGTAAACCCCCCCCAAAAAATGTATCAATCTCTATCATATCCACATCACGCAATGTCTCCATTATTTTTTTTTCTCTAATTAGCCTGGTTACCATTTTTGTAAGTTTGATTAATTTTATAATTCAACCTTCCACTGTAAGTATTTCATTGCTTTTCCAATTTTTTGCATACAATGAACTTGCCACAGTTACCATAAACAATACTAATTTCCCATATTTCTTTTATAATTCCTTGTCCATAAAACTCAGTAGGATCATTCTGGTTTGATCATAATATTTCAGTATGTTTTGCATTGTTGTATGGATCCTGCATGACTGTTAACATTCCTGCTGTAATATTGCTTCATTGCAAGAATAAATGTCTAAAATGACTTAACCATCAAGATTATAGAGTTTTAAAATCAGTTGAGTTATCAGTTGAGAGACAGGATTGAGTATATAAAAAGTACCAACATCTTGGTTTCATTATAATCAAGTCAACAGCAAAGATTAAAATTTGTTCAATAGTAGGTACACCAGTGGGAATGTATCGACTGATACATAAAGTAGATCCAGATAGTCCTCAACTTACAAAAGCGTTTGTTTAACAACCATTCAATGTTACAACGGCATTGAAAAAAAAATTACAACTGGTTCTGGCACTTAGGGTCGTTAAAGTCATGTCATCAACTTTGGAGATTGACAACCGGCACATATTTATGATGATTACAGCACCCAGGAGTCACATGATTGCCATTTCTGATCTTTCAAGGTGGCTTCCAACAAGCAAAGTCAATGAGAAAACCTAGATTTGCTTAACAATCTGCATGATTCGTTTAACAAACACAGTGATTCACTTAACAGCCACAGCGAAAAAGTTGTAAAATTGGATGCGACTTATTTAATAACAGCACTGCTTAGCAACAGACATTCTGGTCCCAAATGTGGCCATTCTTCAAAGCTGTGAGAATTCTCTCTCCCCCCCCCCTCTCCTCCTATCTCACTAACATACTAACAATAGTATATTATCATATACTTTTGTAAAAAGAAAACACCCCTTGTGCATACTGGATGTGCATTGGCACGGGCCATCCTTTCTATACTTACACACATGCTCTCTCTCTCTCTCTCTCTCTCTCTCTCTCTCTGTGACTCTTAACACACACATACACAGCATGTAGTGGAAAGAAAGAGTGCCTGAGGCAGCCTTTCTCCAACCAATTCAATGAATCATGTTTTTCCATCTCCCGTTGTGACTCTGCTGCCTTCCTGGAGAAGGATGGCAGTCTAATCATTTTGCTTTTTGTTCATCACTATCATGGAACTGCTTTGCCATAGGGATTTTTTTTTAATCCACTATAAAATTGTTTTCCAGCTATTGTTTTCACTGAATCTTCATCCTGCTGCAAAGTTTATTTCAAAATTCTACTTTGTAGTTAAATTACTTAACTGTTTGGTACTGAAATTAGTATAAACACCCAATATAAACTGTTTGCTTAAATTAAGCCAACTTTGATTACTGGATAGGTAGCTTTTGTCTTACAACAGTTCATTTAGTGACCATTTGAAATTAACAACAGCACTGAAAAAAGTGACTTAAGACTGTTTTTTCACACTTAAGACTGTTGCAGCATCCCATGGTCATGTAATCAAAATTTAGATGCTTGGCAACTGACTCATATCTTTGACAGTTGCAGTATCCTGTGGTAATGGGATCCCTTTTTGCAACCTTCTGACAAAAAAGTCAGTAGGGCAGTAACAACCATGTTACTAGCTTAACAACTGAAGTGGTTCACTTAACAAATGTGGCAAGAAAAGTCATAAAATGGGGCAAAACTCAGTTAAAAAATTTCTCACAAATTTCAACACAAGTGAATGGTCATAAGTTGAGGATTATCTGTATTCTATTATACTAGGGATAATATGTCTAGACTTCCTTCCTTCCTTCCTTCCTTCCTTCCTTCCTTCCTTCCTTCCTTCCTTCCTTCCTTCCTTCCTTCCTTCCTTCCTTCCTATTTTCTTATGTTCTTATTTCTTATATTACTGTTTCCTCATTTATATGAGCAGTGACTTACGTTAAGAAGACTCATGGAATTTTCTAATGCTTCAGGCTGTCCCCATGTATTTGTTCCTTATCCTGTATTCATAATCATATCTGTTATCTTACGTGTTTGACAAATAATAAATAAATAAATAAATAAAAAATACCTTTTCAACAGCAAATGGCAGGATAGACATAAAGGTATTAGCATTTCTCTGTTTTCATGGCTTTTTTTTAATCTTATAAATTTTTGTATCATTTAACCTAATGAATAAACACTAGAGGAAATAAGACCTTTTAAGCATCTTCTCATCCTTCCACCCTTGTTTTTTGTTTTTCTTCTTGTCAGAATTTCCAATGTTGGAACAATAGTCTCATACAATGGGTTCCAATCTGAAATTGATAAAATATTAATTATTAACTCACAACTCGAGTTTACATGAAAAGTCTATAATAATGACTTTATCGCCTACAGAAGTACAAGTCCAATAGGACAAAAATGTGGCCGGCAGCTCAGAAAACATGAGCCTCATTGAGAAATTGATCACTCATTGTTCCAGGTTAGTGTATTGGATGTTGATTAATATAAAATATATCGATAGTATTAAAATAAAGTTAGTTTTGAAAATAGAGCAAACAGAGAGTAGCAGACTCTTTCATTCATATTTATTTAAATCTGGGTCCTCTTATATAAATAGTCAAAATTAAATTTCAACCAACACAATTCAAAATTGGGTGAAAATCTACAAGATTGCTTTTTTGTCTGTATGTAGTGGTAGAAGAACTATAGGAGAACTGTAAATCTTTCGAAGGGACATTCAAGGAAACTGGTCAGATTTAGTTGATCTCATGAAGTTCACTTAAATCAGCAAATGTTTATTTTTTGTTGGTCTTGGCATTTTTGGGTCTTTTCCCATGTAAGGTTGAGAGTATCTTGGCGACATTTCGACGAGGTCTCACTCATCATTTTCAGGCTGGTGTTTTCAGCTTCGTGCTTCTGTGAATAAAAGGCTTAGTGCTCACAAAAGCATGAAGCCGAAAACACCAGCCTGAAAATGATGAGTGAGACCTCATTGAAACATCGTCAAGATACTCTCAACCTTACACGGGAAAAGACCCGAAAATGCCAAGACCTACATACCTATACCCGTGAAAACCTACAAATATATATTTGTAGGTTTTCACGGGTATAGGTATGTAGGTCTTTGTATGTAGTGTTTGTATGTGTTTCTGAGGGTGTTTGTATGTAGGTCTTTGGTTATTCGGGTTTTCTCCCACATAAAATTGGAAGTGTCTTGGCGACAATTCGACGAAGTCTCATTCATCATCTTCAGGCTGGTGTTTACAGCTTCGTGCTTCTAGGAGCAATGAGTGATCACAGCTGTTTCTTCCTTTTAACTGCTAGTGGGGGTTTGAACTGATTGGTTGGGAGCTTGGCTGTGTTCTGATTGGGTGGAGGTGTGTTCTGATTGGTTGGGGGTTTGGCTGTGCTCTGATTGGATGGTGGGGTTCTCTGTGCTCTGATTGGATGGGGGTGTGTTCTGTTGGGGGGGCTTGGTTGTGCTCAGGTTAGCCTGAGTTGCAGGGGGATTTGAGTTGGTGAGCTGCATTGCTTTTGTTTCGCTTCGCATTCATAGTCGTGCTACATGTCAGTCTGCTTCATGTATGGATTGGAGGAGTTTGAAATGGCTAATGTTGCAGCTGCGGTCTGGCTTCTGGTCCTTGGTCATGCTTCCTGATCAGTGTGGGTTTGTTTCTGCTTTCTGGGTGGATGTGTGGTGGTGACATCCTGTGTGGACCTCGTGAGTGTGGGTCTAGTGTCATTCCTCGTGTTAGGGACTCGTTTGTCAATAAGGGCGGGTTTCCAAATGGCTGGTATCATCTCGTTTGTTCATGCTGTGTGGGCGTTTTTCTATCTCGATGGCTTCTCTGATTATTCTGTTGTTAAAGTGTTCAGTTTTGGCGATAGTTCTGGTCTTTTTAAAGTCAATATCGTGTCCTGTGGCTTTAAGTTTTGGACCAGGGAAGAAGTTGGTTCCTCTTTTTTGACTGAGTTCTTGTGTTCTTCAATGCGTGCACTTATTCTTCTGTTGGTTTGTCCAAGGTATGTGGTGGGGCAGGCGGTGCATGGGATTTCATATACTCCTTGATTTTCTAACTCAATTTTGTCATTGGGGTTTCCTAGGAATGGAGGATATTTTTCAGTTTGTGCAGAATGCTGTCTTGATGTTGTGTTTGTGGAGGATCTTGCTGATTCTGTCTGTGGTGCCTTTTATATATGGGAGGAGGGCAGTGCCGTTTTCTTGTTCTCTGTCTTGGATTTTAGTGGGGGGTTCTTTTTGGATTAGTTTGGTAATCTTATTTCTCTGGAATCCATTGGACGTTAGTGCGTTAGTGAGAGTGTGTAGTTCGGTTTTTAGATGTTGTTCGTCAGCTAAGCGTTTTGTTCTGGAGATGAGTGTCTTGGCTACGGAGTTGATCTGTGCTGGTGGTGGCCCTCCTCCCATATATAAAAGGCACCACAGAAAGAATCAGCAAGATCCTCCACAAACACAACATCAAGACAGCATTCTGCACAAACCGAAAAATATCCACCATCCTAGGAAACCCCAAAGACAAAATTGAGTTAGAAAATCAAGGAGTATATGAAATCCCATGCCCCACCTGCCCCACCATATACCTTGGACAAACCAACAGAAGAATAAGTGCACGCATTGAAGAACACAAGAACTCAGTCAAAAAAGAGGAACCAACTTCTTCCCTGGTCCAACACCTTAAAGCCACAGGACACGATATTGACTTTAAAAAGACCAGAACTATCGCCAAAACTAAACACTTTAACAACAGAATAATCAGAGAAGCCATCGAGATAGAAAAACGCCCACACAGCATGAACAAACGAGATGATACTTCCCGCCTACCAGCCATTTGGAAACCCGCCCTTATTGACAAACGAGTCCCTAACATGAGGAATGACACCAGACCCACACTCACGAGGTCCACACAGGATGTCACCACCACACATCCACCCAGAAAGCAGACCCAAACCCACACTGATCAGAAGCACGACCAAGGACCAGAAGCCAGACCGCAGCTGCAACATTAGCCATTTCAAACCCCTCCAATCCATACATACAGCAGACAGACACCCACTATGAAGATGTAGCACGACCACGACCACGAAGCCAAACAACAGCAATGCAGCTCACCAGCTCAAATCCCCCTGCAACTCAGACTAATTTGAGCACAACCAAGCCCCCACCAACACAGGACACACCCCCAGCCAATCAGAGCACAAAAAAACCCCCATCCAATCAGAGCACAGCCAAGCTCCCACCCAATCAGTTCAAACCCCCACCAGCGGTTAAAAAGGAAGAAACAGCTGCAATCACACATTGCTCCCAGAAGCACGAAGCTGAAGCCTTTTAACTCTAGCTTTGCTGAATGCTGGATACCTGGGCCTAGAGTTTCATTTTATGTGTAGGGAAGAAAGTGCAATGGGAAATGAGTAAGTATTGGAGCTGTTCAAAATAATATGCCAGCCTTGATCATTACAAATGTCAGTACTATCATTAAGTTATAACTGATCTACTGATTTGTGGGAAAAATGATTTGATGAACGATCTTATTGTTACAAAGCTCTTACATGGTATTATAAAGTAATACAAATGCTATTATTGAAATGCTATTGAAATGCTATTGCTATTGAAATTAATGCTATTGAAATTAATGCATCTACAGAATCAAATATAGCCATGAGGCCCTTACACTAGGAATAATTGAAAATCATAATCCCACTCCAAACAATTACATGAAAATACCATTTCCTCTTCATGCTGAAGGGACTAACGTCAACTACTGCCCACCTCCAACCCCTTTCATATTGTCCACTAAAGCAAAACAATTCTACTATATAGGTAGTCCTCATTTAGTGTCTTCAGTTGGGACTAGCAGCTTGGTTGTTAAGCAAACCAGTTGATAAGTGAGAAATGATGCCATGACAACTGTGCTTAGATTTTTCCTCAGCTTTCCTTTTCCTTACAGCAGGAGTGTCAAATTTGCGGCCCGCTGGCCATGCCCACCCCCAGTTTAGCAAAGGGGGAAAAAAGTCAATATTCTCATCCAAACTCTTCCTTTTCTTCTTGCTCATTCTAATTTCTCTCAACATTTACAAAAACTGATATGGAATTAAGAATATTATCCTCAAATCACTAATTATACAAACATTTGTATTTCGTACTTAGTTCTTCTGTAGTTCTTCTATTTTAGTTTGATAGAACTAAGGGTAATATTAAGAACATTGTGTTGGGGATGCTGATGCTGTTCCTTTAAGTAGATCCTTAATTATGTAACTGAATAATATGATGCATATCATCTTCTTTTAATGACCCCATAATCCCTTGCAGGGTGGAGTCTGGGTAACTGAATGGAGCTGAGTATTTACTGGCCAGATGCCCTTCCTGTCGCCAATGTGGAGTTTTGTTCAGTAGAAATATTCTCATTGTGCCTAGAGAGAGAACTACCTGCCTCTGCCTAGGATCAAACTCACAGCCTCCTGATTGTGAGGCAAGAATAATATGATATATATAATTACTTCATATGTCGTATGAAAAGTAAAAATGCAAGAGAAATATTTTTATGCAATAGCACAGGCTGTACAAGGATTGAAATAAAAGAGCTGGTTCACACCTAAATCCAAAATGTTTTCCTAAACAGACACCCATCTATTATCACCCTTTCTTTATTGGTTAGCTTTCCCCATTACAACAAACCAATAAATGATTTGTGCATATAAGACTGGCTATACGCATTCTGCTGAAGCTAGTGGTTCATTCCATTTTTTAAAAAAAGTAAACATGATGTGCCCTCTCTTGGTCCTTTTTTCCTGTCCTTGTTTATTTATCCCTTTACCTATTTTTTATTGTACCCTTCCGACAAATTCATTTCTTGTGGGTCAGAGCTGTGATCTTGTATTGACAGAAGAGCTGCTATTTGAGGGAATATAAGACCAAGGGCAGAAATAGTAAACAAAATTGCTCCAATTTTATAGTGTTGCCATGAGGTAGCTTTGTCATTTGATTTCATATTGAGGAGACTGAGCATAAATCACAGGCACAGGATAAAAATCTAAACTAAATCTGGAACCTCTAGATTGGGTTATCCCCCTTTTTCCTTCCTCAGATCACAGCTGTTCAGTACAAGTTGAAAAAAAAAATAATAGTCATAATCTTATTTTTTTTACTTCCCAATAACTCCTTTGAAAGAGCCTTAGCTTATATAATCATTTTGTTTTGATGCTAATGTTGAATATATAACCTAAATAAATATTAAAAATCTCAAGAAAGATGAACCAATTCAAATCATGTTTTGCAAAGAAAACTGCCACAGGTCACAGAGCTTGGGTGTGTGTGTGATAATCTTAGCTTCAAGACAAAATGTTTGGCATTTATGGAAGGTTCAAGTTGACATTTAGATAGAAGAATACTATGATGCTTCAGAAGAAAAGTCTATTTCTCACTATCTATCTCTCCTTCTCCTTCTCCCTCTCCCTGTCCCTTCTCTCCCTCACACACAATTTTCATTGCCTACTAGATACAATTTTCAATGACAGATTTCTCACCAGCATGAGAGGAATTAGATTCTTCAGTGTCCAACACTAAATATCTGAAGAAAACCAAATGCAGTAGCTCTTCAAAAGTGTGTTCCATTATGATACACGCTATTATATTGCAGTGTGAGCACTGCATATTCTTGCATATCAAGAATATGAATTATTATGGTTAGTCACACAGTCATCCAGATTTTTATACTGGATTTGGTATTTTTATGCACCTACTAAGTCCTTCCCAAGGACCTGGGATAGGCAGATGTATTGCTACCATTATTTTTTAAAAAAAATTCCAAAGATTTATGAACTAATAGAAAACCATTGAATAGACCAAGTCTGACTGGCAAAAAGGCCATATAAGTCTCCGGTCTTAAAAATTATATAGCGGCAACTATGTGGAAAAGAGCCAGTTTGGTGTAGAGCCGTGATGGTGAACCTATGGCATGTGTACCACGTGTGGCATGCGGAGCCGTATCGGTGGGCACTTGAGCTCAGCTGATTTTTGGGCCTTCCAGTCCCATTGGAAGTTGTCAAATTGGCCTTTCCGGCCTCCGGAGGTGGTGGTGGGGAAGGCCCGTTTTTTGCTCTCCCCAAGCTCCAGAGCCTCTCTAGGAGTCTGGGGAGAGTGAAAACGGCCTTCCCCATCCCCCTGGAGGCCCTCTGGAGGCCAGAAATGGCCCATTTGCCAATTTCCAGTGGGACTGGAAGGTCTGTTTTTGGCTCCCCCCAGGCTCCACAGCCTCTCTAGGAGCCTGGGGAGGGCGAAAATGGCCTTCCCCAAGCCTCCGGGGGCTGGGTGCATAGAATTATGGGTGTGAGCACTCGTGTGTAATCCCCCCCCGACCCCCAGTTTTGGCACATAATGGCAAAAAGGTTAGCCATCACTGGTGTAGGGAGTTTGGGAGACCATGAGTTCTAGTCCTGCCTTAGACATAAAGCCAGATGGATGACCTTGGGACATTTTCTGTCAGCCCTAAGAAGCAGGCAACACCTAACCATTTATGAAAAATCTTGCCAAAAAACCTGCAGGGACTTATCCAGGCAGTTGCCAGGAGTCAAAAACTGAAGGTACTAAAGGAAAAAATATCTATGGAAAAGTCAACATTGTTGAATACTGTCTTCTAACTTTTAGTCTGCCTTTCAAATGCACTCATGGTAAAAAAAAAATGCATTACTGACCCATTTTTTTAAAATTTGCATTTATATCCCGCCCTTCTCCGAAGACTCAGGGTGGCTTACACTATGTCAAGCAATAGTCTTCATCCATTTGTATATTATATACAAAGTCAACTTATTGCCCCCAACAATCTGGGTCCTCATTTTACCTACTTTATAAAGGATGGAAGGCTGAGCCAACCCTTTGCATTTCCCTTCAATGATTCTTATTAATCCAGACTCTTGCTAAGGAGATTTTTTTTTTGCGGGGGGTGAGTGTTAGGAAGAAAAATACTGTAATAAAATTAGCAAACATTTATGTGTGATCAAATCCTGACTTGGTTCAAGTACCCGGAACTAGTATCATGTGTTATGATTTGTAACAAGCACAAAATGTTCATTACATTTGATGTAACTTTCTTTTACTGCTAATCTTACTTAATAGCTGTACTATATCTGGATGAAGAATATTTCCATAATTTGTCTTTCATCTTCTAAACTGTTCTCCAAGCAGATGTCTTTTACCTCTTTATGCAATGGAAACTCTGATCGAAAAATAAAAAAAAAAGTGCAAAAATCAGCAAAGTTATTCAATTTTCAGGTCTGTTTGTCCTTTGAAAATAAGGAAATGTTTTGAGAATGTGTTGAAACGTCACTTTTGTTATTCCTTTTGATTTCACTGATTACACACCACACATTTTTTTCACGCTACAGTCTCCAACCACCTGGCAGTGTGAAAGAAGGAACAAGTTCCCCTTGTTTCACAAGTGATTTGTTAATTTGTGTATCATAAGAGGAAAGATTTCAAAGAATGTAATATGGGTTCATGACCATACCAATTAATAAAAACGAACAATTTCCTGTGAATAATTCTTTACTCAGTAAAATAGATAGAAACTAAATTAAAGGATGTCATGTCCAGTTTCAACAGTATAATTGCCTAAGCTATCCAGAGTCTTTCTCTATACATACACATGGTAGAAGTAGGAGAGAATATTTAGTGGTTATGAATGGGTTTGTTCTAGTTACAGCTATTTCAGAAATCTTTACTTCAAATATAATTCTTCATTTGGTTTATTTAACTATGTATAAAGGAGATATTTATACATCAGATAGCACACTGTGTCTTACTGAGTTGTGACTGTTCCTCAATGAAAAATGAAATTAATGAAATGTTAGCTGCAGATTTGACCATGTGTACAGTAGATCAAGTAAAAAAATGTGACTTAACCATGACTAACTCAAATCCCAATGTAACTTTCAACATACTTCTTACGTTTTAAGTCCTTGTATGACAAGGGACTTGGTGGCTCAGGGGCTAGGATGTTGAGCTTGTTGATCAAAAGGTCGGCAGCTCGGCAGTTCGAATCCCTAGTGCTGCCATGTAACTGGGTGAGTTCCCGTTACTTGTCCCAGCTTCTGCCAACCTAGCAATTTCGAAAGCACGTAAAAATGCAAGTAGAAAAAATAGGGACCACCTTTGGTGGGAAGGTAACAGTGTTCCTGCACCTTTGGCGTTGAGTCATGCCGGCCACATGACCACAGAGACGTCTTCGGACAGCGCTGGCTCTTCGGCTTTGAAATGGAGATGAGCACTGCCCCCTAGAGTCGGCAATGACTAGCACATATGTGCAAGGGGAACCTTTACCTTTACCTATGACTTGAATCTGGATTCACTACAAGGAAAAGAAATAGTTTATAATGACTGACAAAATATCTTGGCCTCTCTACACCATATAGATTTGTTTTGATGAGCCATTCAGGACAGGGAAGTGATCAGATTTTGATGAAACAATATTGGTTGACTCAAGTCGCTTTGGGTTAGTTCTGTGGGAGTCACACATCCACTGCTGTCCCAACCAGTGCCCCCTCGGCACTTGTTACGTTTCCAGGATTATTATTATTATTTTAGTTGTGTCTCACCGTTATTTGGGTGGTGAATATGTCTCCAACATACCATCCTCCTCCTATTTCCCCCAAAACAGATGACATGAGTTGGGCTGACCAAAGTCACCCAATTGACCTTCATGGCTAAGACAGAACTTGAACTCATGCTCTCCCGCTTTCTAGCCTAGTGCCTTAACCACTAGACCAAAGTGGCTCTAGATCTAAATTGCCCGTAACTTCGGTGAAATCTCCCAACTTCATTTCATTAACCAATAACTTTTTCACCATTGCTTACATAAATATCTTTAATAGGTAGGAGTAAAAAGGGAATGTTGGATTCAGCAATCTGTCTTCATAAAGAGTGAAAATTGTGATCAACCAACCATTGCTAACCCTTATTGTAACCTTGGGAGCATGGTGAGATCAAGAGGGTGTAAGATATTCTGAGCCTTAGTTCAATAGTACAGATGCCAGTCAGACAGGGTAGTTAATTGTCAAAGACATTAGAAAAAGATTGCTGTGATCTTTGGCAATGCTGCCAATGGTCTGGCCCAGATTTATGTATTATTCTTGAAAAATCTGGTAAATTGCCAGAAAACTGAAGAAGGGGAAAAATAACTCCTTTGCTCAAAGGAAAAAAAAAAGGAAGTGGGGATCCAGAGAACTATAGAGCAGCCAGATTGACAACAGTAGAACAGACCAAAATGTCAGTGGAGAAATTTCATTGATAAATAAATAGATATAAGCATCCTGAAATTAATGCAGCAATATTTATCAAGAACAAATCTTGGAAGACGAAGCTTACCACTTTTTATTAACCAGGTAATTTCCTTAGTAGATTGTATGAAAGTTACAGATATCATATAGTCTGATTTCAAGAAAGTATTTACCAAAAGTATCTGACAATATTCTGATTAGCAAACTAGTTACCTATGGGTTGGATAGCATATAGTGACCAGACAGTCCCGCTTTTTAATAATTTGTCCTGCGTCCCGCAGCATTTCAAAAAAGTCCTGATTTTTTTCCCACTCCCATTCTGAAAATGGGAGGCGGCAACGCAAGAGGAGGAGGAGGAGGTGAAGAAGGGGGAGTGGCGGAGAAGGGAGAGTGGTGGAGAAGGAGGCGCGAGATCGCCCGCTGCCTGGAAGAGCCAAGAGGAGAGCCGAGGAGAGCCGAGCCTGCCTGGAAGAGCCGAGAGGAGAGCCGAGCCTGCCTGAAAGAGCCGAGAAGCAGCAGCCGCTCATCCTCCTTCAGCTTGAATTGATTCAGCCGCTCATCCTCCTTGAATTGATTCAAAAAGTGTTAGTGGTTCTTCAACATATTAGGGAGAATATTTAGTTCTGGTAGTATTTTATTTTATGTTTTAGTTTTATTTATGTAATTTAATTTTAATTGATTTTTTATTTATTTATTTTTAATTTATTTTATATTTGTATCCCACCTGTATTATTTTTACAAATAACTCAAGGTAACGAACATTTCTAACACACCTTCCTCCTCCTATTTTCCCTATAACAACAACCTTGTGAAGTGGGGTGGGGTAAGAGTCAATGACCCAACCAAGGCCACCCAGATGGCTTTCCTGACTAAGATGGGACTAGAACTTGTGGTTTCCCAGTTTTTAACTTGGTGCCTTAACCACTAGACCAAACTAGGTCTCAATTATGTAGTCAATAAGAATCCCCGAAACAACAGAAACCAAGGAAGCTTTGATGTGCTTCTGAAAGCTCCAAAGAGAGTTGGTGTCACCCAACTTTATTGATTTATTACTTCAAAGCAGGCCTCCACTTCAATTTACAAATCTGCTTCAATCAAAGCTTTGTAAAAGTGTATCTCTTATTAGAAGCAGGTTTTTGCAAGCCCCAGTGCTTATGAATTCTGCCAGATCTCTATTTCAAAGCAAACAAAGGTTGCCATCTGATTATCCATTTTTTGAATTCTGAATGCTTTTGATGACATAGCTCAGTTTATTTTTTAAAAAATACACAATTAACATACAAAAATGTATATTTGATCATAGCATTCTTATTAACATGAATATTTTAAAATAAAACACATGTGAAATGTATATTCTGGTGTAAAATGCAAATAAATGGAATTTGTGTGGATTAAAAACCAGATTAAGGAAAAAACAGGATAAAATAGAACATGCTGGTCTTTTGTTTCCGACCAACATGAGAACACAATCAAAACTAAATAGTTTTCATATGAAGTTGTTGTTAGTTGAGAAGTTGTGTCCAACCCATCACGACCCCATGGACAACATTCCTCCAGGCCTTCCTGTCCTCTACCATCCTCTAGAGTCCATTTAAACTCACACCGACTGCTTCAGTGACTCCATCGAGCCACCTCGTTCTCTGTCGTCCCCTTCTTCTTTTGTCCTCTATCTTTCCCAGCATTAGGCTCTTCTTCAGTGAGTCCTTCTTTCTCATTAGGTGGCCAAAGTATTTCAGTTTCATCTTCAGGATCTGAAGTACACAGAAGTAAATATTTTTCAAATGAAAAGTTGTAAAGAATGAACTCATTAATCTCACACATCAGTTCTCAAATAATTGAAAACCTCTACAACATGTTATTGGGTTTTTATTATTTCAAAGTTCCTTTTGGGCCTGTTCAATAAATGCTTTCTGTGAATCTATTGCGAGCGGAGTTGATAAGATGCAATGCAGCGCAATACGGTTGTAGCTTGTCTTTCATGGATGCTTTACCTGCTCTGAGAAATGACTCCCATATTTATGCACAAGTCAGCCATGTCTACGCAACTAATCTAGTCCCAGCAGGGGGTTCATTACCCATATACCACCTATATACACCTTAATTGACAATCTGAACTTTTCAAAGTGATAGCTCTGGAATTTAGCTCAGCGAGAAACCAATCACACCGTGGCACCAGCTTACTGGCCACAAACAAATGCTGTGCAATCTTGCCCTAACTTACATTCCTAGCAATTACCTGCATGGATGATATGCTACAAACTGAGATTCTAGTGAATCGCTGATACAATACAGATATATAATTGGATTCCCATTAGGTCATGGCTATAGAGAAGATCTGTACAGCTTGTGACCCCTTCTCCAAACGGAACAAAATTCATCTCTTCCCCATGCTTAATAACCTTTGTGATTTCAGACAGGAAGTGATTTTTGATTAGGAAAGAAAGTTACATAGATAGATCTATTCTTTGAGATGATTTCTGGATTGGCTGCACCTATCTGTGCTGCACATTTGAGATGTGTAAAAATGCCTCAAATTTTGAATGGGTCTTTGGTTTACGATCGTTCGCTTGGTATGAATTTACTATGCTTTCAGTTTGTTGCTATTGAATTTGATGCTCTGGATCCAGCTCCATTCAGATATGGAAAATAAAGGACAGAGACATGGATTTTCACGGAAATGTGAATTTCTCCATCAGTTAGCTTGCAATTTAATTACCACTGGGTTATCTTACACGAGCTCCATTTTAACATGATTACTTTTTATGGATAATAATATTAATGACAATTTGAAGGCTCAAAAAGATTTTTCAAGTTGAAAACGATAGCATGAATAGAATATGATAAGAATTCCCCCTTCTTATATTATTATTATTGCAGAAAGTATCCATAGTAACATTTCCCCCCTAAGGTACATTTTCAGGCACTTTATGGTGCTGCATTAGTAGTGTTGGAAAGTTCTGAATTTTGGTACCTGATTTATGGTTTACTTTCTAGCAAGCAAGGCTATTTCCATTTGTTTGCCTTTACTGTGGCTTCATCTTCTGAATGCACAGTATATCCACTCAATCTCTTGTGATTTTCTGGAAGGCCAAATGGTTGTAGCTCTATGACCCTTGTTTGTGTTTGGTTCCTATTTAAATTTAATACCAATTATTTCTATTTAAATGCCTCAGTGCCTCTTTTCCTTTGTGATTATTAGTTCTTTGTTTCTCTGCCTCCTGGTCTTTTGTTCTCTGGTTTTCTTTTTTCTTTTTGTGCCTCCTGATCTTTGGTTCTTTGAGGTCTTGTGCATATATGTTTATGTTCTCATTATGTTCTTCTTGGGGGAGTAGTTTTATATAAGGATCTTTAAAAGATTTATCTTTTGCCCTCTGTGGTTTGTAAATCATAGTCCTGATGCTTAAAATAAACCCTCAACAGAGTTAATGCCTACAGGTTTACCTGGAGAAGGCTACTTCTTCAGCAAGTGGTGTTTTCATGCTGTGTCCTTAAATTGCTCTTGTCCTACACCCAGGCTGGCTTGATTCTAAGGCAACCTAAGAAAATATCACCTGGATGGAGACATGTTGACAAAAACATGTGAAGTGATCTGGACTGCAGGCTACCATTAGATAAAATAATCTGGATCATGGCCTACCATTAGACAATTTTGTGGCTTCTAAAACCTAGACATATACTGTAGATGTGTGGATGTGTGTGGATATGTAGACAGACCAGTAGATAGAGACAGAAAGATAGAGAGGATGATGAAAATGAAGATAGAAATAGATAGATAGATAGATAGATAGATAGATAGATAGATAGATAGATGATAGATAAACAGATGATAGTTGATATAGACTCATAGATAGCATAGAATATATCTATATCATCTATATCTATCTATCTATCTCTAACTCTATATCATCTGTATCTATCTATCATCTATCTATCTATCTATCTATCTATCTATCTATCTATCTATCTATCTATCTATCTATGTATCTATATCATGATATATATAGATGATATATTGATAGATATATTCTATGTCTCTGTGTGTCTATCTATTGCTATCATCTATCATATAGCTATCATATATCTTTTTTCTATCTATCTATCTATCTATCTATCTATCTATCTATCTATCTATCTATCTATCTATCTATCTACCTCTGAAGTGTCAAAATGTGCAAATATGCAGAGTATAGCATGACATAAATTCTTTTTAAATAACTATCTTATCTAAGCTATCTAGTTTTCCACAGGGTTTTTTTCTTAATATATTGATTGGTGCATCGTGATGAAACATTCTATATGCAAGGCAAGTGTTATAATTACAATGCTATTAGACTTCTTGATGTATAGGGAGCCCTAGAAGATATTAGAAAATATGGCAATTTATTAAATCAGCTGAGGGAGTTTTTTGCCTTTGTGAACTAAGCAATCAAAGTTCTGGAGATGACCTAGAAGAAAATAATGTTCTGCAGGCAAAACTGATGGCAATACTTGATGTGAACAAAATAGGAAAACAGTACTTTGAAAGCAGAAGCTGTGCCTGGAAATCATTTCCAGTGGTGGTAATGGTAGGTGAAGGATGAATACAAAATTATGTCCAATCCCAACATTCAAAAATGGTTGCTGACCCATACTAGTGATAGGGTAATTTCCAATTTTTGATTGGGCTTGGGTGCCAACTTTGCCACTGCATTTCTTTCACTCTAATCTCCACTTTCTCATTAGAGCTGACCTTTTAATTCTGCATGAGTTTTAACAAAAGTTGGTAAGCTTAGATATAGTGTATTTTATACAGTGAAATATATTTTCAAACTAGTATTGATTATCTATTTTCATTCTTTCTTAATTATTTCCAAGAAACTGTACCATTAGAATATACTTGTGATTCCCCTCCCTCTTTCTTATACAAAGTTGAAAATTATTCAGGTAGAAAAGTGTATCCTTGCATTAACTTCATATTCAACTGGTTCTCTTCTTTGTATAAAAAAATAACTTTTAAATGTTAGGAGCTAATTATTTTTAAGAGGTCATATGCAACATGTTTATGTGAGATAGTGAGAAGCAATTGCCACACATATGTTCATTTATAAGAACATGTGTTACGGTCATGTGCTGTTGGCTGGATATATTTTTGATGAGTATATAAGCAGCCTACTGTTAGTCAGAGTTT
This sequence comes from Ahaetulla prasina, assembly GCF_028640845.1. NCBI lineage: Eukaryota > Metazoa > Chordata > Lepidosauria > Squamata > Colubridae > Ahaetulla > Ahaetulla prasina. The sequence goes on from NC_080541.1 coordinate 158,738,350, forward strand.
GTCTCCTTTAAATACCATGTGTATATCTTTTATCTGCAATAGATTGTAGCAAGTGAAATAAGGAGTTTGCACGTATGATTTATTTTTATTCTGGCATATATTTAATTGATCAGATATTCAATTAGATAAGGTAATCAATCAAATCAGGTAATTCATTTTCCTTATATACTCATAAAATTTTTGGATATATATTTCAATATGTTCTATATAAAAATGAAATTATGTACAAAGATTAGATAGATGATAGATAGATAGATAGATAGATAGATAGATAGATAGATAGATAGATAGATAGATAGATAATGATAGACATCATCATTTATCTAACTAAATAAAAAATAATTAATGGATAAATGGATGTCAGTAACATGAAAGTACAAAGAATATAAGTAAATTGAGAGAATGCAAAGCTTTATCAAATTGCATTGATGCACAAAATTTGGAAATAAAAAATGAATAAAATAGATTTGCAATCTATTGGACACAAATGGTTAAAATGCAGAACTCCAAATACAGGAACAATTCATAGGAAGAGAATGGTTGATTCATCACTACATAATTCCTCATTTTAAAAAGTCTTATTTAGGGCCTCATATATACAGTATTTGTATTTAATTTGTTGCTTTGGAAGCCCATCATGAATAAAGAATGTAAACTTTAAATAACGGAATCACAAAATCTCTTGACTGCATACACATACAACAGGAGAGCTTTCTTATTTTTTGTCCTTTTAGTAACATTGTTATTTGACAGAGTTGTGTATCTGACCAGAGTTTGCCTGTCAATATTACAAGAAACTATACATATTACTTCATTAGCATCCCACTCTTATTTCCCTTACTTGGATGTTGAAGAAATTAAATTAGTGATTCTTACTGTTAGAATATATTGGTAAAGTAAAGGTAAAGGTTCCCCTCGCGCATACGTGCTAGTCGTTGCCGACTCTAGGGGCCGGTGCTCATCTCCGTTTTAAATCCGAAGAGCCAGCGCTGTCCAAAGACATCTCCGTGGTCATGTGGCCAGCATGACTCAATGCCAAAGGCGCACGGAACGCTGTTACCTTCCCACCAAAGGTGGTCCCTATTTTTTCTATTTTTTCTACTTGCATTTTTATATGCTTTTGAAACTGCTAGGTTGACAGAAACTGGGTCAAGTAACGGGAGCTCACCCCGTTACACGGCAGCACTAGGGATTCGAACCGCTGAGCTGCCGACCTTTCGATCGACAAGCTTAACGTCCTAGCCCCTGAGCCACCGCATCCCTTTTTATTGTTTTTTATTGTACTGTATTGTACTGTTTTTTTAAATTGTACTGTATTTTATTGACTATTAAATTGTTGAACTGTATAAATGTATAAATATTTGTATGAAGCAACTCTTTAATATGATATTTTAATGGGTAACTAGGATTACCTAATTTTTTTTAACAATACACAGAATTGTTGCAAAATATATTTTTAACATGTGAAAAAGTAAACAGTTTTTAGTGATGTTCTGCGATGCAGAGGACAGACTGTTTCTGGGATCTAGGAAGATTTTTTTTTTCATCATAGTTTGTACAACTTGCATATTTCCTAATACAGTTTTTTAAAAAGATATATTAAATTGTGAAAAACGACAGCATTTCAATGCTAAAAGGTTTAAAATATATTAAAATAATAATTACGAAGAAAAAAGAAAACGTAGTGCAATATCTTATAACTGAATACAGAACATGTAAATTTGAGTTTCATTTTGACAGGTACATTGATCCACTAAAACTTTTTTTATGTTTCTAAACTGAAAATAATTACCGTATATACTCGAATATAAGCCGATCCGAGTATAAGCCGAGGTCCCCAATTTTACCCCAAAAACTGGGGTAAACTGGGGACTCGAGTATAAGCCGAGGGTGAGAAATGAGGCACCTACCGGTTGGGGAAACCCTCCCTCCCTCAGCTGAGAAGGCTGGCGGCTCCCCCGCCCCGCCCTCTCACTGCACCGGCAGGGCTTCCCCGCGCCGTCCGGTAAAATGTGAAAAAAAGAAAAAAAAAAACTCGAGTATAAGACGCATATACTCGAGTATAAGCCGAGGGCTTAAAAAAACTCGAGTATAAGCCGTATAGACCCGAGTATAAGCCGAGGGGACGTTTTTCAGCACAAAAAACGTGCTGAAAAACTCGGCTTATACTCGAGTATATACGGTATTTCATCATTTCTTAGTCACAGTTTAAGTGTTGAATGGTACTAAATTGCTTCTTTTGCAAGAGTTGCTTTTTTTCTACAAAGCGTCTCATAAAATATTTGGTCTAAAGTGGATGTCTAAAAATTCTAGAGTTTGATCTTAAAGTTTAACTTTAAAGTGTTCGGTTGGCCTTCCTATTTGGTATCAAATAGTTAGAAAGATATTTGCACTCTATTCATTTAAAATGATGTTTTTATTTATTGTTTGAAATCAATGTACTTATATTTCTGGGTGCACATCAGGGGTGAAATTCAGCAGGTTCTGACAGGTTCTGGAGAACCGGTAGCGGAAATTTTGAGTAGTTCGGAGAACCGGCAAATACCACCCCTGGCTGGCCCCAGAGTGGGGTGGGAATTGAGATTTTGCAATATCCTTCCGCCAGGAGTGGGGAAGGAATGGAGATTTGCAGTTTCCTTTCCCTGCCACGCCCACCAAGCCACGCCCACAAGCCACACCATGCCTACCAAGTCACACCCACAGAACTAGTAGTAAAAAAAAATTGAATTTCACTGTTGGTGCACATACCCAGACATACAGGTATAGGTACACATACACATATACACATACTTGCATAGATAATATTCCTATATAATATTCCTGATAATATTAACAGTTGCTAGGCAAAATGTTTTCGCTTCTTATCTACAATACGTTTGGGCCTCATTATATTCACAGTGTCTTTACTACAAAAAATAGTGGGAACCAATCTGCAAAGTGAATGGACGTATAATCATTAATGCCTGATTCTTTGGGAAAATAGCTTAATTTGCTTACTCTCTTCTAAACTGAGCTCTGTGCGTGTGTATTTATACAAAGAGACAAAGAGAAACCACTTTGTTGAACAAAACCTACAACCTAGCAAAAATGGAGTCAGAAGTAAGGATGTAAATGAATGTTGACATCGGCTTGGAGAATTCTTTATTTTGACACATTTAGCTGCATTCTGATCTTTCATACTCACAGCTGTGTGTGTTTCATTGTGTCTCAAGCTTCTTTTATTAAGCTCAACAGGTGGGTATGGATCCCCCAGCCATGAATGTAAAAGAAACCAAAACAGCTGCCACAGGCTAGGAGCCAAAGCTTTTTCTATTTTCCTCCCTTGGCAAGAATTCCTACTGATGTAATCTATTTTATCTCTCCATGTAGGATACAAGCTGAAGTAATGAGAAGACATGAATTCATGATAGGAGAAGTATCTCACATGCAGGTAATTCCTGACTGGTTTTTTTCCCCCTGCATAAATGCCCCATGTGGATTTGTATTGTATTTTGAAATACATAATCTCTTAGATGACATGAAGAAGTTGGAAGTAAATGGGCAGGAGAACAAAGGAGAAGATGTTTTGAAGGTATCATCCAATCAAACTGAATGAAGAGTTTCTCTATTGGATACAAATGACAAGATTATGGTAAAGCATAGCCCATGTGTAGAGAAATTATATTCAGCCCCTGGTTTTTTATCGGGAATTTTGTTGGGAATCACTGGAAACCCACTAACAACATAGAGAACCAGACAGGCCAAGAGTTTTATAAAGAAATTTTTTTTCCTAAATCCAATATATTTTATTTTAGCCGTGTGTTTTTGCTATTGTTGTTTAAGTCAAACTAAGCCACGTTTGACTCTTTTGACCCTATAGACTACAGTATGCCAGGCTCCCATCCTACATGTCTCCCAGAGGTTGTCCAAATTCACATTCACTGTATCAATGACACTATCCATCTCATCCTCTGCTGTCCCTGTCCCTTTTGCCTTCAATCTTTTCCAACATTAGGGTCTTTTCCATTGAGTCCTCTCTTCTTATTTGGTGGCCAATGTATTTGAGCTTCAGTTTCAGCATCTGTCCTACCAAAGAGCAGTCAGGGTGGTTTTCCTTTATGTTACAATGAATCAACTGAAAGGCTCCAAATTGGTCATTGGACCAATGACAGAGAGCCGAATCAATCTTTTATCATTTGGCAATACTTCTGAACTTTTAAAATTAGTTCTTAGAGCAACCATATACATTGTAATATTGTGTACGGTTGTTCTAAGAACTAATTTTAAAAGTTCAGAAGTATTGCCAAATGATAAAAGATTGATTCAGCTCTCTGTCATGCTTATATAAGGGTCCTCTGACATTATTTAAGGGTCCAGTTTACCAATTTACTAATAATAATAATAACAGAGTTGGAAGGGACCTTGGAGGTCTTCTAGTCCAACCCCCTGTCCAGGCAGGAAACCCTACACCATTTTAGACAAATGGTTATCCAACATTTTCTTTAAAATTTCCAGTGTTGGAGCATTTACAACTTCTGCAGGCAAGTTGTTCCACTGATTAATTGTTCTAACTGTCAGGAAATTTCTCCTTGGTTCTAAGTTGCTTCTCTCCTTGATTAGTTTCCACCCATTGCTTCTTGTTCTACCCTCAGGTGCTTTGGAGAATAGTTTGACTCCCTCTTTGTGGCAATCCCTGAGATATTGGAACACTGCTATCATGTCTCCCCTGGTCCTTCTTTTCATTAAACTAGGTATACCCAGTTCCTGCAACCGTTCTTCATATGTTTTAGCCTCCAGTCCCCTAATCATCTTCGTTGCTCTTCTCTGCACTCTTTCTAGAGTCTCAACATCTTTTTTACATCGTGGCGACCAAAACTGAATGCAATATTCCAAGTATGGCCTTACCAAGGCATTATAAAGTGGCACTAACACTTCACGTGATCTTGATTCTATCCCTCTGTTTATGCAGCCCAGAACTGTGTTGGCTTTTTTGGCAGCTCTGTACACTGCCTACTCATATGTAAATGGTTCTCCACTAGGACTCCAAGATCCCTCTCACAGTTACTACTATTGAGCAAGGTACCACATATACGGTACTGTGCATTTTGTTTTTTTGGCCTAAATGTAGAACCTTATTTTTTTCATTGTTGAATTTCATTTTGCACCCAATGTTCTAGTCTGTCAAGATCCTTCTGTATCTTGAGCCTATCTTCTGGAGTGTTGGCTATTCCTGCTAGCTTGGTGTCATCTGCAAATTTGATGAGTTCCCCATCTATCCCCTCGTCCAAGTCATTGATGAAGATGTTGAAGAGTACTGGGCCTAAAGCAGAGCCTTGGGGTACTCCACTGCATACTTCCCTCGATGTGGATGTAGTTCCGTTGAGGACTACACATTGAGTACGGTTGGTCAGCCAGTTACGAATCCATCTGGTGGTGGTGCTGTCTAACCCACATTTTTCTACTTTATCTAGTAGTACGTTATGGTCTACTTTATCAAATACTTTACTGAAGTCCAAGTAAATTATATCGACAGCATTCCTCTGGTCCACTAATTTTGTCAATTTGTCAAAGAATGCAATAAGATTAGTCTGGCATGATCTGTTTTTGACAAAACCATGTTGGCTTTTGGTTATTACTTTGTTTGCTTCTAGGTGTTCGGTGATTCATTGCTTGATTATCTTTTCCAGAATCTTTCCTGGTATTGAGGTTAGGCTGAAAGGTCTGTAGTTTCCTGGATCTGTTTTTTTTCCCCTTTTTTGAAGATGGGAACTACATCAGCTCTTTTCCAGTCCTCTGGCAGTTCCCCTGTGCTCCAGGATCTTTGAAAGATATAGTTCAGTGGTTCTGAGATTTCATCTGCCAATTCCTTCAGAACCTTGGGGTGTAATCCCTCCGGTCCTGGTGATTTGAACTCATCTAGGGTAGACAGATGTTCACTTACCATTTTTTCCCCTATTTTAACTTGTGTTCCTAATCTATTTTTGTGGTGCTGTCTTTGATAGGTTGGATTGTTTTTTCCTTTTGTGTAAAGACAGATGCAAAAAATGGGTTAAGTAGATCTGCTTTCTCCCTGTTGCTTGTCACTTTTTTGCCACTTTCTCCCAGCAATGGGCCAATTGTTTCCTTGACGTTTTTCTTGTTTTTAACATGTTGGAAGAAGCTTTTTTTGTTATTTTTTACTTTTGTCACTAGGCTTTGTTCATTGTGAGCCTTAGCTTTCCTCACTTCATCTTTACAGGCTCGGGCTATTTGTTGATATTCTGCCTTAGTTATTTGCCCCTCTTTCCACTTTTTATATGTGTCCTTTTTGTCTTTCAATTTGTCAGATAGTTCTTTATGCATCCATGTTGGTTTCTTTTGAGATCTATTATTTTTCTTCCTTGGAGCCTTTCAATTGGATCATTGTAACATAGAGGTAGAATTGACGTAGCTCAGTACTACAATTGGAGGCCAAGTGCAGTTAGCAATAGCAGTAGCACTTAAGATTTATATACCACTTCATAGTGCTCTACAGCATTCTCTAAGTGGTTTACAGAGTCAATCTATTGCCCCCAACAATCTGGGTCCTCATTTTACTGACCTTGGAAGGCTGAGTCAACCTTGACCCTGTGAGGATCGAACTGCTGGCAGTGAGCTGAGTTAGCCTGCGATACTGCATCCTTACCACTATGTCACCACAGATCTTGGAGGATCCTAAGAGGAACTAATGGCTGTGCAGGATTTTCTCCCTGTGTTTTTCATTGCAAAGTTTTAATACTCTTATGTACCTAGCATGGAGCACAAATAATTAATGAAAGCCATAAAAATCCCAAAGATGTTTATGTTGAATTATGAATAAATCATGGAGGGTGGGAAAAAGAGATGTTTCCCATTAACTAGCTTTTAAGCTTTGCTCTCTACTGTAAATTTCCTAGCTGAATTTCCCTAATAGCTGCACAGTTATGTGAGACTGTCTTGCTGAAATTATTTCCGTAAAATGTAAACGAGAGCAGGAGAGGATGCTCGCTGATTGATGCCTTGAGATATCTCTTGATTAAAAGATGTAAAAGAAACAGCAGTGCTTTCTACAGAGTAAGACTTGTAAATCTGAAAACTGATTTATTGATTTGGGACTGAACAAAATAAGTATTTATAATGAAAGAAAATAGTTTTGTTTCTTATCTCATTAAACAAGTCTAAATTTAATGCTTTAAACTGATTGTAAGTTTAAAATATGATTATTACTATTGCTGTCATTTCAAGCCAAGTATTATTCAGAGAAAAGTTACTTTTTCTTGTCTGCTGCTATTTTAATAAAGGAAAAAAAAAAAAGTTACTGGAGAAAAAGTAGAGGAAGAGAGACAAAATGTTTTAATAAGCATTTTAGTAGTAAAAGTGTTTCCTCAAAGATACTTTTCAGACTATTTTTCTGTCTGAAACGTAATTATTAAACTTGTTAGCAGCACCACACCGAATGCTTTTAGATTTTTCAGCCTTTGTATATGCCTTTTTAACAAAAAAGCACAAGTCAACATCACACACCTTTACCAATGTATTTATGTAAGCCATATTCGGTGGAAATAACATTTTTAAAAATATGATCAATAACATAAACTTCCTTTTATCCTATTGTTATGCTTCCCCATAGGAAAAGTTGAACATGACTGTGCAAAATCATTGTCTGTACTTTCTATTTGCTGGGTGTCTGATTTTAAGTTTTAGAATGGGAATCCGTAAGTAAGCTGTCTCATAGTAACTGTGTCTTCTATGAGAAGTCAGACTAAATATTTTTTTAAAAAAACAACAACCTAAAATCTGACATACAAGCAGAACCCTAAATGTGACTAGGAACTTCAGTATTACGCAGTACAGCAGTTGGTATAATTTGCAACAGCCAAGATATTGATTCTGGAGAGAAATTGTGCTGCTTGTAATTCTGTTCTTATTTGAATGTAATTAACAAATCACATGTTTTGTTGAAAACCTTTACTTTCAAAAAAAGCATTGGATACTTTTTATATGACCTGATGTACACATAACTCATTTGATGTTAGCTGAATTTTTTTTTAAAATAGTGGGTCAGTGACTAGGGGCACAAATAAATAAAATTATTTTTGTACAAAAAGCTCATCATCAGCAGAGGAGGAAGCTGGAACCTTTTGTGATAGAAAATATCCAGAGATGCCGTTGACTAATCAGCTGAGAGTTAATTCCCAAAAATTAAAACTACATTTGGGAATGGTTTGGGGTACAAAAATCATTCCTTGTGATCCCTTGCTAGTTGTAGGTGCTACTCTGATACTTATTCTGTATTTCCAGGCCGAGACAACAGCTTTTTGTTCATGACCTACTTTAATATGTCATTTGTTTTTTTTGTCCCAGAGAGAAAAAATGAACCCAGAGATAAAAGCATCCATTGATTAAAAGCATTGTTTCCTATGAAATAGGTCGCCGGGCTAAACTAGCATATAGGACAACAAGGAATTTAGAGCACTGGAAGACAGCAGCTATCAAATGTGCCCAGCTACATAAACATACATGTAAACGTATGTTTATTCCATGCTATTTTGGTTCCAAAATCCATAATAATATTTTTATTTGGTGTCTTCTGCATCATTCAGGAAACTCAGGATGGATCATATATGGGTAGAGCACTGATTTCTGTACTGAGGTAGGTTCAAGCTTGTTTATGGGGGTTGAAGCTTTTCTGAATTAAGGATTAAAAACTAGATTAGCGTGCTATCTCAGTGCTATCTTTATGTCTATGATCAATCTGGAAGTGACACTTCTCCCTTTTCTCTAAAATAGATAATGATGATCCTGGAAATATTTCATTTATTTAAAAGATTTATGTGCCTGCCTATTTTAAACAACAATATTTTATTATTTAATAATTAATTTACAGTTATTTGATTTTTCTGTTGTTGTGAACCACCGAAAACTAATAACTATAAACTATAAGCAAACTATAAAATATAATATTTTATATTTTAATATAATATATTAAATAACATATATATATATATATATAATATAATATTTTATTTTATATATTATAAAATAAAAAATAATATAAAATAAAATATAAAATGTAGTAAAACATTAAATCAATCAAGCAAAAACAAAAACCCAGCACCTTAATCATCCCTTAGGTTGCCACATAGCCTGTTCTAGTTAAACCTATTCTGTTCTGTCCTGTCTTGTCCCAGTGCCTTGGTAAAAAACCAGGTCTTGATGGCCTTCCAAAAATGCTAAAAGAGACTTGCTTAATCACCAGAAGGAGGATGTTCCATAAGATAAGAGCAGCTATGGAAAAGGCATTCTGTTAAAAGAGATCCTACTAGGTGGCAGGATTTCAGTTCTTCTGCTTGCCATCCATTTGTTGACAAGCCATCACTCCAGTCCAGGGGTGAAATCTAAAAATTTTCCCTACCGGTTCTGTCGGCGTGGCTTAATTGGTAGGTGTGGCTTGGTGGTCAGATGACTGGGTGGGCGTGGCCAATAACAATAAATAATAAAAATAATAAACAAAGTATAAAAAACAATAAGAGGTACCAAAAACCAACTTTCACACTTTACACACACACAACACAACTGACTCACAAACAATGTAAAAGCAGCTGCACTTCACACTTCACACAGCCACAAAAAGCTCAAAAACCAACTTTCACACTTTACACACACACAACTCACACACAGACACACACACACACACACACAAAATGCCACATACAGCTTTCTGAAATTTTGTGCGTTTGTATAGTTAGAATGAAACACTACAGAAACACACCAAATCTCAGAAAGCTGCACAAATATTTTATTTTATTATTTTATTTTATTTATTTTATTGTGGACTTCAAATTCAAGAGTTCCTCAGCCAGCAAAGCAGGAAGTCAAAGCAAGCTTTTTTTTTTCTTCAGTGGCTGAAGAAACTATGGCGTTGCCAGCCTGAAAGAGCAGTAATTATAGGTAAGTGAGGAGGGGAATTGGCTGGGCATGGGTGGGGGCTCTTATAAGTGGGGGCTGTTAAAAAGTGAGTTTAAAAGCCTGTGAGGATCAGGAAACTCCTCTGGGATCGCCAGAGGAGGCTTTTAAAACCTCATTTCTTTTCTTGTTTTTTTTCCCCCTTCGGCTGAAGAGGGTTTTTTTAAAAAAACCTTTAAAGGGTTTTGATGATCTCTGCTCAGCCCCACGATCATCAGAGGTTTTTTTTTTACTTTTAAGGCATGTTTCGGCTGAAGAAAATCTTTTAAAAGTAAAAAAAAAACCCTCTGCTGATGGTGCGGCTCAGCAGAGGCAGGGGGGCCAGGGCCAGGGATTTTTGCTAAGGGTCCTCCGAACCAGCTGCTGCCATTGCTACCTAATTGGGCAAGCCGGTGCGAACCGGGAGCATTTCACCCCTGCTCCAGTCCAACATTGCTAGGGAATGGTTGATAGAGCTCCACTGGACCCTTCTAGCTGTTTGGTCTGCTGCTTCTGTTCTTCCTGTTTTTTCAGGTAACTGGTATTAACATTACTGGCCATCCCCCACCATACCAACCAGCACTATCAAACACTTCCACACACTATTCACATCACCCTTAACATTTCCAGCAAAGTGAGCCTACCGAATAGCTATCCACCTTGGCATCATCATGGGGGCGGGGGGATATTCTCCAGAATGCAAAGAACAGGCATGGAAATGTTAGTTTGGACATGATTCTTTATTACCTAGGACTAATAGGTTTGATCATTTAGATAACTGGATTGTGGATCATAATTCCTTTTCAAAAGGTTTGAAAATGAAAACGTATTCATAAAAAGTTGCAGTGGCTCTTAAGTCGCAAAACCCATATAAACAAAACATAATTGATGCTTGTGGGAACATAATTTTTAACTCCCATTTTGATTTAATGACTAATAGGGCTCAGGAGAATGAGCTGGATTCTTTATGGTAGTGATGTTGGGGTTCAGCGTTTCCTTATTTGATGGATAATTGCTAGTCATCTCTCATTGATTCATTCTCTCTCTGCCTTCTGTCCTTCTACAGTGTTGCTATCTGGATTTGACTGACTCATTATTTAATCAATTCCTTGCATCTTTGGTTCAAATACAGCAGTTACAAGAAGTGGTATCTGAGTACTGAAAAACAGGAGCACTCAGAATAAATAGAAGCAAGAGAAAACAAGTGGGGGGGGGGAGATTATTTCAGTTGAAATTGGTACAAACATATCAAAGAACACCCTGCATGGTAAATTATCTTCACATACTCCCTACAGCATGGAGGTTTTTGCAAAGTTCTGGCAACATAAAGCCTTTCAAAGCCAGGTCGAACTGAAAATTCTCAGCTGAAGAGGTGGGCTGTATATAAATGAGTTCCAGTTTTGAAAATCTACATCATTCATTTGCTTTCTGCCTTCTGGCAAGTGTAAGCACAAGTCCTGCTGAGTTTAACACTTTCCTTTATTTTCTTGATAGGCCAGCTTACCTTTACCCATAATAACCATTATGGAAACATTAACATTTCAGGGTTGAGGCAGGAGACCAAAAACTTGCTTGTATATCAATAGGGTAGTATAATGTTGGGGATTCTTTCAAAAAGAAAGTTCCTTTTGGATTATTGAGAGCTGAGATGTTATGAGAAAGGCCCCTTCCCTTTAGCCTGTTCCTCCAGTATCAACTTGGTTGCGAATATAATATAGTTATGTACAGTCATAAACACAAGTCACTACTATAATATCTCAGTGGAAATCAGAGAGGTTAAGTGCAATTATTGTATCAAGAAAAGTAGGACCTTAGGCTAAAAATAAAAAGTAAAGTAAAGTAACAGAGCTCAATGAAGCAGGGGTGGGTTCTCTAGCTAAGATTCTGTGCAGTTCAGAGAACCCCCAAATCCCACTCCTGGCTGGCCCCTCCCAGGAGTCCCCATGCGACCCATTTTGGATGCAGGTAAGAAGCCTGGGGAGGCTGTTTTCACCCTCCCGGAGGCTTGAGGAAAGCCTGTGGAGTCCGGAGAGGGCAAAAATGCCCCCCACCACCGTGGTGCAGGAACCCAACTAGGCCGTGGCCACCATGGCCATGGCTACCTAGCAACCAGGCCAAGAACCCCTTGCTAAAATTTTTGAAGCAATGAAGTTATTTTAAGAAATTAACATCCCCCTATATCTCAATCTCTACCGCAATTTAGACAAGCAATAGGATTTCAGGGGTGGTAGGGAATAATTTAAACCTCTGACCTATGAAAAATCCTATTTGTAAAATGAGTGTTGTCTCTGTGTATCTGTTCTGTAGTCATAGTTTGTTGTTTTTCTATGAGCCCAGTGAAATCCAGAAACCTTAATTAAATGAAGATTTATTTAAATCCTTTTGATTCCAAGGAGTTTTCTCTAAGCATGGCTAAAGCTGGCTCTATTACATTCATGCAATTAACATTACATTTCATTTAACCCTCCGTTAGTTATTTCTTATCTCTACAATAGCAGTACAGCAGTATAGTTCTGTTGGCTTGAAGAGAAACAGTTGTTTGATCATTGACTATTCTGGTGCTATGTAACCTTGCTCTCACCATCCTGATCCATATCCACTGTCTGGGGGAATCGTGAACTTTAAATTGGCCTCAACAAGAATAGCAAAACAATGATACGCATTTGATTTTTTTTTACCTAGTTAGACAGAGACATAGTCAAAATAGATTGCTTTGAAGAGAAAATTCACAATTGCTTTTTCTTTTTTTAAATTCTCTCAGAAGTAACTGTGATCCAAGCTAGATTCTGGAATGGATAACAGAAAGCCTAAACTTTCCTGTTCCTCCCACACACATACATTATTTCCGTGTCAACAATATAATATATATAATATATATAATATATATAACAACAGAGTTGGAAGGGACCTTGGAGGCCTTCTAGTCCAACCCCTTGCCCAGGCAGGAAACCCTACACCATCTCAGTCAGATGGTTATCCAACATTTTCTTAAAAATTTCCAGTGTTGGAGCATTCACAACTTCTGCAGGCAAGTTGTTCCACTTATTAATTGTTCTAACTGTCAGGAAATTTCTCCTTAGTTCTAAGTTGCTTCTTTCTTTGATCAGTTTCCACCCATTGCTTCTTGTTCTACCCTCAGGTGCTTTGGAGAATAGTTTGACTCCCTCTTCTTTGTGGCAACCCCTGAGATATTGGAACACTGCTATCATGTCTCCCCTAGTCCTTCTTTTTATTAAACTAGACATACCCAGTTCCTGCAACCGTTCTTCATATGTTTTAGCCTCCAGTCCCCTAATCATCTATAAACCTCCAATAATACATACAAATTTTCTATGCTTTTTCAATTGAAATTTTTTTAAAAAAAAAAAAGTCGTAATGTTAGCTACAGTAGTCAAAGCAACAAGCATATGTGTACCTGCTATTTACCTAGTTGTGATTTGCTGAGCACCACAATTCCAATGGCTAACTCAAAAGAGTGTTCTTGCATCTAATACTTGGTTTACTTGGTTTTTGGTGTTAGATTTTTATGACTTTTTAGTATAACATGAATATTTTAAGTATAGTGCAACCAAATAAATTCCTTATAAAACATATACTAAATCAATTTATCCACCTATTATGTGGATAATAGTGATAATAGATGATAGTGACAATCAAAGTATTTAAAATTATGCAAGATGTTAATAATTTGTTCAGGTTACTCCTGTGTTTCCTCCAAAACCTGAAAGCTTCCTTTAGTTTCCCCACAACAAAAACCCAATACAGTTAGTCCTTGACTTTACGCCCACAATTGAGCAACCAAAATTTCTGTTGTTAAGTGAGACATTTGTTAAGTGAATTTTGCCTCATTTTACAACCTTTCCTGCAACAGTTGTTAAGTGAATCACTGCAGTTGACAAGTTAGTAACCCGGTTGTTAAGTGAATCTGGCTTCCCCATTGACTTTGCTTGTCAGAAGGTTGCAAACCAGGATCATGTGACCCTGGGACACAGCAACTTTCATAAATATGAAACAGTTGCCAAGCATCTGAATTTTGATCATAATCATGGGATTATGCTTTATCCCATGCTGGAAAGGTGGAAAATGTGAAAAATGGCCAAAAGTCACTTTTTTCAGTGCCATTATAACTTTGAACGGTCACTAAATGAACTGTTGTTAGTCAAGGATTACCTGTAGGTTCTTGATGGCTTTACCTATGGGTGGTTTAAAAATTTAGTTAATTAATTAAATAATTAAATGACCAAAGTTGGGCTGACTGAAGGAAAATGACTGATGCCTTCAAATTCTATGGCTTAAAGTCAGAGGTGAAATGCTCCCGGTTCGGATCAGATTGCCTGATCGGGTAGTGATGGCAGCAGGTGGTTCGGTGAACAGGTAGAAAAAATCCCTGCCCCCACCAGATGCCCAGCTGAGACAGGCATTCATCAGAGGTTTTTTGTTTTTTTTTACTTTTAAAAGCCTTTTTTCTTCGGCCAAAAAAAAATGCTTTTAAAAGTAAAAAAAAAGCCTCTGATGATCGCGCGCTAAGCTGGGATCATTCAGAGCCTTTTAAAAATATTTTGGCCTCTTTCGGCCGAAGAGGTTAATAATAATAATAATAATATTTTAATTTATAGACCGCCCTTCTCCCAAAGGACTCAGGGCGGTTTACAGCCACTATAAAAACAAAAAACAACACATACAATACTAAAAACAACCCTTAAAAAACTTATTCAAATGGCCAATTTAAAATACAGTATCAACCCTATAAAATTAAAATTTAAAATTTAAAACCCATATTTAAAAATTCAAGCCAGTCCAGCAAGGCGGAATAGATAGGTTTTAAGTTCGCGGCGAAAGGTCCTGAAGTCAGGTAGTTGTCGAAGTCCAGGGGGAAGTTCGTTCCACAGGGTAGGAGCCCCCACAGAGAAGGCCCTCCCCCTGGGGGCCACCAGTCGACATTGCTTGGCTGACGGCACCCTAAGGAGTCCCTCTCTGTGAGAGCGCACCGGTCGCTGGGAGAGAGACGATGGCAGTAGACGGTCCCATAGGTATCCCGGTCCTAAGCCATGGAGCGCTTTAAAGATAGTAATCAACACCTTGAAGTGCACCCGGAAGACAGCAGGCAGCCAGTGCAGTCTGCGCAGGATAGGTGTTACGTGGGAGCTCCGAACTGCTCCCTCAATAACCGCAGCCACATTCTGGACTAACTGGTGTCTCCGGGTGCTCTTCAAGGGGAGCCCCATGTAGAGAGCATTGCAATAGTCCAAGCGAGAGGTAACGAGAGCATGAGTGACCGTGCATAGGGCATCCCGGTCCAGGAATCAGGCGAACCTGATAAAAAGCTCTCCTGGAGACGGTCGTCAAGTGGTCTTCAAAAGACAACCGCCCATCCAGGAGCATGCCCAAGTTGCGCACCCTCTCCATTGGGGCCAATGACTCGCCCCCAACAGACAGCTGCGGCTGCAGCTGACTGTACCGAGGTGCCGGTATCCACAGCCACTCCGTCTTGGAGGGATTAAGCTTGAGCCTGTTCCTCCCCATCCAGACCCGTATGGCTTCCAAACACCGGGACAGTACTTCGATAGCTTCATTGGGGTGGCCTGGGGTGGAAAAGTACAGCTGCATATCATCAGCGTACAGTTGGTATCTCACCCCAAAACCACTGATGATCTCACCCAGCGGCTTCATATAGATGTTGAACAGGAGAGGCGAGAGAATCGATCCCTGTGGCACCCCGCACATAAGGCACCTCGGAGTCGATCTCTGCCCCCTGTCAACACCGTCTGTGTCCAGTCAGAGAGATAGGAGGAGAACCACTGATAAACGGTGCCTCCCACTCCCAAACCTTCCAACCGGCGCAGCAGGATACCATGGTCGATGGTATCGAAAGCCGCTGAGAGGTCTAATAGGACCAGGGCAGAGGAATAACCCTTATCCCTGGCCCTCCAGAGATCATCCACCAACGCGACCAAAGCCATCTCGGTACTGTATCCGGGCCGAAAGTCGGACTGGAACGGGTCTAGATAGACAGTTTCATCCAGGTACTGGGGTAGCTGACGTGCCACCGCACTCTCTACAACTTTCGCCATAAAGCGAAGATTGGAGATTGGACGATAATTTCCTAAAACAGCTGGGTCCAGGGAAGGCTTCTTGAGAAGAGGTCTCACCACAGCCTCTTTCAAGGCTGTGGGAAAGACCCCCTCCCGCAAAAAAGCATTTGTAATCCCCCAGAGCCAGCTTCGTGTCACCTCCTGCGTGGCCAGCACCAACCAGGAGGGGCACTGGTCCAGTAAACATGTGGTGGCATTCAGCCTTCCCAGCAACCTGTCCATGTCCTCGGGAGTCACAGGGTCAAAACTATCCCAAACGGTCTCAACAAGACGGGTCTCGAAACTCTTGCCTGGATCTACCCAATTTTGATCCAATCCGTCCCGAAGCTGAACGATTTTATCGTATAGATAACCATTAAACTCCTCGGCACGCCCTTGTAATGGGTCCTCCCGCCCTTCCTGTTGAAGGAGAGAGCGGGTCAACCGAAACAGCACGGCTGGGCGGTTATCTGCCGACGCAATGAGGGAGGAAACGTAGGAACGTTTCGCATCCCTCAATGCCACTAGGTAGGTCCTATTATAGGACCTAACTAGTGTCCGGTCAGACTCAGAACAGCTGGATCTCCAGCCATTCTGGAGGTTGTTAAAAAAATGCTTTTAAAAGGCTCTGATGATCCCAGCTGAGTTGCCTGATCGTCAGAGTTGCCTTTCTTTTAAAGGTAAAAAAAAATATTTTAAAAGAAAACTAAAGCCTCTGATGATCAGGCAACTCAGCTGGGATCGTCAGAGCCTTTTAAAAGCATTTTTTTACAACCTCTTCGGCCGAAGAGGTTGTAGAAAAAATGCTTTTAAAAGTTTAAAAAAAAGTTGGCCACGCCCACCCAGTCACATTACCCCCCACCAAGCCACACCCACAGAACTGGTAGTAACAAATTTTACATTTCACCACTGCTTAAGTTAGACTTCAAGCATATTCTGTCCAATTCTAGTCCAACATTTTTCCCATTACACATGACTATGGAGTTGGGCTATAAAATTTATTCTGTATTGGAACTTTGTAAAAAGTGGGCAATTTGGAGAGATGGTTATTTTACTGAATGTGGTACAAGAAGATTCTCCCCCCACACCATTTATTATATTTCTGTCCGTTGGAGAACAGTGTCAGTGCGCTCAGCCTGGCTGAGGCCATCCTGGAGGCTTCCGGGTTGCCAAACAGATCACATTCTCCCTATTACAATCTGGTAAAGTAGGTTGCATCCTAAACTGAAGAAAAAAACAACAGAAGTAGGAGCAGCATCTGGAACAAGAGATGTTGAATGGAGGCTTGAGAGGGAGAAAAATGTGGGAAAATAGGCTGAGTGCTGTTGAGTCAGAACAGAAAGCGAGATGTGGCAAGAAAGGTGCCAGGTTTGGTGAAGAATAAGGTAAGTACAGGTTGAAGACAGAGATGCATTAAAGGGGTTGAAAAGAAAAACCATAGAAAAAAGTGAGAAAATGGAAAGTGCAGAGGAGCAGTAGAGTAAGGGAGAAAAGAGAAGGGTAGAGAGGCAAGAGGAGGAACTGAAAAATGGGAGGGTCATAGAAAGGGGCACAGATGGATAGAAGGTTGGAGGAAGTGTAAAAGCTGCCAGGCTGCTCAGAGATTGCCACTGTCTCTTAGAAAAAAAATAAAGCAGCCACTCCAGACATTTTAGCATATATACCAATACTGTCTGTAAAACTTACACTTACCATAACATTATAGTTTGTTGCTACATTTTATTTTTATTTTAAATAGGTTTATTATTTTAAAGTTATCACTATTCTCCTCTCTTTAGCTATATGCCATGTGGTTTTCTAGAGTCTTCATACTCTTGTTGACTCTTGGCCAATAGGTAGCTTTGTTACTGGTACCCATTCATCCCCAGTTTTGTTAGGACTATGAGGTATGGGGAAGGGTGCCTCCCTGCCACCCTGTATCTTTATCAGTACCATTGCTGGGGGACTTGGATTGGAGGAGGCATCTAGCAAGTCCAGCAATATGTTGCCAGACGTTGCTGCTTCCCATCCTATATTATCCAATTGTGTTTGCTTTCTGGAGAGAAAAAGAGAAGCGGGAATTATCTATTATGTGTGTGAACAAACAAGAACATAGAGTTGATTCGACTGGTAATGTTATGTTTAGGCGTTCAAAAAAGCTTTTGACAGTCCCTCACTAAAACGTCTTGGGAATGTTTACTAACTGTGATGAAGTGAGCAAGTCTTCTCATGGATAAGTAATTCAATAAAGGATAGGAAAGACTGTGTAGGAGTAAATGGACAATGAGATTCGGTATTAATTCCAAAGTAGGATAGTACTTATCACTATTTGCTTTTCTTTTGTTGTAGACAAAATGAAGGAAGGGGTTGCAATCATTTTGCATCAGGACACAGAGCAATGAAACAGCTTTATAAAATTAAAGTTTTTTTTTCTTTTTCTCTAAGAGAAATGTTAATGTTTTTAAAAGAAAAGTATTTAGATTATGTACCCAACCTATTTTTTATATATAGTTCACTGGTTCTTATTGGGGAGATTACCTCAAGGGGGTAATTTCGGCATATTCTGGGTCTAATTGAGCATTTGCAATTTCTTGTTTGTGAGTTGAGGATCGAGTTTAGGAGCACTGCTGCTGCAATGCTTGTGCAAAACAGTGAAGTTTTGGTTTGGTTTTGCTTCAGTTTTTTGTGGGGTTAATGACATTATTTGGGATTTATTTATTTTATTTTTATTTTAAATAGGTTTATTATTTTAAAGTTATCACTATTCTCCTCTCTTTAGCTATATGCCATGTGGTTTTCTAGAGTCTTCATACTCTTGTTGACTCTTGGCCAATAGGTAGCTTTGTTACTGGTACCCATTCATCCCCAGTTTTGTTAGGACTATGAGGTATGGGGAAGGGTGCCTCCCTGCCACCCTGTATCTTTATCAGTACCATTGCTGGGGGACTTGGATTGGAGGAGGCATCTAGCAAGTCCAGCAATATGTTGCCAGACGTTGCTGCTTCCCATCCTATATTATCCAATTGTGTTTGCTTTCTGGAGAGAAAAAGAGAAGCGGGAATTATCTATTATGTGTGTGAACAAACAAGAACATAGAGTTGATTCGACTGGTAATGTTATGTTTAGGCGTTCAAAAAAGCTTTTGACAGTCCCTCACTAAAACGTCTTGGGAATGTTTACTAACTGTGATGAAGTGAGCAAGTCTTCTCATGGATAAGTAATTCAATAAAGGATAGGAAAGACTGTGTAGGAGTAAATGGACAATGAGATTCGGTATTAATTCCAAAGTAGGATAGTACTTATCACTATTTGCTTTTCTTTTGTTGTAGACAAAATGAAGGAAGGGGTTGCAATCATTTTGCATCAGGACACAGAGCAATGAAACAGCTTTATAAAATTAAAGTTTTTTTTTCTTTTTCTCTAAGAGAAATGTTAATGTTTTTAAAAGAAAAGTATTTAGATTATGTACCCAACCTATTTTTTATATATAGTTCACTGGTTCTTATTGGGGAGATTACCTCAAGGGGGTAATTTCGGCATATTCTGGGTCTAATTGAGCATTTGCAATTTCTTGTTTGTGAGTTGAGGATCGAGTTTAGGAGCACTGCTGCTGCAATGCTTGTGCAAAACAGTGAAGTTTTGGTTTGGTTTTGCTTCAGTTTTTTGTGGGGTTAATGACATTATTTGGGATTTATTTATTTATTTATTTTATTTATTTTTCAAATTTATATACCGCCCTATCTCCCTAAGGACTCAGGGCGGTTCACAGGCAGTTAAAAGGAAGGATCAGGAAAGGGAGTAATTAAGTCAAACAGAATTGACTTAAGGGCCTCTGGTGGTTCAGACTGCTAAGACAGTCTGTTATTAACACAGCTGCTTGCAATTACTGTAGGTTCAAGTCCCACCAGGCCCATGGTTGACTCAGCCTTCCATCCTTTATAAGGTAGGTAAAATGAGGATCCAGATTGTTGCGGGCAATAAGTGACTTTGTATATAATATACAAATGGATGAAGACTATTGCTTAACATAGTGTAAGCCGCCCTGAGTCTTCGGAGAAGGGTGGGATATAAATGCAAATAAAAAGAAATACTGTTCTATATATTTTTAATTTTTCGTTCAGGGCTATTTTTAGTTTAGGGCTATTTTTATACATTATTTTATAAATAATTTTAACAGCTAATTTCACAGCAATCCATCTCAAGTCAACATCCAGGTTGGTGTAATGATTAAGGCACTGGGCCAGAAATTGGAAGACTCTGAGTTTTAGTTCTGCTTTAGGGACAACGCTAGTTAGGTGTCCTTGGCCAATCTCAACCCTAGGAAACAATCTTAGTCCAATCTATCTTTCAACTCTAGGAAGCAAGCAGTGGCAAACCACTTCTGAAATTTTACCAAACACTCCAGGCACTAACCCAGACAATTACTAGGAATCAGTAATGACTTTGAAGGCATATATCTGAGGTTCTCATCTAGGTTTGGAGCAGCTTCCAACCTGGTGTTTTATTGGTGTCCACATTTTAAAACTAGTCCTGCTTTGTTTGTATGTCATATGATTGTAATGCCAGATAACCTTTTGGGAAGTAACAGGCTGAGGCTGGACTGAATTGCTAGTGAAATTATTGTACTTTAAAAAAAATAGATCAGCACTTCACAAGCTGTTGATTATAGTATGCAAAGTTATAAACTAAAGGAATAATTTTAGGTAGTGCTGGAATTTACATTCATTACTATTGCAGGGTTAGTCATTTAAAATAACCCTTTTTTCATTAACCACAGTTTTGTTGCATAGAAATAATAAAATTATGACAACTTTTTAATCCTAAAGTATCAACCTTGCAAACAACAAAGAAAAGAGAGAATATGTTTTTACCTGAGGCAAAACATTTATGATTAGAGAGTCATCTTTAATAGCTCTTGTTCCAAAAGATCAGACTTTTAGTAGTAGACATCTTTTCAAGGCATCTTATTATAATTCTATGTGGTGCTACTTGCCATCAGCATTTTAATTTTCTGGCATGTATCAAGAAAACAACACATTGCCCTATGCTAATAAGGTGCCAAAACTAAAAACCTTTGTAGTGGTTTAGATCAAGAAATACTTAAGCTAGCATCTCAGCTATATTCATCCACCTTTCTTTCATTTTTGTGTGTGTGTTTCAAAATACATTGCCATAGTTCAAAAGAAAAGTTTTCCCCAAGATGCCTTACAAACATTTTTAAAGACCATATATAAATACTATAACTAAAGAACTGCTGAATAATGGCATGTCTGGTACAGCTCTTCAAAATTCTCAAGACGCTTGGGAAATTCTGAAAAATGAGATTATAAAAGTCTAGTTAACACAATACCACTGAGAAAGAAAAGCAAGAGACCTCAGACAAAACCAGCATGGTTGCATAAAAAACTCCCTGATAAACTAAGAGACAAAAAAGACAAGTATAAAAAATGCAAAGAGGGACACATAACTAAAACAGAATACCAGCAAATATCCAGAAGGATGAAATCAGGAAAGCTAAGGCTCAGAATGAACAAAAGCCAAAAATAATAAAAGAGTTTTTTTCAACATGTGAAGTACAAGAAAAAAAAAAGTCAAGGAAACGATTGGTCCACTAATGGGAAAAGATGACAATGAGTTGACAAGTAGCAGGGAGAAAGCAGAACTGATTAATTCATTTTTTTCCATCATTGTTTATGTAAAAGGAAAAAATAGCCCAACCTATCAAAAGCAGTACCATAGAAGGCAGAACAGGAATACAAGTCAAAATAGGCAAGGAAGTGGCAAGATAATACCTATCTATCCACACTAGATAGTTCAAATCACCAGGATCAGATGGATTACATCCAGAGTACTGAAAGAACTGGCACTGAGGTATTTTCTTATTGCTCTGGCAGCATTGAAACATTTTGTTCAGTGATTCCAAGATTACAAGCGGTTCCAAGATCACATCTGATCACTGAACAAAATCTTTCAATTCCCCCAGAGCACTGAGGAAATACCTGAGGACTGGAAAAGAACCGATGTAGTTCCAACCTTTAAAAAGGGGAATAAAATAAAAATAAAACTATAGACCAATCAGCCTGACATCTATACCTGGGAAAATCTTGGAAAAGATAATCAAGTAGCAGATTTGCAAGCACCTAGAAATGAGAAAAGCTATTATTAGAAGCTAGTAAAACTATGGATTACATAGTTACTTAAAACCAGCAAAACAGGTGCTTGACCTAAGTAAGATAATTAAAAGCTTTGCAATCTAAATAAATCTTTATAAATCTATATAAATCTCAATAAATCCATTAATCTAAATCTAAAAAGAGATGGTTGGTAATTCAATTGTAAGAAGTGTTACTTTTTTTTAATTTAATTTTGTCACAACAGTATACATAAACATTGTCATAAGTAAAAAAACATATCATTGAGAAAATATATATAGAGAGGGAACAATAGGACAAGAACGGTAGGCACTTTTGTGCTCTTATGCACGCCCCTTATAGTCCTCTTAGGAATGGGGTGAGGTCAATAGTAGACAGTTTTTAGTCGAAGATTTTGGAATTTTGAGTAGAGACTATGGAGTTAGGTAATGAGTTCCAAGCATTAACAACTCTGTTGCAGAAGTCATATTTTCTGCAATCAAGTTTGAAGCGGTTGACATTAAGCTTGAAACTATTTTTTGCTCTTTTAATATTGCGATTGAAGCTGAAGTAGTCATTTACAGGAAGGATATTGCAATAGATGATTTTGTGTATTTAACACAGGTCATGTCGAAGTCAATGGAGTTGTAAATTTTCTAATCCCAGGATTTCAAGCCTGGTGGTATAAGGTATTTTGTTGTTTTCGGAGGAGTGAAGAACTCTTCTAGTAAAATATTTCTGGACGCGTTCTATTGTATTTATGTCAGAGATGTGGTGTGGGTTCCAGACTGATGAGCTGTATTCAAGAATAGGTCTGGCAAATGTTTTGTATGGTCTAGTTAGTAGTGTAGAGTTTTTGGAAAAGAAGCTGCGTAAAATTAGGTTTACTACTTTTAGAGCCTTTTTTGCTATGTAGTTGCAGTGGGCTTTGGCATTTAGGTCATTTGATATGAGAACTCCAAGATCTTTGACAGGGTGAGAGTCGTCAGTAGGGTAATGACCATCAAGTTTGTACTTGTTGATAGGATTCTTTTTTCCAATATGTAAGACTGAGCATTTGCTGGTAGAGATTTGGAGTTGCCAAGTTTTAGACCAATTGGAAACTAAGTCGAGGTCTTCTTGAAGGGTAGAAGTATTGTTAGTGGTATTAAATAGTTTGACATCATCAGCAAAGAGAACACAATAACTTGAGATGAAGTCACAGAGATCATTTATGTATAGTATGAAGAGCGTTGGACCAAGAACACTACCTTGGGGAATGCCACTTTTGACAGGAACAGGATTTGATATAGCGTTGCCAATTTTGACCACTTGTTGTCTGTTTGACAGGAAGGCGTTTATCCAATTGTGAAGAGGTCCCGAAATGCCGTAGGATTTTAGTTTGAGGAGTAGTTTATCATGTACTACAGAATCAAAAGCTTTGCAGAAGTCTATGTAGATTGCATCTATTGCTTTACCTTGATCAAGGTTGGTAGTCCATATGTTTTTGCAGTGAAGAAGTTGAAAGTTACAAGACAATTTTTTTCTGAAACCAAATTGTTTATTAGAGAGAAGGTTGTTTGTTTCAAGGTGGAGTGTAATGGATTCGTTTATGATAGATTCCATTACTTTGCATGAGACACAGCATAGAGAGATAGGTCTGTAATTTTCCACTAGGCTTGGATCTCCTTTTTTGAAGATAGGGATGACTGTGGACCAGAGTTTTGGAAGGGAATTAGTTTTGAAGATTATGCTTAAGGGTTCAGCTATATTAATTGAATTTTTTTTAAAAAAGTATGCACATAGTCCATCTGGTCCAATAGATAATGATGGTTTCAGGTTGCAAAGGGCTTTTTCAACATTATCTTCTGTGAAGTCTATATGTGTTAGGTCGTTGTTTTCTTCTGTGATGTTTATATGAGTTAAGTCGTTGTTAACATTTTTGGTACGATTGGGGAATGTTGGATATGAGCCATCACTGTTTACAAAGACTGAGCCGAAGAACGTGTTAAAGAGGTTTGCTTTAACTGTTTTGTCAGTACATTCTTTGCCGTTAGCTTCTTTTAGTGGTGGGATGGATCTTGTTTCTTTAAGTTTATTGTTCACAAAATTATAGAAAGCACGATTGGAATTAGTGTGTAGAAGGTCTTCTTCTTGTTTGGTGTGGTAAGTGTTACATTCTGTTTTTATTTGGTTGCAAATATTCTTGTAGCAGTTTTTGAAGTTTGCTACATAACCCTTTTTTTTTCCCAGAGGGATTTTTTTGGGGATTGCAGCTTTTTTATTGATATGGGTAATTTGCTTTTCTTTTTGATTTTGGTGGTGATTTGTGGTACGTATAGTTTGATGATTTTATTGATTTCAAGTAGGAATACTTTATAGTAGTCTTCTACAGTGATACAGGTTGAGAATAGATTTTGCCAGTCAAGAAATGAGAGATCATTGTTTATAAGGTCATAGTTGGCTTTTTTAAAATTGTAGTTTGGAGTACTATTGTTGTGATGATTTATGCGAGGGCGTATGTTTAGATAAAAGTCTATCATGCAGTGGTCACTGTTGGAAAAGGGTTCTTTTACTTGTAGTCCATAAATTGAGTTTGCATTATTACAAAAGATGAGGTCAAGGCAGTTCATGAGTCTAGTATTGTTAGTTACTAGTTGTTCAAGACCTAGGTTTGTAACTGCGTTGTATAGTGTAGTATGGATTGGTTCAGTTGTACATTCATTTGTTATCCAGTTTATAGAAGGTAGATTTAGGTCTCCCAGAAAAATGAGAGGATATGGGCAAGAGGTAGCCCATGTTAGTAATGAGGTTAACATGTTTGCATGAGCGATGTTGTAGTCAGGGGCTCTGTAGCATAGTATGAATTTAGCATAGTATGAATTTAGGAAAGGATGTGGAGGTTTTGAAAGAGGTGAGGTATCTGCCTGCTTAAAAAAGATATACTGGTACTTTCTGTGCAGAAATATTTCCAGAGCTTGGGGCAGGAATTTAGGATGGGGTATAGTCTTACTTTTTCAGAGTTTTACTGTATATAAGGAGCAAAAAAGGAAAAGGCCAACATATAGAGGAGTTCAATGTGCAGCTAAAGGAGAAGAGAAGAGGGGGACAACCTATTTTCCAAAGTACTGAAGACAAAACAAGGAGCAATCAGGGGTGAAATCCAGCAGGTTCTGACAGATTCTGGAGAATCGGTAGCAGACAGTTTGAGCAGTTTGGAGAACCAGCAAATACCACCTCTGACTGGTCCCAGAGTGGGAGGGAATGGGGATTTTTCAGTATCCTTCCCCTGCCATGCCCATCATGCCACACCTACCAAACCACGCCCACAGAACCAGTAGTAAAAAAATATTGGATTTCACCACTGGAAGCAATGGATGTAAACCAATCAAGAAGAGGTCCAACTGAGAACTAAGGAGAAATTTCCTGGCAGAACAATTAATCGGTAGAATGACTTACCTCCAGAAGTCGTGGGTGCTCCAACACTTAGAGGTTTTTAAGAAATGATTGGACAACCAGCATTTCATTGGTCTGAAATGGTATAGGGTTTCCTGCCTGAACAGGAGGTTGAATTCAAAGACCTCCAGGGTCCCTTCCAACTTTGTTATTCTGTAAATGGGAAAAAAAATCAACAGGAGAGAATAAATATCTTTCCTTGGACCTCTAGAATTAATAAGTAAATGCTAAACTAATTTCTCTGGTGAGAAATTTGTGCCTATTTAGCATGAATGGAACCAATACAGTATGTGCCTATTTAGCATGAATGGAACCAATCATCTAGAGTTTGTACAGTTTGTTCAAACTAAACAATCACAGAAATAATAACAAAAATCTAGAAGTCCAGAAAACACATTTATTAAATATGTTAGTGCCACATGACTCTTGTTAATTGAAAGAATTGGCCTTATTTATATAATACGAAATAAAAATAGTAGCCCAGGTCAGTGCCTATTAATTGAGAAGTTTGACAATCAGATATAATCATTGAAGGCACAAACGCTCATTTCAGAATATACCCCCTGATTTCTCACATGTAGAAATGAAAGGAGGACAGTGTTTTCACTTGATGCAGAGCAGCATAAATCTGATTTATTTTAGTTCTGCTTTGCAAGGTAGAGTTTTGCTGTCACAGTTATGTTTGGATTTTTAAAGTTAACCATCCAGTCATAAATTATCTGTTCAAAGGAAGAAGGTGGTTATTTACTTTGAAATGTATGATTTGTTTAGGTTCTTGAGCATTTTTTCCTTCATTTTCTTTCCTTGTTCTTTGTTCCGCCTAAAATGCCTTTTACAGCAGCATGCAGCTTGCAGCAAAAACTGATTTAATCTTTTAGTATTTTCTGCAATGACCATGTGAGAAATCGGTTGGCATCCTGACCAATTGATATAGTTTCATATTAGATGTTTCTGTGGACACTAGATGGACTTTATTCATCCCACTGTGGATCTCCTAAGAGAGATAAAATAAGAGAGATAAAATAAATCTGCCAGCAGGATAGATAGCAACCCTCTTTTTCACCTCCACATCATCGTCCATTGTCCATAACTAACCCATTTTTTTCAGATTAATAAAAAAATTACATTATCACATCTTAGTTTTCCTTCCTATATTTATAGGCCTTGAAAATGAACATTTAAAGCAGCAGTTCTCAACCTGTGGGTCGCGACCCCGTTGTGGGTCGAATGGCGATTTGCCAGGGGTCACCTAAGACCATCAGAAATATGGGAAGTATACTTGCGAGTCGAAGAATCGCACTCTAACGGTTGACTCCACAAGCCAGCTGCAGGCTCTTCAAATCGCTAGCCAAATTTGGCTTCAGGCGTGATGAATTAAAAAAGAGAGAAATCTTTGCTCTGATGTCTCCCTCTCAAGCCAGCTGCAATCGCTCCCAATCGCTAGACTAATCTGGCTTCAGGCACTATAAACTTAATAGGGAGGAGTCTCTGCTTTAATGCCTCTGTCCTCAAGGCAATCGCAAGCAGTTCAGATCGCTAGCCAATACGGCTTCAGGCGCGATAAATTCAAAACGAAAATAATCTTACGGTTGGGGTCGCCACATCATGGGGAATTGTATTAAAGGGGTCGCCACATCATGGGGAATTGTATTAAAGGGGTCGCAGCACTATAAAGGTTGAGAACCACTGATTTAAAGGGTTCAGAAAACAGTCTCACCAAAGAAATACTTTCAATTATTCTAATTATTATTTGGTTCTGATTGTCTGTGTGTTCTTTTCGTCAGTCTAATCATCCACTTGGGGATTTTTTTTTTCTTATGTCCCTTTCCACACCATCTTCTTGGACTGGTGATCATTGTTAATGTTTTCTAGAAAAGTCCTTGCAGCAACAACAGCAGTTCAAAGAAGTGATTGGGCTTCCTTCACTGCCAAACTATAAAAGTCACAAGACCGAAAGCAGTCTAGGATGTGACTTTACTTTCCTTGGCTATGTGTTTTTAAAAACAAACAAACAAAAAACCAGGAGCCATTTATTGCTGTCTTCTCAGCAGGAGAGGAAAGTGACTTCTGAAAGCTGTTTTTTTTGTGTGACTTTTGAAAGCTGTTTTTAATTCTGCAAGAAATGGACCCTGTCTCAAGAATAAGAGAGTGAAATGACCACCACTCCTCCTTTGTAGCTGTGCCAGTTGGGTGGTCTCTTTTGTGAGAATCCAACCTGCCCTTTCTGCTGATATAGTACAGAATACTTTGAATATTAAGGCTGAAAAAGTGTGATCGTTTGTTAAATAAAGGTCAACTTTAACTTGATTCCTTAGACAGAACAAATAGATCTTGAACAACTGGGATCTTTTTTCCCTTGGGATATTTTTTGAATCTCCAGTAATTTATCAATGTCTTTTTTTTCCCTTTTAAAGCTGATTCTCATTGTAAATTTATTTGCAACTGTGTTTGGGACTTTATAGGCACCGACAACTATAAAATATCCTTAAGACTTAACTATGCAGTTGCAAAATACTCCTTCGTAAATAAATACCCACAAATCAAGCAGTTACTAAAGGTATCTCCATCTAAGCTTCCTATAGATCTCCTTACCCTACCTCTTTTTTGCAACATTTTAGAGAGGGCAATGAGAGGACTACACTCATCCTCATCATCAATGTGTCTCAGGACAGACTGTGCCAGCTTCAGAAAACTGACAGGATCTAAAACTATATCAGAAGCTCGGAGTGATTTGCTTAGAATTACTATGATTATATCTTCAGAGCTGCTTATGAGCCTTTGAGAGCACTGAGGGATTCGAGCAGCCTAATCTTGCATAAGCTCCATTCCCTGAATATTACACTGTCTTTTTTTTTTTAATTCTCTGCTGAGAAATGAATGTGGATGACAAAGGGAAGTGATGCTTGGATGACAAAGGGATGTGAATATTTGGGAAGATGTTGCAGAAATGCTGCCTTATGATTGACACAGGGAGAGGGAAGACAAAGGTTCCTTGAATCTTTGTAAAATGTCTGATGTTTTTACCCAGTTCTGAACAGAAGTGAGGCTGTTCAGAATCAGGATCAATTTTATGAACTGAATACAGGCACATTCATCCCTCAGATTCAGCCTCTGAATGAATTGTATTCATCTGCTGAGATGGTAAAGGTTCATATTGAATATATAAAGTCCAGACATTCTGACGCCTGATGATTTAATACATTTTGGTGGAAGGATGTCATTAGGCGCAGAAGCATTGAAGGTATGGCTTTGAAGATAGTTTAGCACCTGGGTGAAAGAATAAGATGTTCCCCTCCATTCCAGGTACAGAGGCTGACCGTACAGGCAGCTGGATTTTACCAACTGTCACATTGGAGAGCAATAGGCTGCCCTTGAGAGGGAAGGAAAAGGCCACATGGTTACACAATCCTGATGTCTGTCATAACATCACCTTCCTTCTTTCTCAGGATCTACCGAAGGAGCAGCCTTTTCATTCAGTTTAATTGGAGCTTCAAGCCTGGTTGCATATCTTGTAGTTTTGAAACAGATTGTATCAGTGGCAAAGAAGAACTCACTAGAAAAATTGGGCATATTATATTCCAATGGTTGAGATGCCACTACTTTAATTGCTCTTTAGGTGTTATTTCCTTGGCCGAGAGGTTAGAAATGAATTGATTGAAGATCATTTATTAGACTTGTTGATATATCACAGCCTCTCCAACAAGGCTAGTCAACCCACAGTTAATGATTCCAATAAAGAACCAATCAAAATTAGATAAATATAAAATGAAATCATGAAGAATAGTGAAAAACCAAAATTAAATAACATAGTACAGCGATATCAAAAAACCATTGGATTCTGTGAAGACATTTGCTGGTTTAGACCAGCGGTGAAATCCACTTACCTTCGCTACTGGTTTGGGAAAGGGAGCATGAAGGAATGCATGCACCATGAGTGCATGTTTGCCATGCATGCTCTTCTGCGCATGCGCAGATGGTTAAAAAAAGGGACGTAATGACATCCTGGCAGGTGGGTAGAGCCTCCCGCCACCGGCACTACCGGTTCAGCGAACCGGATAGAACCAGGAGGAATTTCACCAAAGCTGGCTAAGGAACTCTGGGAGTTGAAGTCCACAAGTCTTAAAGGGACCTATTGTGACTCCGGCTCCTGAGCCTGGCCTCCTGGAGAAGGATGACTCGGAGAGTGAGGTAGAGGAGCCGACAAGCCCTCCCTCTCCAGGTCCCTGCTTTCTGGCAATGCCTCAGGTGCCAGCTGAAGGCCAAGAAGAAGGCATGTCAGAGCCCCCACCGACAGAGAGTGAGGAGGATCAATCCTGGATTGATCCCAGACAGTGTAGGAAGAAGAAGCGTACACAGCAAAGGAAGAGGTGTGGCAGGTCCAGAGAGTGCTGAATCACTGATCCACACCCCACAGGGGATAAAAGTGGGTGGAGTTGCTCCTAGCCCCTGTGACGGACAAAAACTACGAAGCATGAACTTTGGATCGGTTGTTTTGGAGTTAAGGCCTGGACTGTCTGAAGGAATTATTCTGTGAACTCTTGGCTGCCCCGGCAACGGCTTCTGACACATGGACTCCTGTCTCTGCAAGTGATAAGTAACTTGGCAGCCTTTGAACTGCAGGTGCCAAGTCTTTTATCCTCAAAAAGAACTTCAGGTTGGTTGTAAATTAAATGACTGTTAGACGCTCGCTCATGCGTTCTTATTTGTGAGGTGGGGAGGGGGACAGAACAGGACCAAGGTTGGAGACCCCTGGTTTAGACCCTTATTTCATTGTTCAGGAGGAAGGGATAGAAGGCAGGGGAATGGTGATCAGTTACAGTATAGCCAATGTTATGAACTCATGTGTTTTCTGGTGCTGTGAATGTTGTCTTTTGTAAAAGAAGAGTTGCATTAAGGAAGGATGGACTGTCTGTTAAAGCCAGATGTCTATCAAATGGCAATTAATCATTGAACAGTAGATGATGCCACTGCTGGAACTGTCAGAAAAGTAGTCTGCTTTGCTAAGCAATAATAGCCATGTGGTGCCAGCCTAGCACTCCTAATTGTGCTGCTACCTACTATTCAACTTTAACCGTTTTGTTCAGGTAACATCTGTTATAGTCTGACACTCAGATCAAACTCAGATCCAGCTGACTTTGTCCATTAAATCAAACCTCTGTCACTGAGTTCTTCTAAAATAGGAATTTACTATGTTTATTCTTAGAGACATAAGATTTTTCTCCAATTTCACATGCCTCTCTAGGGCTGCAACTAAAACTTTAGAGCATTGATTAGATCCGGTTGAAGGTAAAGTATGGCTCTAATATAGCTCCTTGTTCACTGATGACAGAACTATTCAAGACGCATTTTAAATGTTGATCATGAAGGTTGACATGCGCTTTCACACATTACTTCAGAATTTGTGCAATCCTAACCAAGTTCAGGAATGCAATGTAGAGTTTAGGCTTTCCTCTTCCCAGAAGATGAAAAGGGTATGACTTTGTAAGTGTGCATTTGGCTTGGGGGAGAGAGGCTTTTATTGATGCAAAAATTAGTCTTTGCTAATCATAATCACTTGGTTAATCTTAACTTGGTTAGACTTCAGTCATACAAGTAAACTTTGGTTCTTTGCAGAGTATTACATTCCTGATCTGGATTGGACTTCTACATCCTTATTTTTAAAGCTATTTTTCTCCCAGAGCAGTCACAAAACTACACATTTCACATTTAATCAAATCAATATGGATAGCCAAGAAATGCCAAGCTTTTTCCAAATAAATCTGAAGAACATATTGAGTGCCTTCAAACCAAAATTAGTTGGCTGAAGGGCTGTGTTCAACTTAGTAAGTCACCTTCCTTACATTCTTTCAGTATATTTTTTAAAGGATGATTAAAAAAAATTGCTACTCCGTGAATATCATGGCATTATTTTTTTTTTAAAAAATGGTACAAAAAAGGATTACATAACATACTTGATTGATGTGCCCTCAAGCCAAGCTCACTTTTTGCCCCAAAGCATGAGGAGATAAAACCTACAAGTAAGCAGTACTAACACAATGCAGATGGGAAGCTCTGAATTATGAACAGATGATGACAAGTAAAAGATTTCACCAGATTTTTAACTCCATGGAGACAACTAAACCTGGCCTGCTAAGCTTTTGCAGTGTAGTCCTCGTTACTCAGAATTAGATGCCTGCTGACATTGAAATGTACTCAAAGATATAACAGCAGAAGGAAATTCCTTCTGGAGAGGGAGGAGGAGAGAGGGGGAGAGGGAGGGAGAGGGGGACAATGGGAGGAAGGGGGAGGGGGAGAGGGGAAGAGAGAGAGGGAGAGAAGTGGCAATGATCCATGTCCAGGATATTGTTATAAATCTGAGAAGTTTTTTCCCCCACCCCATAATATCATCGCACTCAAAGAAGAAGTTATTATGCCAGCACACTTAACATCTCCAGACACAATGCACAATAGAACTGTTCAAATGCCTCAGCAGGTTTGATCACCTTGTTAAAGAATGTAGATTGTCAGCTGGAAGCGGGAACCTGAAAAGCAGGGATATTGATGGATTACTTCCATCCCATCATATACCCTCAGTCAAAAAATGATGAATGGCTCTTTGTCTTGGAATCAAGTAAAGGGGGCAGTGCAAGGTTTTCATTTTCTCATGAGTATCTGATTATGGAGATGGTCAGGTAGACTGACATTGCTGACAATTAACGGCTGCATTTCTACTTCTTTATTTCATTGTAATGACAGTGGCAGCTTCATAAGATGGGATCTATAAATCTTTGATGGGAGTCATCTAACTTCTTTCTACTGATGTTTTTTTTTTCACCAATCACATCAACCAATAAAAACCCATCACTTTAAAAGGATGCAGTAATGTACATCAAATACATCCTGAGAAGCTGCATAGAAAGGCAGGAACCCATATATAAGCTCCTGGAACATTAAGGCAACTTTTATTTGTACATAAAGTCACACCCAATAGGCAGATCTAATTCTTTAGACATGATACAGACAAATACACAGTAGTACCTCCAAATTACTGATTCATCAGTTCCTCTAAAATTCCTACTATTTTGGAAATATCCAAATTACAAGCTCTACCATCTTTTTCTTTATATCATAAGAAAATTCATAAGAAAATAGGAAACAAAGACAACAACACAAGCAATAATACTTACTTTAAGATCAGAGGTTTATTGTTTCTAATAGTTTGCAACATAAGAAATGAATAGATATAAAAGATATAATAGCAGTAATACACTTGTATTAATAAGCCCAATGATATACAGCAGATCCTACATGGACTGCTATAAATCAAAGGACTCCGAGCTGATCTCTAACCCTATCTTTTATACTCTTCTTCTAACCACAAACACGCTTCACAACTTCACTAACTGTCACTTTCCATAAACACCTGTTTTCAGTTTCTCGTTTCCAACTGTTTCATTCTTCCTGTTTTAAATGTATCCATACAAGTGCATACTTTGCAAAAACATGTTTCACAGTTAGCAACGGCTCAGCAGGATTACAAATAGTTCTGGCACATTTTGAAACCATCCTAGCTAAAAACTATGTTTCATATCTCTTCTGGGTCCTGCTATCATCCATAGGACTTACTGAATCTAATAGATCAATAGGCTATATTTTTTTGATTCTCACATATAAATTATGTCATATTTTGTATGTATGCCAGTTCATAATTTAGTATGTATAAGAAATGAAAGAAAGACACCCTTGCTTCCTCTATTATGATAGCTTAGGTTTAGACCACGGAATGGTCTAAACTTGCATCCCATGGGCTGCATGCATCATGCGCTGGCCATGCCTATGGCCGGTTTAGCAAAGGGGAAAAAAGTCATGATATGTCATGTAAAGCTGTCATGACAATGCGAGTTTGACACCCCTGGTTTAAATGATAAAGTACCCTGAAGACAGTTTTGGACTATAATTACACAATCCCTTGTTACTGGATATGCTATCTGGAGCTCATAGAAATTGAGGTACTAAGCACCCGAAACCAGCTGTGACCGTATCAAGAACATTCATATTAAAAGCTGGCAAAGTTAGTTGATATAGCATAATTCCCAAGGAAAAGATAAATCAAAATCAAAATTGGGGTTGGGGAAACACATTTTAATTAGTCTTTGCTAGCAAAAACTGGGCTGCTAACAGCAGGCTAGAACTGAGCTGATCTCTGCTGTAATTGGTAATTACCAGCAGAAACTAAACCAGCTTATGGCCTGTTTTTTGTTGGCAAGCAAGGAAAAAAAATGAACTCTCAGAGCATCTCTGCATGTGCAGTGATGTCACTATATGAGTCCAGTTTTACAGCAGCCTTATGATGCAGGCAGATAAAAAAGTGAAGTCTCTGAGGATGAGGCTTGTCATAATTTGCGTTGCTTTGCTGTTTAGCCCCATGGATAACATACGGTAGAGTGGTGGGATTCAAAATTTTTTACTACTGGTTCTGTGGGTATGGCTTGTTGGGCGGAGCTTGTTGGGCATGACACGGGAAGTATACTGTAAAATCTCCATTCCCACCCCACTCCAGGGAAAGGATACTGCAAAATCGCCATTTTCTCCTGAAACTGGAACTCTGGAGACAGAGAATAGATGGGGGTAGGGCCAGTCAGAGGTGGTATTTACCGGTTCTCTGAACTACTCAAAATTTCCGCTATCGGTTCTCCAGAACTGGTCAGAACCTGCTGAATACCATCTCTGATACGGTGTTCATTTTTATTAGACTAAGAAAATATGCAAAAATCTGATCTGAAGCACAAACACGCTTGATGTCCTTTCTTTCTTTTCCACCCTTAATTCAACAGAAAAAATAAATTGTTACTATCTCAACATTCTTTACAATCATCTTCATCTGAGGCAGTTAAATTTATTTCGCCAAGAAAAAGATTCCCCATCCCTAGGATAGAAATATAAACGTCAAATAGATAAACAGATAATAGACATGATTATCCATGTATCAGTGGGAGAGGGTGAGGCAGAGGGGGAGGAGGGGAGTGGCAGGGGAGGAGGGTGAGGAAGGAGAGAGAGAGAGAGAGAGAGAGATATCTTCTGTTTCACTACAGAACAGAAGTAAATGTACTTCTTGGACATACAAAGCCAAATGGCTACAGTTATATCTTTTCCACATTGAGAATTGTTGCACTTGTTGAACTGCTCTGATGCAGGTGGCTGAAAAGATTCCCCTGTTTTTCAACTCACATATTCAAGTATCAAGATCCAAGGTTTTTTTTAGTATGAGAGAAGTTAAAGTACATTTCTAGATACAATCCTGGACATTTGTCTGATTTTAGAATTTCTATGGTCCAGGAAAGTCAAAACTAGAAAATAATTAATTTAAAAGAAATGAAAGAGTGGTTAAGCATGTTTTTATTATACATGCATATCTTGATGAGTTGAGTGGGTAATTACAGTTGATTGCATTTGTGTTCATAATACTGTATATCACACCACCATACAAGGTCCAATTTTTAAGTGTCATAAACATCTAGTAATGTTTTGAAGTATCGAGAAGTTTAGAAAGAAACCTAGAACACATCTTTACATTCTCAATATATTCCTAATCATAAAACAAAAAGAAAGTAAATATAATTCAATTTGAGTGCTATTCGGTGACAATTACTACAATGTGCTCCCACAGGATGAGCTCCTGCCATTTATTTATTTATTGAATATATTTCTCTGCTTAAGATTAAGTTGATTTTCCAGCCAAATTAAATAGAAGTATCTACACATGCAGCCCCAAAGATACTCATGATCAGCTCTTAAATCTAAAATAAGTAACTTCTGTTATTGACAAATACTACCATATGAAAAATCCTTTTTACTAGGTAAGGAAAAATACTTCTCTGCTGAAGCAATGGATCATATTCTTTCTTTGAATGTGTACACGTTTGTGTAGTAAGATAAACCATCCAGCAGTCTGTGTCTAAAGTAAAAGTGCAGGAGATAACATTTTTCTATAAAAATTGCTTCTCAAATCTCCCTTGTTGGATTAGCTCATGTACAGGTTCTATATGCAATATCCTAATATTAATTAACTACCCAGGTACCAAATCTCCTACTCTTTTAATATGCTGTGCTATTGAATAGACTTGTGTGAATCAGCCTTAATTTGATTAAAATTTGATTCAGATCCAAAGCTGACATGATTTAATTTGAGCGTACACTTTGAGTTTTGAGATTCAGAGGTGTGGGGGGGACACACAGACTAACCACTATAAAACCAGAATTATGAAAACAAATTCAGGTGTTTCACTCTGGGCAGAATGTGATGAAAACCACAGAGATGGAAAACTTTTTAGAGGACAATTAGCTTTGTAAAGCTTCAATCAGATACCTTCAAAGATTTTAAAGCATTCCCCCTAGACCTCTTTTAAGTAGGAATGGCAAAAATGCAGCAAAAAAACATCCCAAAACACCAGCTTGTGCCATTGAATCAAAGCAAAAAAACAAAAACAAACCCAAAACCCTAATGTTAAAACAAACATCCCAAAAACAACAAAAAGTATGTTCTTATTTTGGGGGATACCATAACTTTCAATATCACCTATTGAATTACCTTGTTGTATAATTTTCTGTCTTAACAATGGATTTTCTCATGCAATATCACTCCACTATCAATGACTTTTCTCTGGTCACTTAAGTAAGAAGAGGTTGAGTCCAGGGAAGGAGAGTTTCATCGTTTGACTATCCTCAATGATCAGAAAGGCCGTAACACTGCTCAGCTACTCAGCATCCATTCATGTTCTCCATATATGGAAATGAAATTCCAACATTGAGTATTGTCTGTAGCGATCATAGAAAAGCAGCAGAAAAGCCATCCAACCTGTGTAGTGCCTCCACTTGCCACGTTGCAGGTACCTGATTCACTACATCAGAGCAATGAAGTGGAAGCACTACTTTGATGGAATAATTCAACGGAAGCTTCATTGAACTAAAACACCCTTCAAAGCTTGGCACTGCTGTAATACTGAACTCTTAGATAAGTAGTGAACCTAGGTTGCCCACAGAGAGGTTTAGAATTCTGGAGTCAGAACCTAGCAGTAACTCTTATTTAAATAATCCTTGTTGTTAGTTGTTATATGCCATCAGGTGGTAACTACCGCTTGATGATTTTATGGATAAAAGCTTTCAAAGCTGTCCTGCCTCTCATCATAATACATGTTCTTGCAGGCATATTTAGTTAGCTTCCAAGTACTCCATCTGTCTGTTCATGTGCTATTGACTTCTTCAACTTCCATTCATTATGGTCAAGTGGTATATTTCCCAGTCTAATGTGATAGGTCCAAAATATAATTGCTTTGGGTTTTTTTCCCCTAGTATTGAATGGTGTGTCCTTTTGGCTGCCCCAAAAATGCCAAAACAATTTCCACAACATAATGCAAAAGAATCAGTTGCTTTCTTTTCACTCTTATGCAGAGTCCATCCCTTGCATCCATACATCATAACAGAGAAATGCACTGAATGGGCCATTGTAATTTTTGTCTTAATTAAAATGTCACAATCTTTTATGATAACCCAAAACTTTTATGCCCCCAAAACTATATATTATGATAGATAGATAGATAGATAGATAGATAGATAGATAGATAGATAGATAGATAGATAGAGCCCCCCAAAACATATCCCAATGCTTTTTGCCCCATATTATTCTTCTCTGAATCTTTTGTACACACCAATATCTTTATCAATTTTGGAGCCTAGAAAATTGAAATTGTCAACTATTTCTTCCATTTCATTGTTTATCTTAAATTCCTTTAGTTTTCAAGTAGACACAAAAGAAAACCCAACCTTCTCATTGTCCTGCTTCACTTTTACAGCGATTGCTCATAGGTTCATAGTTCCTGCAACCAAGATAGTATAATCTACATATCTCTGATTATTGACATTCCATCTGCTGATTTTGAAACCAACAGTCATTTGTTCCAGATCTATAATATATTCGGGGTATAGATTGATAGATACTGTGACAGAATGCATCCCTGCCTGACTTCTTTTCTGATAAAAATGATTTGGTGTTACTAAATTCAGTTTTTACTGAACTTCATGATTATTGTAGAGTTTGTCAGAAAAATCAGATGCTTATGAATACCCATTGCTTTGAGAGACTTCCAGAATCTTGAATGATCAATTTAGTGTAATGCTTTGGAGCAGTAGTCTACAAAGCAGAAATAGAACTTTTTGATATTCTCTTGCTATATTCCTCCACCTTGGATCTTAGATTGTAATAAAAATCCAAAACACCCTGAGGCAATCTTCAAGAAAGACAAAAAAATCTCTCCTGATTATAGAATAATTATCTTTGTTAGGGAGAGAGCATGCACTTGGGTCAAAGCTGTTTCAATCTCACTAACCTTCCAGAAACAGACGATATAAAGATTTCTAATAATAAAACAATTAAAAATAGCAATATAAAAACTGGGAGGACAGGAAGCCTTTCTATTGAAGAGGAAAAAGCTAATGATTTGCTTGTTGTTAGTTTAGCACACAGGGCTCCATTGTTAGAACATGTACAGCCAGCTTGAGAGTATTTGTTGGCATGATTCCTTGATATCTAGACTCTACATTATAATTCATTTTTAAAAAGCTAATAATTTCCTTTTCCTATTCTGTGGGATTTTGCTGGTAGATTGTTTCAGTAAAATTATCCTATATATTACTATTTTAGATGAAAGGTATCAGTTCAACTGGTCTTCAAAACTAAGGGATAGACCTGGTGAAGATTTGCATCATCAGAGAAACTCAGGGCTGGGAAGTCAATATGTATTTTAATATGCTTCGTTATATTTGATTCTGGAGAGGTATCATACTGATCAAATTGCAAATAAGAATGTCATTTGGGAATTTTTCAGATATTATTTAGATGATGCATAAAGGATAGTGAAGTTTCTGGATAGACTGCTGGCTGAAATAAACAACCAGCAAGGTGCTAACGTAATAGCTGACTTTTCAGGAAACTCTCAACCATCCATTTTGAATAGCTATATGCATAATGCACACAGGTTGTCTCATACACCGAGAACGAGTTTTGTTTTGCATATTTAAAGTGTTAATTATTTAAATGTTGAAAAACTGTTCCCCCACCCCCCAAAACAAAACCAGATTTCTTCTGACAATTATATCAAGGGAAGCTAGATGGTGCCAAGTTTTAGTTTTCATACACTAATTCTCAATTGTGTTTTGCAGGCACTGGTTTACTGACAACCATCTGTTTCAGCTAAAGTTTCTTCCCTACAAAATCAGCCCAGAGGAAATTAAAATACTGAGATCAGATATTTGCAAAAAAGGAGTGAAAGAAGAGGCTGTTCAAGGTATAAATGGGTTTTCTACTAAAGCTTCTTTAAAGTTAGTTTATAATGAATTCAGCTTCTTGTTCCTGTGGTTTCATCAGTCAGTGAAACTATGCCTTTCCCTATAGGATTCAGAAAAACAAGTTGTATCTCCAGTAAAGCCTGTATCAATAATAGGCATATTCAGCAACAAAATATTACAGAATACTGTTATAAACCTTATATTAAAATCAAGGGGATATATAGGCTGACTCCTATGACTGTTTATTCCTCTGCCTTTAGCAGAACCAAGTCTCACTTGGTGAGATAAATAAGGGTACAGTTCTTTAGAAATAGCTATCTGTATTATCTGTATCTAAAAGCCTTCTGTAAGGTTTCTATAAACATTTGGGTTGAGATAGTGGTGGGTTTCAGGTCCAGGCGAACTGGTAGTGGCAGTGGCGGGAGGCTTGGCCCACCCACCTGGATGTCATCACGGATGCTCTGTGCATGCGCAGAAGGTTCTGTGCTGCACGCGAGCGTACACTCACAGTTCCGAACTGGTAAGTGGTACCCACTACTGGTTCAGATTATCTGAATTTGTGGGATGAATAACCAGATAACCAAGGATTATATATTGTTCAATCATTTCAGGGGTGAAATCCAAAATTTTTCCCTACAGGTTCTGTGGGCATGGCAGGGGAAGGATATTGCAAAATCTCCATTCCCTCCCCACTCCTGGGAGAAGGATATTGCAAAATCTCCATTCCCACCCACTCTGGGGCCAGCCAGAGGTGGTATTTGCTGGTTCTCCAAACTGCTCAAAATTTCTGCTACCGGTTCTCCAGAACCGGTTAGATTTCACCCCTGGTTCAACCTCTTGATGCATAGGGTCTTCATTCTAAATTCTAACTGTTTGTATTCCATCTTTTATTCCAGGATTTAATAAAATGGCCAAAACTAGGTGGGTAGCTGCTTGCCTTTTCGGGCTGTGACAGTACATTTGTTTCATTTGCATTTGAACCACATTGCATTAGGTCAATGAGGGAATATAAGCTTGAAAAAGTAATGCAGTCCTTTTGAGCAAAGAAATTTGAACAGTGTGTGAAGTTCACAGAGTAGCATTATGTTCATATGAAATCTGTACCTGGTTGGCTGCCCTAAGTGAATCGGAGACCCTTCTATTTCCAGAAGATTTAACATGTTCTTTACAAAATCATGACTCTATAATAAATGGTTGTAAAAATATACCGAATTAGATAAATTGAATATCTGGTAATAAACTCCTTTTGTTATTTTGAGTGATTTATTGTTATTTTTGTGTATGTCGGAGCTCTAATAATCTTTAAGAAAAAATAGTAAACTCGGCTTATTGTTGAGAAAGTTGTGCTCAAAATGCAACACTAATTGATTGATACTTCTGTTGAAATAACAGAATTAATTTCCCAAGCTAATTTGTTCCTGGAAGACTGATTGGTAGAAGTATATGTATTCCTACATTATATATCAATGGAAAGGAACTGCATTTTTTAAAATGTTACAGTATTATTTATTTATTTATTTATTTATTTTAT
The DNA here is from genome assembly GCF_028640845.1 of Ahaetulla prasina. Classification (NCBI taxonomy): domain Eukaryota; kingdom Metazoa; phylum Chordata; class Lepidosauria; order Squamata; family Colubridae; genus Ahaetulla; species Ahaetulla prasina. The sequence continues at coordinate 158,778,738 of NC_080541.1, forward strand.
TTATTAAATTTTTATACCGCCCTTCTCCCAAAGGACTCAGGGCGGTGTACAGCCAAAAGATAAAAAACATAAAAATATACAATTAAAACAACAATTTAAAACCAAGCATATTAGAAAAAAATGGCCAACATTAAAAAATTTAAAATTACGAACCCTAAAATAATAAAACCCCAGTTAAAATTTAAAAATATTAAACCAGTCCCGCTTGAATAAATAAGTGCGTTTTCAGTTCACGGCGAAAGGTCCGAAGATCAGGCACTTGACGTAGTCCAGGGGGAAGTTCGTTCCAGAGCGTAGGAGCTCCCACAGAGAAGGCCCTGCCCCTGGGGGCCGCCAGCCGACATTGTTTGGCGGACGGCACCCTGAGAAGACCCTCTCTGTGTGAGCGTATGGGTCGGTGGGAGGCATGAGGTAACAGCAGGCGGTCCCGTAAGTACCAGTATAAGGACTATGTGATGTAATTGTTTAATGGTTGAGACACAGGACTGAGATGACTATAGACCAGTGATGGCTAACCTTTTTGCCATCAAATGTCAAAAGCGGAGAAAGCGCAGGCAGGGATCGCCACGCACATGCCCACACCCATAATTATATGCTCCCTGCTCCCCGTGCATGCGCGTGCAACCCACCCACCCTGCGCTCCCCCCTGTTGTGTCTGTGCCCCCCGAGCCGGACCTCCTGCCAGAAAGTGACTTGGAAAGTGAGGGGCCATCAGGACTTACCTCAGGAGCACCGGCTTCCCTGGCTCAGCTCCAGGAGCAAGAGGCAGGCCAGGGGGAGGAGATAATGAGACCTCTGTCCCCTGACTCTTTCCTCCCCCCAGGCCATACTTTCAGACCCAGCTGATGGCAATCAGGCTTGGTTGGACCCCAGGTTTCATAGGCAGGAGAGGAGGGAACAACAGAAACAGGGGTGGGGCAGGCCTAGGAAGTGCTGAGTCATGGAGCCACACCCCACAGGATATAAAGGCAGCAAGTACTGCTGTGTCTCTTCATAGCAGGCAAATCAACTGATTAACTAAGAGCTGAAGTTTTTTCCTGAGTGACTCACCAGCATCGAGGGAGATAACAGAGACACTTGGCAGAGGCTCGCTATTCTGCTGCCAGAGCTGATAGTGCCGGCTAATTAAGCCATCACTCGGATGGAGGCGAAGGGGGGACAGAACACCCCCGCTTTTGGCACACGATGGCATGGTGGGCCCGGTAGGCCGGTTTTTTGCTCTCCCCAGGCTCCAGAGCTTCTCTAGGAGCCTGGGGAGGGCAAAAACAGCCTTTTCCACCCCCTCAAAGGCCCATTTGCTGACTTCTGGTCCCACTGGAGCTGAGCTCACGGGCCCACCAATATGGCTCTGTGTGCCACCTGTGGCCCGCATGCCATAGGTTCACCATCACAGCTATAGACAATAGTCTTTCGAAGGGATGGAAGGGAACTTATACTTGATAGAGTTCTACAGTGGTCTGAAGAATTATGTCATCCTGCTTCATAATAAATAGGCCTTCTACTGCCAGAGTACCTGTCTGAAGGACTAAAGTGGTTATGATTTAATGACCTCTTCTTCCACAACTGTTCAAAGTTACAATGATGCTGAACAAGAAGACTTATGACTGGTCCTTCTAGTTACAGTCATCACAGAGTCCCATGGTCATGTAATTGCCATTTGCAAATGTTACTGCTGACGTTTGACAAGGAACATCAATGGTAAAGCTGGCAGGAGGTCACAAATGGTAGCCGTGTGATGTTGCCGTTAACAATGGTGCAGGATTCATTTATCAATGGCAACCAGAGCTGTTGCCACTGCTGTTGTAAATTGACATAGTCATATGACATTTCACTTTATATCTGTATCACTTAATGACAGAATCCCAGAGAACTAACTATATTCAAAATGTGGACTGCATATCTCAGAAATGCTTGCTATTTATTTTTTTCTCCTAGTGTGAAATCTAGTGACTTAAATATTAATAATTTAACCATATATCAAGACTAAATGTAGTTTAGTTTTGCTAATTACTTAATAAAGACATGGTTTTGTGAAACTATTTTTATTTTACTCTCTTTTTATTTCTCATTTTACATATAATAAAAATAGTTTACATTTAAATGTAAATACACCCAGCTTATGTACCCCAAAACAAGAACACTATGATATGCTAAATCTATTTCATTCTGAATTTTGTTCTAAATTTTGCCACTTGAAACATTGTGCTTAAAGGATATAGCTCTTAATCAGTGGTGAAATCCATTTTTTTTTTGCTACTGGTTCTGTGGGTGTGGCTTGGTGGGTGTGGTAGGAGAAGGATACTGTAAAATCTCCATTCCCACCCCACTCCAGGGGAAGGATACAGCAAAATCTTCATTCCCACCCCACTCCAGGGAAAGGATACAGCAAAATATCCATTCCCACCCCACTCTGGGGCCAGCCAGAGGTGGCATTTGCTAGTTCTCCGAACTGTTCAAAATTTCCACTACAGGTTCCCCAGAACCTGTCAAAACCTGCTGGATTTCACCCCTGCTCTTAATCTAAATTTGTCAACATTATCTCATTCTTTGTGTAGGCATTTCAGGTTATGCACTACAAAAAATATATATTTGGAGCTATTTGAAAAAAAAATTGTTAAGTTGTTCATTCTCCACATTAGAATTAAGAGCCAGTGCTAAAACTATATGTTCCTTTTTATTGTACCTTGGACAATTCACTTTTATGATTAATTAGATTCAAGGTTTCCTAGGAAACCTAGAATTTTTTTCCCCAGATTTTCTTTTCTGAGATGGAAAAGTATACTTCAAATGTGTGGAAGAAAATTTCCTATTACTCAGTCAAAAATTACATTTTTGTTAAACATGTTGGGGGAAAAAAGAGAAAACAAAGATAAAAATAATAACGAGAGAAAAGAGGAAGAGGAAAAGAAAAAGAAAAAGAAAAAGAAATAAATATAAATTGAATAAACAGAAAATTTGTTAGTATCATAAAATGAAAATGTTCAATATTTAATTGATTAGGTTTAAATAACTGAAATTATTATCATTTTGAAAACTATAAGTCATTGTTAATATCCAAACAGCATATAAAAATCAATGGCATAGAATAAATCATAAAATAAATTTTAACACTTATAGTTACTGTATACATGCTATTGAAGATCTACTCTGATTTAACATATATTTTATAAATAGAATATGATTTTATATTAAAAGATAAACATTTCAAATGTGGTACATGTCCATATTCAAAGTTATAATCCACAAATGAGTTGAGGTAAATTATGTGTCAGGTTTATTTTTGGGATATTAAGTTATTTTCACCTTGAAGTAGATTATTCTCTTTTAATTTATTAAGAAAATAGTTCTATTAAAATACACAGTGAAATATATGTGAGTTCAGAAATTAAATTTCATTGTTTTCAATAGAACTTACTTCCAGAACAAACTTCCTTCCTCTAAGGACCTCTGCACATTATGATAGAAAACATCTAAGGCAATTAGTAGTAAGTTCTATTTGTCTATTCCAGGAGTATCAAACTGGCAGCTCTCAGGCCGGATGTGTCACACGCAGGCCATGCCCATCCCATCTCTGTGAATGGAAAAATGTCACAAAATGTCACATGATGGCAACGTGATGCGTTTGACACCCATGGTCTACTCCCTCTCTCTAAAATATATTAATTAGTATCAATATTTGGATTCCTGATTTGGATTTAAACCTTAGAAAATCTCCAAGCCAAAGTGAATGAAGTATTCCCATCCCTATATTGGATTCTGACCCTAATATTGTGTCAGTAATAATAAAAATACAAATAATAAGCTTTGATTCACATATTAATTTGGGAAATGTAAATTAGATAGCTTCATCTACAATGGGAACAAAGTGATATTTGACTCCAATTTTCTTACCAACACATCACTGGAAAAAACAGTGAACTAAACTGGATTGCTTTAGTTCTAGTGCTAATTATCTCATTCTTTTCTTTCCGTGCCTCAAATTGTGGCAGGAATGGAGCACCTATATCCTCATAACTCTCCGTTTTTGTTTTTGGTGCTTCATCTTTTGAAATATTTGAAGAATAATGCTATGCTAAACTCTGACTTTGCATTTTTCAGAAGTTTTCTTCATCTAGCCAAGAGACTTCCATTTCTCTGACTCCTGTCAGCATTTGAGAATTTATTCTGAATTTTCCTTGGTGATATATTAGAATTTACTTTACTGTAGTACTGTTTTCCATTACACACTGTTTTCCATTACACACTCATTACTTTGAAGCTTTCCTGACTATCTACACTCTAAGGATAAAAAGGGAGGAAGGGAGGAAGTCTTCACATCTTCTCTTGGGATTTCAGAAAAGTGGGAGAAGCCAGATGGGCTGTGAACTGCTCCAGATATTTATTTTATTTTATTTTATTTATTTGTCAATCATCTATAAGATAACAGGTAAAAGTATAAACATAATTTAGATACAGGAAAAGAGTAAAAAAGGAATATTAGGACAGGGACAATAGGCACGCAGGTGCACTTATGCATGTCCCTTACAGACCTCTCAGGAATGGGGTGAGGTCAACAGTAGGCAGTTGAATATTCATATATACACACTATGACCATATTGCAACTAAATATGTGGAAGTATACTATGTTTCACTAAGGGAATTTCACCACAATTCTCTTCTCCCTTTGAAAGAAATTTTGAAATCAGAATTGTCTTTCAACTAGTTGAATGAAAATAGGTGGGAAACTTCTAGTTCTTTAAAAAAAAGTTATCAAGCATCTAGATAGATAGATGATAGATAGATAGATAGATAGATAGATAGATAGATAGATAGATAGACAGACAGATGATGGATGGACAGATATCTTTCACCGTTTACTATTTTACAGTCTCCTGGTTTTCAATCTGGTGCCTTAACCACTAGACCAATTTGACTTCCTATATTCTTATTTTTCCTAGCTGCAATGATAAAGCTGTGCCAATCACAACTTCTAAAATGTGTTTGCTCATAGTGTACCATCACAACACGGACATACATGACAAGGGCAAATTATGTACCTCTCACAGTTGTAGAGTACTTGTTAAGCATCATAGTGATGCCTCCTCATTAGTTTTGATGTGCGTCTTTCATGTATATAAAAATATAACTGAATGAGTCAAAGGATATCTGAAAAAATAGATTATGTGTATGCTTGTGTTATATCAACTGGGCAAAAATATCAACATTTCTGCTTCTAATGTATACTTATGTCAGGTAACATCTCATCTTGGATCCACTGAATGCTTATTAAATTTATTTTCCTATAAACTGCCAGGGGTATATTAATATATGCTGTTAGGTAAAAGAGCAACATGTTTCCAAGACAGCTGCTTTTGATTTAGCAGCTTGCTGGACAAAAGAACAAAATATACATGCACCCTGTCTCATTCGTACAATCACTGAACTGTCAAAACATAAAGCTATCACAACATAGATAATTTTATTGTTGTATATTTTTATAAGAGTTTGCTTCTGTCTTGTAAAAACAGAGAGACACTGATGGTCTATATGCTAGAACCATAGTTTTCAAAATTGCTATCTTTGGTCAAAGCTTCAACTTGAATTCTAGGTCAAGTTGAAGCTTACAATTCAGTAATCCTGAATTGTTGAATAGGTGATAGGTTCTAGAGTTAATCCGTTCAACAAACGTTGGTCTTTAGAAGGCCCTTCTCATTAACCAATCCTATGGCTGGCTGAAGAATTCTGGAAGTTGAAGTCCACAAGACTTAAAATTGCCAATTTTGGAGACCTCTGCAGTAGATTCTACTAAATGGGTTCAGTTGCTGCCATTGGTATCTTTCTAGAGAAGATTGGAAGCTGTAAAACGTTGGCTTCTGTCTCTCAACAGAGGAAAAAGAAGAATTTTCTAAGCATCTTCCTGACATACTTTGAATGACTCTAAAGCTAAATTTTTGAGCTTTTACTCCCACCTACATTCTTCCAACGCCTAGCTGATTTCAAATGTTCCACATTCAAAGATTCCTCTAGCTATTTTTCCATCCAGTAGGGTCACTAATTCATGTCCAATGGAGAACATGTGTTTGACAAAGGTGGCTATCCCATCATTTCTCTTAGAAGCCATCTTGTTGGCAACCAGGCCATTGGACCTAAGGATGAAGCAATACAGGTAGTTCTCAACTTACAATTGAGCCCAACATTTCTGTTAATAATTTAGACAGTTTTTAAGGGAATTTTGCCCCATTTTACAAACATTCTTGCCACATTATTAGGTGAACTGCTGCACCTAACAAATTAATAACATGGTTGTTAGGTGAATTTGATTTCCCCATTGACTTAGCTTGTCAGTACGTCGTGAAAGGTGATCACATGATTTTGGGACACTGCAACCATCATAAATATGATCCAGTTGCCAAGCATCCAAATTCTGATCACGTGACCATGGGGATGCTGCAACCATCATAAGTGAGAAAAAAGATTATTAGTCAGTTTTTTTCAGTGCTGTTGTAACTTAGAACAGTCACTAAATGAACCATTGTAAGTCAGGGACTACCTGTATTGGTGCTAGCATAAGTGATGATAAATACTTGCTTATTGATAAATCCCTCAGAAGCTTTATATCAAAGTAAGATGATTGGGTTTATATTTACTACCGTGTTTCTCCGAAAATAAGACCATGTCTTATATTTTTTTGAATCCTGAAATAAGCGCTTGGCCTTATTGCGATGCACTCAGAAGTCCAATTATTCTTATTATCAGGGGAGGTCTTATTTTCGGGGAAATAGGGTAGTAGTTCAAGAGAATAAAAGATTTATGAAAGAATGCCTTCTTTAAAAAAACAACAGGAGACATATTAAAAGCTAATCTTGTTGGTGGTAAGGTTAGGAAACTTTTTGAATTAAAAGCCGGCTTATATGCTTTGGTGATCAATTTTAACAGCAGCTGCTCAGGAACACCAAAATGTCATCTCCATTAACATTTATATGAAAAAAAATTAACCTCATTACCAAATTTAAACTATTCCACCCAGGAAAAACAATCACTTGAAAACAAAGAATGATGATCTCCCTAATCAGCATGAAAACGTTAATTTTAATTGAATTATAGCATACTTCATGTCAAGGAGACATGTCATTCTGTACAATTTTGTTCATTTTTAATGTTTTTCTAAACTACTATGTTACTTATTCGCCTCAATCTATTTCAGGTTGAAGTTGCTAGCAGGATGATAGCTTGTCCTCGGTACGAAAAATGAATAGAGTAGGGTTGTAATTGTAAATGCAATACCTGAAATAATGGCAGAAGCTTGAAATTGTTGAAAAGGGCAGAAAGGCTGTTAATTGATTTTCAAAAAGCAGGTGAAAATCATTTATTTCATTTATGATTTGTCATCTGTCATTGTCCATAATTTTTATATTATGCCTACATTTGGTTTCTGACTGTAATAAAACATTCTAGCTGTCGTCAAAATGTTTTTGATCGAAACTTGACTTGGCATCAGATCACTTGAAGAATGACTTCTTCCTATAAAGAATAACCCTATGTAGTCTATTTTGTGTCTCCCTCCGTGGCCTTCAACAATAGAGCTCGCAAAGGATAAGGATATGGTATCTCTATCCCAAATAATTCTATCTGTGCTTGTGTACTTTGTATGCCACTTGGCGCAATCTGCTTTTTCAATAGGAACAATAGAGTGTACAATACTATAGGCAGTTAAAAGATAGATGGAGAGGGAGAGATTAAGAGCTCTAATCCTTTGAGCCTATGAGGAGGAGACAGTGAATCTAATCAGAAGATTGATTGCTTGTAAGAAAGCCTCTTCTTCTTTCCCTTGTAACATATTAATTGCAGCCCCTTCTTTGCATCCATTTTCCTCTTAATCCAACAGGTTGCTGTTCTGTAATTCACAAATTACTTTTGAGACTGGAAAAGTTTTTTAAAAATAAATAAATAAATAAATAAACATGTCTGCACTCCAAGAGATATTTCTTTTTTTCTAGAAAATAGTTCTCACATGATGCTTTTGGAGAGAGAGAGGGAGGGAGGGAGAGAGAGAGAGAGAGAGAGAGAGAAAGAGGGAAGGAGGGAGGGAGAGAGAGAGAGAGACTGACTAAATTAATTAATCCCAAGAAAAGTACATTTTATAGTTTGAAAACCTTACATTTAACCAAGTACATCATTTATTCCTTCAACTTACATACCAATAAATGCTGCTAAAACAGGAAAGGAGAAATTACTTCTGCCTGATGCAGATTAACCACTAGAAAGTAAAGTCGTAGTTACTTTGTAGTGAAGTGATACAGATTTAAAATATGTTATTTGTATTAATTCTATTCGCACAATACATTTCTTGGAAAGGCAGAAATATACAAAATGCTAAAACAATAGAGCAGCTGAAAGTTCTCAGAGGGAAGTATTCAAAATCTTTCTCCATGGAGAAATTTGGGTATTATCTTGGTTTTCTTTAGAAATGATTAATTACTGTAGGAATATCTGCTTCCAAAATTGGTAACGTTTAAAATATCATGTGTAGCAGAGAAAAAAGCTGCATCTATTATCATGCAGTACACACCATTAAAAAAAGGACTTACATTAGTTATTTGTTTCTTTGTGCATTCCTTCTCTGCGATAATAATCACTTTTTAGTTTCTGCTGGCATTGTTACTGCTGAAATCTATCCACAGGCGTATTTGGAGAAGAGTAGGATGATTGAGAAGAATCTGAATCCATGGAGTTCCATGGAATCTGAATTGAAAATATCCATTTTACAGTTGGCTGAACTTACTAGTAAATAGCTGATTGTGGTCAATCTCAACCAAACAGGGTTCAAACCAGTGGTGGAATTCAATTTTTTTTACTACCGATTCTGCGGGCGTGGCTTGGTAGGCATGGTGTGGCTGGTGGGAGTGGTGTGGCTTGGTAAGCGTGGCTTGGTAGGTGTGGCAGGGGAAGGATACTGCAAAATCTCCATTTCCACCCCACTCCAGGGGAAGGATGCTGCAAAATCTTCATTCCCACCCCACTTCAGGGGAAGGATACTGCAAAATTCCCATTCCCTCCCCACTCCTGGGGGAAGGATACTGCAAAATCTCCATTCCCACCCCTCTCTGGGGCCAGCCAGAGGTGGTATTTGCTGGTTTTCTGAACTACTCAAAATTTCCACTACCAATCCTCCAGAACCTGTCAGAACCTGCTGAATAGCACCCCTGGTTCAAACTGGTTAAACTTGGATAAGAGATTACCAGGAACTCTTAGAATGGTGGGAAGCTTTTTTTAAAAAAAAAAGTCTTACAGAAGGTAAACATTTTCATATTGTTATGAAGAAAACCTCATGTATATATTCATATCCACGAAATCACCAGAAACAAAGCTCAGCTCAAAGGAGACTTTGCCTTTTAATTGCAAACAATGACCAAGTTTTAAATCTTGTCTTTCAACCCAGATGCCATAAATGTAGCAATGAATAATAGTGCCTGCCGTCATTAGCCCAAGTTTCAATGCAGAAAGCTTTGACGAACACTTTTAAATTCATAAGACAGAAATCAATTCCTTCCTCGGGGTGTGTTTGTTTATTGAGTTTGCTTGTGTACTACCACCTGCTCTATATACTCAAGGCAGTTTACAACAGTAAAACAACATAAAACAAAAACTTTTAAATAATCAAAATCATATATAAAGTAACTTACCTTTAAAACCAACAGTATCTGAATAGCCATTAAAGTAACCAATGAACAATGTGCTGTCTGTAGTGATTAAATGCATGCCTAAGTAAAATGATTTTTATGGCCTTCTGAAAAGTTAATTTGGGCTTGTTTCATTTCAGGAGTAAAGTATTTAAAAACATCAAGGCCTAAATGCAAAAATACAGCTTCCCAACTCCTAATTATTTCATTTCATATAGGATCTGAAGCAGGGGTGAAATCTAAATCTTTTTTCTACACGTTCTGTGGGTGTGGTTTGGTGGGCGTGACTTTGGGGGGTCATGTGACTGGGTGGGCGTGGCTATGTAACCATGTGACTGGGAGATCAAAAAACAGAAACTCACTAATAATGTCTTGCTGGAGCAGGGTTGGACTAGATGACCTCCTGGTCCCTTCCAGTCCTGGATTATCCTCTGAAGTTGCATCTAGTGCCAGGTTTGTACTCCTTCCTTCCACTCCTTCTTCCTTCCTTCCTTCCCTCCCTGCCTCCCTCCCTCCTTTTCTCTCTCTCTCTCTTTCAAAAATGAACCACCCCCACACACCCCAATTTTTGCCTAGCAGGCTACCGCCACCCTACCCCCATTAAAAAAGGCTCCGACGATTGCGTGCCACAGCTGTGATCCTCGGAGCCTTTTTTTACCTTTTAAAAGCATTTTTTTACAACCTATTCAGGCAATGCTTTTAAAAGGTAAAAAAAGGCTCTGACGATCCCAGCTGTGGTGTGTGATTGTCAAAGCCGTTTTTTTAACCTTTTAAAAGCATGAAGTAATGACATCTGGGCTGGTGGGTGGAGCTTCGCTCCACCATCGCTACCAGATTGCTAAACTACCGGCTCTGATTGCTACCAGATTGCATGATACGGTCCGATCTCGGAGCATTTCACCTCTGATCTGAAGTCTCATAATCCCTTTTAAATAACAGAATAACAGATTTGGAAGGGACCTTGGAGGTCTTCTAATCCAGAACCCACTACTCAGGCAGGGGATCCTATAAAATTCTGAACAAATGGTTGTCTAATCTCTTCTTGAGAACCTCCAGTGATGGTGCACCCACAACTTCTGGAGGCAAGCTGTTCCACTGGTTGACTGTTCTCACTGTAAGGAAATTTCTCCCTAGTTCTAGGTTGCTTCTCTCCTTGATTAGTTTCCACCCATTGCTTCCTGTCCTGTCTTTAGATGCTTTGGGAAATAGGTTGTGACAGTCCCTTAGATATTGGAACACTGCTTTCACGTCACCCCAAACCTGTCTTTTCATTAAACTTGGCATACCCAATTCTGGTAGATGATCCAGGGTAATCTTAGGTAAATTTAGTGGCAGAGCAATAGAATTTAATCCTGTTTTTGAACTCAAGTTCATGAGTGTTCAGTCATAGTTCATACATTGCTGAACAAGAGCATAGATTATCTTTCTTTTAAACAAAACAGGGCCTCTGGTGGCTCAACAGACTAATGGAGTCTGTTATTAACACAGCTGCTTGCAATTACTGCAAGTTCAAGTCCCATCAGGCCCAAGGTTGACTCAGCCTTCCATCCTTTATAAGGTAGGTAAAATGAAGACCCAGATTGTTGGGGGCAATAAAATTTGACTTTGTATATAATATACAAATGGATGAGACTATTGCTTAACACAATGTAAGCTGCCCTGAGTCTTCGGAGAAGGGCGGGATATAAATTCAAAAAAAAAAAAATTGTTCAAAGCCTACTGGTTGTAATTGTTGTACAATTGTTGTAATTGTTTACAATTGTTGTAAAATTGGTTGTAGAGGCAGACGTATACTCCGAATGACAAATTATTTTTAAAAAGCAGTATATGTTCACCAGAATTATTATTTATTGTCACAGTACATTACTTCCTATGAGTACAATGAAAAGAACATATGGATTTTAATCAATCAGAATAGAGCTGGCCTGGATGGGACCTTGGAGGTTGTTTTTTTTTTCCTATTTTTTTTTTTATTGAAAAAGTTTTACAATAAAATTTTTCCCCATTACATCCCACCCCCTCCCCCTCCCCACCATCAACCCCCTCCCCCCTCCCCCACCTGACTTCCCAGAGCAGAATACAAGGTATACGATCGGACAATCATAAGCTAGAATAGCCTAATTAACCTTAAATTCCCATCCCTACCCTAGAACCTCAACTCTCCTTCTCCATAAAGAAGAAGGAAATGTTCATTCATAAAATATTTGATGTTTCTTTATCCAATAGTTATTCTAAATATAGTCAGTCCATCTTCCTCATTCCGGTATATTTTCTTGTGGGTTTTCAGTCTGATACATTGAAGTTTCCAACAAGTTCAATATTTCCAACCTCTAGTCTTTGATAACAAGCATATAATCCATCTTCCAATGTTACACTAGCATCATCACAATAAGTTACAAATATTTTATAACCATTTTAACATTTTAACCTTAAGCAAGTCCCTTTCTGTTTTAATTTTAATTTTAATTCCCCTCCAACACTTTAGACCCAACATCAGTGCTTATCCGAAGTAACTAAATCCACCATTAATAAAATAACCTCAATAAAATATATCTCCCTCATTTTACTTGCAAATTAAAACAAATACACCCCAACTTAATTTCCAAATACCATCTATAAAATATTTCATATAAAAAAAGAATTTAAATTATCCTTCCTTACTTTCAATTTTTATCCAAAATAGATAAATCCACCATATATAATAATAACATAAATGTAATACACCCACATTTGACTTACAGACTCAAACAAATGCACATTATCCTTTCTATTTCTTTTATATTCAGAAACTTTTACTTACAGTTTACCCTTTCCCGTAAAAGGAAACACTTTTCATTTGACAATGTTGCTTCTTTACTCCTTGTTCTTTTTTAAAGATTACCATCCTTTGCTCCTCCCCTGCTATTTTATGTATTTCTTCTCCCAAAATTACAGCCCCAATTTCAAATTGTGTTTGCTTTACTTCCTTCTTCCTTTTTTTAACCATTTCCACTACTCCTCCCACCTTAACTTCTAAATCTGGTAAACTTCCAGCCTTCAATACCTCAACATAAAAAGCTCTTGCTTTGGTAACTACGTTAAGACAATACTTCCCTCCCATATATTTTACTGTTAGTCCGGATGGCACATTCCATCTATACCATACCTGGTGGTTTCTAAGCTCCTTTACCAAAAAAGCATATTCTTTTCTGTCCCTCAATATTTTGAGAGGAATTTCTTTCAACACCAAAACCTCTTGACCCAATATTTGAAATTTTCTCAATTTGATTTTCAAGATCCACTGATGTCAATCCAATCGCCTGTGAAAAGGCTTCTGCAAATATCTTTTTTAGATTCTCTTGCTTATTTTCTTTTAAACCTCTCACCCTCAATGCAGATTCCATTGTTTTATATTGTAACAAAACCCGTTCTTCATCTGCTTTCGCCGCCTTGTTCCGAAGCTCCTCTATTTGATTTTTTAAATTCAAATTAATTTGATCAATCTCATGCACTTTTCCATCCAGCTTTTGTATAAATTCAATCATAGTCATAAAGGCTGACTTCACTTCTTCTTGTAAATCTTCATTCTCAGCTGTAGCAGAATTTTTAATTTCCAATAATTTCTCCTCAATTTCCTTAAGTTTTTTGTCTTGAGCAGAAATTTGAGCCTTCAGAAATTCTTTCAACTCCTCTTGTAATTTGTGTATTTGAACTAGCGAGGCAGCTCCCTTAGAATCAGCAGGCTGTATTTGTTTAAAAGCCATCTTACTTTATCTTTATAAATTGCAACAAAGTCAAATCTTTTCAAGCCACTTATTTGAAATGGGTAAATCAGCTCTATAGACCTTCGGCTTTTCTCTTTAAGATTTCTTCACTTAGATATAAAATCCATCAAATTTAAGCAAAGTTAATAAGGCACTAACGATGTTAACAAAGACTTCCTTAAGTTTCGTTTTCATGCCTCATTAACTAAATCCGCCATTTTCCTTCTTCTCAAATACCTTTCAAAGATCGAGATGAGGTCTAAAACAAACATCCACCCTGCCTTGCCTCTGCTCCTTCTGCTTAAAGTAATTAGAATATCTTCATCTTGATAGCAGAGATGGCCGCGAGCGCTTTGTTCTTCAAAAATGCAGAAGCTTCCTGGATCTGGAGCATTTGCCAGGTTTAAACAGGGAGCGCTCACCTTTCGAGCCCCAGGAGTTATTCCTGGAGCTCTTGGGGAGCTGTACCCCCACTCGGCTAATCACCTTTCCCTCTTCTCCCAAGGGAAGGGTTTTCAAGCCGTCAGACAGCTGATTTACACTGTATGAGCAGCTTTAACAGAATCACGGGGGCGGTGGTCCAAAAGGGCGGTCTCCAACATGCGTGGAGCCACTGGAAGTCGACCTTGGAGGTTTTCTAGTCCAACCCTCTACTCAAGCAGGAGACCCTATACCATTTCACACAGGTGGCTGCCCAGTCTTTTCTTAAAAACCTCCAGTGATGAAGCGTCTACAACTTCTGAAGGCGGGCTGTTCACTGTTTAATTGTTCTCACTGTTAGGTAGTTTCTCATTAATTCCAGATTGCTTCTCTCATTGATTAGTTTCCATTGTTCTTGCCTTGCCTGCTGGTGCTTTGGAAAATAAGTTGACCTCCCCTTTTATGGCAGCCTCTCAAATACTGGGATATTGCTATCATGTCACCCTTAGTCCTTCTTTTCTCAAACCATACTCATTTCCAGCAACTGTTCATATGTTTTTGTCTCCAGGCCTGTAATCCTCTTAGTTGTTCTTCTTTGCACTTTTTCAAAGTCTCAACATCCTTTTTGTAATGTGCTGACCAAAACTGGATGCAGTATTCCAGATGTAGTCTTACTAAGGATTTATAAAGCAGATTTATAAACCACATGATTTTGATTCTATGCCTCTGTTTATACAACCAAGGATTGTATTAACTTTTCTGGCTGCTGCCACACACTGCTGGTTCATGTTTAAGTGGTTGTCCACTAGGATTTCAAGGTCTCTCTCATAGTTCCTGACTCAGGTTTTACCTAATCTGTGTTTGTACCTTTGCTTTTTTTTCCTGCCTAGGTGTAAAATCTTGCTTTTTGCCACATTAAATTTCATGTTGTTGGAACACGTGTTGTTCCATAATAAGACATAACTATTATTATATAATAATACAATAATAATACAATAATACAATAATGGTATTATTGAGCTGTATGGAAATTGTGTTTATTTATCACTCGATCTAAAGGCTTCATCAAGTAAACTGTACATTTGTTCAATGAATATTGGCATTACAGGACATTTTGTGGCAGAAAAAAGTAGAAATGATGAACACTTTCAGTTCAGAAGCTGTTATATATTATCAGTCTGAACCTATAGTCTCTGTTTTATGCCTGATTGGTACATCCAGTGCCATAAATTGGAAAAATGAGTAAAATAATTGTGACATTTTTGCCTTGTATTTAAATCTGTTGAACAGATACAATTTGATAACAAAAGTAATTTTGTTTAGGTAGGGAAAAGCCTGACTACCGTAGAAAGATGCAGCAACTCAGTTGAATGACATTTCTAGGCTGAATTCAAGCTCATGTTACTTACCTATTCAAATTTAGCCAGGGATGTTTTAATTCATCTTTTCTAGTGCTAGGCAGAGCAGTCCTTGACATTTGTCTCTCATTTAACTCGATTCAAAAATATTTGTCTTACAAATTCTTTCCAAAGAGAATTTTAGGGAGATCCTATAGTAGGGATGTCCAAATTTGGCAATTTTAAGAGTTGGTCTTAAAGTTGGACCAATTTTGGACTTCAAATCCCAGAATTTCTCAGCCAGCATGGATGGCAGTGGAATTCTGGAAGTTGAAGTCCACAAGTCTTGAGGTTGCCAAAGTTGGACACCCCTGTCCTAAAGAATGACCTTTGCATTTATTTAGTTACTACATTATGGAGAAGTGCACAGAGCTATTATTTTTTATTTATTTGTTTGTTTGTTTGTTTGTTTATTTATTGTATTTATCTGCCGAGTGTGTATTAGCTATATATAAGCATGAATTGAATACATAAAATTCATGTATTCCCTTTAATAAAGGGAACATTAGGACAGGGACGTTAGGCACGCTGGTGTTCTTATGCACGCCCCTTACAGACCTCTTAGGAATGGGGTGAGGTTAACAGTAGACAGTCTAAGGTTAAAGTTTTGGGGGCTTGGGGAAGAAACCACAGAGTCAGGTAGTACATTCCAGGCATTGACCACTCTGTTGTTGAAGTCAAATTTTCTGCAATCGAGTTCAGTGGGTTTTACCTTAAGTTTATATCTATTGTGTGCTCGTGTATTGTTGTGGTTGAAGCTGAAGTAGTCATTGACAGATAGGACATTGTAGCAGATGATTTTATGAGCTATGCTTAGATCAAACCAAAGGTGGCGTAGTTCTAAATTTTCTAAGCCCAAAATTTCAAGTCTGGTGGCATAAAGTATTTTGTTGTGAGCGGAGGAGTGGAAGACTCTTCTTGTGAAATATTTCTGGACACATTCAATTGTATTAATGTCCGATATGTAGTGCGGGTTCCAGACAAATGAGCTGTATTCAAGAATTTGTCTAGCAAATGTGTGCTCTGTTTAGTAGTGTAATATTACCAGAGAAGAAGCTACATTTACACCCCTTAATGCCTTTTTGGCGATGTTGTTACAGTGGGCTTTGGAGGATGAGATGGCAGCATGGTGTGTGTGTGTGTGTGTGATGAAATATGTATTGTGAAGCCACAATGTAAATCTCACCCATGTGTACATGAAATGCAATATTGCATCAAGTTATGTAAGGAGTGTAAATTGCATTGTAATGATACAGCACAAGTTGAATCATTCTGATGAAAACTCAGATACCTTTGTGGTATGTAAGCATCCTTTCTCTTTGTATAATCACTCTCTATTCTGGTTTCTCATACTTCTCCAAAAAAACCTCAGGAGGGAACTCCCATTATTTTTATTTTTTTTATTCAAAAAGTTTTACAAAAATTTTCCCCCCCTTTCCCCCCCTGCTCCCCCCTCCCTTCGCAACCCCCCTCCCCCCCCCGACTTCCCGGAACGAGCACAAGGTATAGTTAAAATAAAACAAACATATGCTAAAAATTTTCGTCCCAACTTAATTATACCCCTACAATCATCAATTCCTAACTTCCCCAAAAGCAATCAAAATAATACATCATAATCATTCAAAACAGTCTGATAACTCTTAGTCTGATATCTACGTTGAATATAGTCAATCCATTTTTCCATTCCTTTAAGTATCTTTCTTGCGTATTGTCTTTCAAAAGGCTGATATCTTCGCCATCTCAGCCAAATTGGCAACTTTCAATATCCATTCTTCTATTGTTGGTACTTCTTTTTCTTCCAATATTGTCCTATTAGTAATCTTGCTGCAGTTATTAGATTTAAAATCAATTTAGTCTCAATTACTGTACAATCCGTAATAATTCCCAACAAGAAAAATTGCAGGAACTTTATCTTCTTTTCAGAACATTTTGTAAAATCCACCAAATTTTTATCCAAAAGGCCTTTATGTCCTTACAAGTCCACCAAATGTGAAAATATGTAGCGTCATCACAATTACATCTCCAACATTTTGGTTGCATTTCTGGATACATACACGATAATTTTTAGGATCTAGATGCCATCTATAAAACATTTTATAAAAATTTTCCTCAGATTCTGTGCTCATGAATTTAACATTTCTAACCCAAATTTTTCCCACGTTTCCAATAATATTGGCTCCTGAAAATTTTGTGCCCACTTTATCATACAGTCCTTTACCAAGTCCCTTTCAGAATCTATTTCAAGTAACACATTATACAATCTCTTTATATGCTCCTGAGACTGATTTCTAATTTGCTTTACCAAATTTCCCTCGTTCTGCTCTATACCGATTTTCTGATCTCCCTCCATCTAGCACGTAGTTGCTCATATTGAAACCAAGTATAATTTTTCCCTTCCTCTCTTAATACTTGCAGAGATTTTAACTGCAAATTACCTCTTTCAGTATACAAAAGATCTTTATATGTAATCATTTCCTGATTCTGTTCTATGTTTATATTTTCTACTGTATGTCTAGGACTCGCCCATATAGGAACCTTATAATTTAATTTATAAGAGTATTTTTCCAAACATGCAGAAGGGCATTTCTTAGCACATGATTTTTAAAGGCCTTATCCACTTTTTGTCATAAATTAAATATGCATGCCATCCATATAGCAAATCATAACCTTCTATATTCAAAATTCTGTCCTCTGTTAAATTAAACCAATCACTTATTGCAGAGAGCAGCTGCTTCATAATATAATTTAAAATTAGGCATTTTAAACCTCCCTTTCCGAGAATCTTGAATTATTTTCATTTTAACCCTAGCTTTTTACCTTCCCATATAAATTTGTTAATTCCTTCTGCCATTCCTCAAGATTCTTATCTTTCTTAATTATTGGTATCATCTGAAAGAGGAATAAAAATCTAGGTAAAACATTCATTTTAATAGCAGCAATTCTCCCAGCAAAGATAATTGCAATTTTTCCAAACAATCAACTCCTTCTGAACTTTTGCCATAAAACCTCATAGTTATTCTTATACAATTTCACATTTGACGTAATATAAACCCCTAAGTACTTAACCTTCTTTACAATTTCAAATCCTGTTACTTCCTCTAGTTTTTCTTTCTGTTGTCTGGCCATATTTTTATTATCACTTTTGTCTTTTCTGATTTACCTTAAATCCTGAGACCTTCCCATATTGATCAATTATTTCCAACAAAGATTTACTAGAATTTATAGGGTTTGTTAAAGTAATCACCAAATCATCTGCAAAAGCTCTTAACTTATATTCATTCTGTCTAACACTAATTCCTCTATCTCCTTTACTTCTCGTATTTTATCCAATAATGGTTCTAGAGTTAAAATAAACAATAATGGTGATAAAGGACATCCCTGTCTTGTTCCTTTCGCAATCTTAAAAGGTTCTGTTAAGCTACCATTGATTATAATCTGTGCTGTTTGCTCTCCATAAATTGCCCTAATTATTCTTAAAAAACCATCTCCAAATTGCATCTTTTCTATTAATTTAAATAAAAAATCCCAATGCAATCGATCAAAAGCTTTCTCTGCATCGAGAAAAATAAATGCTGCTGGAATAAAATTTTTCTTTTCTAAGTACTCCAGTAAATTAACAATCTGCCTAACATTATTCCTCATCTGTCTCCCTTTTATAAATCCAGATTGATCATTATGAATTCTTCGCTGCAGAATCAACATTAATCTATTAGCTATTATTTTAACAAAATCTTATAATCATTATTTAAAAGTGAGATTGGCCTATAATTCCCAGGTTTAGAACAATCCTGTTCCTCTTTGGTATCAATGAAATAAAAGAGGTTCTCCATGAGGGGGGAATTCCCCCTCCTAGTTGTATCTGATTAAATAATTCCTTAAGTGGACCTAACATCTCATCCTGTAAATTCCTATAATAACTAACTGTGAGCCCATCCGTACCAGGAGTGTTCCTCATTCTTAATTGTTTAATTACCAAAATAATTTCTTCCGAGGTTATAGGCCGATTCAGTTCATCCGTTTGTTCTAAAGTTAAATTTTTAACCTTATATTCCTTCAAATAATTATCAATATCCCTATTCAATATATTATCTTTAAGATATAAATTTGTATAATATTCTAAAAAAGCTTTTTTAATTTTATCCTGTTGATATCTCTCTTTACCTTTATATACTATTTTTTCTATAGTATGTTGTTTTGTCTTTTCCTTAAAGTATATGCTAACCACCTACCAGGTCTATTTGCATTACAAAAGTATTATGTTTGGCATATTGTATATTTGTTGCCACCTGATCAGCCATTATCATATTAAATTGATTCTGTAGTAACTTTATTGCATCTTTAAGTTTTTGATCATGTGGATTATGTATTAATAATTGTTGTTTCTTATAAATTTCCTCTTCTAAATACCTACGCTGTCTTTGTTGCTTATTTCTCTGTCTATTATTAAGATATATTAATACACCTCTCATAAAAGCTTTACTGGAGTCCCAAACCATTTCTATCGATGTTTCATTATTCAAATTATAATCAAAAAATTCTTTCATCTGCTTTTTACATTGATTTACATTATCCTGATATCTAAACAAATTTTCATTTAATCTCCAAGTTCTTCTACCCTCTTTTCCATATTGCAATTCCATCCAAACAGGACTATGATCAGACAAACATCTTGGAAATATCTTAGTTTTCTTCACCCTAAAAAGCAAATCATTAGAAATTAAAATAAAATCAATACGTGAGAAGGATTGATGCCTATCAGAGAAAAAAGTATAGTCTCTTTCCTCCAAATTCCGCAGTCTCCATACATCTCTTAACTCAAAATCTTCTATCATATCAAAAAAGGATTTAGGCAGCTTTGCATGTGCAGGTATCTTCTTGGAAGAAGTTCTCTTGTCCTTTCGTGTATCTATTACTCCATTCCAATCTCCCAATATAATGCACGATTTATAATCCCATAGATTCAACTTATCATATAACATTCTATAAAATTTTTCTTGTTGCTGATTGGGTGCATATATACCAAGCAAGAGAGTCCTTTTTGTTTCTATTGTAAGTTCAATAGCAATATATCTTCCGTGAATATCTGCCTCTATTAACTTGGCTGGTATATCTTTTCTCAAATAAACCACTATGCCATGTTTTTTCTCCAAAGCTGAAGCAACAAAATGTTTACCTAACTTTGAGTTTATTAGGTACTTTTGATCTGATAATTTAATATCGTTTCTTGTAAGCAAATAACATCATTTTAAATTGTTTCAAATAATGAAATATTTTTCTTCTCTTCTGAGCTGAGTTCAAACCATTGACATTCCAAGTCAAGATTTTATTTGCCATTACTGGGCTGCTGAAGCCTTTGAGCAATCAACTGAAGATCGTCCTCCCGTATCTTCGGTCGTGCTCCTCCACCGCTTCTGTAGCAGAATCCTGAACTTTACTTTGAGTTTGTTGCTCCTTTTCTTTACGCTTAAGGGCTCCCCTCGTCAGTCTTTGTTCTTGTGGTTGTTCCTCTGATGGTAACATCACTGGAATCACCTCAGCTTCCACACCCATTTGAGTCTCTTGAATTCTTTTTTCTATTATTTCTATTTCAAATTTCAGCACTGTAGAAAGAAAATCTTTGGCCTTAAGCACTGTGTCAATCGATATCTCCTTCCTTGATAATACACTGTCAAGCCAACTGGAACCTCCCATCTAAATTGAATCTGGTATTTCTTAAGTTCTTGTGTAAAAATGTAAAGTCCTTTCTATCCCTTAACATCTTGGGAGGAATCTCTTTCAAAACCTTCAACTCCTGTTCCCTATTTTCAAGTTTTTCTGAAAAGCAACTTGCAAAATTTGATTCCTCACTGTTCTTTTCAAAAATAAACCACAATGTCTCTAGGAAGTTTCTTTTGCCTAGCAATCCAAGAATTAACTCTATAAATTTTGTCAATTTGATAAGCAACCTCTTGTGGATCAAGTTCAATAAATTCAGCCAGAGCTTCTGATAAAATTTTTTAAATCTTCCCTTTCTCCTCATTCAAACCCCTAATTCTCAGAGCTCCTTCCATCATTCTATACTGCATCACCACCACTTGATCTTCATTTTATCCAATTTGATTTGCATTCCCCCATTCTATTTTCTATTTGTTGATTTGACTGAACAATTTCTTGCACCTCCTCCTCCACCACCTCCAGTCTTTTTGCCAAACCTTGAAAAGCCATCAAGATATCTTCTCTTATTTTTTTATTATTCTCTTTTATTTCTTCTCTTATTTTCTCATTATTATCCATAATCTCCTTAAACCTTTCTTCAGACACTTTCCCTTGCTCTTTAATCAGATCTTCTAAAGCTGGTTCAGAACCCCTTCTGCCCCCAGTCTTAGGTGGTTTAATAGCCATTTCAGTTTTAAAATTCACAAAATATAAGTCTAGAAACTTC
Organism: Ahaetulla prasina; assembly: GCF_028640845.1. Classification (NCBI taxonomy): domain Eukaryota; kingdom Metazoa; phylum Chordata; class Lepidosauria; order Squamata; family Colubridae; genus Ahaetulla; species Ahaetulla prasina. Next base: position 158,800,378 of record NC_080541.1, read on the forward strand.
TCTTTTCCCCTTTAAGTATAGGAGAGCTCAGTTCACTTCATTAAAATCCACACATAACATTTCTTATCTTCTTAGTTGCACAGACTGTTTGAAATTCCATTCGTCACTTTCACTCCCGTTCAGGTGCCATCTTTAAGAGTCAATTAAAACAAAGGAAAAAAAATTCTCTTTTTTAGAAGGTAGAAGTCAGGAAATCAAAAATACTTGCAATCCAATAATTGTCCGCTGGCACTCATTCCGTCTGCTTAAATTGATCCATAAAGATAAGACAATTAGCAGAGATGGACACTTTCTTCTTTTCCTGCTTTTGCAGACACGCACTGAAGTCGGAGGGCAGGAATATTTATGGGACCCGTCGACCCTTCGAGGCTCTGCTTAATTAAAACAAAGCCTCTGGGGAGGTCTACCAACATTTCCTGTTGCTCTTATCTTTCCCTTTCATCCAGGGAAAAAGATTAAAGCCGGCTTTTCCTGGCTTTTACGATGTTCAGTGCGGAGCCCCTTTAATTAGGGCTCAGCGAAGAGGTGGAGCCACCCGGAAGTCGGGAACTCCCATTATTGAGTGTTTCAAGTAGCAGTACTTTTGTTTCTATTGCTTGAGAGAATATTGGAGAATTTCTCATGTTCTAAGCATATAAATTAAGTAAAGAATTTTGAATGGTTGGTTGTATCCATTTCTCCTATTTACTCATTCTATCCACATGCTTCCCCTGTCCCAATCACTGTTTACCTTAGATCCCATATTTATTTATTAAATTTATATTGCCGCCTATTCGCCCATGTGACTCAAGGCAGCTTACAGAATATAAAAACCACATTTAAAAACAATAAAACTAATAAAAAATCAAATAAATTAATGTAATAAAATCACCCCCCACCTCCCACCCCAGCAACAGTCTAGCCGATCACACAAGCCATTTAATGGGCTCCATCCCACTCTGGGTTCCCCAGGTCCGCTGGCAGAACCAGATCTTCAGCACCTTCTGGAAGAGAATTAGAGTGGGGACCGTTCTAATCTCTGCGGAAATGATGTTTCAGAGACAGGCAGCCACCTCGGAGACGGTCCTTCTTCTGGGCCCCACCAGGTGTATCTCCCGTGGGGATGGGACCTGCAGCATTCCCTGCCTCCTCCAATTTTAACATTTCTGTCTCCAAACATTTGGTGTTATATTGCTGTTTTTCAATATCAACTGAATATTGAACAATACAGTATTCAGTGTATTAATGAAAAATAAAAATAAAAGGGAAACTTAAACAGATTAAACCTGTCTTGGTTTTAGGTGTATATAGAGAGATTTAGTCTACCTATAAATACCAAAGACAGACTTTCCAGATGACCCAGATTCAGACAAGATTATTGGTATAGCACACATTTTAATGAGTAGGTAGTCCTTGCAATAATCTATCCAATATTGCACATCTTCAGAGATGTGAATCTTTAATGAAGATTCTTAAATCCTATTCTCACCCTTTGTTGAAATGCTCTCTTGAAGTGCTAGAACAATGGAACCTTATTTTCAAAAATGTCCATGAGAAGCAAATTCAAAGGTCATGAATGCTTGGCGAAAAGTGAATATTAATTAAGGATGCTGATAAGAACAAAGGATATCAACTAAGTTGGCCAAAGAAGTGAATTTGCATGTCTCTAAGCTACAAATGATAGAAAGTGAAGAATGGAACACTTTTACTTATTGTAAATATTATAATTATGTCAGGAGTTATACTCTACTGATACATTACACTTAGGAAACATAAACTAGGTAGAGATTTTAAAAATCTTCAGTCATTTAAAATATGGCAAAGACAGAAGATACTTTCCTCAATCATGCTATGGATTATGTCAACTTTATCTAACCTGTGCGTTCCATTTTTGTAAGGACAAGACCTTATTGAATTTTTGGTATTATATTCCCAGTACATCTAAAGAGCACCAGGTAAAAAAAATTAGATTGTTTTCTCTGTAGCAGAATTCTAGAGCAGATATAGGTACAAACATTTGTAAGAATTCTTAAGCCAGTTCCTGTAAAGTCTAACAATGGAGCAATGATTATCAGCTGTAGCAAGTATAGTAGAATATCAGATTCACTTAATAAGATTGAATCCAATCATAAAGCCACTAAGTTTGAGGAAGATTAGAGTTGAAATATATTGTATATATCAATATACAATATATTATTGTATACATAATATATTATGTACATAATCTCTGCTCATAAGAAGAATAAGTGGTACAAAGGTTTATTATATTTTAATTTTATTTTATTTATCAGATTTAGGTACTGCCTGTCTCTGAGTTTTGTTCACCAAAGCCATTCTCATCGGTCACTAGCAGGGGTGGGCAATTAGATATAGTGAGGAATTCCTCTACTCCTTTGTAGATAACAAATTGTCATATGTGTCACCAGTCTTGAGTCCCTTCACACCCACATGGGATCTAAGTCCAGCCCACCTTGAAGTCTCTTGACTCTTATCTATCACCAATTTGCTTTGACCATTGGTAGTTCAGATTCTTGTATAGAGCTTTAGCATACATATTCATTTGAACTGCTTGGACTCCTGATTTCCTGTGCTTGACAGGTTCTTTCCAGATAGGTTGACTCTTATTTTTGAGAACTAAGTTTATTAGAAATTATTGATGTTATTTTTTCAAATACATATGTATATACATACATACATTGCCATTCCTATGCCTCAACCATTTCTCAGTTTTTCATTGCCTTGATTATAGCACAAGAATTTGAAACACATCACAGGGCTGCAGTGGTGGGTTTCAATTTTTTTTACTACCGGTTCTGTGGGTATGGCTTGGTGGGTGTGGCATGGCTGGGTGGATGTGGCTTGGTGCCCATGGCAGGGGAAGGATACTGCAAAATCTCCATTTCCTCCCAATCAGTTGGGGCTTGGGAGGCAGAGAATATATGGGGGTGGGGCCTGTCAGACTTTTTATTACCGGTTCTCTGAACCACTACTGGTTCTCCAGAACTGGTCAGAACCTGCTGAAACCCACCTCTGAAGGGCTGATAATAGGTCTCAAGAATTTAGACTGAACCTTTTCTTTTTGTAATGACTGTAATCTTTAAGGTGTGTAGTGAAATACCAAAGAACAGCTTAGCCACACAAATTTGTATTAAACATAATTATAAATGGGATACATTGCCAATTAATTGTTTGATGAAATTTGTGGATTTCCGCAGGACCTCTGTGAGGTCTCAGCTATTTAGAATGGACCAACAGCATGAGCGGCAAGACACAAATTCTATTTTCTTTTAGCTTCTTATCTGACTGTCACCTAGATTGTTTCAGCTGCTTGGCCCAAATGATGATCTTTGTCTCTTGATAATTAATTGTCTTCTGTTGTATAAGAGTCCTGTCCATTCTTTTGTCTTAACAGACAACAAATGATGTAAAATAAGATACTGGTATATAGTTTTTCAGTCAACTTGAAGTCTGTATGTATCTTACATTAAGATATTATTTCATTTCATTCAGATTATGAATTTTCTATAAAAGGGCCTGTTTAAAATATGCTGATTGTACTGAGAAACTGGGTAGTCAATTAGTATTTTAATTCTTTCTTGTAGGTACAGTAAATACGGGTCAAAGATATTCTCGCAATCTGTTTTTAAAAAAAGAAAAAGAAAAAAAAAGAATGGATGCTGTCAGTTTGATCATCCCAGAAGCAAATTTATGAGGTACTAAGCAACTATATTCAGTGGCAAATAAATAAAAAAATGCATTTCCAATCAATCTGTTTGAATATGCTAATCTAGATACATTACATTGCCTTAAGGTTCATATTCATTGACACCAGATTATTTTCTGTACATATCTCTTTTCCCCCCAAAATAGCTTGTGGGTATCTATTTAGTTCTAAAGTATCTTTAATTAGTATTGAATTATAGTACAAGATTTACAAAATGTATCCTCGATAGGGATTTGGTTTACTCATAGCTAGAAATAAGTATAGCAAATGATTATTATCTGAATGGTAAACAATTGTAAACCAAGTAAGGTCAACAAATTCTAGACGCAGGCATAATCTATAGTATTAGAACCTAGATTTGTTCGTATCTGGTATTGTATTTTTCTTCACTGTCTTGTTCAAAATATATGAATTCAACCTAAGGGCCATCTGAACTATGGAGAGCAATTGTTATAATCCATATTTTTGCACAAATATTGCAAACAAAAAAAAAGTATGGCCTCTCAAGTATTGCTACATGGATGCAGCTAGCTTTCTAGAGTGATTTAGTGGTTAAGGCACAGGACTAGAAATTAGGACACAGTGAATTCTAGTCCTGCCTTAGGCATGTAACCTGGCTGGATGACTTTGGACCCCCACTCTCTTCCTCCCTCCCTCCCTCCCACTCTCTCTTTCTCTTTCTCTTTCTCTCTCTCTCTCTCTTTCCCTCTCTCTCTCTCTCTCTCAGCCCAACTCAACTCGCAGGATTGTTGTTGTGGGGGAAATAGTCAGCAGGAAGGAGTTTTATGTATGCTTGCCACCTGGGGCTACTTATAAAATAATAAAGGGATAGAAAATCTAATAAATAAAAATATCTAATAATAAAGAATTCCATGGGAAGTTGTATGGGAGTTGGTGTACAAATCTTTGGAGTACTAACCTACTTTTCCCCCTATTTTTATTTTTTACATTAAGAACATACTGTAATTTCATAGAATTTCTTGTTCTATGAAGTCTCTGCACTGGATGACAATACTGCCATTTCTGAATTCTTATTCACAGTGGAAAATTTCCATGGAGAGAAGAGATTTTCCTCTACACAAACAGACCCACAAATGGGAGCACTCTCCTGCCTGTCCCTGTTCCTTTTGAAGTAACTGTGTCTTTTACCCTCCTCTCCCTTCTCTCTCACTTGTTTTCATTTACTTGGTTTCAATAGCATATTCCCCTGTCTACTGCCCTCTCAACAATCAGGGTAAGATTAATGTATTTTTTGCCATTTTTCTTGAAGCATCAAGAGTGTTTTTTCTCTCTCATGCCTTCCTTTCTGGTATTTCTTTAAAATTATATTTACACTTGCAATCAAAGGAATGGGGGGATATAAAAAGAATAAAATAAAGATAGAAAGATTTTCAAATTAATAAAAAATAGGGATATAAATCTACAAATCAGAGTAAGCTGAAAGTAAAAATAGCCTTTTTTTTTTTTTGCTTAATGTAAAAAAATAACCTTAATAAATTTAACAAATTGTAAAGAGATTCAATATTGTAGGATCCTTAGTGGTCTCTGAACTTGGTTGTTTTCTTGAAGATGTTTCATTACCAAACTAGGTAACATCATCAGTGCTAATAGGCAGTGGTGGTTGTTCTCATTTTAAAGCCCAGTGATTTGCCCTACCAGTATTGGTGGGAGTGATCTTGGTGGTTCTTTGACTGGTCTGTTGTTATTTTTTTACTGTTAGCCTGTTTGGTAGTTCCTTGATTGGGATATTTACCTAATATTATGTTAGGAAAATCTTAAACTTTGGATGTGGCATGAATCCATTTATAACATTATATTCCAAAAATTATATTTATTGGATTATATTTTACTCATATCCACATTGAATAAAATTCTATATCTGTTTTTCAAATATGAAGTAAGTTTTGACATCAACATATACTCTCTTAATTTAATTTGCCGTTCTTTTAGGGAAGAATTGCTCATAATTTCCAATGACAAGCATAGAGAATGCTAGCAGCTATTACCATGCACAAAGCCAGCTTAATATGTGGGAATATAAAATTGGGCTTTATCCATTTCAGGCTATTTCCTTCTCTTGTTTGAAAGTCTTGTTTGTTTGCGTCTCCCTTCTCTGTTATGGTATTCTCTGCAAAAGTAAGGAAACATACTTACTTCTCTCCAGTTCACAGCTTTTATTTGTAAGGGAAAAGTGTCTTTTTTCAGATAAATACAATGCTATGTGAGCTTGATAAGTAGTGTTATACATCAGATTGCTGGCTTTTTTGTCTCTTCTCTAGTTAAGGTAAGGCAGAGAAAGCGGTGGTTTATTAAATGTGACAAGCGTGTCAATATCTATGATTTATAGCATGTACAACAGAATGCAATTATCCATCTTTTCCTTATTTTTATTCACAAGTTTCTTCACTATAATTTCCTTTTGTCTCAGAAAGGCATATTTTGACTTCAGGGTTTGTGTTAATTGGTCTCAAGATCAGAGGTAAAGCTGGAATTTCAGCAGCCAATGTTTCAAAAGTTTTTGCCAAGGTGTATGTGTGTATATTTGTGAGTGGGTGAACTGTATGTTATTTGTTCATTTGACCAAATTTAGAGTCCTGATTCATGCTTTTGAACAAAGAACTAATTGAAATGTGGAGAACAATTCATCCTTTTCAACTAAAACATTCCCGCATTCCGCTTTTCTGAAGGAGGTTTATATCCATAATGGACATAAAATACACTAATTAAACACCTTCGCTCTTGTGTAAAGAAACAGAGTAAGGAAAGCCGACATTGTCACTATGCATAAACTGCACACTTTTATAATTTAATTAAAGCTATAGCCTCAAACCAGCTTTCCCCAAAGTAAATCCTGAAATCCTAACTGTATGTGTCTATAAATCAAGAATATGGAGTTTATTCCAGATACAGTTATTGCACAATAAAATGCAAAACAAATGCAAATTTCCCATCCAGTGTCAAGCTAAAGCTTCTTTACAAAGTGCCACATAGACATTTCAGTGGCTACGAGGCTAATCTTGCACCACAACCCCTTTTCTAAGAAGGAGAAATGACAACTACACTTATGATCTGAAGGTCAGGGATGGAGCCAGCAGGGATGGCTATATTGAAAGCTGGGCCAGAATGTGAAGCTTCAATACCCTTCAAGGACTACATTCTTGGATTTTACGTTATGCAGCATAAAAGTTATGGCTCTGTCACTTTTTAATGATTTGCTACTGGCAAGCTTAATATAGAACATTCAATTCCAACAGGCTTTCTCTGGACTGGGCCTCTTTGGAGCCATAACACAGAAAGTCAGCTTATATTAGAAGTTTGTTCTATGGAAGATGAGATCACCAATCTGCAGCTATAATATCACATATGTAACTTGTATTAACAGTTTTTAGTTAGAATGAACCTAAATGTTTTCAGCTCTGGTGAACTTCAGTGTACTCTGGATAAAATATTTTGCTAGTTTTGGGTCTTTCTATTCAAGCAGTGCACTTATTGTTAAACTCCCTAATATTTCATTTTACCTTGTACGCAGTTGACATATTATAATTATTCCTAGCTTGCTAAGTTCCATTCTTTACACAGATCTGCTCATCACTCTATATGCCAGCTAATGGCAGACAGTCTGGATATCATACTGAAGCTTGCTTGCTTGCATCCATCCATCCATCCATCCATCCATCCATCCATCCATCCATCCATCCATCCATCTATCTATCTATCTATCTATCTATCTATCTATCTATCTATCTATCATCTATCCATCTATCATTTTTACAAATAACACAAGGCGGCAAACACACACAATACTCTTTCCTCCTCCTATTTTCCCCACAACAACAGCCTTGTGAAATGGATTGGGCTGAGAGAGTGTGACTTGCCCAAAGTCACCCAGCTCTCTTTCGTGGCTAAAGCAGGACTTGAACTCATGGTCTCCTGTTTTCTAGCCTGATGATTTAACTACTGGCTTTTGTTTGTTTTAAACTTGTTTGGTGTTGTTGTTGTTGTTGTTGTTATTTCAATGCTACTTGCCTAAGTAAAGCAAGTACTTTTTCCAATTAAATTTCTTATGACTGAATTGATTTTGACTTAGAAAATGTTGGCTTTCTACAAAAACAAAAACAATGTATTACTAAACTAGCTGAATGAGCTGAAATATACAATTAAAGAGGATTTTAAAATGCAGACAACCACATCACTTTGCACAACGTATGCCTTTTACAACTTACATTCAAAGTATTTTCTGTGTTTGTTTGTTTATTTAATAAATAAATAAATCTATTTAATAAATAGATGCGGAAGAACATCTAACAAAATACTATCATCCAAAGCAATTTCAGAACTCAAGAGCTATGAATACAAACCTAGAAAACAATTTTTACTAATTAAAATCTTACTAGGAAGTTCCAAATATTTGTGAATATAAATATAGATTCATATAAAATGTCCCTCTTCCATGTTTTCTTCCTCCATCTCCTTTTTAATTTTTATCAGAGACCAGAAAGCAATGAAGGATCATTATTTTGTGTATGGTATGTTAACTCCATAGCTGAGCCTTTTTACAAGTAATGTAGATACTTCTTATTAGCCTACTCAATAGAGCTGTGGACATTTCAGTAAACTAAATTATAGATGAGTAAAGAACGAAGAAGTTAATCATAAGATCACATAAACTGTGATGGAAAATATTATTCCAAGCAAATATAAATAGGTGACATCTCAGGTATAGTCCTTTTTAGCCTGCAAATGGTATGCAACTTATCCAGATAAGAAGGAAAAGGTTCTCACTGTTGCTGATCTTGCCATGTCATCTTATGAGGTCTGAACAGGCATCTCTTTCTGATAGAGGAGAATATTTGTAGCTCAGGGTTGAACTAAGAGATCCTTAGTAATCTCTGAGTTTGTTTTTTTCTTGTAGATGTTTCATTAGGTAACACCATCAGTGCTAGCAGGGAGTGGGGTTGTTCTAAGCCACTAGAACAGGGGTCCCCAAACTTTTTAAACAGGGGGCCAATTCACAGTCCCTGAGACTGTTGGGGGACCAGACCACCTGGATGGGCATGGTTACGTGGTCATATGAGTGGGTGGGCATGGCCAATTTAGCAGCCCATTAAACAATACCCACAAATTAAACTTTAATTTGTTATGCTCCTGGGGTTGGAAAGCAGGTTAGTGAAGAGCTGTGGCTGCCTTGGGGGTGGGTGGGGGACTTCTGTTTGTGTGTGTGTGTTTTGTGTGTGTGTCTCTCCCTCACTCCCTCCTTCCCTCCCACTCTCTCTCTCTCTCTGGAGGCTGGGGAGGGTAAAGTACCACTCCAGTACTACTCTGCTGCCCCAAAATGGGCCCATTTTTGGCCTCCTAAGGCCTTCATGTGTCCCAATTTTGGCCTTGGCCTCCAGAAGGTAGGTGGGGGCTGGCAGATAGGTGGTGCAATGTGGTTGGGGCAGCCTCATGATCCCGCGTGGGCTGGATTAATGGCTTTGGCGGGCTGTTTCTGGGCCATGGGCCATAGTTTGAGGACCCCTGCAGTAGAATTTAAATTGAAAGCAAACTCCACTCCCTGCTAGCTCTGATGAGGTTACCTAGTTTGGGTAATGAAATGTCTTCAAGAGAACAATCAAGCTCAGAGAGCACCAACGACCCCATGTCTCTTTCTAAATTACACTGAAGTACAAGCCTTAATGTGATCTGGGAACAGCAAGAAAACAGGCTCCCAACTGTATAAAGCCGTGATGGCAAACCTATGGCATGCTTGCCAGAGGTGGCATGCAGAACCCTCTCTGTAGGCATGCATGACATCGTCCCAGGTCGGCCAGCTGTTGTTGGGTTTCCAAGGCACTCATATGCGCTGGGAGGCTGGTCGTTGGGCTTCCAGCGCTCTAGTACACTTGCATGTGTGTGTCTTCCAGTTTGGGCACTCTGTGCCTAAAAGGTTTGCCATCACTGTTATAAAGGCTTTTACTCCCTTTTAAGGGAGATCATGGATTCTCCTTCCAGACTTTACTGTGTATGCAAGGTCATAAATAAAAAGGATTATAATACTCAAGAAAAGTTTGTATATATTCTCTCCCATTCCCCCCACCTTCACATTAGCAAACACCTGCTAAGCTTATTGAGTCTCAAGCTGTTGGGAATTGAGAAATGGAAGTCCCAGCACATCTGGATGGCTGGTCTTTAATTTGAATTAAAAAAAGAGAGGAGCCTTCGAACATTCAAAATAACACATGAGTCAGGGGAACGTGTAAAATTTGCATTTGAAAATTTTGTATCTAAAGCCAATCTGCTTTATTCAGATTATTCCAGAAGTATTCCAATACATTTTTTTTCTGAAAAAAAATATACGAATCTTTTGTTTGTTGTTTCCTAACTTCCATATGTATATGTATTTGCATAGTATCATAGTTTCTTCATATTGATTTCCCCCCTATATTTTTCTGTTTAATTTTGTTAATTTTTTGATACTTTTAACTATAATTTCTCCTTTCTATAGATGAAAGCTGATTTCCGAACTTTTGATCACTGAAGGTCTCCCCTATGTCATTTTAACATATACCCTTCAAAAATTGGCAGTCTATTCCAGTTTAAATTTATTCCTTCTCATTTCTACACTAATTTTAGTTTATTTGTGCCGTGCATCTGCCTGCCTAATTTATAAATATATTTGTTTTAAGATAAAGTGCTATTTAAGAAATCTAACAGTTATTTCCAGGGGAAGCTAATAGCATCTAAAAACACAATTAATCAATGTCTTTCAAAATATAATCAAACAGATTTGCCGGCAGGAAATAGAAACCGTGAAAAGGAAGCCCTGATTTCTGGATACATAAAACCAGCAGGTGAAGGGCAACAGCAAAACTGGGTATGTGCTGTAAGCTGGTCAGTGCACAAGGAACTGAATCACTTCCCTTCTCCAGATGCCTGGGCATGCATACAGCATGTAAAATTTCTGCAATGAATCACAACAGAGATCCATGAGGACAAGTTCTATGCCGGTAAATCCACAGCTTCCATCAATTGCAAATGAAGATCCCATGGAGCTGAAGCAAAGTTGATTATTATATGTAATAGAAAACTGATTGTGGAAATCCTCCCTAGCTGTCCTTTTTTTTAAGGGTGAAAATAATTTTTATCTTGAATCATTTGTTCATTTTGTTTTCCTTTTCGGTCACTGGTTTACCGAAGCTTGATGTAGGCATATAACAAAACAAGGTGAAATTACTGCTTGCTTAGGTAGTAACATGGACTGTACAACTTTCGACTCCAGATGGCAAATCATAGCTTTGACTGTTTGCCTAAAAACACCACCACCTTACTGTAACAAGCTAGCACAGCGGGAAGCAGAACGGTACAGTGTGCTATTTTAAAAAAAAATCTGCAGGGAATTTAAAATGCTACAAATGGCATCATGAAATCCACTCTTAGAAATCCAATACCTTATTTAACTGCATTTTTAAACAAAAAAACAACAACAACCCAGATATCAATCCAGTTTAAGTGCATTGTGGGTTTATATTTTCCTAAGCCATTAATACTGTATATAAAGGCTCTAAAGATAATTAAAATACAATTGAAAATGTGTAAAATTGCATTCTTAAAAGTAGGTATAGAAGCCGTGTTTATTGAAAAACATTTCAGTAAATCAGATAGTTTTAATTGTTTAAAATTTATTTTTAATCTGTTTACTATCCAAAGAGTACATTCAACTGGGCAATATGTATGCTGTAATGGGGACTGTTCTATTAAGAATCCCACAACAGGGTGCATTTCAGAATGCAAGTATTCTGAAAAATATTAGAAACTATTCTAATTTTCTCTTGCATAAAGGAAAGAAAAACAAATCGTCAGCATATTTTAATTCTAATATTCCGTGTCAATAGATTATCTACATAAGGATCCAGCCAATTTCCTGAGTGGCATCTGAATTGAAGGATTACTCTACTCCCCTTATCTCCCAGGCATAAAGTGGCTGAAAAAGAAAATAGTTTAAACATTATTTTCAGGAGTCAATCTATTCCTTTCATTTGGCTACAATAAGGATAACATGTTCTGTCTGTAGTTCCTGCTTCTTTTCCTCACTCACCCATGTTGGAAAAATAAGCATTAAATTGCGTACGTCTTTGGGAACTCATCTATTGACACAGAATACTAGAATTAAAATATGCTGAGGATTTGTTTTTCCTTCCTTTATGCAAGACAACATTTTACGTTTCTTACTGCTACTTAGTCTAGAAGATGACACTTTGCAGAACCCTTATCAGTTTCACACTGAGGGGAAAAATGCCCACCTTTATTAATCTGACTGGCAGAGCTCCATGGCAGTCAGTCCACCATGAAATGGCTCTGGATTGATGGTAGTGATAGATATCACTACCTAGATAGATAGATAGAACATAAGACAGTCAATTGGAGTGGAAGCATTTGTGTAAGAAGAAATGAAGTTTAGCAGGTGGGCCAAACTTCTTACATCAGCAGTGGAGAAAAACACTATATTTGGCATGGAACAAGGACATTTTATTTATTTATTTTATTTATTTATTTCATCAAGCATATATTTTATGACAGATACAAGTGTAAATGTAATTATAAATACATGTAAAGGATACAAATAAAAGAAAACATTAGGACAGGGGCAGTAGGCATGCTGGTACTCTTATGCACGCCCCTTACAGACCTCTTAGGAATGGGGTGAGGTCAACAGTAGACAGTTTAAGCTTGAAGTTTTGGGGATTTGGGGAAGAAACCACAGAGTCTGGTAGAGCATTCAAGGCACTGACAACTCTGGTACTGAAGTCGTATTTTCTGAAGTCTAGTTTGGATCGGTTTACCATGAGTTTGTATCTATTGTGTGCTCTTGTATTGTTTTGGTTGAAGCTGAAGTATTCATTGGCTGGCAGGACATTGTAGCAGGTGATTTTATGTACTATGCTTAGGTCAGACCAAAGACGGCGAAGTTCTAAGTTGTCTAAGCCCAAAATTTTGAGTCTGGTGGCATAAGGTATTTTGTTGTGAGCAGAGGGCTGGAGGACTCTTCTTGTGAAATATCTCTGGACTTATTCAATTGTATTAATGTCCGATATGCAGTGTGGGTTCCAGACAGATGAACTGTATTCAAGAATTGGTCTGACAAAGTTTTGTGTGCCCTAATTTGCAGTTCAATATTACCGGAGAAGAAGCTACACAAATTAGGTTAACAACTCTTAATGCTTTTTTAGCAATGCTGGTGGAAGTTGCCTTATCAACAGTCTAGAGGTGGGTTCAAGAGGACATAATTTGTTATTGCCTTCCTAAAAGATTCATGGCTGCTTTTTAGCCCGAGGTAAGTAAGCGATGAGTTTTAGCCCTCCGACATAAAAAAGATGACCCACCGACCATATAACATTGCCTTCCATAACATATCTATGCTGGACCTATGTTACTTCTATGAAAATTGAAATCCAGTATTATAACTTTATGTCTAGGCTTTGTATGTATAGGCATGTGCATCAGTCAAAGTCACTCTTGCCTCCTAGTGATTACATGAAAAAATCTAAGGAGTTTCCTTGGCAACATTTTCAGAAGTAGTTTGTCAGCTTATTCCTCCTAGTCCTTAGAACTTATTTTATTTTTAACCTCTAGATCCCATATACCAGCTAGGAAGGTTTTAATTGTTCATTCTTTCTAAACTTTTTAAAGTGGAACAATATTTTCTTCATTAAACTTTACGCTAGTCCATTAAGTCATCTTGATCTTATATGGCAGCTCTGGAAGGGATTCTGAATCCACAAATGTCTTCTGGCTCTTGGAACTAAGGCCTCAGACCATCCTAACTGACAAGTTGAAGTCCTGTGGCCTTGTTGTGTGATGTATTTCATCAAGGTGAAGTGTTGCTGCTTTTACACCTGTGCTTTACAAACTCCATTAATGAACATATGTATAATCTGAATTGTTGAACTATGAAATACACCTGGGTTCAAAAAAGTGGGATAAAGCTTGCCTATAGAAATCGGATGATCCAGCTGTCAATAACTCTAATCTGTACACTTGTGTGAAATTTTGGAGCAGGTCTACCAAGGACAATTAATTTTGAAAAGTCCATATCCACAACAAGGGCACCTAGTCCTCAATTCAAGTTACAACGGGAACAACATTAGGAAAGGATTATGTCTCCAACTTTTGATTGTGATCATCTCAAAAGTGTCTGGTCATAATGAAACAAAATGCTGGATTAAGATGTTCTCTGCTTTCTTCAACTGGCCTATTCTTAAATTCTTACGTTTAAAGGAGATTTCAAGAGAGATAATAGACAGAACATTACATTATTTGAAAAAACAATTAGAGTATTGCCTAGGTGAAATCTGATTATTCTGTTTAAATCTCATAGATGGGGTATATTGCTACATACTCTAAAATTTCTGCTATAATTCTGAAATAAATTCAATTTCTACCAAAAATCTTCTGAATAGCGCCTTCTTCTAATCTTAATTTAATTCTTTTCTCCATATTTTTTGAAGATATCAATATTATACTTATAAAAGAAATGATTATAGAAAATATTCTTCATTTCAAATATTCATTTCAAATATTCTTCATGAAACACTTGCAAATACCTAGAGACAAGCAGACTTTTTGATATAATCCTAATTAATGCGGGAAATACAGCAAGAACGTTAGGAAATAGAAAATTAACTTAAGATCCCATGTTGTGAAAAGAAGATCTCTATCTCTAGTCCACAGATATAGTTTATGGGTATAATTCTCTACCTTTTGTAATTAGCTAAGATATAGGTTAGAAATAACCTATCATTGCAAATTGAAGAGAAAAAAATTGCCACAAGATATATAATCTCTAAAGTTAGTTATAATTAAATCATATTGAAACAAGTTCAACATGCTACAAAAATAGTTCAATGAGATATTCTAGCAATACTTATTTGGACTCAATTTACAACAAATGTCTCTTAGAATTTACTACTACAATTTTCTGTATCAATTCCATTATTCAAATTTGGGCAATACTCTTTAGATCCTCTCAATATCATAACACATTGGATAGATTTTAGTGTTCTCCAGAAATATCAGTAAGCAAAATAAGAGAAATAGAAATATTTGGAAGGATTTGACAAAACATTTGATATAAAAAATATAATACAGAAGTAATATTTCAGTTGTGTGTATTACAAATATGTTTGATTTTTTTGGTTGACTTGCAGATTTTAGTTTCCAAGCAGTATTGGAACGATAGATAGATAGATAGATAGATAGATAGATAGATAGATAGATAGATAGATAGATAGATAGATAGATAAGGTAAGAAGGAAAAAAAGAAAGATGAAAGTAAGTAAAAAAGAAAGAAAGAAAGAAAGAGAAAGAAAGAAAGAAAGAAAGAAAGAAAGAAAGAAAGAAAGAAAGAAAGAAAGAAAGAAAAAAAGGAAAAAAGAGATCAGATATAAAAAGTAAATGATTTTATGTAAGAATAAGGTACACCAATGGATATCAAAAGAATCTGGACATTTATTACTAATGTAGAACCAAGTAACATCAATAAAAGATGTCT
The DNA here is from genome assembly GCF_028640845.1 of Ahaetulla prasina. Classification (NCBI taxonomy): domain Eukaryota; kingdom Metazoa; phylum Chordata; class Lepidosauria; order Squamata; family Colubridae; genus Ahaetulla; species Ahaetulla prasina. The sequence goes on from NC_080541.1 coordinate 158,815,608, forward strand.
TTGATGAGTCTTTATTGCAAAGTTCTTTATGCCTCATTAAATAAGAAGAATAGAAAGAGAATACAGGAGTCAAAAGACAAATCTCGACATAGCACTAATGAATGACATAAAAATGAAATGACAAAGAGCAAACCAGTGCACTTGGGAATGCTATTTTAGTGCCATAAATGTCCCTAAAATGAGATAAGCCTTTTAAATGTTCAACAATGAAAAAGGAAGGGGATATAGAATATGTTGGCTATTCCTTGGATTTGAGCAGCCAAACTATATTCCCTTATTCATTACCCATTAAAGACAGAATTGCCAGTGCCAGCATTTTTTTTAATGGGCATTGTAATAATAGTAAATGGTAGATTTTCGCACAGATGTGAATCTCCATGCTCTGCAAAGAGATTTCATAAAGAAAGATAAATGGAACCAGTATTCTTTGTCTCCCAAGTATTGTAATTATCAGGTCATCATTCTCAAACTCAGATTATTTGATGGGAATTCTTAAACTGAACACCTGCTGAATTCAACCACAAAGCTAAGCACAAATTATCTTTTGAAATTCTCCACTAAATCTGAATATGTACCCTGGCCCCATGAGAGATAAGATCCTACTTTCATGGTCCCCTGAAGACTTGTCAAAACTTTTTTTTTTTTGGTACAATGGGCCTTTGATGGTTGAATATCTAGTACCAGTTTTATACATTATACACAGAAATTATTTTGATAATAATATCCACTAAGATTCCTGTAATACTTTTATTTCTATAGTACTTAAAGCCTTCCGAGTTAAACAATGCACTATACATAAATAAAATTGTGCTTTGAGAAACAGTTCCAGAAAAATTATAGAATTCTTTCACAGAATGACATACTTCAAAAACTAATAAAAGGAAATTTGTCTTTCTATCATTAGTACCTGTAATTCCACTTGTGAAAACCTAAACAGAAAGAGATCCCTTGGGATGCTTCATTGGATTTATCTGCTATGTGGAAAGCCAGATTCTGCAGAACACTGGAGAGATAATAATATAATCAAGAACAGGACATCCATCCATTGATACCCAAATATCTTTGGATGCTTAATAATTAAAAAAGTGCAAGAATATCAGACACTTTTAAGGAAAATTTCACCATGTGTCTCATCAAACTAAATGAGAATCAGCAAAAAAACATTTGTTATAAAACAAATAGTTTGATGTGTGGTCTTCCTTTAGTTTCTCATTCAATCTTAATGTTTAATTTTAAAGAAAAGGTTAAGAGATCATAGCGCTTGTAACATGAATATTCAGAACTAATTAATGTTAATAAAATACACATTCACCTATATTTAGTACTCTAAGGCATTTACAACTCTAAACAACACAGTATGTCAAGAATTTAAGTATATTATTGAAATATTACTGTACAAAACTGACTACACTGAATTAAAACTGAGAAGATGAAGGAACAGATGGTCTATATTGCTAGATTTAATAATATGTTAATAATATTAAACTACTGAAGTTCACAGATGACACAACAGTGATCGGTCTCATTTCAGACAATGATGAATCCACATACAGACAGGAGGTTGAACAACTAGCCTCGTGGCGCAACCAGAACAATCTGGAATGGAACACACTCAAAACTGTAGAAATGGTGGTGGACCTTAAGAGAAACCCTCCCATACTACCACCGCTTACAATACTAGACAAGACAGTATCAACAGCAGAGACCTTCAAATTTCTAGGTTCTACCATATCTCACAACCTAAAATGGACACCCAATATCAAAAATGTCATCAAAAAAGTACAACAATGAATGTTCTTTCTGCGCTAACTCAGAAAGATAAAACTACCCAAAGAGCTGCTGATACAGTTCTACAGAGAAATTACTGAGTCTGTCATCTGCACCTCTATAACTGTCTGGTTTGGTTCTGCAACCCAACAAGACAGACACAGACTTCAGAGGATAATTAGAACTGCAGAAAAAACAATTACTACCAACCTGCCTTCCATTGAGGATCTGTATACTGCACAAGTCAAAAAGAGAGCTGTGAAAATATTTACAGACTCCTCGCATCCTGGACATAAACTGTTTCAGCTCCTACCCTCAAAACAATGCTATAGAGCACTGCACACCAGAACAACCAGACACAAGAACAGTTTTTTCCCAAATGCCATTACTCTGCTAAATAAATAATTCCCTCAACATTGTCAAACTAGTTACAAAGTTTGCATTACTATTAATCTTCTCATTGTTCCTATCACCCATCTCTTCCCATTTATGACTGTATGACTGTAACCTTGTTGCTGGAATCCTTAAGATTTATATTGACTATCATTAAATGTTGTACCTTATGATTCTTGACAAATGTATCTTTTCTTTTATGTACTCCGAGAGCGTATGCACCAAGACAAATTCCTTGTGTGTCCAATCTCATTTGGCCAATAAAGAATTCTATTCTATTCTATTCTATTCTATTCTATTCTATTCTATTCTATTCTATTCTATTCTATTCTATTCTATATCTAGGGTTGAGCTAGTTCTATATTAATACTTTATGGTATATATGGTTTCTTCAAATGTTATACAATTAATTATTACTATTTATTTATTTATTTATTTATTTATTTATTTATTTATTTATTTATTATTCATATTTTTATACCGCCCTTCTCCGAAGACTCAGGGCGGTGTACAGCAAATAAAACAACAGTAATACAAAAAACCATTTAAAATACCATTTACATTATTTATTATATTAGCAATGTTATATTTTAGGATATACTTCATCATATACTCCAGTTGATAAACTTTATCAATAAAATATTTAAAAGTTAAATAATGATGATGCCTTCTAGCAGAATATAATAAATCTTTGCAACTAGGGCAAAGAACCACCTTAATACTTATACATAGAGAACAAATTTACTGGCACTTGAATTTTGCTTACAATTTGGTTATAGAATGGTCTCTTCCACTCATGACTTCAAGGAATCATATAATTTTAAAGGCATGGTGAGAATATTCAGTTGTCTTAGAATTCACAGTCATGGAAATCTGCCCTGATTGATTGAATGATTGTTTTTCAAATTTAATAGTTACCCACCCACAATAGTTACATATGTGCAGCTTTTTTTAAAAAGGTAAGTTTCCCCTGTCCAGTTGTTTCCAACTGTACTGTAGGTGGTGTTGCTCATCTCTGTTTCCTAGCCAAGACTGCCAGCATTATCTGAAGATGCTTCTGGGGTCATGTGGCTAGCATGACTATATACCAAGGGGCACAGAATGGTTGACAGGCTCTAAGTAATACGCCCATTACAAATCAAACTTCAAGACATTGCTTTTCCTCAAAGAACAAATTTATTTAGATACATCATCTTGGCGTTACTGGTGAAAAGTTAGTACTAAAGTTCCCGGGCTTTTCAGCCCAATATAAGTTTCAGTTTCTCAAGTTCCCAAAACAAACTGTCACATTGTCCAACCAAGCTGGGAACTGGTTGCTTGGCAACTTCTCTCTTCCTCCTCCAGTCAAACAGCCGTTGGAATGTGGTTGACTCATCGGCTAGGAATGATGTTTTGACTGAAAGCTTTCCTCCTTCAGCTTCAAATTGTGTCAAACTGAATTCATGTCAGAATACCAATGATACAAAAAAATCCCACACCCCAATCAAATTCAGGCTTGACAATGCTGTTACCATTCCACTGAAGTGGTACCTATTTTTCTACTCACATTTGCAGCTTTCAAATTGCTAGGAGCAAGAATGGGAGCTCACCCCATCACACAGTGCTTGGGTCTCAAACAGCCAACCTTCTAATCAATGACCCAGCATCTTAACCACTAGGCCACTGTGCCCACTCAACTTAGAAACAATTAAAAGAAACACTAGAGGAACAAAAAAAAGGTACAACAATTTAAAAACAGAATACATTAAATTTGCAATCATTGCCCTTCACATCTGCTTCTTGTGGTGCTTGCTCTGCTTTTATTTCATGGCAGGGCTAGCCTTGTTTTCATAATATGGAGAACATTATAGTGTCATTCGACTTTTGCTTTATCATGTGCATGTTGACAGTTACATTAGTCCATGGCCATACTTTTGATGTGGAATGGGAAGCATTCCAACCACCACCAAACTCTCTCCTTTCATGTTTGGTATGCATCGTGGCATGTGGTCGTAGTGCTGCAAATTTTACCACTGAGAATGCATGCATACGCAAGAGAGATTCTTATTTATATCCATTTTTGTAAGAAGCCATTGCCTGTTGATTCTTTGGAGGTTAATCTCACAGAGGCATACAGTTATCAGCAAATGATTTATTTGCTATAGTGCTTAAACCAGTGTATCTCAGGACTTATGCAATTGTGAAATACTATATAAGCACTTGGAAAAAGTAGAGACCCTGCCCCCCCCCCACAGTTAAACAATCCTCCTTCTCACACTTTTTTGACATTAAGAACATGAAAGATCTTGCCTGATGATGATATAAAATACTCTCTGTAATGCATTTTTGAATAGCTTCCTGTGCCATTCATTTTAAAGCAATGTTTTAAACAACATTTGTAATCCAAAAATAATTATCATTTGAGTTTGGAACTGAAGCAGTTCCTATGTTGAGGAAGCTGGACTTGTCTATGGACTGTATTTTTGAGAATCAATGGCTTGAAAAAAAAATGCTGTGGAACAAATAGCTTTCATTCACCACATCTCCCATTCTGAAGAACGAAATACTTCTAGGTGATTCAGCTATGTCCCTAGCCCAACTATCTCTCTATATTTAGACCTGTTTCTTGTTATTATGAGAGATCAAATATGATGATGTCTGCTTCACGGGAATAAAATGATTGTTGTTGTTTTTTGTAAAAAAAATATTAATGAACAAACAAAAACAGTACATTTTTTCTGAATAGAGTATTGACTGAGTCAAAATTTACAGCTTATAACATAAGTACTTCCCAAATATAATTTATATATTTCAATTTCTGCCATAATATTCACTTTTTTAATTTTTCATCTCTATTTAATATTTAATTTATACACATCAATTACCATCTGCCCTAACCTCCAATCTTAATCTTATTTCATTTCATTATCTTATTTCTGCATTTATTACATATATTTCTCAAAATCACCAAATTTGTAAATTATCATCAATTTGTTTCCTCTTATTTCTTTTTTCTGTTGAAACCCTTTAATTTAAACATAGTGATTTCCATCCTTAATTTCTATTTTTTTTAATCATAGCTTAATATTTCACATTTATCTCTTAGTGTCAATTTTTTTCTATGGTGGACCAATTTATCATTTCTTATTTCCCTATTAATCATTTTATCATTTTTACTGAAAACAATATATTTCTTCCGTTTTGTTTTTCACACCACCTTTTTCAAATACATTTTCTAAATACATAATAAAATCATATTAACCATACTATCTTTATTTTTGTATTTCACAATTTATATCATAATTTAATTTTTACAATATTGATATTTACAATTTATTTAATTCTATAAGTATATAGTATATTTCCTTTCCCGTGTTTTTCTCCATTCCAGCATTTGTATTACACAATATATTTTGTATTATAATCACAAATATTAATAATAATGCAGTTCACTTATAACTATAGGTATATATCATATTACCCTTCCTCATAACATGGTTGTGGTTGGTAGCGTTCAACATACTTCCTGTAGTTTCAGGATTGGTTTTCTGAGGCCTGGAAGGTAGGCAGAAAAGGGAATTTTATCTGTCAATTTTTGCATTGGAGAGAAAAGAGTGAGGTGTCATGGAACTACGAGAAGGATGACATTGTCCATATTGTTCTTGCTGTTTTACGCTTGCATTCAGTGATACTGTAGTTCCTATTCTGTTCCTTTTGCCTATGTATATCATTCCTTGTCAAACGATTCACTGACTCTGGAGTCTGCTGCAGAAGAAAAGCTGAATCTTTTTGCCAGGTTACTGCTCTTCTGTCTTCTCTCCTTTCATATTCACATCCCGGTTTGTTTGAGCAAGATGTCTCTGTCAGTGACAAATAGCCATCAAAGAATTACCTTGTCAACGAGGAAAAGTTTAAAAAAAATAAGAAGATAACCATGAAAGGGAATAAAATAAAACTAGGATGAATCAGATCTCAGTCCTATTGGTCACATATTTGGATCCAAATTAGTTCATTATGGATTCAAATTCAGTTTGAGTTCTGAGACAGAGACCAATATGGAATCTTCATGAGAAGAAAAGTGACTGCACCAGCAGATTCAGATGAATGGAGAAGGTGAAGGATAGGCTATATCCAGTGGTGGGATTCAAATAATTTAACAACTGGTTCTGTGCCCTAATGATTTCTTCCAACAACCAGTTCTCCAAATTTGTCAGGAAGTTAACAATCGGTTCTCCTGAAGTGGTGTGAACTGGCTGAATCCCACCACTGGCTATATCACATTTCATTTTCCAAGAAGGGAGATGTTTCAAGAGCATCACCTAGATACTAACAGTAATGTTCAGCATCTTTTGCCAAAAATGTTTCCCATGCTCTACCTAAAATAGGCTTCAGAGTTTATTTATTTATTTTGTCACAACATTATATACAAGCACATATAATGATAGAAAAACAATAGGACAGGAACGGTAGGCACTATTGTGCTCTTATGCATGCCTCTTATAGTCCTCTTAGGAATGGGGTGAGGTCAATAGTAGACAGTTTTTGGTTAAAGCTTTTGGGAGTTTGAGAAGAGACCACAGAGTCACGTAGTCTATTCCAAGCATTAACAACTCTGTTACAAAAGTCATATTTTCTGCAATCAAGATTGAAGCAGTTAACATTAAGTTTGAATCTATTGTTTGCTCTTGTATTATTGCGATTGAAGCTGAAGTAGTCTTTAACAGGAAGGACATTGCAATAGATGATTCTGTGTGTTAAACACAGGTCATGTCGGAGTCGGCGGAGTTCTCAATTTTCTAATCCCAGGATTTCAAGTCTGGAGGTATAAGGTATTTTGTTGTTTTCAGAGGAGCGGAGAACTCTTGTAAAATATTTCTGGACTCATTCAATTGTATTAATGTCAGAGATGTGGTATGGGTTCCAGACAGGTGAGCTGTATTCAAGAATGGGTCTTGCAAATGTTTTGTATGCTCTGGTAAGTAGTGTAGTGTTTTTGGAAAAGAAGCTACGCAAAATTAGGTTTACAACTCTTAGAGCCTTTTTTGCTATGTAGTTGCAATGGGCTTTGGCACTTAGATCATTTGATATGAAAACTCCAAGGTCTTTTACAGGGTGGGGGTTATCAGTAGGGTAATGTCCATCAAGCTTGTACTTAGTGTTTGGGTTCTTTTTTCCAATATGTAAGACTGAGCATTTGCTGGTTGAGATTTGGAGTTGCCAAGTTTTAGACCAATCAGATACAAAGTCAAGGTCTTTTTGAAGGGTGGTAGTATTGTTGGTGGTGTTAAATAGTTTGACATCGTCAGCAAAGCGAACACAATAACTTGAGATATGGTCACAGATCATTTATGTATAGTATGAAGAGTGTTGGTCCAAGAACGCTGCCTTGAGGAACGCCACTTTGGACAGCAATTCATATCCATCTTCATGGCATGTTCTGTAACTTCCGAATTGTCCTTCTGAGCTTAATTCTTTGTTTCCAGATAACTCAAAAAGTGATATTTTGCTTAGACCTCCAATCTTTTCCCTGGTGTTTTTCAGCTAATGTCTTTGAATATCTGGAGGTTAGGATGACGCATTTCAACTGGGCACCTTTAAATCCATACTGAGTCATAGAGGCTCCCTGGCTGTTTTTGGGCCCGCCCTAAATACTTAATCTGGCCTACTCTCATCATTATAGTTGCATTGAAAAATTGAAGAAGAGATCATCTCATTGTAAATTCCTAAGAAAGATATATCCTGTAAGGCATAAATAAAAAATAAAATGAATAAAATCATAGACAGCTTGAAAAATGGAACAAGCTAAGCTAAATAGTATTAAATCTGTTGTTGTTTTTTTTAAAAAAAGTAAGGATATTAAAACAGCAATGCTGCTAGTTTGAACAAAGGCTTCTCTTACTGTGTTTTGATTCTATGTTGGCCAATCAGATGCATCTGGAAAACTTACAAGCTGGGTATGAATGCCACTGCATCTTTGCTGTGGCTCCTTAAGCAATTAATTTAAAGATTAACACTGTTTCCTTTATAGTTTTGTTCCTACAAGTATGTTTAAAGAGTCCCCATTCATTATCAACTTAAATCTTGACTTTGGCAGAAGGGATTCTAATTCATCAGAGATTCCTACAGGTTTCATTAGGCAGAAAATTACAAAGTTCAGGATTTTTTAGTTAGCTTAGAAGACAAGGTAACTAATAAGGAGACATGTATAGAAAAAAAAATGAATAAAACTATATATGAAATGGATAAAATGTGGGAAAGGTTTTATATTTATCCCCTAATTCTAGAACCTTGGCTAACCTAACAACACCAAATTACTTAGGATGATTAAGATGAAAAGAGCCAAGTTTTTTGAAATATCTTTTCAGATTGAAACCCATGGGGCTAAAATGGCGAATACTATGCTGGGAAACATAAGAAAAAGAAGACAAATAAAAGTGCTATAGAGTAAGCATCCTTGAAATAATGGGAACATTTCTGTGTGCGACTTCTAAAAAGGGTAGCCGGAATTATTTATTTTATCAGGTGTATCATAAAGCTGCAGTCACTGAGAGTGACAGTCTCATGTCCTAGCCTCCCTTCAAATTGTTCTCAAGAATGTTAGAAAATAGGGTAATATTGAGACATTTTCAAATTTGACTGATGATATACAAGGCGATCTGTCAGTGTTGCTCTTTTCTCAACCCCACTTGGTCCCTCAATTGCAGACAAAAAAGTGAGTCTCACTGGAATTGCACAGTTAGAGATAACTGAAAATAAACAGTCAAGAAATGGAGAAGATTCTCCTGAGAGTTGAATGCTTTTTTCACTCTTTGTAGATGTTGATTTATTAGAGCTTTTGGAATATTTTCCTGCCTATTTGGTCATATATACAAGAAGAAGTTAGTTTTAGGTAAATAGCCTTCAAACCAGAACCCTGCAGATATGTTTACCCATTATGGCTGTGGACAGTGATGGCATTCAAACAATTTAACAACTGGTTCTCTGCCTTAATGACCAGCTGGGTGGGCGAGGCTATGGTGGGCATGGACAAGGGGTGTGACAGGCAGCACTCAGCCTCCTGTACACTCTGGGAGCAAAATCAGGCCACTGGGGGATGCATACACACCCGTACTCCAATTTAGACCTAGTAGGCCTCTTTTGCTGCAGCCTCCTGGGAATGAAAATGGGCTGGGGGGGGATGTGCACCCCCATGCCCTGTTTTGGTTCTAATAGGCCTCCCTGCACTTACCTGGGAGCAAAAATGGGGCTTGTGGGGACTCCTGGAAGGGGTGGAGCAAGGAGGGGCAGGGCCGGCCAGCAATTTAACTACCGGTTTGCCCGAACTGGCCCGAACCAGCTGAATCTCACCACTGGCTGTGGATGGTGTGCTCAGGTACTAACAACTCAAGTTGGAGAAGACCTTCTGTAATGAAGCTGGCTTTTGAAACCTAAATCATCTCAAATTTCACTCTTGCTTTCCTGTACAAGCAAAGCTAAATGGCATACATCCCACAACGTGTTTCAAATGCACTCCCTTTAAAAGAATGGTATCTACAGTAATGCAAAGTGGAGAGCTGGTGTGGAGACTTATTGCAGTACATAAAAATTGAAAAATAAATCATTGCATAGATGTACTTTCCTACTAATTGTAAACTATAGCTTGCCCTTGAAAAGCAATTCAGTGCACTTTCCTCAGTTCAAACATATGTCTTTTGTGCATTATCCAGATAAGAGTTGTATATAGGTCATCTGCAAAAGCCGGGATTTTTCAAAAGTGACTGGCTTTGGATTGGATATTGAGCGTTGAGTGTGAGAACTATTAAAAGAGACTGATTTTTTTAAGAGAAAATGCTAACTGCTGCCTTTTAAATAGGTGGTCACATTTTTTCCCCAAGAAAACTCCTGAAAATAAAAGTTAGTTAAAAAAGAAAAAAAGAAAAAGAAGAAAAATGAGATTGATATTAATGTAACCTAAGCAAGATTCTGTGATACCGCAAAAAAAAATTTCTGTTCAAGCATGTAGAGCTTCTACTCACACGTGTGGGGTAGGGATATAATTTTGATGTTTCCTTCTCTTCCATTTGTCTATGGAAATTCTCAGTCATCCAAATCGTGGTTGTCTCAAAGGTGCTTTTTCACTAGTCTTTGTTTTGCTTGAAGATATTTTGCTTCTCATTCAAGAAGCTTCTTCAGTTATTCGGTGAAGAAGCTTATTGGATGAGAAGCAAAATGGCTTCTCAAAAGTCCAGTTGCCTTTTGAAAAAGCACATTTGGGATTCTCTTCCATTTTTATCTGCTGGAAAGCTACTATGGACAGCTGTTGGATTCTCGGAAGCAACCAAAGGAAAGCATGAGAAAAGGACAAAGCCTTGAACCATGGCACCTTTCCCCGACTTCTTCTTGACCTTGTGATGAACTCCAATCAATAGAACAAAAATTTACTTAAACTAATTTGACATCAAGACTGAAATTGAAAAAGAACGTTTTAACTTTGATGAAATTGGCAAAAAAAACAACAGCTTACCCAAATAACATCTCAAGATATTAAGAGTTTCCCATTTTATCAATAGATCTCCTCACAAAAGCTCTTCAATCCCAAGATCATTGCCCTGACTCACAAAAGATAAAAATCACAAGCCCCATAGGTTACCACATTTTATCTCCAATGGACCAATTGTGCTCTCCAGAATTCCATAGAAGGTGGGCTGGCGCTTTCTTGGAACAATAAAAGAAAACACCTCAAAAACTTGATTCATGGCCACCTTCAGGAACTAGAATTGGTTGTTCTGCTTTTCTCTCACTCTTGAATAAAAAGCAATTGTTTATTCTCTGCATTCTTTCAACGCTGGCTCAGAACGTTGTTGTTGTTTTCTTCTAATGAAAAGGTGAAAGAGGAATTGCTAGAGATCATGTCCTCACCCAATTCTTCATCAGGATGTCCCTGCTTCCCCTTTCATTAAGCTTCTTTTCCATTCATTCAATGCACCCCTGGATTCCCCAAGGATTTTTTTGGTCTTATAACATTCTGGAACCAACAAGAAACAAAGAAGATTTTATCTGTTGATTGGGAGTTGCTTGTTCCAGTGTCATTTTTCATTCCTGTTGCTGAAGCAAATGGCAGGAGGGAAAGGGTTTAACTTTTATCGACTTCTTACAGGGAGGAGAATAAATTAGTCAATTCTTTCCTGCCCCAGAAGACTAAAATAGCTTGTATGTCATATCCAATCAAAAGGCTCTTTTTCTCGCTTTTTGTAATCATAGCATGATAGCTTTTTAACTATCCCAAACATCCAGCTAGGCAACATGTGTTGATGAAGTTGGGGAAGAGGATAAATATTTCTTTTCTCTCCCACGTACCACAGAAGAGGCCCTTAAAAAGGGACTTTAGCCCACATTTTGAAAATTCAGTTCTTTTCCCTTCCACCTCATTTTTTTTCCCTAGAGTCATATATTGTGCTACAGAAAATTTTAGTTAGAACAGACACTCTCAGTGTAACATATTTCACAGAATTGTACAATGAAATCTGGGAAAGGGAGAAATTATATTGTTTTTTGCTCCTTTAAGGAGATGTGGGATATAAATGGAAGAATAATACATTGCATTTGGATTTAGTATAGTGACTGAAATGAAAAAAACATGAATTGATAATAGTATATATCTCAGATCAGATTTCTACTAATTTCGAAAAATGTCTCAATCCATATTAACAATAATATGCCAATACATTACAATAGCTTAGATTCTTGGGAAGAACTCATTGCTTATGAAGGCCAACACCAACTACAGAACTGACAGCTCTGATTTCCACATTGTTGTGTAAATAATAATAATAATAATAATAATAATAATAATAATAATAGTAGTAGTAGTAGTAGTAGTAGTAGTAATAGTAATAGTAAAATTTTAAAAAGACCACATTTCTAGGATTTGCACATATTCTATGCTGATTTTTTACAACATTCTAGGTTCTTGAGAAGAATTCAGTACAAATGTAGGCCAACACTAGCTAATGAACCAGTACTGTGATATCACACTGCTCTCTGTTTAACTACTATTACTGCTACTACTACTAATACTACATAATTACATCTTTAATATGTATTCCAGCTCATTATTAGTCAAACATCTGGAGAAGTGTAATACGTTTGGAATACTTTTTGAATAGAATAGAATAGAATAGAATAGAATAGAATAGAATAGAATAGAATAGAATAGAATAGAATAGAATTCTTTATTGGCCAAGTGTGATTGGACACACAAGGAATTTGTCTTGGTGCGTACACCAAGTGTATGCACCAAGTGTACATAAAAGAAAAGATACATTCATAAAGAATCATAAGGTAAAACACTTAATGATAGTCAATATAAATCTTAAGGATACCAGCAACAAGGTTACAGTCATACAGTCATAAGTGGAAAGAGATGGGTGGTGGGAATGATAAGAAGATTAATAGTAATGCAGACTCAGTAACTAGTTTGATAGTGTTGAGGGAATTATTTGTTTAGCAGAGTGATGGCATTCGGGAAAAACTGTTCTTGTGTCTAGTTGTTCTGGTGTACTCTATAGTGTTGTTTTAAGGGTAGGAGTTGAAACAGTTTATGTCCAGGATGCGAGGGGTCTGTAAATATTTTCACAGCCCTCTTTTTGACTCATGCAGTATACAGGCCCTCAATGGAAGGCAGGTTGGTAGTATTTGTTTTTTCTGTAGTTCTAATTATCTTCTGAAGTCTGTGTCTGTCTTGTTGGGTTGAGGAACCAAACCAGACAGTTATAGAGGTGCAGATGACAGACTCAATAATTCCTCTGTAGAACTGTATTAGCAGCTCCTTGGGCAGTTTGAGCTTTCTGAGTTGGCACAGAAAGAACATTCTTTGTTGTCCTTTTTTGATGACATTTTTGATGTTGAGTGTCCATTTTAGGTCGTGATATATGGTAGAACCTAGAAATGTGAAGGTCTCTGCTGTTGATATTGTGATGTCTAGTATTGTGAGAAGTGGAAGTATGGAAGAGTTCCTCATAAAGTCTACTACCATTTCTACAGTTTTGAGTGTGTTCAGTTCCAGATAGTTCTGGTCACACCACAAGGCTAGTTGTTCTACCTCCCATCTGTATGAGGATTCATCATTGTCTCGAATGAGACTGATCATTGTTACATCATCTGTAACTTCAGTAGTTTAACAGATGGATCATTTGAGATGCAGTCATTGGTATATAGAGAGAAGAGAAGTTGAGAGAGCACACAGCTTTGTGGGGCCCTTGTGCTAATTATACAGGTATCTGATGTGATTCTGCTTAGCTTCACCTGCTGCTTCCTGTCTGTTAGGAAGCTTATGAGCCATTTACAAGTTTGTTCAGGTACCGCTAGCTGGTTTAGCTTAATTAAAAGAATGTCTGGAATGATGGTGCTGAATGCTGAACTAAAGTCTACAAAGAGGACCCTTGCCTAGGTCTTTGGAGATTCAAGATGTTGCAGGATGTAGTGCAGAGCCATATTAACAGCATCATCTGTTGATCTATTTGCTCGGTATGCAAATTGCAGGGGATCTAACAGCGGATCCATGATGGTTTTCAAGTGAGACAGCACTAACCTTTCAAAGGTTTTCATAACTACAGATGTTAGAGCAACTGGTATGTAGTCATTCAGTTCCTTGTTGGTGGGCTTCTTCGGCACTGGGATGATAGTAGAGCATTTGAAGCAAGAAGGAACATAGCACATCTCTAGCGATTTATTGAAGATAAGGGTGAAGATGGGGGCCAATTGGTCAGCACAGACTTTTAAGCAAGAAGGAGTTATCTTGTCTGGGCCTGGAGCTTTTCCTGGCTTTTGTCTGTGAATAGGTCTTGCACTTCCTTTTCTGTGATCACTAGGGGTTGTGAACCCAATGGGATGGGGTCAGTTGTAGGAAGTTTGGCTGTTATTAGTGTGTTTGAGATGGGGCTTATGGAGATAGGTGGCTGTAGTTTCTTTTCAAATCTCCAGTTAAACATGTTCAGGTCATCTGCCAGTTGTTGATTTCCTTCAGCCTGGGAAGGAGGGTTGCCCTAACCGGTGATATTTTTAAGTTTTCCACATGTTTGCTGGTTCATTTGTTGAGAACTGATTCTTTAGCTTTTCAGAGTAGCTTCATTTTGCAGCTCTGATCTCCCTTGTTAATACATTTCTGGCCTGATTGTATAGCATTTTATCACCTTTTCTGTAGGCTTCTTCTTTGGAATGATGTAGCTGCTTAAGTTTAGCTGTGAAAAAAGATTTGTTGTTACTGTATAGTCGCAGGTTCCTGGACACATAAGTCTTCACAGAAGCTGACATATGATGTTACAGTATCTGTGAGTTCATCTAAGTCTGCAGAGATACTTTTGAAAATCTTCCAATCGGTGCAGTCAAGGTAGGCCTGTAGCTTTAACTTTGGCTTCTCAGTCCAGGTCTTCATTGATTTAATTGTTGGTTTTGTGGTTTTAAGTCTTTGCCTGTAAGTAGGTACAAGGTAAATCATGCAATGATCAGAGCGTCCCACAGCTGTTTGTGGTGAGGACCGATAAGCATCTTTTACTGTTGTGTAGCAATGGTTTAAAGAATTCTTGTCTCTAGTGGGACAATTGGTATGCTGAATTTAGTTTGGTTTGTTTAGATCTCCCATAATAATGGCCAGTGAATCAGGGTATTTGGCTTCGGCCTCCATAATCTGGTAAGCTGGAGTTCGTAACACAGGCTTGTGGGTGGGGCATAAACAGCAATTAGTAGAAATGAGGACAATTTGTGTGGACAGTAAAATGATTTACAGCTGATCGGTAATAAACAATACCAAAAGTTTTATATGACAGAAAGTGGAATAACATTTAACATCCTGTAATTATCTCTTTAGCTATTATTATTAATGTATGATAAGTTATTATTCAGAACAGATAGGCAATGTCATACAAATTTTAGACTAAGTGAATTTTGAGTAGGAAACCAGCCAAGCTAAGAGAACAGTGAGTTTAGTGAATGAAAAATCACCAGCAAATGTTCCCATTCTTAATTATCATCATTCTGGGTAGCAAATCCAGCTGTATTTTTAAGATGGATTTTTTTAGATGTTCTGTGGCATGTGGAGTACAGATACTTTCTGATACTTAAATGCCTGAAGAGATAATCATATAGTTTTGAAGCAACCTATATAGACTTGGCTCCGCATGTTCTTTGAGATGGCTGTGTGTTTCTTAAGGGTTTCATAATGGAAATTATGTTCTCCTATCCTAAATGATGTCATTGTGCTAAAGGAAGTTTAATGGACTCAATGATCATCATAAACACATCACAAATAAATTGAATTGCCATTGTATCTAACTTAAAATATATCTGGATTGTATTGCAGGAATATGGTGTTCTTGGAATTCTGTAAGATACTGGCATCATTAACATTTATAAGTTCTAACTGGTAAAGAGGCAGATTATATAAAAGCTACTAAATAACGTTGTAATTTAATTGTTGGCACATTAGAAATTTTAACATATTAAGGTTTGTGATATAACTTTCAGTTCTGTAGTCTATCAGTAAGTAAAAATGCTCAATAATCTACTTCCTTAGGCAATAGGCATGCTTCATTGGAATCTATTACAACTGCTTAATTATGTGTTAATAAACCATGATTTTCCTGCAGAGTTTTCGGAACTCCACTCATTGGCATCAGGGCTAGCCTGCCAATTAAAGTAGAATGTCATCATTCCTTCAGTAAATAAAGGTTAATTGGCTATAAGTTGAAAAGAGAGCTAATGTATGAAATACCTGTGAAAGTTTTGTTCTGGATTTAAAGAAATCTGCCTTACATTTCCAGCTTTTCTAACATAGCTTCATATATTGTTTAGTTAGGGATATTTATTATTCTCATTCCATGTCTTATTACAATCATTTTTACAACTATCTTCTTACAATAATACTGTGTCTTTCCTGAAATAAACCCACTGTGATTTACTCGAAAATAAGTAGGTATTGGATTGCATCTTAAAGAGGCTTGGGAATGCTTCAGAAGAAGCAAAATCAATGCATGCATCTTATGCAAATAGCATATGTAGGGTTTCAAACAGTTTTCCTAATAAAATTAGTTTAGATTTATTTTTCAAATTAAAAGATCAAAACACGAATTGTGACATTGATTGGACTAAGAGAGCAGGACTGCCCTAAAGTTAAACAATTAATTTCTTTGCTGGAGAATAAACTGGAATGTAGTTCATCAGTATTATTTTGTCCAATTGGAATACTTCCTTCTTCTGCCTCTCTGAATGTAGCCTCTTTTTAATGAGGGGATAAGGCAAAATCATGAAATTTTCATAGTATGTGCACATCACAATAATGGAATATACTCATTATCCAAAAATATTTCTAGAGTCATAGTAGACTGGATATTTAGTTGAGAATTAATTAAAGTACTGGGATGGAATTTTCAGACAGGCAAATAAAAAAGTCTCTTCTGTATTTTAAGCAAAAAAAATTTCCTTAAACTTTATTAGAATTAATACAAACATTGTTAAGTCATCTTCTTCAAAATAATGTAAGATATCTTATTTTAAAATGTGGAATTCAGAAGACAAACTAAGAATTCTTAATAAAAATAATAAGCAATTTGAAGAGATGAAAAAACAAAGTGTTTGTATTACATTAAAACAAAATAAATTTTGAGTATCCAAATGCTAAATTGGTTCACAAAGGATCCAGACAATCCATTAAACAAAAGATTGTGACATTTTAGTCTTTAGATCATCCTCCACATAACTATTGTCCCAGTCACCTTGCTCTCTCAAACTTCAGAAGTCTTCCTGTTATCACAAATAAATGTCAAATATTTGACCAATACAACAGGGAAAGTTGTTTACATTCTTTATATTTATCTTAGGAAGAAAAGCATAGATGGGATCCTTTTCTAGATACAGTTATTTGTTTTAAATAAAGGGATTTGTTCTCTGAGGTTGCATTGGAGGATAGGAAAATTAAATAACATTGGTTTAGATCATCATAATGGATTACTTCACAATTATAATTAAGGTGTTGGTTAGCTATATAACAGCAGGGCATAACTCTCAATTTGCAGTGATGGTAACAATACTTTATTCCTCTTTGTTGAGGCACAATGTTTTTTGCACTTATATTAATAACATTCAATCCATCATTCCACAAGATTTACCATTCAACCCTTAATCTAAAAATGAAATGACAGCATCCTGCCACTTAAGAATGACATTTCTCTGACAATCATGCTTTTCTACTCCAACAACTATAACTGCATGAACTTGTGAGATCATAGCATTAAATAAAGAAAGCTGAAATAAGTGGATAAGATAGAAGAAGGTCTAACCAGATCCAGGATATGGTATCTGAGATGAAAAAGCTCAGATGACCACTAGATGGCAACACATATGACTCTTTGCTACCATCATGTGTTAGTCTGGAATTTGTGCTAACTAAATATGGTAGCACAAGAGAGAATCTGTTGGACCTCTGGAGAAAAAAACAATGGCAGGTCCATGAAAAGCAGAACTGACAACCATGGCAGAATTAAGAGCCAATGAGTAGACTAACTCTTTGTAATTCCTCTATGGACAAAGAGAGGTAATGATATTGTCCACAAGCACTTCTTACAAAGAGACTGCAAGAAAGCTCATAAGAGGATTTAGAGCTCTGGAGGACAAGAAAATAGTCATCTTGCTCAAAGGTACATTTAAGGATATTGGGTTCACATACTTCCTTTTAAAATCATGTTTGGAAATTGCTTGTTTACTGCTTTCAGGTGTAAGGTACCCCTGGATAAATATGTTTTACACCATGGAGTGAAATTCGTAGTGAAATAAGTTTTAAATACAATTTTAAGGACTCAGGTTCAGTGGTGGCTCTACTGCCAGTTCAGATGGGTTCTGGCAAACTGGTAGTTCCAACGATCAGCTGGCTCTTTCCTTCTTTCTGGCTTAGCTGATTCACGCGGCGCAGCTGATTTCCATGCATCCACTGTTCTACTTACCGGGGCTGCCTTAGAAGGTAAGCAGCTGAGTTTCAAATTGCTGTATTTTGAATGCTGCGCGCAAGCACGTTCGGCAAATGCACAAAGCCAGAGTGGGTGCGCAAAGTGCGCACTCCCAGTACTGGTTGTTAAACCGATTGCAGCCCACTACTGCTAAGGTTGTTTTCTAAAATAACAGCAAAAAGTTGATTAAAATTTTGATTTTAGAGAATTGCAAATGAATTAAAGGTTCAGATAGATTTGAAATATGATTTTGGAATTACGTATAGGAATCCTTCTTGTGGGAAAATGCTTTTCTTTTGAATTCTTTAAAAAAAATGATAGGAAGGGATTTTGAAGGTTGGACATTAAAGTGAACTAGAAGGCGTTGAAGATTATAAGTAAAAGACAAGAACACTTAAATCTGACTTATGAAGAATAGAGCAAAATATTTTAACACTGGACATACCGAAGGATATTTTTGAATGAGGGATCCACACAGAGGTGGTATCCAGCCGGTTTGGACCTGTTCGTCTGAACTGGTAGCGGAAATCGTGGATGGGCCCACTCATCCACCCTGGTTCTATGCCATCCTTTTTAGGCACATTTTTGAGGCTGGGCACATGCATGGGCACGGTGCATGCAAGCAAAGTATGCATGTGCCCATGCTCACATTTGTGAACCGCTAAGGAAAGTAAGTGAATACCACCCCTGGATCCATAAGTCAACTTTAAGAGTGTCTGCCTCTGTGTCTATAAATACTATAAACACTACAAGGGCACTATACTGTAGCACGGTACGTTGCAGTATGTATAGACACATACACTAGAGTTTAGAACGTATTGTGGAAAAGAAACACGCTCAACCTCAGAAGATAGAGACTGACTTGAAAGTGGAATTAAAAATGATAGGCTACAAGAATGACATGGGGAAAAAAGTCTTATTGGATATACAGTAGAAACTGACTGATGTGTTAATAATTAAAAAGGGATACAAGAAACAAATAACAAACTTAGAGAATAACCTAAGATAATTAGACTTACAAAAGAGGCTTGTTAAAGCTTTGAAGAATTTTGTGAGAAAATTTAAAAAAAGACAGAGAAATTGCCTGCTATTTTATAATTTCATGGGAAACCACTGATGATACAGCTCGTATGGCTTAACTCTAATCCAGTGGAGCATTGGGTTATAGCATCCTATCTGCATATTATTATTAAATTATAAAATCATTTAACAATGGACCTGCCATGAAATAATTTAGAGAACTGCTTGAAAATGTGCTAGTCTCTGTTCAGCTTTAAATGGAAATTCCATATGCTTCCCTAGTTTTATTTAAGAGAAACTCAGCAAGCATATGCAATAAAGCTGTAAAAGAACTGGACACATTATCAAGGTTGCTTAACAGCGTATACCTGGGAAATAAAATGACAAATATATGCCATAGGTACAATATGCCCTTAATGTGGAAGATTGCCCTTAGACCTTACATTAGTCTCATTCAGCAATAAATATTTTATTCTAAAGTTATTTAATTCAGGGAGTTGAAGTCTACAGGTCATAAAAAGACCATAGTTGCCTACCCCTGCTTTGGTAGTTTCTCTGTTCCACTCTACCTCCAAAACAAATTCTAGGACTAAACTAGGCAAGCAGTGTGCAGCAGGTACCAAAAAAGCCAACACAGTTCTGGCTGCATAAACAAAGGGATAGAATCAAGATCACGGGAAGTGTTAATACCACTTTATAATGTCTTGGTAAGGCCACATTTGGAATACTGCATTCAGTTTTGGTCGCCATGATGTAAAAAAGATGTTGAGACTTTAGAAAGACTGCAGAGAAGAGCAACAAAGATGATTAGGGGACTGGAAGCTAAAACATATGAAGAACGGTTGCAGGAACTGGGTATGTCTAGTTTAATGAAAAGAAGGACTAGGGGAGAGATCATAGCAGTGTTTATTTATTTATTTTTATTTATTTATTTTGTCACAACATCATATAAAAAGGATTTTATAGTATATAAACATATATATGAGTAAATATTAGGAGGTATAAGCATCAATATATATATAGGAAGAAGAAAAGAAAGGAAAAACAATAGGACAGGAACGGTAGGCACATTTGTGCGCTTATGCACGCCCCTTATGGTCCTCTTAGGAATGGGGTGAGTTTTTGGTTAAAGCTTTTAGGATTATGGGAAGAGACCACAGAGTCAGGTAAAGTATTCCAAGCACTGATGATTCTGTTACAGAAGTCATAATTTCTGCAATCTAGATTAAAGCGGTTAACATTAAGTTTAAATCTGTTGGTTGCTTTTGTATTGTTGCAATTAAAGCTGAAGTAGTCTTTGACCGGAAGGACATTACAATAGATGATTCTATGAGTTAAATTTAGGTGTTGTCAAAGGCGACGGAGTTCCAAGTTTTCTAAGCCTGGGATTTCAAGTCTGGTGGGATAGGGTATTTTGTTGTTTTCAGAGGAATGGAGAACTCTTCTTGTAAAATATTTCTGGACTCGTTCAATTGTATTGATGTCAGAGATGTGGTGAGGGTTCCAAACAGGCGAGCTGTATTCTAGAATTGGTCTAGCAAATGTTTTATATGCTCTGGTTAGTAGTGAAGTGTTTTTGGAAAAGAAGCTACGCAGGATTAGGTTTACAACTCTTAGAGCCTTTTTTGCTATGTAGTTACAGTGGGCTTTGACACTTAGATCATTTGACATGAAAACTCCAAGGTCTTTAACGGGGTGGGGCGTCATCTGTAAAGTAATGTCCATCAAGTATGTACTTAGTGTTTGGGTTCTTTTTTCCAATATGTAAGACTGAGCATTTGTTGGTTGAGATCTGGAGTTGCCAAGTTTTAGACCAAGTGGTTAGATGATCAAGGTCTTTTTGGATGATAGATGCATTGTCTGTGGTGTTAAATAGTTTGACATCGTCAGCAAAGAGAACACAATTACTTGTGATATGATCACAAAGATCATTAATGTATAGTATGAAGAGTGTTGGTCCAAGGACGCTGCCTTGAGGAATGCCACTCTTGACAGGAACAGGATTTGATAGAGCATTGCCAATTTTGACCACTTGTTGTCTGTTGGATAGAAATGCAGATACCCATTTGTGAAGGGGTCCTGAAATGCCATAGGATTTTAGTTTTAGGAGAAGTTTGTCGTGTACTACTGAGTCAAAAGCTTTGCACAAGTCTATGTAGATTGCATCTATTGTTTTGCCTTGATCAAGATTTGTAGTCCATATGTTTTTACAGTGAAGAAGTTGTAAGTTGCCTGATAATTTTTAATTTTAATTTATAATTAAAATTAATTTTAATTTTAATTATAAATTTTAAAATTTATAATTTTAAGATATGTTCCAATATCTCAGGGGTTGCCACAAAGAAAAGGGAGTTGGGCTGTTCTCCAAAGCACCTGAGGGTAGAACAAGAAGCAATGGGTGGAAACTAATCAAGGAGAGAAGCAACTTAGAACTAAGGAGAAATTTTCTGACAGTTATAACCATTAATAAGTGGAACGACTTGCCTGCAGAAGTTGTGAATGCTCCAACACTGGAAATTTTTAAGAAGATGTTGGATCACCATTTGTCTGAAGTGGTATAGGTTTCCTGCCTAAGCAGGAGGTTGGACTAGAAGACCTCCAAGGTCCCTTCCAATTCTGTTATTCTATTCTATTCTAAACTGGTTTTGTAGAAATTTGCTTCTCCACCAAACAGATGCAATGATTGCAATGATTATTTCAAGTTCCTGAAATTTCTTTAGGCTGCAGATCACTCTGTTCAGTATCCAGTCCTATTTCTCCACAATAGGCTGGTAGGAGGTGACTTCCAGGATTCTTCCAAGTCTAATTGCTTTCTCTTATCCTCTGCTAGCTTTAATTGCATGCTGCATTGAAAGATGTACAGATTTATCCTTTTTTAATGGACAGGCCTGTTTTCAGCTTAAGCAGAAATGCTAACATGCTGGGCATTTAGTCCTTTTGCCATATGTTAAAAGCCTCGACTTTCTGTTTATCCCTATACATTTCAAGATAAGCTATATAATATAATTAGAGTAGGTTCCTCCATTACTTCATGCTTAAGCATCAGAGACATACTTTACGGGGAAAAAATTCTGCAGGAAAAAAGAACATATTGCTAACAAAAATAGATTTTATGCCTGATATTTTTCTACAATCTTTGGATATCGCAACAGATTTTTCCAAGCAGAAACTTTCAGGAATTTATTTCATTTTGTTTGCCCTAAATTTACTTTGTTCTGAATGCTGCTTTGATTAGGGGAAATATTCATAATTTCAGTAGTGGAGTATTAATTTTGGTTAATAAATTTAGTTAATTCTTGAAACATGGCAAAACCAATCTTTAGGCAGTTATAAATGACTTTGCACCAGGATTATTTTTTTAGAGTATTTTCTTGAACTGTAAAGTATCCCTATCCCTTTGAACAGTTCCAAGAAGGCTCCACACCCATTTGCACCACACAGGAGACCCTGACAACACAGAAGGTGGACTTAATGACTTTCTAAAAGAATGCAAGTGACCAGCTGCCTGCAAGGAATATAAATCATTCCATTCTCCACTATCCAGTCAGAGCTAAAGAAGCTTCTTGGATGAGAAGCAAAAGTCTTCAAAGAAAAACCAGAAAGTCCAGTTGCCTCTTGAAAAACCACCTTTGGGATCCCTATTACAGAGGTGAAATGCAGCTGGTTCTATCTAGCTCAGGTGAATGGGTAGCACCAGCGGTGGGAGGCTCCACCCATTGTCCCGGATGTCATCACGTCCCATATTTGACACTCTGCGCATGCACAGAAGCTCCTGAGCATGTGCAGAGATGTCACACGCACTCCCATTTGCAAACTGGTAGCAAAGGTAAATGGATTTCACCCCTGCCTTATCAATAATTTACTGCACACACACACAAAAATCCTTTGACTATTTTGTCAAACAGAGAAACTTCAATATTGCTTTTTTTTTTTTTTACAGAGTATTATCAGTATACAGAGTATACATGAAATGACTGTGCATGGATAGATGGGTTTAAACTCAAGGAACTAAATTTTTGGCAAACTGAACACGCTCAGTTCCTAGTTCAAACTTTGGAAATTCATTCTAGAGGAATTAATAGTTCACAATACAGTAAATCAAATCTTTTTCAGTTCCCTAGACAAATTGAAATTTCACAAGAAAACATAATGATGTTGAGAGTGTCATGTTAATGACTTATTCAAGAAAAATAAAAATACCTACCATCTATTCATTGCTAAAATTTTGGCACATCTTTAGAAGATGCTCAAGTTACTAGTAGCGTTTTCTAACTTATTTATTTATTTATTTTATTTATTTATTATTTAAATTTGTATACCGCCCTTCTCCCGAAGGACTCAGGGCGGTTCACAGCCAAGTAAAAAATGCACAATACATTATAAATACAATTAAAATACTAGTAAAAAACTTATTTAAATTGGCCACAATTAAAATTTGGAGATAAAACCCATTAAAAACCCATAACTTAAAAAAACTAACCCAGTCCAGCGCAGATAAATAAGTAAGTTTTAAGCTCGCGGCGAAAGGTTCGGAGGTCCGGAAGTTGACGAAGTCCTGGGGGGAGTTCGTTCCAGAGGGCGGGAGCCCCCACAGAGAAGGCCCTTCCCCTGGGTGTCGCCAGACGACACTGTCGCGCCGACGGCACCCTGAGGAGTCCCTCTTAAAATCTTCTGCTTGTCCTTTGCATACTACAAAAGAGGATACGTGGTAATTCTCCACTCCCCACATCTGATGATGAAGTGAGTGATAATTCACAAAAATGTATGCCTTTTCATAAAATTGATCAGTCTTCAAAGATGCTATTGGATTCTTTCTGAGTTTTGGTTACCATAAACTAATATCTCTCCTTCTTCAATCTTACTAAAGAGGATGTAGTACCAAATAGGGGGGGGAAATGAGTTTAATATATTATGAAAACACAAAAAGCAAGAATAATTTTGGTTTGATTTGATCACCAAACAGTGGGTACCATCTATTCCAATTCTATTTTCCCCCCCACCCACAATTCTTTTAGTCTTTGCGTTCTATATTTTCAAGTTTATTTTTCCTTCCAATCTCTATTGGAGATGAAGCCCTGAAGGCATGAACTGTTTTTTCCCAGTTCCTTGCTTGAATTCCCCTAACTCACTGTAATTGTTTCAAGCATCTATCAGAGCATATTCACCTTTGTCCGGAGAACAAAGATGCACAAGGTCATATTGAAGCTTGACCTCAATATCAGGCAAACAAAAAGACACTTGTGCCATATGCCAAGTTCCTATTTCATTCACCTTTTATGTTATTTCCCAAATTTCCTCTTCACTGACATTTTAAAATTTTTCTATAAAAATAAAACGGAGGTGTCATAAAGCTACCAAAGAGACATAGAAAGAAAAGAGTCAGGCAGTCTCCAGAATGGAAGCTCCATAAATAGTTCACCCCAGCCCAGATATCTCCAGAAGGTACTTTGCCCTAACATATTCCTGGTTCAAGAATATGATTTGAGGAAAAAAATATTTTTCTACTTAGGGTAAATTTTCTGGCAACTTTTTTAAAACAGTAATCTTCAGGGGTCTGTGTGATTTTCATTTATTCTTTAACTAAGAAAGTGGTTAGAACTTAATCCCAATTGAGCTCCTCTTTTTCCATTCCTTTGGAACTTCTCAGAAGTAACTCTGTACAGATAAATCTGTCTGACAATTCAGACATGACCTCTACTGTATGACCTTTTGGGACCTTATCTACATCTCTCACATCTCATCTGGTCCCATAACCTTTTCTTGCTCTGCTGATCCTTAATCTAATTAGCCCCATAATCTGCCCAACAAAGACATTGCCCTTATGATTTTAGTATCCATCTAAAAAGCTAAACTTGGGGTAATCAATTTTTATTCCAGACATTATCAATACTGGTGCCTGATGCTCCATTTAAACAACGGTAAAACATATTTCTAAGTTCACACATGGGAAGGGAAATGAGAAAAGTCTTATTGATCAATAAATTCAATATTCCTTCCCATCTCGTGGATCACATTCCTTCCCCAGCAAAGTATTGTACTCAAGCAATAACAAAGAGCACTGGTTTTTTTTCTTTTTTAAAAAATATTTTTTACATGGCATTGCCATTTGGAAAGAAGACAAAAAGATGGATATTTCAATATCAGGTTATGGTTGATTAAACCTCTATATGTACCTCAGGTAAATATAAATCTTTGCCCCTTCTTTGTCCGAGTAAGAGTGTAGTCCATTGAGAGATACGGATATTTGCATCAATCCTAGTTGGCTTTATAGCTTAACCATATGTTCTTCAGTTCTTCACTTCATTTAGAACAGTGGTCCCCAACCTTTCTGACTTGGCGGCCCGGGGAGAGAAGAGGTTAGTTCTTTGTGAGTGGCAGGCAGGTGCTCACAAGCGCTCATATCCTCATTTCTATGAGCAGTGGGTGAGTGCACATGCCTGCCTCTCGCATAAAGGTAGCTTCACACGTGAGCACAAGACAGCTGCTGCTTGTGCAAGGGGAGCTTTGTGCAAGAGGTCAAACGGCAACCACTTGTGCAAAGGCAGCTTCATGTGTGTGAATGCACTTGCCCGCCACCTGTGGAGCACAGTTGTAAAAAGGCCTGGTAGTGGGATGTGACCTGTGGGTTGAGGACCCCTGATTTAGAATGTGCATGTAGAACCACTTATTCGCTGGAGCCATGTTGTTAACTGATCTTCAAAATTTCAGGAAGATCAAAGCATTTTAACAGTTTCAGTATGTCTGATCTATAGTCAGTGAATCTGTGCACTTGAATTTACATAAATCACAATCTCTGTATTATTTTATACATAAATTTCACTGTACCACAGTGTACTATGTACTATCCATACCACCAGATGAAGGAGAAAAAAATTATATTTCTAAACATTCACAAGTATAATTTGAAAGCAGGTGTACAAATAATACTACTCCTACTACTAGTGCAAGTAATACTTCCACTACTACTGCATAGGAATAGTTGAAAAGACCCAAGGAGGTATGAAAGTAAGTTACATAAACTGTTAACTTCTAAAGAGATAAATCCTATAAGACATTGATTGTTCCTAAGGAAATGATGGATCTCATATTTCTAGTTGTAGTAAAATTAGTTCCGTTTTAACTTCCTCCACACTGTTGTTAGTTTAAGTAATCTATTTAAATAAACTCATTAAGCCATTTGAAAGCCTCATTAGAGCACAAATTGGTCATAGAGAAACTGAAGTGTTCAGCTAGCCAAATACAATATTTGGTAGAATTCATTTTACTTCATCTCCTCCTTCTCTCTTCTCCTTCTCCTTCTCCTTCTCCTTCTCCATCTCTGTCTCCTCCTCCTCCTCAACAAAGTTGATTTTCTATATATTACTGCCTGTTTCCCTGAAAAGAAGACCTCCCCGGGTAATAAGCCCAATCGGGCTTTTGAGAGCATGTGCTAAAATAAACCCTCCCTGAAAATATTTAAGCACATGTGCAGCCGGTCCCCGCCATTTCCTCAGGTTAGGGTTAGAGAGACAAAGGTGGAAATCAGGTAAGATGGCAAGAGGAGCCCCATCTTGCTCCACATGCCCCAAAATAATAAGACCTCCCCCCAAAATAAGGCCAAGTGCTTATTTCAGGGTTCAAAAAATATAAGACAGGGTCTTGTTTTCAGGGAAACACAGTAATTGCTCAAGAGCAATTGTTTTGAAATGATCATTTCAATATCTAACAAGGGCACACATTGGTGCACTGAATGAAATACTGTGCATTGACTAAATAATGGCTTTTTATAAATTTGCTTGCTTTTTTTTTTTAAACTATTCTGTTTGCTGCATGTTTTTTTTTAAAAAAAATATGTCTATAATAATGGGCCAAGGGTCTTTGATGAAGAGAAGGAGGTCAACCTGACACAATCATCTTCCTGTGAAATCTACTTTGCATTGCCTGTTGGCCTTGGTCAAGAAGCTACAAACAGCATCCTGAGGTTAGCCACTGCAGTAATAAACCCTGCAGTAAATCAAGCCATCTTCTATACATCTTTATAAGCTTATTTGTCAGATAATAAGGTTATATTATAAACGAAAAAAAAACACCATAAAGTTCTTGGAGCAGCATTATCAGACTAACAACATCTAATATTAACCCCGTGATCTCAAGAAATAACAGCACAAAGGATTTTTTTTATATAGCAGAAGCTTAAACCAAATATAATTTAATATAACACAATATAAGTATAATAATATATAATACTATAATATATAATTAATACATAACTATATTGTATTAATATAATTAATTAATAATTAAAAACTACATAGAAGTTGTTTTAAAAGCCCATTTATTTACTAATCTACTGACTGAGCATGAGTTCTGGTTATTAATGCATATAGTTTTTAATATATTTTTAATGTGGTTTTATGAAGATTATTTTTTACTGTAGTGCAAAGAATAAGAACGAATCGCAGGTTGGATGAATAAATAGAAAACTGCTATCATGATCCCTTCTAAATTTACCTTTTGTCCCCAGAATAGATTTAGTCACGAGAAAGATATACATGAAATATGTACATTTTCACTAAGCGGCATTGCTGGGACACTGCTTTATGTAAGGAAGAGCATGGAAGTGCAGATGTTCCCCAAGTATATAAAAAGCCCATGTCTCTTTTCTTCTGTCCTATTATTAATCTGAATTTTGAATTTCTTATGATTTACCTGAAAACTATGTTTCCTCCAAATTATTTCTATTTCTTCTCCAGCTACTTCAGTTTGTGTTTCTTTTTTGAATCACTAAGTTGGATTTAGAGAATTCAATCCTTAGGCTTCTCTTTCTTGATGTAGGGTATTGGTGCCTCAGCAAGGTGTTCTCTTAATGACCATTTGTAGTACATTGGACATTTCTTTTTATTTTTATGCACATTATTTAAAAAGAAAAAGAACAAAATGGGATTCTTTTGCTTTAACAAATTTCTATGATCATTTTCATAACGTGGTCATTATGATTGCATTCTGCTTGCAACAGCAATGACGTATGCTTCTTAAAAGTAATAAGGGGAGTCCTTGGCTTATGACCACAAGTGGTAGCAGAATTTATGTTGCTAAGCAAGATGTTTGCTAAGTGAGTGATGCTCAATTTTACACCCTTCTGTGCCACAGTCCTAAGGGAATCACCACAGTTGTTAAGTAAAACATTCAATCGTTAGGTGAAACCAGCCTTCCCCCATTGACTTTGCTTGTCAGAAGCTGGCTGGCACAGTTGCAAATGATGATCACATGACTATCTCAAATACGTACCAGCTGCCAAGAGTTTGAATTGGGATCACATGTGGGGGTGCTATGACGGTCATAAGTTCAAAGGTCAATCAAAATCATTTTTTCAGTGCTGTTGTAACTTAGCTAAATGTGTAGTTGCAAGTTGACTACTTATAACTAATTCCTATCAGGGCTTTGTGCAAATATAACAACATAAATGTTTCAATGCTATTAAACCCCTGAAATGTAATGTTATATGTTCCCCTTAGGGCAGGGGTGTCCAAACTTGGCAATTTTAAGACTTGTGGACTTCAACTCCCAGAATTCCTCAGCCAGCAAACCTGGCTGAGAAATTCTGGGAGTTGAAGTCCTCAAGATTTAAAGTTGCCAAGCTTGGACACCCCTGCCTTAGGGGCATGTAAAAAAAGATGAGCCGGAACAGCAAAGTACAAAAAGTCGTTGACTTCCAACAGTTCATTTAGTGACCATTCAAAGTTACAATGGCACTGAAAAAAGTGACTTTCACACTTTTGACCATTGCAGCATCTCCATGGTCACATGATTAAAATTCAGACCCTTGGAAATTGGCTCATATTTATGATGGCTGCAGTGTCCCGGGGTCATATGATCCACTTTTGCGACTTTCTGACAAGGAAAGTCTAGGAGGAAGCCAGCTTCACTTAACAACTGTCTGATTCTAACTTAACAACTGCAATTATTGGCTAAACAACTCTGGCAGGAAAAGTGGTGAAATGGGGCAAAACTCCCTTAACAAATATCTCACCTAACAACATAAATTTTGGGCTCAGTTGTGGTCGTAAGTCAAGGACTACCTATAGTTATTGTATTGATACCGAGTTGCATTAACTCTAAATCGTGTCTCAGACATAGAATAATTCAAGTAGCGAATGAAACATGATAAAAGTGAGAGGCACACTACATTATCTGTAGAAACTTGTACGTTTTTGAAACTTACTGTGAAAGTCAAATATGCATACAATACTTATTCAGAGCTCAGCTACCCAATGAATTCCCGTGAAATAATATCTGAACCTTTATGCGTACTCAACGACAGGAAAGGAATGCCAATAAGGAGGCAATAACCCAGAACCTGCCCAATGAAAAATCCTTTCCAAAAGGTGGAAACGCATAAGGTCAAACACTAATGTAGTTAATGTAGTGAAAAAGTATAGAAAGCAAGGAGAATAGGAACACAATATTAACACCCAGACAAAAAGTCACAATCGCTTGTCAATGGAAGAATTTGTCTGGGATAACGCTGTGCAGGATGAATTTTCAACAATCCTGTCTGAAGGTTTGATTTTTCTACTGAAGAGGCGTGGGAGGCAAGGACAACCTTGCATTTCAATTTAGAGAAGAATTTTTCTCCTCATTTTTACCCACAGCCCACTCTTACCTCACATGAATTGCAAAGTGCGATGCTAGATTTCACGCAAGGGGCATAACGAAAGAGAAGTGTTTTTTTTTCCCCCAAAAGTGTTTTAATTCCCAGTTTGGTAGAGGTTTGGGGAAAGTTTCGATTTAAAATCTGTTCATTATACTTACGCGAGGGGACTGTTTGTCTAAGATCTATTTGCCGCTATCCTAAAAATTTAAACTCCTATCACACATGGCACTAATTGCACCTCAGTGCATGTGAAAATTTATAAGTAGATGGATATGAATGCATGAGGAAAAGAATATTTAAAGACGTATTATCATAACACCTAAAAATGGGGACTTGTTTGAAAGTTGCAAATAGAATGCAACTAACTTAATTTTTGAAAAATGGGATGAAATTGAACTTAGTCAGCCTGCATCCCAATAATGAATCCCATGACCTTTAAATTGCCTATACTTTGCTAATTAAAAACAACTTAAATTAAGCAAGTAGTTATATTAATACATTCTTTGTACTAAGAGCAGGTGGATTCAATTGTAGACAATTTGTTAACTTTTGTACATTGCACTGTAAGAGAAACTTCATACATTTGGGTGTGTTGTATGTCACTGAACAAAGATTTGAAAGTTTCTTGCTCAGACAAAGCAGCCGAGAAATTTTGAGAAAAACAACAACAGCAATAATAATGATAATTTATTACATTTATACATTTACATTTATATGATGCCTGACTCGCAGTGACTCCAAGTGATTTACAAATTGTTAATTGTTAAAAACAAAGAGACAGCATCCACAATAAAGACAGATAACAGAAAATACAATCAGAAAGAAAAAGAAGAAAAGGGAGCATCAGTTATCCTCACCAAAAGACTAGGGAAGAGCAAAGTCTTCAGGGCTCTTTGAAATATCAAAAGGATGGGACCATCCAGAAGGCTTCACTATATTTGATACATATTAAAATTACTGTTCTACATGAGTGGTGTCAAACTTGTGTCATCATGGTGGTGTCATATGACATATCATGACTTTTGCCCCCTTCGCTAAACCGGGCATGGGCGTGGCCAATGTGTGATGCATCTAGCCCACAAGCTGGGAGTTTGACACCCCTGATCTACATCAACCTGTTTTTGTCCTGGATCATATAAGAATAAAAGAAGCCTGAGGTGCTTGATTTACATCGTATAGAGAATGAGAGATTTACACAGGACAGGGACTTACAGCCCCAAAAGATCAATACATCCAGTGAATAGGAGACCACTGCCTCTTCTACTATAAGTTCCAAGCATTCAGTTTAAATCTTATTCCTCTAAGTTAAATCCATTATTTTGCTACCTCAGAATTACAGGCTTCTATCTGACATTTTCGTCGAAAACGAGTTAAGAGTGTAACAAAGTTCTATCTACCATGACTTAATTTTTTAACAACTTATTTCATAAAATTTTTAAATAGATTTCTAAATAGACAAATAGCAAAATTACAAGGTTCTATCTACACCAGTGGTAGTCACCCTGGTCCCTATCGCCCACTAGTGGGTGTTCCAGCTTTCATGGTGGCGGTAGGAGTTTTGTCCAATACTGAAGCTTCCTTTTTTTTAATTTAATTGACTTTTTAAAAAAATTTCATAGCATTATTTAAAAACATTTTCATTAGGTTTTCATAAAATTCCCCATGACAATTTAAATTTCTGAAAATATACTATTTGTATCACCCGTGCATAAGTTTAGTTCACGTTACGTACGTGAAACTAAATGGCGCTATAATGTGACTGCAAACAAAAGAGCCTCATCCCAGAATAGCTCGTGCATCTCCCTCCACACCACCCAGCTGTAACAGACAAGCAGAGGCATGCGCAGACGAGGATACATGGCACATTACTGTGGAAGCAGTGGGCAGTTAGAAAATTTTACTACTAACAGAGATACAAAAGTGGGCGGTAGGTATAAAAAGGTTGACTATCCCTGATCTACACTATCACACGAAAACTCAAAACAAGCACTTGTCGTGCTTGGCTGCTCTCATGTGACGGAGCAAGGACGGAGCCTGCAGTGCCTAACATTGCCTTCATTTCTTGACTCATGAATACAGAAATAATGTCTCTTTTCCATGATATGGAAACAAGTTCAGATTTATATGAACTGAGTGGATCTAAGTATGTTCTAGAAACTGAAGATGACCAATTGGAAATGGAACTTTTAATTCAAAATGAGTGAGTATTCTGTTCTTTAAGTCTATACCAGGGGTCCCCAACCTTGGCAACTTTAAGCGTGATGGACTTCAACTCCCACTATTCTGGGAGTTGAAATCCTCCAGGCTTAAAGTTGCCAAGGTTGGAGACCCTTGGTGTATACCATTCACTAACACTATTGCAATGCAGGCACGGAAACCTGAATTTTGATCCTAGTAATAATTGTGGCTATGAGTCACACTTGAATATACATGTTTTAGGGCACTGAATTCTGAATTCAGTGAATCAGGGCAATTTGTTTTTGCAAGGATTTTTTATCTAGGAACACGGACAATCAGTCAAAAGCCAGTATAAAACTACCATAGCCAGAAAGATTTAGTAACAGATCTTACCCACCTACAGACAAGAAGGGGAAACACCTCATAAGCAATTCTTTGCTACAGCCAGTAACTGACCATATTAATTCATTTCCATGGGGGGAGTTGCATTATTGTCGTGCTAGAGCTAAAAAAGAGTACCTCAAATCTTCATTGAATGTAAGCATCATGTATGAGCTTCATATAAAAGCAGCGAAACAGGAATTGAACCAGTCAATCCCTCTTACTATCAAACCGTATTCAACAATGAATTTAACCTGGCATTCCACGTACCCAAAAAAGATCGCTGTGACCTTTGCGAGGAACATAAAATTGCCACTCCTTGTGTTCAAAGCAGTTTCAGTACAGTAATGTGCCATATGCTAAAGTTTCACAACTAAAATTCACCCAGACCTATTCAACAGTAAGATTCAAGACAACCTTCACTGTGGAAAATTGGAACATTGAACATTGGACATTGAAAAGTCACCATCCGTGCCTTTGAAAAGAAGACAAGGAGCGTTTGCAGGAAATCTGCTTCGCCAACACCGCCTGCCATATCTGTTACATTGCCTGTGCCTAAAACAGAGTTACGGATACACACACTATCCAAAGCAAAACAAGATGACATAGAAAGAATGCTCAAATGGATGCCTAAAGTCGATAATGATTATTTCTGCACCATTTTGAAGAAACCGTTATGCAAAACTGGGATTAAATAGTAATTCTCAGTATTAAGACATATATTTACATTCTTACATTTAATGCTGAACCTTCAAATAGTAATTTACAAGCATTTTATGGTCACAAAAACAAATTTGAGTTAATATCAAGTTGAATTCAGTGCTTTTTTCCAAAAATTTTTTTTATTAAACTTTGTAATTCTCATTTTTATGGTGTAACTTAGTGTGACAAGGTTTGGAGTTTCCAGTATGACCCCAAGATGAGTCACTATTGGCCTCATTTTTTTTTCTTGCATGCACTAGTTGTTGGCAGGCTCACATACCAAAATGTTTCTTTCTGCGTACAATGGGGTAACCAGTACAAACTTTCAAATGTTTAAGGCTCATTTCCCAAAAAATGGTCACAACACACATAGAACCCTGTAATTCTGAGGTAGTGATTTGCTGTTCTACCCCTGTTCAATATTCTTTCTCTCTTGTTAACTTTGGGAATAGTGTAGACAACTATAGACTTCACTTAAGATTTAGCAACATATCCCACGATAAGATGATTAACAAACTAGTTAAGTATAGGCTAAATGGCAAAACAAATCATCAACTCAAAGTGTGTTCATCGATGGTTCATCATCAAATAAAAGGGAAATATTAATGGTATTCCACAAAGATCAGTCCTGAGTCCATTGGCCTTGGACCAAAGATATATATATCTTTGAGAAAAGACAACTGATTAAACTCTTCAAATATTTGAAAGGTTTTCTCATAGAATAAAGATCTTTTCTCTTTTCTGCCAGAGAGTTGGATACCTAATAATGGATTTGAGATAAATGAAGGAAGATGTTTATATTTTTTGTGATGATGGTTTGTATATTTTTATTGTGTTACTTAAATGTCCTATGCCACCCAGAGTCACTTTTTGTGAGATGGGCAGCATTATAAATTTCATAGATAAATACATAAGATTAAGAAACAAAAAGCAAAATACTTTCTAGCTATAAGAACATCTCTCCCTGCAATAGTCAAGATAGGAAAAGAAAAAGGAAACATTCCTATCCCAGTTCAGCTACAAAATTTACTAGATGACCTTGGGTTAGTTATTTTCTTTGGGACTAAATTATCTTAAGGACGCTGGTGAGAATAAAAGAGGAGGTAAATCAGCAGAATTCTGAAGAAAGTGGTGAGAAGTATTTGGGGGAAAGAATCTTGAAAAGATTTTACTCCTATCTCACCTCCTTTTTTGCCCCTCTTCCCATCTTTTAAAAAACACCTTGCAAAATAGAAGTGGAAATCAAGCTCGGACAAGGGATTTCATTCATTGATGGTTGTAAACTGGGATGAAATGTGGAAGAAGCCTTCTAAACTATTAATAGTTGGAAAAAATAATTGCCATTCCAAAATGACAATGGTTCAGGAGTATTAATATTTTGGAATCCCAATACACATCACTTATTTGTGATACGAGGCGGCAAACAACATTTTTTTTTCAAACAAGGCAAGTTAAACAGAATATATTAAAAGGTGGGGTAAATACTCGTAAAAAATATTTTTAAAACGCTAAGTATTGTTCATCTCCTTTTGTAATGACCTCTTGAACTATTTGATTTGAGATCTTTTGAAAAATAAATAACTTCATAGAAATAAGATGCAAAGTTTCCTTTGGTTATACTGTGCAGGTATTCTTCACTTACCACCTGCAATTGGGATGGGCAATTCTGTCGCATGGTTGCTAAGTGAAACATCATGTGACTACACCAGAATGCCAGCTCCACTGTGGTCATTAAGTGAATCACTACAGGCCATAAAGTGTAATATTACATGACCCTAACTTGCAACTTCCTTCTGGCTCCCTCATTGACTTTACTTGTCAAAAGCCAGCTGTTAAGGTCCCAAATAGTGATCATATGACCACAGGAACACTGTGAACAGTTACAAACTATTTTTGTCAATGGTAAGGAAATTTTCAGTGATCGCTGAATGAGGCAGTTGGTAAATGAGGATGGCTTATACGATGCCACTAAGGAAAAGAAGAGAAATTAGCTGCTTATTTTAGTTTCATTTTTCTGTTCAATATTTTAGGGATCTATTTCCACCATTTCTGTTGTGTCTTCGGCCTCCCCCGAACCTGGCATCCTGGCAGAAAGTGACTCAGAGAGCGAGGGGAAAGAGCCAACAGGGCTTCCCTCTGCGGAGCCTCCTTCTCTGGCTCCGCTCCAAGTCCCAGAGGCAGGCCAGGTGGAGGAGATGATGAGACCTCTGTCTCCTGCATCTCCTCCCTCTCAGGCCATGCCTCAAGACCCAGCTGCTGACAATCAGTCGTGGCTGGACTCCCGGTATCGCAGACAGGAGAGACGGCAACATCAAAAGAAAGGGTGGGGCAGGCCTAGAGAGTGCTGAGTCACGGAGCCACACCCCACAGGATATAAAAGCAGGAGGGGCTGCCCTATAGTTCTTGTGACGAACAAACAATTGACTGTTGAAAACGTTGGCTGTACTTTGGCTCCTGGATTCTGTTTCATTTCCTTCTGAACTTTGGGATTGTTCCAGCTCGGTCTGCAGTCACTCTGATAGATAAGAGGACTTGGCAAGCACTCGCAGGTTCGTTGCCAGAATTGTTATCTGCAGCAAGAATAAATTGCTGGCACACCTAGTCAGCTTGCATTTCTAATTGATTGTGGTCGGGTGTGGGGGGGACAGAACAATTTCTAACATTTAAACCTAAAATGCATAAGCATGACCACACCATTTTGGTTTAATTTTCCTAACAGATGCATTTTGCAATGTATCTTCCACAGCACAATCAATAGCATAGATGTTAGCGTAGATGTCAGTTGTGACTCGCCCTCCCTCTTTTCTCTCAGTGTACATGTGCTTGCATACAGTGTATACACACTCAGTCACACGCACAACCCAAACAACATTATGTGGTGCAATGCTCAGTTTAGCATGTTCCATTGACTTGTGAGCTTGCAGAAGGTTATCTCATGATTAGCAGATGGTATTTTTGTTGAAACAATCTGAGTTCATATTTCTAACCCACTATGATATACTCTTGGCAACCATAGGGGAGGCTCAGACAGCCTGATTGATCACCCATCTGAATCAAGAGCAATACTTTAAGGGGAGGAGGAGAGCTGAAGGTAAACCTATTTGGTACTTAATACAGATTGTAAGAGAAGGCTCTTTCTTGTCAATGTCCATGTCCCTGTCAGTGTTAATATAAATGTATATGTCTATGTCCATATCTATGTGCATGTTTATATCTGCAACCATGTCAATGCCACACTGTCCATATCTGAGGGGCTCCTACAAAGACAAAAGGGTCGAACTATTTTCCAAAGCAAAACGAGAAACCAAAAGGTAAGATGAGAAAACCAAAAGGCAAGATGAGAAACAATGGATGGAAATTAACCAAGGAGAGAATCAATCAAGAACTAAGGAGAATTTTTCTAACAATGAGAGCAATCAACCAATGGAACAACTTGTCTTCAGAAGTTGTGGGTGCTCCATCACCGGAGGATTTCAAAATGAGATTGGACAATCATTTGTCTGAAATGATGTAAGGCAGTGGTAGATTGGTACCGGTTCACCCTGGATTGGGGGAACTGGTAGTGGCAGCGAAGGAAGGCTCTGCCCACCCACCCAGACACTTCTGCGCATGTGCAGAAGCATCACGCTCACACGCACGAACAATTCAGTAGCAAACTAAATTGAAACCAATTACTGGTATAAGGACTCCTGCTCAGGCAGGGGGTTGAACTAGAAGACCTCCAAGGTCCCTTCCAACTGTATTATTCAATGTTCTATGTTGTATGTCCATGTCCTGCATTGGTTTCAGTAGGTACCTTGTGCTTCATCTTACTTCCTTCAGCTTTTTCTGGATAATACATGCTAGCTGT
The DNA here is from genome assembly GCF_028640845.1 of Ahaetulla prasina. NCBI lineage: Eukaryota > Metazoa > Chordata > Lepidosauria > Squamata > Colubridae > Ahaetulla > Ahaetulla prasina. Next base: position 158,852,485 of record NC_080541.1, read on the forward strand.
CAACTTTGAAATGGATCAGGCCTATCACAGTCATTTTCTCCATTTCTTAGCTATGGTGTGGGGGAGGGAACTTGGAATGTCACAAAAGACATCAACAACTTACTAACTTGTGGAAACCAATGTCATTCTAACAGGTGCTATCCAGAGACTTGAAGAGATTACCAAGGAGATGCCAGAACACCCAAATGGACAATGTGACCTGTGACCAGGAGGGAGGGAGCTGTCTAATCTTTAATTATACTGAAAGTGCAGGAAATAGCCAGAGCTGGTTTTTTATTTCATCTGTGCTGAAATGATGTACTCAGTAAAGTAGTTCTTTGAGAAAACTAAGAGTCTCAGAGTTGCTGGATTGGTTGGGTTCATTACTCAGAACCTTGACACTAGTTTTTTCTAACAAAAACTATACATGCTTTTTGTTAAAGGAACAGAGTGGTTGTTAAAAAACAACACACTTATAGTGACATGTGTTTCAATGGACTAATATAACTACAGTCCACCATATGAGATGCTTGAGAATACAAAATAAAAAGGGTTAGTTGTTCAATAAGACACAGCTGTCTTTATTACACTTAAAGGGTTATTTTGGCATGAAGTGTGGGAAGGTGTCAACCACACTTTCCTGCAAGCCATCCTGAGCTCAGTGGAGGAATAGGAGGGAATAGAGACAATATAAACACGGGGGCTGCTCAAGGCATCTTCTGGCAGAAGCCTAGCATTTAATATGCTGGTGAAGTTTATCCTGAACTGTAACATCATTATAACACAATTATGATACTGTTTAACATGCCTTTGATGTAAAGGGCAAACACCTGTATTACTTAAAAAACATAAAAAACTCACAGAGAAGTTCTTGCTTGATAGATGAATAAGCATAGTGTAGAGAAAAATCCAGCATAGATCAGGTACTGTATCTCAAAATAGACAAACACTCAATTCCTGCTTTTGCTTTTTTCTTTCATAACCAATAACACAGTGATACAGGAAGGACACAGAAGCTCATGTCAAAGGGACATATAATGCACCAGGAAAATTGCATGAACCAAGAGAAATAACACATACATTTGTAGTACTTTAGCCCCATAAGCAGGTGATAATGGATCCAAATTGCCCACTTTACATTGAAAATGTGGCCTTAAAAACAGGACAGTTAACAAGAATATATTATTGCTGGGAAATCAAATTCCTCCTAAACTAATGTGAGGATTACAACCAATCTGAGAAGGGAGTTTGAGAAACGTAATGTTCTAGTCCACCAACAGCCTATGTAGCTGACAGCGGAGTCAGACAGTGAAGAGGCTGGGGAAGACAATGGACCATTCCTGGAGTCAGAGGAAGGCCTGGACAAGGGTTCTGCATTGGAGGCAGAGAAGGGGCCAGGGCCATCTGGGAGCGATGCATGGACTGGATCCTCCAGAGGTAGACAGCAGAGAGGCAGAGGAACAGGCATCTGAAGAGCTGCCAGAAGGCCAGAGCAGCTAAAGCAAAAAGGATGATTCGGGAGTAAGGCCAGGAGATGATTGGCCCCACCCATAAGGCTTAAAAGAGCAGCAACAGCTCTTGGACTCTTTGTAGGAAAGCAACGTTGCTACATTAGTTTCTAGTCAGTATCTCTTGTTTCTGAACTTCATGGGCCTTTGCCAAGAAAAGCCTTTGGCAGGGTGCCAAAGAAGAGAAAGGTTTGTGATAAGGCCGAAGGACTTTTTCTGAAGGATTTGTTTTGGAATTAAGTTGGACTAAGCAGAGAATGAAGTAATTCTCAGCTGTTCTAATAAACTTCATTTGTTTAGGACTGATTGTGTCTGGTAATAACTACTTGGGCCTAGGTCACAACAGGTGGTCCCTCATTCAGGAAGAAAAAATGAAATATTAAAAAGGAACAATATTTAGTTCTGGATGTTCCCAACTCCATGTCAGCACAGGGCCCAATGAATACTTTCTTTTCTGAAATATTGCTGAAGGAAGCAATATGATTCTCTCATATTCACCAACTTGAAAAACCGTGAGTAAAATAGCACAGCTACATTCAGAGAAGCATACTTTCTATTTTACGCATTGTTTTCAAATTGTGAAATCAGCTTTTATCCTGCTTCCCATTCATTTTGGGAAAATAATATATTCCACTGGTTTCTTTCAAAGGGAAGGATAATTTTGATGAAATTCTCACTATTGGATGTAGCGTATTTGAATGAAGAAATGACCAAACAATACGTGGGAATGTCTTGTTTTGCAATGCACAAAAAGTATAATCAATGGCCTGCAGATTCCTTGGCTTCCTCTATTTTAATTGAAGGGAAAATGCCCTAATTCCTCTTGCTATGTTTTTTTTTTTTAAAGATTGGAAAATTAGGCAACCAAGGAGGTTCAAAACAATGGAGAAATCTGAAACTGTAGAACTTTCTTCTATTTCCAAGAGTGAAGCCATGAGAGAAATACAACTTTAAAAACTCCTTTACAGTAGCTTTTCTCACAGGGTAAATGTTTTCATTGTTGCAAGACTTTAACATAGAAATTGGGCAAGATTTATGAACCCCAAAAATGTCTTCATTTCCAAAAGAAGCTTCTTTCCATCTATGGACATATTCATGTCATCTTGAAGAAACAGTATAAATAGAAGATGCCTAGCCTAAGGTGGCTGACCTTTGGTGGACCCCATTGGCAGATCTGATCCTTCTACTTGTTATATCCCCTTCTCCCTAGACACAAAGAGGTTTTTAAAAATTAGCATGCAAACTCACATATAGCAAGGTTCTATCCGGAATTCAGCTGGCCAAGAGCAGAGTTTGGATGCAGTAGAAGGCTTTGGTGCTGTCCTATGACTGATAGCTAGCATGATTCAAAGGATCATCAGATTTATTTATTTTTTTACTATTTGCATCTCCCTCTTACCCAGTTGTTAAGAATAAGGAATTTGATTTGCTTAGGATTGGTGAATGGTACAAACTTTCACATTGACTGCTCAGGAGAAGATATCTAACTTATCTGTATTCTTTTAAAACTTTTGTGTCTGTAACCTTTAATCAGATGAAATGGTATTTCATAGGGCAATTTTTTTTTCTATCATGATACCTCAAATGGGCTAACTTAAAGATTGTATCCAAAAGCTGGGGCCCATGACACTCACGGAATTGAAATTTGGACAATTTTATAAAATTGGACAATTTTATGATAAAAAAATGATATAAAAATTATCATAAAGCATAAAACATAACATGAAATATCATCACACATTTCATGTGGTGGACTCATGAGGTGTGACTGTGCTATACACATCAACATGAGCTACTTTCAAGGCAGAGGAAGACAATGTCTTTTTGGATTATAGATGACTCTCTTGAAAAATTAGCACGTATAGCCTATACCTGTAGCAAAGCTGGCTGAGGAACTCTGGGAGTTGAAGTCCACAAGTCTTAAAAGAGCCAAGTTTGCACATCCCTGGCCTATACAAAATAGGATAAGAGTTTCAATGTATTATATGGTACTTGGAGGTCAAATGAATAATCAACATAGCCTGGTCCCCGAATCTAAAAGCAAGCTCTGCCATCTGAAAAATTCAGATGAACATGCGACTCAGGAGTGTAGATCTATTCCTGAGTTGTCATATCTCAGTGGATACATATCTCCCTGTATCTTAAGTCCAAAGGTTCATCAGCCAGGACTCTGTGACTGTATATCTTGATCTTTGAGACTTAGCTAAGACATTAAATACCTATAACCAGGGGTGGGCTGCTGGGGGTTCGCAGGGGTTTGGGAGAACCTCTAGCTAAGATTCTGTGCAGTTTGGAGAACCCCCAAATCCCACTCCTGGCTGGCCCCACCCACCCCACCCCACCCCTCCCAGGAGTCCCCATGCGGCCTGTTTTGAATGCAGGTAAGTGCAAGGTAAGCGTGGAGTGGTGAGTGCAAAAAATGGGCCTACTGGAAGTTCAGGAAGGCCATTTTTGCCCTCCTGGAGGCTCAAGGAAAGCCTCCAAAGCCTGGGAAGGGAAAAAAGCCCCCCACCATGGGTGCAGGAGGCCGACTAGGCTACGACTACCAGGGCCATGGCCACCCAGCAACTGGGCACAGAACCCCTTGCTAAAAATTTTGAAGCCCACCCCTGCCTATAACACCATGTGCTCAACTGCTTGTAAAAAAACTGCATTCATTTAGCCATTTCCATATTCACTTGGAATAACACCTAATATGCCCCTAGTCAAACTTCCTGAAGGAGATGTTAAACTCAGAATTCAATTTTTTATACACTAAGATATAGCATCCTTTAATCACCAGGAGACATGCCTTAATAAAAATGCAACTGCCAGTGTGTCCCAAAATAATAATAATAATAATAATAATAATAATAATAATAATAATAATAATAATAATAATAATAATAATAATAATAATAATAATAATAATAATAATAATTATTATTATTATTATTATTATTTACACAAAATGACAGTATACATAGCAAACGAGATAACTATGCTGGATTTCGTATCACAGATCACTAGTCGAACACTTCCTAAGCGTTTAGGACTGCGTGATGTATCGGCGAATTATGCGAGCAGATCCCAGTAAGGTGGCCTTCTGCAGCTGACTAATGGTGATCTTGTCAGCGCCAATTGCTTTTAAGTGCTTGCCTAGGTCTTTAAGGTACAGCTCCCAGTGTGCCGAGTACCAATGGAACTACCTGCACTGGTTTATGCCAGAATTGTTGTTGTTGTTGTTGTTGTTGTTGTTATTATTATTATTATTATTCTTTCAGCTTTAAGACTGTTATTATAAGCTGCCTCTGTATATAGCATTTGGCGAATGGTGGAGATTCAACTTTTTTTTTTTTTTTTACAATGATTGCTCGGATTAGTAAGGTAGATGTTTATAGACTATCTACCGCCTGAATCAAATTAAAGCAATATTCAGTACAATAAACCTGGGTCAGCAAGGGCTAATATTGGCCATGCAAGGATACTGAAAGTGTAAAATATGACAAATTGGTCTGTTCTGAGCAGTCCTTATTCCGCTTTCCCATTTTTCTCATTGCCTGCAGCAAAGTGTCACTTCCCCCCTCCCCGCCATACAAATGATTAAGACAGATAACAGGACTGCACAACACTGGCTGTCTGACAACTTGTCCCATTGACACATACTGCTGAACAACAGACAAGCTGTCTTTATTGACATCTGCTCTCGTTTCGGCACATGAATTACCCTCTTGGGTTGCCCCAATTGTTGCTGCTATAAGAGCCGACACCATCTCCTCCTTCACTTATTCCTTATTTTATTTAGTGCAATCTGCAAGATGAAAACTGTTCAGCAACAATAATGGATAAGCCAGTACAAGTGCTTTTATTTAATGACATCCATATTGAATTCTATCCCCTGGATGTATTTCATTGTTCACAAGTTGGACATTATAATACAGAAGCCAATCGATGGAGGTATTTATTTTTGTAGCGGAATTTTCCCAAGTTGCAGAGAACGGCTTGTAATGCTCACGATCTTTGCATTTATTCCTTTGTTCTTTTCTTTTTGTTAAAAAAATAAACACCTCCCTCCTGAAGAAACCCCAAGCACTAAACAGATACAAACTGAATTTCTACAGTGTTCAGATTGTATTATTATTTTTGTAAATATTCTTTTTTTTTTTTTGCATTTCCTCCTCAGAACATCCTCTGTAGATACAGGTTGTCCTTGACATACAACAGTTCATTTAGTGACCGTTCAAAGTTACAACAGCACTGAAAAAAGTGACTTATGACCATTTTTCACAGTTACAATCTTTGTGGCATCCCCATGATAATATGATCAAAATTCAGATGCTTGGCAAGTTAATCTATTTATGTATATTGTTTTATGTTGGCTGTAAACCGCCCTGAGTCCTTCGGGAGAAGGGTGGTATAGAAATTTAATAAACTAAACTAAACTAAAATAAGTGACTCATATTTATGACAGTTGAGTATCCCGTGGTCATGCGATGTAAATTTGATCCCATGTAATTTTTTTTGTAAATTTTAATCCCCATCCACTAAAGGTGAAGGTGTTTTGCTTGTGAATAGTCTGGCTCAGTCTTTCTTAATGGTCACAAATATCCCTCTCTTAAGACTTCAGGCATCTGCTGGAGGCCATTAAGAAAGACTGGGTTTCCTTTCTGTCTTTGTTAAGAGATTTTCTCCATTTCACCTTTGGGGAAATATAATAATCTGCCTCTTTTAATATTCCCCAAAATATTTTATTCTTCTAGTCGGAGGGGGAAGGACTTCCCACAGCATCTAGAAGACACTAGTTTGTGAGAAGGCTGTTTTATATTTACCAACATTAGCCAACTGCTAGATAAAGACATGGGATGGAACAGAAATGATCTCAAAAAGCTAATCCTTGAGGTAGCAAATGCAAAGACTTTTGCTATTGTGAAAAAACTTCAATAATTAAATAACTACTTGTTGGCTACAATTAATGGTATTCTAAATCTGCCATATCTCACAACCTAAAATGGACAGCTAACATCAAAAACGTCATCAAAAAAGCACAACAAAGAATGTTCTTTCTGCGCTAACTCAGGAAGCTCAAACTGCCCAAGGAGCTGCTGATACAGTTCTACAGAGGAATTATTGAATCTGTCATTTGCACCTCTATAACTGTCTGGTTTGGTTCTGCAACCCAATAAGACAGACACAGACTTCAGAGGATAATTAGAACTGCATAAAAAACAATTGCTACCAACCTGCCTTCTATTGAGGACCTGTATACTGCATGAATCAAAAAGAGGGCTGTGAAAATATTTACAGACCCATCACATCCTGCACATAAACTGTTTCAACTCCTATCCTCAAAATGATGCTATAGAGCACTGCACACCAGAACAACTAGACACAAGAACAGTTTTTCCCCGAATGCCACCAATCTGCTAACACTCAACACCGTCAAACTATTTACTAAGTCTGCATTACTATTAATCTTCTTATTGTTCCTATCACCCATCTCCTCCCACTTATGACTGTATGACTGTAACCTTGTTGCTGGTATCCTTAAGATTTATATTGACTGTTTCCCTATGACTATCATTAAGTGCTGTACCTTATGATTCTTGACAAATGTATCTTTTCTTTTATGTACTCCGAGAGCGTATGCACCAAGACAAATTCCTTGTGTGTCCAATCACACTTGGCCATAAAGAATTCTATTCTATTCTATTCTATTCTATTCTATTCTATTCTATTCTATTCTATTCTATTCTATTCTATTCTATTCCATTTGAAAAGCTCTACCACATCCTCTCTGGTTCTAAGATAAGCTATGTGCTCAAAAAGAGTTGACACTTTCTCTAGCAATGGATTACCTGTTTCCTCAGAATAGCTGACTGTAACTGTTGTTCTTAAATTTTATTTCATCTTTGGACTTTATAGAGACAATAGGAAAACTATCTTTCAGCATTATTCTGGCTTTTTTTTTTTTTAAATGTAAGTTGTTCCTCGTTATTGAATCTCTTCCTGTTTTCATGGTCACCAAAGTGCTTTCTAAACATCCTTAAAATATAATTTCAAAAATGTAATAACCTTTGTCACTGGCTCTTCAGCTTGCCTTCAGCCAATGCGCCGCTCATGAAGGCAGAATTTGAAATTGAATTTCCTAATCACAAAGAAAGTGGCCACTTAAAAGAAATATTGCCTTTGAATTTTATACTGCAGTAATTTAGCTGATCCCCCCCTTAATCTATCAAGTTAACAAAATAGTGCAATTAAAATATTTTACCCGTGTTATTGTTGAGTCAACAACCAGAGGAAATGAAAGATCAAGTACATTAACCTGGGTATTTATGCAGCAAAAATAAATAAGAACATGTTTGAACTAGGAGACAGTTTTCAAAAGCAATAAAGGGATGTTCTTTGGTAGTTAATAAATGAAAAGGTGGAAAGTTGCATTCAGATGCAAGTCTGCTTAGGCAAAACCCCTCTAATTTAAATCTACCAGTTTACTCTCGGGCAAGGTAAATGGCACTGCAGCCTGAGGCAGACTAAACCTTCAGCAGAGTCATAGGATTTAATGTGGGATTTATTTTTCAGAGGAAATAGAGTCCATAATATTACAGGCCACAGTTTTTAGTCCTGGTAGGGAAGGGAAAGAGAAAAACTCAGAACCAAACATGCAGTGTTGCATGACTGACAGTTTGTCACCCAAAGCTAGATTCCAGGATGATATGCATTAATTTGGTTTGAATATGAAGCTTTTCAGGTTATTTCCATGCTCAGATTTTCCTTCTGGGATTCTTCATCTCTCATTATTTTCTCTTCTGTGTTTTCACTGGATTTCCCTTAGAAGTCCTGTATACAAATAAATAAGGCAATTAGATTTTTAAGGATGAAATCCCTTTGCAAACTCTACGCCTGGCTTTAATGAGATGGGGACTCATAGCAGTATCTCTGCAACAGCTGGGCAAATTTGTTACAGTGAAGATGGACAACAGCTTTTTTCCCAAAATAATAACTTGTTCACCTTATTCAAATATTTCTTCTTAAATTAAGGTAGTTCTGTACAAATGACTAAAATATTAAGACAAAAATAGAGAGTACCCACAGGGAAGGTATATATTGCCAGCTATTCTTCATGTCCTTATTCTTTTCCCTCCTGGCAGTTCACTGACTGAGGCTAAGTGGCCTCAAGCAATGATTGGCCTGCCAATAAAAGCAGTGGATCTTAGCCCATAATGATAGTTTTGCTAGGCTTCAATTTTTAATTTTGAAGGCAACAAGAATAAATTTCCCTTATGGCATTCGTAAACTTTCATGAACCAACCATAGATTAAAAATCTGAAATAAATCAAAATAAACACATAGCATAGCATAGCATTGTGACTATACTGTTTGAGGGGTTTAAGCTGTTTTTCTCAAGACCACAAAATCTTCTCACAATGCTTACATAACCCAAGAGTGTGAAACAAGAAAATCCAGGAGTATGGGGCTATTTAATATAACTATCATCTTCCCAACTTTAATTATAAATGACAACTGGCCTTGTAATATAGCTTGCTCTGACAAAGGTGTGAACTATAAAATAAACTGATCCAACCTGGTTGGCAATATTATCCAGAAAGACGGAGGGGAAGGGATCCAAGAGGGTTGTGGTTTTTTTTCCCCATACAGCTGCTGTCTTAACACCTGGGGACAAAGTCTTATTTGATGAAAGAGGTTAACAAGCAAAATAACAAGGAGATCAAATATTGCAAAGACCAGAAGAACAACAAAGTTGATTTAAAGAAGGATCGTTGCTTTTTAGGGACAGATGAAACTGCCAAAACAATTCTACCTAGTTATAGGCACCACAGTAGTTTTTAAGAGGAGAAGAAGAGGTTATATAAAGTGTAGTGGGAATTTATATTTATATGGACAAGATGAATGCTTCCATCTATATTATAAGAAGGGAAGGTCAAACATGCTTTGTTGTTGTTTTTTTAATCCATCAGCACAAATCAAACTTACCACACATACACCAAAAATATTTTATGAGATTTTCTGCATCCAGACCTGCTAAAATTCTTCAATATTGGCTCAACATAACTTTGATAACTTCAATCTTAACTACTATATATCTAACACACCACTGCCATATAACACTTTTTAAAAAAGAGTTGTACTAGCGATCAATTTCTTAGCTCAAAATGATACTCTTGTTAGGCTTCAATTTTTAATTTTGAAGGCAACAAGAATAAATTTCCCTTGCAGCATTTGTAAACTTTTATGAATCAACCATAGTAGAAAAATCTGACTCTTAAAATAAACATAATAGCATTGTTATTGTAACATACATTTTAGATGATAGCTAGATAAAATTTAATATTTACTTACAATTAATGCTAACATTTTATATAAACTTTAATCAGTTTTATTAAAAATTAAAATTGCAGCAATAAAAAATATTGTTTTCAAATATCTTTCATATTGCCCAATGTTAAAATATTTCATTCTGTATTTTTAAATTGAATCTAAGTGCTCTTCTCCTTTAATTGTAATCTTTAGTTCTTTCTAGTTTCCTCTAGCAACTTTCAATTCGCCATTTTATTATGTTTTTTAAACAAAAAGAATTTAAAACAACAGCATTTTCCCATGGAAATGATTCTTATATTTAATTCAAAACTTATTTCATTTATCAGCTCCACTTTTAGCAGAGCCTTCTTCCGTTCATCATTTCTTCACTGAAAGTCAAGAATAATATTTTAAAATATTGAGCAAATTCCTCCCTTGCTATTTAACCCTAAGTGGCAAAGTTATATTTGTCTAAGGATTTAGATATTGATTTTTGTAGATTTCTTTTCTACCCCATTAAGCAATCCAAAATATAGAAATTCAAATATAGAAATTCCTACTACATTTCTGATCAAGGTCTCTCTGTATTCAAAGCCAACCAGCAAAGTCATCTTATGTTATTGTTCATATGGTGTGGTTGGGTCAAGAAAAGAACCAATAGGTCTACTTTTCCTCACTGATCTTAGTTCTGTCCTTTTTTATCGACACCTGCTCCACAATACTGAGTACAACTTTCATACCTAGGTGATCACCTAAAAATATAACTATTGAATTGTTGCTACATGATGTAGAATGCAAACATTGACTAAGCATTCCGTTAGTACACAATTTCTGATAGTGTCAACCTCCGCTTTAATTTAGTGTATTTCTCCTACTAGATTATCTGACCAATTTATTACCTTGTTAAAAGTTTGCTCTACTGATTGTCTTACATGCTTTATGGAGAAGGGGGGGGAGGTTTTCACTGTTCCCAGCGTCGGCTGACATTGTATGTGGGGGAGAGGGGAAATGCCATTTTCAAAACCAGAGGTTTGAATTGTGTTGGCGCGTGAATGTAACGGCAGCTGCTGATTCCACATTCCATTCGGAAGATTGACAGAGGGAGAATATCGGAAGTGAAACTACACGTGGCTGAGGAGAAAGAAGACATTGGACTATTATTGTATGACCTCTAGTAGGGGGAGGGTTCAGGAGAGAATATGACTCTGGGGTTTTGATTTACTTCCAGTTCCAGCTTTGCTTTCACCGCATCCAGACTTGTATGATAAAGATTACCAAATTCTTCAACATGATGAAGTTGGGTTTTTATTTTCTCAAACACTGATCTGGGGCAGGCTGACATTAAGCTGGAACTCACCCAAAATCAGTCATCCCGGATCACAACCGAGGGGACTGAAATTTTTTTTTTCCCATAACGATGTCGGAGCACGAATACGAACCTGATGAGGAACAGCTGGCAGACATCTCATCCCAGGACCATCGCAGACAAGCTGATAAAAAATATTTTCTGGGAAAAAAGCCAATCTCAGAAGATGAGCTGGAGGAGTCAGAAGCAGCTTTGGCAGCCACGTCGGGCCCTCCCAAATATTCAGGAATTTCTGCAGAGTGGCTGGAGAAATTACAACTAGAGGAAAAACAGGAGAAGGCCAAACTGGATTTTAAAAGTTTTCCAGACCCAGGGGAACCACAATCCGGAGTTACTAGACGTAAACAACAAAGAAAACTCTCTGCTTGGCAACAGGAGCAGCAAATCAAAGATCAGTTACAGATTGCAGAAGCTGTGAGACTGTATCGTGAGGTGAAAGAGCGACAGAGATATCGTGAAAGGTATGAAAACCCCACCCAAACGCCCTGGGGGGAGAGGGAAGAGGTGGAAACAGAAATTTCAATGGCCACCGGTGATGCAGCATACACCAGAGAGCTTCAGGAGGACCGAGAGCCTGAGCTGCGTTCTCCAGGAGCTGCAGATATGGCCACGGGTCAGGGGGTCCCCACTCCACAAATGTTGCCTCGCAGAAGAAAAAAACCTAAAATTCCACCAATTCCCAGAAAGTTTGATGGGGACCCCAAAGAATTAGGCTTATTCCAGGCTATGGTGGATAGCCACATGCAAGAATGGGGGGAAGATTATCTGTCAGAAGCCTCTAGAGTAAGAAGCGTGACTCAAGTCTTGAGTGGTAGGGCGGCTTCCTGGTACGTGACTTTATACCAAGAGGATTCCCCTCTCCTAAGGAACTACTATCATTTTATGGCCGCCCTGAGAATGAGATTTGAGGACCCCTTGGCAGAACAAAAGGCCAAGATTCGCATGAGGTCCATCAGACAAGGGAGGAGACCAGTGACCGACTACAACCAAGAGTTCAGCGATCTGGTACCTCTCATGAGAGGGTGGTCGGAAATGGCTCTTTTGGACTTATATAAAGACGGCCTAAACGGAGGATTATATAAATTATGTAGAGCCTGAGCATCCCCGACTACCCTGCATGGCTGGTACAGCCTGGCAGCAGAAATGGAGATAGACCTAGCCAAGGACCGCCTGCGAAGCGATCGTATTTGGAGGCAAACTCAACCTCAATTCCAGAGGGAACCAACCAAGGATTCTGTTGCAGTGGAGAGTGGGAAGAAGAAACCCACAGGCTGTTTCAGATGTGGAAAAGAAGGCCACCGAGCCGCTGATTGTCGGGCAAAGCTGCCGCCGAAGGCGACCCCTAGTGGCAAAAAACCAACGGCGCAGGTGGAACCAAAATCGCGAGAGGTCGCAAAGAGGGGAACAGATGACGCAAAGTACGCTCCTCCCATCGAGAAGGAAGTTGGGACTCCGACCGGGTCAGATGACACCGAGCCATCTTCGGAATCGGATGAGGACCTCTTGGTGAGTTGGAAAGGGGGGCCCCTTACCGTTCCTGTACAACTGCATATCCCATCCTCAGGAATGCAAGGGGAAATGCTAGCCCTCTTAGACTCTGGGTGTACCCGATGTATCTTAAGCCCCGAGGTGGTGGAGAGAATGGAACTGAGACTAAAAACATTAAGCAGGCCCATAGCCTTCTGCCAACTAGATGGATCGATAGCGGGGGGAGGCCCAGCCCACTTTGTGACAGAGCCCATAGAGATGACCATAGATGACCATAAAGAAATCATAAACTTCATAGTTGCTCCAGGATGGACCAACCTCTCGTGCTGGGTCTCGTGGCTCAAAATGCAACCCTAAAATAAACTGGAGAACAGGGGTGGTGCGACTCCGCACAAAGGCACTAAGAAGAAGAACATAATTTTAAAAACCCCTGATCCTGATTGCCCTGAGAAACTAGGGGCGATGGTTGAGCGCCTAGAGGGGGAGGAAAAAATTCCTAAAGAGTACTGGGACCTACGAGAGGTTTTTAGTGAAAAGGCCTCTGACGTACTGCCTCCCCATAGGCCCACAGACTGTGCAATAGACATTCTACCAGGAGTGAAACTCCCGAAACTTAAATCTTACCCCATGACCCAAAAAGAATTAGGGGAATTACGGAACTTCATAGATAAAAATTTAGAACGAGGATTCATTCAACCGGCTAGGCCTCGAGTTGCAGCCCCAGTCATGTTCCGGGAAAAGAAAGATGGCACCTTTCGCTTGATAGTTGACTATAGAAATCTGAACTGTGTGTGCGTGGAAAATGTATACCCCATGCCTCTTATGAAAGACATGCTCGCCCACTTGGCCAACGGAAAGTTCTTTACTAAACTGGACTTACGAGAAGCGTATTACAGAGTACGCATAAAGGAAGGGGATGAATGGAAAATGGCATTCAATTGTCCCCTTGGTTGCTTTCAATTCCGAGTCTTACCATTTGGGTTGCAAGGCATCCCAAGGTTTTCATGCAACTAATAAATGAGGTTCTCCATGAACACTTGTTTAAAGAGGTTCTTGTTTATCTTAATGATATACTTATCTACACTGAAACCATGGAGGAGCATGTGAAGCTAGTAAGAGCAGTACTTAAAAAATTGCTGGCCGCTGAACTTTATGCAAAATTGTCAAAATGTGAATTCCACCAATCAAAAATCGACTATCTGGGATACCGTATTTCCTCTGATGGCTTGGAGATGGACCCTGCCAAAGTCCGAGCAGTACTAGAGTGGGCACCTCCTCGCACCCGCAAACAATTACAGAGCTTTCTGGGATTTGCTAATTTTTATCGCCAATTCATTCCCTCTTTTGCTGACATTGCCCTGCCAATCACCAATCTCCTCAAAACAAGAGGAAATACTAAACCCAAACCATCCTTACCACTGGAGTGGTCAATGGAGTGTCAGGCCGCTTTTGAGAAGTTGAAGCGATTGTTCGCCGAGCCTGTCCTCAAGCACCCTGACATGGAATCCCCATTCGTGGTTCAAGCTGATGCTAGTGACGTAGCAGTCGGAGCAGTTTTACTCCAAACCAATGCTAAAGGTGAGCTACAACCATGTGCTTACACATCTCGTAAACTCACTGAAACAGAACAGAGATGGGCCATCTGGGAAAAGGAGGCTTTTGCAGTGCACTGGGCTCTCCAAACATGGAGACAATTCTTAGAGGGGGCCAAACACCCTTTTGAAGTATGGACTGATCATAAAAACTTAGAAGCCCTGAAAACTCCCAGAAAGCTATCACCAAAACAAGCTCGATGGACCCAATACTTTAACCGCTTTAATTTTGCCTTGCGCTACATTCCTGGGGGAAAGAACTTCCTCGCGGACGCCCTTTCCCGTTTACCTCAGTACAACAGTACTCGCAAGGAAGTAGCACGACCTATACTCCCAGTGCAACAGTTAGCAGCCCCAGCGATTACTCGTACCCAAGCTCATACCGATCCGATGTTACCAGACGACCTCACCAATTCGCTCAAGGAAGCCTTAAACAAAGATGACTGGTTCTTAGCCCATTCGCACGAGTGCACTCTTCGCGATGGACTAGCTTGGGTAGGAGCAAAGTTATACGTGCCTGCATCTCTGAGAGAGGTCATACTTCTACGTTGTCATGATGCTAAAATGGCTGGCCATTTTGGATTCGTCAAAACCTTACACCTCCTGAAAAGACAGTTTTGGTGGCCAGGTCTTAAAAAAGACATTGAATCCTATATAGCAAGCTGTCCTGTTTGTGCATCAGCTAAAAGACCACCAGGGAAGCCTCCTGGGTTGCTACAAACAGTAGCCCGTCCAGAAGCCCCATGGAAAGAAATATCCATGGATTTCATAGTGGAATTACCTGAAAGTGGAGGAAATACAGTAATCTGGGTGGTTACTGACCTGTTCTCCAAACAAGTACACTTTATCCCATGTTCTAAAATTCCTTCTTCAAAAACGTTGGCAAAACTGTTTGTCCAACACATCTACAGACTCCATGGGGTTCCTAAACGAATAATCTCAGACAGAGGGGTGCAATTCACTTCTAAGTTTTGGAGAGAATTTTTGCGGTTGATAGGCTCCACCCAAGGTTTAAGCTCCTCCCATCATCCTCAAACTAATGGCGGCTGTGAACGCTCAAACTCAGTACTGGAACAATACTTACGATGTTACATTAACTATCAACAAGATAATTGGGCAGACTTAATACCATTTATGGAAGTAGCTTACAATAATTCTGTTCATAGCAGCACTGGATTCACCCCATTTAAAATTGCCTCTGGTCAAGAATTTGTCCCCATTCCGAACTCCTGAACAAAACCATTGATTCCGTCCCTGGCTGAATGGATAGAACAATTGCAAAGTACATGGAAGATTACACGAAAAGCAATTGATGATGCTCATCACTCACACAAAAACAAGCAGATAAAAGAGAGCTCCTGAGAAAAGTTCCAAGTAGGAGATAAAGTGTTCTTATCTACTAAATATTTACAAACAACTCAAAAATCTAAAAAACTTGGACCAAAATATGTGGGCCCATTCCCCATCGTGAAAATCATAAATCCGCTAACGGTCCAACTGGAACTACCTAAATCTCTCAAAAGAATTCACCCAGTTTTCCACGTTAGTTTGCTCAAACCTGAGCACACATCCCCTTTAGACCAAATCCTACTAAGGCCCCTGTACCTATCCTCATCAACGGGAAGAACATTTTGAAATTAAAGAAATTCTAGACTCTAGAAAACATAGAAATAAAATCCAATATCTAGTAGCATGGAAACACTTCCTCTATCACAAGCTGAATGGGTTAACAAAGAAGATATGCAGGCCCCAAAAACTGGCACTATTTTATAACAAATATCCTGATAAACCCTAACTTTTCTTTTCTTTTCCAGGACTAACGTCCTTCTTTCAAGGAGGGCGAATGTCGGCCTCCGCTTTAATTTAGTGTATTTCTCCTACTAGATTATCTGACTATTTTATTACCTTGTTAAAAGTTTGCTCTACTGATTGTCTTACATGCTTTATGGAGAAGGGGGGGAGGTTTTCACTGTTCCCAGCATCGGCTGACATTGTATGTGGGGGAGAGGGGAAATGCCATTTTCAAAACCAGAGGTTTGAATTGTGTTGGCGCGTGAATGTAACGGCAGCTGCTGATTCCACATTCCATTCGGAAGATTGACAGAGGGAGAATATCGGAAGTGAAACTACACGTGGCTGAGGAGAAAGAAGACATTGGACTATTATTGTATGACCTCTAGTAGGGGGAGGGTTCAGGAGAGAATATGACTCTGGGGATTTGATTTACTTCCAGTTCCAGCTTTGCTTTCACCACATCCAGCCTTGTATGATAAAGATTACCAAATTCTTCAACATGATGAAGTTGGGTTTTTATTTTCTCAAACACTGATCTGGGGCAGGTTGACAGATAGCATAATCCTGTGTACAATAAATCAAGAGGAAATTAAACTGAGTATGATAGAATTTATTGTCAGATAAGTATGAAGAGAATTTCAGCCTTATTGTTCAAATTTTAGCACCTTATAATTAACAAAGCAGAAGCTACATTAGGGGCTACACCGAATCCTAACAATTCTTATTTACATGTAATCTGAAAAGAAAACATCTCATTTTGGGGCCTGAGATTCTAAAGTTAACTTTGAACCTTAGATTTCAAATGTAAATTTGAAATGTTGTGAAAGGTATGCACTTTCTAGACAATTTAAAAAACATGATATTGGGCATAAGCTTTGCTACCAGTTATAATACACACACACATACATACACACCACATACATACACTTTTGTCACAAAATACTCTTTGATATTTAAATGTTTTAAAATGTGAAGTTCAACTTGCTTCAAATTTGAATAAAGGCCATATTCAGGTTTTCAGTTGCTTTATCAGGAATGCCACCTCCATGTGTTCATAAGAACAGGAAAAAAAGCAAGAGATTTGGAGGGTGTTTTTTGTCTATAAGGATGAACATCTATTAAATATTTATCATTTCAACTAAATCACACCCTTAGGGTTTTCTAAGTGACATTTGCTTGCTTTGAAAAACCCAATAATTTATATTATTCATCCAGCCTTATGCCCCTCATGCTGAAGTTGGAATTCTAAAAGTCACAATCCCCAAGACATCTGGAGACCATCAGGTTGAGGAGGCTGGCATAATCAGATTTTTAAAAGGAAATATGAATTGGTTGAGGTAAAAGATAGGATTGCTTAATTACCCACAATCATAACTATTCACTTGCCATGGTTTGAAGGGGAAAAAAAAACATGTGGAGCTTTCAGCTTTTCTGAAAAGGGGTGGATTTATCAGGGCCCACTCACTTTTCATGAACTGAGAAATTATGTCAGTTTCTGTCAGGTTCAAATGGTTTTCTCTATAAATCTCCTCTTTACTAGCAAAAAGGAATCATTGTTCCCTTACACTGCACAAGCTTTTGTTAGGGTTTCTGTGTATAAAATTTAATGAGAACAGGCTTAGAACACATCAAGAGTCTCCTATGTGTCAGTTAGAAAATGTGTGTGTTTGAAAACCTTTCCCTATAATTATCTGCATTTCCAGTTATATACTTGAGGGGAAGGAGAAGTGCAAAGGAGGTGAGGTGCCCTTACTCAAAACAAAAGCTTCCTGTCATGCTAGAATAGAAATTAACTAAATGCAAGATTAATATGGAGCTAAAGGGAAGGTGAGGACACTCCCAAAGTTATTTGCAGAGGAGAATGCAGGTATTTTAGACTGGGTATTTCTTTTTATTCATGAATAAAATAAATCTGACTAAATATGAGTTATTCCTTCTTTATTTTGTTATAATTATGCTGAGAATACTTTTTATTGTTAACCTAGACATACCTTCTCTGTGCTGCAGCACTTTGAACAACCACTGAATGGCAGCAAAGAGTTCCTTTTCTAGGTTTCTTGTGCCATCTAGTGGTCATTCAGATGTCTACAGCTTAGATATACTGTTAGTTGGCTAAGGATGACATTCCCTTGTATATATGGCCACCTCTTCTCAAACATTCTTCTTCAATCAACACTTTTTTTTCCTGTAGGGTCCTTTCTGACAGCCTCTAAGTGGTTAGAATGCTCTTTAGGATTCTGAAATTGCTTTCTGGCAAAGGTAGGCTATAAATATTTAAAGCATTTTTAAAACACTTATAGTGTAAGCCCAAGTACATATGCAGAAATAAACCTGGAAAGTTTTAGAAATCAAAATGAATGCATAGTATAGATCATTTATCATGCTAAGCCATGATTTGTAACTAACATTTCTTCAATAAGCTACCAATCCCTGAGTTCATATACTGAGCTAAGCCTTTCATTGGTATTCACAAACCATAATGTTCTGATTAACACAAAAATCTATGCTAAAAAGTATTTATTTATTGACCCTGGAAGGGGCAACTTCAATGTTCTTCTACAAACAAAAATCTTAAAAACAAAAGAATGAGCATTGAAATATATTGGATTAATTGATGGCTATTTCCTGTATCTGTACCTTAAATCACATTATTATGTTAAATCCATATAACAGTGAACATAAAAAGCTGGGAAAGAAATATAATCATTCTACCTTATGTTCCAGGATATTATTATACATATTTCAAGGCAACCTTCTTGGGTCACAGCCAAGGAACAGCTTGAAGAGGTAATTTTGAGTGCAAAGAAGCATCATTATTCAGCAGTACTCAGAACCATTAGCAGCTGAGTCAGGTGCCTCCATCTTTTAGAATAGTTGCAAGTGTGTACTAGATGACAGCAGTATGCAAAAATATATTGCTGTAGGTGATGATAACTTGGACTGTTGTAAATCTCCACTACAAATCAAATTGCATGTTGGACTTAGAGACTTTTGTACACCTATGTAGCCATTTTTTGGTGTAGTCTATTTCTTCTTCCGAGATAAGTTTTTTTTTTTAACCTTTGCAAAGCCACTTCACTTATTCATTTATTTTGGCAGTTGAAGTAGAAGAACAATCTCAGGTGCTACCTCCGATTAATTTTTCCTGATGAAAAATGTAAAATGTAAATGTAAATGTAAAAATGTAAAAACATACAATTTTATAATGAAATGTTCTGGATGTCATTTAATAAGAAGGTTCTCTGGCAGTTTTTTTCTTTTCTTTTGTTTACATGCTACTAGTTGAGAAATTAATCCAATAGCCAACTCCTTTGGCAACAATTGATGACAGAATTATCCTTCTAAATTTCTACCATCTGGTTTGACAATGACATTTTTCATTTCAGCACTAAGTGGAGATAACATGAATGGAAGCTATGTGTGCAAAAAAAACATTTTACCTGATTCGGGAGTCCCTGTGCTCAGTCACTCAAGCCCTAGTCATGTCATACATGGGCTATTGCAATACTTGATGAGTATCCAGCTAAAATTGGTGCAGAATGTAGTCAAGTGGACAGTTCTAGGGACTCCTAAACTGGCCCATGTTACACCACTGTTCCATGAGCTGCATTGTTTGCCAGTTTGACTCTGGGTCCAATTCAAAATGTTGGCTCAAAGCTTTTAAGGCATGGATCCAGGTTATTTGAGGTACCATTTCATCCCGGTGTGGATGGGTGACAGAATGGGCATGCTGCAGGTTCCATTGGTCAAGGGATTCAAGGTGATGGGGACAGCAGAAGAACCTTTTCTACTGTGGTTCTGCCCACTGAAACATTATGCCCTCTGAAATGTGATCCACACCCACCTTGCAAAAGGACCTGAAGAACTGGGTCTGCCAAGTGGGCTGGGGACATGTGATTCTGGAGGTGATTAATGGTTAAGATAAGACTCCTCCTCCTCATGTGCATATTGTCCCCTTCTTCCCCATCTTTGTTAATTTTAACCAAGTTTAATGTTATCATGTGTAGTAACGTATGTTTTAATGCCAATACTGTATTTTATCAATTGTAAGCCATCTAGAATTGCCCCCAGGTGAGATGGGCAGCATATAAGTTTAATAAATACAGCACATGTTCTACTGTTGAACTGATAGCCTAATATAGTTCATGCTATCCAAATCAGAATCCAAATCTTACATTCTACTGGAGTTATCTTAGAAGAGCATTTGACTTGTTTCTCCAGTAAATGAGGAGGGATCAAGGATGTACTGACCAAGTGTGACCTTCTCATATGGTGGAAACAGCTGCAGGAAAAGTTTTCCTAGGCATTTCTATGCAACTGGGAGCCTTGGCTTTGGAGACGTAGATCTCTCTCTGTGTCTGTTTTATTTATTTTAACTGCAAGTATGCATCATCTCACCATTTTCCTATATGAATGGATGGCATATTACTGCAACAAACAAACAAACAAACAAATGCATATAGGTCCAGTGATTGGCTATAAAGTATGTATAAAGAAAACTGGGAGGGCACAGTAGCCAGAGAACTGGTTAATGGGAAGTCATGGTAGCTTGCAGTCCAGACTAAATGCCATGCCAGCAGTTGTTAAAGCACATCAGTCTGGATTCTAAAACAGCTTAGAGGCAAGGCAAAAAGAGCTTAACCAACATTTGTGGATATGCCCTTATATAGGAATAGCAATTTAAAATAAATAAGTGTGTTGCACTTGAAGGATTAAGAATTAAGAACCAAGAAGCACCCTGCTAACATAACTGGTTCATAAAGTTCAAGGCTTAGCAATGAATTACTACACAAAAAAAGAAAATGTGACTGTGCTTTGTATTCTACATTAAAAAGAAATGTTTGCACCAGCATTGTAATTTTTCCATCCATTTTATAACAAGACTAATTACATTTAAGTCTGAATGTTAGGTTGTTGATGGTAACTATCAGTATACCATTAATTGTCAGGCTGAACTGACACAGACCATCAGTCAGCATAAATAAAAAAGTTGATTTTTTAGGAACATCTGTGTCTCCCAAGCAACTTGTCTCTCAACAGCCAGTTAACTAAGTAACTGTATTAATACACAACAATTAAAAGATAAAGTAAGTAATAATTGCTGTGTTGACTTGGAATAAATTAGAATGCAGAAATCAGTACTCATTGGTCGATTGTGCAGAAACCAATGCTATTTCCCTACCTTGCCTGACTGCACTTGGGTTACAAAAGTGCTTACATCAAAAGTGAAGTAATTTCTTGATAGGACAAGGTGTAAAATGTTTACCATGTACGCTGACAAGCTGTATAATGAGGTCCCTTTCCTTCCTGGTACATTCTTTTATTGACCATAATTCTTGGCTTCTGTCGATGTAATAAAGCCCTAAAATTTGCTGCAAATACATCTAGAAAATAGTTTCCAGGAATAAGACTGGGGCATGCTTATGGCAGAACCTTTCAATTCAACAGGGGAAAAATGGGGATGGGGATGTTATTCTTTCTTACAAAGATGATTGTGGCAGGGGAACTAAATGGAAAACTAAAGTAAATTGGCAGGATTACAAACTCAAAGAAGGTTTGAAAATTGGAGATGGCATTGAAGAAAAGAGCAAAGACAAAGACTATAACTAATACAAGAGTAACTAATTTTTTAGTTATTAAACCTTCAGCCTACAACTTACAGCCTATTAAAAAATTTGCTGTGCTAGAGAAAATGTAAATTAGTATGTCATTACTTTTCTTAGGAAATGTTATACCTGTACAAGGACACTGTATTTGACAATAATTTCAGAACAACAATGATATTGTGATTGTATTATTATAAAGGCTGGAAGTCTTTTTGTCAGAACTCTAGAAAAAGCATTGAAAAGAATAGAAAATGTGGTGCCTGAAGCCTAAATCATCATTCCTCTTTAACTATTCAAATGCTGGCTTATGCATACAAAGATAAGGTTTAAGAGAAAGACATTATTTCTATTGAACTTTTCATTTTGCTCCATTGAAATCAGATGTTTCCCCAGTTCTGGGAAGAGGCAAACTGATCATCAACATGTCCATGGGTGTAGTTATTCAAATGAAGCTCAAATCAATAGATAAATATAGGTGTGTAGAACATGTATAAAAAGGAACACTGCAAAATCAGTATGTGTCACTTTGTTCAATGTCCCATCCCATGCAAGTTCCTTCAAAGGGGCAAGGAAATCCTCATTAGAACTTCTTCAAAAAGCTACTTGAACTATAAATCATCACTGCCGACCATGTCCTGTTGACAAAATGTTGGAATATTGCAGTATAATCTAAAGTGGACTGTTATATCAATTTCTTCTCAGGGGAACAGAGTGGTCAATGCCTGGAATACCTGACTCTGGTTTCATCCCAAAACCAACAAAATTTTAACCTTAGACTGGCTACTGTTGAGTCACCCCATTCCTAAGAGGTCTGTAAGGGATGTGCATAAGAGCACCAGTGTGTCTACCGTCCCTGTCCTAATATTTCCTTTAATTGTATTCATTTTATGTATTTAATTCATGCTTATACTTATATATATTATCTAATACGTACTCGACAAATAAATAAAAAATAAATTCTCTTGACATCTATGGAGATTCTCAATCAGCCAGCTCATTGTTTTTGCAAAGGTGCTTTTTCCAAAAGGCAACAGGACTTTCTCGTTGTTGTTTTTGAAAACATTTCACTTTTCCACCCAGAAGCTTCTTCAATTCTAAATGATAGATGAGAAATGTAATTAGAAGTGTAGAAGCTTCTGGGAGGAGTAGGAAAATGTTTTTGAAGGGAGTAAAAAAACCCAAGAAGGTCCACTTGCCTTTTGGAAAAATCATTTTTGGGACAATTCTCTTGAGAGTTGACAGTTTACATCATATTAACTTCATATTAACTTTTATTTCCAGTCCAGATCCAAGCTATCCTCATACACCTGGGAGTAGGAGGAAAGGGGCACTTGAATTTCTAGAGTTTGCCAACATGTGGGTCTTGTGTGATGATTGCAGGTTGAAATCATTCAATGGCACCCAGAGTAATATTCCTGTAACTAGTATTATTGGTCCATTGTGGGTTGAGAATGAATTGTCAGACTTTTTGCTCTAAATGCTTATCAAAAAGCTTATATCTTGAACAAGTTAGAAACTGAGTTAAGAGGTTCGTGGGTGTCTTTGCAATGAAGAATGATATAAACATGAACAAAAAGCTCTTGAACATGTTACCATGAATTATTTTCACATTAAAGGCAGTCTCCCTTTTTGAAATGAAGTGCCTATTTTTGTTGTCACTAAAGTCTATCCTATTTCATGCTCTCAATAAACTAGTTTTCACATGTGTTGCTCATAGCCACGAGAACCAGAGTCCCAGTGAAAATACTAATCACCTTGTCAGACCACTTCTGAGTTAACTGAAGAAGTGGAGAAATTATGTATTTCATGGGTGCATAATCCATGAAAAGTTTGTAATTTTTTGGGGGGGCACATTCTCTGAAGCTACAGAGATTCCAGAACCATTTAAAGAATCTCTATGAGGCCAAAACATGAAGAGAAACCAGAATATGGTAAAAGGAGGCTATGGGCTACTAAATTTCTGTTCCCTTTGTGCCTCATTTTAACATCAAAATTGTTTTGATGAGGATTAGAATTTAGAGGAGAATTTATATTAGAGGATTAGAACTTTTTTGAATATTGCTTTCTTTGGGTTTCTTTGGAGAGCAAGTATGCAACCCTTTTGAAATCTTGGCAACTTTTATTACATTCAGGGGTGGGTTCTACTTACCTTTACTACCAGTTCACATCATGCCCGTGTGCTCTTCTGCACATGCACAGATCACTTTTGATGACTTTCGGGTCAGTGGGCGGAGCCTTCCGCTGGTTTTACTACTGGTTCTATAGAACTGGTCTGAACTGGGGGCAACCTACCACTGATTATATTCATATATTAAACAAGGATCTACATTTCCAGCTTTTAATATTGATAGACTTAGATTTGGTTCTTAATAGGTAAACAGTGAAATATTTGGTCCAAAATCACATGACAACTGAAGGTAGTGGAATAACTCAAATCTGAAGATTGGGAGGCAAGGGGAGATTTTCTCTGGCAATGTCCAAAGCAAAAAGGAATGTTTTGTTGTTGTTAGTTGCGAAGTCGTGTCCGACCCATCGCGACCCCATGGACAACATTCCTCCAGGCCTTCCTGTCCTCTACCATCTTCTGGAGTCCATTTAAACTCATGCCTACTGCTTCAGTGACTCCATCCAGCCACCTCGTTCTCTGTCGTCCCATTCTTCTTTTGCCCTCAATCTTTCCCAGCATTAGGCTCTTCTCCAGTGAGTCCTTCTTTCTCATTAGGTGGCCAAAGTATTTGAGTTTCATCGTCAGGATCTGGCCTTCTAAAGAGCAGCCAAGGTTGATCTCCTCTAGAACTGACTTGTTTGTTCGCCTTGCAATCCAAGGGACGCGCAGAGTCTTCTCCAGCACCAGAGTTCAAAGGCCTCAATTCTTTGGCGCTCAGCCTTTCTTATGGTCCAACCTTCACAGCCATACATTGCAACTGGGAAAACCATAGCTTTGACTATGCGCACTTCTGTTGGCAAGGTGATGTCTCTGCTTTTTAGTACGCTGTCTAGATTTGCCATAGCTTTCCTCCCCAGGAGCAAGCATCTTTTAATTTCTTGGCTGCAGTCCCCATCTGCGGTGATCTTGGAGCCCAGGAAAATAAAATCTGTCACTACCTCCATTTCTTCACCATCTATCTGCCAGGAATTGAAAGGGACGGATGACATGATTTTTGTTTTCTTAATGTTGAGTTTCAAGCCAACTTTTGCACTCTCCTCCTTCACCCGCATCAAGAGGCTTTTTAGTTCCTCTTCGCTTTCTGCCATTAGAGTGGTATCATCTGCATATCTGAGGTTGTTGATATTTCTTCCAGCAATCTTAATTCCAATTTTTGATTCATCTAGCCCCGCCTTTCTCATGATGTATTTTGCCTATAAGTTAAATAGGCAGGGTGATAGTATACAGCCTTGCCGGACTCCTTTCCCAATTTTGAACCAATCAGTGGTTTCGTGTCCAGTTCTCACTGTGGCTTCTTGACCCGCATACAGGTTTCTCAGGAGACAAATAAGATGGTCTGGTACTCCCATCTCTTTAAGAACTTGCCACAATTTGTTGTGATCCATACAATCAAAGGCTTTAGCATAGTCAATGAAGCAGAAGTAGATGTTTTTCTGGAACTAGCTTTCTCCATGATCCAGCATATGTTGGCAATTTGATTTCTAGTTCCTCTGCCTCTACGAAATCCTGCCTGTACTTCTGGTAGTTCTCAATCCACATATTGCTGGAGCCTAGCTTGTAGGATTTTAAGCATAACCTTACTAGCATGTGAAATGAGTGCAATGGTGCGATAGTTTGAACAATCTTTGGCATTGCCTTTCTTTGGAATTGGAATGTAAACTGACCTTTTCCAATCCTGTGGCCATTGTTGAGTTTTCCAAATTTGCTGGCAAATTTGAAAAATTTGCAAATTTTTCAATTTTTTGCAAAAAAATTTGGCAAATTTGAAAAAAGGAATAAGTACCTTAAACCGGTTGATTTAATTATGGTTGTTTTAAGAATTTGAGAAACCACATTCTGAATATATTTTACCCAAAAATATCCTGCTTGTTAATGTATACTGTTGAAATACGCTATGTAGCAACCAATCAATCTGGTCCAAGAAATTTATTTCAGGAAATTCCAGAAGTACCTACAATCCTAGAATTTGTAAGAGAAGGAACATTTGAAACAAAATCTACAATTCAGTATTATAAGGAATTTAAAAACAGAGTAAACAGTAGCATTAGATCTCTATCTGAACCCAGGAACAAAGAAACTTATATGATCTCTTAAAATTGTGGTCCAGGTTTTAGAGTATGTAAAACATAGTACTTATGACTTAGGACAATACAATTATTTCGTATTTATTGGACCCTCTCAAAGAACATTTAAAAAGGTTTGGACAACAGATCTGTGTGTGTGTGTGAAAAAATAAGAATTTTGACTTTTCTTTAATTCAAATAATTTGATTTTACCAAGTTATGGATAATATTTTTTTTTTTCAGATAATAGTATATATTCATATATTTTTGAAAATAAGTAATGTGATGTTGAACTAGACTCTTAAAATATGTAGCAGTAGTATCTTTATTATGGCCCAAGGCCATAATGCAACAACATAAAACAACACAAGTATAATAGCATTATAATAGTTTAATCCATTGTGTGACTCTGTTAACAAATTGGGATATGATGTAATCTTATAGCTAAGGCATAAAAGTTAGCAATTAAAAAGGTAACTTCAGGATACTTATCATATAAAAAATACTTCTAGAGAACATATGGAATTTCTGTTCTATGAAGAGCTTTGATCTGGGACTTGGCAAATAAGATAATCTTATGTAACTGAAAGAAACTTATCCTCCTGATACCAAAGAAAGGATTCAGAATATGCATCTGTTATTTATGTGCTAAAAAAAATTAAGATGAAGCATGTTGTCTAGAGTTAAAGATTAAGTTAATTAATTCTTGATTGATATTATATGATATTTCTTTCTTTTTCTTATGTTTATTATTTTAATCACCACTAAGTATGTCCAGTAACTTTATTGTTTATTAGCCAGTAGGCCATATCAAAATACAGAATATAAAACACAGAACATTAATCAGACCATATATAAAAATGGAATAAAAGAAACAGATTAAATAAAAAGACCAAAATAAATAATTCAAATGATATTTCTGTATCACCTCTACAATTTACCTAGTCAGACCCACACATGCAGATCTCAGCTAAACAGTTTTATTGAAGTAATGTGATTTTTGAATTCTGACCACACCTGAAATATGTTGTTTTAATATAAGGATCCCAATAAGTCTAACGTGTGGTCCAACATACTGATCTCTCTCTCTTTCTAACACAATTGATATTCATGTGCATTATGTCTTTTATCTCTGGAGCTCTGCAAATATAAGTATGTTTGCTATAAGGGACTTGGTTAAATCTTCTATGTTTAACCCTTGTGTCTAATTACTTGACTCTTGCTCAAGTAAACAATGCTCTGTGATGTTTAGACATTTCTGTATTTAAATGTTTGGCAGTTTGAAAAATAAGTCTGTAGTACATCCTCCATTTCAGTGTGTCAAATTTACTTAGAATCAGGGGTGGGTTCTACTTACCTTTACTACCAGTTCGCATCGTGCCCGCAGACCGTTGGGTCAGTGGGCAGAGCCTCCTGCAGGTTTTACTACTGGTTCTATAGAATGGTCTGAACCGGGGACAACCCACCACTGCTGAGAATGGCTATATCTTTTTGTATCCAAATTCTTTGTGCAGCAATCTTTTTAGCTTGTTTTCCACTTGTACACAAGAGAGAGAGACAGACAGAGAGAGAGAGAGACCCCCAGATCCTAATATAATTTGACAGTTCCACAATCCAAAAGGTATTTAATTGAGGTTTTGTCTGTTCTAGCAGACACAATTTTGGGAGTCTGTCAGTTTCCATAGCATTAATTTTGCACCATAGTTATATGCCCTGATTTTAGACAAAAAACAAATTGTAGAAATTCCCAGTTCAGCTCTAACTGTGGCAGCTACAATCCTTTTATCCACACCCAAGACATATCATTAAGTATACAGGTTTTTTCATTGCTAATTTGTGTGTCTGGTTGTGTGTGTGTTGGTCCTGTAGTTTTTATGTCTCTCTGTCTCTCTACCTTTTATGTCTCTCTACCTGTCTTATCTATCTATTACCTATCTATAATCTGTCTGTCTGTCTGTCTGTCTGTCTGTCTGTCTGTCTGTCTGTCTGTCTGTCTGTCTGTCTGTCTATCTATCTATCTATCTATCTATCTATCTATCTATCTATCTATCTATCTATCTATCTATGGTCTGTCTGTCTGTCATGGCCCCATTAGATCCCACTTCAGGGGAGGAATTGGAACTGGGACCATCTGACAGGGATGGCACATCTCACTTGGAATGTTTGGAGGGGCCAGGAGTTGAGGACAATGCAGTCCTAGGCCCCCCAGGCACTGGGAGAAGAGGGCAGCTGGACAGAAACCTGCCTGCTTTCACAGACACAGGGGAAGATCAGCTGCAGACAGGCAATAATGCTGAGAGGCAGCAGATCCCCTTTGATGAGAAACAGCTGCTTCCCCAACTCCATCCAAGGGCATAGACAGTAAAGCAGAGGTAAGCTCAAAGGAGAGCTGAGAGGCTGCTCGTGAGAAGGTCACCTCTCTTCTCCTCACAAGGAACAGCTGGTGTGGGTTGACTTAAGGAGAACCCAGAGTAGTTTTTCTGTTAGAAACAATCGTTTGCTTTGGCTTACACTCCCCCCATGTTGGAAAAAATCAGCCTTGACTCTTGTTTCTTCCCATGCCTTGCCTTGCCTTGTGGACGTACCTTTGGCCTCATGGACTTCTGACCTGGTGGAATTGCCTTGTCCTTTGGATCTTGATTCTGGACCTTGTCCTCTGAGCATGAACCTTCTCTTTGGACTTTTTTTTTTTTATTCAAAACGTTTTACAAAAAAAAATTCCCCCCCCTTTCCCCCCAACCCCCTCCCTTCACTAATCCCTCCCCCCTCCCCCCTGACTTCCCGGATGAAGCACAAGGTATAGTTAAAAATAAAACAAACATATGCTAAGAAGATTTTCCCCCAAAACTATTATACCAACTTTCCCTCTCTAGCTCTGACTTCCTCCTAACACAACCAAAATCCTTCAAGAAAAGAAATAAAATAAAAAATAAAAAAATTAGCAATTAAGAATAACAAAATATGTAAATCAATAAAACAAATTAATCCTAAAGTATTTAAAACCAACTAAAACATAAAAATCCAATCCAATTCAAAGAATATCTCCCTTATAGCTTCTATAACCATATATTTTTCCCCCAGGTCTTTCATACATAAACTCTTTCAAAAATATTTTATTCAAAATACAATACAACACATTATAAAATTTCAATACCAAGAATTACAGTAGCTATTCAAATTTAGTCCATCCTCGTCAAAATTCAGTATAAATCCAAATACCTAGTCTTTTATAATAGATATAAAACATATAATCAACCCATTTCTTCCAGATCTTCCTCACATATTGTCTTTCAGGGACAGTAATATTATTGTCTGTTAATAATTCAAAGGATAATACTTTTGTCTCTTGCCATTTTTTTTGATGCATTAATCTCTGTCTTTCCTTCATTTCTCCTTTTGAAAAGTCAGTCACAATATTGCCTAATAGATCCTTATGTTCAAAAATCCACAAATTACTACCATATATTCTATCAATCCAAAGAGAGAATTCTTGAAAAGCATTAAGCCTGTAAATTTTTTCAGTTCGGGAGACAGCCTCCTGTAGCACAAATTCTGATATTTCATCCAAACTATTTAAAGAAAACTTCTTTATATCAACTTGTTTATTCACGATCATATCTTCATATTTATCCATTTTTATTTGTATCTCCTCCATTGCATTTAAGTCCTGTTTCAGTTCGTATTTTTGAATAATTAAATACATTCTTTCTGTGTAATCCTGTATAAAGTCACGAATCCATTCTTCTGAAAGAACCTTCATGGCAAAGTTCTTGCTGAAAATCCCCTTATGAAATACTTAAACAATGTAATATAATCCAACAATCCAGAATCCAACACAATAAGATGATGTCTCCATTCAGTTTCGATTTTGCAGCAAGGCTGGTCTATTTGCAGTTAGTCTAAAACGCCATTTTAAGAGAAGGAAAAAATAATAATTTTTCTCTCTTTAAAAAGGAGGAAGTCAGGAAATCAACAATACTTGCAAACCAATAATTGTTCACTCATGCTTCTTCCGCCTGCTTATAGAAATCCACAAAAAGAAATCAATTGTTAGCAGAACTTGGACACCTTCCTCTTTTCCTGCTGTTGCAGGAGACGCGCTGGATAATGGAGGTAGGAGGAATTCAAAGGGATTCGACCTTTCGGGACTTTGCATAACAAAAACAAAGCCCCTAGGGGAATCTACCTCTCTCCCCCCTGCTCTTTCTCCTGCTCTCTCAACCAGAGAGGGAAAATTAAGTCAGGAACAGCTGTTCGTAGCTATTTACACTGGCTTTTACAATATCCAGTGCGGAGTGCCATAAATTAGCACCCAGCGAGAAAGGTGGCGCCAAGCGGAAGTCTCTCTTTGGACTTCTTCTCTGTCTTTATGAATTGGTTTTGTTTGTTGACCAGCTTGTTTGTGGGACTGAAAGTGGCTGCCTTCAGGAAAGTGTGGGATGGAGACTTACCAGCTGTTGTAGGACCATTTGTTGTGGCAGCAACTGAGCAATAAATGACTCTACCTGCCTCTGCCTAGGTAACCTGGGTCATAATAGTATCTATCATCTATCTATCTATCTATCTATCTATCTATCTATCTATCTATCTATCTATCTATCTATCTATCTATCTAATAACTGAAGGAATATGTTTTAATGATCCATAACTATATCTTGCAATCAATTTAAGTTATGATTTTATATTCACTGCCCTAGAGAATGGAATATTTTAATTTTAGAATGGAAATTTGGTTCATTTCACTAAACTATTTGCTTAAAACTGTTTTACACAACTAATTTCTTAACAATTTTTTCAGAGATCCAGTTGTATATTTTTCCTTCTAATTGCCATTACTCCCCCACACACACACAAACCCATAAAGTTTCCTTACAGATTTGAGAATCAATATGATTGTCAATGTGATTCTACTTATAGTATTAGTCTAGGATTATAGGCATGGCTCAGATCTATATTAGCATGGATGTTTATTGGGTAATATTGATAATTCATCATCATCATCATCATCATCGTTCCTTTTGTGCAAAGTGCACAGGGCAGCAAACTTCTTCCAATGAATCCTATCTGCAGCAGCATGTTCAGCAATTTCCCATTTTATGTTCACTGTTCATAAATCGTTTAACATCTGATGCCAAGTTTTATGTAACATCTGCTTTCCTTCTGGTGGTTCCCATTTTACAACATTTTTCAGGTATTGATATTTTGGAAAGTGAAAATATGGACAGCTAGGTGCATTCAGCGTTCTGTCACAATGGCCTGCAACCTCCTATATCCACTCCACCACAAAATTTCCTTTAGTTACACAATTGTGCGAAGTGACACCCAAAATTCTTTGTAGGCAACATTGATAGAACACATTAAGCTTTTGTGTTATGTATTCTGTTATTGCTCATGTTTTACCAGTACTGGTACAATTGTTATTGGAACAATTGTCTTAGAAAACCTATGTATTGTTAAAGCTGACCAACTAGGTCATAAGCACTGGAATACTGCTGACGCTTTACCAATTCTGTATTTGACATCTGCATCTATGCTGCAGATGTGATAAGGTGCTACTGAGGTATGTAAAGTGTTGAACATGTTCTATCGGTTGTTGACCAGTTGGGATTAATGTTTTAGGAGGGTGACTCCCAATTAACATGACTTTCATCTTTTCCACATTAATACGTAGTTCTGCTTTTCTAGCCTTGGTATCTAAGTTCTTAGTCATGTCCTTGAAGGAAGCACAGATTTCTGATAACAATGCAACATTCATATTGATAATTCACTACTTCCTAAACCTTGGAGTAAGAAAAGCTAAATAGTACCTTGTGCTTATAAAAAAATAAGATAGAAAGCACTCATATATTATTGCGCTTAATATTATTGAGATCAAATTTAATGAAGAAATATTGTACACATTGTCTTGGTTTTCTGGAAAAAAGTGGGATACAAATCTAATACATAAATCACAAATATGCTCCTTTTAAATACATTTAAATACTGTATGGTGTTTCTAAAAATATATTCATGAACTTCTAGCCCAGAATTATGGAAGACCATCAGCTCCAATTACTGATAACCAGGGGTTATCCACACCAGGGGTCTCCAACCGTGATTCCTTTAAGACTTGTGGACTTCAACTTCCAGAGTCCCTCAGCAACCAAAGCTGGCTGAGGAACTCTGGGAGTTGAAGTCCACAAGTCTTAAAGGGACCAAGGTTGGAGACCCCTTCTCTACAACATGGCACCCTCCACAGTTGTAGATAACAATATTTTGAAGTAAAATACATTTGAAGTTTATTTTTTTATCCCTGTGTTAGATTTCATGGAGCTTAATGTCTGAACAAGTTGGAGTCCATCTCTTTATGTACAGAATGTTTCACTGAGCTTATGGTTTCAAAAACAGAATAGTAATTGCCTATACTTACGTCGGTTTGTTGTAGCTCTTTTATTATCACACTACAACACTAATCTTGAGTTACAACTCTTGTGACGCAAAGGAAACATCCCTGTTCTTATGCCTAATAAATTCTGTGAAATGGATTATTTTCTGCCTCTGTACAACACTGACCTTTTCAACATTCTTTGTTTCAACTAGCTGGTCAGTCCCATCTTTGGCAACAGGTTAGCTTTTCTCTTTTCTTTCTGTTTCTTCTTTGCTAATGGAAAGAAGAGGAGTGGAATGGTCAGCTATTCAAAACTCTGAATATTAAAAAGGTCAGGCACACGCAGCACAGCAATGTGGAAATGAGACAATGTGATTCTAGGTAGTTCATTTTGGTGACAAAGATTGTAGCAAGACGAGAAAATGTCACAACACGAATCCATTTCCAGAAGGAATGGGAGTACGGTGGAAAAGGAATCGATGCATGCTAATGTCATCAAGTGGTAATATTGCATTTTGAAATGAATCTCACAAACGTTGACCCCGTCATGATCCGAAGGCATTTTACTTTTCTGGGTAACGAATTTTAACAAGTTAAACCATGTCCTTTTGAGGAGGCAAGTAAATGTCAGAAAACCACACAGGCAGATAGGAGCATAGAAAGCTGATGGCAAAAAACCCAACAAAATGCTAGTGGTCCATCAAGTTTGCCCTTTAAGTTTATTTGGTTCCCCCCCCCCTTAAATTAATTAATTAATTAATTCTAATTATTTTTACGTTTTATTTATTTTTTAATTTTTGTCAGATGATGGACATGTGTTTTGTCAGATGATGGACATGTATTTAAACATCACTTACCGATGATTGACCCACTATCTCCACTGGAAGTTGATTCCAAACCTCCACTACTGTTCTTGTGGAATAATACTTTTGAACTTCCCTCCTGTCAGTTGGAGGTTATACCCCTTGTGTTCTTGAATTTTACTTACTGATGAAAATACTGCCTTCAAGAACCTTTTTCACACCATATAATTAAAGACCAAATTTCTAATATGTCAGTTGCCACCTTATGCTTGCTTGTGCTTCATGACTATGTGGTGACAGTCTGCCATGAACTCTGGGGAAGGTGGGTGGAAGAAAAACAAAAGTAACTGCTGCATCTTCCCGAGATGCAGCTTCAAGGTCAATCAGCTGCGAGAAGAAGGCAGCTGCATACCAACCTATGCTCGAAGTAACTATTCTGAAAACATCTTGCTTGAATCTGATTGGTCATGAGGAGGGTCAGTGAAGGGAAGCAGTTAAGGGAGGGGAAAGTTGAACTTCGGGAACTCAGAACTCAGTTCTGGCTTTACTTGATCACAATACACTTCACTTCTAATAAAACTATTTCTTTTCCAATGAATGGAGCCAAGGATTGCTTTTACTTAGAGGATCATTTTTACTTAGAGGTTTTATTTAGAGGCATGACATAATACTTGCTTACTGGAGATGGTTACAATTAGAAGGCAATGCTAGAATAGCTAGTGTAGGACAGACTTTATCTTTTGAAGTCAGCTCCACTCAGTGCATAGAAAATCCACAAATAGAACTAACAAAACCATCTTCTCAGGTAGTTGAGGACACAATGTTCTGGAATATGGCATTTTGGACAAGGAATGGGACAGACCAGTGATTAGATTTCTGATTTATTTATTTTTTTTAATTTATATCCCGCCCTTCTCTGAAGACTCAGGGCGGCTTACATTGTGTTAAGCAATAGTCTTCATCCATTTGTATATTATATACAAAGTCAACTTTTATTGCCCCCAACAATCTGGGTCCTCATTTTACCTACCTTATAAAGGATGAAAGGCTGACTCAACCTTGGGCCTGGTGGGACTTGAACTTGCAGTAATTGCAAGCAGCTGTGTTAATAACAGACTGTTTAATCTGTTGAGCCACCAGAGGCCTGATTGGATTGTTCTAGCATTAGACTCCTCAGTTACTTTCAAAACAAAGCAGCTTAGTGGATAATTTTGATTCAAATACACATTTTTATATAAAGTTAGTTGTATAAATGATTTTACACTTTATCTTCAGATTTTGAGCCTTCTTCCTTAACTAACACATGATTACAAAACTAGCTTATCATCTCTGTCCCTAAATAAAGAAAGAAAAATTGAGAAGGAATAGTAAGCACACACACACACACACACACACACACACACACACAACCACAAACTCAAACATTAGGGTTTTTTCCCAAAAATTCTGAAATGCAAGATGGAAAGAGAACTAAAATTGCCCTATTTCATTTTACTCATTCTGCTATGGTAGGACACAATGCCTATTTCCATGGTAGGATATAATGCCCATTAATGCTTTGCTGGCTGAAGAATTCTGGGAGTTGAAGTCCACAGGTCTTAAAGTTACCAACTTTGGAGACCCATGGCCTAATCTAGCAGCTAATTAAATTCAGTCACAATGAAATCTGTTTCTATACATTGTATTTTTCTTACAGAGGCATCCACATTTCAGAAGGTTCTATGGTTTTGGTGTTGTCCTGTCTTTTCTGAAGAGTCTTGTTGAATAGGGATTTGTGAGACAGCCTTGATTTCCCTTGACAAAGCCTTTCGGACCAGGGAGGCCAAGTTATCTTGTTGAGAAATGTCCATTGAGTTGTTCTGCAAGTGGTTTCCATACATATGCTACCCATGCACAAAATTTCTTCCAGCTATGGGATTTATAAGAAGAATCCTTAAAAATGAACCACTGTGAAGCAATAAGGAAGTGTGATATTAAAGGGGTGGATTTGTTCTGTGAAGCAGCTCAGCAAAATGTGCTCTGTGTAAACCTTTACAGAGGAAAAGCACTACCTAAAGCATCACTTCGGAGTATTATCTTGCAAATTTTGCATTGCATAATCCCTAGCCTGACATATTGTGCTAATTGCTAATCTCTGCTATTGTTATTGTTTTATTAAATCACAGGCTTACAAGAAACTAAGTTTCCCTTCCTTTCCATTTATTTTTATGTATACAAGACTCTTTCTGTAGTGTGTTGTAAATACTATAAAATCCATTTAACTCTAGCATAACCCATCCATGTTGTTTTGCTTTGGTTCTAAATTTCCTAATAAACACCACCACATTAATGAAGCTTTTGAACCTATAGTATAAAACTAAAGAATCCTTTCTTAATTTGAAATTATTTCCGGAATAGGCTGTTCCTATTTTTAATATAATATTCATATATATATGAATATTATATTATATTCATATAATATTCAAATATTATATTATATATAATATAATATAATATTTTATATTATTCAGTCTTGCTTGGGAACATTTGTCATCATGACTGCAAAGTCATACTCTCTTCATTGTGGTTATGATATGGCCTGGTTTAGATTAAATTTCATTTATTTGTTAAATTTATATACCCCCCCCATCTCATTTTTACCTGATTCTAGTTGGCTTACAATTAAATGCACAAAACACACAATATATCAAGCAAATAAAAATAAATTTCATAATAACATAAATTGCAAAATACATGCAGGCATTTTCCAAATTTTAATGAAAATTTATTTTTAAGGACCAATTTGGTAGTTAATTAATTGGAATGTAATACTCAGTGCAAATATATAACTAAGCCATGACTGTGTCACCGACTTTGATCATTCTATTCTTTAATTTTGTGGCTTAAAAGCAGGAAAGGAATTTTACATTTGTTGTAATCTAAAGCTTTTTATAATACACCTAGTCCTAAATACATTTTATGTATTTACGTGTTATGTTCCTTCTTGCTTCAAATGCTCTACCATCATCCCAGTGCCGAAGAAGCCCACCATCAAGGAACTGAATGACTACAGACCAGTTGCTCTAACATCTGTAGTCATGAAAACCTTTGAAAGGCTAGTGCTTTCCTACCTGAAAACCATCACGAATCCGCTCTTAGACCCCTTGCAATTTGCATACCGAGCAAATAGATCAACAGATGATGCTGTTAATATGGCTCTGCACTACATCCTACAACATCTTGAATCTCCAAAGACCTATGCAAGGGTCCTTTTTGTAGACTTTAGTTCAGCATTCAATACCATCATTCCAGACATTCTTCTAACTAAGCTAAACCAGCTACAGGTACCGGAACAGACTTGTAAGTGGATCACAAGCTTCCTAACAAACAGGAAGCAGCAGGTGAAGCTAAGCAAGATCACATCAAATACCTGTACAATTAGCACAGGGGCCACCCAAGGCTGTGTGCTCTCCCCACTTCTCTTCTCTCTGTATACCAATGACTGCATCTCCAATGATCCATTTGTTAAGCTACTGAAGTTCGCAGATGACACAACAGTGATTGGTCTCATTCGAGACAATGACGAATCCGCATATAGACGAGAGGTCGGACGACTAGCCTTGTGGTGCAACCAAAACAATCTGGAACTGAACACACTCAAAACCGTAGAAATGGTGGTAGACTTTAGGAAAAACCCTTCCATACTTCCACCTCTCACAATACTTGACAACACAGTATCAACAGTAGAAACCTTCAAATTTCTGGGTTCTATCATATCGCAAGATCTCAAATGGACAGCTAACATCAAAAACATCATTAAAAAAGGACAACAAAGAATGTTCTTTCTGCGCCAACTCAGTAAGCTCAAACTGCCCAAGGAGCTGCTGATCCAATTCTACAGAGGAATTATTGAGTCTGTCATTTGCACCTCTATAACTGTCTGGTTCGGTTCTGCAACCCAACAAGAGAAACACAGACTTCAGAGGATAATTAGAACTGCAGAAAAAATAATTGCTACCAACCTGCCTTCCATTGAGGACCTGTATACTGCACGAATCAAGAAGAGGGCCGTGAAAATATTTGCAGATCCCTCGCATCCTGGACATAAACTGTTTCAACTCCTACCCTCAAAACGACGCTATAGAGCACTGCACACCAGAACAACTAGACACAAGAACAGTTTTTTCCCGAAGGCCATCACTCTGCTAAACAAATAATTCCCTCAACACTGTCAGACTATTTACTGAATCTGCACTACTATTAATCGTTTCATAGTTCCCATCACCAATCTCTTCCCACTTATGACTGTATGACTATAACTTGTTGCTGGCAATCCTTATGATTTATATTGATATATTGATCATCAATTGTGTTGTAAATGTTGTACCTTGATGAACGTATCTTTTCTTTTATGTACACTGAGAGCATATGCACCAAGACAAATTCCTTGTGTGTCCAATCACACTTGGCCAATAAAATTCTATTCTATTCTATTCTATTCTATTCTATTTTTCCCTAAACTGTTTTTTTGTCAACCACAACATTCCAATATGGCCATAATTGGAGATACCATTGATTTATAATGTGCAAAAAGTTTTTTGTCACACTTCCTCTTAATAATTTTAATAGCACTTTTTTATATAATATCCCACTGAATAAAAATGCAATGCTTTTTTTGCTATACTCAAAACGTTGCATTTTTTATTTAATAACTTGGAATAAAAACATCATCATTGATTAAAAGCATACATTAAAAATAATCCAGTTTAATGATCATTTCCTCTAAGAAACTGCAGATACTGTACTAATGGTATGGTGTGTGCGGTAGGATAATTAAAAAGAACCAAAATCTTCTATTTTAAGATTAAGAAATACAGATGCTAAAATATTTTCCCTTTTCCCTTCTGCTTCTTAATTTTCTGGCAAGCGCCATGCCAGCAATGTTTAGCATCTTAAGGTATCACCCAACCATTCCTGTGCCATTCCTGCCTTTATACCGATATATCACCACAGTAATAACTGGATGATACGATGATGCTATAAATCACTGGTATGGAAATAGCCGCCGTAATATTTTTGCATGTGTGTGTATGAAAGAGAGACAGAGACAGAGAGGTGCACTTCACCTTAATGCTTCACATCATCTGCTTCATGACCCATTGAGGTGACACTAATTTGCTTTAATCAAGTGACCTCACTTTGAAAGAAATGGCTTCTTTCCATGTTCTTCATGTGCAGCGAAGCTCTTTTCTCCAAATCAAGCAAAGCAATTTTGCTACTCAGTGTTTTAGAAGTCTGGTTGCCCGTTCACTTTGCCCTGGGTGTGAAAACTGGCAGAATGGTTAAAAGAGAGAGAGAGAGAGAGAGAGAGAGAGAGAGAGAGAGAGAGAGAGAGAGAGAGAGAGAGAGAGAGAAGTATAGAAAAAAAATATATTGAAAGCAACAAGTAGAAGACAGGTTTAAATGACCATTGGAGATCATCATTCTGAGAAGAATGAAGAAAAAGAGAACATGTGTAGAGAATAGATAAAACAATTAGAAGTACATCAGTCAGAAACCCACAAAACAAAGAGGAAAAAAGAAACAATTGTCTTCCAAATGTCATCACACTGGCTACAAAGCAGGGCCTGCAAAGCATTTTAGAATTTATATACAGTCCACCTTCTCTTAAGCTGTCAGGACAGAGGGATACAGATGTTACATTACATCATGTCCCCACCTACAAGATTGTACATGATTTGCACTCCTCACATTGGGAGAGGGCAAGACATTTCTCTATTTTTACAGAGTGTATATTCTCAGCGATGCCATGGACCATAAGTTCAATTCCCAGAAAACAACCTGAACCCCATAGAAAGATATATTTGTGTACCTCTGATAGAATAAGTCATGTGGTGCTTCCTGGTTGTCGTCATATCGGTATCATTGGTCCATCTCAGACATTACCTCTTTCATTTCTTGTAGTTTTGGACATCTATGTATTCAGTTCTAGGGTGTAGTTGGCTCGATCATTTTATCCTACGTTGGATTTATGTTTATGTTCAAAGCAAACATTGAATCACTCCCATGTAGAAAAGATCAAATGAACCCAGGAGTGACAGACAGTCAGACTCCACTTATCTCATTTATGTGAATAGGAAATGTCTGCTAGGTTTAATAAAATGATTTTATCCAGACAGCACAATCAGAGTGAGTCTCCAAGAAGTAGGGAAGAACTACTGATTATTGAAATCCTAGGGTGTTTGAAGATAAAACATGCGGAAAACAGATATGTATAAGCTGAGGCTCTACTACGCTGAAATTGGGGACTGATGCCCTTGTCAAAACCAATTCAATATTAAAAGCACAATTCCATTATACCATTGAATGAAAGCTGCATCCCTCTAAATGAATTAAAGCAGGCTCTTCCTGTGGTTGTTGTTCAGTTACAACCTAATGAAATTGCACTGTCAGACAATGACAGATTCAACATTTCTTGGAGATCATGTTAAGCTTTTCCTATGTTCTTTCCTGGGCAATTACAGCTCACAATCATTCTTAATAGAGGCCAATATCCCGTGTCATTATTTGCATGAGCAATGTCTATTATAGTTATCGAAATTGTAACTAAACATAAATGTCAGATAAAACCCATTGGCACCAAATATAGCTTGGTTAAATGTCCAGAAACCTTTTTTAAAAAAAAAAAAAGATTAAAAAATACCCCCCCCCCAAAAAACTAATAACAATAATAAAGGAAAATCATTCTGAATGCAAAATCTCCTTGAGTAATTCTACAACATGCCACCACTTGAAATCTCATTTGGCTAACATGCAGTTTAGAGTTACAGTAATCCTTGCAACTGTAGGAAATGGGACAGTTAACAGAATGGTTCCTAAAAAACATCTTAATATTTGAAAGCCATGCAGTGGTGAATCCAATTTTTTTTTACTACCGGTTCTGTGGGTATGGCTTGGTGGGCGTGGCTTGGTGGGCGTGGCAGGGGAAGGATACTGCAAAATTCCCATTCCCTCTCCACTCCTGGAAGAAGGATATTGCAAAATCTCCATTCCCACCCCACTCTGGGGCCAGCCAAAGGTGGTATTTGCTGGTTCTCCAAACTACTCAAAATTTCCACTACCAGAACCTGTCAGACCCTGCTGGATTTCACCCCTGAAGCCATAAATAGAATAGAATAGAATAGAATAGAATAGAATAGAATAGAATAGAATAGAATAGAATAGAATAGAATTTTTATTGGCCAAGTGTGATTGGACACACAAGGAATTTGTCTTGGTGCTTATGCTCTCAGTGTACATAAAAGAAAAGATACCTTCATCAAGGTACAACATTTACAACACTAATGCTGGTCATAGGGTACAAATTTAACACTTAATGATACAACACTTAATGATAATCATAGGGTACAAATAAGCAATCAGGAACAATCAATATCAATATAAATCATAAGGATTACCAGCAACAAAGTTACAGTCATACAGTCATAAGTGGGAAGAGATGGGTGATGGGAACGATGAGAAGATTAATAGTAGTGCAGATTTCGTAAATAGTTTGACAGTGTTGAGGGAATTATTTGTTTAGCAGATTGATGGCCTTCAGGAAAAAACTATTCTTGTGTCTAGTTGTTCTGATATGCAGTGCTCTATAGCGCCGTTTTGAGGGTAAGAGTTGAAACAGTTTATGTCCAGGATGTGAGGGATCTGTAAATATTTTCACGGCGCTCTTCTTGATTCGTGCAGTATACGGGTCCTCAATAAAAGGCAAGTTGGTAGCAATTATTTTTTCTGCAGTTCTAATTATCCTCTGAAGTCTGTGTCTTTTTTGTTGGGTTGCAGAACCGAACCAGACAGTTATAGAGGTGCAAATGACAGACTCAATAATTCCTTTGTAGAACTGAATCAGCAGCTCCTTGGGCAGTTTGAGCTTTCTGAGTTGGTGCAGAAAGAACATTCTCTGTTGTCCTTTTTTGATGATGTTTTTGATGTTAGCTGTCCATTATAGATCTTGTGATATGGTAGAACCAAGAAATTTGAAGGTTTCTACTGTTGATACTGTGTTGTCTAGTATTGTGAGAGGTGGAAGTATGGAAGGGTTTCTCCTAAAGTCTACCACCATTTCTACAGTTTTGAGTGTGTTCAGTTCCAGATTGTTTCAGTCGCACCACAAGGCTAGTTTTTCAACCTCTCATCTACAGTATATGCGGATTCATCATTGTCTCGAATGAGACCAATCACTGTTGTGTCATCTGCAAACTTCAGTAGTTTAACAGATGGATCGTTGGAGATGCAGTCATTGGTATACAGAGAGAAGAGAAGTGGAGAGAGCACACAGCCTTGGGGGGCCCCTGTGCTAATTGTACAGGTATCTGATGTGATCCTGTTTAGCTTCATCTGCTGCTTGGTGTTTGTTAGGAAGCTTGTGATCCACTTATTTATTTTTATTTATTTATTTATTATTCAAATTTATATACCGCCCTATCTCCCGAAGGACTCAGGGCGGTTCACAGGCAGATAAAAAACATATATATACAAATTAAGAAAACCATTAAGAAACATATTCAGAAAGCCTAATTATTAAAAATAATATAAATATTAAAACCAATTAAAACCCCTATAAAATTTAAAAAATTTAAAATTTAAAAAATTTAAAAACTAGTCCAGTCCCGCGCAGATAAATAGGTGTGTTTTAAGCTCGCGACGGAAGGTTCGGAGGTCTGGAAGTTGACGGAGTCCTGGGGGGAGTTCGTTCCAGAGGTGGGAGCCCCACAGAGAAGGCCCTTCCTGGGCGCCGCCAGACGACACTGTCTAGCTGACGGCACCCTGAGGAGTCCCTCTCTGTGAGAGCGCACGGGCGGTGAGAGGTATCCGGTAGCAGTAGGCGGTCCCGTAAGTAACCCGGCCCTATGCCATGGAGCGCTTTAAAGGTGGTTACCAGAACCTTGAAGCGCACCGGAAGGCCACAGGTAGCCAGTGCAGTCTGCGAGGATAGGTGTCATACGGAGCCACGAGGGCTCTATAACCCGCGCAGAGCCGCATTCTGAACTAACTGCAGTCTCCGGATGCCCTTCAAGGGAGCCCCATGTAGAGAGCATTGCAATATTCTCAGCGATGCCATGGACCATAAGTTCAATTCCCAGAAAACAACCTGAACCCCATAGAAAGATATATTTGTGTACCTCTGATAGAATAAGTCATGTGGTGCTTCCTGGTTGTCGTCATATCGGTATCATTGGTCCATCTCAGACATTACCTCTTTCATTTCTTGTAGTTTTGGACATCTATGTAT
This sequence comes from Ahaetulla prasina, assembly GCF_028640845.1. Lineage (NCBI taxonomy): Eukaryota > Metazoa > Chordata > Lepidosauria > Squamata > Colubridae > Ahaetulla > Ahaetulla prasina. The sequence goes on from NC_080541.1 coordinate 158,894,778, forward strand.
TCAGTTCTAGGGTGTAGTTGGCTCGATCATTTTATCCTACGTTGGATTTATGTTTATGTTCAAAGCAAACATTGAATCACTCCCATGTAGAAAAGATCAAATGAACCCAGGAGTGACAGACAGTCAGACTCCACTTATCTCATTTATGTGAATAGGAAATGTCTGCTAGGTTTAATAAAATGATTTTATCCAGACAGCACAATCAGAGTGAGTCTCCAAGAAGTAGGGAAGAACTACTGATTATTGAAATCCTAGGGTGTTTGAAGATAAAATATGCGGAAAACAGATATGTATAAGCTGAGGCTCTACTACGCTGAAATTGGGGACTGATGCCCTTGTCAAAACCAATTCAATATTAAAAGCACAATTCCATTATACCATTGAATGAAAGCTGCATCCCTCTAAATGAATTAAAGCAGGCTCTTCCTGTGGTTGTTGTTCAGTTACAACCTAATGAAATTGCACTGTCAGACAATGACAAATTCAACATTTCTTGGAGATCATCATTCTGAGAAGAATGAAGAAAAAGAGAACATGTGTAGAGAATAGATAAAACAATTAGAAGTACATCAGTCAGAAACCCACAAAACAAAGAGGAAAAAAGAAACAATTGTCTTCCAAATGTCATCACACTGGCTACAAAGCAGGGCCTGCTTCTCTTAAGCTGTCAGGACAGAGGGATACAGATGTTACATTACATCATGTCCCCACCTACAAGATTGTACATGATTTGCACTCCTCACATTGGGAGAGGGCAAGACATTTCTCTATTTTTACAGAGTGTATATTCTCAGCGATGCCATGGACCATAAGTTCAATTCCCAGAAAACAACCTGAACCCCATAGAAAGATATATTTGTGTACCTCTGATAGAATAAGTCATGTGGTGCTTCCTGGTTGTCGTCATATCGGTATCATTGGTCCATCTCAGACATTACCTCTTTCATTTCTTGTAGTTTTGGACATCTATGTATTCAGTTCTAGGGTGTAGTTGGCTCGATCATTTTATCCTACGTTGGATTTATGTTTATGTTCAAAGCAAACATTGAATCACTCCCATGTAGAAAAGATCAAATGAACCCAGGAGTGACAGACAGTCAGACTCCACTTATCTCATTTATGTGAATAGGAAATGTCTGCTAGGTTTAATAAAATGATTTTATCCAGACAGCACAATCAGAGTGAGTCTCCAAGAAGTAGGGAAGAACTACTGATTATTGAAATCCTAGGGTGTTTGAAGATAAAATATGCGGAAAACAGATATGTATAAGCTGAGGCTCTACTACGCTGAAATTGGGGACTGATGCCCTTGTCAAAACCAATTCAATATTAAAAGCACAATTCCATTATACCATTGAATGAAAGCTGCATCCCTCTAAATGAATTAAAGCAGGCTCTTCCTGTGGTTGTTGTTCAGTTACAACCTAATGAAATTGCACTGTCAGACAATGACAAATTCAACATTTCTTGGAGATCATGTTAAGCTTTTCCTATGTTCTTTCCTGGGCAATTACAGCTCACAATCATTCTTAATAGAGGCCAATATCCCGTGTCATTATTTGCATGAGCAATGTCTATTATAGTTATCGAAATTGTAACTAAACATAAATGTCAGATAAAACCCATTGGCACCAAATATAGCTTGGTTAAATGTCCAGAAACCTTTTTAAAAAAAAAAAAAAGATTAAAAAATACCCCCCCCCCAAAAAAACTAATAACAATAATAAAGGAAAATCATTCTGAATGCAAAATCTCCTTGAGTAATTCTACAACATGCCACCACTTGAAATCTCATTTGGCTAACATGCAGTTTAGAGTTACAGTAATCCTTGCAACTGTAGGAAATGGGACAGTTAACAGAATGGTTCCTAAAAAACATCTTAATATTTGAAAGCCATGCAGTGGTGAATCCAATTTTTTTTTACTACCGGTTCTGTGGGTATGGCTTGGTGGGCGTGGCTTGGTGGGCGTGGCAGGGGAAGGATACTGCAAAATTCCCATTCCCTCCCCACTCCTGGAAGAAGGATATTGCAAAATCTCCTTGAGTAATTCTACAACATGCCACCACTTGAAATCTCATTTGGCTAACATGCAGTTTAGAGTTACAGTAATCCTTGCAACTGTAGGAAATGGGACAGTTAACAGAATGGTTCCTAAAAAACATCTTAATATTTGAAAGCCATGCAGTGGTGAATCCAATTTTTTTTTACTACCGGGTCTGTGGGTATGGGTTGGTGGGCGTGGCAGGGGAAGGATACTGCAAAATTCCCATTCCCTCTCCACTCCTGGAAGAAGGATATTGCAAAATCTCCATTCCCACCCCACTCTGGGGCCAGCCAAAGGTGGTATTTGCTGGTTCTCCAAACTACTCAAAATTTCCACTACCAGAACCTTGAAGCGCACCGGAAGGCCACAGGTAGCCAGTGCAGTCTGCGAGGATAGGTGTCATACGGAGCCACGAGGGCTCTATAACCCGCGCAGAGCCGCATTCTGAACTAACTGCAGTCTCCGGATGCCCTTCAAGGGAGCCCCATGTAGAGAGCATTGCAATAATCCAGGCGAGACGTCAGGGCGTGAGTGACCGTGCACAGGGCATCCCGGTTCAGAAAGGCGCAACTGGCGACCAGGCGAACCTGGTAAAAGCTCTCCTGGAGACGGCCGTCAAATGATCTTCAAAAGACAGCCGCTCATCCAGGAGGACGCCTGTTGCGCACCTTCCATCGGGCCAGTGATCGCCCCGACAGTCAGCCGTGGACTCAGCTGACTGTACCGGGATGCCGCATCCACAGCCACTCTGTCTTGGAGGGATTGAGCTTGAGCCTGTTTCTCCCCATCCAGACCCGACGGCCTCCAAACACCGGGACAGCACTTGATAGCTTCGTTGGGGTGGCCCGGTGTGAAAAGTACAGAAAATTCCCATTCCCTCTCCACTCCTGGAAGAAGGATATTGCAAAATCTCCATTCCCACCCCACTCTGGGGCCAGCCAAAGGTGGTATTTGCTGGTTCTCCAAACTACTCAAAATTTCCACTACCAGAACCTGTCAGACCCTGCTGGATTTCACCCCTGAAGCCATAAATAGAATAGAATAGAATAGAATAGAATAGAATAGAATAGAATAGAATAGAATAGAATAGAATAGAATAGAATTTTTATTGGCCAAGTGTGATTGGACACACAAGGAATTTGTCTTGGTGCTTATGCTCTCAGTGTACATAAAAGAAAAGATACCTTCATCAAGGTACAACATTTACAACACTAATGCTGGTCATAGGGTACAAATTTAACACTTAATGATACAACACTTAATGATAATCATAGGGTACAAATAAGCAATCAGGAACAATCAATATCAATATAAATCATAAGGATTACCAGCAACAAAGTTACAGTCATACAGTCATAAGTGGAAAGAGCTTGGTGATGGGAACGATGAGAAGATTAATAGTAGTGCAGATTTAGTAAATAGTTTGACAGTGTTGAGGGAATTATTTGTTTAGCAGATTGATGGCCTTCAGGAAAAAACTATTCTTGTGTCTAGTTGTTCTGATATGCAGTGCTCTATAGCGCCGTTTTGAGGGTAAGAGTTGAAACAGTTTATGTCCAGGATGTGAGGGATCTGTAAATATTTTCACGGCGCTCTTCTTGATTCGTGCAGTATACGGGTCCTCAATAAAAGGCAGGTTGGTAGCAATTATTTTTTCTGCAGTTCTAATTATCCTCTGAAGTCTGTGTCTTTCTTGTTGGGTTGCAGAACCGAACCAGACAGTTATAGAGGTGCAAATGACAGACTCAATAATTCCTTTGTAGAACTGAATCAGCAGCTCCTTGGGCAGTTTGAGCTTTCTGAGTTGGTGCAGAAAGAACATTCTTTGTTGTCCTTTTTTGATGATGTTTTTGATGTTAGCTGTCCATTTTAGATCTTGTGATATGGTAGAACCTAGAAATTTGAAGGTTTCTACTGTTGATACTGTGTTGTCTAGTATTGTGAGAGGTGGAAGTATGGAAGGGTTTCTCCTAAAGTCTACCACCATTTCTACAGTTTTGAGTGTGTTCAGTTCCAGATTGTTTCAGTCACACCACAAGGCTAGTTTTTCAACCTCTCATCTACAGTATATGCGGATTCATCATTGTCTCGAATGAGACCAATCACTGTTGTGTCATCTGCAAACTTCAGTAGTTTAACAGATGGATCGTTGGAGATGTAGTCATTGGTATACAGAGAGAAGAGAAGTGGAGAGAGCACACAGCCTTGGGGGGGCCCCTGTGCTAATTGTACAGGTATCTGATGTGATCCTGTTTAGCTTCATCTGCTGCTTGGTGTTTGTTAGGAAGCTTGTGATCCACTTATAAGTCTGTTCAGATACCTGTAGCTGGTTTAGCTTAGTTAGAAGTTAGATACTGCAAAATTCCCATTCCTTCCCCACTCCTGGAGGAAGGATATTGCAAAATTTCCATTCCCACCCCATTCTGGGGCCAGCCAGAGGTGGTATTGCTGGTTCTCCAAACTACTCAAAATTTCCGCTACTGGTTCTCCGAAATGAGTTTAGAAAATTTAGAACTTTGCTGCCTTCGACATGACCTGAGTTTAACTCATAGAATCATCTATTACAATGTCCTTCCTGTCGAAGACTACTTCAGCTTCAATTGCAACAATACACACAATAGATTTAAGCTTAATGTTAACTGTTCCAATCTTGATTGCAGAAAATATGACTTCAGTAACAGAGTTGCTAATGCTTGGAATACACTACCTGACTCTGTGGTCTCTTCCCAAAATCCCCAAAGCTTCAACCAAAAACTGTCTACTATTGGCCTCACCCCATTCCAAAGAGGTCTGTAAGGGGCGTGCATAAGAGCACAAACGTCCTATTGTTTCCTTTTGTTATATCCAATCAATATAGTTATTACATACTCATACTCATATATGCTTATATATTGTATAATTATCTCATGCTTATGCTTATATATACTGTGTGACAAAATAAATAAATAAAATAAATAAATAAATAAAACTGCTCAAAATTTCCACTACCGATTCTCCAGAACCTGTCAGAACCTGCTGGATTTCACCCCCGAAGGCATGGATATCTAAAAAAGTAATATTTAACAGCACCAGTCATGTGACAATCAACCTTAGCCAACAGAACTATCGAAAGTGAAAATATTTTATTTATTTTGCAAGCAAAGGAAGAAGGCTAAACTGAAAAAAATAAAAGCAGGTAATTTTAAAGAGTTGGGAATATTGAATGTTTCAGAACCAATGTAGTCCAAAGTTAAACCCATGTATCTTACCATCTGCTTCTATCTAAACAAGGGTCTTCTGAGAGTTAATTTTAGCTTTCAGAGATGCACAGTTGGAAACCTGACTTTGGTTTACTGCAATCGTTGTTTGAGAGCTGAAACCTAAAGGAGAATGAAACCTGGTGAATCTCCATAGAGGGGCAGAAATGGGTGCCCCTGAGAAACACAGGAGTTGCTGCGAAGTATCTAGATCTGAACAGACAAAGGAAGTTCAGCCACTGATGCTAAACTGAAGGATAAGACTGACTGGTATTCCTAAAAGGAAAGTCTCCAGAGTCATTTTTGAAAACTGACTTTGGATCAAGAGCACCATTAAAGGTAAAGGTAAAGGTTCCCCTCGCACATACATGTTAGCCGTTGCCGACTCTAAGGGGTGATGCTCATCTCCGTTTCAAAGCCGAAGAGCCAGCGCTGTCCAAAGACGCCTCTGTGGTCATGTGGCCAGCATGACTAAATGCCAAAGGCGCATGGAACGCTGTTACCTTCCCACCGAGGTGGTCCCTATTTTTTCTACTTGTATTTTTACGTGCTTTCGAAGCTGCTAGGTTGGCAGAAGCTGGGACAAGTCACGGGAGCTCACCCCATTACACGGCAGCACTAGGGATTCGAACCGCTGTGCTGCCAACCTTTCAATTGACAAACTCAATGTCCTAGCCCCTGAGCCACCGCGCCCCTGTAAGAGCACCGTTAGTGTGCCCAAACCAACAAATGTCAATACTGCTGTTCCCTGTGAAAGTACAAGACAGAGAACTTGTTGTTTCTACTTTATATTTGGCATTTCTCTAGATGAAGTGGAAATTCAGTCCTTTCCACACCTTTTTTTTTTTTTGAAAAAGGACACTGCTATGGTTTTATTCTAAATTCTGCAGGGAATCTGCATTTAATTTAATTAGGATGCTGTGGAATGCAATCCCCCTGTTCTGAGAGGAAAATTCTTGTGGTTAAGCTGTGCCAGGCAATTTAGAGGAGCTATTTCATGTGTGATTAGAGATGGAAAGTTAGAAACATTAAGGCAAATGGGAATGTGGAAGAGAAAATTGCAGTTTTCTACACTCAATCCCTACTTCCCCTCACATAGTGCTGGAGCTGAACCAATAACGTTAGGAGCAATGAAGAACTTCCTTGCCAATAAGAGGAGTAAATGTCAATACATTCTTGGTTTATCCCCTTACTGTGGCAATTTAGGTCACTTAGCACTCGTGTATCATGCTAAACTTTTATATCCAGAATCAACTGTGAAATGACCCACCTGTGGAAGCAAGGGGCACTTTGCCAGTAAATTACATACCTACTCCAAGCCTGAGAATCAGGGAGTCAGCAGTTTAAAAGAGGACCTTATAGGAACTCAGTCATCTGATACCAGGAAACAGCCTCTGATTTTCTGCTGTTTAACTGCAGTGACATACACCTTTCACCACTATTAAATGCAATCCCAATGGCGAATTCCACTGATATTGTATAGAAGCTTACCTACTCAATATAAAATCTATAGATAGAAGACCCTATGTTCTGGTCCCATTATTGAATATACTCTCCCTTACTCGGGAGGGCTTCAGATCCTTTAGCAACAGGTTTGCTGCTCCGTTGCTGGGTGGGAGTGGCCATAGTGGCCATGGCCTAGTCAGCCGTCTGCACCACAGCAGTGGGAGGCATTTTTCACCCTCCCCAGGATCTGGAGGCTTTCCTCGAGCCTCCAGGAGGGTGAAAACTTCTTCCCTCAGGGTCTGGAGACCCTCTGGAGGCCATAAGCAGGCCTGTTTCTGGACTTCTGGAACCTCCAGTAGGCCCGTTTTTTGCCTTTCCAGACCCTCCACGTGTCACATGCACTTACCTGGAATGATGAATGGGCCACGTGGAGACTCCTGGGAGGGGAGGGGAGGGGTGGGCATGGCCAGCCAGGGGTGGCATTTAAGGGTTCACCAAACCCTGGCGATCCTTGGCTAGAGGATCGGCTGAACCCTGCCGAATCCCCTGCCCTTACTGTCTTGCATAAGCCACCAAAACAGAATGGGTTACATATTCTTGATCATCAGTTTACAAACCTTTAAAGGTTTGACCTCAAATGTTTATTTCTCCTCCCCAGACTCTTGAGTTTTCTTTAACTACCTCCCCACATAAGACTTCCCTTTAGCCAGTGGTTCCATCATACTTTCTTTACAATAAAAAAATTCATCTGGAAATGAACTTTCTTGTATTATCTTAGAATTGGCTGTACAATGTGTTGACAGGACCATATATTTTTTCCATCACTAAAATAGCAAGATCTTCTATTACAGGTACCCAGATCCCATTCTCCCATCACAACAGATCCAAAGGCTATTGATGTTTGTGGTAAGGAGGAGGCTGTTACTATTATTTTATTATTGTTTTGTTTCCTGGTGCTGGGATGTCTACTAAATCTCAATATCCCAAAATTGGTTTGTTTGAAGGAATTTCTTGATTTCTTTCTTGAATTTCTTTGAAAAAAGTCCTATGATTTGTTGGAATTTCATTAAATCCCTCTTCTGCACTTTCTCATCAAGAAGAAAGATTTTGGAGAGTGGTTCATGAATTCAACTTCTGTCACTTATCTCTAATGTTCTGGACCACTTCCAAAAAGTATATATTTTTACTAAACTGAAATGAATAAAGGCTTACAATTGATCACTATGAAAAACAGCTATTAATATTTAATTACAATTGATATGTACTATGTGAACTTTGAATATACTCTGATGCCTTTTGGTTTATATAATTGTCCATCCATATTTATGAGATTTGTGAACAAGAAGTAATGTGCCCAAAGATTTTGTATCTAATTATGATGGATTCAATTCATCTTATTAAAAATAACATTTTGCTTATGTGAACTATTCAAATTCAAGAAGTATTTCAGGATCTTTCCTATCCCAAAAAGTTTTACTTTTTTTTTTTTTTGTCATAGCTACTATCTGGTCAAGCTTGCAACAGCTAAGTCAACTGTCCATGGAGATTCTTAGTCATCCAGGTCATGGTTTTCCCAAAGGTGCTTCAGAACCTTGAAAAAGCTTCTTGGATGAGAAGCAAAATGTCTTCAAAGAAAAAACAAAAAGTCCAGTTGCCTCTTGGGAAAAGCACCTTCGGGACAGCTAAATCAACTAGAATCCTGCAATCTATTCTGTCACAAGAGTCCTTTGGGAAACATGTTTTTTTATTATTATTACTAAATTTTCAGGATTTAAATATTATTTTGGTTTGGCCAGCTTGGTATCTTTTTACCAAGCTGGCTCACTTTGTTTCTTTCACACCAGAGACTGCCCGACTCTTATTGATCACGTCTTCTAGCACTGAGAGATGGTTAATCATGTTGTTTCAGGTTGTGGTGTTCAATTTGCATTATATTTTGAAAAAGATTTATATCCATTACTTGAGATTCAGATTCATTTATTCCTGTCCAATCATCCTGGGACAGAGAAAACTGATGCAACTCTACAGCAATACTTGAGATGTTATGTTAATTACCAGCAGAACAATTGGCCTGATGTATTACCTCTAGCTATATTTGGATATACCCATTCTGTGCATGTTTCTACTGGCATGTCCTCTTTCCAAACCATGTAGCGATCTCACCCCTGCTGCTTGCCTTCTGTGACTGCTTCCTTCTGTTCTCTTGAGTTTCTACTGTCCTACAAAAGCTGCAGGCAGCACAATTCCTCCTCAAATAACAGCTGCATCTTGCCAAAACTGCTTTAAGCACGCTGCATTTCCGTCAGCAAGCAGGACCTCCTATTGCCGTGGGTTTCACCTCTTAGTTTCCACTAAGGCTTTATCCTCTTTGAAATATATTGGTCCTTTCCCCAAAAGCAGTTATTCTTGCAGTGGCTGGTCACAAGGAAGATCCACAATTACTTTAACACTCTCTGTTTGTCTATCAGTACCTGTTCCTTATGAGGTGGATCATATTTTAGATTGGAAAGGCTATTCTGACTGTTCCTAGGAAGTTGCTGCTTAAATTCAAGCATTCTAAATTTTCATCAGTTTCATCTACAGCTTTCTCTTAAACCTAAGCTTTCAAATCTGCTGGGTGGACACACAAACTCATATGACTTGGGACAAGGGCTATTCTCTTCTACACCAGTCTGCACCCTCTCATTTAAACATTGTGGGCAGGAGGCAACTGATACATTGTTCCTGCTCCAGCTTCTGGACAGTGCGGTCATGATTTGGATGATCTACCTTAAGGGACTTTTTTTTATTCTTAAATTTACGAGTTGCCCATTTCACTGCTGCAGTGACTCTGGTTGGTAATTTTGGTAAGAAATCACCAATTTTCAGGACTGTATTTTTTCATATTTTTGAACAGTTCAATGAGTTGTGAATGAATAAATTGCATTTTTGCTTGGTGATGTGTGAAATAATACCCCAAGATAAACTTGTCAAAACTTTGGAAGGCTCACTATATCTTTTAAAATAGAATTACTTGACACCTTCCACTCCTATTGAAAAGATTCACAAATTTTGGACCAGCTCCCTTGAGCAGCATTATTGTTACTCTGGCCTTGGATAACAGAGAGAGAGAGAGAGAGAGAGAGAAAGGCAGGGAGAAAGGTGATACATATAACTAATTTTTTCCACCCCTTCCTCAGAAAATAATTATACCAATTTTCAAAGATCCAGAGCTGCATGAGCCAAAAGCTTAAAACCAAATCACAAATCAAAGGATTGACGCTCCTTTATTTTCCCTTTGGACTTATAATATACCCAAGAAATATGAGACTTTGATTACAAAGTTCTGTTTTATTCCCAGTAATACATTTGCACTAAGGAATTTGATATCTCTAAGAAAGGATGCTAATTGCTTGATGTGTGCGGTATTTTAAAAAATCTGCATTTATATCATGAAGACAGTAACAGAATAATTCAAAGCATTTTGCCAATTGCAACTTTCATAGTCTAAGTATCCTATTATTAATGGATCTTAAGTAAAATGACTAATCAACATCTATACATCTATCTATCTATCTATCTATCTATCTATCTATCTATCTATCTATCTATCATCTCTCTCTCTCTCTCTATCTATCTATCTATCTATCTATCTATCTATCTATCTATCTATCTATCAGATTTAAATCTTTAATTGGTTTACCCAGCTGTAAGATAGAAATGTATAGACTTTGGCTTAACTACACCTGGCAATCCCTTAAAGTGACCTATTTAATGCACTCTTTCAGTTTTGAATTTTTTTTAAAAAAATAGTATGCTAGAGCATTATGTATCAGCCTGATGATATATAAAGGCTTATCTATTTTTAAGAGGAAAGCAAGCTGTTCCTCTCCAAACAACAGAGCTGTGCCATGCTTGGTATTTGCTTCCAAAAAAAGAGCTTTAGAGCATGCAAGGACACTAATATAGCCCTTTACATTGCTGCTTCTTTCCATAAAATTAGCAACAGCTGCAGAAGGATTTCACATAAAAAACATCTGGGTGAAAGAGTTGCCAATTGGTCAGATCCCTGCATGACCCAATGCTTTTTTCCTTCTTTTCTTCTCTAAGAAAAATCAATTTTTTGAGAGTAGCAAACATGTATACTAACTTCAATAGTGGCATATCTGTTTAATCAGTGATGTCACTGAAGTAAACAAACTCCACCTGATGCATACTGTCTCCCTTTTCTTTGATAGGATTAGGTTTACATCTATCATGTGTGGTGTCGTAACTTCGTGACTTCAGCATCCTGTGGGGAGGAGATATGCATGTCAAATCCATTTAGGGACATGATCACATGGGTTTGTTTACTTTGATGATGTCACTGATTAAGCAAACAGATCTGCCACTGTTAAAAGTAATATACACGATTACTACTCTCAACGCATAGACTTTCTTAGAGACAAAAGGAAGGAAAGTAGTACTGGATCATGCAAATGCTAGGAAAAGGTGTGGCAATTTATAGGGCTATATCAATGTTCTTGCATGAGCTGAAGCTAATTTTGGAATAAATAAATATACCTCCATAGGTCATTAGGCTAATGCATAATGATCCATCATACTATTTAAAAAACCCAACAATCAGAGTGAAAGTTACTATTAAACAGGCTTTTTTAGGGGAGACTCTTGAGAGTTCAACCAAACATAATATGTATTTTTGCCTGGTAAACAAAATGTAATTTTAAATCTTTAAACTTTGTGTGCATGTGTGTGCGTTGTTAAAATTAGTATACACTGTTACCGCTGTTGAGTCCAACATATAAAAAATTAGCCATATTCAATGGAAATGCAAACATATCTACGTAAAATAATGCGGCAAGGGCAGGCAAAATGTCTTAAAAGTTAGAGAATGCCAATTCCATTACACAAAGACTAGGAGAAATAAAGGAATCTTACTCACCAATATTTTGAACCATAGAAATATGAAGAAACTGAATGAAATTAATATTGACCATAAAAATTTCTACAAATAATAAATAAATGAATGGGATGGCATGGGAAGCAAAACAGAGATAGAAATATGCAATTTATATGGAAGAAACTTGAAGAAAAAAAGAAACAACGAAGAAGGGAATATAGAGAAAGCAGAGAAAGCAAATCTGTTCCATAGATATCTACAAGTTATAGATATACTTCTTAACTGCTTGTTTCTTTACTGTTGATAGCTGGCCCTAAAAGGCAGACCTTATTTACAATTTTGATATCTTCATTATCAATTCTAAGGCTGGTTGTTGCACCTGTTGTCATTAGTTTGTCTTCTTTATATTTAATTTTAGTTCCATTTTTTCCCCACTGTGCTCCTTGACATTTATTATTAGAGCTTGCAGATCCTTTGCATTTTCATCTATTAGGAAGGGTGGCATAATCAACTCACACAGAGATGACGCTTGCCTTCAGACATTCTGCTAGTAAAAGTCATTTTACTTTTATCTAAATTCCTCTCTTTTTCTCTTCTTCAATTAAAATTCCCCCCAATGTTAGCTTTAGGAGAAATTCAGAGGCAATTTAGCGATATGTGGATGTCATTAAATTCTCACTTTACATTAGCTTCAGATAGTGCATTAAGGGTCACTGCACGAAAATGTACTGCTGGGAGATTTCACCCTATTGACCAAGATCTTTTTCTATTGATGAAATGGATTAGTTTAAATCTGGAAAGTTGATCTCCCATGATCATTAATATGCTAAGTGTGTTCAGTCTACTGGGACACCTAGCCCATTTTTGTAAGATTTATATTTGTCTCCATAGATCACTAATTCTTAGTTTAATTTTGGTTCGGCCACAAAAATATTTTCTTTCGTTCTCAACAGGGAAACTGAGCTGATTGTAAGTGGTAACCTGTTTGTGTATTTTTTGGATCTGAAGGAAAAAACAATTCTTTAGCATTTGTATTAATATGCCCATCATATTTGCCAATAGCTTTTCAAACCAGGTATATATTTGTAGCTTATGTGATCCAGGAAAAAATTTCACTGGTTTTTCTTTTAGAATACAGAGCATTGTATAAGCTTAGGACCTGTTGGGATAAAAGATAAGATTGTGCTTTCTCTTCCTAATCTTTTAGTACATATTATAATGTTCTTAGGTGCTGCTCTGATATCAATGTTGAAATAAAACAATGGATTGGCTAAAAAGCAAATCCTTTGTAGCCAATAGAAGAAAGAAGAACTAAGGGGGGGAAAAACCACACTCCAAGCCAAAACTGGCAGGACAAGGTACACTATATAATCTGAAAACAAAACCCACACTCGCACTGATAATACTACATAGCTGGGTAATGAAACATCTGCAAGCAAACAACGAAGCTCAGAGGGCGTCAAGAACTCCACAACAGAAGAAAATGTATGTAGGTCAGGCTTGAAACTGTAGAATTCTTGGTTCTCTCTGATCTTGGTTGTTTTGTTGCAGACATTTGATCACCAAACTAGGTTATCTCATTAGTGCTGGTGAGTATGGGACTTACTCCCTGTTTATGTACAGTAACTTGCTCTGCCAGTTTTGATGTGGGTGTGATTTTCTCCTTAGTAGTTCCTTGTCTAGGTTTTGCTTCCCTTGATTGGTTGTCTAGTGCTGATCCATGCTTATCATGGTGTTGGCTGCTGGTGAGGATATGTGTAGGGTTTTTTTTTTCTTTCCTTCTTATGGTTTTGATTGTATCTGTTGAATATATGTGTGTAAATGTTTGAGATCTTTGTAACAGCTTTGAAATCAAGTGTGCATAGCTCATAGCATTGTTCTCTGTGAGAGACTGAGGTAGAAACAAAAAGAAATTCAGCTAAATATGGAAAGTTAGTTTGTCTCTGATGATAAAGTTTTGCAAACTATTTTAAATTTTGAAAGGCTTGAAGCCAAAGCATTTGTTTTCCATTTGGAACAAAATTGTTTCAACTTTACTCAAAGTTACAGTATTGTTCCAAACATACCAAAAATGTGTTAAGCTTGAAACAGCTGTTCTAAAATCATATTAGTGTATATTGAATTCCAAACATACCAAAAATGTGTTAAGCTTGAAACAGCTGTTCTAAAATCATATTAGTGTATATTGAATTCCAAACATAACATTACAATCATTTTCAAGCTTAAAATCAAGTTTTGAACATTTACAGTTTCAAACCAGGAACTGTGCCTAAAGCACCTTTGCTCAGCTCCAGCTATTTCACCAGTTGTGACCTTATCTGGCACAAGAATCCATGCTATAATAACTCATGTCATTAATTAGCCTATTGCAGTACAATAGTCTCATTCTATTTGTATATATTTACAAAGTCAACACCACTGCTCCGTAGTCTGCACTGGCTTCCTGTGGTTGTTGTGCCAGGCAATTTAGCGATATGTGGATGTCATTAAATTCTCACTTTACATTAGCTTCAGATAGTGCATTAAGGGTCACTGCACGAAAATGTACTGCTGGGAGATTTCACCCAATTGACCAAGATCTTTTTCTATTGATGAAATGGATTAGTTTAAATCTGGAAAGTTGATCTCCCATGATCATTAATATGCTAAGTGTGTTCAGTCTACTGGGACACCTAGCCCATTTTGTAAGATTTATATTTGTCTCCATAGATCACTAATTCTTAGTTTAATTTTGGTTCGGCCACAAAAATATTTTCTTTCGTTCTCAACAGGGAAACTGAGCTGATTGTAAGTGGTAACCTGTTTGTGTATTTTTTGGATCTGAAGGAAAAAACAATTCTTTAGCATTTGTATTAATATGCCCATCATATTTGTCAATAGCTTTTCAAACCAGGTATATATTTGTTTTCTGAGGTTTTCTCCGTGTAAAATTGAAGTGTCTTGGCGACGCCGACAAAGTCTCATTTGTCATCTTCAGGCTTCAGCCTGCTTCATTGCTCCCAAAAGCACGAAGCTGAAGCCTGAAGATGACGAATGAGACTTCGCTGAAACGCCGCCAAGACACTTCCAATTTTACTGGAGAAACATACATACATACATACATATATATATATATATATATATATATATATATATATATATATATATTTGTTTTCTGAGGTTTTCACGGGTGTTTGTATGTAGGTCTTTGGTTGTTGGGTTTTCTCCGTGTAAAATTGAAGTGTCTTGGCGACGCCGACAAAGTCTCATTTGTCATCTTCAGGCTTCAGCCGTGCTTCATTGCTCCCAAAAGCACGAAGCTGAAGCTGAAGCCTGAAGATGACGAATGAGACTTCGTTGAAACGTCGCCAAGACACTTCCAATTTTACACGGTAGAAAACCCGAACAACCAAAGACCTACCTAAATACACACACACACACACACACACACACACACACACACACACATATGCAGGTTTTGGTATGTTCGGGTCTTTTCCCGTGTAAGATTGGAAGTATTTAGGCCTAAATACTTCCAATCTTACACGGGAAAAGACCCGTTCACACCAAAACCAGCATACATATATACATACATACATACATACGTACATACATACATACATATATATATATATACATATATATATATATATATATATATATTTGTTTTCTGAGGTTTTCGCGGGTGTTTGTATTTAGGTCTTTGGTTGTGCGGGTTTTCTCCCGTGTAAAATTGAAAGTGTCTTGGCCACGCTTCGACAAAGTCTCATTCGTCATCTTCAGGCTTCAGCTTCGTGCTTCATTGCTCCCAAAAGCACGAAGCTGAAGCTGAAGCCTGAAGATGACGAATGAGACTTCGTTGAAACGTCGCCAAGACACTTCCAATTTTACACGGGAGAAAACCCGAACAACCAAAGACCTACCTAAATACACACACACACACACACACACACACACACACACACATATGCAGGTTTTGGTATGTTCGGGTCTTTTCCTGTGTAAGATTGGAAGTATTTAGGCCTAAATACTTCCAATCTTACACGGGAAAAGACCCGTTCACACCAAAACCAGCATACATATACCCGTGAAAACCTATGAATATATATATATATATATATATAGAGAGAGAGAGAGAGAGAGAGAGAGAGAGAGAGAGAGAGAGCGCTGCTGATCCAGTTCTACAGAGGAATTACTGAGTCTGTCATCTGCCTCTCTATAATTTTCTGGTTTCGTTCTGCAACCCAACAAGACAAACACAGACTTCAGAGGATAATTACAACTGAAGAAAAAACAGTTGCTACCAACCTGCCTTCTATTGAGGACCTGCATACTGCATGAGCCAAAGAGAGGGTTGTGAAAATATCTATAGACCCCTCACATTCTGGACATAAACCTTTCAACTCTTACCCTCAAAACAATGCTATAGAGCACTGCACACCAGAACAACTAGACACAAGAACAGTTTCTTCCTGAATGCCATTACTCTGCTAAACAAATAATTCCCTCAACACTGTCAAACTAGTTACTAAGTCTGCACTACTATTAATCTTCTCATCGTTCCCATCACCCTCTCTTCCCACTTATGACTGTGATGACTGTAATTTTGTTGCTTGTATCCTTACGATTTATATTGATATTGTTTGTTTCCTGATTGGTTATTTGTACCCTACAAATAACCATTAAGTGTTAAATTTGTACTCTATGACTATCATTAAGTGTTGTAAGTGTTGTACCTTGAAGGTTTCTTTTCTTTTATGTACACTGAGAGCATATGCACCAAGACAAATTCCTTGTGTGTCCAATCAGACTTGGCCAATAAAAAATTCTATTCTATTCTATTCTATTCTATTCTATTCTATTCTATTCTATTCTATTCTATTCTATTCTATTCTATTCTATATTTTTTTAAAAACAGGTAGCAATGTGCAGTGGTCTGTGAATTAACTGGTTCCATTCTTTGGAACATATTTGTCAGCCTTGTGAAGTTGTCTAGACAAGAAACAACACATAAAGTGCTAGCTTTATGGCAAGGACTAAGCCTAGGATGCCATCGATTGGAGTGGGCACTTGCTTAACAACCAGTATTCTCAATTAACAATGCCAACTGGTACTGCCAAGATTCACATTGCTAAGTGATGCAGTCACATGATGGTCTCACTTTATAACTGCATTACTTAGTGACCAAAATTCAAGTCTCAGTTATGGTAGTAAGTCAAGGAGTACTTTATACCTCATTTTCAATTATGACCAGAAAATTACAAACCATTTGGCTTTTATCCATTTAAATATTTCTTTATTTCCAAATGAGGTGTAACTCTAAACACAATTCTAATCAAATTTAAGCTCAAAAGGTACATCTTGAAATGTAATTTTTCACACAATTTTCATTGTAAAGCCTCTGGGACATTTCAAAGATACCCATTTTTTTAAAAAAAAACCTGTCATGTCGTCTCGGATGTTTGGATTAGCTCTGTTTAAATTTACAAGGAATAAATTATCAGGTAGCCCTCATTTCAGCAAGCTTGGAATTATTAAAAAAACTACAAGTATAGTATTCAGAGTCAATTTTATTGAACTATGTATCTATTGTTGGAGATGTAATTCCAGAATAATTGACTTGCTCTCTATGTACATACCCATACACTTACAAGCAATTGCTACGAAAACATCCAGAAACTTCAGCTATTTTTTTTCCAGCAGTAAAAAATTGAAAACTTGTTTCCTTATCGGAAATATTTATACATAATATATCCTTAGTGAAATCATAGGTGTCAATTTATTCCTATTTATAAAACCCAAGCAGAAGTTTTCCTATTTCTACAAATGGTCTCAAAACAACCAATACATGATTAAGCATGTGGCATGCATTCAAATGATAGATCAGTTTTTTTCTTGCCAAGAGTCATCTACAATTTCTCTCTCTGACCCTCTGTCTCTGTCTCTCTCTTAACATGCTTTCTGCATATTTGTCATATAGTAAGCCATAATCAGCCTGCCAAACGTTTTTTTACAAGTAATCTATAAATATCCTCTAAAACTATCTATTTAAATAGGAATAGCTACTTAGCTTCTTAGATTTATATACCGCTTCATAGTGCTTTACAGCCGTCTCTAAGTGGTATACAGAGTCAGCATATTGCCCCCAACAATCTGAGTCCTCATTTTACCTACCGATGGAATGCTTGGAACAGGAGTGGGTTCTAAATTTTTTTACTACCGGTTCTGTGGGCGTGGCTTATTTTGTGGGTGTGGCTTGATGATCATGTGACAGTGGGTGTGGCTTGATGGTCATATGACTGGGTAGGCGTGGCCAACTCAATGTCTCTCATGTCAAGGGGTACCTCGCCTGGCTCCTCCCCTCCCAGCCATTCCTTGTCACACCCAGCCTCAAAGTATCTATAGTTCTGCAAAAATGTTGTTCACCTTTTTTCAACTTTACTATCTACATACTATAGATCAGGGGTCTCCAAACTTGGCCACTTTAAGACTTATGGACTTCAACTACCAGAATTCCTCAGGCAGCTTTGCTGTCTTAAAATCTTAAAGTGGCCAAGGTTAGAGACCTCTGCTATAGATGCACTTTCATGCACCACTGAAAGGAGAAAATGGCTCACATGCTTTGCCCAAGAGTGTGATAGGCAACAGGCTTTTAAGGGGCTGCTAGAAATAAGCGGGGGGGGGGATATTTTCCAAAGCACCAGAAGGCAAAACAAGAAGCAATGGATGGAAACTCAGCAAAGAGAGAAGCAACCTAAAACTAAGGACAAACTTCCTGACAGTGTGAACCTATATAGGTTTCAGTCATAATTTCACATATAAAATAGCCATTCATGTAATACAACCTGCATATTGTTCAAAACAATCATTAGTATTATGGCTGATGTTTGAAGCAAGCCTAAAATCCTCATTCCCTCCCCATTCCAGGAGAAGGTTACTTCAAAATCCCCATTTCCTCCCCACCCCACTAATCTGTTCTGGGAAGGAATCAAACTCCCTCCTCTTCATTTCCCAAATAAAATATCCCAGATAATTAAGGGATAATCAAGCTGCTAGCAAGGAACCTGCCTGGAATTCCACATTCCTGCCAGATGCATAAAGGAAACTTTGTAAGCAGAAAACAGAATGCTTAGAGATCATAGAAAGTGGAAGCCGGAAGTTCAGTTCCATTTACAAGCAGGCAGAAAACTCATTCAAGATAGGATACTTCACAATGGAAATTGCCCAAACCTTTTTAGAAACACAAAGCCCATGTTGCACAAACCCCAAAACTTCAAAAACATTGAACCATATAAGAATTCCTCTTCTTATCCAATTTGACCCAGAAAAGAGCTTCTAGCAGCTCTGTCAATTTAAAACGACAGCATTTCCCCCCCCCCCCGCTTCTTCTTTGCCAAGCGATCTCCTGGCTGAGAAGCGAGCCGATCAGTTTGGAGGCTTCTTGGCTTCTCAATTTAAAAACAATGTCTTGTTGTTTTTTTCCCCTCTTCTTCGACAAGTGAGTCTTGATTTTTTCCTTCTAGCCAATCAGCTGGGAGTTGGGAGGCAGCAATAGATTGGGGGCAGGGCCAGGCAGAATTTTTACTACCGGTTGTCCGAACTACTCAAAATGTTTACTACTGGTTCTTGCAAACTGGGGAAAACCAGTAGCAACCCACTAGTGGCTTGGAAGGCTATGTCAACCTTGAGCCAGTCAGAATTGAACTGCTGGCAGAGATAGCCTGCAATACAGCATTCTAACCACCATGGCTCTTATCAATGAAAGAATGCATAATCCATGATGCACTGAGGCAGAATTTGAAAAATGCATATGCAAAAATATCCAGAAGCAGTAATGAATGTCCGATTTAAATTTCAAAAGGAAAATGGATTTTCCATGGTAACGTATTTCTTACGTCTACCAAAGAATCTGAATATTAACTTAACTGCTTTACAGAGTAACTATAGCAGTTATTATTAGTTCTGTCTTTATTTCTAACATAGATATATTGAACCACTAAAAGATGAAATCCTTTATTATTAATGATCAGAAAATTTGTTCCCTGAAGTGTATCCCAAAGACAGTCTAAAGTTATTAAGAATGGGTCATTACTATCCACTGTATTAGATGAGCCAGGAAAGTGGATATTGTTATTTTTAATTGAATTTTCCATAAAGGTCATCTATCCCTTATAAAAGGGGGGAAAGCCATTCTTTCATAGACTCTTAATGACTGAATCAGCATAAAAGCATCTGTAATAATAATAAGAAATAAAAATATCTCAGATTGCTTATAAATGTTCACCATGGCTGAGTCAATGTTAGCTCAATAGAATGTAGAATAGAATAGAACAGAACAGAACAATGATTCATTTTGCATATGGGCATTGAAAATAGTTCAGAATGGTAACTTCTAGCAGTAGCCTTATTTAAAGCTGAAGCTATGTTTTTTTAAAAAAAAAATTCTAGGAGGTGACACAGGTACAAAAGTACAAGTACAAAATGCAGCAATAGGTTTGCTATCTGATGCTAAGGTAGAGACATGACTTCATACCGATGCAGAAAAATTCACCCTGGAATAGGAATAGGAATAGGATTTTATTGGCCAAGTGTGATTGGACACACAAGGAATTTGTCTTGGTGCATATGCTCTCAGTGTACATAAAAGAAAAGATACGTTCATCAAGGTACAACATTTACAACACAATTGATGATCAATATATCAATATAAATCATAAGGATTGCCAGCAACAAGTTATAGTCATACAGTCATAAGTGGAAAGAGATTGGTGATGGGAACTATGAAATGATTAATAGTAGTGCAGATTCAGTCTGACAGTGTTGAGGGAATTATTTGTTTAGCAGAGTGATGGCCTTCGGGAAAAAACTGTTCTTGTGTCTAGTTGTTCTGGTGTGCAGTGCTCTATAGCGTCGTTTTGAGGGTAGGAGTTGAAACAGTTTATGTCCAGGATGCGAGGGATCTGCAAATATTTTCACGGCCCTCTTCTTGATTCGTGCAGTATACAGGTCCTCAATGGAAGGCAAGAAATAATACTTAAAGTAGTAAATGGTTTAATTAGCCAACTTTGGCTTCCTCATTATGAATCTGTTCAGAAATTAAGATTTGCAAGAGAGCTATTAAAATATTTCTTATAGTAGCATTTATTTATTTTTTGTAGACATTGTACCTAGGTGTGGTATAACCGCTCCAGTTTGGATTGCAGAAAATATGATTTCTGTAACAGAATTATCTGTGCTTGGAATGCATTACCTGACTCTGTGGTCTCTTCTCATAAGCCCAAAAGCTTTAACCAAAATCTATCCACTGTTGACCTCACCCCATTCCTAAGAGGACTTTAAGGGGCGTGCATAAGAGCACAAATGTGCCTACCGTTCCTATCCTATTGTTTCTTTCCATATATGTGTGTGTGTGTGTGTGTGTGTGTGTGTGTGTGTGTGTGTGCTTATACTTCCTTGTTTCTCCTCATATATATGTTTATATATTATATAATCTTTTTGTGTTATGCTTGTGTATATTGTTATGACAAAATTAAATAAATAAATAAATAAATAAAATAAGCAAAGCAATAAAAATCTAGCATGGTAATTACCAGTATTATTACAAAACCATTATAATTATTTCTTTCCTTTTACTGCACAGGTATTCCTCAAGTTACAATCACGTATTTAGTGACCGTTTGAAGTTACAATGGGACTGAAGAAAGTGACTTGCAACTGGTCCTCACACAGCATCCCCATGGTCACATGATCACAAGTTGGGTGCTTGACAATTGGCCTGTATTTACAATGGCCTGGAGTCATGTGATCACTATCTATGATCTTCCCAGTCAGCTTCCAACCAGCAAAGTCAATGGGGAAAGCCAGGTTTGCTTACTGACTCTATGATTCAATTACAGTGATTCATTAAAAAATGGTGGCAAAAAAAGTAAAAAATAGCCAGAAGCAACCTAATTAACCTTCTTGCTTAGCAACAGAAATTTGAGTTCCAATTGGGACTGTATATTGAGGATACATGTATTATGTGTGTACAAGTTGCAATGTGTTATAAAAAAAAAATAGGATGAGTCAAAATGATTGAAAAGAAATAGAGGAACAACTAAGTCACAATACCAAAGGAGTACTAGGAGAGATTGGAACATCATTTGAGTAAGTATGCGGGGCTTACTCTCTAAGGAAAAGACCATGGCTTCAACAAAGAAAATAAAATAAACAAAGTTTTGAGAAAATAGCAGAAATGACCAAAGTTTCCCTAACTGGTTGTGCAGATTAATTCGCAAACACAGGTAGCCTTTACAACCATTGTAATACAACTTTACAATTTACAACCATTCTTCAATGACCCTTTTGAAGTTACAACGGCACTGAAAAGTGACTTATGATCATTTTTCACACTTACGACCGTTGCAGCATCCCCATGATCACAAAATTCAGATGCTTGGGAACTGGTTCACATTTATGATGGTTGAAGTGTCTTGGGGTCATGTGATCACCTTTTGCAACCTTCTGATCAGCAAAGTCAATGTGGAAACCAGATTCACTTAACAACCGTGTTACCATTTTAACAACTGCAGGGATTAGGAACTGCGACAAGAAAAGTCATAACAGGCCAAACTCACTTAACTCACTGTCTCACTTAGCAGCAGAAATTTTGGGCTCAATTGTGGTTCTAAGTCAAGGATTTGTACAAAGATTTGTACAACGATTCAAAAGACAGATTTTCTGGATCCACTGATAACTCTGTGGATCAGTCTGGATGAACTGAGTCTGTGTTATGTGCAAAATTCATCAGGGATGTACCTAGACCACATTGGTCTGAGAAGACTAGAAGGAAATAAAACAACTGTCAGAGATGATTCCACCAAGAAACTTGGGTGCTTTGATTGACAGTAGTTTCTCTTGCCTATCAGTCATTGCATTTACATCCTTTCCCTGTTGTTATTTGGAGACCACAATAATAATTAGATGCATGATGCTTTTACCAAAAGGAACCTCCAAAAACAGCATTCTTACGTCTAGCATTCTATCAATCATCTAATACTTGAATGTGACAATCACTGTTCATCTCCTGAACTATTTCAATTAGCATGGGAAATCATCCCTCTTTACATAATTCAATCATATCCAGTCAACACTTCTGAATCCAACTTTGGATTTTAGGCCTTGCAGTGTTCTTGCTAGAAGATTATCTCTTTTATTTTTGCAATTTTTAAATGCTAACCTTCCTCTCTTTTTTATTGCTCAGCTGATCACTTTCGAGTGCATTTCTCTAGTTGGATACTATAGAAATGATCCCTGAAAGTATAGTATTGCCTTCCTTTACAAAAAAAAAAAAAGATTTTGCATGTGAAGGTGTAAAAATAAAAATAAAATAAAACAAAGTAGTTAAATGACTTGCATGCCAGAGCAAAGCTGACTTCTAAAAGATTTTGGACAGAGAGGACCGCTGGTTTGAAAGAAGGGTCAAAGAGGCCATCTAAGTCAAAATTGAACATTCCACTCTCAAAAAGGGGGAGGGATGTGAAATCATCTACCTCCAGTCTACAACACAGTCCTTTCAACAGTTCCAAGAAGGCTCCATACCCATTTGCACCACTCACTGACCCTGACGACACAGATGAACCTCCAGGTGGCCTCAATGACTCGCTAAAAGAATGCAAATGACCACCTGTCTGCAAGGAGTATAAATCCTTCCATCCCCCACCATCCAGTCAGAGCCGAACAAGCTACTGAGATAAGAAGTGAAATATCTTCAAAGAAAAACAAAAATAGTTCAGTTGCCTCTTGAAAAAGCAACTTTGGGACCTCTCTTCAATGTTTTCTATTAATCTGTCAGGCTGGGTCTGCGACCCCCGAGCCGGGCCCCCTGCCAAAAAGTGACTCAGAAAGTGAGGGGGAAGAGCCATCAGGACTTACCTCTGGAGCACCGGCTTCCCTGGCTCAGCTCCAGGAGCCAGAGGCAGGCCAGGTGGAGGAGATAACAAGGCCTCCGTCCCCTGACTCTTCTCCCCCGCAGGCTATGCCTCCAGGCCCGGCTGATGGCAATCAGGCCTGGCTGGACCCTAGGTTTCGTAGGCAGGACAGGTGGGAACAACAGAAGCAGGGGTGGGGCAGGCCTAGGAAGTGCTGAGTCATGGAGCCACACCTCACAGGATATAAAGCAGCAAGGGCTGCTATACCACTTCATGGCAAGCAAATCAACTGCTTAGAGGAAGAATTAGAGCTGAAGTCGTGTTTGTTCCTGCTTTCCTGGCTGACTCATCGGCATCAAGAGAGATAACAGAGACACTTGGCATACGCTCGCTAGTTTGCTGCCAGAGCTGATAGTTGCCAGCTAATTAAGTCATCGCTCGTGTCTCCCGGACTGCGAAGGGGGACAGATCAGATATGCTGAACTCCCCATCTGATATTTTTTGGAGGATGAATTATGTAACAAGAGGTGCAATGGGTCCTTCCTTCCTTCCTTCCTTCCTTCCTTCCTTCCTTCCTTCCTTCCTTCCTTCTTTCTTTCTTTCATACTACTGAATATAGGATGACCTTAGAACAGTGTTTCTCAACCTTGGCAGTTTTAAGGTATATGGACCTCAACTCCCAGGTTGACCATGCTGGTTGGGGAATATTGGGAGTTGAAGTCCACATATTTTAAAGTTGCTAAGGTTGAGAAACAGTGCCTTACAATATTAGCATATAGGACTATGCTATTCAAAAATCTTCAGAAGTCCTGGGAAAAGAAAAGATGCCCATCATCCTGAATTTTACGAATCTCTTGTGTGAAGTGAACATAATGTTCATTTTCATAAATTAATGGAAAGGAGAGGGAAGAAGTGTGATTAAAATGGAACTCTCTAGTGGAGCAGAGAGTTCATTTCTAATATACATATTAAATTATTCCTGGGGAGGGAGAATACTGAATATTAGAAACATGCTTGAACTGTTTTATAACTGCTTTGCTTCTGAAAACAAATCTGTTTCATATTATTGTGAGTGGATGAATTATTTTGTACACTTCAAAATACCTGCATTATTTGCTCTCACCCGCTTTTACAAATACTAAATTAATGTTCATTTATTTCTCCACTTGTATAGTCTCCACCACATTATGACTTCATCAATTGCTCTTTTTTAATAGAGAATGCTATTTCCATCCAATTTTGAATGTCATGTTACAGATAAATGAAACCAAAGACCACCACCTCTGTATTGTATGTGAAATCTCTAATATCATGGCTCTAGTGTAATGCCTTAGACAATCAAGCTAAATATGTCAAGGGACTTTTTAATACGCTGCATTGATGAAACAAGGGTATTAGATTTATTCAACCATGAAGAAGACTTTGATTATTGCTCACCTCAGCTGTACACTGGTATGGTGACCATGAAAGAAAAAAATCCCCTGAAAATGAAATGTGATTAGTTCCTGATGGCTTTAAATTCTTTTTCTACACTTGGCATGGAGTGAATTCATATTACCAGCTTCTACTGAGATTTTTCCACCCGATCTCATTTGCAGCTCAGCACATCAGTTTGCTATCATCTTTATCGATACTTGATTGCAAACTTAAGGAGTGGTGCAGTGATTGTCATCTTATTTTTTGCTTATTTAATCAGGAGGGCCGTTGTGTTCCCCCAACATCCAAAAAATAGCCATAACATGTATAACTTTGCAAACATGCTGTGTTTACACTCACTCTCTTTAATAGATGTGCTTCATGCTACGAAATCCGAACACTGATGCATTGATAAGCTTTAAAGATTTATAAGCTTTAAATCATTGATAAGCAGTTAAGATTTAAGAAAACACTATTTTTAAAAGCTTAGTAAAGGAGTCTATTTGAGTATTTGTGTACATGTAGATTTGTGTGAGTGCGCATCCATGTAGATGTGGGTGCACCCATTGGGTAATCCCAGTACATTTGAGCAAGAAATGATTTAAGCCATTGTCAGGAAGTGAGAAATTATGGGTAACTTTAAATGCTAAGGATAATTAAAGGGTCACCTAGTTTTGATAGTGCTACAGACTCCATTTCCTAGTTTCCTAGATGGATGTTAGTTTTAGAAGACTGTCAAGAACAGAAAAATAGATATTTATCAGCAGTAATGTTACTAATAAAATCTCTCAAACTATTAGAATGTTGCATCTTACCTTGATTCCTTGACATTTGATTGCAGAATCTGCAAATAATGAGAATTGATGTAATTCTTACAAAATAGGAAATAACTGCAAAAGTGTTTTAATTGCTATCACAATCATATTTTAGTACTGGTATAACAAGCATACACTGATTAATCATTAAATTTAGATATTGGAATAAACCAGTATATATTATAATACGAAAGAGTTCAGCCTCTTCCCAAACTCTAGAATAGAATAGAATAGAATAGAATAGAATAGAATAGAATAGAATAGAATAGAATAGAATAGAATAGAATAGAATAGAATTCTTTATTGGACAAGTGTGATTGGACACACAAGGAATTTGTCTTGGTGCATATGCTCTCAGTGTACATAAAAGAAAAGATACCTTCATCAAGAATTCTAAGGTACATCACTTAATGATAGTCATAGGGTACAAATAAGCAATCAGAAAACAATATCAATATAAATTGTAAGGATTACCAGCAACAAAGTTACAGTCATACAGTCATAAGTGGAAAGAGATTGGTGATGGGAACAATGAGAAGATTAATAATAGTGCAGATTTAGTAAATAGTATGACAGTGTTGAGGGAATTATCTGTTTAGCAGAGTGATGATGTTTGGGAAAAAACTCTTCTTGTGTCTAATTGTTCTGGTGTGCCGTACTCTATAGCGTCATTTTGAGGGTAGGGGTTGAAACAGTTTATGCCCAGGATGTGAGGGGTCTGTAAATATTTTCACAGCCCTCTTTTTGACTCGTGCTGTATACAGGTCCTCAATGGAAGGCAGGTTGGTAGCAATTGTTTTTTCTGCAATTCTAATTATCCTCCGAAGTCTGTGTTTGTCTTGTTGGGTTGCAGAATCAAACCATCTGCACAAGTTCCCAATCTTGTTCAACCACAAAAAAGTACAGAACTTTTTGTTTTCTGATTTGGGGGAACCACATATGAAGATTATATGCCAAGTTTAAAATATGGTTAAATTTAAATAATGTTAGCTGAACCAGTGCAATTTAAAATTGGCATATACTTAAAAAGCATAATGTTATAGGACTGAAATATTCCAAATTCCTCCTTATGTTGATTGAAAGGACAGGTGTGAAAAGATGTCAAACTTTCTGGGAATTATTGAATAGATAATATAAATTGATATTAAACCTTGATGTTCTCTAGGTTATACTTTTCTTCATAATTGTATGCAGCCCCCTTTATACTCTGGCGGCCGTCTCCAGGAGGGCCTTTTACCAAGTCCGCTTGGTCCGCCAGTTGCGTCCCTTCCTTGACCGGGATGCCTTATGCACAGTCACTCACGCTCTGGTTACATCTCGGTTGGATTACTGCAATGCTCTCTACATGGGGCTGCCTTTGAGGTGCACCCGGAGGCTGCAGTTAGTCCAGAATGCGGCTGCGTGAGTAGTAATGGGAGCCGCTCGTGGCTCCCACGTAACACCACTGCTCCGTAGTCTGCACTGGCTTCCTGTGGTCTTTCGGGTGCGCTTCAAGATTTTGGTTACCACCTTTAAAGCGCTCCATGGCTTAGGACCCGGGTACTTACGAGACCGCCTGCTGTTACCCTATGCCTCCCACCGACCCGTACGCTCTCATAGAGAGGGTCTCCTCAGGGTGCCATCCGCCAAACAGTGTCGGCTGGCGGCCCCAGGGTAGGGCCTTCTGTGGGAGCATCGACGCCTGGAATGAACTCCCCTGGCCTACGCCAAGTGCCTGATCTTCGGACCAAATTATGGGTAACTTTAAATGCTAAGGATAATTAAAGGGTCACCTAGTTTTGATAGTGCTACAGACTCCATTTCCTAGTTTCCTAGATGGATGTTAGTTTTAGAAGACTGTCAAGAACAGAAAAATAGATATTTATCAGCAGTAATGTTACTAATAAAATCTCTCAAACTATTAGAATGTTGCATCTTACCTTGATTCCTTGACATTTGATTGCAGAATCTGCAAATAATGAGAATTGATGTAATTCTTACAAAATAGGAAATAACTGCAAAAGTGTTTTAATTGCTATCACAATCATATTTTAGTACTGGTATAACAAGCATACACTGATTAATCATTAAATTTAGATATTGGAATAAACCAGTATATATTATAATACCAAAGAGTTCAGCCTCTTCCCAAACTCTAGAATAGAATAGAATAGAATAGAATAGAATAGAATAGAATAGAATAGAATAGAATAGAATAGAATAGAATAGAATAGAATTCTTTATTGGACAAGTGTGTTTGGACACACAAGGAATTTGTCTTGGGGTGTATGCTCTCAGTGTACATAAAAGAAAAGATATATTTGTCAAGAATCAAAAGGTACAACACTTAATGATAGTCATAGGGTACAAATAAGCAATCAGAAAACAATATCAATATAAATTGTAAGGATTACCAGCAACAAAGTTACAGTCATACAGTCATAAGTGGAAAGAGATTGGTGATGGGAACAATGAGAAGATTAATAATAGTGCAGATTTAGTAAATAGTATGACAGTGTTGAGGGAATTATCTGTTTAGCAGAGTGATGATGTTTGGGAAAAAACTCTTCTTGTGTCTAATTGTTCTGGTGTGCCGTACTCTATAGCGTCATTTTGAGGGTAGGGGTTGAAACAGTTTATGCCCAGGATGTGAGGGGTCTGTAAATATTTTCACAGCCCTCTTTGTGACTCGTGCTGTATACAGGTCCTCAATGGAAGGCAGGTTGGTAGCAATTGTTTTTTCTGCAATTCTAATTATCCTCCGAAGTCTGTGTTTGTCTTGTTGGGTTGCAGAATCAAACCATCTGCACAAGTTCCCAATCTTGTTCAACCACAAAAAAGTACAGAACTTTTTGTTTTCTGATTTGGGGGAACCACATATGAAGATTATATGCCAAGTTTAAAATATGGTTAAATTTAAATAATGTTAGCTGAACCAGTGCAATTTAAAATTGGCATATACTTAAAAAGCATAATGTTATAGGACTGAAATATTCCAAATTCCTCCTTATGTTGATTGAAAGGACAGGTGTGAAAAGATGTCAAACTTTCTGGGAATTATTGAATAGATAATATAAATTGATATTAAACCTTGATGTTCTCTAGGTTATACTTTTCTTCATAATTGTATGCAGCCCCCTTTATACTCTGGCGGCCGTCTCCAGGAGGGCCTTTTACCAAGTCCGCTTGGTCCGCCAGTTGCGTCCCTTCCTTGACCGGGATGCCTTATGCACAGTCACTCACGCTCTGGTTACGTCTCGGTTGGATTACTGCAATGCTCTCTACATGGGGCTGTTTTGAGGTGCACCCGAGGCTGCAGTTAGTCCAGAATGTGGCTGCGAGTAGTAATGGGAGCCGCTGTGGCTCCCACGTAACACCACTGCTCCGTAGTCTGCACTGGCTTCCTGTGGTCTTCGGGTGCGCTTCAAGATTTTGGTTACCACCTTTAAAGCGCCCATGGCTTAGGACCCGGTACTTACGAGACCGCCTGCTGTTACCCTATGCCTCCCACCGACCCGCACGCCTCATAGAGAGGGTCTCTCAGGGTGCCATCCGCCAAACAGTGTCGGCTGGCGGCCCCCAGGGTAGGGCCTTCTGTGGGAGCATCGACGCCTGGAATGAACTCCCCTGGCCTACGCCAAGTGCCTGATCTTCGGACCTTCCGTCGTGAGCTAAAAACATACTTATTTATTCAAGCGGGACTGGCATAATAGTTTGATTTTAAATTGGGGTTTTATTAATATTCTTAAATATTTTAAATTTAATTTTAATTATTAGCCGTTTTTGTAATTTTGATATGTTTTAATTTGTTTTAATTGTACATATTTTGTATTTTATCTCCGGCTGTACACCGCCCTGAGTCCTTCGGGAGAAGGGCGGTATAAAAATTCAATAAATAATAATAATAATAATAATAAGATACAGACAGAAGGAGAAGGTGCCCTGAATATGATGGCCTCATTTCAAGCAGCAGTTGTCACTTTGAAGGTGACTTTTACCACAAAATTCATCCTTCCCCAGTACATGTTTTAGTACATATTTTGCAAATAAAATGACTATTTTTATTTCTGTGGCCGATTATCACTTGGGGGTTTAACTACATTTACCAGTAGGATTTAACATGACAATGTATTTTGTATTTCAGTAGCCTCAAAAAGTTTGAATCTTACAGAGAAGTTGACTTATTATTCAGAATTTAAAGCAAAATCAAGTAAATCTACTTTGGGTAAAACATTCAATCTTTTTTATCCTTTTGTGGCATAACAGGCCACATCATATAAATGATTCATGACATAGTTGGCACATAACCAACTTTTAATGAACCCACCCATGTATTGCCCAGGACTGAAAGAACTAAGATACATACAGATATTTTTCACATTGCTGAAGAATCTTCCAAGGAAAATAGGATTAAAGAATAAGAAAAAAAACAAAACCCTGCTGAATTTTAACCAATCAGCCTGAAGGGCATTAATGCATGACTTTTGTGTCTTAAATTGAAGAGAATACAAACTATATCAATTTTTCTAGGTAGACCGCATCAGAATAAAACAGTTTTATTCTGTTAATCTGTGTGGACTGTTAATAGCCATAAAATTTATAGTAAAATAATTTGGCTAGCTTATTCATGCAGAAATTAGACAGTGCTTTGAATGTCTATTGGTTTTTGTAAATGAACAAAAAGTTTGTGAGAGACTTTTTTAAGAGAGCATAAATTCCACAGCAGCTGTCCCTAGAGGTGTTAAACTGAAGTCTGAAAAGTAAGTAGGAGTGAAATACATAAGATCTTCATATACAGAAGAGTTTGTTAAAAGGAAGAAGGAAGGACAATGAAAACCAGCTGATCAGGTAGTAGCAGAATCTGAACACTAAATACAAGCTTGATGGACATTACTTTGTATATGACCCCCACCCCGTTAAAGACCTTGGAGTTTTCATATCAAATGATCTAAGTGCCAAAGCTCATTGCAACTACATCACAAAAAAGAGTTGTACAACTTTAAGAGTTGTAAACTTAATCTTGCGTAGCTTCTTCTCCAGAAACACTGCACTACTAATCAGAGCATATAAAACATTTGCTAGACCAATTCTTGAATACAGCTTGCCTGCCTAGAACCCATACCTCATTTCGGACATTAATACAATTCAGCGTGTCCAGAAATATTTTACAAGAAGAGTTCTCCACTCCTCTGATTACAACAAAATACGTTACGCCACCAGACTTGAAATCCTGGGTTTAGAAAATTTAGAACTACACCGCCTTCGACATGACCTGAGTTTAACTCATAGAATCATCTGCTACAACGTCCTTCCTGTTGAAGACTACTTCAGCTTCAATCACAACAATACATGAGCACACAATAGATTTAAGCTTAATGTGAACCACTCCAATCTTGATTGCAGAAAACATGACTTCAGCAACAGAGTTGTTAATGCCTGGAATGCACTACCAGACTCTGTTGTCTTTTCCCAAAATCCCCAAAGCTTTAACCAAAAACTATCTACTATTGACCTCACCCCATTCCTAAAAGGTCTGTAAGGGGCATGTATAAGAGCATTAGCATGCCTACCATTCCTGTCCTAATGTTCCCTTTGATTGTATCCAATTTCATATAGTTATTACATACTTATGCTTATATACACTGTTGTGACAAATAAATAAAATAAATAAAAATAAAAACAAGTAAACTACAATGTATTTAAAAAGCATTTGTTGTTGAAGACTGGCTGATTCTAGAGTCAATGGAAAACTGCTAAAGAACTCTAAGATGATAGGAAGATTACCAGTGTCAGATGTTAACTCGAGAACAACGTAGCACAATCCAACCAAAGCACTGTTCTTTATTTGCTTATAGCATTTAGACAGAACCTTGCTAAATTAAATGTATATCACTCTGATCTAACAGATATGCTCTAGGAGTTTATTGAGAGTGCCCATCCTAAATCTCTTCCTCTCAGATGGGTGAGAATGAATCATACCTACCTGACCAGAGGGGAAAATATCCTAAGAAAGATAATAAGGATACCATTACCCATGGGTGGTTGCTAGCTCAGTGTACTTAAAGTACTTTTTAAAAAAATGTATACAAATAATACAAACATAATACATATAAATCCAAATACAACAAAAAGAAAAAAAATACAAATACTACAGTGCACCCCGCACTTCCCAAAGACCATTTTTATTACTTATATTTCTTCTTCTGTATCAACTCAAAGATACACAATATATTCCAATTGTGCCCTTATCCCCTCCAAAACAACATATATTCTTGAGTAGGTTTATTTGCTTTGCCTTCCACCAACATTGTTTTTATAAAATCCCCTCATATTTCATTATAATTGTTTACTTTAATCATCCCTTTTTAAAATGTAATTTCTGTTGTTAATTTATCATTTGTTGCCATACTCTAGATTTCATTATACCATTCATTTCTTTGAATATCCCAATTTCGTCCCCAATATTTAGCCATCACTAATCTAGCTGCCGTTATCAAATTTACAATCAATTCCTTTTTTGTTTCATTTATATCCTGTTTTTCCACCAGCAACAGTAATGCAATCCTCAGTGATATATCTAAATTTACATTTAAAAATTTCCCTAAACACCATATCCCATATTTTTTGTGCACTATCACAATCCCACCACATATGTTTATATGTTCCAACTTCTTTCTTGCACCTCCAACAAATATTTCTTATTTTAACATTTATTTGATTTAATTTATGTGGTGTTAGGCACCACCTCCATATCACTTTATATCCATTTTCCTTAACTATTAAGGAATATGACATATTCTTAGATATACAGTATTTTTATATACTATTCTATTCCAAATATTTTTCCAATCATTATCATTTATTTCTCCTAATCTGATTCCCAAATTAATTCTAAACCTTTTAGCTGATCTTCTAATTCGGTTAACATTCTATATATTTTCCCAATTCCTCCTTTACCTATATATTCTTCATTCATCTCACATTCTTTTACAATCATTTCAAATTTTGTTAGCTTTCTATCTTTCTCCTTGAATCTTTCGCCTCAAATCTTTCTTCCATATTTATTCATTTCGCTAATTGTATTAAATTCAACCAACTTATTTTAATATCTGATAAAATTCTTTAGTTGTGTTATATTCTTTATCTTGTTCTTCCAATCTTCCCATATATATATATATATATATGACTTTCTTTTAATTTACTAATCCATTCTTTCAATTCAATCCTAGGGAATTTCTCCATTCCCACCACCACTGATAAAGGAGAAATTCCTGGCATTAACCGGTATCTCCATTTATTCCATTAGTTTATTGAGACTGTCTATCCTAAATCTCTTCCTCTCCATTCAATCCAGCTCTGGGCTGTGCTCTCCCTGGCTTTGGTGTCTCCTTGGAATGTTCTCCCTTCCTTCCTGGAAAACTGCTGCCTTAATGTAGTCTACCACATCATCTCCCCATTCATAGACCCATTCCATCACAGATGGGTGAGAATGAATCATACCTACATGACCAGAGGGAAAAGAATCAGAAGAAAGATAATAAACATTATCTTACTATTACTATTATTATCTTATTATTATTATTATGTATTAGGATACAAAACCTTTGCTAGACCAATTCTTGAACTACCTGGAACCCACACTGTATATCAGACATTAATACAATTGAGTGAGTCCAGAGGTATTTCACGAGAAGAGTCCTCCACTCCTCTGCTCACAAGAGAATACCTTATGCCACCAGGCTTGAAATTTTGGGATTAGACAGTTTAGAACTACGTCGCCTTCTGACCTAAGTGTGGCACACACCTGCTACAACATCCTACCTGTCAATGACTACTTCACCTTCAACCACAATAATACACGAGCACACAATAGATACAAACTTAGGGTAAACTGCTCCAAACCGATTGCAGAAAATATGACTTCAGCAATGGAGTGGTCAATGCCTGAAATGCATTACCTGACTCTGTGGTTACATCTTCAAACCCCCATAACTTTAACCTTAGACTGTCTACTGTTGACCTCAGCCCATTCCTAAGAAGTCTGTAAGGGGCATAAATAAGCATACCAATGTGCCTACGGTCCCTGTCCTACTGTCCCCATTTAGTTGTATCCTTTCCTATATTCATAATCATGTTTTTACTTATATCTGTTATGTTATACGTGTTTGATGAATTAAATAAACAAACAAACAAACAAACATACCATTACCCATGGGAGGTTGCTACGTCAGTGTACTTAAAGTCCTTGATTAACTGTAAGTATATTCTAGTATTGCTACATGCAACATGGTGAGTTTGAACTAAATGACACTTAGATGATTAGCCTTGAACAGCAGAAAAAGAAACCAATGCTTGCAATTTTACAAATGAAAACAAGAAGGTCAGAAATCAATGCGGCATTCCAGAGTTAGTTTGGTTGATCCTGACAATGTGTAAAATCACATAATACATTGTTTTAACTGAATCTGCTTAATACTTAACTCTTCCTATTTAAGACATTGCACCGACTTATAAACATGATATAATTTAAATAATTATTTGAATGACAAATACAGTCTGAAATTCATAATTGATTGGAATTCCAGATTCTTATTTCTTTTTCTTCCTTGCATGTTTTTCTGCAGAGGTACAGTATGTGAGAACAAAAGAGAAACTAAAGCATTATGGCATTCCTTGCACAAAAAAAATCTGAAATGGGAGTCTGGAGGAAAGCAGAATGCGGAATATCTCTTCTTTGATCAAACAGAAAACAAACTCTGAGAGATAGTCAGGAATGGTGCTTTTTCATAAAGATAAGCAGCTCTAAAGGGCAGAAGACAACTGCAAAGGTCAAATGTTCTTAAAAATATGTGATGCATTTTCACTAGTTCAAGGGAAAAAAAGTGAATGGAGTTGGGCCTATATATGGATCAGAAGAATGGATGGAGACATGATCTCTCCCTCTCCCTCCCTCCCTCCCTCCCGCAAACACACATGCACATACACAAAGAACATCCAACACTTTTGAAGAACACAGACAAGATGTTGCCAAATTGCTTCTATTTGTATTTGCTTCTTGTGCTCAAGACAAATGATAATGGCTGTTTAAAAGGCCTCCAAGAAATTTCTAGGGAAGACAAACGCTCTCAGACTTTTGACCAGCACAAAGTAGTGAACATACTGTTAAGCAGGACCCATGGATCTTGTCATTGAGGAAATGTTTGCAGAATCTAGAATTTGTCACTGAATGCTAACAATAGAAAAAGCCTACAAGCAAGCAAGGTCAGCCATTAGAATTCATCCTGGGTGAAAGAAAGGGTACTGCTGCAAAACATGAGGAAAACCTCTGGCTCTCCAAACTGCAATCAAGATATCTTTGCTTTGGCTTTGCTGCCTTCCCATTTTCACAATGCCAAATAAGATTGTAGAATTATTTCCTTAATGCCATTAGAAACTGCATTTACAATGGGTGGAAACTGATCGAGGAAAGAAGCAACTTAGAACTAAGGAGAAATTTCCTGACAGTTAGAACAATTAATAAGTGGAACGACTTGCCTGCAGAAGTTGTGAATGCTCCAACACTGGAAATTTTTAAGAAAATGTTGGATAACCATCTGTCTGAGATGGTATAGGGCTTCCTGCCTGGGCAGGGGGTTGGACTAGAAGGCCTCCAAGGTTCCTTCCAACTCTGTTGTTGTTATTGTTGTTGTTGTTGTTGTTGTTGTTATTACATGGAATTCATCACGGTTTTTCTTCTGTCTGGTTTCTTGCTTCTGATGGCCATCAAATATATGCTTTTAAAAAATGCATTGGGGGTTACAAGCCAGAAATTTCATACTCCCTTCCCCCCATTCTCACACAGTCTATTTTACTAAGATTCCCTATTTAGACTAAGGACAAAGAAAATCTAAACATGAAAAAATCTTGCTGGAAAAGAGTTCCAAAGGCACTATTCCAAAGGCACTAATCCAGTTAAAAAATAGGAAGTACAGTAAGTGTGAGATTTATATCTCATCTCTTCTTAAGAAGGTCAATCCAGTGCTTACCAACTTTCCTTTGAGGAATTATAAGTTTGTTCACATATTTGGATATTACCCAGGTTGGGGAAGATAATTATAAATAATACATTTTTCCACCAATGTTTTCCTCACAACAAACATATTTGTTCGCTAGACTATGGAGATCGCAACGGGACCAAAGTAACCCAGTGAAAGTTAATGGCTGACTGTCTGGGTTTGCCTAAAATATTTACCTTGGTTAACCAAGCCATGGTTTATTAAACCCAATTAAAATCAATGTTTCTATAAAACATAGAACATATGAACTATACGAGCCAGGTTCACACAACACTATAGATTAAAGTGCCTTTTGTCTATACCTGCTTTGGTAATTTATTCATGCAAAGTACTTCAGCTCTTGTCCAGATACAACATAGGCCTATTTCTTACTGTAGGCATGATTATTTCAGGCCTGTGTGAGCCTAAATTTCATCAATTTTAATGAAGAGACCCCTTAAAAATAATTTCTGAAAATGATTGTTAGATGCAAAGACACAGTTATCAGGATGTCATTTTCCATATGAAATGATAAAGATTCCTTTGAATCAAATTTGACTCCTGATGACTCTATGGAAACATGCATATTGTTTTCATAGCAACAGTATACAGTAGTGGCCAAAATTGTGGAAACCTTTTGGGAAAAGTGTATTTTCTAAAACTAGCTAATAACACCACTTTTTTTGGAGTAGTACCATAAAATTACATATCAATGGAAAGATAATTTAATCAGTAATTTAATGCAATAACTTTTATGAAGGATTTGCTATTTGAATAGCAATTACAGTATAAAGAAGAAAAATGAAACATGTAGAAAAAATGAGATATACAAAAATTATCACGTCAGTTAATACTTAGTTGGGTAATCTTTAGCATGAATTATGACCTTACAATGTCTTCCCATGGAATAAACCAAGTCTTTTAGTTCTGCAGCTGTTATAATGTGAAACCAAGATTGAATGATTGCTTCTTTTATCTAGGTTTTATTGCTCGGTTGCTTCTGACTAACAAGTTTCTTTAGTCGGCTCCATAGATTTTCAATTGGGTTAAGGTCTGGGTAATTCCCAGGCCATTGCAGCAGTGGAATATGATTATTCTTGAAACTCCCCCCAAAAAGTGGTGTTATTAGCCATCAAACCTCAAAAATACACTTTTCCCAAAATTTTGGCTGAATCTTAGATTCTGTTATGTGTGAGTCACCCCCTTGAGAGTTGAGGTTGGTGAATACTTGAGCAGAAATAGGAGCATTTAAGTAGTGCCATGAGGGTAAAATTTTCTTCCTCCACTTTGTTGTCTATAGATGATAAGAGAAGGTATCATAATTTTATGAAGTTTTGAATACTTGAAAATTATATTCACTGGCAACATTATTTCTCCCTGAGTCTATTCAAAAGAAGATGCTTAGTTTCTTTAGCTATTGGATTTTGTTTTGATTTGGAATGACTTCTACTGCTAACTCAGTGGAGAAACAATCTGAATCTTCTAAAGTAAGAGCTTAAACAATGGGGATGGATAACATTTTTATGGCTGAAAACTATGTTTCAATTCTTTAAAACATAGTTTGGCCTCTGAAGACTCCAGAAGACATAATCATTAATATGATTACATCACCAGAGTGGGAAGAGCTAAAATTATGGGAGTGTTTTCTTTGTGGTTGAGGTCTAATTAAGCTTAATTTTTTGTACAGAGAGTTGGTTGGGGGAGGATTCTTGCCTGCCAAATCTGGTGCATTTGCTTCTGAATTTCAGTGGCATAATCTGAAAATGGGGGAATACTGAGGCAGCTGGAAATTGTTAGTGGCTTGTCCACCTCTGATTTAATGAGGAACTTTTAATTCATATCATGCCTCTGCTGAAACATATTTTTAAGCACATGAAAATGCAACCAACTCATTTTTCTAATTCAGGGTGTCAAACTCGATTTCATTGAGGGCTGCTTCAGCGTTGTGTTTGACCTCAAGGGGCCAGGGTGGCTGTGGCCAGCTTGATGTTACTCGTGTCGGGGGCACCTCTGGTGGTCTCGCGCTAAGGCAAGACTTCCCTCAGACCCTTCCTCACTCTCATTATAATCTCCTTCCTCCTTCCTTCCTTTTCTTCCTTTTCCTTCTTTCTTCCTTCTTCTTCTTCTTTCTGTTTTTTTCCTTATTTTCCCTTCCTTGCTCTCTTCCCATCTTCCTTTCTTTTTCTTTGCCATTTCTCTTTCCCTTTCTTCTTTCCTGTTCCTCTTGCATGCTCAAATGCAAAAGGGGGGACTTCCAGATTATGTCACGGCAATATCAGACACAATGAATGGTCTCTGCTTTCCCTATGCTGAGTTCTCCCTGTTTATGGGCTCTGAGAGGAGCCAAAACCACCTTGTAGGGGTGGCAAAGCTAAGGAGGGGCACCCTAAAAGGTCACAAGAGAGATTGCAACTCTTCTGCCGAACCCGGGGATTTTTCCCCTCTGTGCAACTGCAAGGACAAGAGGCAGCCTAAAGATGGCTGCCAGGAAGCTAGGACAGCTGAGAAACATCTAAGAACTGTACTGGAGCAGAGCTGGTGAACAGTGTCAGGAACTGGGTGAGAAAAATCCTTTTTATTTAAAACTCAATCCCAAAAGAATATCCAGGAAAAGAGAGGCTCACTGCTATTGCTAAAAGCAGCAATTTAACATTTTGAGAAGAATTTAAAAGTTGAAGGAAAAAGAATAAAAGGGAGAAAGACAAAATCCTTTAAAAATACAGATAATTGGATCTTTAAATTTGTCAGGCATTTTTTGGATAGACATTTTAAAATACTGGGACTATTTACTTAAAAAACTAATATCATCTTTATATTCTGGATTGTTACCATTAAAATTGGATAAAACTGGTTAATATTGAAATTTGACCTAAGAGTGCCTCTTGCTGACAAAAGAAAGGCATAACACATTCCCAAAATCTTGGAAATACTTGGCTATTGGAGATTTAAATGTGAGAATAAGAAAAACACTATTATTAAAGTGACCCCTGAAGGCTACAACAAAAGACTGTATTTATAGAGGTACCTATGAAGGCTCCGGAAAATTCTTGGGATTATCCAGAGGAGCAGGTCGATAAGCTTTGGAATATAAAGATTCATGAATATTGAACTTTTTGAGAAGTGACTTTAGGTTTGAATATATAGTTTTTGGATTATTGGACAAAACAGGGACAAAATAAAACTAAATGAGATGCTTCATCAGCAACAAAAGAGTGGAATCTGGGGGGAAATGGTGTCATTAATTCAAAACATTAAAGATATTTAACAAGAAGCTACAAGGAGATTATGAATAAAATACAGAGCATAGATGGAGAGCTGGAAAATATGATACAAGGGTCAAGGAATGATCAAGACACCCAGGAGGAGGAGGAGCCAATTGAAAGAGTAGATGAAAAAACAGAACAGAAAAACCAACAAATAAAATGAGATGACAAGGAGATAACTACAAAAACAACAATGACTGATGAAATAAGCCAAGGGAAGAGTATTTTAAGGTAATTAAAAAAAGAACTGGAGTTGCAGGAAGATTTTTTTGGAAGAGAGATAGGGTAAAAAGTAGATATTTTGAAAATTAGATAAAGGAATAGGGCAGAGAAGGGAGAAATGTTTAAAATGATTGGTCAAGATAGAGACAAAGATCCAAAAGAGGAATATGGGAGGCAAGCTAAGAAAAAAATAATTAAAGATTTAAAGCGGGCAAGAGACGATAGATAGAAAGGGAATATTTTTAAATATAATAGTGGCATAATTAAAAGTTAGAACAGGGATGCAAACTAGAGAGAGTGGGATTAATGGAATACACATTTTTATATAATAAGATGAAGTAATAACAAGAGAGGAAATCAGAATGATTGGCATAAAAATAATATATTGAAATATTGAATAATTAAATGATGGAAGATTATAACTTAACATAAATATGTGTATTATTATTAGAACCATATAAGCTTGTAAAATGTAGTAAATATTATTTTATTTGTACTAAAACGTAAAGCACTCAGGTGCCACACTGCTCATGAATTGATATGTTTATAAAAAAATTAAAAACTTGAAAAAAATGCAAAACTCCTTTTGTTTTGTTTTTAGTTTGTTTTGCTAGCCCTCTGCCAGCGAAAACGGCCCTCTTGAGCTCCATTTTCACTGACAGAGGCACAGTGGACTGGTCCTTTGCTGTTTCCAAGGCAGCCCCGTGGACCAGATCTAAACACCCCGTGAGCCAGATCCGGCCTGCGGGCCTTGAGTTTGACACCCCTGTTCTAGTTTGTTTAACTGAATAAAAAACCCAGTAGAAGATGGTGCTTATAGTAGCCAAAGATGTCTTAATTCATATACTACCCATGTAGCTCTATGATAACTCTATGAAACCAAAGTTACTTAGGTAGTTATTGCACATGGACGGGCAACTCGACTGTGAAGCACTGTGGTCACTATGTAAATCTATGATGGACTTACAGTCGTACTTTTTTTTCTGTTATTAAAGAAATCACTGCAGTCATGAAGTGAGATGTTACATGTCACAACTTGCAAATTCCTTTCTGTGTTGTTCATTAATTCTTCTTATTGGGAGCTGACTGGTGAAGCATGGAACCGGTTGTAATAGTCATAAATGCATGCCAGTTGCAAAGCCTCCAAATGGAAATCACGTGGCTACAGGACACTGTGACAGTCATAAATGCAAGAACTGATTGCAAGGCTGGTTTTTTTGACACTGTTGCAACTTCGGTCACTAAATGAGGCAATTAAGTGAGTACAATGTGTAGATAGAAAATGCATGATACATAAAATTATCATATCTGGATTACAATTGTCTAGACAGTAGAGAGCAGGAAATAGTTAATTTTGTTTTTCTTCGCTACCTTCTAGCGATCATGTGGATCATTGCAGCTCAAGTCATATTTACACAAATGTTAATCATATTACTTTAATCCTCTTTGGTGACAATAAAATGAATACACTGTGGCAGCTTTTAGAAAAATCTTTTAGAAACTCCAAACTTTACAAAATGGAGCACATGAGTGAGTTTGAGGTTGTGCACACCCAATTTCAGGGCTATGAATCCAAAATCACCTCAAAGAAAAAGATTTCATTGTTGACACCGAAAAGTCTTAAGGACTGGTTGGAAATAGCATGGGAGGCTTAATAGTCTAAGTAGCACATTGGCCATTATAGCAAGGTGTTTTTTTTTCTTATGGCTTGATACTAACATGCAAAGTTTAGCTGTATAGGTTATACTATGAATGCAAATCATGTCATATCATGCTGACTGCACTCTGAATCTCGAGTGTGATAGATGAGAGAGACATCTTGAGAAGTCTTGTATTTTAATAGCATTTAGGCTGAAGATGATAAATACAGTCTACAGCTAAGAACTTCAGTATTCACGATTTATTACAAAAGCAGGAAAGAGACCAGGAGAAGGAGCTAAAAATATCTTCCACCAGCATTACAAATATCTTGCAGGAAGATTATTCAATACATGCATTATATGTATATGCAGCATAAGTTTCACCAGGGGAGCACATTCATACAGACCTCTGCATTACATTTATGCTTCTAAGATGAGGACAGAAGAACTGAAACATGGGTGCTTATTTTTGTTACAGGGCTGAATGCATATCTTAAAACCTGAGTTATTCTGCTCACACTGTGCTGATGATGGGCAAGACAACATATAGCCTCGTGTCAGGGCACAACCAGTTTCAAATAATAGAACTGTGACACAGAAGGCAAGCCTTTCATTCCCCCCCCCCAGCAGCCTGTCAGCGCAATGCAAAGCTGAAAAGTCTGAAGTAATGAATGCTTTTCTGAATTATAAATGCTTTTTGGAATTGGCTTTCCAACTGACTACCAGCTATCTGCATGGAGCTACACGACATAGCTGGAGGATATGAAATACTGCAAATTTGGCAGAAATTTATTTCAAATGATTCCTGCTGAAATGAAGGTAGGCATCCTTTTTGGCACTTATGAATGCTGGCTGATTTTGAAAGTAAGATGCCCCAGAGTGTCTTTCTACCTACAAGGTGAACTTTGAGTTTTGCAAATCAGTCCTCCCACATGTACCTACTTCTCATGTAGTAACTAAAGAGAGCAACATATATTTGCTCAAGTCCTTCATGCCAAACGCTATGTATTGTATCACCTAATCTTTTACTGCGTGCAACCATCTACTGCACATGCAGAGTCACAGAAATCTACCATAAAAGATGTGTGGGTGAGAAAGACAGCGGGGGATGAGAGAGAGAGTGCAGATCAGGAGTAAAATGTTCCCGGTTCACCCGATCTGGTAGCAATGGCGGCGGGTGGTTTGGAGAACCGGTAGCAAAAATCCCTGCCCCCCCCATGCCCGATCTGCGCGATCATCATTTGCCCGAGCTGCGCGATCATCATTTTAGTAAAAAAAAAAAAACCTCTGATGATCGTGCAGCTCAGCTGGCATCGACAGAACCCTCTAAAAGCATTTTTTCTACAACCTCTTCAGCTGAAGAGGTTGTAGAAAAAATGCTTTTAAAAGGCTCCTCTGGAGATCCCAGCTGAGTTGCCTGATCATCAGAGGCTTTTAAAAGCTTTTTTTTAACAACCTCTTCGGCTGAAGTGATTGTAGAATAAATGCTTTTAAAAGTTAAAAAAAAAAGTTGGCCACGCCCACCCAGTTACATTACCCACCACCACCAAGCCACACCCACAGAACCAGTAGTAACAATTTTACATTCCACCCCTGGTGCAGATGTCATCTTTGGGCCATCCCTGAATTTCTAGAAGAATTTTGACCACACAATATTGTCCATATCTCCTCTGAAGTGATACTCCCCAGGTTCAAGATACATGTGGATAAGATTGAAATTAAGCATAGGAATCCTATTTGTTCTGGCAATTTTCTGTCATCTAAGCATTTGAGTTTTCTAAAATCTCAAAAGAGAGAAAATCTAGGATATTAAAATTATTTCTCCCTATTACTCCCTATTACCTATACATACATACATACATACATACATACATACATACTTCCCCTTAAATCTCTAGGACTAGAATTGCTCTATGATAGAATACTATTACCCGGAATGGCATATATGCTAATTTGAGAATAGGTTGAGGGAATGGAAATTAGGAGCAAGTGACCCCACGCTCTCATCCAACATGACAGCTGACTAAGTTCTCATTTTTCCATATTGGACTTCTTTATATTGGAAATTACTGGCCTTGAATGCCAATGAAGCAGCATGAGATACATACTGAAGAATTACTGTCTCAGAGATCAGAGATCCATTCTCTCTCTGGTGTTGAAGGAACCCTAAATAAAAGCAGTCTTGGTGTATTAAAGGATGGCATTCTTAAAAATTAAGTTTTAAATGTACTAAAAAAACCGACTTGTTTAAAAAAGCAGTGTATTTAGAGGAGTGTGGAAGAAGCTGAAGCAACAAAATGCATGACAGGCAATTCTTGAAAAATAACTGCCCGTACTGGAATTACTTTTTTGTCTTTCAAAACAACAGAATCTGAAAAAATGTCAAAGGTCATTTAAGTGTGATTCCTGAGGCATAAATGACATCTAAACTGAGGTGAAGCATGACAAAAATATGCTTCCCTATGTCTATGTCTGTGGCATATTTTTAAAAAATAGCTATGTCTGTGCTTAGACTGCACTTTACCCAAACTACATAGTTTTTGACTTGTAATACAATACAAGGGCAAGCATTATGGCATGGACATTTCTTCTCCGGTACAGGTTTTAATCCAAGTTGA
Source organism: Ahaetulla prasina (assembly GCF_028640845.1). Taxonomy (NCBI): domain Eukaryota; kingdom Metazoa; phylum Chordata; class Lepidosauria; order Squamata; family Colubridae; genus Ahaetulla; species Ahaetulla prasina. The sequence continues at coordinate 158,938,260 of NC_080541.1, forward strand.
AGAAAGTATCCAGTCTACTTTTGTTTGCAAGTGACCCTGTTCAGCTACCTCATAAGAACCATCGAATTAATCAAGGAGAAGCAATCCCAAGAATGATTTCACCCTTCTCCTGCCCACTTATTCAAGCATAGCCATCAAGCACAAATGTGGGTCTGAATGCCAATAAAGCATGGCTGGTTAATATTAATGTAATCAACGAAGAACCTAGTTTGAGTTGAGATGGGCATAAGTAGCATGGATTGGGTGATACAGCAAATGTTGCTTACCTTTCTGAAATAGTATCTGGATATAACTAGGACATGTGCATTGGAGCCTTGATTCCCATTTCTTCATTTTGCAGCTTGAAATACTGCCCCAAATTGGCTATTGTGATCCCCTGCCATTCAGAATCTACTTTGCAATTGATATGGTTTCTGTATAATACCCCTGTTTCAAGAGAAATGACATAAAACTTGAAGTCTTGGAATGAAGACCCTTCAAGATTCATTGCAACCAATTTGTATTGCATTTGACAAAATAAAATTTGTCACTGCCAACTCAAATGTCCTATTTTTTTTAAAAAAAGATGATAACTTTTGAACTATTGTAATGGATATACTTTAGTTTGTTCTGCCTATATAATAACAATACTGTTATTGTTTGTATAGTTTGTGTAGGCATGAATGTTGAAGACAAGTGCTTTTCTGAAGAAGCTGTCTGTCATTTCTTCTAATGATGCTACCAGAGCCAAGTTCAAGATTTGGCTTGACATAGTGGACTGAGCCACTGAAAGTATGGCTTCCAAATATGCTTAAACACAGTACTTCCCATTTAGTGACCACGATTGGGACCAGCAATTTTACACTAAGCAAAACAGTTAATAAGTAAAAATCATGACTGTGCTTATGAGCTTATTTCAGCATTCCTTTGCTTTATAGCAATAGCATTTAGACTTATATACAGCATCACAGTGCTTCTCTACAGTACAGTCTTCTCTAAGTAGCTTACAGAGTCAGCATATTGCCCCCAACAATCTGTGTCCTCATTTTATAGCCCTGCAAAGGCTGTAAAAATGAGGATTGATAATAAAATTTACTTTTTCATCTCCATCATAATCACAGTGGTTGCTAAAAGTAGCCGTCATTAAATGAGGCCTATCTGTAGCACAGATTTGATTCTTTGGTGTTCTCAGAATAATATGGTAGAAAATGGGTAGGTTGGTAACTGCAACATAAAATATAGCAAGTACAAACAAGATAAGTCTCAAATACATCTTAAAACTACAGTTCAGCAGTGTTTACAAGAAACAAGTATTAAACCCTAAGTATCTTGTCTTAGTAACTACTTATAGAGTTAATTTAAGATGACCTTACCCGTTTCTGTTTATTCAGGTAGCTGCTACTTTTTTGTAGACTTTCCATAATATTCAGAAATCCAGCAAAATAGGGATTGGAAGCAATTTCTGGTCTCCAAGAACAGAAAACCAATTGGCTTGGCCCTTTTTGAGAACTAAAAATCAAGTTGTCTTGCAGGACTTTTCATTGGATCTATTCCTCTATTGTCAGTGAATTTTATATAAGTGATCCTGTGTTTACAAGCTTTATGACAAGCTGATATTCAAGAAATAGAATTGAATTCTGTATTTCTGCTATTACACAGAAGTTAACAACACAGGAGGTCTTGCTGAAAAAAAAATTAGCAATTATTCCATATTTGTTAAGCTCCTTCCTGTCTTTGTGAATAAGAGTCCTGCTCTGCCATTTTAATTTTTATGTATCCTTATCATATCTGCTTTGTGAATCATATGTTTCAGGAATGAAGCTCTTCCAAGAAACTAATAAAATTAAAATGATGGCAGGAGTCACAACTTGCCAAAATAGATACCAGATGGATTCGCCACTTGTATTTAAGAGCATCACTTTTCTAACAATAATACCAAAAACTGTATTTTTACTATTCCTTCTGAGTTGGTCTTACAGACATTTCTGGGTATTTAATATTTGTCAATTGAAAACTTCAGGGAGAGAGATGATGACTCTATCTATTGGATCAGGCTTTGCCTATTGGATAACCTGAGAATTTATCCCGATGCACTATTGTATTTTGATTGTTGTGCCAAGAAATAGAATAGAATAGAATAGAATAGAATAGAATAGAATAGAATAGAATAGAATAGAATAGAATAGAATAGAATAGAATAGAATATTTGGCCAAGTGTGATTAGATACACAAGGAATTTGTCTGTGCTACAGAAGTTCTTCGTTGTACATACCAGTGGTGAAATTCAGCCAGTTCTATCCAAATTATGAGATCCGGTAGCAGGAGGCTCCACCCATCATGTCTCATCTTTGACCCTCTGAGCATGCGTAGAAGGCTCTGCATGTGTGTGGAGGAGGTGCGCACACTCACATTTGTAAACCGGTAGTGAAGATAAGTGAATACCACCCCTAGTACATACAACAGAGTAATAATAATCATAATAATGATACCAATAAGAGGGGTAGTAGAAAAAGAGAGACTGCCATCAGCGGGGCCATCTGAAGATGCCATCAATATATTATAAGACTATGGTGGCATTCTGAGTGTTGGAGATAGCCATAGTTTTTATACAAATAAAAAAGGTAAAGGTAAAGGTTCCCCTCGCACATATGTGCTAGTCGTTCCCGACTCTAGGGGATGGTAATCATTTCCGTTTCAAAGCCGAAGAGCCAGCGCTGTCCGAAGACATCTCCATGGTCATGTGGTCGGCATGACTCAATGCCAAAGGCGCACGGAATGCTGTTACCTTCCCACAAAAGGTGGTCCCTATTTATCTACTTGCATTTTTTTACGTGCTTTCAAACTGCTAGGTTGGCAGAAGCTGGGACAAGTAACGGGAGTTCACCCCATTACACAGCACTAGGGATTCGAACCACTGAACTCCTGATCTTTCAATCGACAAGCTCAGCGTCTTAGCCACTAAGCCACTGTTTCCCTCTATTTATACAAATATGGTCTCTTAAAAGAGATTCAAAACTGGAGCCACAATATTTTAATGTTAGAGCTATTCATAGATTGGCATTCAAAACAATATAAAGGAAAATCTCATACTGTCTTGTTTATGTGATGCTATCTTTGAATAATGTTTGATTTCAGCAAAGAAAAGTCAAGGCAAGAAGAGATGAAATGTGTTCAGCTCTATGTTCAATTGCAGTGCTGATACAAAAGAAACAATGTCGGAAAGGCAAAAACATGAACTGCAAGGGCTGAAAGGGTTGTACTCAGCTTGTACAAGGCAGAGGGTTTGGTGTAAAAGTATAGCTCCCCCGTTTAGAATACGGCTTCAGAACAAAATGGAAGATGGGAATTTGGTAGGCAGCTGAAGCTTATTTCTAATCTGAGAAGTCTCTTTCTAGTCCTTCTAAGTCAGACAAGATGAGAAGAAATACAATTTTTTTAAAAAATATTTTTGGTATTTCTAGGACAGAGAAAGGCAAGTGAGGTAAGGTTGAAAGTTTGTGTTGATACACTAATAGTCATGCACAATTCATTGATGTGCTATGTATATACTAAGTTTTGAAACTGATTCACTCAATAGGGGCCTTTTGGGTTTGATTGTTAACTTTTAGGAGTTATTTGATTCACATGCTGCTTTCAACATAAGGCTTCCACCCATTTTTTTAACTTGTTAGAACAGGCTACATATTGTTTTTTAAAGTTATGTATATATAATATAAACATAACTCTTGCATATAATTCTAACTGTTGACTATGACACATGGAAGATTGCTTTTTAAATTATACACCCATTTAAAAACAAACATCAAGTTATTTTCAACACTGAAAAAAATATATTCACAGTGACTGCCAAAACAGCAAATATACACTTTTTTGAACATCTGTTCTTAGGAAGACATTACATATCACATATTACATAGGCATAAAACAGATACATCACCTCCCAATATTCTTGTGTTATAGACATTTAAAAGGGCAGAAGAACTAGCATTGACATATATGCTTAATATCATCCATCTGACAGAATTAAACTTCCATGTCATTAATAGCACTGAGGCGGGTGCTTTTATATTTTACCAGTTAAAACAAAGAATTAGATGTTACCTTCTCTAAATGTAGAAAATGGGCAGAACTGATTCCTCCCCCCTCGTTTTCATCATACCTGAGAACATTCTACCTTAGGAGATCCAGAAGAGATGACATATTGCTCTACTGTGAAATATTTGATGGCATGTTTTGTTCCTCAACTGTTACCACATTCTGCCGAATGATGGGAACGATCATGAATCAGGGGATGGAGCAAATGTTGCTTCTGTGTTATTTGGTCCAAAGCAAGGTTTTAAAATGACTTGCCAGCACTGATTTTTATAGAAGAGATAAATGAAGAGGTGATTTGCATTTTGGAGGGCCTGGGGCAACACACGGCAATAGCAAATGGGCAGTCAGCATTTTTATATTGCCCACTTAAAATTTCAGTAGAGTGAAAATGAGAAACAGATAAAATAAAGGGAGTAGGCAGGAAGGTGGGGGAGAGAGAGTGTAACTACAGCAACAACACTCTTCCTAGATGGTTTATGTCCTTAATTATTATTCCTAAATAGGGTAATACTATCTGATTGGAAAGGAAACAGCTTGTTTTCTGAAGAATAGATCTTTTTTTGCACCACACGGTTTGCAGAGAAAGGGGTCTCCTGACAGATTTGAAATCTCTGGAACAGCTTTTAGACCTTTATCTATCTGAAGTATCAAATATGACACTATTTGTCCTTTGAGCTGGAAAATAAGAAATAATCAATGGAAATAATAACAAAACAGATCAGGATAATCACCTTTGGATCAAAAAGGTACATCGTTTGTGAGAGCTGATGTATTTTTCTCTAACAACCTGATCTCAATGGCACAGCAAGAGACAACTTTTTAATAGGAAATTCTAAGGTCACTATGGAAATGCAACTGAAAGTATGTTTGGGGAACCTCTCAAATGCTTGGTGAATATGCCTTAATGTTAAAGCAGTATGAAATTCATACAGGACTACATATAGGTAATTGGAGCCATAGAGTACTCAAAGATGAAATAGTCTGTGAACAACCTACTGTACCTGGGGAAATGATTTTAATATTGATATTTTTCAATCCTCCATGGAAAATCTAACACAAGAATGGACAGAAACCTGAAAAGGTGTGCAATAAAAGAAATTTAAAATTATGTTTCACAGCTCTGTTACACTTTTCATTCTATTTGCATTCAATTTTTACAAAATCCGCAATGTACTCCTCAAAATGGAAGCCACTGAATGGAAGCCAGGTGTAACACACTTACATTGTTATATAACAGATGACTATCCATGCTAAGAAATTCAGTCATGTCTTGGTCAGAAAATGAATTTCTCCAGGGTGTATCGTTTAGCTATATGCTACATTTCTCTATATCCAAATGTCACTTCTAGCTTGGATCATAAATGGTATTAGACTCTTGCTGGAATACCACAGAGGCAAGATCTGACAAATATCAGATAGGAGTGCTTCTGAATACTAGCTTTCATAGAATGTCTGCCTCATTGGAGTACTATAAATATTAGCTAGTGAGAAAATGATTTATTTCAATTTATAATTAGGTCAATTTTTTTTAGATGTGTGTGAAATGACTCTGCTCTTGCTCAATCTAAAGGTGCTACAACAATCCAATTCAATATAAAACCTTGACCTGAAATATAGGGTTGCTATCCCTCAACACTTCAAGTCAAAGCATCAAAATGTGCAAACTCAATTCAACCCCATTGGTCTATAGAAAAGGACTTCAATGCCACGTAAGAGCTGCAGGTGTGCACATCAGCCACAACACTGCCCCCATGACATCAGCAGGAGTGGATTGCCTTCATTTCTCCTCCTGAATCCCATCAATCTGCCCCATCGTGAGGCTTCTGGTTTGGTGACCTGAAAGTGCCATCTAAAAGATGTCTGCCCTGGGGTGTGACTTAGAAGTCTTACCTATGAACTGGGTGCTGGGAGTTGAAAAAGGTTAAAAATCTTTGTACTACACCTAGAAAAAAAGCCAGTTTCACTATTTTAAGTCCTTAATTTCTCACCCTAATTTTCTCATCTTAAAAACAGAATTTAAGCCCAATTTATTGTTTAAAAGGACATAAACTCAGCAATTGTTCAAGAATATGGAAGCAAAAGAATATAGAAAGGGGACATAAGGAAGGAACAAGATTTTATGGGGATTGAGGATATTCAATTACATTATATTCTCATTTTGATTATGTTTGAATCCAAATTTTATCTATATTTTATCTATATTGTTCATATATATGATTGGATTTATGTGTATGTGTTTGTGCACAATATATTCTAAATGAAATGTGGGCAAGTTCACATTTGCTGCTGTCCGGATAAAATGTTTTGGAAACCTATTTTATCCCGAAGAGAAAAGATGAATGTTTGTAGGAAACCTATGTACTTAATAATAGTGTATGATCATATTTCACCCTGTAGCTTCATGATGTTTCTGCATGGGCATGGCAAAGTTGACAAAATTCCTGCCAGTGGGTCTGACCTGGTCTACCAATTGTTTTGCTAGCCTTTGATGGAAACTTCTCCCAATTCCAAAAACTTAGGCCTAATTTTACCTGTATCCATCCTCTTCCTCCACTTCCTAGGCACACCTTTTCCAACTGCAACAGCCATTTGAAGCTTTGCTTCACACCTCCTCCCCATACACATGTAGCACCGCTTTGGATTGCTTTTCTCCCTGTTCTTGTTTTTTTTTTTAATTTGAATTTATATCCCGCCCTTCTCCGAAGACTCAGGGCGGCTTACAATGTGTTAAGCAATAGTCTTCATCCATTTGTATATTATATACAAAGTCAACTTAATTGCCCCCAGCAATTGTTGTGGTTTAATTCAAGCTGGCTGTCTGCATACTCCATAAGTAAGCTGTCATTAGACATATCAAATGATTTTGCCCTTCTAATTTCATATTGTTTATTCTGATTGCATTGTCTTCTCCAAACACATCTAGCAATTTTGATATATAACATTATCAGGCACAAAATGAAATTGAACAGTTCAAATACATCTTACATAGGGCACTGATTTCAGAGCCAAGACAGCAGAAGGCAACTTTCAGTTCTGCTAAATGCAGCATCAGTGGACCTCAGATTTCATCTGATTCAATTTTCCTCTGATTATATATGCCTCCTGTTACCCTTTCTACTACACATTTACTACATTCTTCCAAATGGCTCAAGGCTCTTCCTGTGATTTTGCATCATTAATCTTTTGTGTTATTCCCAGTTCATGGAAGATGGAATACAGAGAATGACTGGCAAGACGTCCACTGAGTTTAGTAGTAGTACATAGTTGTAGGACAAGAGTTTATAACCTGAAACTGCCAGAGCTTTTACGTAAAGGAAACATTTAAATAAATCAAATGATTAAGGCACTAGGCTAGAAGCCAGGAGATTGTGAGTTCTAATTCCACTTTAGACATGAAAGCCAGCTAGGGGACTTTAGGGCAGTCACTCTCTGTCTCTCTTAGCCCAGCCCACCTCTCAGGGTTGTTGTTGTTGTTTGGAGAAAAATAGGAGGAGTATTGTTTGTATTCACCACCTTGAGTTATTTATAAAAATAAAAAAGTTGCGGAAATGGAACAAATAAATAGATAAATAAATAAATATCTCTAGGAAGGCTGCACATGTTTTGAAAATGATTTAGAAGAGGTACTTCAGGCCTCTGCAATTGCAACATTGCTTTGTTTATCATTAAAGCAGCCCAAATTTTGCAGTCTTCTTAAAACAAATAATGGTAGAGAGAGAGACAGAGATAGAGACAGAGACAGACAGACAGACAGACAGACAGACAGATTATTGCTTTAATCATTTTCTTCTTAAAGTTTACGTGACTCTTTAAAGCAATAGATTTTTTGGGGGGTGGGTAAATGTGTAGTAGAAAGGGTAACAGGAGGCATATATAATCAGAGGAAATTGCAGAAGCCTGTAGAATTCAGATTACTTTTATGAAAGCAGAGATGTAGTTGTAGTTTTACCTGTAGGAGATCTGAAGTACTTTTTTTGAACAATTTTCAAAGAATGTACAGGTTTAACCCCCAGTCAGAATTATATCCCCTGTGATATCAGCAATAGCTTGATGCAATCTGCCAAATTTTACAGGGTGGATAAATATAATATAAATACAAAACATTTGGAAGGATATTTCCTTAGGTTTCAGCAGATTTTTTCTTCCGTTAAGAAAGATTTAAAATAAATGATTTTATCCTTACTAGTCAACAGGTCTAGTAGCATGAATGATGACTTGTGACTCCATTTCTTATGTGTGGCTTTATGTGTATTTATGTATATTTTTACACAGATCATAGCAACTGTCAAAAGTTTTTTACTAAGGAAAACAAGATTAGAATATAAATGAAAATATGAATAAATGTGTAACCAATACAATGGTGGCCTTTCTTTCAAGCAGTGGTCATTTTTTAATCAGGAAGACAATGGAGAAGTTTAGTACTAATAAAAAAGACAACTTTCTTTTCTTATGAGACACATTTTCACATTTTATTAGGTCTGAGATTGAAAATTGGCTATTGTTAAGGAATACTGACTTAGTGCACTGGTCTGTGAGATGAGATAAAGGTGAAATACTAAACCCACACACAAAGAATGTGTGAAAAATCGAAGTGATAAGTTGTTTTGAAGATGGTTGCTTTTAGAGTGATTGAGATACTGAATCATGTCTGTTGGGAAAGATGAGCAAAATGGAGAAAGCAATCAATTAAAAGTGAAATTGGAATCCATGTGCCCAGGAAGAACTATTTGAATACACATACACACATGAGAAATATCATGTCAACGTGTTGTGACTTTTCATTAATCCTAAGTGGTCTATAAATACAGTTTAGTGTTCAAGCAATCCCTAAGTGGGCTCATCTTTAATAGAGAATGAGAGAGATCTGGCAGATTCTTATTTGTTTTCCCAATGAAAGATGTTCTGTAAAATAGTCACAGCATCTTCCATGTGACAAAGGTGCCTTTGACCAAGTGGCAGCAGTATAAAAATCTTTTCTCACTTTCACAGCAATCCCATGAAATCTCAGTCATCTTTCCTGGGTCCGTGTACATTTTTCATTTCCCCTTCAAGGACGGAAGCTGGATTACATTCTGGCAGCCCCTTACGGACTTACTACTAATCCCGGGACTGAAAAGATGGTGCTGTATGGATCTCTTTATAGATGAGAGGTGGATGAAGTTCATAACATTAGGGAGGGCTAAATTTGTTTTATTTATTTATTTCATTTATTTATTAAATCTGCATGCTGCCCATCTCCCCTATAAAGTGACTGTTTTAAAATTTTTGTTTTTGTTTTTTAAATTTGGGAAAAGGAGAGACAACACATCACATAAACAAAGTAAAAAGGAGAGCGTAATAAACTCTTGTAACCAGTCAGACATTTACCATACTTTTCAGAGTATAAGATGCACTTTTTGCCCCCTAAAAGTGGGTGAAATTTGCCACTTTTACACTGTCTTAGACACTGAATGTTGCCGAAGCCCCTTCCACCCACCGGCCCCCACCCTTTGGCCATTTTCGGCCTCCATGCATTGCATTTTCAGCCTCCGCATGCCCCGTTTTAGACCCATTCCAGCCTGCGGGGATCGCCATAGCACATTGCTGCCGATCACCGCCTCCATGAATCACGTTTTCAGCCTCTGCATATCACGTTTTTTTGGCCTCCACGTGTTGCATTTTCAGCTGGTTCTAGGCAGCTGATTGGAGGTTTTCCAGGTGGCCGTTCCAACCACCAATCAGCTGTTCATGCTAAATCAGGCTGCGATAATGTGCTGAAGCTGACCAGGCTGTTTGCTGTTTGCTGCAAGGACACTAGCCAGATGAATACTGATGGATGCTGGGAGGCAGAGGCAGATTTTTTTTTCTTGTTTTCCTTCCCAAAAACTAATGTACATCTTATACTCTGGAGCATCTTATACACCAAAAAATATGGTAATTAAGCATGAAAAGATTTTATCAAAGAAGTTTTTAAAGAGAAGTATATTCCATACTGTCTGTTTGTAACAATCTATTTCATAAATTACAACTGTTCAAATTGTTTATTTTTCCTTTGAATACATGGGAGACACAATACCTGCCCCCCACTTACTAAAGGTGTCCGACTTTAGGGTGCTGAAACTCATCTCATTTTGTTAGCTGAGGGAGTCAGTATTGTCTGAAGATATTTTTCGTGGTCATGTGGTCAGCATGGCTGTATGCCAACAATGCATGGAACACTGTTACCTTCCCACCTATGTATCTACTCTGCTCACATTTGCATGGTTTCGAACTGGTAGATGGGCAGGAGCTGGGGAGGAATGGGAGCACACCTGTTTGCATGGTGCTCAGGTCTCAAACGGACTGTCAATTTTCCAGTTGACAAACTCAGTGTCTTTACCTGCTGAGCCATCATACACACACACACACACACTAACTATACAGCTCTAAAATGCTATGCTTCCAAAGAGAGAGAGAGAGACAGAGGGAGGGAAGGAGGGAGGGGGAAGGGGGAGAGAGAGAGAGAGAGACAGAGATAAAAAGGCAACAACATCAATATAATATAACATTAAATATATGAACTCCACAGTTTTAAAATCTAAATCCTAGCAGAAGTCAGGTATGTAGTCCTCAAAATGAACTTGGAACAAATTGTGACATTTGTTCATGGACACAAACCAAACCTGTCCATTATTTTTGTTCCTTTTCTAATAGTCACTCTGTAATGTTTGTTTTCCACAAATCTGGTTCTGACATAAAAGTGTCACCATAGGGTACTTGAAATCTCATACATCAACAAAACTGGAAGCTGCATGCTGATATATTCTAAGTGATGATTTCTAGCTTTCTGGCAAGGCACAGTCGTCACCCACCAAGGTTCAGAGTAGAGAGGAGCCAGTCTAAGCCCTTTTAAATACTGCATAACCTTTTACGTTTTCTACTCTGTGGGATGCTCAGACTGCAAATCCACAGCCACTTGAGCTGGAATAATCCCAGCAATATTCCATTGACCTCTAAGAAACCTTTTTTTTTTTTTTTTGGTGAAGAGAGTCACTTCTGATAGGGGATGCAGCCTGCAATCTAAACCCCATTTAGACTATCTATTAATTAGTATTCAATCCCATTGAAGCCAATGGGGCTTAGCCAGTTGAAACGTAATTGTCCCAGCTTCAGTTGTTTGCACAATGCATTCTTGATCTGCACTTCTGAAATTCAGCAATTTCAATTCTGTGAAGTAGGTAGGATTTGTTCTGAAAGTATACAGACTTGAAGAAAGAAGCCAAACATGCATTTTATAGTAAGAATGGGATTTGCTCTAAGCTCTGATATAATAAGGGATTCCGTCTAAAAACAACCATGTTCATTTTCCATTAATTCAAATGAGGCCACCTGGAAACACACCACCCATGTACAGTATTGTTGCAAGGAAGACAAGGTGTCCACCAGTAGTTTTCAAACAATCATCTCCACAGTTGTTCAGTCTACAAATAACAAAACATGGCATTCTGAGACAATATTACAATTTCTCAAAGCCACCCACAAACGTCTTAGCCCTGCATTATCACAATAATGCATCCATCTATGAGCTTTTCAATCAAAAAGGTCAGCAGTTCATCGGTTCGAAACCCTAGTAAAGGTATAGTGACCAGACGTCCCGCTTTTGGCGGGACAGTCCCGCTTTTTAATAATTTGTCCCGCATTTCAAGAAAGTCCCGATTTTTTTAAAAAAATGTTTTTTAGAAAAAGTCCCACCTTCAGAGGAGGAGGAGGTGGAGGCGGGGGAGTGGGTGTTACAGAGGCTGCCTGGAAGAGCCGAGAGCAGAGAGGAGAGCTGAGCCGAGAGGAGAGCCGAGAGCCAAGCCGAGAGGAGAGCCGAGCTGAGCCGAGCCGAGAGGAGAGTCCAGCCCCCCCCCACCACCACCACCATTAATGTCCCGCTTTGCCATCGCTGAAATCTGGTCACTTTAAGTAAAGGTCTAGTACCCCCAGCACCCCTTAGTACAGGGGTTGGACTAGATGACCTCTAAGGTCCCTTCCAACTCTGTTACCATTACTGTTTATTCCATTTATGAATTTGCAATCGCAGTTTCTTGGTAAGTAAATAACACAATGAGATTGTTTGCTTCAAAGGCTGAAGGAAGATGGTGATGATGATGATGGTGATGATGATTTTCTTAATGTGATTCCCAAGACTGCATGGACCTTCATGACGGAGGCCCACATCTCTTGGGATACAATACCAGCAGCACGCACTATTTTACCAGTCTCCTCAAATCGCTCCTGAAATATCTTGAAACAGAAGAGAATTCTGCCAGGCTTCTCTATTTCGTTTTTCTGAGGTGCTTATATTGAACAGCATTTTCTGTCTGTGGCAGCACCACAGACCAGATGAGTTATGACAAAGTTCTGCTCATTGGATCTAACATTTCATGGGAAAGTATAGAGGTGAGTGGGTGTGAATAGTTTGTTTCCAGTCTGTTTAGTTCTTCTGGTACTCGTCTTGCTTGGTTGGCTGTTTTTTTTTTTATCTAAGTCTCCTGAGGTCCAAACTGCTGTGTCTTCTTTTTTTTTCTGCCTCCCAGCTCTGTATTTATCCAGCTTCTGCTTAAGATACTATTTTGTATTCTCTTTCTTTTCTCCTGCCAGTCTCCTTGCAATCTCTCCTTCCAGCTTCAGCTCTTCTAAATCTGCTTTAATTCCCCTCCCCTTTTCACCACTTTAAACTCCTTTATACATTGTTGCTCCAATATCACTTCTCTTTCTACTCCTTGCCTTGCCCCATCCTCTCCCAATTGCAGGAAGAGAGATAATGCTCACCTAGGGCAGTGATCAATGTCTCAGAACTCTGCTTTGGTACCAAGACTCATATTCCCTTTTCCACAAAACGACAGAGTTTTTCCAAAGAACAATTTGAGAATAGAATAGAATAGAATAGAATAGAATAGAATAGAATAGAATAGAATAGAATAGAATAGAATAATCAATATACTATATCTAGCTTATTTCTCATTGCCTAGAAATACACCAAGCCTTTGGGCAGACTTGGGTATTTGAAGGCCCCCAGGCCACACCTAGGCCCGTATGAGGTCAATAGGAAATTATAAATCAAATTGGTGACCAAAACTGGATGCAGTATTCTAGGGGTGGCCTTATAAAGCCTTAGTAAGGCCACACCTAGAATACTGCGTCTAATTTTGGTCACCACACTATAAAAAAGATGTTGAGACTCTAGAAAGAATGCAGAGAAGAACAATAAAGATGATTATGGGCCTGGAGGCTAAAACATATGAAGAACAGTTGCAAGAACTGGGCATGGCTAGTCTAGTGGAGAGAACGACCAGAGGTGACATGATAGCAGTGTTCCAATATTTGAGGCCTGTCACAGAAAGGAGGGGGACAACTTATTTTCCAAAGCACCCAAAGGCCAGACAAGGAACAATGGATGGAAACTGATCAAGTAGACATTCAATCTAGAAATAAGGAGAAATTTTCTGACAGCAAGAACAATCAACCAATATAACAGCTTGCCTTCAGAAGTTGTGGGAGCATCACTGAAGGCTTTCAAGAAGAGACTGGACAGCCATTTGGTATAGAATCTCCTCCTTGGCAGGAGGTTGGATTAGAAGACCTACAAGGGGGTTGGATTAGAAGACCTACAAGACCTTCCAACTCTGTTATTCTGTATTCTGTAAATATAAACAAGTGCACACCATACACATAGTACAACTACATTGCTTTTATTTTGAAGGTGACTTTTTCCAATTTGCATACACACCTTCACAGTAATGTGTTGGTCATATTGGTTCAGCCCCCTGCAACAGCTCCAGTTTCTCATATGGGCCATTGGGAAAATTAGTTTCCCACCCCTGCCTTTGGGTTTACTTCTACATAGCAATTTTCATCTTCCCCACTATCCTTTCAGTTTTCTTTTCCATTGATTTCTGCTAAGCAAATCTATTTTGCACTTTAGGCACTGCATTGACTAATTATGTTGAACTCTCCACTGTATAATTTTTCTTAACCAACCTTTCATTATACCTGTCATGCCAGCGAACATTAAACAATTAGCATACAATAAAGATACACACACACACATACACTTACTTAAGATTCCTTTAACAATCAAATTGTCTGTTGTCAAAAACAGTTGGGAAGGCAAGTAAATTGAAATGCAGGTAGACTGAATGAAAATGCTCCCACACACAAGTTACTGGTATGGTAACTTTATAAACAGTTGAGTTATTCAGTTATCCACTATTGTGTTTTGGATAATAGCAAGTTATACACTGATTCTTAAATTTTGTTGCCATTTCAGGTATAACACTGCAATTCTCAATAAAAAAAAGGTGTTTCAGGTAGAAATGATCCATTTGTGTTAGAAATGTCATGCTTTCAATCTGGCAAGTAGTATGTGAATTTTCTATATTGGAATCCAAGACAGATAATGTGAATTCATAACTGTCTGTACCCCTAACCGAGCTAGAAAATCAATTTTCCAGTACAAATCCTAAAGTGTGTAAATCAAGAAGAGCTATCATAACATTTTCCTTATAGAATTCTATGCTGGATCCAAATTTGGCTGCCATAAATGTACAATTATAAGATGCTCTTTATGAGATATTGAATCCAGCAGGCACAAGGAATACAATTTTGAATTTACAATATGCCTTATAAATATGTATATCTCAATTACTATGGACACTGTTACTGTGGTCTCAACTTGAACACTGCTGAAAAACCTTCACTTAGTAGAATAAGTTGCTAAAGTAAACATTTATCATTGTTGCGAAAAACATTTAAGTCCCTAAGGACCCCAATGTGTAATGGTTAAATCAACCAGTTACTATCACAGTACATATTTAAAAATGAGTGAGGAATATTTATCATTCTGAATTTGGGGGGGAAAAGAGGATAGGACGAGATTTTGAAGTTGGACAGAAGAGAGAACCAGAAGGAACTAATGTCACCCATTAAAGAGAAGTATACTTAAATTTAATTTACTAATGCAGAATAGAGAAAAATACTTTAAAACTGGATGAATTGAAGAATAGTGAACAATGGACTCAAATGTTAATTTCAAGAAAGTGTATCATAATAGCAATAGCACTTAGACTTATATACCACTTTATAGTGTCTTACAGTGCACTCTAAGCAGTTTACAGAGTCAGCATATTGACCCCAACAATCTGGATCTTCATTTTACTGACCTCAGAAGGATGGAAGGCTGAGTCAACCTTGAGCTGCTCAAACTATTGGAGTAAGTAGTGAGTTGGTCTGCAGTACTGAATTCTAACCGCTGCGCCACCATGGCTCTTCTAATTTTTTTTTAATTTGCATTTATATCCCGCCCTTCTCCAAAGACTCAGGGCAGCTTACACTATGTCAAGCAATAGTCTTCATCCATTTGTATATTATACAAAGTTAACTTATTGTTAGATTGTATAAACAATGCTATGGAAGAGGAACAAATTCTACCAGGCACAATTGAAAGTGATTTGAAAAAACAAAAGGGTCTAAGAATGATCTGGAAAAAGATGGTATATTGAATATAACATTAAATCAGCTGATACCTTTTTGTTTTGTTTTGTTTTGAAAAAAACATACAAATACAATAAAAGAATGAGTTAGATAACTTGGATAACTTTTCTATTCTGGATGTACAAAAGAGACTTGTTAAAAGTTTTGAAGAATTTTGTGAAACAAGACAAAAAGAAAGAAAGAAAAGAAATCAAGTTTGAGGACATTGTTTAAAGGAATTAAAGACCAAGACTGTTAAAATAAAGGGAAAGAATGTAAAGTTTGTTTATTCAATCATTGATAATATAGAAATGTTGTTATTTCTGCTTGCTATCTCTTAATGGAATTTTGCTGACTAGAAATGAATAATGAGGCTTTAATGTTTTGTTTATAAATAAAATATTACATATGGGAAGAAGAATATATTTTAAGAAAAGGTGGTAGGTTGTTAAAATTGTTTACATTTATTGTGATAAAGGGAAAAGTTGCATATATAGAAAAATAAAAAAAGGAATGAGAAATATAGTAAAGGATGTGAGTGTGTATGTGTGTGTGTGTGTATTCTTTACTATATTTCTCATTCTGTTCTATTTTTATTTTCTTTCTATTATTCTTTCTTTTCAGCACTTTCTATATTTTCTTTTTAAATCTTATTTTTTATTTATATTAGCTCTTTTTAATTTAATAACATTTAATAAAATTATTTCCAAAATATATAAAATGATAATACAAAATTTCTTGAAGGAACGAGGATGAATACAGCTATGAAAAACAAACTATAGAAGCAAATAAGACATGAAACTTGCTTATTTTCAAGGCATTTACTTATTCTTTTTAAAGAAAACTATTTGCCCATTTTGAGAAGGCTAAAACCCAAGAAACCATGAGGTCTAGTTCCATCTTGGCAAAGTCACTTTTTGTCAGCCCTAGGCAGGAAGCAATGGCAAAACACTTCTGAGAAGAAAAAAATCCTTGACAAGAAAATTGCAGGGATTTGGCCAGGTAGCTGCCAAAAATCAGAAATGATTGAACGAATGAAAAAATATATATACAATTTTCTTAACCTAACAGTCTAAAAATGTATGCAGTTGGTTCTAAAGAAAATAATTGTTCAAAGTTTGATTATTTGTATGATAAAATTAGATTCTGCTTGGATTTTGTAAATAAAGGTTTCCAGGCAGATAAGAAAGGGAACTGTAGAAAACCTTTAATGGGCGTGTTCCCCAAAGAGAGTATTTGAATCAGGGGTGAAATCCAGCAGGTTCTGACAGGTTCTGGAAAACCGGTAGTGGAAATTTTGAGCAGTTCAGAGAACTGGTAAATATCACCTCTCGCTGGCCCCAGAGTGGAGGAGGGGGTGGGGATGGATATTTTGCAATATCTTTCCTCCAGGAGTGGGGAGGGAATGGAGATTTTGCAGTATCCTTCCCCTGCCATGCCCACCAAGCCATGCTTACAGAATCAGTAGTAAAAAAAAATGGATTTCACCACTGATTTAAATCAACGAGTAATGGATGGATACTGAAAGTTATTAATTTGGCTGAGATGGCTAAAATCTCAGCTTTTTTAAAAGACAATACGCAGGAAAGATATTTAATTGAATGGAAAAAATGGATTGATTATCTACAAAATAGATATCAGATTAAGAAATATCAGATTGCCTTTGAATAATTAGAAAGTTATTTTATGTAATGGGGAGGGGGTCTGGAGATGAAAAGCTTTGGATGTGGTTACTTGGATTGGAAGGGAAAATTTTATTCTATGTTTGGTTTATGTACAACAATACCTTGTGATTGACCCAGGAAGCCGGGGTGGGGAGGGGGGAAGGGGTTTTTTTGGGAGGGAGGGGGGAAAAAAGGGGGAAAAATGTTTTTGTTTTTTAAAACTCTTTCAATTAAAAAAATAATAATAATAAATCAACGAGTAATGGCAAGTATCCAGTGTAATTGCAACAATAATTCTATTTAACTGAGTCTTTTTTAGTCTATCAACTGATCTTCAGGGGTTTTTTTCCCCTGAATCTCAGTTTTCTCAAGTTCATGGGAGTTGACTTTCGAAAGATGGGCATGAAAATAAAGTATCGTAGACAATCTGTGCCCCACTGAGTCAACATTTCAGCAATATTTTTTTATCAAAACTGAATGATCGTGGGTGGACAAAAAAAGCAGTGAGAATGGGAGTGACATTTGGCTTCTTGCCAGCTTCCCCATTGAGTATCCTTGTGGGAAGTTGGCAGGGAGCCTCAGAAATCTTTCCTTCCTTCCTTCCTTCCTTCCTTCCTTCCTTCCTTCCTTCCTTCCTTCCTTCACAGTTTATCATTTTGCCCAATCAAAAGTTATATAGAATCAAACCAGGGGTGAAATGCTACTGGATTGGACTGGATCACATGTTTCAGTAGTGATCACAGCTGGTAATTCGGCAATCCAGCAAAGCTCCGCCCACCTGCCTGGGTGTCATTACTTCCTGGTTTTAACCAGGAAGTAATGTGTTTTTTACCTTCTCTGCATGCGCAGATTTGTGCGTGCATGTGACGCACGTGGCACATACACTCCCGAGCTGGTAAGAAAGGTAAGTAGATTTCACCCCTGAATCAAACAGATATAAACAGTTTTCGGAGTATATGGATTTCAGCCACAAAGTAGAACCTAAGGCTCCACATGGTGCTGAACTGGTGTTGCCAATGTCATAAGATGATCAGGATTGTAGTTCATCAAAACTGACATGCCAAAGATTCTCTTTCCCTGATTAAAGTTTGTACAGAAGTTGTTCGAAGAGCTAACAGTCCATGCTTTTTTATTCAGTAAAATGAAATTAACAGAATCAGGACTGTCATCTATTTAGTAACCCACACTAAAAAGGGATGCATGTGCCAGTTCCATTTTTCCTTTGAACCCGAAGTTCATTTTAGTGCTCTTTCAATATCAGTTTGTGAATCCAAAAGCTATTTGCGTGAAAATTCAAACACACTTCTGAGTGCGTAACTTTAATAAGCAACCCTTTTGAAAATGTCTTTCTTTTCCTGCCCTTTCTTCTCTTTTCGCAAGATAACTAGCAGAGGTTTTCCAATGTAAGCAGCAAAAGATCAAGCATCAGAAAACTATGAAATATATTTAATCAGAACCAAGTCTTCTGGGGTTACTGCCCTGCCCAAAGACCCTCAGTGGTTGAGCCACCAATGTCTATAAGTCTTAATAGCTGCATTTTAACTTCACTTGCCATTGAAAACAGCATGGGAAAGTTACTTAGGCTAGCACCAATGGCAACGTTACTTTGACAGGCCAAAGCACTAGAAGACTACAACTAAAACAGTTGCTTCATTGTTCAGTCACAGACAAAGGGATAGAAGCGTAGGAGGTTAAAAAAAAAAGAGATACAGTGAAAGCAATGTTTGTATCTTTGGCAAGTCAGCAATGACAGAACCGCCAATGACTCTTCTCTCCAAGTTGTACCAGAACAGCGAGCCAGCATGACTGTCCCCAAGGAGCCATGACTAATGATGCTGAAAAGAAAAGATCACTCTCTCTCTCATTCAGTACTTTTAACCTGTTTCAGAGATACTAGTCGGACAGTAAAAGAGATGCTTTTATTTTCTGAAGAAAGGAAGAGGAAAAAAGGGAACTGTGAGTATTATGTTCCACTGGTGTAGAAATAAATACAGATAATGGCATTTGCATGGAAATCACATTTTGTGGCTTAGAGCAGACAAGATTTATGGTATCTACACGACTTCATACTGGAAGATTTTTCATCTCTGGGTTTAAAGAAATCTGTCCTGGAATTTTGGTTAGATATTTCTCTATTGGTTTGTTTGTTATTATTTCTCACCTTTATTATTTTTACAAACAACTCAAGGCAGCTATCGTAGCCCCTTCCCTATTTTCCCCACAACAGCCAACCTATGAGGTGGATGAGCTGAGAGATTGGTCCAAAGTCATCCAATTGGCTTTCTTGTCTAAGGTAGGACTAGTACTCAGACTCCTGATTTCTAGCCTGGTGTCTTAATCATTAGATCAAACTTTGTCAGGCTCAAGAAATCAGGAACCAAAGTTGTTCAAGTGAGTACAAGTTTATTCCCTCCTATCTTTCTACAAGAATCTGAATTACTAATAGTGAAGGCGAATTGGTGCTAGATAAGAGTCAATGGAATTCAAGGAGGGCTGGACTTAGCTCTCTGGTGGGTGTGAAGGGACCCTAAATTGATGACATGTATTACCCCTTCCTCAGACTCAGCTTGGTCATATTATCCAAATACAGATTAGCTTTGATGCAATTGTTTTCCAATCCATGATTGGAAAAAATCTATGAATATACTATTTCTATAGATATATCCCTAGCATTTTCAGAGAGTGATGTAAAGGACTATGGAGAGGTATACAAGTCTAAGTGCTATTGCTATTATTTCCTATGTAGTTGTGATAGGTAATTCAAATGTCATTACCTATGAACACGGTCTAGGCCTGTGATGGCGAACCTATGGCATGTGTGCCAGAGGTGACACGCAGCACCCTCTGTGTGGGCAAGCGAACCGTCACCCCAGTTCAGCTCCATTGAGCATGCGTGTGTGCCTCCTGCCAGCCAGCTGGTCTTTGGGTCTCTGCCGTGCTTATGGGGGGGCATGTGTGGGGGGGCTGTACGCACATGCACAGAGAGGCAAGTCATGTGCGGGAAGGCCGCACCTGCATGAGCAGTGGGGCAGGGCACGTGCGGGAGGTGTGCATGTGCTGGGGGTGGGGCATGTGCAGGGGCCCGAATGCACACTGCATTTTGGGGGTTCTGGCGCACGTGCATTCATGCACGCATGCGCGTGCTTTGGCCACTCAGTTGGGAAAAGTTTAGTGTCACTGGTCTAGGCTGTGTGGATCAGTCTTCTTCTTAACTTTACTTTTATCCAATGGTTAGTTGATTTATTGCATTTTTATTCCACAGCAATCACAAAGATTCTCAGCAGGTTAGATAGAATATAAAAGGAGAATTTAAAACATCAATGGCAACATCCATGGAACTATCTAAAGCTACACCAAAACATCATAAATAACACTTATAAAAACAACACCAAGCCAAGAGCAACAACAACAACAAAAAAGGCAATACAACTGAAGTTAAAGATGGCATCATAAAATCAGGAGAAGGTTCTCTCGAACAACTTTGTCTTTAATAGTTATTCAGCTATCAACAACAACAACAAAAATGTTAGCCTGATTTCTAGCAGGAGGCTGCTCCCAGAATTGGCACTGCAAGAAATGGATCAGTGCCTTGTCATTTCATCCAAGTCCCCTGAAAATGTAAGTTTTGTACCATTTTTTCCCTGTTTTTTTTTGTTTACATTTATACCCCGCCCTTCTCCGAAGACTCAGGGCGGCTTACAGTGTATAAGGCAATAGTCTCATTCTATTTGTATATTTTTACAAAGTCAACTTATTGCCCCCCCAACAATCTGGGTCCTCATTTTACCTACCTTATAAAGGATGGAAGGCTGAGTCAACCTTGGGCCGGGCTTGAACCTGCAGTAATTGCAGGCTTCTGTGTTCTTAATAACAGGCCTTACCAGGCTGAGCTATCCGGCCCTTTTGTCTGATTGGTTAGGTGGGAATGGCTGCAAAAAGAGCCAGAGGTTCCAGAGTCCACAAGTCAAACCATAAGGGGCTTTCTAGGTCAAAGCCAGCATCTTAGTTTGTACCTGGAAACCAACTACCAAGCAGGTCAGAGTCTTAAAATCAACTGTACTTTCAACATTGGGAGCCAGTAAGTCTATTGGGAGCCAGTAAGGCTATTGTATTTTGGATCAAATGTAGTTTCAGAGTAGTCTTTAAGGACAACTCCACTTGTACCATATTACAATTGGGTGACTATCAGTGCATGAGTTGCTCCAGCTAGATTCTTCTGCCCAGTAACATTTGAGTTGAAACTGGGCAGAGAACCTTGCGTGTCTACCCATTCCATATACTGTGCCAGCAGGAATTATGAGTCTAGAACAGGGGTGTCAAACACACATCATCACGGTGGCATCACATGATGTATCGGGAGTTTTTTCCCCTTTGCTAAACCTGGCATGGACGTGGCCAGCATCCAGCCCATGGGCCTAGAGTTTGACAACCCTTGTCTAGAAGGACTTCAAAGTTTCAAAACTGTTTCCTGATATTTACTTATTATTCCACCTTTGATATTTTTATAAATAACTTAAAACTCCTAAAACTTCTTCTTCCTCCTATTTCTTTCTGTGAGATGGGTTAAACTGAGAGAGAGTTATGGGCCAAAGTACCCCAGCTGTCTTTCATGCCTAGGGTAGGTCTAGAACTTTCATGCTTAAAATGGGACTAGAACTAAAAATAATGCATGGTGCTTGTCCATCAAGGAACAACTCTGATGGTGGCATGGCATCTTATATATATACAACCATTCCAATTTACCAAAGTTCAGCTTCAATCTGTTCTCTCCCATCCAGACCGTGACAGTCTCTAGCCCAGTGTTTCCCAACCTTGGCTATTTTAACTTGCATGGACTTCAACTCTCAGAATTCCCCAGCCAGTATGCCTGGTGGAGGAATTCTGGGAGTTAAAATCCATACATCTTCAAAGGGTCAAGGTTGGGAAACACTGCTCTAGCCACT
Organism: Ahaetulla prasina; assembly: GCF_028640845.1. Lineage (NCBI taxonomy): Eukaryota > Metazoa > Chordata > Lepidosauria > Squamata > Colubridae > Ahaetulla > Ahaetulla prasina. Next base: position 158,960,416 of record NC_080541.1, read on the forward strand.
ACGAAATAGCCCATGGTAGCACTGTACAGTTGGGAAGCATCAGAATACTGATATTACCAAACTGTTGAGTGTCTTTTCCCAGCAGTATAATATAGATGTTAAAAAAAAGAGGGAAAGAGAACCACTCCCTTAATGTCAAGGCCATTGTGCACCATAGTTCACATTCTAACAAAGCTGCTCTAGCTCAGAGGTCTCCAACCTTGGCAACTTCAAGACTTGTGGACTTCAACTCCTAGAATTCCTCAGACAACTTTGCTGGCGGAGGAATTCTGGGAGTTGAAGTCCACAAGTCTTAAAGTCGCCAAGTTTGGAGACCCCTGCTCTAGCTGAATCAGTGATATCTCAGGCTGAGGTGATACCAAGTCAGGAATCACTTGACGCTGATCAAACACAAACCATCAGAACAGCTGGAGCAACAACTGGAGATGATGATGCAAGGGTCTCCAAGCCCTTAGACTAAGAGAGCAGAACTAAGATGCTCAATGAGATTTCTTGCCAAGCAAGGAAGAATCATGATTACAAGAGGTAACCCTGAAAAGTGTTACTCTTTTAGAACCAGTTATCTAATTTCCTGCTGTAGTGTGTTATCCTTGTGACTCTTGATTATAAAACTCTGGCCTTGGAATGGTTGACTCTGAACTTTGGATTGGATTTTCACTATTTTTCTGTGTGGTACCATTGAAGATTAAACCACTCAAGCAAGCTTTCTTTTCCAGAGACTCTTTACATTTCATTTCTTTTCTTGGCTCGTGTTATCTATTCAGACTTGAGTAACTTGCTATTATCACCTAGCAACTGAATGTGTGTAAATTTGAAATCTGAAACAGGATAAGGACCTCTCTTCCCTCACCACAATTAGTAACTACCTTCTGATAGAGTGAAACTATTGTAAAATAATGCTCCTACCCACAATTTCTGCAGATAGTGCAATAAGACGCTGTGGTTAATGCTATGAAAAACTGCAGAGAGGTTCAGTAGGACCAAATGGTGCATTATTGTCATGCAGGTCTTGACATGGGTCGTTCAAGACAGTGGCCAATATCATCTTCATCCCAAACCCAGGCCTAAACTTAGACTGAAAAGGCTCCCAATAATCCACTTCCTTTAAAGTGATCTGAGACCATTAACTCAATAAGATACTCTACAAAGGAAGGTCGAAAACCCGGCCAATCGTTATCTAGGAATGGCATCTTTCAACACTGTGAGTAATTCCTACTTCCTATGTCAATGTCACTAATGAGGCATTGACAATTTCCTGGATTCAAATGGGGGGGAAAAGTCAGGGGGGGAGAGAGAATGCATTTCACCACTTTTGGAGCAGTTTTATAAACGGATATGCATGCAGTCACTTGAATTCAGCGCGAGAAGGAGTAATGTCTTCTATCTGAACTACTATCTGTGCTATTTGAACCAGAGGGAGCTCATTTACCATCTGCTACAATTTCAGATAGAGATAAGATAGCCTTCCTTTTTAACATGCTAGAGTCCTGGGGAGTTATTGTATTTCTAAATGCTTGCTGTCAAAGACCAGTTCATAAAGTAGCATTGCTAGGGAGAGGCACAGAAAGCAATCATAACCTCAGTTGCTAGATGGAAAGAAGGAACAGAAAAAGAAACTAGTACTACCTCTTCCTGAAATGATCTGACAAGAAATGCAGACTCTCATGAATGAATAATCCCAACCATTATAAAGTAACAGCAAAGGGAACCTGAACATGCCAGGGGAAAAGCTTTGTGATGTCCTTGATCATTACTTCCTATTTTCTTATTGAATGGAGGAATAATTTAAACCGGGGCGTCTGCTTCACTTGCCTTCTGAAGTGACACTGCTTGCTGTATTTCACACATTCGTGAAGAGGTGAAAAACTTCTTCATCTGATGCTCCTCTAGCCTCTGCATATTGATGTCTTGCGTACCCCAGAAGAATGACACAACAGGGTATATATTCAGAGTTCCCGGCTAATATAAAATATCTGCGAAGTGGGAAGAGACAGTAGAAAGTGAATATCTCTAGTTCCTAGCCTCAAAGTAAAGGTTCCCCTTGCACATATGTGCTAGTTGTTCCTAGGGGGCGGTGCTCATCTCTGTTTCAAAGCCGAAGAGCCAGCGCTGTCTGAAGACGTCTCCGTGGTCATGTGACCGGCATGACTAAATGCCAAGGAACATGGAACACTGTTACCTTCCCACCAAAGGTGGTCCCTATTTTTCTACTTGCATTTTCTACTTGCATAGGTTGGCAGAAGCTGGGATAAGAAATGGGAGCTCACCTAGTTACGCAGCACTAGGGATTCAAACCACTGAACTGCTGACCTTTCCATCGACAAGCTCAGTGTTTTAGCCACTGAGCCACCACATCCCCCAAAATAGCCTCAAAATAGCCTTTCCTAAAAATATCTGGTTCCCCTTTTCCTTTCAATTCTTTGCTTATTATCCCATCCACTGATAAGTGCTCTTGCTGGGTTACAATTAAAAAAAAACAAAACCCAAATCAGAGCCAAGGATGTTGGAAATAAACCAACAATTAAATGGCTTTTTGAAAAGTGTATGTTTTAAAGCTTTTGAGAAAGTTAACAAAAGAGGGATGCTCCTTAACTAAAGCAAGCACTTCCTTCTAAAGAATTAGTGCAGGACCTGTGCATAACCGGCTATTATCTCAATAAGAGGCAGGTAGAGTAGAAAAAGAGGCTTTGTCCCAAATAACCTACATCACAGGCACGTAAGGCTTTCAGAGTAATAACAAGCTCTTTGCATTTTACCCATATGGCATGTGTGGCTACAAAATGCCTTGCCAGTATGAAAGATCACTCCTAGTCCCTTTGGCTTGCAAAGAAGAATCAGGTTTACGACGCAAAAATAAAATTGATGCTGTAATTTTATTAATTTTATTCTATTGTGTTGGAAAGGGTTGGAAGTTAATGCTTCCCCCACCCTTCTCTTTCCACCTTCTCTCTCTCTCCACCCCCTCCCCCATTTTTCTATCTTTATTTTCATAGGTATTTTATATTTTGGTAATTTTAATAACATTGTGATTTAAAAATCAGATTTACGTAGTGCCACCCCTCCTCTACTCACACATATTCTTTCAAAAGATAACATCCTCCATTTTCTTTTGGTTTTGACTGGCTTCCAGAGGCCAGTCCAAATCCATGATGTGTTTTTTTTTATATGGAAATAGAAAGGAACAAGATGAAATCTAATCTTTTTGAATTGCAATCGCAAGGAACAAATGTTTCTAAGTAATGTACAAGAAAGGTTATTTTTCCCACCTAAGACATAGCTGTGGAACCATTCAACATCAATTACATGTTGTTTGGGATTTTATAGTCCTAATTCACTAAACATTTGGCCAGCATATAGAAGTCATGGGCAGGTCATCCCAGTTTGCCCAGTGGCTTTTTACTTCCCACTGCGTTGAAAGGAAGAATAAGCACTGTGCTTTTTGCGTAAGCCAAATAATCAGCCCACATGAGAAGGACACGCTTGGCAGAAATATCATACTAAATGAACTCCTTTTTGGTGACAAGGCATTCATTTAAATCATCCACTTCTTCTAGTTCAACGCACAGCGGTGAGCATTTTCATACAACTATTAAAACCCATCTGTTGAATCTGCAAGCCGACAGTCACACAAGACTTCAGGGAAAGACCGAGGTGAGAGCCTCATTAGAAAGAGTTGTATAGGGGGGCGGGGAAAGGGGGACTGGAAGGTACAATTCACTCACTCAATCATCTGGGTAGCCACAGGATATCTTCACAAATGGGATGAAGTCATTAGAAAGAGCTGACTTGTGCCGCCTGTTTTGCTCAGGGTGGGAATTGGTGCAAACAATTTCTACTTCGGTGCTCAACCCTTCCAAGATCTCCAAAATTGGATCATATTTATGCAACAAATACATTTTGGCAACCTGATTTGAAATTATTTGGATGGACTGAGGAAGCTTAATAGAAAAAAAAAAGAAAATGATTCTTCTAGAATAGTGGGTTCCAACGTGGGGCCCATGCCCCACCGGGGGACAATTTGATTTTTAATGGTGGAATATCTCAGTTTTGGGCTCAGTTGTGGTCGTAAATTGAGGACTACTTGTACTAAAAACCTACTTGTACTAAAAGCAATCATATAGAATGTTAACAGGAATTAAAATCCATTAAATTCAATAGAAATTCTATATAGTGCCATGTAGGAACTATTTACATTTTTGTGGAATGGAAACAGTTGAAATTCTTCTCCGGGTAATGAGAGGTTATGCCAATAGGCCCTGTCTAAAATGTAAAAATAATACAACAACGTTATTATACTCTAATACCTTGTTGTAGGTCTCCAAATCTGTTCAGAAGATAAGGTAAAATAAATGGACTCCTTGCATATTTTGGGACACTGCTCCAGCCACTTTCCCTGAATTTATGTACAATTAGACATTAATTAATGCAGTGCAACATTTTAACACAGTGTAGATGCATGTAGTCAGTGTTAAAATTCCCAGTCCCTAATAGTTTTGGGTTGTTGGGTTGTTTTTGTTTTTTGTTTTTTGGCGAGATGGATTCTAATAGTTCTAGGCATAAAGAAGTTAATACAAGTTATGTGAAAGCACTCTCATCTAACAGCCGCATTCCCTAATGAGCTGTCAGTTCTCTCAAACTAAACAATTAAAAGGAAATATATGTATGCTACATCATCTCCTTTGGAAGACTCCTCCTTGCATTCTTATGTGTGAAAAGCAATCAGGCTTTAATCCATTAAAAAAGAACCTTTAAGCTAGATTTGTTCTCCCCAACTAGCAGGCATTAACATTAATTAATTAATTTTAATTGTTTTACAATAATTCAACAGTACGTATGCTAAAAATTGTCATAAAAAATACATTCCTGAACTCTTATTAGAACTACAAATATATATCAGCCTAGAAACAGCAGAGAACTGGAGGCTGTAATCTATGACTACTTATTTGGGAAATGAATGAATACTGAATTTATTAGGACAGATGTAGGATTAAAATGCTCATAAAAGAAATCTTGATGATTTGGAAAACAGGCATTGATCATGCATAATGAGAAAGGCACAACGTGTGGCCTAGGGATCTATGGCTACAGCCCTCAGAATTCTTCAAAAGTTGTTACTGTTGTATTTTTTTAATGTGACAGAGGAAAGAAATGATTAAACACACAACTGGAGAGTTGCAGTATTAAACATTTAATAAAGTGTGAATGAAATTAAAACAAATATTGTTTAAGCACATTCCACTGGCTAACATGAGATGCATCCCTTGGCGCAGAAAGAATTATGCATCTTGGTTTAGCTGCTGAAACTATTGGTGAATTTTGTCACTTTCTGCTCAACAGTGCAGGAACTGTTCTTGGTCCTGAAATATTTCCCATTTCACCACTTCTTGTAGCCTTCGCAGACAAGATGCAGGGTTCCTCAAGGAGTTCCACTAAAAAAACTGCCTCGGTGAAGATTCTTCAGTGCCACGGTATAAGTGCTAGAGCAGGGGTGTCCAAACTTAGCCCCTTGAAGAGTGGTAGACTTCAACTCCCAGAATTCCCCAGCCAGCATGAGGTATAAATATGAGTAAGTTGCTGGCTGGGGAATTCTGGGAGTTGAAGTCCACCACTCTTCAAGGGGCCAAGTTTAGACATCCCTCTGCTAGAGGGTACCAAGTGGATTTCTAAACAATGCAAGTTTGGTCTAATGCAGAATAAAAAACAGGAGATTTGACTTCAAGACCCGTTTAGCCATGAAAAGCTGATTAATGATTTTGGGCCAGTGACTTCTCAGCCCAACTCATGACATAGGGTTGTTGTTGTAGGGAAAGGACTGATTGTAAGCCAACCAAGGTCACCCTGATGGGTGGCCAATAAATTAAATAGATAGATAGATAGATAGATAGATAGATAGATAGATAGATAGATAGATAGATAGATAGATAGATAAACATTCACTGCCTGGAATTATTTGTAAATATAATAAAGTTGGGATATCAATCAATAAATATGTTTACATTACCAAGATCAAATACCTGACTTTCTTGGGTTTCAAGAAGAAGAGGAACTTCCCTGCTAGTTGGTGTGTTGTTACTTCCCCATATATTAAGAGATGTGTGAAAGTGTGCTAGAAGTACACATGCTTGTTTCTTTGATAAGGTATGTAGGCATGATTAACGAGTCCTGTGGATGCATTTCACCAATAAAGTAAGCTCACATGCACTTTGGTATGGAATAATTTATCATCCCTAAAATTCCCAGTAAAAAACTCAGCAAAGCCTATCTCTGAAATCTCTTTATTCAACGACTCCAAGACACCCAAAGGTGAGTTGACCTTTTGAAAGAGAAAGCTAAACTAACTTACTCTTCAAATATTTTTATTTTGGGCATCTAATTGGGAAGGGAGAGGTACAAATGAGTCACCTGCTTTACAAATATAATTGATTATGTAAGTGCTAATAATTTAATATGTCTCTTAATAGGAAGCAAATGATCAAGTGAAAACAAAATTGTTCAATCAATAAAAATACCCTAAATTGCTTGGAAACTGAATTAGATATCCAGAACTGGCGGTGTAAATTTAAGGGTTTAATCAATGGCCCAGTGGATGATTGGACTGATGTCCTAAGCAGAGGTGGTATTCAGCAGGTTCTGACCAGTTCTGGAGAACCAGTAGCAGAAATTTTGAGTAGTTCGGAGAACTGGTAAATACCACCTCTGACTCGCCCCGCCCCCATCTATTCTCTGCCTCCCAAGTCCCAGCTGATTGGGAGGAAATGAGGATTTTGCAGTAACCTTCCCCTGGAGTGGGGAGGGAATGGAGATTTTACAGTCATGCCCACTAAACTACACCCACCAAGCCATACCACACCCACCAAGCCATGCCCAGAGAACCGGTAGTAAAAAAAAATTGAATCCCACCACTGGTCCAGGTGAATTGAACCAGGTGCAATTCAGAAAACTCACACAATGACAGAAGTATGATAGTTGTTCCCTAGTCACTGGTATTTGACTATCTGGTGACAAGTGACCAACCTTTTAATGCAGACATTATATGATAAGCAATTTCCCAGCTTTCAGTTTAAGGCTTCTAAAGATAGATTCATGATCTTTCCATTCTTTTAACTAAACTGTTCCAGAAACAAAGATATTAATGCCACTTGACACCTTAAATAACTATGCAATAAACTACAGAATTTTAGTACTGCTCAAGTCTTTCTACATACTTCATTGAAAGCCAAGGAAGCTGCATGCATTAATAGAATTCTAATGGCTTTTAGGATAACATAGAAGGCGATTAAATGTGTTTTGTTGGTTAAATGTTTTTATAGACTAGACTTTAGTTCATTACACTGCATACGTTCTTCTGCTCGTGAATGGCCTAAAGTAAGCATCTGCCTAGTCTTCCAGCTGACCCATTGAGGTCAGAAAGGAACACCCCACACAGAGACTGTCATGACCTTCCTGGAATAATGAGAGGGTAGAATCCTATCAGCTGATACACAGTCGCTGCTCTTCAATTAGAATATTTAATTTCTTTCACACAATTAGCTTCATCAATTTCTCAAACACAATTAGAGTCACATGAAAGCAAGCATGCAAGCATTGCTTCCCCCTCTGGGCCTAACAGCAGACTTTTGAGGAAAATGGCTACGGGAGAAAGCCTATTCTATTCTTGCTAATGTTTTGCATAATTGTAATCTCTTGATTATTATGAGTTATTGATTGCACTAGGGATCATTTAGGCCTTGCTCTATTTTGTTGGGCGGGGGGATGATTTGCTTCCCTGAGGCCCAGCCACTTGTATACTCAGCCTCAAATTCAAAAAAAGAAACCCTACCATTAGTAAACAAATCTCTTTCTCTCTCTGACACATTCAGTGATACACTATACCACCAGAAAGCTTCTTCCAGCCTTTTCACTGAGACTGAGTTACAACTCCAGAAGTGTCATAGATTGGCTACCATGCTTTGTCCATCCAATCACTCTGGCCAATCAGGATAAAATCCTCTCTAAGGTGGCTGATAATTGGGTGGAATGCAACAGGGCCTTTGCATATTCATTTTTTTCCTCCTCTTATCACAAAGGAGTGATTAGATTAGTAAAGTCCAGTTAGCATTAAAATGTTAGATATGGATCTACAAGAAGGACTGCACAGTTTTTGTATTCAAAGTTAAGATTTTCCTAAAGTTTTGCTTCTCTATTTTTGGTAATGGTGTGACTCTTTCATATCTCAAAGGTGTTGTTTCAAGAGGCAATTGGACTTTCTGGTTTTTTTCTGTGAAGACGTTTTACTTCTCATCAAGAAACTTGGATGAGAAGTGAAACGTTTTCACAGAAAAAAACAGAAAGTCCAGTTGCCTCTTGAAAAAGCATCTTTGGGACAACCATGACCTGGATGACTGAGAATCTCCATAGACATGTGACTCTTTCAACATCCATTTCACAAATGCTAATGTTTAAAGGATCATAGAACTGGAAGGTCTATTGGACATCATCTAATTCACCCTCCTGTCCAATGCAGGAATCCTTACACTATCCCAGATGAATGGCTGTACTTCTCCCCACCCCTGAAAACCCCCACTAATGAACCATCCAGAAGGCAGATTGTTTTTAATAGTATGTGGGAATGACCCTGAGTGACCGGAAGAAGAGCCACCACCTAGACAAAAGACATCTCAGTCCATAGAAGCAAAAGGCAAATGAGAAGCATCTGAGATGGGATTTCCCTCCCTATTTTTCTGAAAAGTAAAGGTAAGGGAAGAGAGAAATCCTTTCAGACTTGCAAGATTCTGTTAGTGTAATCTTGCAGTAAAGGTAGGATTAGTACTCAGGGGTTGTATGTCTACTTTGGACTGTGCTTAATGGCAGTGGTGGGTTGCCACCGGTTCGGACTGGTTCTTGCGAAGCGGTAGTAAAACCAGGGAAAGGCTCCATCCACCAACCCCGACGTCATCAAGAAGCTTCTGCGCATGTGCGATCCCGCTGTGAACCGGTAGTAAAGGTAAGTAAAACCCACCCCTGGCTGAAGGGTACACTGCTTAATAGCTCTTACCATCAAGAATTTTTTTCTTATTTCTATTTTGGGAGAGGACTTAAAGCTCAGCATTTTCTTCAGGGGCTCCCTTTTATGGAATTGCCTACCATTGTATAAAAGATTGGCACCCTTACACCTCACACTTGGGAAATAATTTAAAATTATGTGTCAGCCCTGGAGGCCATCTTTTTTCTTTGGATCTTCAGGCCTGCCACACTTCGCAGATGGGCATGCTGTGGGAAATGGATGGTGACAGGTGAGATGTATAGCCATAACAATAACAACAACATTCTTTCACTGGGAGTCAAGGACATTCAACCTGCACCTGGAAAGGCGTGACTGGGAAGCTACTCTGGTTAGGATGGTGGCCTGATTGGACCATGTGATGGACATGTGGGTGCAAGGGAAGGGACTTGGATTTCCTTTGGGGTGGGGAAAACCTAGGAGACTTCAGATTCGGGTTTTCCCGGATGTACCAATATGACATCTCTAATAAAATGGAACTTTGAGGAAATACCTGCATCAGAGTCTTAGTTGTTACTTGGAACCCTGACATTAGGCTCTTTTCAATGAGGATGCATGTGCCTGAGGTGTGCCTGAAGTGAATGGTGACACAATGAAAATGTAATGCTATTAAAGGATATTTGAGATAAATCATTAGAATGTGATTTATTATATTATTGGATAGATTCAGTTACAGTATTAATGAATCCAGCATTGGAAGAGCTGAAGGACCAGGTTAGGGATAGCTCTTCATTGGAGAAAATTTGTGTTATTGCTAAGAGTTAAGTAACAATGACTTAATGGCATGTAAGCATCATCATCATCATCATTTATTTATACTGATTGTGATTATATTGCTTTATTTTATACTGCTTGGATTTGCATTGATTGAAGCAGCATGAAAGCCTTGACATGAATACAGGTAGTCCTTGACTTATAATCACAATTGAGCCCAAAATTCCCATTGCTAAGCAAGACCGTTGCTGTGAATTTGCCCAATTTTACAATGTTTCTTGTCAAGTTGTTCAGTGAATCACTGCAGTTCTTAAGTTAGTAACATGCTTGCTAGGTGAATCTGGCTTCCTTGTTGACTTTGCTTGTCAGAAGGTCACAAAAGGTCATCACTAACTCCAGGACACTGCAATTGTCATAAATACATATCAGTTGCTAAACATCTAAATTTTGATCAGATGACTATGGGGTGGTGCAACGGCATGAAAAACAGTCATAAGTCAATTTTTTTCAGTGCCATTGTAACTTTGAACGGTCACTAAACGAATGGTTCTAAATCAATGACTACCTGTAATTAGCCAAGTGCATAAATAAATGTTGGAAATATTTTTTTTCTGACAGTGTCAAGTCCTATGCCTGAGCATAGATCATATGTACCATTTCTTGTTAGATTTATAACCCACCTTTATAAGTCAAGGCAGTGGGAGGTAGATTGGGCTGAGAGAAAGGGCAACTGGGCCAAAGTCACCTAATTGGTTTTCATGCTTAAGGGAGGAGTAGAACTGCTAGTCCCCTAAGTTTCCAGTCCCGTAGTTTAGCTACTACATCAAACAGGCTCTTTTGTACATCTTAATATATCTCCTTCTGAATTAGTAAAGGTAAAGGCAAAGGTTCCCCTCGCACATATGTGCTAGTTGTTGCCAACTCTAGGGGGCAGTGCTTATCTCCGTTTCAAAGCCAAAAAGCCAGCGCTGTTCGAAGATGTCTCCGTGGTCATGTGACCGGTATGACTCAATGCCAAAGGGGCACGAAACGCTGTTACCTTCCCACCAAAGGTGGTTCCTATTTTTTCTACTTGCATTTTTATGTGCTTTCAAAACTGCTAGGTTGGCAGAAGCTGGGACAAGTAACCGGAGCTCACCCCATTACACGGCAGCACTAGGGATTCGAACCTCCGAGCTGCTGACCTTTCAATCGACAAGATCAACATCTTAGCCCCTGAGCCACCGCGTTCCTTTACCTTTACTGAATTAGTACGGCATGGCTAAGATGCTGTCTTAGACCATGTCTTAGACCGAGAAAGATACCTTCTCAAAGAAAATCTCTAAACAGAGGTCAATCTAGCTCACATCTGGGCTATAATTCTTGCATGAATGTCTTTTTGGTATTACAATTCTGAGCCCCTCCAAACTTGTTTATGAAGCAGTCCTTGCTTTCAAGAGTGAAGTGGAATTGCTGTACTGCTTTGCTTCTTCTTGTGAGGCCTCTTCAGCAGTTGCAATAACTGAAAGAAGCTTCCAGGCTTGTAAAAAGCCTCTTCCAGCAACTGCAACTGTTCAAGGCTTTGTGAAAATGCAAATTGTCTCGTTAGGCCAGATCATGTTGTCTCTGCCTCAGTGCAGTGAAATTACATTGCCTTTATAGAATGTAACTCTAAATCAGGAGCAGTCCAAATCACCAAGCAGAGACTTAATGTAATCTATTTTTGAAGATTTTTAGACTGGGGGAGAGTTTTATCCAATTTCCTTTTTTCATAACCATTTTTAAAAAATGAGTAAAATTATCTTTAAAATTGATAGAAGAGGCTTTTTTTTTTCATTTTAATGACATGAGAGAAAATTGATAGATGTGTCCATCCCTTGAATTTTTGATGGTTTAAAAAAACAAACAAACTCTATTTTCTGATAAAATGATTCATTTTTGTGTGTGTCTGAATTGTTATCAGTAGTTAGTTACAATTTTTTTTAAGTAAAGCTGAAACCTCTGTAATATACACTGCGAGATTTGCTATAGTTCTTCTTGCTTTATAAATTATGTGGTATTTAGATCTTTCTAAATCTTTCTATTTAGATCTTTTTTTTCCCCCAAGATGGTGCAGACGAAGGCTGCCTCGGTGAAATGCTCTCTAATGGTTTCTTTATTTCTAATTGTTCTCTGCGACTCACTACAGATTTCCTATTCACGAGACCATCTGCTAAAAGTTAAGCAACATTTCTTTAAGGAGCAGCTTTCTTTGATCTCACCCCACCCACCCACCCGCCCTCTTTACAAACACGGAGGAGATTCTAACATAGGAGGAAGCAATTCCCCCGGAGCCATGGATTACCAAAAAAACCAAACGACGGAAGCGGCGGAGAGGTAAATGGGCTGGGATCTTAAACAGATTAAGAAATCGCAATAAAACTCCTCTGCCTTCAATTTTCCTAACAAATGTACGTTCACTTGCAAATAAGATGGATGAAATACTCCTCTTAAATAAATACTATTCTGATTTTGGCAATTCAGCAGTCCTATGCTTCTCTGAAACCTGGTTAAATGAATCAATTGAAGATAGCAGCCTGAACATTCCAGGGTTTCAGATTGAACGATCAGACAGAAATACAGAAACATCTGGTAAAAAGAAAGGAGGAGGCTTATGTATAGTGACCAGACGTCCGCTTTTGGCGGGACAGTCCCGTTTTTTAAAAATTTGTCCCGCATCCCACGGCATTCTGAAAAAGTCCCGATTGAGGCTTCCTGCGGAGGCGCCGAAGGGGTGAGGGTGCATTTTGCGGCATTCGTTCATTTTAGGCAGAGCCGAATCTCCCCCCACCCAGGAGAGTGAGCGAGGGTCCTTGGCTGACCAGGAGGCAGAGTTTTCACGCAGTCAATTTGGGCTCCACTTTGCCTCTTCCGACGCTGCCTTGGCAAACCTGGGGCGGGTGGGGAGGCAAAGGAGCCCCCAAGACAGGAGATTCCTTCCAAGGGAGCGGCGAGGAGTTGGAAGAAAGGAGGGGAAGGGCTGGCAGGATGCGTGTGAAGTCCCCGTCCCCACCAGGGCAGGTGGGGAGCACGTCAGGACTGTTTCTTCGGCTGCCCCCCTCCGGAGGGCTCGCCCGGAGGCCAGCTTTGAAAAGCCAACTCTGCCCAGGGAAAAGGCACCTTCCTCGAGGAAGCAGCCGGGAGCCAAGGGAAGAGGGCTCCAAGGGATGGAGGGATGGAGGGAGGAGGGCAACCTGAAGAGTCCCCCTCTTGCAAGAGGAAGGAGCCAGCAAAAGGGAGGCAGCGTCTCACTCTGAGCAAATGGAGAGAGAGATCTTTTTTTGGGGAGGGGGGGTTGAGGGTGGCCGCACTTGTCTTACGCCGTCTTTGATCACTGCGCTGTAGAAGGGAAGGGAGGCAAAGCCGCGAAAAGTTTATTAGACTGCAACAAAGCACGTTCTTGGGTTTTTTGTTTTTTTTGGTCGTCATCAACTTGTGGAACAAGGAAGGACTTTGCGTTTTGCGGGGCGGGGTGGGGCGGGGAGAACTAGGTGCTGCTGTAAAGGGACTGTCAAGCATAGTTAGGCAGTTCAGATTTAAGGAGAAGTTTCGAGACAGAGATACCTGTAGGCAGGGCCAACTCTTGGGATCACATACATATACCTGTATTTAGCTTTAAGGCTACCAGATGATGGATGATGGGTGGGTGGGTGGGTGGATGGAAGGCAGGAAGGATTGGTAGACAGACTGACAGACTGACAGACTGACAGATAGATACTGACAGATGATAAGATTGACAGATGACAAATTTGACAGATTAGAGAGAGAGAGAGAGACAGACAGACAGACAGAAGATGGATGGATGGATGGATGGATAGATAGATGATAGAAAGATAGATAGACAGAGACAGACAAAAAAGATGGATGGATAAATGATAGAAAGAGAGATAGATAGATGATTGTTAGGCAGACATATGACATAGAAAGATAGATAGATAGATAGATAGATAGATAGATAGATAGATAGATAGATAGATAGATAATAGAAAGATAGAAAGATAGATAGATGATAGATGATAGATAATAGATAGATAGAAAGATAGATAGAAAGATAGATGATAGATGGATGGATAGATAGATAGATAGATAGATAGATAGATAGATAGATAGATGATTGATAGACAGACATTAGATAGATAGATAGATAGATAGATAGATAGATAGATAGATAGATAGATAGATAGATAGATAGACAGACAGACAGACAGACAGACAGACACAGACACAGACAAATAGAAGATGGATGGATGGATGGATACAAATTGAGGCGAGGAGAGGCCAGGCACCCTAACCTTTGATATGAGTGACATCAAGTTGGCCACACCCACCCAGTCACATGACCACCAAGCCACACCCACCAAACAAGCCACACCCACAGAACCGGTAGTAAAAAAAATTAGAACCCCCCCGTCCCTCCCCCGTCAATGGTGTCCCACTTTACCAATGTTAAAATCTGGTCACTATAGGCTTATGCCTATATATTAACAGCAACTGGTGTCAAGATTTAAAAGTAATTTACAAATTCTGTGACAACAATTTAGAGACTTTAATTATCAACTGCAAACCATACTATTCGCCTCGTGAATTTTCCTCATTTCTTCTAATGGCTGTTTATGTCCCATCACAAGCCTGTGTAAACAAGGCATTACGAACTCTAGCTGACCAAATCATGGAGGCTGAAGCCAAATACTCTGATTCACTGGCCATTATTTTGGGAGATCTAAACAAGGCAAACTTAAGGAAAGAGCTACCAAAATACATTCAGCATGCTCTCTACATGGGGCTCCCCTTGAGGGGCATCCGGAGGCTCCAGTTAGTTCAGAATGCAGCTGCGCGGGTGATAGAGGGAGCCCCTCGTGGTTCCCGTGTTATACCTATCCTGCGCAGACTGCACTGGCTACCTGTGGCCTTCCGGGTGCGCTTCAAGGTGCTGGTGACAATCTTTAAAGAGCTCCATGGCATAGGGCCGGGTTATTTACGGGACCGCCTACTGCTACCAAATACCTCTCACCGACCCGTGCGCTCTCACAGAGAGGGACTCCTCAGGGTGCCGTCAGCTAGGCAGTGCCGTCTGGCGACACCCAGGGGAAGGGCCTTCTCTGTGGGGGCTCCCACCCTCTGGAACGAACTCCCTCCAGGACTTCGCCAACTTCCGGACCTCCGAACTTTTCGTCGCGAGCTTAAAACACACCTATTTATCTGCGCGGGACTGGATTAGATTTTAAAGTTATGGGTTTTAAGGGGTTTTTACTATTTATACTATTTTAAATTTGGGGGCAATAGAATAAGTTTTTTAATTGTTTTTTAATCTGTATTTATATGTATTTTAACTGCCTGTGAACCGCCCTGAGTCCTTAGGGAGATAGGGCGGTATATAAATTTGAAAAATAAATAAATAAATAAATGTAAATTGTCCCACCAGAGGCAAGAATACTCTAGACCATTGCTACACAACACTAAAAGATGCTTATCGGTCTTTACCACAAGCAGCTGTAGGACACTCTGATCATTGCATGATTCACCTTGTACCTGTTTACAGCCAAAGACTTAAAACCACAAAACCAACAATTAAATCAGTGAAGACCTGGACGGAGGAGTCAAAATGAAAGCTACAGGCATGCTTTGACTGCACTGATTGGAATATTTTTGAAGATACCTCTGCAGACCTGGATGAACTCACAGATACTGTAACATCATATGTCAGCTTCTGTGAAGACCTATGTGTACCTACAAGAAACTTGCGAATATACAGTAACAACAAACGTTGGTTCACACCTAAACTTAAGCAGCTACGTCATTCCAAAGAGGAAGCCTACAGAAAAGGTGATAAAATGCTGTACAATCAGGCCAGAAATGAAGTAACAAGGGAGATCAGAGCAGCAAAAGGAAGCTACTCTGAAAAGCTAAAGAATCAGTTTTCAGCAAATGAACCAGCAAACATGTGGAAAACTCTTAAAAATATCACCGGCTATGGCAAACCTCCTTCCCAGGCTGAAGGTAATCAACAACTGGCAGATGACCTGAATGAGTTTTACTGCAGGTTTGAAAGGAAACTACAGCCACCTATCTCCACAACCCCCATCTCAGACACACCAACAACAGCCAAGCCTCCTACAACTGACCCCATCCCATTGGGTTCACAACCCCTAGTGATCACAGAAAAGGAAGTGCAGGACCTATTTCACAGACAAAAGCCAGGAAAAGCTCCAGGCCCAGACAAGATAACTCCTTCTTGCTTAAAAGTCTGTGCTGACCAATTGGCCCCCATCTTCACCCATATTTTCAATAAATCACTAGAGATGTGCTATGTTCCTTCTTGCTTCAAATGCTCTACCATCATCCCAGTGCCGAAGAAGCCCACCATCAAGGAACTGAATGACTACAGATCAGTTGCTTTAACATCTGTAGTCATGAAAACCTTTGAAAGGCTAGTGCTTTCCTACTTGAAAACCATCACGGATCCGCTGTTAGACCCCTTGCAATTTGCATACTGAGCAAATAGATCAACAGATGATGCTGTTAATATGTCTCTGCACTACATCCTACAACATCTTGAGTCTCCAAAGACTTATGCAAGGGTCCTCTTTAAAGACTTTAGTTCAGCATTCAATACCATCATTCCAGACACTCTTCTAACTAAGCTAAACCAGCTACAGGTACCTGAACATACTTGTAAGTGGATCACAAGCTTCCTAACAAACAGGAAGCAGCAGGTGAAGCTAAGCAAGATCACATCAGATACCTGTACAATTAGCACAGGGCTCCCTCAAGGCTGTGTGCTCTCCCCACTTCTCTTCTCTCTGTATACCAATGACTGCATCTCCAATGATCCATCTGTTAAACTACTGAAGTTCGCAGATGATACAACAGTGATTGGTCTCATTCGAGACAATGACGAATCCGCATATAGACGAGAGGTCGAACGACTAGCCTTGTGGTGCGACCGAAACAATCTGGAACTGAACACACTCAAAACCGTAGAAATGGTGGTAGACTTTAGGAGAAACCCTTCCATACTTCCACCTCTCACAGTACTAGACAAAACAGTATCAACAGTAGAAACCTTTAAATTTCTAGGTTCTATCATATCGCAAGATCTAAAAGGGACAGCTAACATCAAAATCATCATCAAAAAAGGACAACAAAGAATGTTCTTTCTGCACCAACTCAGTAAGCTCAAACTGCCCAAGGAGCTGCTGATCCAGGTCTACAGAGGAATTATTGAGTCTGTCATTTGCACCTCTATAACTGTCTGGTTTGGTTCTGCACCCCAACATGAAAGACACAGACTTCAGAGGATAATTAGAACTGCAGAAAAAATAATTGCTACAACCTGCCTTCCATTGAGGACCTGTATACTGCACGAATCAAGAAGAGGGCCGTGAAAATATTTACAGATCCCTCGCATCCTGGACATAAACTGTTTCAACTCCTACCCTCAAAACAACGTTATAGAGCACTGCACACCAGAACAACTAGACACAAGAACAGTTTTTTCCCGAAGGCCATCACTCTGCTAAACAAATAATTTCCTCAACACTGTCAAACTATTTACTAAATCTGCACTACTATTAATCTTCTCATCGTTCCCATCACCAATCTCTTTCTACTTATGACTGTATGACTGTAACTTTGTTGCTGGTAATCCTTATGATTTATATTGATATTGATTGTTCCTGATTGCTTATTTGTACCCTATACTTATTATTAAGTATTGTATCATTAAGTGTTAAATTGTACCCTATGACCATCATTTGTGTTGTAAATGTTCTACCTTGATGAAGGTATCTTTTCTTTTTTGTACACTGACAGCATATGCACCAAGACAAATTCCTTGTGGTCCAATTACACTTGGCCAATAAAAATTCTATTCTATTCTATTCAAATTATGACGGTAGTTGTTTTCTGAGAATAGTTCATTGTTGAGAGAGAAAGCACATTACTATAGTAGAACAATCAGTTTGATCACATGCATAACTGCTTTGACCACTTTGTGCCTTACAGGTTTTGTTTGTATATCTCTCAGCAATTTGTGATATTAGAAGCAGGATAAGCAGGACATGAGCTGAGACAAGCTGGAAACTCACTTATCGTAAATGCACTAATCAATTACCATGTCCAGTAACTGGTATTTTTTTAAAATTAGGAAAGACAATTTCTATTCTCATTTCTATTCTGCAAAACTGTCATCACCAGAATAGTAATTCCTTGAAATCTCTAAGAAAAAGTGTTTCAGAGAGGACATGTTGCCACCAAAATACCATCTTGCACTCAAATATTATATAAATCTGGATATGTTTTTATTTGCTTATAGCTGAAGGAGTGAAGATAAATATAATTTATTTCATCATTTCCTTAACTATTAAATATGATAAATCACAACTACGATTTTTTTTAAAATTACAAGATCATGTAAAATGCCTATAAATTAAAATGATTGGTCCAAGTCTTGTGAAATGACAGATATTTTTTATAAGTGTCTGGTTTGGTTATGGCATCTCAGACCATCTGAAATGATCATGCTTTATCATCATAAAGAGGTTTGAAATGATTGGATGAAGCCACCTCAAACATTTTTTAATTCATCTGCAAAATGCATCATTATTTGTGGCAACTACCACCTTTTAATTTATTACCTGTGGAAGATGCCAGGAAATCATAATATCTTGAATGCTTGACTCAATGCCTACTTGTTGCATTATTAAGATTTCATATAGCTCTGTCCTCCCTTATTATTCAGCTCTATGAAAGAGGTTCATCTACCTCATCTCCCCTCAAATGCAACCCAAAGGATAATATTCAAGCAATACTCCACTAGATGACCTCCAAGGTCCCTTCCAACTCTGTTACTGTTACACAGTTGGCAATTTAATTTCAGAGCTTCCCTTCATAAAATCAGTCCTTCCCTAACTCATATGTAGGCTATGTCTACAAGCTGGTAACAGCTTGTAGACATATCCTACATATGCATTTTTTTGAATGGTACTGACAGTAGGAAATTTACATTTTATAAAACATTTGCCTTTTTAGGTACTAGAAGCTTGCCATCAGTGCTATGCCTCCTTTTTTAGCTCCCGAGATCATAAATGTAGGTCACAAAAGTTTAGAACTCCCATAGGTGTGAAGTATATTGTTAAAGGACCAAATGACAAATTATACAGCAGGAAACCTCTGAGGGCTTATCAAAGATTTACAGGGAAGGACAATATCATAATGTCTGCCATTTTTTCAGGATGTTTTCTACTTTCAGCAATTTGTGGCAAATACGATTTTCATTTAGGCTGCAGCTAAAATATTTACAAAACCTCCACAGGCATGCTCTTTCCCCCACCTGCAAAATTCACCAAATCACAATTCTGTAATAACCTTTTTTAAAGACTAATCACAATCCACATTTGGTCTACAAAGTATTCAGTCTATTTTCTCCATTTTCAGACTAACTTTAATCTTTAATGTTACGATATGAGCTAGTTTGGAATGGTTTTTTTTTTTAACTATCAAGGAAGCTGTTTTGATATTTTAAATGTTGCGTAAACATCTAGCTTATGTAATGAAAAGCTATATTTTATATACTTCAAAGAAAAGTCATTTCCTAGCGTGTGGCTGGAACAGCCTTTCAAACTTCATTTTAATAGCCATACAAAAATTATGCTGGTGGGAGATGTCAGCCAACTGCTTAACAATAGAGGCATATTTTCATAAATTTGGCAAGAAGTAAGTAAAAACACCCCTTCATGGATTACTGCCTTGTCATGGCGAAAGGGCTTGTAGCTCAATGAAGCTATGAGCTATGCTATGGTGTGCAGGGACACCCAAGACTGACAGGTCATAGCAGAGAGTTCTGACAAAAACTGATCCATTGGAGAAGGAAATGGCAACCCACTCCAGTATCTTTGCCATGAAAACCCCATGGACAGTACAAAAAGGAAAAAAGATATGACACTGGAAGATAAGCCCCTCAGGTTGGAAGGTGTCCAATATGCTACTGGGGAAGAGCAGAGGGCTAGTACTAGAAGAAAGAATGAAGCGACTGGGCCAAAGCTGAAAGGATGCTCAGCTGTGGATATATCTGGTGGTGAAAGGGAAGTCCGATGCTGTAAAGATTTTTTCTCCTTAGGATCCTATTATGTAAGATCCATGAATCGAGGTAAGCTGGACGGGGTCAAAAAAGAGATGACAAGATTGAACATCAGCATCTTAGGAATCAGTGAGCTAAAATGGACAGGAATGGGCGAATTTAATTCAGATGACCATCAAGTATACTACTGCGGGCAAGAATCCTTCAGAAGAAATGGAGTAGCCTTCATAATCAATAAAAGAGTAGGAAAAGCAATACTGGGATACAATCCCCAAAATGACAGAATGATCTCAGTTCGAATCCAAGGCAAACCATTCAATATCACATTAGTCCAAGTCTACGCCCCAACCACTGGTGCTGAAGAGGATGAAATTGACAGGTTCTATGAAGCCCTACAGCACCTTATAGAATTAACACCCAAAAATGATGTCTTTATCATCATGGGAGATTGGAATGCTAAAGTAGGAAGCCAAAAGATAACCGGAATAACAGGCAAGTTTGGACTTGGAGTACAAAATGAAGCAGGAAACCTCTGAGGGCTTATCAAAGATTTACAGGAAGGACAATATCATAATGTCTGCCATTTTTCAGGATGTTTTCTACTTTCAGCAATTTGTGGCAACTACCACCTTTTAATTTATTACCTGTGGAAGATGCCAGGAAATCATAATATCTTGAATGCTTGACTCAATGCCTACTTGTTGCATTATTAAGATTTCATATAGCTCTGTCCTCCCTTATTATTCAGCTCTATGAAAGAGGTTCATCTACCTCATCTCCCCTCAAATGCAACCCAAAGGATAATATTCAAGCAATACTCCACTAGATGACCTCCAAGGTCCCTTCCAACTCTGTTACTGTTACACAGTTGGCAATTTAATTTCAGAGCTTCCCTTCATAAAATCAGTCCTTCCCTAACTCATATGTAGGCTATGTCTACAAGCTGGTAACAGCTTGTAGACATATCCTATATGCATGAATGGTACTGACAGTAGGAAATTTACATTTTATAAAACATTTGCCTTTTAGGTACTAGAAGCTTGCCATCAGTGCTATGCCTCCTTTTTAGCTCGAGATAATAAATGTAGGTCACAAAAGTTTAGAACTCCCATAGGTGTGAAGTATATTGTTAAAGGACCAAATGACAAATTATACAGCAGGAAACCTCTGAGGGCTTATCAAAGATTTACAGGAAGGACAATATCATAATGTCTGCCATTTTTCAGGATGTTTTCTACTTTCAGCAATTTGTGGCAACTACCACCTTTTAATTTATTACCTGTGGAAGATGCCAGGAAATCATAATATCTTGAATGCTTGACTCAATGCCTACTTGTTGCATTATTAAGATTTCATATAGCTCTGTCCTCCCTTATTATTCAGCTCTATGAAAGAGGTTCATCTACCTCATCTCCCCTCAAATGCAACCCAAAGGATAATATTCAAGCAATACTCCACTAGATGACCTCCAAGGTCCCTTCCAACTCTGTTACTGTTACACAGTTGGCAATTTAATTTCAGAGCTTCCCTTCATAAAATCAGTCCTTCCCTAACTCATATGTAGGCTATGTCTACAAGCTGGTAACAGCTTGTAGACATATCCTACATATGCATTTTTTTGAATGGTACTGACAGTAGGAAATTTACATTTTATAAAACATTTGCCTTTTTAGGTACTAGAAGCTTGCCATCAGTGCTATGCCTCCTTTTTTAGCTCCCGAGATAATAAATGTAGGTCACAAAAGTTTAGAACTCCCATAGGTGTGAAGTATATTGTTAAAGGACCAAATGACAAATTATACAGCAGGAAACCTCTGAGGGCTTATCAAAGATTTACAGGGAAGGACAATATCATAATGTCTGCCATTTTTTCAGGATGTTTTCTACTTTCAGCAATTTGTGGCAAATACAATTTTCATTTAGGCTGCAGCTAAAATATTTACAAAACCTCCACAGGCATGCTCTTTCCCCACCATAAAATTCACCAAATCACAATTCTGTAATAACCTTTTTTAAAGACTAATCACAATCCACATTTGGTCTACAAAGTATTCAGTCTATTTTCTCCATTTTCAGACTAACTTTAATCTTTAATGTTACGATATGAGCTAGTTTGGAATGGTTTTTTTTTAACTATGAAGGAAGCTGTTTTGATATTTTAAATGTTGCGTAAACATCTAGCTTATGTAATGAAAAGCTATATTTTATATACTTCAAAGAAAAGTCATTTCCTAGCGTGTGGCTGGAACAGCCTTTCAAACTTCATTTTAATAGCCATACAAAAATTATGCTGGTGGGAGATGTCAGCCAACTGCTTAACAATAGAGGCATATTTTCATAAATTTGGCAAGAAGTAAGTAAAAACACCCCTTCATGGATTACTGCCTTGTCATGGCGAAAGGGCTTGTAGCTCAATGAAGCTATGAGCTATGCTATGGTGTGCAGGGACACCCAAGACTGACAGGTCATAGCAGAGAGTTCTGACAAAAACTGATCCACTGGAGAAGGAAATGGCAACCCACTCCAGTATCTTTGCCATGAAAACCCCATGGACAGTACAAAAAGGAAAAAAGATATGACACTGGAAGATAAGCCCCTCAGGTTGGAAGGTGTCCAATATGCTACTGGGGAAGAGCAGAGGGCTAGTACTAGAAGAAAGAATGAAGCGACTGGGCCAAAGCTGAAAGGATGCTCAGCTGTGGATATATCTGGTGGTGAAAGGGAAGTCCGATGCTGTAAAGATTTTTTCTCCTTAGGATCCTATTATGTAAGATCCATGAATCAAGGTAAGCTGGACAGGGTCAAAAAAGAGATGACAAGACTGAACATCAGCATCTTAGGAATCAGTGAACTAAAATGGACAGGAATGGGCGAATTTAATTCAGATGACTATCAAGTATACTACTGCGGGCAAGAATCCTTCAAAAGAAATGGAGTAGCCTTCATAATCAATAAAAGAGTAGGAAAAGCAATACTGGGATACAATCCCCAAAATGACAGAATGATCTCAGTTCGAATCCAAGACAAACCATTCAATATCACATTAGTCCAAGTCTACACCCCAACCACTGGTGCTGAAGAGGATGAAATTGACAGGTTCTATGAAGCCCTATAGCACCTTATAGAATTAACACCCAAAAATGATGTCTTTATCATCATGGGAGATTGGAATGCTAAAGTAGGAAGCCAAAAGATAACCGGAATAACAGGCAAGTTTGGACTTGGAGTACAAAATGAAGCAGGGCACAGGCTGATAGAATTCTGTCAAGATAATGTAGTGCTGTCCCGGTGTTTGGAAGCCGTACGGGTCTGGATGGGGAGAAACAGGCTCAAGCTCAATCCCTCCAAGACGGAGTGGCTGTGGATGCCGGCATCCCGGTACAGTCAGCTGAGTCCGCGGCTGACTGTCAGGAGCGAGTCATTGGCCCTGATGGAGAGGGTGCGCAATTTGGGCGTTCTCCTGGATGCACGGCTGTCTTTTGAAGACCATTTGACGGCCGTCTCCAGGAGAGCTTTCCACCAGGTTCGCCTGGTGCGCCAGTTGCGCTCCTTTCTAGACCGGGATGCCTTGTGCACAGTCACTCACGCCCTTGTGACGTCTCGTCTGGACTACTCCAATGCTCTCTACATGGGGCTCCCCTTGAAGGGCATCCGGAGGCTGCAGTTAGTCCAGAATGCAGCTGCGCGGGTGATAGAGGGAGCCCCTCGTGGCTCCCGAGTGACACCTATCCTGCGCAGGCTGCACTGGCTACCTGTGGCCTTCCGGGTGTGCTTCAAGGTGTTGGTGAACGTCTTTAAAGCGCTCCATGGCATAGGGCCGGGTTACTTACGGGACCGCCTGCTGCTACCGAATACCTCTCACCGACCCGTGCGCTCTCACAGAGGGACTCCTCAGGTGCGGGCGCGACAGTGTCGTCTGGCGACACCAGGAAGGGCCTTCTCTGTGGGGCTCCTCTGGAACGAACTCCCCCCAGGACTTCGTCAACTTCCGGACCTCCGAACCTTTCGCCGCGAGCTTAAAACTTACTTATTTATCTGCGCTGGACTGGGTTAGTTTTTTTAAGTTATGGGTTTTTAATGGGTTTTATCTCCAAATTTTAATTGTGGCCAATTTAATAAGTTTTTTAATTGTATTTTAATTGTATTTATAGTGTACTGTGTATTTTTACTTGGCTGTGAACCGCCCTGAGTCCTTCGGGAGAAGGGCGGTATACAAATTTAAATAATAAATAAATAAATAAATAAATAAATAAATAATACAATGGTCATAGCAAACGCTCTTTTCCAACAACCCAAGAGACGACTCTACACATGGACATCACCAGACGGTCAACACAGAAATCAGATTGACTATGTGCTCTGCAGCCAAAGATGGAGAAGCTCTATACAGTCAGTAAAAACAAGACCAGGAGCTGACTGTGGCTCAGATCATGAGCTTCTCCTTGCAAAATTTAGGCTTAAACTAAAGAAAGTAGAGAAAAGCCCCAGGCCACTAAGGTATGAACTAAATCATATCCCTGATGAATATACAGTAGAGGTGACAAATAGATTTAAGGAATTAGATCTGATAGACAGAGTGCATGAAGAACTATGGACGGAGGTTCGCAACATTGTACAAGAGGTAGTAATTAAAACCATCTCAAAGAAAAAGAAAGGCAAGAAAGCAAAATGGCTGTCTGAGGAAGCTTTGCCAATAGCTGAGGAAAGAAGGGAAGCGAAAGGCAAGGGAGAAAGAGAAAGATACACCCAGTTGAATGCAGAATTCCAGAGAATAGCTAGAAAAGATAAGAACACATTCTTAAATGAACAGTGCAAAGAAGTAGAAGAAAACAATAGAATAGGGAGGACCAGAGATGTCTTCAAGAAAATTGGAGATATAAAGGGAACGTTTCATGCAAAGATGGGCATGATAAAGGACCAAAGTGGCAGGGACCTAATAGAGGCAGAAGAGATTAAGAAGAGATGGCAAAATTACACAGAAGAACTATATAAGAATGAGCTTAACATCCCTGATAACCACGATGGGGTGGTCACTGACCTTAGCCAGACATCCTAGAATGTGAAGTCAAATGGGCCTTAGGAAATCTGAGCAACAACAAAGCTAGTGGATGAGACAGTATTCCAGCTGAGCTATTCAAAATCTTAAAAGATGATACAGTAAAAGTGCTACACTAAATTTGTCAGCAAATTTGGAAAACTCAGCAGTGCCACAGAATTGGAAAAGGTCAGTTTACATTCCAATTCCAAAGAAAGTCAATGCCAAAGAATGTTCAAACTATTGCACCATTGCACTAATTTCACATGCTAATAAGGTTATGCTTAACATCCTACAAGCTAGGCTTCAGTAGTATGTGGATCAAGAACTACCAGAAGTACAGGCACGATTTCGAAGAGGCAGAGGAACTAGAGATCAAATTGCCAACATACGCTGGATCATGGAAAAAGCTAGTTCCAGAAAAACATCTACTTCTGCTTCATTGACTATGCTAAAGCCTTTGATAATGTGGATCACAACAAATTGTGGCAAGTTCTTAAAGAGATAGGTGTACCAGACCATCTTATTTGTCTCCTGAGAAACCTGTATGCGGGTCAAGAAGCGACAGTGAGAACTGGACATGGAACCACTGATTGGTTCAAAATTGGGAAAGGAGTCCGGCAAAGCTGTATACTATCACTCTGCCTATTTAACTTATATGCAGAGCATATCATGAGAAAGGCGGGGCTGGATGAATCAAAAATTGGAATTAAGATTGCCGGGAGAAATATCAACAACCTCAGATATGCAGATGATACCACTCTAATGGCAGAAAGTGAAGAGGAACTAAAAGGCCTCTTGATGCGGGTGAAGGAGGAGAGTCCAAAAGTTGGCTTGAAACTCAACATTAAGAAAACAAAAATCATGGCATCCAGCCCTCTTAATTCCAGGCAGATAAATGGAGAAGAAATGGAGGTAGTGACAGATTTTATTTTCCTGGGCTCCAAGATCACCGCAGATGGGGACTGCAGCCAAGAAATTAAAAGATGCTTGCTCCTGGGGAGGAAAGCTATGGCAAATCTAGACAGCGTACTAAAAAGCAGACACATCACCCTGCCAACAAAAATGCGTATAGTCAAGGCTATGGTTTTCCCAGTTGCAATGTATGGCTGTGAAAGTTGGACCATAAGGAAGGCTGAACGCCAAAGAATTGAGGCCTTTGAACTCTGGTGCTGGAGAAGACTCCTGTGAGACCCTTGGACTGCAAGGCGAACAAACAAGTCAGTCCTAGAGGAGATCAACCCTGACTGCTCTTTAGAAGGCCAGATCCTGAAGATGAAATTAAAATACTTTGGCCACCTAATGAGAAGGAAGAACTCACTGGAGAAGAGCCTAATGCTGGGAACGATTGAGGGCAAAAGAATAAGGGAACGACAGAGAATGAGGTGGCTATGTAAAGTCACTGAAGCAGTAGGCATGAGTTTAAATGGACTCCAGAGGATGGTAGAGGATAGGAAGGCCTGGAGGAACATTGTCCATGGGGTCGTGATGACTTCACAACTAACAACAACAACAAAGTAAAAACAAAATGCAAGCTGTTGGGTACACTTTTAAACAGATACACGCATACACAGGCACAATAATAGCAATAGCAATAGTATTTAGGCTTGTATACTATACCATAGTGCTTTACAGCACTCTCTTGGAGGTTTAGAATGTAAGCATTATTTGTATATTTCCCCCAGCAATCTGGGCCCTCATTTTACTGACCTTGGAAGGATGGAAGGCTGAGTCAACCTTGAGCTCTGTCAAGATAGAACTCCAGGGTATGGGCAGAGTTTGCCTGAAATACTATATTTTAACCGCTGCATCACTAGGGCTCCTAATCCTATCCTATTTGGATAATCCTATCCAAATCATTATCCCCTGAGAAAGTCTGACCCATCCATTGACTTGAGAACTTAGTGTCATTTCTTTGCTCACTTGTCAACCAAAATGTACCCAAAATGTTGCAGGCCAGTGTCAGCTCCATTATTTATGAATGATTGTCCCAAATTCAGTAAAAATTATTTCTGATTGGTTGTGTTGTTCATCTGCTCCTCTGCTCTTTTAGATCTGTACTTGAAAAGAAATAAAATATGCATTATTTATGCATAATAATGTGCACTTCCCAAAGTTCTTTCTTAAGAGACATGGGTAGTCTAGAAACATGAAATATGTATAAACAAATACAAACGATGATGATCAAGATGATGAAGCAGAAGCAGAAGGAGAAGCAGCAGAAGAAACAGGAGGAGGAGGAGGAGGAGGAGAAGGAGGAGGAGGAGGAGAAGAAGAAGAAGAAGAAGAAGAAGAAGAAGAAGAAGAAGAAGAAGAAGAAGAAGAAGAAGAAGAAGAAGAAGAAGAAGAAGAAGAACAACAACAACAACAACAACAACAACAACAACAACAACAACTAATTCTAAGACTGCACATGACACATTATGAAAATTATTTCTGCCAACCTCTACTGTGTTTTACTGGTTGGTCTGTGGGCTGCATGCTGAATTAATCTCATTTTTTCCCATTGTTAATCCTAAAGCTAGGTTATAACTAGCTTTTGATCATTAATATGCTGTATTCATATCTATTTCTAGATATTGCAGGTGACACCTGGAATACTAAACTGTGTCTAATAAGGTCGAATTGTCCTGCCACTGATGCCTATGGGACAAAAGCTGCTCACTCTTCCAAAGCTTCCAAAAATCTGAAAAATCAAGTCTTGGCAGATTTAAAACTCAAGTGCCAGAATTAAGTAGGGAGCCATAAGAGATATCATGCTAATGCCACAAAAGAGACAGCACCATGAAGGCTGTAGTCATTTGTAATTTAATATTAGCAGTGATAGGAGTCAATTACATGAGTGGGGTTTTTTTTCCCCCTTCCCTGGAACACGGTGTCTTTTATGCTTGTCCACCTTCAGCTTTAGAATCTCAGACTAATGAAGGCAGATGGATAGGAGATGAATTTTGCCTTAAACAAAGTATTCTTCACTGTCAATAGTGGAGATGTCTGTCTAAAAATCTGAATAAAGCAGATTTTTTAATGACATGAATTTAAGTGGCAAGCAACATATAGAGCCAATTTTGTTCTGTCTAGAACACTCAAAGCACAAACATTCTGTACTAGCAGAACTACATATGATGATTAAGGACAGCATTAGCCAATTTTCCACTTTGCTGGGAGTTGTTAAACAATACATTCTGGTGTTGAAGGAACAGAATTTCAGTGTGTGTGTATGTGTGTGTGTGTGTGTGTGTGTGTGTGTGTGTGTTCCATTATATAGTACAAATATAAAATGACTCCCCACACCATGGTTAAATCTCCCTCTTTTTAATCAATATCAAGGGCACTAAGTATAAAATATCTTATTCTGTTTAAATGACTGGTCATTAAAAAGTTCATCTAGAGTTTAAGTGAGTGGTCATTAGGAAGGTCTACATCATTGAAAGGATTCATAGTTTCATAGGGGCAGTAACTACAATTCCTGTTAGGCAGACATACTAATTGGCTGATAACGGGATTGTCTACAAAATATTTATCTTTGCTCCATTAAGATCCCACCATGACTGCTGTGCCCTATTAAGGCAACCACTTTGACAATGAAACTGAATGGCATGCAAACACATTCTTGTAAATAGATCTTATGTTGGTGGTTCTGGTTTGTTTTGTCAACTCTCTATTAGTAGAATTAAATATATTTTAAAAATTAAAATCATATAGGGAAAGATAAACTTATGGGGTCCTAAAGATTTTTCCATAGCTATCCTGGTACAGTATTTGTCTGTACTTGGTCTAGGTAAAGGACCAAGGATTGTGGTAATTTCATTGAATGTAAATCTGGCAACACATATTGTTTTGGTACAAATGTTTTGAAAACTTAACTCCAGGGTTTCTCCTCAAACCTCTGCAGGATGCAATCTAATACATCTAGTACTCACCTTAGAGAAGTTTGTGTTAATCAGATATTTGTATTAATCTAGAAGTAGAATGAAAAAGAGGAATACAGTATTGGTCCTAGACTTCTAATTCAGAAGGGTATATGTTAAAGAAAACACCCCCAAAAAATTGAATCAATGGGTTTCTCCACTTGACTCACATTAAGGGGATGGGAAAAACTCCAGTAGTGGTATTGAAAGGGCTTGAGAGGGCTGATATCGCCTAGAGATAGCTTGCAGTTATGCTTTCCTGCTATTTCAAAAATGGAATTTTCCAACTTCTACTTCTACCTGAAACTAAGGTAGGGTCTCTATGCTGTGCTTTTATTCAATCAAGTCAATATCTGCACACCCATTGATTGCTAAACAATCTGCTTTCTGGTGCTTGTTGCTGCCCTCCTTGACCATTTTGGGGGGCAACTGCATCCAAAGAGAGAAATATGCCTACCTAAAGCCGGATTTCATTTCACAGGCATTCCATTAGGCATTACATGTATCCCTATAGTCTCCACAGTTGACTGGTACCAACACCTGACTTTTTCCCAAATGGATCATGAGAGTGACAAGAAAAATAAAATAATGGGGTGTTTTGTTGTTGTTGTTTTGGGTTTTTCTCCATCTACAATGGACAATTTCAAGGTGGAACTATGAGGAATCAATAGAGGGGGCTCATAGAGAATGTCTATCAAGAGAAACTATATGTCCTTAAAGACTCATCCACAGGGGGAAAAAAGTCACTGGTGGCAGTATTAAAAGATGTCAATCCTCCCAGGTAAATCAGATATGACACACAACCAGATGAGCTAATTCTATTTTATTGTAAGGCTTCCCACCACCACTTTTAACTGTTTGATCCATTATAGTGGGTCCTCCCTAAATTTCCTTATCTGACCCTTAAGCCCCTGGGAGCTCTTGCTTCTCTTGTCTGACGGTTTTCTAGACAACATTTCTTCTCTTTGTCCCCCAAGGCCATTCACCTATACCATTGCAAAGAAGCAGACAATCTATCAATCAAGGATGGTGAAAAACTATGTTCAACAAAGCATCAAGAGCGCATTATTGTCAAAAATGAGGGAAAAAAGGTTGCAATCCTGACAGCAATTTTTTAAACTGACTTCCTTTCTTGCTAACTTCAGCATGGGAATCCAGCAATTTAAGGCTATTGTGCAAAAGAATCCAAGGTTAGAAATGGATTAATCAGTGGACATTATAGTCAGTAAAGAAAAAAAGAGACTAAAAGCTACGAAAATGACTCATATTAACATTTGAAAAAGGTCATGGTATGCAGTTATTTCTATGCCAATACGAGAAGTCCCCAAGTCACAATGGGAATATTGCAATATTCTGTTGCAAACAGAAACACAGATATAGTTGCTACAACAAAAACTTGCTGGAATGGCTAGAATCAATAAGAAATGGCAAATCCTAGTTACAGATTTTATTGAAAGGACAAGGGGGAAGTGCTGCTCTTTATATAAAATCTAATATAACAATATTAGAAGATATCAACCCCCCCCACCCAATTAACTATGAGTAAATAACAGCTAAGCCCAAATGTAATTCAAATTTAGGTATAAGCTATTGCCCACCTAATCAAATATTCAGAATGACCCTGAGATTGTAAAATACTCAGAATGTTCTTGGGATTATGAAAATAAAACAAAACTAGGATTAATGGAATGGATATGTTTCAATTAGTGGTACCTCGATGTCCTTAGATAGACTGGGGATATTCAAATCAAATGCCTAGATATGGAAAAAAAAACCTACATCTTAGAATGGTTTGTCTCGGAACAAACTACAGAAGAGGCAATCCTAGATTTGACACCAACCGGGATCCTGCTTTGGTATTAGTTGAAAATCCTGAATCAACAGGACACTATAAATATAAAGACACCATATACAGAGGAATTATTGAGTCTGTCATTTGCACCTCTATAACTGTCTGGTTCAGTTCTGCAACCCAACAAGAAAAACACAGACTTCAGAGGATAATTAGAACTGCAGAAAAAATAATTGCTACCAACCTGCCTTCCATTGAGGACCTGTATACTGCACGAATCAAGAAGAGGGCCGTGAAAATATTTACAGACCCCTCGCATCCTGGACATAAACTGTTTCAACTCCTACCCTCAAAACGACGCTATAGAGCACTGCACACCAGAACAACTAGACACAAGAACAGTTTTTTCCCAAAGGCCATCACTCTGCTAAACAAATAATTCCATCAACACTGTCAGACTATTTACTGAATCTGCACTACTTTTAATCTTCTCATAGTTCCCATCACCTGTTGTGTCTTGCCCGCTCTCACAGCAGCCGGGGCCTTCTTATCTGCTCCCGAACACGGAGGAATGTATGCCTCCCGGCCCCAGTCCTGGCTCCATGCCCAGACAAGCTGAAGAGGAGGGGGCACCTCCCGGTCCCAGCCCTGGCTCCAGCCCAAGCAGGCAGCAGAGAAGGGAGCATCCCCCGGCCCCAGCCCTGGCTCCATGCCCAGGCAAACGGAGCAGCTAGACCCCTCCCCCTCCTCCACAGCATGTGAGCCTGAGGAAAGTTTATTTCCAACAGCTGCTGATTGGAGTGACCCTCGCATCAGAAGACTGGATAGGCAGAGGCAACAGAAGGAAGGGAGGGGCAGGCCTTAATGAGTGCTGAGTCATGGAGCCACACACCATGGCCTATATAAAGGATCTGCTTTCTGGCAGTCTCTGAGTCAGGCAAAGTTGAATTTATCTTGCTGAAGTCACTTTCTGGTCTCCTGCCTGCTCTGAGGACTTTGCTAGGACTTTGGGCAGAACTGCAGAGGCAAGCGTGATTCGGATTTCCCTGACCCGGCCGTCAGCGGAGGAGTGGGACACGACATCAACCAATCTCTTTCCATTTATGACTGTATGACTATAACTTGTTGCTCGCAATCCTTATGATTTATATTGATATATTGACCATCAATTGTGTTGTAAATGTTGTACCTTGATGAACGTATCTTTTCTTTTATGTACACTGAGAGCATATGCACCAAGACAAATTCCTTGTGTGTCCAATTACACTTGGCCAATAAAAATTCTATTCTATTCTATTCTATTCTATTCT
The DNA here is from genome assembly GCF_028640845.1 of Ahaetulla prasina. Classification (NCBI taxonomy): domain Eukaryota; kingdom Metazoa; phylum Chordata; class Lepidosauria; order Squamata; family Colubridae; genus Ahaetulla; species Ahaetulla prasina. Next base: position 158,992,311 of record NC_080541.1, read on the forward strand.
ATTCTATTCTATTCTATTCTATTCTATTCTATTCTATATTTCTTACATGGCATTAGCATAAATGTGAATGGCAAATTGCCAGCAGAGCGTGAAAGGGTCACATATGACAACAAAAATGAACAAAATTTATTTAAGAAATGAAAGGACCAAAGAAAGATAAAATGAAAGAGAAAGTCAAGAAAATCTCTTCCTAATGTCTCGAGATTATTAAAACAACAATAATTGAGTTCAAGTTGAATATATTCCACTATGTAAGAAAGACTCAATCAAATCCAGGATGAGGCTAGCGTGGTTTTGTAGTCATATCCCTGAAATTGTAATAGTTAAGAGTTTCCTACAGGAGATTGAAAAAGAAGCAGAAACTTCATTGTTAGGTCTGAGATGCTTCCAAACTATTTGCTATCCCACTGCATGGGATAAGCAAATATCAAGACAAAAGTGTGCTTTGGGCTGATCCGGAAGGTTAGTCTTCAGTGTGTAGTGTCATTCTCATCATAAGCTTATGTAGCTGACTAAAAGAAAAATCCTTTCAGAACTCAAAGGACAGATACTCAAGAAGGTCTGGATGGAGGACCACAATAAAAGAAAGAAGAGAAAGGAAGGAAGGAAGGAAGGAAGGAAGGAAGGAAGGAAGGAAGGAAGGAAGGAAGGAAGGAAGGAAGGAAGGAAGGAAGGAAGGTAGATAGATGTCTTTGGCTCTTTAAATCTCCCATTTCTACTTTGACTGTTGAGGTGATTCATTCCACTATAATTTTGTAATTGTTTATATGTCCTGCTGTTTAGACCAGATCTCATTCTAATTTGAAATCTATCTGAAGCAGAGAGATGAGAAAATAACACCTACAACTTCTCTATAATGGCACATAAGCCAGTATTTTAATTAAGATTCTTCCTGGAAAGACGATTACGTTCAGATCTATCTTCCTGATCAGAAATTCTCTAAATTCTTCTCTGTTCAAAATAAATATAATACTTATTCTTACCAATAGTTTCTTCTTTCCATTGTAAATGTCATGGGCACATGTTATTCAGGTTTTTGGATATTTTTTTTTAAATCCAACACGATGCAGGCAATGCATATAATATTCTTCACAGCCAGGAAGGCAAACTAGTTGATTGGAACAGCCATAATATTAGGAGAGCCTTGGAGAATTCATGAGCTTTAGAGAGCGTGATTGGCAGCACAGAAGCTTAAACAATTAAACAAACATAGCCCAACAATACATGTTAAAAGGTCAATTTAGACTCAGATCATTGTGTCCAGGGATTTTTCCGTTCCATTGCCTGCTCTATATCCCAAAAATTCAAATAACCCTCTAAGTGAACAAACTCCACTTAATATACAATAACTAGGTGTTTTCATAATGCTATAGGTTCCCAAAATACTCTAGACAGTTACATTATATGTTTTCTGAGGTTTTCACGGGTGTTTGTATATAGGTCTTTGGTTGTTCGGGTTTTCTCCCGTGTAAAATTGGAAGTGTCTTGGCGACGTTTCGACGAAGTCTCATTCGTCATCTTCAGGCTTCAGCTTCGTGCTTCTGGGAGCAATGTGTGATCGCAGCTGTTTCTTCCTTTTAACTGCTAGTGGGGGTTTGAACTGATTGGGTGGGAGCTTGGTTGTGCTCTGATTGGATGGGGGTTTTTCTGTGCTCTGATTGGCTGGGGGTGTGTCCTGTGTTGGTGGGGGCTTGGTTGTGCTCAGTCTAATCTGTGCTGCAGGGGGATTTGAGCTGGTGAGCTGCACTGCTGCTGTTTGGCTTTGTGGTCGTGCTACATCTTCATAGTGGGTCTGCTGCATGAATGGATTGGAGGGTTTGAAATGGCTAATGTTGCAGCTGCGGTCTGGCTTCTGGTCCTTGGTCGTGCTTCCTGATCAGTGTGGGTTTGGGTGTGCTTTCTGGGTGGATGTGGTGGTGACATCCTGTGTGGACCTTGTGAGTGTGGGTCTGGTGTCATTCCTCGTGTTAGGGACACGCTTGTCAATAAGGGCAGGTTTCCAAATGGCTGGTAGGCGGAGGTATCATCTCGTTTGTTCATGCTGTGTGGGCGTTTTCTATCTCAATGGCTTCTCTGATTATTCTGTTGTTAAAGTGTTCAGTTTTGGCGATAGTTCTGGTCTTTTAAAGTCAATATCATGTCCTGTGACTTTAAAGTGTTGGACCAGGGAAGAAGTTGGTTCCTCTTTTGAATGAGTTCTTGTGTTCTTCAATGTGCACTTATTCTTCTGTTGGTTTGTCCAATGTATGTGGTGGGGCAGGCGGTGCATGGGATTTCATATACCCTTGATTTTCTAACTCAATTTTGTCTTTGGGGTTTCTTAGGATGGTGGATATTTTTGGTTTGTGCAGAATGCTGTCTTGATGTTATGTTTGTGGAGGATCTTGCTGATTCTGTCTGTGGTGCCTTTTATATATGGGAGGAGGGCTGTGCCATTTTCTTGCTCTCTGTCTTGGGTTTTAGTGGGGGTTCTTTTGGATTAGTTTGGTAATCTTATTTCTCTGGAATCCATTGGATGTTAGTACGTTAGTGAGAGTGTGTAGTTCGGTTTTAGGTGTTGTTCATCAGCTAAGCATTTTGTTCTAGAGATGAGTGTCTTGGCTCTGAGTTGATCTGTGCTGGGTGGTGGTGTGAGTGCATGCAGATAGCGGTTTGTGTGTGTTTTCTTCTGGTAGATGGTGTGTCCTAGGGAGCCATTGGGTTTCTTGTAGACTAAGACATCTAGGAAGGAAGTTGGTTGTTAACTTCTGTTTCCATGGTGAACTGTATTTTGGGGTGTAGGCTATTGAGGTGTGTGAGGAAGTTTTCAAGTTTTTCTTTCCCGTGTGGCCAGATTATGAAGGTGTATCGTCTACATATCTGAGCCAGAGTTTGGGTTTGTGATCAGATTTTTCTAGTGCTTGGGTTTCAAAGTGTTCCATGTAGATTGGCAATGACAGGTGAGAGGGTGATCCCATGGGTGCTCCTTCTATTTGTTTGTATTTTGTCCGTTATAGATGAAGTATGTGTTGGATAGGCAGTGGTTGGTCAGATCTAGTATGTGCTTGGGGGTTATATTTGTTTTGGATAGCTGTCAAGGCTTCTTTGATTGGCACTTGGGTGAAGAGGATATGACATCAAAGCTCACGAGTAGGTCGCTGGGCTGTAAGTTTTGTTTCTTTATGATCTCTATGAACTGGAATGAGTTTTTACGTGAGGCGATGGATTCTGCATAGGGCTGTAGTTGTTTGGCGAGAAATTTGGCTAGGTTTTGTAGAGGTGAGCCTATGGAGCTGACTATGGGTCTGAGTGGGGTTCCTTCTTTGTGTATCTTGGGAGGCCATAGAGTTTAGGGCATCTGGATGATTTCTCTGGGAATGATTCTTTGTTGGATTTCTTCGCTGATGGGGAGGCTTTTATTTTGGATCTAGTGGTTTTTCTAGGTAGGTGGTGGGGTCTGTTTTAGGGGCTTGTATGCAGGGTCTTGGAGTAGGTTGGTTAATTTGGTTTGGTAGTCAGATGTGTTCATAACCACCGTGGCGTTGCCCTTGTCTGCTGGTAGGATTATTATGCTGGTATCTTTTTTCAGGTTAAGTAGTGCTGTCTGTTCCTCTTTGGGTAAGTTGCTTTTGGGTGGCTTGCTGCTGCAGAGGATGTTGGTGATTTCGAGTCTGATTTTGTTAGCGTCATCGGGGTTGATTTTGGTCAGGCTGGTTTCAACTCCGCATATAATGGTCTCAGTGGGGATGTATTTGGGAGTGACTGCAAAGTTGAATCCTTTGGAAAGGACATCGGTTTCAGCTTTGGTGAGGATCCTATCTGAGATGTTATGCACTGTTTGTTTCATGTGTTGCTGTGAGGGTGGAGGTTTGTTTCTGGCGTTCTTGTAGTCTTGAGTTTGTTGGTGTGTGTCTGTCTTGAGGGTGGTCTGTGTTTGACTCTCAGATGGCAAGTTGTTTGGATTTGTCCCAAAGTGCAGGGTGCATCTTGTTGCTGAGTTTGAGGTGAAGTGTGAGGAGATCTTTGTTGATTTGATCTAGGAGGAATCTTTTTGTGTGAAGTTCATTTCTGATTAAGGCCAATTCTGTTCTTTTTAGGATGTGTTTGGTGGCTGCAGAGTTGGAGTGGAATTTCAATTGGAAGCATTTGGGGATTAAATTTTGATCGCGGCAGTTTCGTAGGAATGCGAGGTCACATAAAATGGAAGCTCTTTGACTTCTAGTTTTTCATAGGTCCTGGTCAGATGGTGGATTTCCTCCCCGTAGAGGTGCAATATTTGTTTTCTGAGGTTTTCACGGTGTTTGTATATAGGTCTTTGGTTGTTCGGGTTTTCTCCGTGTAAAATTGGAAGTGTCTTGGCGACGTTTGACGAAGTCTCATTCGTCATCTTCAGGCTTCAGCTTCGTGCTTCTGGGAGCAATGTGTGATCGCAGCTGTTTCTTCCTTTAACTGCTAGTGGGGTTTGAACTGATTGGGTGGGAGCTTGGCTGTGCTCTGATTGGATGGGGTTTTCTGTGCTCTGATTGGCTGGGGTGTGTCCTGTGTTGGTGGGGCTTGGTTGTGCTCAGTCTAGTCTGTGCTGCAGGGGATTTGAGCTGGTGAGCTGCATAGCTGTTGTTTGGCTTTGTGGTCGTGCTACATCTTCATAGTGGGTGTCAGTCTGCTGCATGAATGGATTGGAGGGTTTGAAATGGCTAATGTTGCAGCTGCGGTCTGGCTTCTGGTCCTTGGTCGCTTTATGATCAGTGTGGGTTTGGGTCTGCTTTCTGGGTGGATGTGCGATGGTGACATCCTGTGTGGACCTTGAGTGTGGGTCTGGTGTCATTCCTCGTGTTAGGGACTCGTTTGTCAATAAGGCGGGTTTCCAAATGGCTGGTAGGCGGAGGTGTCATCTCGTTTGTTCATGCTGTGTGGGCGTTTTCTATCTCAATGGCTTCTCTGATTATTCTGTTGTTAAAGTGTTCAGTTTTGGCGATAGTTCTGGTCTTTTTAAAGTCAATATCATGTCCTGTGACTTTAAAGTGTTGACCAGGAAGAAGTTGGTTCCTCTTTTTGAATGAGTTCTTGTGTTCTTCAATCGTGCACTTATTCTTCTGTTGGTTTGTCCAATGTATGTGGTGGGGCAGGCGGTGCATGGGATTTCATATACTCCTTGATTTTCTAACTCAATTTTGTCTTTGGGGTTTCTTAGGATGGTGGATATTTTTCTGTTTGTGCAGAATGCTGTCTTGATGTTGTGTTTGTGGAGGATCTTGCTGATTCTGTCTGTGGTGGCTTTTATATGGGAGGAGGGCTGTGCCGTTTTCTTGTTCTCTGTCTTGGATTTTAGTGGGGTTCTTTTGGATTAGCTTGGTAATCTTTTTTCTTTGGAAACCATGGGATGTTAGTACGTTAGAGGCAGTGTCTAGTTCGGGTTTTAGGTGTTGTTCATCAGCTAAGCATTTTGTTCTGGAGATGAGTGTCTTGGCTACGGAGTTGATCTGTGCTGGGTGGTGGTGTGAGAGTGCTTGCAGATAGCGGTTTGTGTGTGTTTTCTTCTGGTAGATGGTGTGTCCTAGGGAGCCATTGGGTTTTCTGTAGACTAAGACATCCAGGAAGGGAAGTTGGTTATTAACTTCTGTTTCCATGGTGAACTGTATTTTGGGGTGTAGGCTATTGAGGTGTGTGAGGAAGTTGTCAAGTTTTTCTTTCCCGTGTGGCCAGATTATGAAGGTATCGTCTACATATCTGAGCCAGAGTTTGGGTTTGTGATCAGATTTTTCTAGAGCTTGGGTTTCAAAGTGTTCCATGTAGAGATTGGCAATGACAGGTGAGAGGGGTGATCCCATAAACACAGACCCCACCACCTACCTAGAAAAAACCACTAAATCCAAAATAAAAGCCTCCCCCATCAGCGAAGAAATCCAACAAAGAATCATTCCCAGAGAGAAATCATCCAGATGCCCTAAACTCTATGGCCTCCCCAAGATACACAAAGAAGGAACCCCACTCAGACCCATAGTCAGCTCCATAGGCTCACCGTTACAAAACCTAGCCAAATTTCTCGCCAAACAACTACAGCCCTATGCAGAATCCATCACCTCACACGTAAAAAACTCATTCCAGTTCATAGAGATCATAAAGAAACAAAACTTACAGCCCAGCCACCTACTCGTGAGCTTTGATGTCATATCCCTCTTCACCCAAGTGCCAATCAAAGAAGCCTTGACAGCTATCCAAAACAAATATAACCCCCCCAAGCACATCCTAGATCTGACCAACCACTGTCTATCCAACACATACTTCATCTATAATGGACAAAAATACAAACAAGTAGAAGGAGCACCCATGGGATCACCCCTCTCACCTGTCATTGCCAATCTCTACATGGAACACTTTGAAACCCAAGCTCTAGAAAAATCTGATGACAACCCAAACTCTGGCTCAGATATGTAGACGATACCTTCATAATCTGGCCACACGGAAAGAAAAACTTGACAACTTCCTCACACACCTCAATAGCCTACACCCCAAAATACAGTTCACCATGGAAACAGAAGTTAATAACCAACTTCCCTTCCTGGATGTCTTAGTCTACAGAAAACCCAATGGCTCCCTAGGACACACCATCTACCAGAAGAAAACACACACAAACCGCTATCTGCAAGCACTCTCACACCACCACCCAGCACAGATCAACTCCGTAGCCAAGACACTCATCTCCAGAACAAAATGCTTAGCTGATGAACAACACCTAAAACCCGAACTAGACACTCTCACTAACGTACTAACATCCAATGGAATCCAAAGAAATAAGATTACCAAGCTAATCCAAAAAGAACCCCCCACTAAAATCCAACACAGAGAACAAGAAACGGCACAGCCCTCCTCCCATATATAAAAGGCACCACAGACAGAATCAGCAAGATCCTCCACAAACACAACATCAAGACAGCATTCTGCACAAACAGAAAATATCCACCATCCTAAGAAACCCCAAAGACAAAATTGAGTTAGAAAATCAAGGAGTATATGAAATCCATGCACCGCCTGCCCCACCACATACATTGGACAAACCAACAGAAGAATAAGTGCACGCATTGAAGAACACAAGAACTCATTCAAAAAGAGGAACTAACTTCTTCCTGGTCCAACACTTTAAAGTCACAGGACATGATATTGACTTTAAAAAGACCAGAACTATCGCCAAAACTGAACACTTTAACAACAGAATAATCAGAGAAGCCATTGAGATAGAAAAACGCCCACACAGCATGAACAAACGAGATGACACCTCCGCCTACCAGCCATTTGAAACCGCCCTTATTGACAAACGAGTCCCTAACACGAGGAATGACACCAGACCCACACTCACAAGGTCCACACAGGATGTCACCATCGCACATCCACCCAGAAAGCAGACCCAAACCCACACTGATCATAAGCACGACCAAGGACCAGAAGCCAGACCGCAGCTGCAACATTAGCCATTTCAAACCCCTCCAATCCATTCATGCAGCAGACTGACACCCACTATGAAGATGTAGCACGACCACAAAGCCAAACAACAGCTATGCAGCTCACCAGCTCAAATCCCCCTGCAGCACAGACTAGACTGAGCACAACCAAGCCCCCACCAACACAGGACACACCCCAGCCAATCAGAGCACAGAAAACCCCATCCAATCAGAGCACAACCAAGCTCCCACCCAATCAGTTCAAACCCCACTAGCAGTTAAAAGGAAGAAACAGCTGCGATCACACATTGCTCCCAGAAGCACGAAGCTGAAGCCTGAAGATGACGAATGAGACTTCATTCGAAACATCGCCAAGACACTTCCAATTTTACACGGAGAAAACCCGAACAACCAAAGACCTATATACAAACACCGTGAAAACCTCAGAAAACAAATATTGCACCTCTCACGGGAGGAAATCCACCATCTGACCAGGACCTATGAAAAACTAGAAGTCCAAAGAGCTTCCATTTTATGTGACCTCGCATTCCTACGAAACTGCCGCGATCAAAATTTAATCCCCAAATGCTTCAATTGAAATTCCACTCCAACTCTGCAGCCACCAAACGCATCCTAAAAAGAACAGAATTGGCCTTAATCAGAAATGAACTTCACACAAAAGATTCCTCCTAGATCAAATCAACAAAGATCTCCTCACACTTCACCTCAGACTCAGCAACAAGATGCACCCTGCACTTTGGGACAAATCCAAACAACTTGCCGTCTGGAGGCGAAACACAGACCACCCTCAAGACAGACACGCACACCAACAAACTCAAGACTACAAGAACGCCAGAAACAAACCCTCCACCCTCACAGCAACACATGAAACAAACAGTGCATAACATCTCAGATAGGATCCTCACCAAAGCTGAAACCGATGTCCTTTCCAAAGGATTCAACTTTGCAGTCACTCCCAAAATACATCCCCACCGAAACCATTATATGCGGAGTTGAAACCAGCCTGACCAAAATCAACTCCGATGACGCTAACAAAATCAGACTCGAGATCTCCAACATCCTCTGCAGCAGCAAGCCACCCAAAAGCAACTTACCCAAAGAGGAACAGACAGCACTACTTAACCTGAAAAAAGATACCAGCATAATAATCCTACCAGCAGACAAGGGCAACGCCACTGTGGTTATGAACACATCTGACTACCAAACCAAATTAACCAACCTACTCCAAGACCCTGCATACAAGCCCCTAAACACAGACCCCACCACCTACCTAGAAAACCACTAGATCCAAAATAAAAGCCTCCCCATCAGCGAAGAAATCCAACAAAGAATCATTCCCAGAGAAATCATCCAGATGCCCTAAGCTCTATGGCCTCCCAAGATACACAAAGAAGGAACCCCCACTCAGACCCATAGTCAGCTCCATAGGCTCACCTCTACAAAACCTAGCCAAATTTCTCGCCAAACAACTACAGCCCTATGCAGAATCCATCACCTCACACGTAAAAAACTCATTCCAGTTCATAGAGATCATAAAGAAACAAAACTTACAGCCCAGCGACCTACTCGTGAGCTTTGATGTCATATCCCTCTTCACCCAAGTGCCAATCAAAGAAGCCTTGACAGCTATCCAAAACAAATATAACCCCCCCAAGCACATCCTAGATCTGACCAACCACTGCCTATCCAACACATACTTCATCTATAATGGACAAAAATACAAACAAGTAGAAGGAGCACCCATGGGATCACCCCTCTCACCTGTCATTGCCAATCTCTACATGGAACACTTTGAAACCCAAGCACTAGAAAAATCTGATCACAAACCCAAACTCTGGCTCAGATATGTAGACGATACCTTCATAATCTGGCCACACGGGAAAGAAAAACTTGACAACTTCCTCACACACCTCAATAGCCTACACCCCAAAATACAGTTCACCATGGAAACAGAAGTTAATAACCAACTTCCCTTCCTGGATGTCTTAGTCTACAGAAAACCCAATGGCTCCCTAGGACACACCATCTACCAGAAGAAAACACACACAAACCGCTATCTGCACGCACTCTCACACCACCACCCAGCACAGATCAACTCCGTAGCCAAGACACTCATCTCCAGAACAAAATGCTTAGCTGATGAACAACACCTAAAAACCGAACTAGACACTCTCACTAACATACTAACATCCAATGGATTCCAAAGAAATAAGATTACCAAGCTAATCCAAAAAGAACCCCCCACTAAAATCCAAGACAGAGAGCAAGAAAATGGCACAGCCCTCCTCCCATATATAAAAGGCACCACAGACAGAATCAGCAAGATCCTCCACAAACACAACATCAAGACAGCATTCTGCATAAACAGAAAAATATCCACCATCCTAAGAAACCCCAAAGACAAAATTGAGTTAGAAAATCAAGGAGTATATGAAATCCCATGCACCGCCTGCCCCACCACATATATTGGACAAACCAACAGAAGAATAAGTGCACGCATTGAAGAACACAAGAACTCAGTCAAAAAAGAGGAACCAACTTCTTCCCTGGTCCAACACTTTAAAGTCACAGGACATGATATTGATTTTAAAAAGACCAGAACTATCGCCAAAACTGAACACTTTAACAACAGAATAATCAGAGAAGCCATTGAGATAGAAAAACGCCCACACAGCATGAACAAACGAGATGATACCTCCCGCCTACCAGCCATTTGGAAACCCGCACTTATTGACAAATGAGTCCCTAACACAAGGAATGACACCAGAACCACACTCACGAGGTCCACACAGGATGTCACCACCACACATCCACCCAGAAAGCAGACCCAAACCCACACTGATCATAAAGCACGACCAAGGACCAGAAGCCAGACCGCAGCTGCAACATTAGCCATTTCAAACCCCTCCAATCCAGACATGCAGCAGACTGACACCCACTATGAAGATGTAGCATGACCACAAAGCCAAACAACAGCTATGCAGCTCACCAGCTCAAATCCCCCTGCAGCACAGACTAGACTGAGCACAACCAAGCCCCCACCAACACAGGACACCCCCAGCCAATCAGAGCACAGAAAAACCCCCATCCAATCAGAGCACAACCAAGCTCCCACCCAATCAGTTCAAACCCCCACTAGCAGTTAAAAGGAAGAAACAGCTGCGATCACACATTGCTCCCAGAAGCACGAAGCTGAAGCCTGAAGATGACGAATGAGACTTCGTCGAAACGTCGCCAAGACACTTCCAATTTTACACGGGAGAAAACCCGAACAACCAAAGACCTAGTTACATTATACTGTATACATTTTACTGACATTTTATGATGATGATTGATTCACAGTCAGCCAGATGTTTAGGTTGGATTTAGCATTTTATCCACCCATTGACTCCTTCCCAAGGACCCAGGATAATCAGATGCTGTTTGATGGTGTTAAAGATATTGTCACAGAGGGCAAGCTGTTCTAAGTAAAGCTGCCTTTTGCAATTGACTGATGGTGATTTTGTGAGTGTCAATGTTGTTCAAGCCCTGCTCCAGATGTTGCAGAATTGCACCGCGGAGACCTATTAGTACCATCTTTGCTTTCTTTTGCCACAACCATTTTACTTCTATTTGCAGATCTTTGCATTTTTCGATTTTATCCAGTACTTTTTCTTCTATTCTGCCTTCTCCAGCTACTGCCACGTTCACTACCCAATCCATACTTTATTGTCTTTCTTATCCACAATTTTTAAGTCTGGAGTATTATATGGTAGGTGCTTGTCTGTTTGAATTTTGATATACCAAAGTTTCTTCATTTTCTATTACTTGTCTATTTTGTGCTCCAACCAGTTCTTGCTTGCAGGAATGTGGTATTTCTTGCAAGTATTCCAATGCTCTAGTATTGCTATTTTGTCATGCCATAGTTTGTAATCAGTTTATATGATCTTTGTAATCAGTTTATATGATCTTCTTGCAGCAGCTAACCAGGTGGTTCACTGTTTCTACAGCTGCTTTGCAGAGATGGCATTTGCTGACTGTTGGTGTTTTCTAAAGTTAGTTTTCTATGCATTTGTTCTTAAGGCTTAATCTTGTGAAGCCAGAAAATTAGTAATAGTAATTTGACTATGCAGAGACAGTCCAATCCATTTTTCCAAGGCACATCCAGGGTTCTCAGTGGTAGTCTTGAGGATATTTTGTCTTGATCATTTGTTTCTTCTGAAGCATAATTTAAGAACTGCAGGAGAAGGCCTGGAGTTAAAATAGGGATCAGCCTACAATCCCTACATAGCCACAAGCGAACTAAATCCATATATATGTAATACCACGATCACAGCAAATTGACAAATGATGTTCTTTCAAGGATGGTCTTGAAGTGGGATAGCAAAGAGATAGAGCCATCTCCTGAAATGTCGCAAGCAAGTACAGGTTTCAGCACGATGGAATACAAAAATTATTATTGTTGCTGTTCTTCTTGTTTTTGATGTTACAAAGAAATTAACTGATGTTTTCTCTCTGGCATAAATTGCACATCTGATTTTATTTCTGATGTTCATGGGATGGGGCAAGAATTTAATGGAAGAATAGTCCATTATTAATGGAATAATAGTCCTCCTAAGGATCCATCTTAGCCCACATTTTATTTCTCCCATAGCATTGGTTCCATATTTGGGACCATTGTTATAGATAACACCAACTCTACAAATTTGTCTAATCCTCTTTTAAAGCCATCCTCATTATTGATTACCATTACACCTTCTCTTCAAGCAGTGATGTGCTGGGTAATCTATAACAACCGACTGTGCCAGCTCCATAGTTGCTACCACTACCTGATTGGCTTGCATGACAGCAGGGTTCAGATTTACTCTCAACAGCTCAAAAAAATTCAAGAAAATGTTAACAATCTCTTGCAAGCTGGTATGAGCCAACTTCAACCACACCACTGATTTCAAGTCTCCATTTCTAAAAAAAAACAAAAAAAAAAGCAGCTTTGTTGCTTCACTTCAGACCACTACTGGAACGTCCTACAACTCTTGCAGTATTCAGAAGAGGCTTCTGTGTGTGCATGGCACATACAGGAATCTATCTATCTATCTATCTATCTATCTATCTATCTATCTATCTATCTATCTATCTATCTATCTATCTATCTATCTATCTATCTATCTATCTATCTATCCATCCATCCATCCGTTTGTTTATTTGTTTGTTTGTTTGTTTGTTTGTTTGTTTGTTTTTGTCAATCATATATAAGATAACAGGTAAAAGTATAAACATAATTTGGATACATGAAAAGAGTAAATAAAAAGGAATATTAGGACAGGGAAGGTAGGCACGGAGGTGCACTTATGCACACCCCTTACAGATCTCTTAGGAATGGGGTGAGGTCAACAATAGACAGTTTAAGCTTAACATTTTGGGGGTTTGGGGAAGAAACTGCAGAGTCAGGTAGTGCATTCCAGGCATTCACCACCCTCATACTGAAGTCATATTTTCTGCAATCAAGTTGCAGTGGCTCAGCAGACTAAGTCTGTCTGTTATTAACACAGCTGCTTGTAATTACTGCAAGTTCAAGTCCCACCAGGTCCAAGGTTGACTCAACCTTCCATCCTTTATAAGGTAGGTAAAATGAGGACCCAGATTGTAATAAATGGCAATAAATGTTGACTTTGTATATAATATACAAATGGATGAAGACTATTGCTTAACACTGTGTAAGCCGCCCTGAGTCTTCGGAGAAGGGCGGGATATAAATTCAAATTAAAAAAAAAAGTTTGGAGTGGTTTACCTTGAGTTTGTATCTATTATTTTCTCGTGTATTGTTATGGTTGAAGCTGAAGTAGTCATTGACAGGTAGGACATTGTGATAGATAATTCTATGTATTATGCTTAAATCAGATTGAAGTCTGCGTAGTTCTAAATTGTCTAAACCCAAAATCTGGTGTCTGGTGGCATAAGGTATTTTATTGCGAGCAGAGGAGTGGAGGACTCTTCTTGTGAATGTCTCTGGACTCTCTCAATTGTATTTATGTCCGATATGCAGTGCGGGTTCCAGTCAGATGAGCTGTATTCAAGGATTGATCTAGCAAATTTACTTCCAGCATTTCCGTGAGGAGCTGGGTATGCTGAAGCAGGCCCAAGAAATACTGTAAACTCCTCAGGAAACTGTTTCTTTGGATTGCTATGACTCAAGAAGGCTAACTACAACAGCTTTGTGGTTGAGACAGTTTGGTGTAGTAGTTAAGGGATCAGGCTAGAAACTGAGACTGTTAGTTCTAGTCTCACCTCAGGTACAAAGCCGATTGAAGGATCTTGGCCCAGTCACTTGCCTTCAATTCCCAGGAAGCAGGCAAGGGCAAACAACTTCTGCAAATCTTGCCAATGAAAGAAATTAAAGAGAAAGAGGATACAGAATATTATAAGGTCTGGTACAAATGGTACAAATGGTTAGAAAATAGATAAAATAAGAAAATTGAACAATCAAGGTAAAATGTAGATGAAATAAAGAATGGTAGATAAATAAAAGTAGAGTAAGATAGAATTAAAATATGTGTAAATAATAGGAAAGGTGTCGTGTCCCACTCCTCCGCTGACGGCCGGGTTGGGGAAGTCCATATCAGTCGTGCCTCTGTAGCTCTGCCAAAGTCCTAGCAAAGTCCTCAAGGCAGGCAGGAGACCAGGAAGTGACTTCAGCAAGATATGTTTAGACTTTGCCTGACTCAGAGAATGCCAGAAAGCAGATCCTTTATATAGGCCATGGGGTGTGCTTCATGACTCAGCACTTATCCAGGCCTGCCCCTCCCTTCTTTTTGTTGACGCCGCCTATCAATCATCCAGCTGTTGGCAATTCACATTCCTCAGGCTCACATGCTGTGGGGGAGGGGTCTAGTTGCTCCATTTGCCTGGGCATGGAGCCAGGGCTGGGGGCTGGAGGCACGTCAGGCCCTTCGTCTTGCTCGGCCTGTCTGGGCATGGTGCCATGGCTGGGGCCTGGAGGCATGCCAGGACATTCTTCAGCATTCGGCAGGAGATAAGAGGGACCCGGCTACGGGGAAAGCGAGCGAGACACAACAAAAGGACTGTCTTGAATAGCTGATAAACAATGATATCTATATAAATGTTATATGTTTTGTCTTTCGTTTTAATGTGTTTTAAAAATAAAAAACTTTAAACCTGAAAATCTTGCCAAGGAAACTGCAAGGATTGGTCCAGGCAGTCCCCAGGAATGAACCTTGACTCAAAAGCACAAGACATAGTAAAAGCACCTGCACCAAGCAAATCTCAGCAATATCACACCGGACAAACATACATTAGCAGGTCAGGCCAGTTGTGCAGAAACATGCCTTGCACATTTTACATTTCTTTTTAATACCTTTTTATGTTAAAAAGTAATTGTGATAATTAACACTGCACCAAATGAGAGTGCTTGGATAAGACATAAGTGAAAACTGGTGTGCAGGTTATGACTAGGTGGAAAGAATACATTACTGCTGCTTTTGTTGCAGAAGTATTTGAAATATCCCTTTGTTGATTTAATTTTAGCGGGTTTGAGTGGAAGATAACTGTGTGTACACTTGCTGGATTTATATTGTTTTGCTCTGCCCAAGCCAGCTTTGCTCTTTGTCAATTTCAGTATTTATCTACTTATTTTTTTTTTATTCCACTGAACATTGAGCAACAGCATTGCAAAAGACAGGGGCTTGTTATTTTATATACAATTGATTTATTCTTTCTTAGACTTGGGGATAATCCAAGTTAGAAACTGACATACGTGCAGATCATGACTGGGTTTACATTCAGTTTCACACCATTGCTATGCTGCCATTAAACTGGAATAAATATTGTTATACTTCAAAAGATCTATGTGAATATAATAAATAATGGATTTTTTTTTGTTTAAACTTGGATGACTGTGGCAGAATGTAGTCTGGATTCCCAGGAGGGAGGGGCTACATTCCAGAGAGTAAAGAGGCAGTGAAATATGGAAAGTTTGGTCAAGAAGAAAAGAGTTAAAATGACTCTTCCCTAGCTATTACCAAAATATAACTATAGTGGTGAAAATAGTTGATTTAGATTGGCAAGATTTCTGTATATAGGTGAAGAACAGTAAGGGAAACTGCTCAGAAGGAACTCCATTTGTCTTTCTTGGTTCTTGGGACCTGACAATCGTCACACCATCTTTCCTACTTCCTAGAATATCTATGCAATAGCCACGGAACTTGCAAGAGTTGTGATCCTTCCCAGTGGTGGGATTCAAGTAATTTAACAACCGGTTCTCTGCCCTAATGATTTCTTCCAACAACCAGTTCACCAAACTGCTCAGAAAGTTAACAACCGGTTCTCCCGAAGTGGCGCGAACTGGCTGAATCCCACCACTGATCCTTCCCCTTCTCTTCTTTAAATTCTACTTTTCTTCCAGGAACTTTTTTTTTTATTTGCATTTTTATCCCGCCCTTCTCCGAAGATTCAGGGCGGCTTACACTATGTCAAGCAATAGTCTTCATCCATTTGTATATTATATACAAAGTCAACTTATTGCCCCCAACAATCTGGGTCCTCATTTTACCTACCTTATAAAGGATGGAAGGCTGAGTCAACCTTGGGCCTGGTGGGGCTTGAACCTGCAGTAATTGCAAGCAGCTGCTGTTAATAACAGACTGTCTTACCAGTCTGAGCCAAAGAGGCCCCTTGAAGTAATTTCAAGAATATTCCCTTCTCCCAGTTCTTCCTCATCTTAAGAACCCCATGATATTAAGTTAACCTGAAAGAGTGACTAAACCCAAGTTAGTGAGTTTCCATAGCTGAAAGTAGTTGTTCAGTTCAGAAGATTTACTGCTCAAGTCTAAACACAGAATCTAGTCAACTAATGCTCAGCACTAAATTGGCACTAGATAAGAGTTAACTGAATTCAAGGGGGTTAACCATTTGTGGGATAACAATTATAGACTGAGTCCTCCAGACTCTGCCTCTTTTTCTCTCACATACTAGCTCTGTTTAAGTTAGGGAAAGGTTATTAGTAAGGCAAATGAATGGATCATATTAATTTACTCAGGACCAGTTCTATAACTGAATGCGTTTTTGAAATTACTCGTTGCCTAGCATTAATGCTATGTTTAAAATATAAAACAAGCAGAAAAGAAGGCAATAAAGAAGTCAGTACAATACAAAAAGTACCAGGTGTTGCCTCCCCAGGGAGCAATTTCTTAACATGTGCTTTTCATGAATGGGCCCTAATACGATGAAAGATTTACTTACAATTTTCTAAATATTTTATTCAACATTTCTCTGGCACTTTTTTTTTAAATATGCTGCGCTGCAGCGGTGTGTCCATTTTGCTTTCTGCCTAAGCATCCTAACAGAAATGAAATTTTATAAGCCATTATAGAATTCTGCACTTCTAAGCACGAGTTTATTCATTTTCATTTTCTGATAGCTACACTTAATTTTCAGTGTACTGAAAGCCAAATTTCAGTGCATGGTCTCATCAGCCTACTAAAGAAGTTATAGCATAATCATTTTTATAGACTACTATTCCCTGTCTTCCTTTGCATGTATTTGAAATGGTCACTCATCGTGCTGAAATCACGAGGGGAAACAGTTCCAGCTGACTTATGGGGGAAAAAGTGTTTCTTTCAAATTGAAAAGAAGAGAAAAGGTACTTCAGAGTGCCAGAGTCACTCTGTAAGATCTCTTCTTGCCAACTCCTTCAAGCAGGTGTATCTTTTTAAAGGAATATCCCAAACCACTGCTTATTCTTGCTATCTAACTGCCTCCATGTACTAAAGAGACTTTATTTTTATATTTCGGCTTTATTGCTTTGGATAAAGTTTAAGCTGAAGTAAATAGACTTTGATTATGAAACTTCGCAAGACTATAGAGTTGAAAATCATTCTGAACCAGAGCATCAGGGAAGGGGCATCCAATCAAAGTCAATATGGTAGCTTTGATCATGTGCTTGCAGCAGCTATTTTTATTCTCTTGGGCCAGTCCTTTTCCCCTTGTGGACATCCCTACCCTTGAATATGATAAGAGGGGTATATAATGGAAATAAATAATGGGTAAAATAATTTGATACTGAACGAGAAGACAAAAATGTGTGCCTCCTGCACTGTGTAATGATTTTTTTGGCTAAATGTATCAAAGAATGCTTGTGATAATATTACAGAAATGTTGTTGGGGACCTGAATGTCTATGTATCTTTGCAGGTAGACAATGCCTGATAATTCAGCAGGAGTTTAAATGTACAGTGCAAGGAGAATTCAGGAGAGTTTATGTAAAACCACTGCCAACCAGTTAATTAGTGTACCAAAAACCTAGGCATTCGTATTGGAGAGAAAATGTTAAAATATCCAAATGCTGATGGAAATGTAGTGGGAGGCATATATGAATATATGTTGAAAGATGTGATAATTTTCTCTCTTTTTTTTTTCACCTCATTGTTGACTCACTGAACTAGTCCTTGCAGTTTTCTTGGCAAGATTTTAGAAGTGGTTTGCCATTGCCTTATTCATAGGGCTGAGAGATAGTGACTGGTCCAAGGTCATCCAACTGGCTTTATGCTGTCCTGGTTTCTAGTCTTAATCACGACACTCAACTGCTTCTGGATGATGAACATGTACGAGTGTTTTCCTCAAATTTGTGGTATGAAAACAAGAGGCAAGCAAGCTGAAACACTGAAGTTGAATGCAATGGTGATGATTTATTTGAGCAGCATCTGATAGAATGGGTGGGGAAAGGATAAAGCTAAATATATATCCATGAGCAATGGGTATGAAAGGAGTTTGTTGGTTTGGTCAAATAAAATTAATCGTAAAAATATGTGAAGGAAGAGTGAACAGTGTGGCAGGAAAGGGAAAAACTAGGAAAGTCATAGTTGGTCAGCAAAATAGCATTTTTTTAAAAAAAAAATTGAATTTATATCCCGCCCTTCTCTGAAGACTCAGGGCGGCTTACATTGTGTTAAGCAATAGTCTCATCCATTTGTATATTATATACAAAGTCAACTTTTATTGCCCCCAACAATCTGGGTCCTCATTTTACCTACTTATAAAGGATGGAAGGCTGAGTCAACTTTGGGCCTGGTAGGACTTGAACCTGCAATAATTGCAGGCAGCTGTTGTTAATAACAGACTGCATTAGTCTGTTGAGCCACCAGAGGCCCCTGAGTGCCTTAGCACTCAGACTCATATACTGCTTTACAGTGCTTTACAGGCCCATCTAAGATTCTGGCCCATCTAACACTCTGGATTCTCATTTTCCAACCTCGAAAGGACGGAAGGCTGAGTCAACCTTGAACTGGTGAGAATGAAACTGCTGACAGTCAGCAGAATTGGCCTGCAATACTGCATTCTAACTACTGCACCACAATGGCTCTCCGTTCCATGGATGGAACTGGAGGAGAACCTCAAAAAGAAAGAAGTGAATATTTTGAAAGCAAAAGGCAATATAGGGATGGTGGAAGAAAAGTGTGAAATGTTTGGTATTAGTGTTTGGTATTGGTGTAATCTAGATTTAGTTATATTTCCTCTTTCTCATCTCCCGGCTTCAGTTTATTAACTTCATTTTATATTCTTTGCATAATGTTGCTTAACCGGAAAGGAAGCAGCATGACGGGTATTCATGCACGCCTGTATTCAGATCTCTACATGGATGACAGGCACATGGTTCACCATGCTGGAAATGGCTATATATTGTTAAACGGGGCTCCTGTGGCTAGCAGAGAATTTTCTTTCATGATAAGAACTTTCCAAAATTCACACATATCTTTACAAATGATATGTTTGGCTCTGTTTTGTTTAATGAGCATGGAGAAATTAAAAAAAAAAACCTGAAAGCAAAACTGTGAAATCATTCTCTTCTGCCTCTGATGTTTAAACTGTAAGTACCGATTCACATGTGCAAGTGATTGATTCTTCAAGCATCCCATATGTACATCCTTACCCAAAACATCGTTATTGACAATAGCAGCACTCGTTAGATTTATAACAGAATTTCTACTTTCATTGAAACATATGATGATAAATAATATACTTCATATCCATAGCTTAAGCAGATTTATTTTCCCTTATGCATCTTTACATTTGCCTTCATTCCAGATAAGCTGAATATATTTCACTGAACTCAAATGTCATCTCATAAGTTAACTTATGGAAGAAAATACACAATATCAAAAGCAAAGTACAGCATTTTCTACCTGTATTTCTGTTCATTATGGTCAAATTTTCTTATTCCTTTGTACCATTACCCTGAAAATAAGACCTATCCTAAAAATAAGACCTACCATGATTTTTTTGTGTGTACCTAATATAAGCCCTACCCCCAAAATAAGCCTTATTTAAGAGCCTGGGCAGCTGGCCACCCAGCCGCCGATTCCACCTGGTTGTTTGTGGTGCCGTGGCCACAAGGGGAGTCAGGGTGGTAGTGGAGCACCAGCTTACCTCAGGGCCTGCAGCCAGGTCAACCATGCCCAACACCTGCCTCATGGCAGCTATGTGCAGCAGGAACCCATGTGGCTGCCAGCCCACTTCTGCTTGCCACAACAGAACAGGAGGCCGAGTGATGTTCTGGTGCCACAGCTGTAATGCAAAGTAGGTGTCGGTGCCTAGATAGCCTGGCTGTGAGCCCTGAGGTAAGCAGTTGCAGGATGTGTGGGACAGCTGCACCTCCTGCCTCACCTTGTGGCTATGGCACTAGCACATCACTCGGCCTCCTGCTCTGTTGTGACCACGAGGAAGCAGAAGTGGGCCCGGGAGCCTGTGGGGTCTTGCTGGATGCTGCTTCCGGAACCACCATTGCAGATGTCAGGGCATGGGTGGCCTGATTGTGGGGGCCCAGAGGTAAGCCAGGGCAGGGTGTGTGGAGCAGTTCCACCCCCTTCCTCACAGTGGCAGCACTGCAGCAAGCAAGCGGAATAAGCCTCCTGTACATGGAAAAAAATAGGATACCCGCCAAAAATAAGTCCTATTGCTTATTTTGCGGCCCAAAAGAAAATACAACCTGGTCTTATTTTCGGGAAAACACGGGGGTATTAACAATCCATCATTACTGTACTTGTAATTACATAGCTTTGCTATAATTCTGTTTTTCCAGTGAGTCACTGATAAGCACCCAATGCACATGCATATTGCTTGGTTAAGTTTTCCATACTCTCTAGTAGCATAGCAAGATGTCTCTGGGGAAATGGTAAGAGCAGCTGCTGCTTATCCTCTTCTGTCACTTCCAGGCTACCCCTTTAAGAGAAAAGGGCAATGTAGGACTATTTATGTGTATTGGGGTTAGGAATTCATACTTACCCATACTCCCTTCCAGAGTAAGTAGTGTTATGCTGAACCCAGAGAAGAAGTAAGAAATGACCAAATAAGTTAAAGGCACAAGAACAAGAACAACAACAACAAAAAGCCCAAACATAACTTAGCTAAAGTTAGTTTCTATGTACTATTCCCTATTCCTTTCTGCAGAGAGTAAGGAAGATGACTTTGACAAGAGTTACACAGACTCTGTTGCCCTCTTTTTCCCCATCTTTAATAAACTTTCTGCAAGATACAGGTAGTCCTCATCTTAATTATTGTTTAATGATGCTTCAGAGATATAATGGCCTTGGAAAAAGTGACTTACAACCCATCGTCAATGTTACAACTGTTGCACCACTTACACATCTGGGCACTAGTTAGCCAGCTCACATTTACAAGGGTTGCAGTGTCTTGTAATCAAATGATTATGATTTACCCTCCCAGCTAGTTTTCTAAAAGCAAAGACCATCAGGGCAGGTAGATTCACGTAATAACCATGTTATTCACTTAACAAGTTGTGGTTCACCTAATGACCTTACTAAAATGGCCATAAAATCATGTCCAGTCATGTGATGACTAGCTTAAGGATTGCATCACTTCTTGAGCAAAATTCCTGTCCCAGTTATGATCATAAGTAGAGGACATATATTTATCTAGTTCCTTCATTTATGTATAGAATTATCATTGTTGTCTGTCAAACTTAATATACGTATACTGTGTATATAATATATGTATATAATATACATAAGATATATGAAAAGGAGATAACAGATTTTTTTTTTTAAAAAAAGAAGAGATTGTGGGAAAGTAATAAAAATGACATATTTTGGGAAATTAATACTGGAACATTGGATGAGTCCATTCTCCCTTATCTGCAAGAAGAATATAAGAGACAAGTAATTCACAAAAGGACAGGATTAGTCCATCACTCAACTAAATAGGAATAAATAATCTGAAATATTCCTAGATAACAATGGGGATATAGTCACAGCAGAAACAAGCCTAGAGAGCATCTTTCCATTCCTTGTTTTCCCTTTTTCTGATATCCTGCAGTTAAGGTAACATGAGCAGAGAAGTGTCAAAAGGAGAATAAAAAGAAGGCAAAGGAGGGAATGATGGCTGGCAGCACCAAAAGCCATCTGGGAAATTTGCCAGATGTTTTTACAATATGAAGCAAACGAACATTGGGAGGATTTTCAGGGCTCTGAGGACTATTGTTTCCTCAGGCATTTGGGTCGGGTGGTAGATGAGCTCTGTTATTATTGATGGTGAGTGAGGTCGTTGTTTATCCTTGGGCACCGGGGAATTATATATGATGGATTTGTGTGTTTCAATCTTGTAAACTGCCCAGAGTCACCGGTGGGAGATGGCAGCTAAATAAATAAATAAATACAAGTTGTGATTAGATGTTGTTAAGAAACAACAAGGAACAAAGTTCAATAATCATGACCTGGTGAGCACAGCTAGGGAAATTCAAGGGAAATATAAGAATTCAAATTCCTTGCATCAGAGGTTGATACTATTGTAGCGGGAATGCATTATTAAACTATTGCACACATCAAATTTAACTATAAACTCATGCATGCTTTCGATCATCCATAAATTCGTGTTTAAACCTAGTCAAAATTAAAAAAGTCTAAGTCATGCTGCCTCCTATAAATTGCTTAGGCTTATGTATTCAGTGAGGAACATATAAGGAGTAAAGGTAGAAGCAACAGCCATCTTAGGCCCTGCTTGCTTCAAGGTTTGATCCTGGATTATTGTAGATAGATAATCCATGAACCATGCATGGCTGCATGCAGTTCTCATCAGTCCATATCGCACCTCAGCAGCCTACATGCCTGAAATTCAGAAACAGAATGAAATTCAGCAACCCAAGTTTGCTCCTTGGAGAGGAAGTGGGTAAATTTTATATGGGAATGTCATCAATTTCCCTAAAGAAGGCTTTCAGATTCAAATCTCATCCTTGAATTTATCCTGTCCACCAATGGCGTGAGAACAAAATGCAAAATGTCTGATAGCTTTTCAGAAGATAGGGAGTCTGAATTGTAATTCCCTCTTCCACCAATATCTGGATCTTAGCCTTAGGAAGAATCAGATTAAATTTAAATCTAAATTCAAATTTAAAAGTAAGATTCTCTAGATTTGTCCCAAAGGTGCTTCTTCAAGAGGCAACTGGACTTTCTGGTTTTTCTTTGAAGTTGTTTTGCTTTTCATCCAAGAAGCTTCTTCAGCTCTGAAGAAACTTCTTGGATGAGAAACGAAGTATTTTGTTTCTTGGATGAGAAACGACTCTGAAGAAGTTTCTTGGATGAAAAACGAAATGTGGTTTCTCATTCAAGAAGCTTCTTCAGAGCTGCAGATGGATGAGAAGCAAAACATCTTCAAAGAAAAACCATAAAGTCCAGGTGCCTCTTGAAAAAGCACCTTTGGGACAACCGTAACCAGGATGACTGAAAATCTCCATAGACATTCTCTAGATTTGTTAAAAGAAATTGTAGGAACAACATAATCAGTCATCATATCCAGTGTTTCTTTTTTTCCCCTGAAGCTTTTTTCTTTGGCTTTTTCCCCATAGTTTTTCAGTATGTAACTTGTATTTAGATGACTGAGATTAAAAAAATTGTTCTAATTAAACATCTATTTCTTCTTTAGCTGCCTTTTATTAAGTGAAAATATTTACATCCCTCTGGCATTTCCCCCACCCCTTAATTCATAACTTAGGGTTAAACAATGTCACAGCCTTGAATGTTTCGTTTTATCTTTTTTTTCCCCCAGGGAAAAAAAAAAAGGATCCCTAGTAAATATAATCTAATCATTCTTGCTGCAATATTTCTTATTTATTTAATAGATTTATGTACCAATCCAGCGGTAATAAATCAAGGAGGCTCACAAGGAGGCTAAAATGCATAATCAGAAAGATATAAAGAGAAATAAGAAACATCAATAAAATACAGCAAAATAATAACTACTTGAAACATTATTCATCTGAATAGGCTACATGCAATATTGACTGTGTTGTATAAAGGGACTTTTTATCCTAGTTTCCAACTTCTTTTCCCTTTAACACATAGCCTTTAAAAGAAGACTAAGAGCCTAAGAGCCTCTGTAGAAGGTCAAAAAAGTCAGGATGGTAACGTTGTTTTATTTCTCCCGAAAATAAGACAGGGTCTTATTTTCTTTTGGGCCCCAAAATAAGCACTAGGGTTTATTTTCAGGGTGTGACTTATTTTTTTTTTCCATGTATAGAAGTCCCACTTCTTCTGCTTGCTCCTGGCAGGGTAGGAGGCCATGCAGAGTGCCAATGCAGCTGCTGTAAGGTGGGGGGTTGGAGCTGCCCCATGTGCCCCACACCAGCTTATCTCAGGGCCTCCATAGCCAGACCATCCATGTCCCAACACCTGTCTCACAGCGGCAGCACTGGCAGCCATGAGCAGTAGGAGCCCATGTGGCTGCCGGCCTACTTCTTCTGCTTGCAATGGAACAAGAGACACAGCATCATGAGCAACCAGGCAGCTGCACAGGCTAAGTAAAGCTTATTTTAGGGTAGGGCTTATATTAGGCTCACACGTAAAAAACATGGTAGGACTTATTTTTGGGATCTGTCTTATTTTCAGGAAAACAGAGTACTTATATGTAGTGTATACATATAAGATAGTTCTGTTTAAGTTTATATTAATACAATGGCATAAATGATTGATAGTAGTTTAGAAATTGACTTGTTATAATTAATGATCGTGATAAAGTAGCAACACTACAATTTGCAGACGACTGACAAAAAGTTGGCCTGCTTTAATTAATCCTGGAGATAATCTGTTAAAATAAAGTCATTTATTCCTAATCATTTTAGAAGCATGCTCAACCATAGTTAACACCTAATAATTGCCACATTCTACTGCACTAAAGTTGGCATGCCATTAGTCTTTCAGGGCAGTTTGAAAACAGCTATTCTCAAACTACTGCGGGCATCTCCATAAACAACAGATTGAAAAGGTGAATCACATTATATGTGATTAAACTGTGCACAAATAACAACTAAATTGTTTTGCTAAATTAATCTGACATTATTTGTCTCCGGAGATTTCTAGAAAATTTTGTAGGAAAATATAAGTATGTGGGCTTGAATCATTTTGCGGAATAAAATGAATAGTTCATTTTTTGAGTCAGCTGTTGAATAGTCTACTCAAATGTAATTGAGATGCTAATCTACAAATTTAAATATCATATAGAAACAGTAACTAAATCATTAGTTTAGGAGAAAGATCATTTATTTTGCTGTAACCTTCATAATGAAAATTATTTTCTTATTTAAGGAAATCAAAGTCCTATGACTATTTCTGTACTTTTAAAAAAAGTAGAAGTAATGAGCAGTAAGCTCAGCAATTACATACATTAGTAAACATCATTTGCTAAACAACAAGCTTCCATTGACAGAGAAAGATATGTTGAAGAATGAAACTTTAGGGTGATTTCATAGTTCATGAATCTCATTCTTCACTCAGATGCTTGGAGACCTAAAGGTAACACTCAGCTGGTGTTTGGTTAATTACACACTAACTGGAGAGTTTATGGAACCATTTTCCAATTTAAGCAACATTTTGAAAAAAATTAGCCTTCATTTGTTCTAAAAATAGAAACAGGAAGTGGTACTTTGCAATGTTTAAAACATAGAAGTATTTTCTTTAAGGAGCTTACAATCTGAAGGCACTTGAGAAAGCATAGTCCAACAATTTTGGTCAAATATACTGTGTTTCCTTGAAAATAAGACCCTGTCTTATATTTTTTTGAACCCTGAAATAAGCGCTTGACCTTATTACCAAGCACTGAAAAGCCCAATTGGGCTTACTATCAGGGGATGTCTTACTTTGGGGAAAATAGGGTAATAACTCATAGAGCTGGCCACCTAGCTAGTAAGTATGAATGTTTCCAGCAGAGATATTATCTAAATAAGCTCCTTCTCCCTCAAAAAGTTCTAACAATAACTCATCATGTATTATGGTATTTCTGACTAGAGATGATGGATGTAATCAGACATATCTGGAGGTGCCAAGCCAGTGAAAGTTAAAATATTCTTAAAACTGCAAGGTTTTACAAAAGTTCTTGGCTCTTGTTTCCTTTGTCTCAATGGATGCATTTTGAGGCTGACCTGCTGAGAAGTATTTCTCCAACCCCCTAAAAATGCAAAAAATCCAAGCAGTAGAAGCATCATACAAGGCAGAATACACACATTGGGTTTCACCTGTCACTGCCATGAACAGCAATTCCCCCATCATCCAGCGAGAAAGTCAGTGGCTTCCCTTTTCCAATCAGCAATAAGATTAGGTGATCTTTATGGTAGCCACTGATGTTTTGCTTTTCTAACAAAATGATGTTGATTGTTTCTATTGCAATTGCAAACAGGCTTCCCACACCTCTGCACTTCCTTGTTCAACCAAATGGTGTCTCACCATTACATATTATGGATGTTATTGAGAAGTCCTAGATGTTGCACTTACTGAAAGGAACTATGATTATCACATCATCTCCATTCCTGGACATAGGAATGAGATGGTTGAATACCCTAGTCTTCAAGAAAGAAGTCCACCCAGGAGAGAAGGCAGTTTTTGCTTATAATGTCCTGGATTGCCCTTACATTTCCTTCTATAGCAGCCCCAGGCCAGAAGAAAGACTATCCCTGTTTATACTGTCTTTTACAAAAGGCAATAGAACTATTTAACAACCTAATGTCAGAAATCAAAGTCAAACAGCTAGATTACACAGGCCTCATGAAACAAGAAAACATATATCTGCTGTATCATAAAAGCCTTTCAGATATTTTTTAAAAAGTGTTGTCATATTACCCTTCAAAGCAATGGTGAAATCCAATTTTTTTTTACTATCAGTTCTGTGGACATGGCTTGGTGGGTGTGGTGTGGCGTGGTGGGCATGGCTTGGTGGATGTGACAGGGGAAGGATATGGCAAAATCTCCATTCCCACCCCATCCAGGGAAAGGATACTGCAAAATCCACATTCCCGCCCCACTCCTGGGGGAAGGATATTGCAAAATCTCCATTGCCACCCCACTCTGGGACTAGCCAGAGGTGGCATTTGCCGGTTCTCCGAACTACTCAAAATTTTCACTCAGAACCTATCAGAACCTGCTGGATTTCACCCCTGCTTCAAAGTAAAGAGAAAAAGAAAAGATGACTAACAATAGTAAAGTAGATGAATTCTGTTATAGCAGCCGTGGGCGTGGTGTTTAAAGACCTGAAGGACCAATTTTGCCATGGAGAAAAACCATCTACATGGTTATTAAAAGTCAACACCAATTTGATAGCACATAATTGATAACTATCAATCAATAATTCAACTTGAATTTCTGATGTGAAGGATCTTACAGGATATTAACCCAGCTGAATTTTGTTGGGGCACCCTTCATAGGTTATAATGCAATAGCTTTGTGAAATGTTTGAGCTGCACACTTTTTAAGACAAGGAGAAGAACAGTACCAAAGTCTCCAGATTGCCCCAAAAAAGAATTTAAGACATTTCTACACCGAGTTGATGGCACATAATTAATATATCTCTCTAACCTGATCAGGCAGGGAAGGGATTTGCAGTCAAACATATCTGGGATAGCCCAGGTTGCCTATCCTTATAGTGACATAAGTTCCTGAATCCTTAAAATCATTGGCTCAGTTAGGAATTTTATCCAGGATCCAGAGAAGAAACTATCATCTCACATTTTTCTTTCTTTTTAGGATAACACATATAACTCCTAGTAAGCAAAATCAACATCAGAAGATTCTTGATTTGGCTGTGTTTCACCAACTTATAAGTCTATACCAGGGATGTCCAAACTTGGCTCCTTGAAGAGTGGTGGACTTCAACTCCCAGAATTCCCCAGCCAGCAACTTCATCATATTTATAGCTCATGCTGTCTGGGGAATTCTGGGAGTTGAAGTCACTCTTCAAGGGGCCAAGTTTGGACACCCCTGGTCTATACTATCTATGTTATATTCAACACCGTAGGCTTGTTCGAAAATTCTTTGGGGAGTATAGGAGTACCTTCCCTTCTTATAAGAAAAGTAGCCAGGTAAATTCTAGCCTCTTCATGTACATTATTATTTTCTATGTAACTGAAATCACTTATTAAAGAACTGCCCTTCTTTAATAGTCATTTGGTAATTTCCACTATAAACTGATCATTCAGATTTTAATCCAATAGGTATTTGAATTAAAGAGAAGATTTTCTTTATAAATATTCCCTTCATGCTACCTAGTGTAATGTTGCAAACCTGATCTGACAAAATGATTTGGTGTATGCATGTGTACTTCTCAGAGACTCCTTAATGATTGGTGGCTGCATGAGTCCAGAGAAAAGCAACATTTGGAAGTGTGAAAAATGTACATTGTTTAAATAGCCTATAGATCTGATTTTCGGTAACACTGAGTTTGTGGATACTCCCATTAAGCATTTCAGCATAGGTTAAATTGAGAGCATGTGTTCCCTTTTTTTTCAGCACATCGTCTGGATAATATAATATCTTTATTTATTTTTTATTTATTTATTTATTTTGTCACAACAATATATATAACTATCATACAGAAAGGTTATATAGTATATAAAGGTATAAGCAATATACATATATATATATATATATGTTTTCTGAGGTTTTCGCGGGCGTTTGTATGTAGGTCTTTGGTTATTCGGGTTTTCTCCCGCGTAAAATTGGAAGAGTGGTGGACTTCAACTCCCAGAATTCCCCAGCCCGCAACTTCATCATATTTATAGCTCATGCTGTCTGGGGAATTCTGGGAGTTGAAGTCACTCTTCAAGGGGCCAAGTTTGGACACCCCTGGTCTATACTATCTATGTTATATTCAACACCGTAGGCTTGTTCGAAAATTCTTTGGGGGAAGTAATATAGGAGTACCTTCCCTTCTTATAAGAAAAGTAGCCAGGTAAATTCTAGCCTCTTCATGTACATTATTATTTTCTATGTAACTGAAATCACTTATTAAAGAACTGCCCTTCTTTAATAGTCATTTGGTAATTTCCACTATAAACTGATCATTCAGATTTTAATTCAATAGGTATTTGAATTAAAGAGAAGATTTTCTTTATAAATATTCCCTTCATGCTACCTAGTGTAATGTTGCAAACCTGATCTGACAAAATGATTTGGTGTATGCATGTGTACTTCTCAGAGACTCCTTAATGATTGGTGGCTGCATGAGTCCAGAGAAAAGCAACATTTGGAAGTGTGAAAAATGTACATTGTTTAAATAGCCTATAGATCTGATTTTCGGTAACACTGAGTTTGTGGATACTCCCATTAAGCATTTCAGCATAGGTTAAATTGAGAGCATGTGTTCCCTTTTTTTTCAGCACATCGTCTGGATAATATAATATCTTTATTTATTTTTTATTTATTTATTTATTTTGTCACAACAATATATATAACTATCATACAGAAAGGTTATATAGTATATAAAGGTGTAAGCAATATACATATATATATATATGTTTTCTGAGGTTTTCGCGGGCGTTTGTATGTAGGTCTTTGGTTATTCGGGTTTTCTCCTGCGTAAAATTGGAAGTGTCTTGGCGACGTTTCGACAAAGTCTAATTCGTCATCTTCAGGCTTCAGCTTTGTGCTTCTGGGAGCAATGTGTGATTGCAGCTGTTTCTTCCTTTTTAACTGCTAGTGGGGTTTGAACTGATTGGGTGGGAGCTTGGCTGTGCTCTGATTGGATGGGGTTTTTTTGTGCTCTGATTGGCTGGGGGTGTGTCCTGTTTGGGTGGGGGCTTGGTTGTGCTCAGATTAGTCTGAGTTGCAGGGGGATTTGAGCTGGTGAGCTGCACTGCTGCTGTTTGGCTTCGTGTTCGTGGTCGTGCTACATCTTCATAGTGGGTGTCAGTCTGCTGCATGTATGGATTGGAGGGGTTTGAAATGGCCAATGTTGCAGCTGCGGTCTGGCTTCTGGTCCTTGGTCGTGCTTCCTGATCAGTGTGGGTTTGGGTCTGCTTTCTGGGTGGATGTGTGGTGGTGACATCCTGTGTGGACCTCGTGAGTGTGGGTCTGGTGTCATTCCTCGTGTTAAGGACTCGTTTGTCAATAAGGGCGGGTTTCCAAATGGCTGGTAGGCGGGAGGTATCATCTCGTTTGTTCATGCTGTGTGGGCGTTTTTCTATCTTGATGGCTTCTCTGATTATTCTATTGTTAAAGTGTTCAGTTTTGGCGATAGTTCTGGTCTTTTTAAAGTCTATATCGTGTCCTGTGGCTTTAAGGTGTTGGACCAGGGAAGAAGTTGGTTCCTCTTTTTTGACTGAGTTCTTGTGTTCTTCAATGCGTGCATATATATATATATATATATATATATATATATATATATATATATATATATATATATATATATATATATATATATATATATATATTCATATATATATGAAGAAGAAGAAAAAAACAATAGGACAGGAACGGTAGGCACGTTTGTGCGCTTATGCACGCCCCTTATGGTCCTCTTAGGAATGGGGTGAGGTCAATAGTAGAAAGTTTTTGGTTAAAGCTTTTAGGATTATGAGAAGAGACCACAGAGTCAGGTAAAGTATTCCAAGCACTGATGATTCTGTTACAGAAGTCATATTTTCTGCAATTTAGATTAAAGCGGTTGACATTAAGTTTTAATCTATTGGTTGCTCTTGTATTGTTGCAATTAAAGCTGAAGTAGTCTTTGACAGGAAGGACATTACAATAGATGATTCTGTGAGTTAAACTTGGGTCTTGTCGAAGGCGATGGAGTTCCAAGTTTTCCAAGCCCATGATTTCAAGTCTAGTGGGATAAGGTATTTTGTTGTTTACAGAGGAATGGAGAACTCTTCTTGTAAAATATTTCTGGACACGTTCAATTGTATTGATGTCAGAGATATGGTGAGGGTTCCACCATCTTCTTTCCTGTAAGTCTCCATGAAATTTTCTGCATTTTTAGGCATATGCGTAAAGATCTGTCTATATTTCAAATGCATATTTTCTTAATATATAGATTTATTGGACATGTTTTTGTTTTGTTTTGTTTTGTTAAAAAAAACAGAGAACTATAGTGTTGTTAAATTTGAAGATGTGTGAAAACTGAATGATAATTGCATGCCGGTTTGCTTATTAATCCTGGAAGTGCTAATTGGGTCAGTTTATATTAAAATGCAAACCAAACAAATTACTTATCCCTCCTTAATTCTAAACTAGAATTGCTAATGTTTTTCAAGCCTGAAGGGGGGAAAAAAACATACCACAAAGTCAGTTTTGAAGCCAATTGGATTACTTCACAGGTGACAACATTCTCAGCTATGCCTTTGGGCAGTAGAAGGAATTAGAATAGGTTTCTCAATGTGGGTGACCCAGCAGACACCTTTCAAATTCTGAGAACATATTATGGGCTTTGTCAAAAAAGAAAGCTGCCATGATGGGACGTGGCATGCCATAAAGCATTTATCAGAAGTCCTACAAAGATGGTTCGGCAGGTTTAGCATCCTTTATCATTTCCCACAGATTTCTTTGTCAGATGGTGACAACTCCAAACAAAGCATAATTTGTATTTTCTACAAAATACCTCTGGAACTGATATGGGCCTCAAGGCATTTTTTAAAAAGAAGGATTATGCTTCAGGTTGGTGGTCCAGCAGTTCCCCTTTACCAAAAGCCATGTCTTTGTATAGATAGTCCATGACTTACAACTATTTGTTGAGTGATCATTCAAAGTTACAATGGCACTAAAAAAATTGACTTACGGCTGTTTTTCACACAACCATTGCATCATCCCCATGGCCACATGATCAAAAGTCAGATGCTTGGCAAATGGTTCATATTTATGATGGTTGCATTGTCCCAGGCTCATGTGATCTCTTTTTGTCATCTTC
The DNA here is from genome assembly GCF_028640845.1 of Ahaetulla prasina. NCBI lineage: Eukaryota > Metazoa > Chordata > Lepidosauria > Squamata > Colubridae > Ahaetulla > Ahaetulla prasina. Next base: position 159,023,914 of record NC_080541.1, read on the forward strand.
TGACAAGCAAAGGCCATGGGGAATCCAAACTTACTTAACAACCTGGGGTGTTAATCAGCAGGTTCTGACACATTCTGGAGAACCAGTAGTGAAAATTTTGAATAATTTGGAGAACCGGAAAATACCATCTCTGGCTGGTCCCAGAGTGGGGTGGGAATGGAGATTTTGCAATATACTTCCCTCTGGAGTGGGAAGGGAATGGGGATTTTGCAGTATCCTTCCCATGGAGTGGGGTAGGAATGGAGATTTTGCTGCATCCTTCCCCTGCCACGTCCACCAAGCCACGCCCACAGAACTGGTAGTAAAAAAAATGGAATTCCACCACTTTAACAACCATGTTACTAACTTAACAACTGCAGTATATCACTTAACAACTATGGCAAGAAAGGTCATAAGTTGGGGCAAACTCACTTAAAAACAGAAATTTTGAGCTCAATTGGGGTTGTAGGTCAAGAACTAGCTATATGTCTTTTTCGATGCCAGCTCAGATATTATGGGCTTAAAAAGTATCACTTGGTACAGCTGTATTCTTACAGGGCTGATTAAACACCCAAAGGCAGTTTACGCTTTCCTTGATCTGGTACATATTTATTTCTTGCATTTATTGGTCTCCATCCCCATCCTCTTGCGCACAATGTATGTGACATACTGTGGTCTCCTTGCCCTTGTGTCATCAACACATGACTCACACTATTTCAGACCAGCAGATTAATTTACAATGATTTTTGAACTCTTCATCTGATGATTTACAGAGCTTCTCTTTATGGGGAATTATCCCTCCCTCCCCTGCCAATAAACAGTTCCAAGGTTCAACAATTTGGGACCTCCTTTTACCATAGCAACAGCAGTAAATTTGCCACTGGAGAAGTATACGTTAGAAGGTCATAGGCCCGCCTTGCTTGGCAATTTAGAAATGAAGGGCCTTTGAGTGGCGATTTATTATTTGAGTGGAAAGGAAAGGAAAAGAGAGGAAGAAAGCCAAGCCAAGTTAAAGGAAAACCTAAAGGTACAGATGGCAAAGTTTGCTGAGAATTATGAATTAATCATTCAGTTTTCCACAAATTACAGAGGCCTACCTGACAATTTGCTGGTCACTACAAGATGACTCACTTTGTGAGAATAAAGCTGCTTTGTGGAAGCATGGCACATTCACAATAACTCATTAAAACCTTTGATCGTTCTCCACTATTAGCTGTTTTCAATGCTTTTTAACTTACTCATTTTATACACTGCATTATGTGGGCACAGGTCACAAGCACATGTGGGTGTGTGAAAGAGACACACATACACACAGAGAGAGAGAAAACAACCACATTCTTCTCTCTCTTCTGACCATAAGTCATACCTGTACTGAACTAGGATCTGTAAGTACTGTAATTTACATTAATATTATACTGCTTCCCCATAGCAAGGTTCAGTACATACAATACGAACCTGGAGTCTTGAGCTGAATTTTATTGTTTATTGGCTGTTAATGAGTTTTGGAGTTATTTTTGAGAATATTTTCCTTCAACAGAAGGAAAATATTCAGGGATCTGGTTGTCTGAAATCTACAAAGTTCAGTTAAACTTAAGGCCTAGTTTCTTAATAATGCAATTAATTTTGGTTTCATTGTATTTTCTGAAAAGCAACAGACACTTCCCAAACTTGTCTTTCCTTCTTTCATAAAGAAATATATTCAGCTTTTTGATTAGACTTTTCTGTGTAGTTTGTGGAAGGATTTTTCAGTCTTTCCTTGTCTTGGCAACTTTAGATTGTGTGGACTTCATTTCCCAGAATTCTTGCTGACATGGCAATTCTGGGAGTTGAAGCTCACACATCTTAAAGTTGCCAAGGTTGAGAAATACTATTCTAGATCACTTGGATCACTTGGGTCACTTATGTTATTATTTTATATCCTTTTCTTACCATTAAATATCAACTTGATCCTGGATTAATCACATGTTTAGGTTAAAAGTTCTTAATTGTGGAGGCATTGTTAGTTTTACCAACAAAAACCAACAGAGGTTGTGTTCCATAGGAAATCTAGATGTAGGTGCAATGATGAAAAATAATGAAATGTGCCTCATAGCATCACAGCACAAGTCTCAGGCTCTTGTATTTTTTTGTATTTTTGTATTTTTTTAAATTTTATTTTGTCACAACAGTATACACAAACATCGACATAAAACAACAACACATCATAAAAGAAATATATATATATAAGCAAAAGTATGCAACAACTATGTTAATTTGATATAATGAAGGGAACAATAGGACAGGAACGGTAGGCACTTTTGTGCTCTTATGCACGCCCTTTATAGTCCTCTTAGGAATGAGGTGAGGTCAATAGTAGACAGTTTTTGGTTGAAGATTTTGGGATTTTGAGTAGAGACTATGGAGTCAGGTAATGAGTTCCAAGCGTTAACAACTCTGTTACAGAAGTCATATTTTCTGCAATCAAGTTTGAAGCGGTTGACATTAAGTTTGAATCTGTTGTTTGCTCTTGTATTATTGCAATTGAAGCGGAAGTAGTCTTTTACAGGAAAAATATTGCAATAGATGATTCTGTGAGTTAAACATAGGTCATGTCGGAGTCGGCGGAGTTCTAAGTTTTCTAATCCCAGGATTTCAAGCCTGGTGGCATAAGGTATTTTGTTGTTTTCGGAGGAGCGAAAAACTCTCCTAGTAAAATATTTCTGGGCGCGTTTGATTGTATTAATGTCAGAAATGTGGTATGGGTTCCAGACAGATGAGCTGTATTCAAGAATAGGTCTTGCAAATGTTTTGTATGCTCTGATTAGTAGTGTAGAGTTTTTGGAAAAGAAGCTGCGTAAAATTAGGTTTACAACTCTTAGAGCCTTTTTTGCTATGTAGCTACAGTGGGCTTTGGCATTTAGGTTATTTGATATGAAAACTCCAAGGTCTTTGACAGGGTGGGGGTCATCAGTAAGGTAATGTCCATCAAGCTTGTACTTGTTATTAGGGTTCTTTTTTCCAATATGTAAGACTGAGCATTTGCTGGTTGAGATTTGGAGTTGCCAAGTTTTAGACCAATTTGAAAACAAAGTCAAGGTCTTCTTGAAGGGTAGAAGTATTGTTAGTGGTATTAAATAGTTTGACATCGTCAGCAAAGAGAACACAATAACTTGAGATAAGGTCACAGAGATCATTTATGTATAGTATGAAGAGCGTCATGAAGAGTGTTTGGGTCCAAACACTGATTGGAATATGTTTGAAGATACCTCTGCAGACCTGGATGAACTCACAGATACTGTAACATCATATGTCAGCTTCTGTGAAGACCTTTGTGTACCTACAAGGAACTTGCGAATATACAGTAACAACAAACCTTGGTTCACCTAAACTTAAGCAGCTACGTCATTCCAAAGAGGAAGCCTACAGAAAAGATGATAAAATGCTGTACAATCAGGCCAGAAATGCACTAACAAGGGAGATCAGAGCAGCAAAAAGAAGCTACTCTGAAAAGCTAAAGAATCAGTTTTCAGCAAATGAACCAGCAAACATGGAAAACTCTTAAAAATATCACCGGCTATGGCAAACTTCCTTCCCAGGCTGAAGGTAATCAACAACTGGCAGATGACCTGGAACTTCCGGTTTGGCACCGTAGGTGATGGCGGTGATCTTTACGATCACCAACCTCTGGATTATGTGGAATCGCTAGGACAGCTTAAATCTGCTGTCCAGCGGTTCGGAAAACCCCTTCTTCGGGAGAAGGAGAAGGTGGTGAGCTGAGGGCAGAGGTTGAATTTCCCTAAAGCCCCTGAGAAAAAAGGGGTTTGAAGGGTTAAGTTCCCTCCAGTAACCCGAAGTGCTCCAGATCCGAGGATTCTTCTGCTTTGGCGGAACCAATCACCACGACCAAACGCCGAGATTTATTTTGGACAATAAAGGATTATACCGGACAGAACGAAAGTGGGAGAACTTTATGCAAGTAGCCAAGCCGATTCCCCGATACTTTGTAACAAGCTTGAAAACAGTAAAAAAATGGAGGCGAATTGTTAACAAGTTAACGAGTGGAAAGCGAAAGCGATACTTTCAGCGTTCCGTCTGCAGTTGGTAATTTGCATGTTACTTGCTGCTTTTACTCTTTAACTCTTTGCTGCCTGCTGATAGAATCTAGGGGAGATTTTTAAATACTGCTTTAAAAGACTGTGTTTTTTAGAGGTTAAGAAGATTTAAAGTGAATATTAAGTTGGAAATAAATAAATATATAATTTTATAGAAGATGGCAGCCAAACAATTAAAGTCTACTGTAACAAAGAGCTCTGGAACTTTATCAGCTGGTGCCTCTCCAGCTCATACAGCAGAGACTAGAACATTGAATTTAGAGGCGTTACAAGAGAACTTAAAAGGCTTTATAGAAGAAAATTTAAAGTAATAACTGATGAGATGTCTGAAATGAAAGAGCAGATATCAGAAATTCAAGTGGGAAATAAAGAAGTTAAAGAAGGATTTGTAATGGCAGTACAAAGTTTGGCAACGAATGTGATTTTATTGGAAGAGGAGGTTGAAGAAATTAAGCAACATAATTTAAAATTAGAAAATAAAATGGATGAATTTCAAAGTAAAATGGAAAAACAGAGGATGAAATAGTTTTGATACAATATAGAAATATGGAATTTGCTCTTAGAATTCGAGGTTTGAAAGAAAATAAGGAAGAGAATTTAAGGAAATTTTTCTGAAGTATTTGCTGAGATATTAGCAGCTCGTCCAGCAGATGTGGCTTATCAAATTGATAAAATATATCGTGTGAATTCTTGGATAGCAAGGCAAAAAAGTTGCCAAGGGATGTTGTTATTTATTTTACAAACAGAACAGTGAGAAATCAGATTTTGCAAGCTTCATATAAGGGGAGAAGATTCAGATTGCTGGTCAAGATATTTTGATATTAAAGGAAATTCCACCAAAATGTTAAGGGCTAGGAAGGAATTTGCCTTCCTGGTGAATGAACTTAAAAACATCAGATTGAATATAGATGGGATATTCCAACTGGTATAATAGTATATTATGCAGGAAAGTATATCGTTTCAATACGGTTGGAAAAGCAAGAGAATTTTATGTTGAGGTATTAAAGTTGGAAGTCTTCCCCATTGGAAGCTAGAGGAAGGAGGCTGAAGTGAAGTAAAGAGAAGTGAAGCAGGTACAAGAACAGATTGTGATGGAAGAAGATTTATTACAAGTGTTGGAAATACCTACGACGGGTTTAGATTCAAAAGAACAAAGGTTGACAAGAGCTGCTGCTAAACGCAAGGAACAAGAGATGAAGGCACAACAACAACTGGCAACTACTACAACGGAAACAGTGGAGGAGCAAGGCCTAAAGTAAAATGTGATCTGCGGCTGGTGTTCCAAAAGTTTCCTATCTTGGAATGTTAATGGCCTGAACTCACCGTAGAAGAGAAGGAAAGTATTTCATTATTTGAAACAATTTAAAAATGACATTACCTGTTTACAAGAAACACATATTAGATCTTGCTAAATGTTGGAGATGCGATTGTGAAGATGCTACTTATTACCATATATGGTGGACTTGTAAAAAAGTTAAAGCATTTTGGATTAAAGTATGGTGGATCATGCAGAATATTTTGAAAAGAAGATTAAGTTTACTCCGCAGTTCTTTCTACTAGGAATAATTATGGACTATACAGCTATAGAGACTAAATTGATTTTGAACTTAATAACAGTCGCAAGACTTTTGATTGCTCAGTATTGGAAGAAAGAAGAATTACCTACAATCAAGAATGGACACTCAAAGTATCAAATCTGGCAGAGATGACAAAATCTCCGCTTACTTGAAAGACTATACACTAGAAAATATATTTTAGAATGGAAAATGTGGATTGATTATATTTAAAATAAGTATCAGATAAAAAAATATTGAATAGCATATGAGTAAATTTAGGAAATATTTTGTATTAGATATATTTTGAAGGAGAGGGAATTGAGAGTGTGACTAAGTGTGGTGTGACTAGAGATTATAATTTAGGAATTATTTTGGTTTATGATTGTTAGGTTTGATACCCTGCATTTTGTTCTGGGAAGTCGGGATGGGGGGTGGCGGGTAAGGGGGAGGGGAATTGGGGGGGGTTTGGTAGAGATGGAGTGATGGTTAATGTACAGGGATTATTGAAGAAATATAATTAATGTAGGATCGGATCTGCATAGTTACCATTTTAGAACGGTGAGGAGGGAGAAAAGAGAGAGTAGGAGGTAGGAAAGAGGAGAAGAGGAAGGAAGAGGGATAGTAGAGGGAGAAGGAAGGTATAGGGTGGAGGGAGGAGCGGATGTAGATAAGAGAAGGAGAGGAAGGTTTGGAAAGTAAAAGAAGGTAGAAGAGGGAAGAGTGTTAAAAAGGGGGGTGGTGACTGGGCAAGCCCGACTAATTGTATACAACTGTACATTGGATGAATTATTTGATATGATTGTAAAAATAAAACTTTTTATGAGAAAAAAAAAAAACAACAACTGGCAGATGACCTGAATGAGTTTTACTGCAGGTTTGAAAGGAAACTACAGCCATCTATCTCCACAACCCCCATTTCAGACACACCAACAACAGCCAAGCCTCCTAACACTGACCCCATTCCATTGCGTTCACAACCCCTAGTGATCACAGAAAAGGAAGCAGGACCTATTTCACAGACAAAAGCCAGAAAAAGCTCAAGGCCCAGACAAGATAACTCCTTCTTGCTTAAAAGTCTGTGCTGACCAATTGGCCCCCATCTTCACCCATATTTTCAATAAATCACTAGAGATGTGCTATGTTCCTTCTTGCTTCAAATGTTCTACCATCATCCCAGTGCCGAAGAAGCCCACCATCAAGGAACTGAATGACTACAGACAGTTGCTTTAACATCTGTAGTCATGAAAACCTTTGAAAGGCTAGTGCTTTCCTACTTGAAAACCACAACAGATCCACTGTTAAACCCCTTGCAATTTGCATACCGAGCAAATAGATCAACAGATGATGCTGTTAATATGGCTCTGCACTATATCCTACAATATCTTGAGTCTCCAAAGACCTATGCAAGGGTCCTTTTTGTAGACTTTAGTTCAGCATTCAATACCATCATTCCAGACATTCTTCTAACTAAGCTAAACCAGCTACAGGTACCGGAACAGACTTTCAGATGACACAACAGTGATTGGTCTCATTCGAGACAATGACGAATCTGCATATAGATGAGTGGTCGAACGACTAGCCTTGTGGTGCAACCAAAACAATCTGGAACTGAACACACTTTCTTCTGCCAAAAAAAAGCTTTTAAAAGTAAATAAAATAACCTCTGATAATGGTGCAGCTCAGCTGGGTGCTAGCCAAAAAATGGAGTGGGGGAGAGTCTGTTTTTCCTCCCAGCAGGTTCCCTGAAGCCTGCTGGGAGGAAAAACGGACACCACCACTCCGTTTTTTGGTGTGGCTAGCAGGCTTCAGATAGGCTGGGAGGAAAAACAGGATGTGTGTAGGGGGATCATTTTTGAGAGACAGAGAGAAAGAAAGGAGGGAGGGAGGCAGGGAGGCAGGAGAGGAAGGAAAGGAGGAAGGAGGAGAGGAAGGAAGGAGTACAAACCTGGCACTAGACGCAGCTTCAGAGGATAATCCAGGGCTGGAAGGGACCTGGAGGTCATCTACTCCAGGGGTCTCCAACCTTGGTCACTTTAAGACTTGTGGACTTCAACTCCCAGAATTCAACCCAGAACTCTGGCAGTTGAAGTCCACAAGTCTTAAAGTGGCCAAGGTTGGAGACCTCTGATCTAGTCCAACTCTGCTCCAGCAGGACATTGTTAGTGAGTTACTGTCTTTTGATCCCCCAAGTCACATAGCCATGCCCACCCAGTCACATCACCCTTCCACCAAGCCACACCTACCAAGCCATGCCCTCAGAACTGGTAGCAAAAAAATTTAGATTTCACCCCTGCTTTGCCCAAATTGAACTTGTGTATACCATCTGTACACAACAAAGGACATGGTGGATCAGTGGCTAAGACACTGAGCTTCTTGATCAAAAGGTTGGCAGTTCAGTGGTTTGAATCCCTAGTGCCGCGTAACAGGGTGAGCTTCCATTATTTGTCCCAGCTTCTGCCAACCTAGCAGTTTGAAAGCACATAAAAAATGCAAGTATAAAAAAATAGGGACCACCTTTGGTGGAAAGATAACAGCGTTCTCTGCGCCTTTGGCATTTAGTCATGCCAGCTACATGACCAGGAGACATCTTTGGACAGCACTGGCTCTTCGGCTTTGAAACGGAGATGAGCACCGCCCCCTAGAGTCAGGAAGACTAGCACATATGTGTGAGGGGAACCTTTTGCTTTACCTTTACTTACCATCTGTACCCCATTCCTGGGCATCCCAAATTCTCATTCTTTACACATCTCCCATGTGACGATTGTAATGTGTTCCACAAGAGGCTGTCCTTGAAGATCACTCATAAGCTGTAGCTGATCCAGAATACAGTAGCATGAGCAACAAAGCAGAGCAGCACATATGCTCATGTGACTTCTCCAGAGATGGGTTTCAGAAGGTTCTGACCAGTTCTGGAAAACCGGCAGTAGAAATTTCGAGTAGTCCGGAGAACCGGTAGTAAAAATTCTGACTGGCCCCACTCCCATCTATTCTCTGCCTCCCAATTCCCAGCTGATCGGGAGGAAATGGGGTTTTTTGCAGTAACCTTCCACTGGAGTGGGATGGGAATGGAGATTTTACAGTATACTTCACCTGCCATGCCCACCAAGCCACCCCCACCAAGTCACACTACCCTCACCAAGCCACATCCATAGAACCAGTAGTAAAAATTTTTGAAACCCACCACTAGACTTCTCTGCTTCATAAGCTTCAGTGGTCATCAAGCTTCCAGTACAATTCAAGGTCCTGCTTATCATCTATAAAACCTTTCATGGGGCTTGGTTATGCAAGGGATTTTGACTCCTACGGCATCTTCATGTCCTATACAGTTGGGTAGAGTTGGCATTCTTTTGTTGATTACATTGCCATTGAGTACATAGTGACAATTTATGGGACCAGGAAATAGAGTTTCTCAGTCATAGCACCTCATTTCTGGATCTCTCCAGACACTCAAAAGGGCTCCAGACACTCAAAAGGGCTTAATCTAACTTTGCTTATGTGAGTCTTGAAGTTCTTTCCCTTCCCGAGGCCCTGGGTATTTGTATTATTCTTTCATGATGTCTTATATAGTTTTGTTGGTTATAGTTCTCCCCCTATTCCCCTTTCCAAGTCTTGTTATGCTACCTTATCATGACAGAACAAGATGTTCATCTGAGAGATGAGCAAGAAGGCCAGGAGTATACAGCAAGGGGACATATTTCCAGCAGGGTCACCAAGACACAAAGCTGTCCGGTTTAAAAAAGCAGACACCTATATCAGACAGCAGCAATACAGAAAGATGCTGGAGGCAGATGATCACTTTACTGACAACAGCAAAACTGTCATTTCATATTGTGTGGGAAAAGGCAGTGGTAAACCACCCCACTATTTCCCATGAAAACTGCATGGCTGGAAAATATAAAGTGAACAATGATACGGAGGTGGATGACCAACCCCCTTCAAACTGGATGGTGCTCAGCTTGAGCTGAAGATATTTTGAGCTGGGGATATTTTGGAGTACTAATGGTATTTATAATGAGAATGGATTTAAGCCTTTGGGACATCTGGTTAATGCTGTCATGCAGGAAAAGAAAATCCAAATCTGCTAGGATAGAAAGGCAGTGGGAACATGGAACATAATTGGCATGAACATGGGAAAGCACAACAAATTTTAAAAAAAACAATGAATTGACTTCATATTGACATTTTAGGCAACAGCAGATTAAAATGGATTGGAACTGGACACTTTTAGTTAGAAGATCATGCTGTTTGCTACTCATGACATGAAAACACAAAAAGAATGACATTGCTTTTGTATTTATAAAAATACAGCAAAGACAATAGTTGGGATACAGCTCAACCATTGATAAAATAACATCATATAGATTTCACAGATAAATCTTTACTATGATGGTTATCCACATTTATGCTACAACCACTAATGCAGGAAAACAGGAGGTTAACAACTTCAAGGGTCAAGAAATCAACAGAGCATGAAAGCAAGATGTACAGCTCGTGGAACTGGAATGCCAGGCTGGAAACAGTAAGTAGGAAAATGTCTATGGATGTTCTCAGTCATCCAGATCATGGTTATCTAAAAGCTGTTTTTTCAAGAAGCAACTGGACTTACTGGTTTTTCTCTAAAGACGTTTCACTTCTCATTCAAGAAGCTTCTTCAGTGAGACATGTGCAAATCTGTACATTGGGGAAACAAAGGAACTACTTCATAAGCTCATGGCACAACATAGAAGAACAAACCCATCAGGAAAAGATTCAGCACTCCACCTGCATTAAAAGATAAAGGCCACTCTTTCAAAGACAGTAAAGTCCACATATTGGATAGAGAGGACCACTGGTTTGAAAGAGGGATCAAAGAGGCCATCTATGCAAAATTGAACAGCCCTCTCTCACAGTGGGGGAGGGATAAGACATTATCTATCTCTACAACACAGTCTTTTCAACAGCTCCAAGAAGGCTCCACACCCATTTGCAGTACTCAGGTGACCCTGACAACACAGATGAATTTCAATTTGACTCTCTAAAACAGGGCTGTCAAACTCCCAGCCTGTGGGCCTGATGTGTCATGTGCTGGCCATGCCCATGCCTGGTTTAGCAAAGGGGGGGGGGAGAAAGTCCCGATACATCATGTGATGCCACTGTGATGATGTGAGTTTGCCCTATCCCTGCCCTAAAAGAATGCAAATGACCAGCTGTTTGCCAGGAGTATAAATCCTTCCACCCCCCACCATCTAGTCAGAGCTAAAGAAGCTTCTTGGATGAGAAGCAAAATGCCTTCAACAACTCTGGAGCTTAGATCTTTGCTTGAAGAAGTTCAGAGAGCAGTAATGATTCTATACTCATTAATGGTTTGGGAAAAGAATAGATCTTCAGTAAAATAAGGTCCATTTGAATCTTGGGGATAACATCATTCCAGAGAATAGGCATTGCTGTCAAGAAGGTGCTTGGAAGTGCTGGATTTCATTGATAGGAACTACAGTAACTATGTTAAATACTTGCTCAGAATGAATGTGAAAAAGAACTGCCACAGATTAAGAAATGGAAAAGGCATACCATCAGAGCAAATGATGGGAATTACCAAGAAAAGAAAAGAAAAATCAAAAGCCAAGAAAGTCAATAATCTAAGGAGAAACTTAACAGAGAACTTTTGGAAGCAGTATTATAAAACATCTGCAAAGACAAAAGATCTCAGAACCAGAAGGAAGTTACAACATCAAACTGGTATGCAAAAAGATGCCAATGGACAGAAGTAAGGAATAATTACAGAGGTAATTTTGTACAGTAGATGTCAACATCTAAAATACATTAGAAGATTCTCTTTATTTATACAATCCTCCAATAGTAATTGGATGGTGATAGAAGTGGCAGGAATTGATGAAACATCTACTGAGAAATTTCAAGCAACAAAAGAGATACGAAATATTCTAACAAATCTATGTCAGGAAATATAAAGAATGATAGATTAGAAGGGGTCAGTCTTCAATATCAGTACAAAAACCCAACACATAACGGAGTGTACTGTTCAATTTCCCTAATTTCACATAATAGCATGTGAAATTAAGATCATATAATAAATACTCCAGAACCACTTTAGTGTAGTTCTTAAGTTATCAGGTGAAAAACCAAGAGACTGTGGCATCAAGTCCTTCCTGAAATGCAGCTGGATAACCTTGGACCAGTCACTCAACAATGGCAAACCACATCTACAAAACTGCCAAGAAAACTGCATGGACTAGTCCTGGCAGTTGCCAAAAACAAAAACTGTCTCAAAGGCATGAAAAAAGATTAAAATAAATGCTTAGGATCCTCCAATGAAGATTATGACTCATGGGAAGAGAAATCCCACTGACGATGCTGGTTTTAGAAAAGGGGAGGAACAAGACATATTATTGTTACTGCAGTATAATATTACTGCATTCTGGGTAACTGAGAAAGGCAAAGAATAACAAAAGGAAGTATGAAGGCGTATATGTGTGTATTTATGTACTGTATGTATGTATGTGTATCAATTGATTCTAGAACGAACTTCAGTTGTGTTGGGTATACAAGCTGTGAAATGTAATTTAAGAAAATAGAAATCCCAGAACATTTTACTGGACTCTACTCATGAGTAACTTGTACATAGGACAAGAAGGCACTTTCTGGATGGAACATGGAGAAACAGATTGGGGTCCAGGTTGGCAAAAACTTTAAGGTTTTGGTTATGACCTTTAAAGCGCTCCATGGCTTAGGGCCTGGGTACTTACGGGACCGCCTACTGTTACCATATGCCTCCCACCGACCCGTACGCTCTCACAGAGAGGGACTTCTCAGGGTGCCGTCCGCCAAGCAATGTCGGCTGGCGGCCCCCAGGGGAAGGTCCTTCTCTGTGGGGGCTCCCACACTCTGGAACGAACTTCCCCCGGGTTTACGCCAAATACCTGACCTTCGGACCTTTCGCCGCGAACTGAAGACACATCTTTTTATTCGCGCGGGGCTGGCTTAAATTTTATGGATTGTATAGCTTTATTATTAATTTTAAACGGGGTTTTAATTTTTATATATTTTAAAATTTTAGGCACATTATAATAAGTTTTTTAATTTTGCATTTTATTGATTATTGTCCTGTCTGTTTTTATTTGCCTGTACACCGCCCTGAGTCCTTCGGGAGAAGGGCGGTATAAAAATCGAATAAATGAATGAATGAATGAAAGTAGTGAAGCAAGGCTGTGCACTTTGGTTATTATTTATCCTTATTTATTCAACCTACAGACTGAATAAATATATTGAGAGAGTAGACACTGGAAGTAGATGAGTATGGTTTTAATACTGGAAATACTAATAGTCTGCATTATGATGATGAGACCACTTTGATAACTGAAAATACAGAGGATCTGCAAACTCTAATAATGACAGTCATGGAATCCAGGGGGAAAATAAACTATGATTAAATATAAGAAAGATCAAACTAATGACAGTTTTCTGTCTTTTTATTCCTTAGAGAGAGGCAAATGGCAAAACATATGTCTTGATGTCAGCATATAAACATGGTGACTTACATTCTTGCATTGATTTTCAGGACACAAATATGTTAGAGTGGCATTTGTGTTATATTGTCAACTGCATCCATATTTTCCCAACATCATTGCTTGCTGCAGTTACTTAAACTTCTCTTGATTATTCTGGATTCTAATCCAGATCACTGACACACAGGTTTTAATTTCCTTGCTACTCCTGACAAACTCTTACCAGTTTGCAACCGTTACTTCCCTATTGCACAATTAACACAGCACAACCTGCAGTTCATTCAGGACTGCCTGATTCTCGTACTACTGCAGAGATTGATTTTATACTTTACACTGAATCAATATGCCTAACTGAATTATGAGAAGGGATTGGTGAGAATTTAATTCATTTTTTTTAATTGGGAGGTTAACAGAATCTACACATTTCTTTACAAGTGAGACCAACATCACTTTTTCATGGAGCAAAAAAATATGTGAATTGGACAGATTTGCTCCTTCCAGCACTGGAAATTTACAAACTGGAATTGATTCTGTGTGTATTCAGCAATATTTGTGTCAATGTGTTAGTGCAGCCACCTTTTTTTTCCTTGCATTTTTTTCATTTTTGCCAACTATATGACAGTCAAGCACTCTGACCAGAAATCAACATGCCTTCAGAGCTTGGTTCATATAAAGAAACAGTTTATTCTATTTTTTCTGTTTTTAATTTGTAATGTATATTATAATGAACAGTTGTAAATCTCTCCAAATTGCAGATACTTTGTTGTTTCCTACCACAGTGAATCTCCATTGGGGCTGAGGCTTGGCAGTGTGGTATGGTGTGGAAAATCCCAGTTTTTGCCAAACAGATTAAGTTTCCCTATTGTTCTTTTCTTTTCTGTGTTCCATCTAATAGGTTTTGAATTATAGCTCCAATAGTTTTTACTTGGTGATTTGAACATGAAAAACTTTAATTGCTGTAGCAGGGGAAAAAAAAATCAACCGATTGTTCATAGATGAGAAAACAAATGTAACATGGCATTCAAAGAAATACAACCACATGACAGTAGTTGTCATGCCTGAAATCAAAGGGTGTGCTTTGATTGTTCCTTCAGCAGGTGTGTTGCGGGTTTCCTGACAACGAAAAGTCATGAACTGTAAGCATAAACATTGCATCAAATCTGCCAAGTAATCTAGGAAACTATTTATGCTTTGGATAAACAGATTTATCTCACACTGTTTTCAATGGTATTGCTTTCACTGAACAGTCACAACATGTTCTAACAATTCTTCTAAGTTTTAGTAATGAATATCCACATATGTTTTGAAAGAATACAGGGCTATCTGCCAATAGGGGTGCTTCATATAGCCTCTCTTCTCAAGTCATTCCAGAGCTACTGTTTGTTTCTGAATTAGACATGCATTTCCAGCTCTGTCTTGGTCTGTTTTGAAATTGCATGAAGTGTGTGCACTGTGCATACTGGTAGTCTTCATTTAATGATTGCCTCAGACCATGCTGCTCGCAGTTATGATGGTGATGAAAGAATAACACAGCAACCAATGTCCACATTGATGACCTATCCTATTTTTTTCCTCAGCCACATTTTCACCTTTAGTTCAATTAATATATGTTCTTTTATCCCTGACACAACTCTTTCTTTCTTTTTGTCCTCCTTGCAAAGTGGCGAGATTGCCTAAACAAGCGTTATCTTCCCTTTTTTTTCCTCTGCAATGCAGAAATGCTAACTGTAAGTTAACAAGCTCAATTTTATGAACTTAATTAGTTGATTAGAACTCTCAAAACAGGAAATGGTGAATGGATCAGCTCCTTAGAACTCCTATCTGAGTCAAAGAGAGGACTAGGATCACCCACAAACTTCGGTCCATACAGAGCAGGCGTGAAATGTAAAATTTGTTACTACTGGTTCTGTGGGCGTGGCTTGAATGGGGGGGTAATGTGACTTGGTGGGCGTGGCCAACTTTTTTTTAAAAAAACTTTTAAAAGCTTTTTTCTACAACCTCTTCGGCCAAAGAGGTTGTAGAAAAAGTGCTTTTAAAGGGTTCTGATGATCCCAGTTGAGTTGCCTGAAGTGCTTTTAAAGGGTTCTGACGATCACCAGAATCTTTTAAAAGCATTTTTACAGCCTCTTCAGCAGAAGAAAAATGCTTTTAAACAGTTCTGATGATCTCAGCTGAGCTGTGTGATCATCAGAGGCTTTTTAAAAAAACTTTTAAAATCATTTTTTTTGGCCGAAGAAAAAATATTTTTAAAAGTAAAAAAAAAAAATCTCTGATGATCATGCGGCTCAGTTGGTCATGGGGGGGGGGGGCAGGGATTTTTGCTACCGGTTCTCCCAACCACCCACCACTATCGTTACTGGATTGCGTGATCCGGTCCGAACCAGGAGCAGTTCACCCCTGATACAGAGCATCCTCACAAAAAGATCATAAAATACCAATCTCCAAATGCAAACACTAATTCTTTTCTTGCTAATTATCCAGCACTAGGATGAGCATTCCAGGGAGGTGGGAATAGGGGTAGGGGGAAAGAGCTATAATTTTCCCCTTTGACCAAGATTCCTCATGAGTTGACATCAAGAAACCTTCCTCGTCATTTGGCTCACCTTGCTGTTTGACTCATATCCCTCTTCTGCTACAAAGAAAGGAAAGCTGAAGTAAAGCCGTAAAAACTGCCACAGTCAAATAATTTTCACAAAGCAACTTTGCTTAACAACCAATTTGTCAGTCCCCAGTACAGTTGCTAAATGGGGACTACCAGTAAAGTTTGGCATAGTTTCAGGAAGTGCATGTGTGTTTCATAACCTCTCTAAAAATTGCATTCCTTGATATTTTCTTCAATTTGTTTCAACCTTCCTCCTTCTAGATTACTGATTACAATGGTAAATTAGAGAGATTCCGCTATCAAATCTGTAAAAAAAAATACAAAAAATTAGTACCTAATCAAATACACAGGCTTTTAGTCTTTTTCCAAATACGTAGGATGGGTAATATACAGCTCTTGACTGCACCGTATTTCTATGCAAATAAGAGTTAATTAACTGTGAATTTCTGAAAAACTGTGTCATTGAACTATAAATCAATAATGTTGTTATAAATTACAAAGATAGTACATTGAACCTCTCTCTTTACCCTGCCTAACATCATCTATATTGACATTTTCTGTCAATAAATAATAATGTCACATCTAATAGGTCATGCAGTTGATTTAATTCTGGCTTGGTGTAAAACTATGTTGTTCTGCCAAATATAATGGAGAAGGAAAGATATATATATTAACTATATATATGTACTTTTGTGTTGATAAAATAGTTATCACAAGTTTTGAACAATAGGAAGTAGAAGCATAGTGCCAGGCTTGTTTCAAAATGTTGGTTTCAAATACACATAACAAGAAAATGTAGCTGTTTCATAGAATCCATATATTTTATTGCAATATACAATAAAATATATGTTCCTTTATCATTTATCACAGTATAATGCCCAGTTGGAAAAAGAAAGCTGAGGACTGTCTGTATTGGTTGAAAACATGTGGAAGCGGCCTTCATCCTGTAGTGGCTAGACAATGGCTAAAATGATGATGATCATAATATAATTGTATGGCCAGTTTGGTCGAGTGGTTAAGACACCAGACTAGAAATCAGAAGACTGGGTTTTAATCCCACTTTAGGCATAAAAAGCATCTGAGTGACTTTGGACCAGTCATTCTCTTTCTAGCTAACCTTCTTCACAGGTTTATTGTAGGGAAAATAGGAAGAGAGAGGAGTGCTGGTTATGTTCTCTGCCTTGAGTTATTTATAAAATTGACAGACAGACAGACAGACAGACAGAGATAGATAGATAGATAGATAGATAGATAGATAGATAGATAGATAGATAGATAGATTATTTTAAGTGAAATGTATATGCTGCTTGTTACACATTCGTATCACGGGAATTGAAGATCATGTGAAGTGTTAGTGCCACTTTATAATGCCTTGGTAAGGCCACACTTGGAATACTGCATTCAGTTTTGGTCGCCGCGATGTAAAACAGATGCTGAGACTCTAGAAAGAGTGCAGAGAAGAGCAACAAAGATGATTAGGGGACTGGAGGCTAAAACATATGAAGAACGGTTGCAGGAACTGGGTATGTCTAGTTTAATAAAAAGAAGGACTAGGGGAGACATGATAGCAGTGTTCGAATATCTCAGGGGTTGCCACAAAGAAGAGGGAGTCGGGCTGTTCTCCAAAGCACCTGAGGGTAGAACAAGAAGCAATGGGTGGAAACTGATAAGGAAAGAAGCAACTTAGAACTAAGGAGAAATTTCCTGACAGTTAGAACAATTAATAAGTGGAACGACTTGCCTGCAGAAGTTGTGAATGCTCCAACACTGGAAATTTTTAAGAAAATGTTGGATAACCATCTGTCTGAGATGGTGTAGGGTTTCCTGCCTGGGCAGGGGGGTTGGACTAGAAGGCCTCCAAGGTCCCTTCCAACTCTGTTGTTATTATTATATTATATTTTCCAGAGTTTTATAAAAAAAAGTTAATCAAAGTTCTGGGTAACTTTATAGCTGTTGCCTTTCCCAAAACATTGTTCATCCATGACCATTAGTCCTACATTAATGAGAATCCTCTGTTTCATGAGGATAAGCTAACATGTCAGGCCATTCATTAAGTTCATAATTGACCAAGGATTTGAAAACTGTGAACTGCTTCCTTCAACAAGCCAACCTGTGGGATCTCATGGCTTGTTCATCAGACCCTAATCTTTTATCTTTGTGAAATATACACAGTATTTTCAGATATTTCTATCGTTTCTTTGGATGCAAAGCTATGAAAGAAACATCAGCACATGATTCTTTTTGAAAGAATAATGAAGAGCTGTTCAGAATTTACCAAAGCATTTATCATTTTCTGAAGTGCATAGACTCTTGGGGAAAGCCACAATATTAGTGTGCCTGAGTGCTGTCACGGGTAAGCTCCAGAAAAACACCTATTATACAATAATGAGATCTGCACTTACTTTCACCAGCTGCAGGATAATAAGATATCTCTTTTATCTTTCAATAAATGTCATTTCCTACTTAACAAGTCATGGTGGAATGGCAAAAAATGATGCTTCATTTGGGGGAAATTAAGATCTGACAATAACTTTACCATAGAAACTTTTAGAAATTGCTGGTTTACTGTATACATTAGGCCATATTTTTATGGATTCTGTAGTGACTTTACACTCAACAAGGAGCCTTATTCCAAACGAAAGATTTTTTGCGTGTCTTTTTCATGTTCCAGAGAAAAAAGATGCAAAAAATGAAAGTAATGGGGGGGGGAAAAGGCCTGAGCTAAAATCAGAACTGTGCCTTTACTGCGCCACTTTCCTTGTTCTTTGCTAAATTTGATTAAGCATAGCCAAGAAGAAAGGAAAATGAGCATTGGGAGATTGAAAAATGACTTTCATGAGAGGGGAACTTGAAGAAACAGAAATGAGCAGATATTTAGGAAAACAATGTCTGACAATGAAAACAAAGAATGTCAGGTAAGAAAGAGATACAGCAACTGAACTCCAGCAGAATTTGTGAAACAGAATTCAATAAGGTAGTTCTTCTCAAAGCTGAAAACTTTATTGATAGAGACTGCAAAGTTAAAGGGAGGGGGAATTATCTACAAGTTACAGTAGTTGATTTGTAAGTGCTCCACTTTTGAATAGTCCTGAGTATCGATATCTTGTTCTGTTTCTATTTTTGACATCCTAAAACTCTATTTTTCTTTTTGATATCTTGGGTGTTCTTTTATATCCAGAAAAACAAATGCAAATTTACAACTTTTATTAAAACAAAAACTAATAGCTCCACTCAGGCATTCACACACATATGAATGCCAAGCAGAATTCTTTCTAATCATTCTAAAGATGTAAAGAAGATGTGGAGACTCTAGAAAGAGTGCAGAGAAGAGCAACAAAGATGATTAGGGGACTGGAGGCTAAGATATACTGTATGAAGAATGGTTGCAGGAATTGGGTATATCTAATTTAATGAAAAGAAGGACAAGGGGAGACATGATAGCAGTGTTCCAATATCTCAGAGGTTGCCACAAAGAAGAGGGAGTCAAGCTATTCTCCAAAGCACCTGAAGGCAGAACAAGAAGCAATGGGTGGAAACTAATCAAGGAGAGATGCAACTTAGAGCTAAGAAGAAATTTTCTTACAGTTAGAACAATTAATCAGTGGAACAACTTGCCTCCAGAAGTTGTGAATGCTCCAACACTGGAATTTTTTAAGAAGATGTTGGATAACCATTTGTCTGAAGTGGTGTAGAGTTTCCTGCCTAAGCAGGGGCCTGGACTAGAAGACCTCCAAGGTCCCTTCCAACTCTGTTATTCTATTGTTCTATGATCTATTATTGTTCATTTCTGATATTTCTCTTTCCAATGTGAAAAGAAACTTTTCTTTGAGAATTTATAGAATGTGGGGATTGAATATTTTGCTTCTGAGCTTAGAATTCTCTCTGGGTGTCTCTGATTTGGAAGACAGAAGCCCAAAATGTGACTGCGACATTCAAACATCACAGGATTATAGCCTTAATATCTGATGTAGTTTAAGTATAATTTATTTAAATATTCAGAAATTCATTTCAGAACACATAAAACATATAGCTTAGATTTGCATCCATTTTTATACAGAATATTGTTTTATGGTTTATTTAACGTGTCTTTTCAGAACCCAGAGTCTTTAGGTCTTAAAGAATTTTTAAAATTCTCACCCTGCTGTCAGTTATACTTTTAATTTACATTTACTTTAATGCATTCTAAAGTTGACATTTTCTTTTGCTGTATTTATAAAATACATATTCGTATTTTATGGGTTTAGCTTATATTTATGAAAAACGCAAAGGATTCTGACTAGTAGACATCCTAAAATGCAAGAAATAATTATGATTTTTTCAGAAACATAAAACAGTGTCTAAAATAATACTAAATATAAAAACAAAAAAGCCATACTGATTGCATTTTACATCATTAAAATTTGCAACATTCCAATAAAAGCTGTCATCAGTGTCATACACATTGTTTTAAACAATTTTGTGCTAGTCATATCATTTGGTCAACTACTGAAAGCAATTTCACTAACCATTTCATTTATTTAATCTGTATCAGCTACATTCAAAAAGCAGAGAATGCTTATTAATTTAATGGTCATCACTAACCTACAGCAAACAAAATATTTATTCCACTATTAAAAAGTAACTTGTTGTTTACTAGGATTGAATTACTATCCCTCAGGTCAATTGTCTGGAAAAAAAAAAAAACCAAAGAGGATCCAAGGCCAAATTTTAAAAACTGAGAAAAAGTTTCTGACTTTAAAATGAACAATGGAAACATTCTGATTTATGTGAATGACATGGCATTGATTGAGGTAGTGATGGTAGGACTTCTATGCAGATTTAGCTCATACTGTATATTCAACTATCTAAACATTAGTAATCCACACCCAAGATTGTTTTTTGTTGGGTTTTTTTGGGGTGGGAAGAGGCAGACCAGGTATAACTGGAGCATGATAGGGAACAAACAGATCAGGTTAAGTCAGAGGTGGGTTTCAGCAGGTTCTGACCAGTTCTGGAGAATGGGCCGGGATAGCTCAGGCAATAGAGAAGCCTGTTATTAGAACACAAAGCCTGCAATTATTGCAGGTTCGAGCCCGGCCAAAGGTTGACTCAGCCTTCCACCCTTTATAAGGTAGGTAAAATGAGGACCCAGATTTTTGGGGGGGCAATAAGTTGACTTTGTAAAAAATATACAAATAGAATGAGACTATTGCCTTATACATTGTAAGCCACCCTGAGTCTTCGGAGAAGGGCGGGGTATAAATGTAAACCAAAAAAAAAAAAGAACTGGTAGTGGAAATTTTGAGTAGTTTGGAGAACTGGTAGTAAAAATTCTGACTGGCCCCACCCTCATCTATTTTCTGCCTCCTGAGTCCCAGCTGATCAGGAGGAAATGGAGATTTGCAATAACCTTTCCCTGCCATGCCCACCAAGCCATGCCACATCCACCAAGCCACACCCACAGAACTGATAGTAAAAAAAAATTGAAACCCACTGTTGGGTTAAGTCGTATCTATGCTTAGGAACTGTTTTTACAGAAACAAGTTCTAGGGTCCCACATGTTAAGAGTTGTTCTTTAAAGGCTACAGCCTGTGCCAAGGCCATAAGGATGGCTCCTTTAAGAGCTGGCATTTTTGGCACTTTTATCCACCTATCAAATCCTTCCCAAGGACCTGGGATCAGCAGATATGGATGTCTGAAGGTGTTTGAGGTATCATTGCAGGATGTAAGCTGCTCTGAGTAATGCTGCATTTTGCAATTGACTGATGGTGAATTTGTTTCTGCCAATGGTGTTCCAGAAAATTAATTATTATTCTTTTATTATTATACTTCTCCCCAAAATAGAGATCACTTTCATATTTTATTTCATGGAAATATAAAATATAAGGATTGGGATACATTTTGGAAATCCTCCAATTTATCTATTTGCTTAGGGAAGGAATCTAGTACTACAACATAGCTAACAAATAGTTATCCAACCTCAATACAGGAAAGGAAAATTCACTACGTCTCAAGATACTCTGCTTCATTACTTTTGAATAATTATATAATTTCACAATACATTTTAATGATTAATTTTAATAATTTAATTCAAAAATAGTTTTGAATAATTATTATAAGTTCTTTCTGTTAGAATTATTTTTCCCAATGTCCAACCAAGGTCTATTTTCTCATAGTTTAAACTCTGTGTTTCTTGTCCTGCCTTTTGTACCATCTGTGAACTATTCTGTCCTTCTTATGTATAACATTCTTCAATTATTTGAATATAGCTGCCATGTTTTCTTGGAATCATCTCTACTTCAGGCTAAATATACCCAATGCTACCATTATTTTTCCCCACTATTTTTTTCTTTCACATCTTATTTCTCATCTTGACCATGTCCATGATTGCTGAGCTCTTGACATAATGACTTTTGATCTTGATATTATAATTGACACAGCCCTGGATTGCATTGCGTTGCGTTGCATTCCTTTGGTTTGCTTTCCTTTTCACAGCTACATAAAACTGTTGGTTGAGTTCTCATTTAGCTTTGGATTCACCAAGACAGGTATTTTTTAAATATTCCTAGAATGGTACCCCTCAAAACATACTCATATCTTCCAGCCATAAAAGCCCTGCCCTCCTAAAAAATTATACTAAACAGATGAATTACAGATAAAGGGGAATCAATAGAGATGTCAGTGTTCCAGAAAAAAACCCAACTCCAAGTAAAAACTCTGAAGCATTTGATCTGAGTGAAAAAAGTCATATTTTAATAATTGCCTTTTCTTGGAATAATCTCGGCCTTATTGTTCAAATGTACTAGATTTCCTTATTTAACACTAAAGAAAAAGATTTCATATGTTTGCAGATGTAAAGATAAACACTAGATACTGAAATAAAATGTGTCTAATCCTAAATATCCATGCTTACTCAGGAGTATGTGCTCTTTTGTTCAGGAAGAGTCACTATCATGCATGTAAGCAGAAGATTAAGGTCCAAGTTGTCATTTTTTCCAAAAGGTTTCCTAATTAAACTAACTGAAAGAAAATGCGAATCTGAAAATTTGAAAAATGCATGTGTTTACATCATTGACCATAAATCAAAGAATATCAATAGTTGGTGAAGCCTGAATAAAATAAACCTAGTATTAAAGACAAGATTTATAATTATTTTGCAATGTCAATTTAAGAAGATTTGCTTAGAAGTCAGCTTCACTCTGTTCAATGGGGCATTCACCGCGATAAAATGTGCATGAAACTGTAACCTTGATTCCATGAGACAAACAGCCTTAATCCACCGTTGCAATTCTTTAGCCATGCTTCAAGAAACGATACTCCATATTAGAGTTAAAATGGCAAGCTCCAATTGCTTTGGTACAGCTAAAATGTTCTCCTCATTTACTACTCTTGCTCTAAAGAGATTGGATTTTAAAATTAATTTCCATGAAATGGGCAGCGGGAGGGAGGGAGTAGCTGCTAAAGACAACTTTTGTGATAGGTGTAACTCTTTATCAGTGTAAGTTCCTACGGCAGTAACTCAGCATTGATGGTTAAGCTTGCAATATGATTACACAATTACATTCGGTGTGACTGATCAAATCCAGCCTTCAAAACAATAAAAGTTATATTTTTATTTTATAAAACAATAAAACAACAATTCACTTCCCAGATCTTTTTTGGTTGTTATTTCTGTACATTTTTTTTTTCATTTCCATCAATGAGAGACGTGACTTTTTCTGATTGCTGTGGCCCACGTGATTTACCCTGAAGTGTTTTCTGATCTTTACATGACAGCCAAGCAGTTGGCAAAATTTAAAATAAAGCATCTACAAAAGCTGAACACGAAGGGAAGAACAATGCTTGGGTTATGGATGAAATTAAATTTCCATTTCTGTGACAAATATCTGGACATATGGACTCTCGTAAACTTTAAGCAGCAGCTTCAGCTGTATCTCTGGGTGCAGCTGAAAAGCCTGACAAATGAAAAATAGCACTGCATCTCACAATTGCAAGGTCACCAGTAATTGATAGTTTGAATACATTTACATATATTATTTCCCAGCTTCTGAGCGAGAAAGAAAAGAAGGTGATCGTATGTAGAGGAAAGAGGTAAAACAACAAAAATGGATGAGATGATGATATGCTCAACTTATTGTAGCAAGATGTAGTATGTAAGAATGATTACCTGATGCCCAGGAAAGAATAGAATAGAATAGAATAGAATAGAATAGAATAGAATAGAATAGAATAGAATAGAATAGAATAGAATAGAATAGAATAGGAGTAGAGTAGAGTAGAGTAGAATTCTTTATTGGCCAAGTGTGATTGGACATACAAGGAAATTGTCTTTGGTGCATAATCTGTTATTGTACATAGAAGCTATAAGTGATAAATCACGATCATAGTCATCATAAAAATACATTCATCATAAATCATAAGATACAACATTTACTGATAGAATCAACATAAATTGTGCTAGGAAACTAAATAAAACAATACAAAATGTAAAGATACAAGCAACAAAGTTATAGTCATAAGTAGAAAAGGAGATAGGTAATAGGAAAGATGAGAATAATAATAGGATCCAGATTGTTGGGGACAATACGCTGATTCTATAAATTGTTTAGAAGGGACTGTAAAAGCACTGTGAAGAGGTATATAAGTCTAAGTGCTATTGCTATTAATAGTCTTACTCAGAGATTTTCAAACTTGGAAGCTTTAAGACTTGTGGACTTCAACTCCCATGCTATGCTAGCTGGAGAATTCTGGGAATTGAAGTCCACAAGTCTTAAAGGTGCCAAGTTTGAGGACCCCTGGTCTTACTAAATAGTTTGACAGTGAAAGGAAAAGATACCAAGCTTGTATAGTCTTCACTTTGCAAATAATTTCCCCCTTTTTTGACATTTTTCCCAAGTGCGTGGTGTAGCCATTCAGCCAATTTCTAAAAGACTAGCTATAAACTTTCTTACAGTTTAGTTTCAAGTTGTACAAAGTAATTCCCAGTGTCACTAGCCTCTCTAAACAAACCATTTGCATCAAAGCCAAGGGATGTTGCAAAGGAATAAGGCAGGTCTGGGTACTAGGCCCTGTATGATGTGTGGATTTCAACTCGAAGCATTTGTGAGGTGGCAGGCCAGTTCAGGAATTCTGGAAGTTAAAAGCCCACAGGTTGTAAAGGAGCCATAGTTGCCCACTCTTGGAATAAGGCAACCAAAATATTTTCATGCTCTTTCTTTCCCCTTGCAGAGTAAGCAATTAGTATTTCTTCCATACTTATTTACAATGATAAGGAACCTGACAGAGCTCTGTTTCAACCATATAACTGGTAAATGCTCACCATCAGCATAGGTATAGGAGTGAACAGGAAGGGGGAGAAAAAAATATAGCTGCTTTATGTATTAATACACTCCAACTTGGTCCACATTTTCCAAAAGACAAAGTAAAACCCAATGTGCAATTTCCCTTTCAGGCTATGCGGTTCTCTGAATTTTGCAAGGCAGTTCTCCGATTGAGTAATGAGTGCACACATTAGGGGAAATTGTCTACAAAAATGTATGCACTGGGAAAATTGTTTTCACAAAAAACGTGCATCAGGATTAATAGATGCCAAAATAGGTTAATAGCCTGCTGCTGAATGCCCAATCAGTAAATGGCACAGCAACAGCCAGCTTAGTCTGGGCCTTAGAAATGTAGGTTAGAAATGTCTCTGGGTGAGACAAGTAAATCGCTCCTACCTAGCGCCTGCCTAGATTTGTAAGAATTTATCTGCTTCAGAAAAAGCCTTCTTTTTTACTCCCTGGTATGACTGTAAGAGATGATCTCTCCACTGGTAAGCAAGCTGTTTTATTCACATCCCAGTCTTGCTGCTAACCAAATAGATTGTTCATTAATTTTATTTTTAACTGTATTTTCCATTTGTCCTTTATAATTTTGCCCTTTGATGTTGTTCATTTATTAAATAAATGCATAGAAAAAAACATCTACCTGTTTCACAAACAGATGCAGAAAGAAATAAGTATGTGCTTCAGAAAAAAGGAAGAAGCAAACATTGAGAACCAGATTGATCTAGTCTAGTGGTTAACGCACCAGGCTAGAAACTTGGAGGTGATAAATTCTAGTTCTACCTTAGGCATGAAAGCCTAAGGGTTGTTTTTGTGGGAAAAACAGCAAGGAGTGTTAGATATCTTCACTGCCTTCTGTTCTTCATAAAATAATGACAGGGTTAAAAAAATCTTCAGGAAAACCTCACTAGATAATTAATCCATCCCAACTAAAATTGCTTGCTTGCTTCTGAGAGACTGCCCAATTGTATATATAAGTCTTTAGACCAGAAGGCTAGCTAGGTAAGTACAGGAAGCCAATTTTAGGATCAGGGAAAACTAAAACTTTTATTTCTGTACAGAAGCAGAAGAGAACACCTCCAGGTTTCACAGCTAAGGAGTGCACCAGAAATGAGGTTCAGTTATTTTTATACAATTTACTCCAAGAAACAAAAGAAAATTGCTGATTGGTTACAAACAGTGGTGGGTTTCAATTTTTTTTACTACCAGTTCTGTGGGTGTGGCTTTGTGGGTGTGGCATGGCTTTGTGGGAGTGGCTTTGTGGGTGTGGCAGGGGAAGGATACTGCAAAAATCCCTATTTCCTCCTGATCAGCTGGATGATTTTTAAATTTTAATTGAATTTAATGGGTTTTAAATTTTTGTAATTTTATAGGGTGTAATGTTATTTTAATTTTTTTGGCTAATTGAAATAAGTTTCTTAAGGGTTGTTTTTAATATTGTGTATGTTTCTGTTTGTATTTTATTTGGCTGTTCACCGCCCTGAGTCCTTCGGGAGAAGGGCGGTATACAAATTAAAATATTATTATTATTATTATTATTATTATTATTATTATTATTATTATTATTATTATTATTATTATTATTATTAAATTGGGAAGTAGAGAATAGATGGGGGTGAGGCCAGTCAGAATTTTTACTACTGGTTTTCCAAACTACTCAAAATTTCTGCTACTGGTTCTCCAGAACTGGTCAGAACCTACTGAAACCCACCTCTGGTTACAAAGTTATATAATAGTTACACATGGGCACAAAACAAAGCCACCACCTTATACTCTATTAATTAGTTAACCCTATTTATTATCATAAAAATTAATAATAATAATAACAACAACAACAACAACAACAACAACAATAATAAAATAATAATAATAATAATTTAATTTGTATACCACCCTTCTCCCGAACGACTCAGGGCAGTTTACAGCCAGAATAAAATACAACAACAACACATACAATATTAAAAACAAACATTAAAAAACTTATTCAATTTGGCCGAATATTAAAATACGATCAACCCTATAAAATTAATGAAAGTTACAAACCCATAAAATCATCTAAAAATTTAAAAAATCAAGCCAGTCCAGCAAGTCGGAATAAATAAGTCTTAAGTTCGCGGTGAAAGGTCCGAAGGTCAGGTAGTTGTCGAAGTCCAGGGGGAAGTTCGTTCCACAGGGTAGGAGCCCCCACAGAGAAGGCCCTTCCCCCGGGAGCCGCCAGCCGACATTGCTTGGCTGACGGCACCCTAAGGAGTCCCTCTCTGTGAGAATGCACAGGTCGCTGGGAGATAGAAGATGGCAGCAGATGGTCCCGTAAGTAACCCGGTCCTAAGACATGGAGCGCTTTAAAGGTGGTCACCAATACCTTGAAGCACACCCGGAAGACAACAGGCAGCCAGTGCAGTCTGCGCAGGATGGGTGTTACATGGGAGCTCTGAACCGCTCCCTCTATCACCCGCGCAGATGCATTCTGAACCAACTGCAGCCTCCGGGTGCTCTTCAAGGGGAGCCCCATGTAGAAAGCATTGCAGTAGTCCAAGCGAGAGGTAACAAGAGCATGAGTGACCGTGCATAAGGTATCCCAGTCCAGAAAGTGGCGCAACTGGCGAATCAGGCGAACCTGATAAAAAGCTCTCCTGGAGATGGCTGTCAAATGATCTTCGAAAGACAACCGCCCATCCAGGAGAACGCCCAAGTTGCGCACCCTTTCCATCGGGGCCAATGACTCGCCCCCAACAGTCAGCCGCGGCTGCAGCTGACTGTACCGGGGTTCCGGCATCCACAGCCACTCCGTCTTGGAGGGATTAAGCCTGAGCCTGTTCCTCCCCATCCAGACCTGTACGGCTTCTAGACACCAGGACACTACTTCGATATCTTCGTTGGGGTGGCCTGGGGTGGAAAAGTACAGCTGCGTATCGTCAGCGTACAGTTGGTACCTCACCCCAAAGCCACTGATGATCTCACCCAACGGCTTCATATAGATGTTGAACAGGAGAGGCGAGAGAATCGACCCCTGAGGCACCCCACACATGAGGCGCCTCGGGGTCAATCTCTGCCCCCCTGCCAACACCGTCTGCGTCTGGTCAGAGAGATAGGAGGAGAACCACCGATAAACGGTGCCTCCCACTCCCAAACTCCCCAGCCGGCGCAGCAGGATACCAATTGACCACCCTACCCTCTTAGTTTTTATTATGCCAGTGATAAACTTTGCTCATCTCTGGATCCTTGTTTGGATGCCATTGCTAACCATTGCTTAAGATAAATTTCACGTCACCTTCCTTGATTCCAGTAACAGGTGTGCTTGCAATTAGCTGAGTGTCAAAGCTGCAACCTGTTAATTAATCTATATAGAAGATACTTGTGATCAAGCCTATGGAGTGTTTGTAGTCGACCCGCTCTAAATCTCGGTGGCAGGTGTTAAATAAATTCTATTATGGCAAGCAAAGGCACAACTAATAATTCTGGCTGAAGTTAATCCATAGCATACAAAAGTCTCTAATTATTTATTAATAAGTTAACAAAAATTAGGCAAATTTCCACTTTTTCTATAAATCAACAGCGATGTTTGCTTACAAACTGTTGCTATGAATCAAGGAATAAAACTGAGGAAAGTTCCATTCAAAGATGACTCTACAAACATGCCCCAAGACCAACAAAGTACCTTATGCCACCAGACTTGAAATCCTGGGTTTAGAAAATTTAGAACTACGCTGTCTTCAACATGACTTGAGTTTAACTCATAGAATCACCTATTACAATGTCCTTCCTGTCAAAGACTACTTCAGCTTCATTGCAACAATACACTAGCACACAATAGATTTAAGCTTAATGTTAACCGCTCCAATCTTGATTGCAGAAAATAGGACTTCAGTAACAGAGTTGTTAATGCCTGGAATACACTACCTGATTCTGTGGTGTCTTCCCCAAATCCCCAAATCTTCAACCAAAAACTGTCTACTATTGACCTCACTCCATTCCTAAGAGGTCTATAAGAGGCATGCATAAGAGCACAAGAGTGCCTACCATTCCTGTCCTATTGTTTCCGTTCTTTATATTCAATTAATTTAGTTATTACATACTCATACTTATATATATATACTTATATATTGTAGTTATTTCATGCTTACATTCATATATACTGTGTGACAAAATAAATAAATAAATAAATAAATAAATAAATAAATAAATAAATAAATAAATAAATAACCCCTTCCTCCAAAAAAAGAAAATCTAAAGTTGCTCCTGAGACATATACATGTCATATTCAAAGTCCCCACAAAGAGCATTAAAAAGTGTAAAAAATTGATTGTACTTACTTTAAAGAGATGAGGCTGCAACTCCATCTTTTTCCTTACCTGGAGAACTGCCGATGACTTTCCAATGAGATACCCAAATCATAGGAATTGACAGGTTTGGGACATTATGGTTGTGTGAGGGAAGTTTCAAGAGCTTTAAGGATAAAAATGAGAATACCTGACATCTGAGAGGCAGACTGCTCTTCAGCCCAACTTAAAACACTCTGAAGCAGCCCAAAATATGACTGAATCTCAACAGCAAATTCAGAGCTTTTGGATGAGAAGGTGAAATGAGTGCAGTTTGCTTCCTATAGATCTACCATCTTATTTATATTTTTAAAAAAAGAAAAGAAAATGAACTGCTGAAATTTAGATGCAATGTTTTAGGGTGCTGGAGGCATGTAAATGGGTGTTCATCCCTGATTTCAATGATCAGTTGTTTGAAAGCTATTGGATACAAGAATTTCCTCTTAAACAGTTTTTAGTAATAAGCAGAAAGGATCTGGAGATTAACTCTGGATACTGATGCTGCTGGATGTCAGCCTGACTTTTTCAGGCAAACAAAATATTTAAATTTCAGCTTCTCCAATAAGTTCTCTCTTTTTTTATTTTTATTGCACTTTTTCTCTTTACATATCTCTTTTACTTATTTAACAGATCTGTGACATTATTCATACAACGAGAATCAATATTCAATACATTGTATACACTCTATTTCTAAACATTCTATTCCTTTATATACATTTCCATTCCTTATTTCTATTATCCATTCATTCATGCCATTTCTCCCATACTGCATAATATTCCGAATCCTTTCCCTTTAACTCTAACGTAAATTAGTCCATTTCCACGCAATCACATATTTTTTAAATTACTAATCCCTCTGGTGGTATACTACCTTTCTTCCAGTACTGCGCAAAATCAATCCTTGCTGCTGTTAATATATGTAACATCAAATATTTTATCTTTCTAATATATTTTGCCCTAAATATCCCCAGGAGAAACAATTGCAGTTTAAGTTCTATTTGACACTTGCTTAGATCCTGCAGCCATTCCTGTATCTTCATCCGATATCTTTTCACTTCGGGGCATGACCACCATGAGTGAAAGAAGGTACCTTGTCCCTGTTTACATTTCCAACATTTTGGATTTAAATTTGGATACATCTTGGCCAGCCTCACGGGTGCTAAATGCCAACGATAAAACATCTTATATTGGTTTTCCTTATAGGTCACGGATTTAGTTATTGTATAGTTCCTAGTCCAGATTTTTTCCCAGTCTTCTAATTCTATATTGTGTCCTACGTTTTTGGGCCAGGCAATCATGGGTTCTTTCACCACCTCCTCCGCCCTATCAAATTGTAGTAAATAGTTATATATTTTGGTTATTAGTTTTCCCTTTGGACCTACTAACAGTTTATCTTATTGTTGTGGTTCAATATCAAATCCATATTCCTCTGCATCCTTTTTATATCTAGATTGTAATTGTAGATCCACAAACATTCCCTGTTCCTTTAACTCCTGATTGTTTCTGAGTTTCCCTTGATATCTAAAATTTCATTATACCTGATTATTTTACCTACATCTAGTGTATTGGGGTAGATCATTACCTCCATGATGGATAACCACCTGGGGATCTTCATATAATGTTTTTTCTTTATGTCTTCCCATGTATGTAACAGCACATCCCTTATATTATGTCTCTAAAAATATGAATGTGCCTTATTTCCCCTGTCCCACAAAAAAGTGTGCCACTCCTTTTGTAAATCATGCCCTTCCATTTTTAAGATTCTTCTATTATTTAAATTTATCCAATCTCTAATCCATACTAATACCGCTGTTTTATAATAGAGTTCCCATGCCAGGAGTCCAATGCCACCTCTACTTCTACTATCCTAAAGTGAAACTAACTTTATCCGTGCCTTCCTACCTGACTAGGCAAATTTAATAATTATTTTGTTTAGATCTGTGTAAAACTTCTTATCCAATTTTATAGGGATTGTTTGAAATAAATAAATTTAGGTAAAATATTCATTTTAATAGTCACTATTCGTCCTAATAAAGATAATTGTAATATCCCCCACCTTTCCAGATCCTTCTTTATTTGTTGAAATAATTCTATATAATTGTCATCTTTTATTTAAGAGCATCTCGCCATTAACCAGATTCCTAAATATTTAATCTTCTTAGCAATTTGTAATCCCATTTCCCTTTCTAGATCTCTTTTCTGATTCATTGTTAAATTTTTAACTAACATTTTGGTGTTTGTTTGTTTGTTTTTGTTAATTTTGAGGCCCAATACTTCTCCATATTTTTCTATTTCATGTAGTAAGATGGGGCCAGTTTCCAGTGGTTCCTTGATAAAAAATACCAAGTCATCGGCGAAGGCCTGTACTTTATTTTTTTATTTTTTTTATTTATTTGTCGTAACAATATATACAAGCATTGCATAAAGGATTATATAATATATAAACATATATATGAGGAGAAACAAGGTACTATAAACATATATATATATATAGGGGAAGAAACAATAGGACAGGAATGGTAGGCACGTTTGTGCTCTTATGCACGCCCCTTAGAGTCCTCTTAGGAAAGTGGTGAGGTCAACTGCGGATGGATTTTGAGTAAAGCTTTTGGGATTATGAGAAGAAACCACAGAGTCAGGTAATGCATTCCAAGCATATATAATTCTGTTACAGAAATCGTGTTTTCTGCAATCTAAACTGGAGCGGTTGACATTGAGTTTAAATCTGTTGGTAGCTCTTGTGATATTGTTATTGAAACTAAAGAAGTCATTGACAGGAAGGACATTACAACAGATGATTTTATGAGCTAAACCCAGGTCCTGCCGAAGGCGACGAAGTTCCAAGTTTTCTAGACCCAGGATATCAAGTCTGGTGGAATAAGGTATTTTATTGGTTTCGGAGGAGTGGAGAACTCTTTTCGTAAAATACCTTTGGACACGCTCAACTGTGTTGATATCAGATATATGGTATGGGTTCCAGACAGGAGAGCAGTAATCAAGAATTGGCCTAGCAAATGTTTTATATGCTCTGGTCAGTAGCGTGGTGTTTTTTGAAAAGAAGCTACGTAGAATTAAGTTAACAACTCTTAGAGCCTTTTTTGCTATATAGCTGCAGTGGGCTTTGGCACTTAAATCGTTAGATGTAAAAACTCCAAGGTCTTTGACAGGGTGGGGGTCATCTGCGAGGCAATGTCCATCAAGCATGTACTTTGTGATTGGGTTCTTTCTTCCAATATGCAAGACTGAGCATTTACTGGTTGAGATTTGTAGTTGCCAAATTTTAGACCAAGCAGTTAGATGATCAAGGTCCTTTTGAATTGTGGATGTATTGTCAGTGGTGTTGAAAAGTTTGACATCATCAGCAAAGAGAACACAGTTACTTGAGATATGATCGCAAAGATCATTTATGTATATTATAAAGAGGGTTGGACCAAGAACGTTACCTTGAGGAACACCACTCTTGACAGGAACAGGATTTGATAGAGCATTACCAATTTTAACTATTTGTTGTCTGTTTGACAGAAAAGCAGATATCCAGTTGTGTAAGGGTCCTGAAATGCCATAGGATAGGATTTATACTCTTCCTTTTTAATTCTTGTTCTTTTTATTTCTTGGTTTGCCATAATTCTAATTAATAATATTTCCTTTAAAATAAAATAAAATTAAAAAAAGCTAGCCAAGCTGAATTTCTAATAAAGTATATCAGCAAATGGCAATTAAATCATTCCAATTATGAAGTCTCAATGTTGCTTCACAGTGGCAGATATGGGAGAGAATAAAAAATCATACTAAATCATATTTAAATTAGGACTAAGCTAATATGGAGAAGAACATACAGGTAGTCCTTACTTACAGCAGTTCATTTAGTGATTGTTCAAAGTTACAATGGCACTGAAAAGTTATTTATGACCATTTTTCACACATACCTTTGTAGCAGCCCCATAATCTTATGCTTAAAATTCAGATGCTTAGCAACTGGTTCATATTTATGATGGCTGCAGTGACCCAAGGTCATGTGATCACCTTTTGCAACCTTTTTTACAGCAAAATCAATGTGGCAGTCAGATTCTCTTAACAACAATGTTACTAATTTAACTACAGTGATTCACTTAACAAATATGGCAAGAAAAGTCATAAAATGGGCAAAATTTCACTTAATAAATGTTTCATTTAACAACAGAAATTTGGAGCTCAATTGTGTTTGTTGGTCACCTGTCTTTACCTGTATAAGACAAGTGTACCTTACCATTCACAACAGTATTTCCATTAATTCAGATACTGCACCATATTATTTGTTCCCACTCTGCCTCTTTCTATGGGAAAAGCACCCACGCTCTTGACTAGATGTGAAACAGAATTAAAAACAAAGACAGTCTTTTTTTTTTTTTTTTTTTTTTTTGTTCAAAAAGTTTTTATTGGTCAAAAAAGGTTTATACAAATACATATCAGGTATGGTAAATTTTCATTTTTCTTATACAAGATAAGAATTTAACTCAAATTTTTTAACACATACAACAGCCATATGGCAAACAGGTGACACGAAGTAGCTAAATTTACAAATCTTACATACGCAATAAAGAAGGGTCAAGAATAAACAGAATATCGTACAAAAGAGAATAAGGAAAACCAACACAATACCAAATATCTTTATCACTTCCTAGTTTTGGATCTCAGAACTCTGGGTTCAGCCTGACCCAACTCCAGGGCCGCAACAGCGGCAGCCGCCTCCGCCCCATGGTCTATAACCTCCCCTTCTTCAATTCCTGGGTCATCTGATTCCAGGAGGGCTTTGTGTTCCTCCACGTAGGCCGTAGCCTCCGCAATTGTACTAATTTTTTTCGTAATGCCCTCCCGGAAAATCATCAATCCCTCTGGCATCAGCCATCTGAAGCCTACTCCCTTCTGGTACAATTTGCTTGACAAAAAGTAATATTTCTTTCTCATTTCACGTACCTGTCTGGGAATCTGCCTCAGAATGGCTATCTCCCTGCCCCTGTAAGTCAGTGCCCCACTCCTATGTTTTCTAAGAATTTCATCTCTCGTCTCTCTTCTCACAAATTTGACATGAACCTCTCTGGGAACTGCATGCGTGCGTGCATATTGTGAATTAACTCTATAAACTCGATCCACATCCCAATTCATGAAATCAACACCTCTCCCAAGAAATTCTCCCAACAATTTAGTCACAACATCTCTCAAATCTTCTTGGTCCACTTCTTCCAAATTTTGAAACCTAAGGAAATAAGACATTTTATCCATCTGTAGTCCAAGCACAGCATTGCCTGTCTCCTCTCTTTTCTGCACTGCCGCATCTCACCCTCCAGACCTTCCACTTTCTGCTTGTTTTCTGCTGAGACTTGTTGAGTATCCTTTAAATCCTTTTGGATAGTCACAATTTGCTTGACAAAAGTAATATTTCTTTCTCATTTCACGTACCTGTCTGGGAATCTGCCTCAGAATGGCTATCTCCTGCCCCTGTAAGTCAGTGCCCCACTCCTATGTTTTCTAAGAATTTCATCTCTCGTCTCTCTTCTCACAAATTTGACATGAACCTCTCTGGGAACTGCATGCGTGCGTGCATATTGTGAATTAACTCTATAAACTCGATCCACATCCCAATTCATGAAATCAACACCTCTCCCAAGAAATTCTCCCAACAATTTAGTCACAACATCTCTCAAATCTTCTTGGTCCACTTCTTCCAAATTTTGAAACCTAAGGAAATAAGACATTTTATCCATCTGTAGTCCAAGCACAGCATTGGCTGTCTCCTCTCTTTTCTGCACTGCCGCATCTCACCCTCCAGACCTTCCACTTTCTGCTTGTTTTCTGCTGAGACTTGTTGAGTATCCTTTAAATCCTTTTGGATAGTCACAATTTCTGCTCTTATTTCCGTTTGGCCTCTTTGCAAATCATCCAGTTTCTTGTCCATATTGGATAACTTTTCCAGAATTCTCTCCATCTCTCCAGCAGTTGGTCTCTGACCTTTTGCCATTTAAAAAAAAAAATTCAAAATCCTCAGGCAAGCACAGTATCCTTGTAATTTCCTCCGGATCCACCAGGGGGCACTCACAGGAGCAACGAGTCCAGAGTACAGTTAGTCAACCAGGAAGCCGAAGGGAAGTGATGTCATCAAAATTCTCATAGTGAAGGCGGAAGCTGGACGCCACCACTGTTCCCCAGAGGGAGGGGGGGCCTCAAACCCTCCCTCCTAAATTTCTCCATCACCTCTTCTCTCCAGAGCTCCACAAAACCGGTAATCTTCTTATTTTAAGTTCTCCTCTCTCCAGAATGACTCGTGCTCCTTCCAGCCGCAGGGGAGAAAAACCCCCCCGCACTCGGGCACTCCACTCGCGTTACCGATATCCCTTCCCTTCTCCATTCCTCAATTCTTCTCCGTTCCTGTTCACCACCAGGCTGCTGCAGTTATAAATCCAAAGCCCGGTGTCACGGGCTGGCGCCAAGCGGCGACCAAAGTAATGGCCGTGGCCTGTGGCCTCCGAGCCCCGCCGAGCCTAGGACGCGCCAGCATCGGTCCCCACAGTCCTGTATGTCGGCTGGGAGACCCCTGGCGAGCCGTCCGTGCGGCAGGTGTCCTTTTCGGAACACCTGGCCCCTGGGGGCCTCGGCGGCGGCCGGATTCGGGCACTGGAGGCAGGAGAAGCCTCCAGACGACCGTTGCCTCTGGACACCGGAAGTCGTCTCCCACAAAGACAGTCTTAATATGAGCAAAGGCTCATGTTTCTGAGCCCATCTTAAACGACTATTTTAATGCTAAAAGCCTTCACGAATATCAGCCTGCCCTTCAGTCAAATTCTTCTCCTTGCAAACAAGCTGTTCAGAATAATGTTGATCTAAGGTTAGATCTATTTGAGTAGCATCTTTTGATGATGGCTAGAATCTAGATCTTTTCATGTGGCAGTCAGATTCTCTTAACAACCACATAGATATTCCTCAGGACTAGCTGTATTTAGACACTGCATTTAAAAGTGGAAAATATAGACCACCAACCTACAGAGATTAGTGCTTTAGGCACAGATGTGGTGGTATTCAGACAAGATGCTAGTCTAAGCTAAAAGATGGTTAGGTAGATTATAGGTGTCTTAGTATGTTTCCCTGGTTGCTTTGATGATTCTAAGCCATAATATGGTTTATTTGTTTGCAGTTGTGAATAGTAACTTTCTTTTGTGAACACCGATTTGGAGTTTAACCTGCTCTGTAAAATCAGTTTGAATATATCCTTGTGGTAGGATTTCTTAACCTATATCCATTCCTCAATTCTTCTCCTTGCAAACAAGCTGTTCAGAATAATGTTGATCTAAGGTTAGATCTATTTTGAGTAGCATCTTTTGATGATGGCTAGAATCTAGATCTTTTCATGTGGCAGTCAGATTCTCTTAACAACCACATAGATATTCCTCAGGACTAGCTGTATTTAGACACTGCATTTAAAAAGTGGAAAATATAGACCACCAACCTACAGAGATTAGTGCTTTAGGCACAGATGTGGTGGTATTCAGACAAGATGCTAGTCTAAGCTAAAAGATGGTTAGGTAGATTATAGGTGTCTTAGTATGTTTCCCTGGTTGCTTTGATGATTCTAAGCCATAATATGGTTTATTTGTTTGCAGTTGTGAATAGTAACTTTCTTTTGTGAACACCGATTTGGAGTTTAACCTGCTCTGTAAAATCAGTTTGAATATATCCTTGTGGTAGGATTTCTTAACCTATATCCATTCCTCAATTCTTCTCCTTGCAAACAAGCTGTTCAGAATAATGTTGATCTAAGGTTAGATCTATTTGAGTAGCATCTTTTGATGATGGCTAGAATCTAGATCTTTTCATGTGGCAGCACTTTAGGGAGGGAGCTTAATATTTCTCTTCTCAATGGTTTATCATGATGAATGGAGAAGGTCTGGTCCACTATTCAGCTCCATGTTTTTAGTTTTTACTTAAACTGTTTTACCTTGCTATCCTGATGTCTATTTTGAGTCACTGTTGCTTTTTATTCATTTGTTTTCACAGTTTTTAGTTGTGGTTTAGTTATATACTAAAAGTTAGATAGCAATTATATAGCTAAAGAAAATACTAAAATGCTTAAACACTAAAAATGTTGCATATGCCAAAATTGTGGCAACTCCCTTTTCTGGTGAAGAAAATGGAGAAACAGAATAAATAACCTCAAGAAATGGTATTATAATACAAGTGGCTAATTAAACAAAATAGGACCTCATTTCCACATCACTATGCTTTTAAAATGTATAACACTATGTATTGTACTGGTAAAAAGTTTATATAAATAACATATTCTTAATTTATGTAGTCATTTCTGGAACTTTGACCTTCCTAGCTACAATAAACAATCTAGAAACTTTAAATTCTGAAGGGGAAAAAATGTATCAGCCATTTGCAAGAACAATTCCCCATCAATATTAAAGAAGTTGTTTATTTTCTTGAATAAGATGTGCTTGATCGAAACATGCTAGTGACTCTGAGAAATATGATATGCACATTAACACCTAGAGATAGGGGTATATCTGCAAGGTGTTTAAGTAAATCTATGGATATTTTACTGCAAGGACTTTTAAACCTGGACTCATTACATTAGCCATGCATATGAAACAATATTTTTCTGAGTAAAGAATGTACTTAGATCAGAGGCCTAATTAGATAAATGACACCTTGATTTACCAGACCTCAGTACAATGGCCTATGCATGGATAGACAAGATTTTGGGAGCAATTGATGACATTCACATGATGATCTCATCAAATGATCTAAATCACAATGAATTACATTGGTGTTCAATGGCCATTCATAAGTAACAAACACCAATTTTCCACACTTAGTCACACTCTCAATTCCCCTTTCCTTCAAAAATATATCTAATACAAAATATTTCCTAAATTTACTCATATGCTATTCGATATTTTTTTATCTCATACTTATTTTGAATATAATCAATCCACATTTTCCATTCTAAAATATATTTTTCTTGTGTATAGTCTTTCAAGTAAGCGGAGATTTTTGCCATCTCTGCCAGATTTGATACTTTGAGTGTCCATTCTTCAATTGTAGGTAATTCTTCTTTCTTCCAATACTGAGCAAATATTGTAAATTAATTGCTACTTGATCTGCCATCAACATGACGAACAAAACAATATTTTTCTGAGTAAAGAATGTACTTAGATCAGAGGCCTAATTAGATAAATGACACCTTGATTTACCAGACCTCAGTACAATGGCCTATGCATGGATAGACAAGATTTTGGGAGCAATTGATGGCATTCACATGATGATCTCATCAAATGATCTAAATCACAATGAATTACATTGGTGTTCAATGGACATTCATAAGTAACAAACACCAATTTTCCACACCTAGTCCACTAAAATGAGGTTTTATTCTACTCAGTTGTCATGCTAAGTGTGATAGCTGAGTCTGCTGTGTAACCAATTAATCCACTTAAGACCTTGGCAACCTTCATATTACCAGCAATGAAACTTTAAGCTTTACAAGTATGGATAAATTGTTGCTTCCCTTGGAATATATTAGTGTTCCTATCTAGTTTTGTTTGATTAAGTGCCATTGAGTTGGTGTTGACTCTTAACAACCACATAGATATTCCTCAGGACTAGCTGTATTTAGACACTGCATTTAAAAAGTGGAAAATATAGACCACCAACCTACAGAGATTAGTGCTTTAGGCACAGATGTGGTGGTATTCAGACAAGATGCTAGTCTAAGCTAAAAGATGGTTAGGTAGATTATAGGTGTCTTAGTATGTTTCCCTGGTTGCTTTGATGATTCTAAGCCATAATATGGTTTATTTGTTTGCAGTTGTGAATAGTAACTTTCTTTTGTGAACACCGATTTGGAGTTTAACCTGCTCTGTAAAATCAGTTTGAATATATCCTTGTGGTAGGATTTCTTAACCTATATCCATTCCCCACAGCATTGTTTTGTGCACTAGGACACAAAACAGATTGGGTTATATGGAAAACCAGAACTCAAAGGCTTATTTATGTTTAAAGCAACCTTCTAAAATGGCCACTGAAGGTAACAAGAATTCTCAAAAGTGCTTTTTCTCATAATACATTTGAAGCATTGCTTTCCTCGAAGCAACGATACTCATAATGTCTGGCCCCTTCTACCTGAATAGGTGGATTTAAGGTGGGAAAAATCTGTAGATTTGTTAAAGCCAAGCATTTCTTTTTAAAAAGGAAAAAGAAACACTTGGTCCCCTCTCAGTTCATGTATAGGTAATCCTTGATTTATGACCACAACTGAGTCCAACATTTCTGTTGCTAACCATGACAGTTAAGTGAGTTTTGCCACATTTTACAACCTTTCTTGCCACAATTGTGAAGTGAATCTGACTTCCTCATTGCATTGACTCTGCTTACCAGAATTTCGCAAAAGGTAACCACATGACCCCAGCTGCCAAATATCTGGTCATGGAGTTGTACAGATGAAGTCAGAGACATTAACACAAACTTGCAAATCTTTTTATATCAACATATTTAACGTTTAAATTTATTGTCATCATCCAGAAAAGGAAGGACACAGGGTGGTCAGGAAACCAGGAATATCATGAGGTAAATCTAAACAGTATATAAAGCACAGAGAAGAAGGAGGGGGAAAAAGGAAAATCCCCCCTTTATACTTAGAGCAACCAATCATAGCCTAGACTGCATCATGCATGGGTCAGCATTTTCTAACTAGTCAACTACAACTGTGTGTTCTGGCCAATTGTCCAGTTTACTGTTCCAGCTACTAAATTCAATATCCTAACGTATATGAATTTTGATCACACGATCACAGGGATGCTGCAACAGTCATAGTTGTGAAAAATGGTCATGGGTCACTTTTTTCAGTGCCTTTGTAACTTTGAATGGTTGTAAATCAAGGACTACTTATTTCTAGTTTGCGGTGGATTTAAAGGTACAGAAGTCAGTCCTCTTTTCCCTGTATTTGTGCCAGGGACAGATAATATTGAAAGATAAGTTATCCTTCCTGCACTTCTCGTGCAGGTTTTTTTATCACAGCTGTATGTAGTTGTATGTATATTGAATGATCATTAATCATAGGCAGTTGAATTCACAATGAAATATTGCAGGGATGTATTTCTTTTTAGGATTCCAAGCAGAAAGCTAGTCACTTCCCTTTCAGAAAATTATATTATTCATCACCCTGCATACACACAAACATACATTTGCACTACTCAATATTTGCCCAATATTATGTGGCTATTAAGCAGGTTCCCTCTGCTCTGGGTAGGTTTGGGAAAGTAATGATCTTTATTTTCCTTTCTGTAAAGTTTCGATATTAATAATTCTCCCTTGTGTGGATTATTTAGCTTTTTTAGGGGGGGGGGAATCTGCAACTTGTATATAAGGTATTGCTACTCCTACTTGGTTTCTGATTGCTGTGATAATGAACCCATGTAAATGATCACATCATCATATAATGTGCCACATTTTCATTTCTTGCATTAATGTAAATTTCTTAGAGACCCAGGCAGACAGCAAATAGAAAATGTTAATGGCAGGTGGGTGGTTAAAATTAGGCTCATGCAAATCAGCCCTGATTGAATTCGAATTGGAAATTTGATATTTGAAGAGGGCAAGATTCAATTGGGAAGAAAAGAACAAGGGGATGACCAGCAGCCAGCTGGATGGACTCTGTTACAGCAATGCTGGCACATAATCAAAATCAATGATTCAATTTGAGTTTGTGATGTGAAATTCAATTTCTTGAGAGAGTGTTATGCCCAGCCCAATTTCCGCAGAACACCTTCATAGGTTTCACTGCAATATGTTTTTGAAATTTCACAGCTGCACCTTTTTTAAGACTGGGAAGAAAGAAGAATGGTACAGAAATTTCCAGATTGCCCAATAAAGAATCTAAGAAAAAAGTACCATATGCCAAGGTAAAAGTTGCCACTAGCTCCTGCAAATATGTACAAGACCTATATGTCATCCAGGTCATGTTTGTTCTAAAGGTGCTTTTTCAAGAGGCAACTGGACTTTTTGATTTTCTTTGAAGACGTTTCGCTCCTCATCCAAGAAATATAATGCAGTGAGCCATGTGCAGATCTGTATATTGGGGAAAGAAAACAACCACTTCCTAAATGCATGGCTCAACACAGGAGAACAAACCCATCAGGATTAGATTCAGAAGTCCATCTGCATTTAAAAGACAAAGGCCACTCTTTTGAAGACAGCAAAGTCCACATATTGGACAGAGGCCAACTGATTTGACAGAGAGGCCATCTATGTCAAAACTGAACAGCCGTCTCTCAACAAATAGGGAGGAATACAACATCATCTATCTCCAGTCTACAACACAGTTCTTTCAATAGTTCCAAGAAGGCTTCACACCCATTTGTACCACTCAGTTGACCCTGAGGACAAATAATGAACTAAAATAATGCAAATGACCAACTGTCTGCAAGAAGTATAAATCTTTCTATTCCCCACCATCCAGTTAGAGCTGAAGAAGCTTCTAGGATGAGAAGCAAAATGTCTTCAAAGAAAAACCACACAGTCCAGTTACCTCTTGAAAAAGCACCCATGGTACAGAACCTATAAGAGTTGGAGAATCCTCTTGTTGAATTCCCATTTCTTTTGAAGCTAAATTAGTGTTTGTGTATTCCTATAATTCACATATTTACTCCAGTGAGTGCTTCTCTTTTGCTAAAGTCCTTATCAAGTTCTGAAGCTTTGCTATCTCCCATATTCAATTCCCAAACAGAGGAAGAAAACATACAGAGTGATCCACAAAACAGTGAACATTAAAGACAACCTTAAGAACAAAGTCATTTTTTAAAAAAGCAGAAAATATAGTCCTTTTCAAACACTATGATTTGAATACTGCTTGTCTTTTAAATATCATTTTAAGTATCGTGGTTGCTTTTCAATGATTTTAAAGTAGGAAATCAGGAAAAAATATTCTAATTATTAAAGAAAGGAATAAAGTAAGTCTGAGTTTGTAGGCCAACATGGACTAGGAAGAGATTTTGTAAAGGAGAAGTAATTGATTGGGAACTCTTCAGAAATGATAGAAACACCATTAATCTCTCATCTCTATTTCTACAATAAGGTCTTTCCAAATTGTTGGCCAAGCTATGGATTGGCCCAGCCAACCACTGGATTCATTTTCTTTTCTCCTGGTACGAAGTAGCCGATTATCACACAAGGCACGAAATTGCAAACCCTGTTTATTCTGTAAGCAACAAAGAAGGTTGCTCTTGGGACTTAAATCACAGACCGAGAGCACCAATACACAAATTAGCATAGCTTTTATACACTTTTGGAAAACAAAAGGACATGATTATTAGCAAGCAATAGGCAACGAGCAATAAAGTATTCATACCTTGGTAGAGGATGGTTCTTCTAGATTCATTACTAAAATATTACAGCCCTAGCCCTAGTCCTTCTGTCTCTAACTGATAAAGCTGGTAATTAAGTATGCAAAACTTCCTAGCTAATTTATTTACAACAAGAAAGGGGAGTTACTAAATCAGTTACTAGGCTAGTATAAGTTCCTTGGTTCCTTGGTAATGATTATCATAGGCAGAGTGTGGAGCCAAAAAAAGGGAAACAAACAAAAAAAGCAGAGTTAACAAAAATAGAGTTTCTATGGATCAGGATAGCCATGCCAGTCCTATAATCCACCCACCCCCCCATTTGACACTCTGGACCACAATAAACTGAAGGTGCTGAAGTGTCACTTTAATATAAATGCAGATGATTATTAGGATCATGTAGGGCAGTGTGTGAATTAAAGACCATATGCCTAGCATTTATTTTCTTAGGCAGGAGCCCCTTAAACATTGATCTACATGAATATTTGCATTGCAAGCAACAACATATCATTATCTGTGCAACAATTAAAAGCAAAACAAAAATAAACAAGGATTGTAAGCATCCAAAAATAGGCAGCTATGAAGTAAGAGAATCCCAAAAAAAGAGAAAAAGAGTCATCAGCATGTGCTGCATTATGAAATGTGGCAGAGTGTTGGTGGAGAACGTGGACATCAGCAACAGCTTTGCTGTGTTGATCAACATAAGTACAAAAGCTGGTTTACTAGTAGTCCTATAAAGCCCTGTTGGAGACTATGAACAATTATTACTGTAAGGAGTTGTAACAGAATGATAGAGTTGGAAGGAATCTTGGAAATCTTCTAATCCAACTCCCTGTTCAAGCAGGAAACCCTTTACTATTCCAGACACGTGGCTGTCCAGTCTCTTCTTAAAAGCCTCCAGTGATGGAGCACCCACAACTTCTGAAGGCAAGCCGTTCCACTGGTTAATTGTTCTCACTATTAGGAAATTTCTCCTTAGTTGTACGTTGCTTCTTTTCTTGATTTGTTTCCATCCGTTGTTTCTTGTCTTGCCTTCTGGTGCTTTGGAAAATAGATTGACGCCCTCAACTTTGTGGCAGTTTCCAATCTCAAATATTGGAACACTGCTATCAGTCCTAGTCCTTCTTTTCACTAGACTAGACATACCCAATTTCTCAGAGATTATTTGCTTATTCGAAATGGACAGAAAGCCTGCATTCTGATTTTTTTTCTAATTGGATTTCTTTATTTTTACATTTATAATACTAATGGTGAAATGCTGGTAGAATTTTAGTTTCCCTTTAACCCACCCCCCATTTTCCCCAATTCAAGCATACCTAATTCAAGCACACCTTCCCGAGTGTTTTTTTTTTCCATGAACCAAGTTTTTGGAGCTACAATAGGAAGAAGCTGGGAATATGCCACTTTAAATTTTCTTTATTTGTTACATGGAATCAGGGGTGAAATCCAGCAGGTTCTGACTGGTTCTGGAGAACCAGTAATGGAAATTTTGAATAGTTCAAAGAACTGGCAAATACCACCTCTGTCTGCCACCAGAGTGGGGTGGAAATGGAGATTTTGCAATATCCTTCTCCCAGAAGTGGAGAGGGAATGGGGATTTTGCAGTATCCTTCCCCTGGAGTGGGATGGGAATGGAGATTTTGAAATATCCTTCCCCTGCCAAGCCTGCCAAGCCATGCCCACCAAGCCACACCCACAGAACCGGTAGTAAAAAAAAATTGGATTTCACCACTGCTTTAAATTATTGATTGATGCTTCACCAGTCTTATGCAGAGGCTGAAAAAAATAGTTAAAGTAACAAGGAATAACTAAGAACTAAGAATAT
The DNA here is from genome assembly GCF_028640845.1 of Ahaetulla prasina. Classification (NCBI taxonomy): domain Eukaryota; kingdom Metazoa; phylum Chordata; class Lepidosauria; order Squamata; family Colubridae; genus Ahaetulla; species Ahaetulla prasina. The sequence goes on from NC_080541.1 coordinate 159,068,457, forward strand.
TGCAATAAAGACTTAAAACTGTAGGAGCGATATTGTAAGAAAGTACAAGAAAAAACAGACCAATAACTTAGAAGTGGTCACATAAAATTACATCAGAAGAGCAATAGTATCCAATTACCTGAAGCCAAATGTATCCAAAATAGGATATTCTAAATGTTGCTTCCAATGTCCAGAAGCATTACAGGCCAAAAAAAAAATGTATCCTTCAAGTGCTTCATACTATTGCCACAGGAGACCACTAAGATCTTCTGCAGAGATTTTACTGAGTAGATGACAATTAATCTTTAGCAACCCAGAAAAGTTCTAAAACAGGGGTGTCAAACTCATGTCATCATAGCGGCGTCACATGACATATTGGGACTTTTTCTCTCTTTCACTAAACCAGGTGGGGGAGGGGCCAGCATGTGACGCATCCGGCCCGCGAGTTTGACAGCCCTGTTCTAAAAAGTAATAAGCATCAATATTGCTCTAAGATTTCTGATCTCACAAGACGTCCTCTACCTGTTGGAGAGAACTCCACTCACGATCTTTCACTTTTCCATTGGTCAACTAAGGCCTTGAGCTGATCCTTCAAAACATTCTTTCAGAAATCCATCACATTAGAAAAGCAGTCTCAATCTTTCCGCCTCTGTGGACCAGCAACAGAGACAGGAGTGAAGGGGATAGTTTTGCACGTGTGTCTGAAAATTACACAAGTGGAGCTTTGCATGCTCATACACTCACGTTCTGCTTGCGCGAATCCGGTTCCCAATGGGCCATGGACCAGGACTGGGCTGCAGACTAGAGGTTGAGGACCCCTGCCTTAGATAATCAGCAATCAATTGGAATACACACACACACACACATATACACACACACACACTTAACTAAATGCACGGACTCAAAACCAAAATCTAAAGAGGTACCCCTTTCCCTTTGGCTCTTCAGAAAATATCTCCCAGAAGATACTTGCTCTGTCTTCCTGCCTGCCAATCTGCTTTAAGTGTAGTCAGTGGAAGGATGACACAAAGTCACCCAGAAACATTCCAGCATAATGGTTTTGGCTTCTGACAGTCCTGACTTTTCCAAGTATAAGTTATTCAGTGCCTATCTCTAGGACATGCCACTTATAAAAAAGAACATTAGTCCAATAGGAGCTAGCTTGTGGATGCAAAACTGCTCATTATTTTTGACTTGCGTTTGGATTTTCTGCTTAAGCAGCAAGAAAGAAAAAACTGTTGCAACCAAAAAACATGTTACCGTAGTGCTTGACCATTATGATTAATCTTTCCCTGGCCAATTTTTATTAATGACATTTGGTTCCTTAGTACAAGTAATATACAACCTAAAGTATATTTAGTTAAACTGCAGGAAACATGCTAAAATAAAATGCAATTTTCCTTCTGCTGTCAGTTCTTGGTGAGCTAAGGAAAGACCATTGTCAATCAACAGTGTGCCACATACATTATTCTCAAAAGTAAATATATTTCATAAGACTGTCTGCCAAAGACATTTAGAACAAATGGTCTTGGTAGAAACGGGGTATGTGTGCATGTGGGCATGTACATTTTATTCGTAATAGCTTTCTGAAATAATGAAAAGTCTGATGACAAACTATATCATCGTCATGTTGATTTATCTTATAATAAATGGTATGACAATCCAAAAATATTGTAGAATACATGTCGCAAGTTTTAGATCTGCGGTTTGCAACTTCACAACATTCCAGTTTTGTTTTTTGTGCCAATCCAAAACTAAGCTAAAATGGTGGTTTAGTTTAAACTGAAATATTTAACACATCTTTAAATATGCGAACAGGGAACAGGATGGCTTTCCAGTAAGGCAGTTGATAGGAGTTGATCGCTGAAGTTACAGAGTCAAAATGCCAAATGAATCTTTCCTTCAAATGAGCTATTGTGAATCTGCAAGGGAAAAACATTGTTTCCCAACTACAGTGATATATTTCAGAGCAATATGACAGGAGGAAACAAGAGATTCAGCTTCCTGGACTTTCTCAGGAATTAATCTGGGGTAGGGATAAACACACTTCTGATGTTCCCCAATGGACATGGAACCAATATAGAACTAAAACAAAAGTTTAGGAAGCTAAGAAATGGAAGTACGTTGGTTTCTAACTTTCCTTCATCCCAAAGACATGTAAAATAGGAATCAAGTGCAGACCACTGAGAAAATTTGAGGTTCTCCTAGCATTGTATCTTAAAATATAAGATTTTAGATCTACCAATGGGCCGAGAAACATAGACCACAGTAGTGGGTTTCAATTTTGGCCGCTACAGTTTCGCTTGTGGATGCGCGCACACTCATGCACACACACACAACATTTCTGCACATGCACAGAGATGTTTGGGCGGGTGGGTGAAATCTCCTGCCGCTTCACTACCGGTTCGCCCGATCCGGGGCAAACCGGTAGCAACCCAACACTGATATACCACCACATTATCTCTGTATATGAATCACTGAATGCAAGGTTCCATGTCTGAAAAATGCCCATGCTATATTTCCAGGAAGATTTATTTCCAAGTGGTGATAAGGATATTGAACAGAACACCTGTTTCTGAAATGTATCAACACCTTAAGTTACGGCAAAGCTTTCAATTTACTACTGTGAAAAATAGTACCTCATAGCAGAGGTGTCCTTGGGAGCCATCACTTTTGTCAAAATGACAAAAGCAACATCACACCATTGTGACACAAGCTCTAATCCTTTCATGCATGCACACAACATTGTGAAGCATGTACCAAAGAGACAGTGTTTGTGTGGCACCAGAGCAAGACTGCCTTGTCGTTTGTGGCTATACTGAGAATACCACTGCCTGCTAGGCCTACATTATCATAGATAAGTGGCATAGATTCACTTTCATTACATCATTAAGGCCCAGTCCTTTTATTTGCTTTACCAAAGTGACAAGGCCATATACAATTCCCCTTAAAAATGTGATTAGTCTCAAAACACTTCATATTGTTGTAGAAGATACCTTCTTCATCTTTCTCTACCAGACTGACCTATGTGTTTCCGGAAGTGTAGATTCAAGATTAGTTGCAACGTTTGCCAAATCTAGAAGACCTTCAATATGTTTCCAGAGTACTCCACAAACTGTAGATATCCATAGTAATTCACAGACACATGCGCACACATACACAGGCATATCTTGATCAACATTGCAAAAGAAGAATCCTCTCAATCTTCTACAATAATTCTTGAATAACATATTTTGGAGTAAAAGGACCTCTCCTTATATTCTTCTGATCCAAAGGTTCCTAAACATTTTGAAATTGTACTTTCCTTTAGTGTAATCTCAATGAACACACCTTCCCTAAAAATCCAAAGTCCTGCACAGAATCCATTGAACAAAAAAAAAACACACAAAGATTCTTAAGAAGAGATTGGACAGTCACCTATCTGAAATGATATAGGGTCTCCTGCTTGAGCAGGGGGTTGGACTAGAAGACCTCCAAGGTCCCTTCCAACTCTATACTGATTGATTAAATTAAGAACAGAAAACAGCCTATAAATTAAATAAATTCATTTTTATTTTTTTAATGTATTTATTTTTTCAGTCTACATCAGATATTATAAGTTGATTACTTGATCTCATTAAGTAATAGCTGAAAACTAGATTCACTTTTTAAAATCAGTCCACATGGACTAGAACCTGCAAGACTGTAAAACATACCATTGAATTGTAGACAATGACAAGGAAAAAATGCTAGATTTTCCAGAAAGTGATTTTTAAAAATATTATGATGGTGTAGTGTCTTAATCAAAGCTTAATCATCTTAATTAAGAGCGATAGTGTAATACATATTGGCCCCTTTAATAATAATAATAATAATAATAATAATAATAATAATAATAATAATAATAATAATAATAACAGTAGTAATAATAATAATCTGCTCGCATAATTCGCTGATACATCACGCAGTCCTAAACGCTTGGAAAGTATTTGACTAGTGATCTGTGATACGAAATTCAGCATAGTTATCTCGTTTGCTGTGTATACTGTCATAATAATTAATAATTATTATAATATAATAATTTATTAATAATATATTAATATATATAATAATTAATTAGTATAATATAATTATTAATTATTAATTTAGCTGTGCTTAAAGATCTAGGCAAACACTTAAAAATAATTGGTACTGACAAGATCACCATTGGTCAGCTGCAGAAGGCCACCTTACTGGGATCTGCCCGCATAATTCGCCGATACATCACGCAGTCCTAAACGCTTGGGAAGTGTTCGACTAGTTCGAAATCCAGCATAGTTATCTCGTTTGCTGTGTATACTGTCATAATAAAATAAATTATTATTATTATTATTATTATTATTATTATTATTATTATTATTATTATTATTATTATTATTATTATTAAAATGTTCACTACACTGGACAAAATTTGAACTTTAGGCATGAATAATCATTGATCTGCTCTTCAGCTGAGTTTCAGTTCCTCTCACCTTTCCACACCCATCATTCTAATTATATCCAGCCAATTCTGGAATAAAAGTTCTTGGATTTTTTTTCAATGGGAAACTTCATTTTCATCATAATGTTCCAAATAATTTTGTAATTTATCCTGTACATAGTTTGTTGCTGCTGGTGTTTCTGTTGCTGAATAAAATAGAGACCAGCAGAATATTCACACTAAATATTAAACATTTTACTTTTCCTGCATCAGTTTAGGGCTACACATGAAACTCACAATCGATATCAACAGGAGCATGTTGATAGAATTTACAGTTGGAATCTGCTGTGTTTTACAGAAATTACACCTGTTACCATCTGTCATTCTCCATTCAAAACCACAGTAAAGTATATGTATTTGGGGGTGGTCCAATAAAAAGTTGTTTACAAAGAAATACAATTTTGGCTTTTTAATCCATTGTAAGCCACAATAAATCCAGATTTCCCATTTTTAACAAAATAGAATGAAATCTATATTTGTTTTATTATTCTGCCTTTATTATTTTATAAATAACTCAAGGTGACAAACATACATAATACTCCTCCCTCCTATTTTTCCCACAACAACAACAACAATCCTGTGAGGTGGGTTGGACTGAAAAAGAGTGACTGACCCACAGGTTACCCAGCCCATTAAAAGTTTTATGTCCATTTTTTATTTTTTTTATTTGAATTTATACCCCGCCCTTCTCCGAAGATTCAGGGCGGCTTACACTATGTTAAACAATAGTCTTCATCCATTTGTATATTATATACAAAGTCAACTTATTGCCCCCAACAATCTGGGTGCTCATTTTACCTACCTTATAAAGGATGGAAGGCTGAGTCAACCTTGGGCCTGGTGGGACTTGAACCTGCAGTAATTGCAGGCAGCTGTGTTAATAACAGACTGTTTTAGCAGTCTGAGCCACCAGAGGCCCCTCTGGTGTTACCTGATAACCTTCCCTTTGGCGAAACACTGCCTCATAGGACAATAGTTGAAATACTATCCTGGAGTTGCTTATTTTTTTTTATTTTTTTTTGTTTACATTTATACCCCGCCCTTCTCCGAAGACTCAGGGCGGCTTACAGTGTATAAGGCAATAGTCTCATTCTATTTGTATATTTTTTACAAAGTCAACTTATTGCCCCCCCCAACAATCTGGGTCCTCATTTTACCTACCTTATAAAGGATGGAAGGCTGAGTCAACCTTGGGCCGGGCTTGAACCTGCAGTAATTGCAGGCTTTGTGTTCTTAATAACAGGCTTTACCAGCCTGAGCTATTCCGGCCCTGTATTTAATTTAATTATTTGTTTCATTAAATTTATAACAGTCACTCACCCTAAGTATAGTACTGATATAATATTTATATATATGCATATATAACTTATATGCAGAGCACATCATGAGAAAGGCAGGGCTGGATGAATCAAAAGTTGGAATTAAGATTGCCAGGAGAAATATCAACAACCTCAGCTATGCAGATGATACCTGATATTCTAATGGCAGAAAGTGAAGAGGAACTAAAGAGTCTCTTGATGCGGGTGAAGAAGGAGACTGCAAAAGTTGGTTTGAAACTCAACATTACGAAAACTAAGATCATGGCATCCGGCCCTCTCAATTCCTGGCAAATAGATGGGGAAGAAATGGAGGTAGTGACAGATTTTATTTTCCTAGGCTCCAGGATCACCGCAGATGGGGACTGCAGCCAAGAAATTAAAAGACACTTGCTCCTGGGGAGGAAAGTTATGGCAAATCTAGACAGTGTGCTAAAAAGCAGAGACATCACCCTGCCAACAAAAGTTAGTATAGTCAATGCTATGGTTTTCCCAGTTGCAATGTATGGCTCTGAAAGTTGGACCATAAGAAAGGCTGAGTGCCAAAGAATTGAGGCCTTTGAACTCTGGTGCTGGAGAAGACTCCTGCAAATCCCTTGGACTGCAAGGCGAACAAACAAGTCAGTCCTAGAGGAGATCAACCCTGACTGCTCTTTAGAAGGCCAGATCCTGAAGATGAAACTGAAATACTTTGGCCACCTAATGAGAAGGAAGGACTCACTGGAGAAGAGCCTAATGCTGGAAAAGATTGAGGGCAAAATAAGAAGGGACGACAGAAAATGAGGTGGCTGGATGGAGTCGTTGAAGCAGTAGGCTATATAATACTAAATTAAAACAAAAAAGTTGTCTCAAGAGTTGCCTTGCAGCGAGATAGTGGCAAACAAACAAACAAACAAACAAATAAATGCTAACTTACAGAATTCGAGGACTCCTAAGAAAGTGAAATTTAGTGATTTTGGGGGGAGGGGCACTTAAGCACTGTTGCCTCTAGCTGCAGTCCCTTAATCCTAATTTTCAATGTTCCCTGACATCTTCCTATAAATTGATAAGGAACCCAGAAGAGATTGGAAGAGATGCTTTAAATATGTAGCAATGCAGCTGCAACAATTTGTCATTCCTTCAAATAGTAGCATCTATTTCCAGGACATGTTAGTTTCCATTCAAAGACACAGAGAAATTTAAATAAGCCCTGGAAAGCTTAGCTAGAGGCAACCATATTTCTTCTTCCAGATGTTGTATAATTGCATTCCTTATCACTCCCGATAATTGATCCCGTTGGCTGATTGGAACCCTACTATTGAATATGTACATGAAGCAGAGAAATAAACTCCTACGTATTTTTCAATTGATCATAATCTTTCTGCAACTGTAGACATGCACTTTGAAAAGATGGCTCCCAAATTTGTTGAGGAGCGATTAGATCAAGATTCAAGCAATATTCAACATTAGCCCTGATACTGAATCATTCTTCATGTGTCTCTGCTAGATGTGTCTTTAAATTAAATTATAATGACTTTGGTAGCACTATTAATAACACAGCAAGTCATGGGAGAATATACTTTTATCTTCTTCAAAAATGTGCCCCTACATAGCAGTAGCTTCTTCTTCCTCCTCCTCCTCCTCCTTCTGATTTATTGAAAGGAACTGTCCAAGTTTCTCATCTTTTAATTATGAAAGATAAATATTAGGGCATTTGGGACCCAGAAATAGAATATACAGTGGTTTATATTCACGTTTCAGTAGAATAGCTAAAATGAATTATTTCAAAATGGCATCTTTAGCCTTAAATACTAATTGAGTTCTTTCCCTATCTCTAGAGATTATTTTGTTTAAACAGTGTAATTCCTTGCCTTAATAAATTCAGCTGCTAAGAATTGGTCTCTCTTAAATTATTCAGTCTCTCTTCACTTTTGAGTCACTGGCGAAAGATTAAAGTGATTGATTAAACAAGGGCAGTGGCACACAGCATATCTGCCTTATGTCAGCTCTGAGTGGGACTTATGAGTTAGTTAAGTATATCTTGTAAAAGGAAAGTATGCCAGGCTTAGCATAACAAGTATATTTGCTTCACTTCAATTAAAGGAAGACTAATTTTTTGTTTTGTTTTCGAGTCCCAGTGGCACATAATCTCAATATAGGCACTGAGCATTTGTAACCTTTGCCATAAAATGCATCTTCTCTTGGAAAGTTATAAACTGGATAAAGCAATTTCTCCTTCTTTTATTATCACAAAGTCTGTCATTGGAAAGGCTTGGCAGTAGAGCTACAAACACTTAGAGAGTGGCATGGAAGAAGAGCTTTGGACCTTAAACATGCTTGCTTGTACAAACATGGGTTTAATGATTTGAATCATTAAAGCAGCATATTTTGATGGCAAGTCTTAAAGCTACAGGGTTTTTTTTCCTAATTGTACTCAATAAATTTACACTGTATGTAGTATGTTATAGTTGACTTGGATCTCTGGGCCATTTATATTATTAGATTGGTATGGTTTATATGATTCATGTGCATAGAAGCCAGCCGTGCATGGATTTGCCAGATGGTATGAGAAATAAATAATCAGCCCATAAAAGGGGGATTGTGCATACTTCCTGCTAAATACATATATAACGGAGCCTGTTTGGTCCAGTGGTTAAGGCATCAGGCTAGGAAGCAGAAGACCATGAGTTCAAGTCTCACCTTAGCCATGAAAGCCAGCCTGGTGACTTTGGGCCAGTGATTAGCTCTCAGCCCAACCCAGGGTTGTTCTTGTGGGGAAAATAGGAGGGCGGGTATGTTGGATATATTCACCACCTGGAGTTATCTGTAAAAATATTAAGGGCAGAATATAAAAAATAAAAAATAAAAATAAAATAACCTGTTGAGTCCTAGGAATTCTCTGGATCTGGACACATAGGAATTTTGAGATTTTAAAATGTGTTAATACATACATACATAGATACCTACATACAGCAGTTTTTTTTAAATAAATAAATGCACAAATGTAAGCAAACATAATGGGAGTAAAGTGAATGGACATAACCCCAAAACGAAGTCTCTTGTCCATCTCCATTCAAGTTATTGTCATTATTATCAATAGCCATGGAGAATGTTAGAAACTTGTCCACATATACAGAGGATGTTCACAGAAAATGAGGTTAAAAAAAAGTGAGGATGACTGCCTATGCACCTTCATCTAATAACACAATAATTGACAAAAACTGTTTGTTTGTTTGTTTGTTTGTTTTTACTCAATCTCCCCCAAAGAAACATTCTACCCATAATTTTAATCAACAAGGAAATGACTGTTTCCCTTCCAGATCTCCATGAATTAAATAGTAAGGCCTGGGGTCCATATTGTGGCATTTTCTTTTACAAACAATATTTGAAGAATTCTGGACGGAAAGTTATGCAAGACAAGCCTGACGTCACACCTAAAGCAAATTTGGTGAACATGCTCAAATCATGTTTCTGAATTATCTCTTAATAAACCTCTCTCTCTCTTCCCTCCCTCCAACCTGACTTTTTTAATTATTATTATTTTAGTGAGAATAAGCCAGGGTGTTTCAGATTTTCAGCCTCCGTGGTTTTCAAGGTGAAAAGTGAGCTTTCAGACAGTGTGAAAAGAATCTTTGAAAAGGTTTTTTTTCCCCCATACATTCTTACACTTTGGTATGCTGCTATAATCTGCAGGCCCCTCTGTCTTCTTCATTAACTATCATGCGTCTAGCTAGATCAGTTGTCTGAAGACTTCATTTAAGATCTTAAATAATATGCTTAAAGGAGTTGAAAAACAGATAAAATAGTCAACTGAGACATATGGGTTCACAATAGCAGTGAACGAAACAACCAATATGAGTAAGGCTGTACCTCTGTAGGATATATTCTTGAAGAGCATCTGGAAGTTGTGGTGCAAAACACAGTTGGCATGCAGTTCTTGGGGAACCTAGGGTGGCCCATGTTACACTGCTATTCCATGGGGTGCACTGGCTGCCACTTTGCTTCAGTGTCCAATTCAAGGTATTGGTTATCACCTTTAAAACCATTCAATGCATGGGTTCTTATCTTATTTGTAGCCGATGACTATCATTAAGTACTGTATCATTAAATGCTAAATTTGTATCCTATGACTATAATTAAGTGTTGTAAGTGTTGTACCTTGATGAAGGTATCTTTTATGTACACTGAGAGCATTTGCACCAAGACAAATTCCTTGTGTGTCCAATCACACTTGGCCAATAAAAAATTCTATTCTATTCTATTCTATTCTATTCTATTCTATTCTATTCTATTCTATTCTATTCTATTCTATTCTATTCTATTCTATCTGAGAAACTATCTCACCCATGTTGGCAGAAGGGGTCTGCTACTGACCCCAATCAAGGAATTTTAGAGTCCAGAAAAAAAGCTTTTCCTTTTTTAAAAAAAATAGTTTTTGTTAAGCTTTTTACCTTTAAAAACAGGGGAAAAAACAGGGACAAAAACACAGTAAAAAAACAAGACAAACATAACAATACAATGTATGCCAATTTTACAGCCTTCTATATCAACATGCATATTCTCTATTTATGTTCAATTTTCCTACTAAATACATAAGTTTACATTATACTTATTTACATAATCAATACTTTGAGATTAATAATAATTAATAATTTATAGTTCTTTATTTCAGCGATATTACATTAATTTTCCCATTTCTTATTTTGGTTTCTTTTTTCTAACCATTTATACATTTTGTTCCACACGCTATAATAGTCCAAAACTTCTCTTTCCTTAATTTCCATTGTCATTTTATCCATTTCTGGGCATTCTAAAATTTTTCTAATCGCTATTTCCTCTGATGGTATGTTATTCTGTTTCCACCCTTGTGCCATGGTAATCCTTGTTGCTGTTAATATATGTAATATTATATATTGCAAAGTTTTCTCTATTTTTGGATCTATTATTCCTAATAGAGCTCCGATTTGAATTCTATCTTTTGTGATGTAATTTCCTTCAACCATCTCTTAATTTTATACCATTTTTTTTTATTTTGGGGCACATCCACCACATGTGGTAGTATGTTCCTAATTCATGGCCATATTTCCAACATTTGGGTGATAAATCTGGAAACATTTTGGCCAATCTTGCTGGAGCCAAATGCCATCTATAAAAAAGCTTTTTCTATCATGGTTCCTGCACTCTGGAAGGCTTTGAAGATATGACTCTTCCAACTAGCCTGAGGTACCTAATAAAGGTATGGAATGTTAGAGGTGGCTAATGGGCCACCTCCTCCCTAGGCACACTTTACTCCCTCTCTTTCCATTCTGCTTAGTTTTATTTTAATTGATTTTTTAAAATTTAAAATATTTATTGTTTTAATATTTTACTCTGCATTTTGTTTGTTCTGTGTAAGCCACCAAGAGTCACCTTTGGTGAGATGGCCAGCATGCAAGTTTGATAAAGAACAAAGAGTGGGCAGTTTGTGTACCTTCTTTCTTCTCTCCTCCAGAATCATAAGTGGTTAGGCAGGCTGAGATGGGACAATAGAAAAAAACAGTGATGTATACTGTGAGGTATATGACGTCTCCATTTTATCTAGTCACTTTCCTCCAATTTTCAAAAATAAAATTTCTTATTCAATTCCCAAAAAATCAGAAGGATACAATCTCTGCCTGATTTCAACATTGGCTCTGCTACTACAGCTACTGTTAGTATCCCTGATATTAGTAAATGGGACTTTATGAGTTCATTGGGATGAAGTTAAGGAGCTGCACACTTGGAACTGACGTTAGAGATAACCAAATGATTTTCTGGGTTTTAGTGATGATAGTGTTGACAATTTAAAAAAATAATTTACTAAGAACAGTTTCCCATTTAGATTGGGTTTGAATTTCCATTGCTTGTCTGCTGCATGTCACAATGCATACTACAGTGTGAACCAAAATATAGAACAATATAGAATAACAGAGTTGGAAGGGACCTTGGAGGTCTTCTAGTCCAACTTCCTGCTTAGGCAGGAAACCTTACACCACTTCAGACAAATTGTTTTCCAATCTCTTCTTTAAATCTGTCAGTGTTGGAGCATTTACAACTTCTGGAGGCAAGTTGTTCCACTGATTAATTGTTCTAACTGTCAGGAAATTTCTCCTTGGTTCTAAGTTGCTTCTCTCCTTCATTGGTTTCCACCCATTGCTTCTTGTCCTGTCCTCTGGTACTTTGGAAAATAGTTTGATTTCCTCTTCTTTGTGGCAGCGTCTGAGATATCGGAACACTGCTATCATGTCTCCCCTAGTCGTTCTTTTCATTAAACTAGACATACCCAGTTCCTGCAACCGTTCTTCATATATTTTAGCCTCCAGTCCCCTAATCATCTTTGTTGCTCTTTGCACTCTTTCAATTGCGATTTCAATTGAAATTGCAATTTTTCAATTTCAAAAATGCAATTGACTAGTGATAAAGGACAGGTTTTGCATCCATAAAATCATTTGTTCAATCCCTGCTAAGCCTTTGTAGAATTGGAAGAGGTTCTAGAGATTGTGTCAGTCAATGTAAACAAATTTAGGGAAGAAAGACCAATTGTAAATGGCAGTTTTTTTCCATTCTTATCAAAGCTGTGTGGCAGTATAGATATATACCTGAATTCTGAATCCAAACTGCACAAAATTGGAACAGGAAAATTATAGTGGCCTGAAGACGTTTCCATCTCTATTCCCAAATCACATATTTGTACTAAAGCTGAAACAAGTGTTGAATTTGTTCCTGGGATTTAATTCCAAACATGGGGTATATAACTGTAAATGGCTGAATAAATAATGATGGTAGCTACGGCTCTCTCGTTTTTTGTAGGGATGCAGTGGCTCAGTGGCTAAAATGCTGAGCTTGTCGATCAAAAGGTTGGCAGTTCAGCAGTTCGAATCCCTAGTGCCACGTAATGGAGTGAGCTCCCGTTACTTGTCCCAGCTTCTGCAAACTTTGCAGTTTGAAAGCACCTAAAAAATGCAAGTAGAAAAATAGGGACCACCTTTGGTGGGAAGGTAACAGTGTATTGTGTGCCTTTGGCATTTAGTCATGCCGGCCACATGACCACGCAGATGTCTTTGGAGAGTGCCGGCTCTTTGGCTTTGAAACGGAGATGAGCCCCGCTCCCTAGAGTTGGGAACTACTAGCACATATGTGCGAGGGGAACCTTTACCTTCACCTTAGCCATGGCTTTTGGGACAACCTATAGGATTAGTGTAACATATTTATTCGTTTAGTTCAGTCAATTTATATGGCTTGCCCACCTAACAACAGGACTTCTGGGTAGCTAACATAAAATTAAAACATTCAATGAAATCAAACAACAGCAAGATGATGATGATGAGCACCCCGAGGCTCCAGTTGGTCCAGAATGCAGCTGCGCGGGTGATAGAGGGAGCGGTTCAGTGCTCCCATGTAACACCCATCCTGCGCAGACTGCACTGGCTGCCTGTTGTCTTCCGGGTGCGCTTCAAGGTATTGGTGACCATCTTTAAAGCACTCCATGGCTTAAGACCGGGTTACTTACGGACCGTCTGCTGCCATCTTCTATCTCCCAGCGACCTGTGCGTTCTCACAGAGAGGGACTCCTTAGGGTGCCATCAGCCAAGCAATGTCGGCTGGCAGCTCCCAGGGGAAGGGCCTTCTCTGTGGGGGCTCCTACCCTATGGAACAAACTTCCCCCTGGACTTCGACAACTACCTGACCTTCGGACCTTTCGCCGCGAACTTAAGACTTATTTATTCCGTCTTGCTGGACTGGCTTGATTTTTTAAAATTTTTAGATGATTTTATGATTTTATTTTTTAATGTTTGTTTTTAATATTGTATGTATTGTTGTTGTATTTTATTCTGGCTGTAAACCGCCTGAGTCCTTTGGGAGAAGGGCGGTATACAAATTAAAAGATGATGATGATGATGATGATGATGATGATGATGATGATGATGTTGTTAACTTTCTGAGCAGTTTGGTGAACTGGTTGTTAGAAGAAATCATTAGGGCAGAGAACCGGTTGTTAACTTTCTGAGCAGTTTGGTGAACTGGTTGTTAGAAGAAATCATTAGGGCAGAGAACCGGTTGTTAACTTTCTGAGCAGTTTGGTGAACTGGTTGTTAGAAGAAATCATTAGGGCAGAGAACCGGTTGTTAACTTTCTGAGCAGTTTGGTGAACTGGTTGTTAGAAGAAATCATTAGGGCAGAGAACCGGTTGTTAACTTTCTGAGCAGTTTGGTGAACTGGTTGTTAGAAGAAATCATTAGGGCAGAGAACCGGTTGTTAACTTTCTGAGCAGTTTGGTGAACTGGTTGTTAGAAGAAATCATTAGGGCAGAGAACCGGTTGTTAACTTTCTGAGCAGTTTGGTGAACTGGTTGTTAGAAGAAATCATTAGGGCAGAGAACCGGTTGTTAACTTTCTGAGCAGTTTGGTGAACTGGTTGTTAGAAGAAATCATTAGGGCAGAGAACCGGTTGTTAACTTTCTGAGCAGTTTGGTGAACTGGTTGTTAGAAGAAATCATTAGGGCAGAGAACCGGTTGTTAACTTTCTGAGCAGTTTGGTGAACTGGTTGTTAGAAGAAATCATTAGGGCAGAGAACCGGTTGTTAACTTTCTGAGCAGTTTGGTGAACTGGTTGTTAGAAGAAATCATTAGGGCAGAGAACCGGTTGTTAACTTTCTGAGCAGTTTGGTGAACTGGTTGTTAGAAGAAATCATTAGGGCAGAGAACCGGTTGTTAACTTTCTGAGCAGTTTGGTGAACTGGTTGTTAGAAGAAATCATTAGGGCAGAGAACCGGTTGTTAACTTTCTGAGCAGTTTGGTGAACTGGTTGTTAGAAGAAATCATTAGGGCAGAGAACCGGTTGTTAACTTTCTGAGCAGTTTGGTGAACTGGTTGTTAGAAGAAATCATTAGGGCAGAGAACCGGTTGTTAAATTACTTGAATCCCACCACTGACCTGACCCCATTCCTAAGGGATCTGTAAGGGGGAGTGCATAAGCGCCATTCCTGTCCTACTGTTCCCATTTATTCATACTCATTTCTTATGTCTATACTTATACCTGTTTAAACTTATATATTTATATGTTATACTTATTTTCTCATACATGCTTGGCAAATAAAATAAATAAATATTGAATGTGTTCATCACTGTTTGTGGTACTGCATTCTGTACCAGCTGAGGTTTCTGGATATTGTTCAATGGAGTCCCAGGGTAGAATACTTTCCAGGCATCTGCTCAGGAAGTGAGCAGGCCTGAGAGGTCCACATGGTCTGGAGAACTTCCATGCAACTTAAGACTTATTTATTCCGTCTTGCTGGACTGGCTTGATTTTTTAAAATTTTTAGATGATTTTATGATTTTATTTTTTAATGTTTGTTTTTAATATTGTATGTATTGTTGTTGTATTTTATTCTGGCTGTAAACCGCCTGAGTCCTTTGGGAGAAGGGCGGTATACAAATTAAAAGATGATGATGATGATGATGATGATGATGATGATGATGATGATGATGACGACGACAACAACGACACCTAAGACAACTACCACCACTATAAATAAACATCTAACTTGTGGGCCGAATGAACTTCCCAACTCCCATCTACAGGAAAACATCCACATTTTTAAAGGATTATCAAAAGCCAGCAGAGTTAGAGTAAGGAGGATCTTTCAGGCTATGGTGTTCCAGAAGGTAGGTACTACCACAGAAAAGTGGTGTTTCCTAAATATTACCAGATACATTCCCTGATAGATGGGACCATAACATGTCCCTTCTATTGAACCCAGTTGAAGAGGTAAAAAAAACAGAAAAAAAACATTCCACTAATAACTTTTCCTTATGCGTTAAGAGCATTATAAGTGACAACCAGTACATGGAATTGCTCCTGCAAATAACCTGGGATCCAGTGAAATTCATGGTGCAGAAGTCTTATATGGACATATTAGATACAATCTCATAGTAAACCACTCCAATCATGATACGACTTCAACAACAGAGTGATCAATGCCTGGAACACACTACCTGACTCTGTTGTTACATCCTCAAACCCCCATAACTTTAACCTTAAACTCTCTACCATGGACCTGACCCAGTGGTGGGATTCAGCCAGTTCGCACCACTTCGGGAGAACCGGTTGTTAACTTTCTGAGCAGTTTGGTGAACTGGTTGTTAGAAGAAATCATTAGGGCAGAGAACCGGTTGTTAAATTACTTGAATCCCACCACTGACCTGACCCCATTCCTAAGGGATCTGTAAGGGGAGTGCATAAGCGCCATCCCTGTCCTACTGTTCCCATTTATTCATACTCATTTCTTATGTCTATACTTATACCTGTTTAAACTTATATATTTATATGTTATACTTATTTTCTCATACATGCTTGGCAAATAAATAAATAAATAAAATAAATATTGAATGTGTTCATCACTGTTTGTGGTACTGCATTCTGTACCAGCTGAGGTTTCTGGATATTGTTCAATGGAGTCCCAGGGTAGAATACTTTCCAGGCATCTGCTCAGGAAGTGAGCAGGCCTGAGAGGTCCACATGGTCTGGAGAACTTCCATGCAACTTAAGATCTCTATTGATGCATTGCTTTTCACAGGAATAAGGTCCCAAACATATATGGAATTGAATGTTTTTGTTTATCCATTGGAGAGACTAGAGTTAAGCAATAATGTAGAATCACATTTTCATGTATAGAGAGTGTTTTCTTGTATCTTTGTTGCAATGACAATAACTAATAAAAATAATGCATGAAGAAAAACCAAGGACAGTGATATACTCTGTTCTAGGGAAAGGTAATCGACCTCATTGTCAGACACATGGAAGCAAAACTCCTTAGCAAATGCAATTTAGCAGCCCAGAGAGTTTAAGACAAAGCACAGCCAAGAAACTCTTTCCTAGGAGTATTTGTTTTAACTTCACTAAAAATGTTCCCTAAAGACACCATTGGGGGCCTCCTATCAGAGTGATTTATTAAATAGTCAACCCTTTGAAAGCCAACCTTCCAAGCGCTCAGGGATACAAGTCCCTGTAACATATTTAACCATCAAAATATTTAAATTGTAGTCCTTTTTAAAACTCCAGGAAGCTTTCATTTTCCTAGTATAGAGGAACAAGACTTTTTCTTAAACACACTGTGTATTTTTATATTTCGCAGTCCTGACTATTAATAACACAGTTTATGTAGGAGTTCAGTATGATTATACATAGACGTTCAGTGGCAGCAGAGTTCCACCTGATCTGTGGAATTTTCTACACAGTGAAATGAAGGCTGGACTTTTCCTGGTTTTTTTTTTTAAATCACAAAACATTCCATTTATTGAAATAACTAGCTTGAACTTTCACCCCATATGCAAAAGATGTCCAGTTTTGCACAAAGGTGTGCTAAAGCGGCAATTTCCATAACATGTACAACTCTCATCAAGCGACGTATCGAGGTAAATGACATATATCTCGAGTTCAAAGAGCAAACAGAAACCAAGAAATAGTAATCATGTGGCATAATTTCTGGGATATCAAACAAATATGGACAATATTTTTGAACTTGGAATAAAATGAACTGAGGTTTTGCCCATTGCTAATCCTGGTCTTCGATATGGCAGAGAACAATTTTTTTTTCAAATAATAACTACTTGTGGTCCTTCCTCCTTATTATTCAATGGTGCTGTTATATTTGTGGCAAACTGATACTTCCAGCTCTCTCTTATCTTTCATTTTATTTTGGCAGTGGGGGAGTATTCATTTTACTTTTCTAAACTATACATTAAATCAAATTTTAAAATATATTTCCCTTAAATCTGGCAGACTATGATCCCAGTGAAATTTATTTCCAGCTAGACATGCTGAAAATTTCTCTGGAAGCTAGCAAAAATAAGCTAACTAAAGAAGGGGGATCACGAGGCATCTAAAGAATTCATTGGGAGGTGTTTCTTGGGGGTTTTTTTGGTAAATATTATTACCTTCATGAGAACCAGAGCTAAGATTTGAGTGAAGTTAGTATAGTTTGGTGAGATGCCCATTGGGATTAGTTTATTTTAGTGACTTAAAACTTGTTCAACAGTAGAGTCATAACCTCTTGTCTTGGAAATCTCTATTCAATGTGATTTTGTAGGCAATAACTGTGACTCAGAACAAAGGTCAGTTGCCTTATGCCTCTTCTATTTGCAGAAGAAGAAGAGTTCCTTGGAAAAATTGTATTCTAACTCTGTTAGGAATGAGTGATTTTCTTTTTGTGCACTGAAGATCTCAGCTCTTAAATAATATCTCAAATGCTGCTTGGGGATTATGGTAATTTTGGCATGCATTCATTTGCAGATGATTAACATAGTCCAGAGTTGGATTAAAAACCGTGGAATAAAAAGGATTTGTCAAGGAATGGTTCAGAAGTGATTTGCTACCCATCCTGGCTGTGAGTGATCAGTTTCAAATTTTGTTTCATTTGTTTGTTTTAACCTATGCAAAAAGCAAAACAGATCAACCTGATAGATGATAAGTAGGCGCACCATGCTGGAGATCAAACAAAATCTTCTCAAATTATACATTATACACTTACATGTCTTACCCATCCTTGAATCTGCTTTGCTAAAATATATTCTTTTTTAACTTCAAAAAATTTCTGCTAGATTTTCATGAAAGCAAGAGTTGAAATAGAAAGTTCTTCAGACTGCCTTTGAATGATTATGATGTATTATTTTTGATTGTTTTCGGGAGAAGTTAGGAACTGATGAGAATTGTAGGAGTATAATTAAGTTGGGACGAAATTTTTTTAGCATATGTTTGTTTTATTTTTAACTATACCTTGTGCTCGTTCCGGGAAGTCGGGGGGGAGGGGGAGGGGGTTGTGAAGGGAGGGGGGAGGGGAGGGGGGGAAGGGGGGGGAAATTTTATGTAAAACTTTTTGAATTAAAAAATAAAAGAGGTGAAATAGAAAGTTCTAAACTCTAATCTATTTCCAAATTTAAATTGCTTGTTTGAAGGATAAGAAAAGTGGAACAATGTGGGGAAAATGTGTATGAGAAAGAGTGGAGAGGGAAAAAAAATTCCTAATTTAAGTCTGCCAGGGGGGTGGTATCTAATTTTCACTTTGAATAGAATATTGCTCTAGTAATTATCCTACTATTTAAGAACAAGAATAATTAGTATAGTAACCTCACAATCTAATAGTACTTCCAGCCTACTGTAGGCATGAACCCTACAATTAGAGCTGGAAAAGAATATGAAACTTTTTTGCACTAAAGATTTCAAGATATTACTGTATAAGCAGCATATTAATTGGGTTTGGAAAAATGGGAAACTATTTTTGCAAAAAAGAAAAAATCTTTCCCCATGAATGTACTCCTTTGCTATCAATGTTTATACGGGAAACATTGCTCATTATTCAGTATAGAATAATTGCTGACCCTCATATCTGATCAGGAAGAAAGTTAATATTTCACCCTTCACCCAATTACCAGATTCCATCTTTTAAGAAGTGCCTGGATGCAAATATTATAAAGTGGATCAAAGCAATTGCATTCTTCTTTAACAATAGACCAAGTAACACTTTTAGTTTGGTTCCTTGGAGGCTGGTTCACCCCACTCATTCTGGAAGAATGGACTTGCTGCAGATCCCATTGATCAAGAATTTCAATTAGCAGAGTCCAGGAGAAGGGGCTTTTCTGCTCTGGCTCCTACTCTCTGCACTATCATTGCCCCTTGAGATAAGATCCACCCCTACCCTCTTAGTCTTTGATAAGAGGCTCAAAACTTGATTCTGCCAATCAGCCTGGGTCCCCAATAAGGGCATTCCATGTTGCAGGTGGTTAATGGACTGGGAAGGTCCCATCTCATCCTGTTGTATTCTGGTTTGTAACCTATTTAATTTTTGTTCAATTTAATATTTAAAACCGTAATATTTTGTATTTGCTTTTATGATGTTTTAAGCCACGCAGAGTCACTTGACAGTGGGATGGGTGGCATATATATTTCATGACTAAATAAATACTAGCAAAGTAGTGCATTCTAAATCTGTGCAGAGCATCTAATTCGACAATAAGTGCTGCTGGAAGAGAGCTGTTTTGCTTTCCAAAATGAAGAAACCAAACAATCTGCATCAATGGATTTGATGATCTTTGATGATTTGATGATCAATCTACCTGATCCTGTTGTTAGTCTCTCTAATCCCCATACCTTTTACCGTAAACTGTCTACCATGGGCCTTTCATGTTTCTTAAGAAGTCCCTAAGGGGGCGTGCATAAGGGCCCCAGCATGCCTACCATCTCTGTCCTACTGTTCCCAATGATATGTAATTATTCTATGTATTCATGGCTATGTTTTGCCAATTTATATCTTTTTTTTTAGGCTAAAAATTTTTCATGTGTTCATGTCTGTGTCTACTCTGTTACTTGTTTTCTTGTATTTGTTGACAAATAAAATAAATAAATAAATCTTAGGCTTTCTCCTCATGCTTCATTTGCCACCTCCTTTCAGTACGTGAAAGGAGGTGGCAAAAGGAGGTTTCATCCACCTCCTTTCAGTATGTGCTAGTCAAGGCCCTGGCCAGCACATCCCAGAGAAGATGAACTAGTGTCAGGACTTCACCAGCTGTTTCCCTAGTTTGATATTCCTGGTCTCCAGAGTCTTTAGCCATCCTGGAGCCACTTCAACACATATCAGACATCTTCCAAGATGGGAAACTTTGTGAACAGTAGTGAGGGCAATCCTAAAGCTGTCTATCCTGCAATCACTTGGATAATGCTGCAAGCACTGAGTTTTCTCCTGCAATCCAATTTGGTTTATCAAGGGGAATCTGATATAGCAACTGCCAGTCCTGTGGCTTCCTAGGAGGCTTTTGAGAAGTTTTGTAGCCTTATATGGATTAGATGACAGAAGCTTCCTGAGGAATTTAGGGAAGCACCATGAGCGCCTCTTCCAAAGCCCTCTCAGTATTAAGGGAAATTTGGGCTAACCAATTTCAGATGGATGTGATAGTGCTGCTCAACAAGGTTAGCGTATGAGAGGGTTTACAGTGTATCTATCTGTGATGGTGCAGTGGTTAGAATGCAGTACTGCAGGCTACTTCTGTTAACTGCTGGTTGCCTGCAATTTGGCAGTTAAAAGCTCACCAGACTCAAGGTCGACTCAGCTTTCCATCCTTCCGAGGTAGGTAAAATGAGGACCCAAAATAGTTGCGGGCATTTTGCTGACTCTGAAAACTGCTTAGAAAGGACTGTAAAGCACTGTAAAGCAGTATATAAGTCTAAGTGCTATTGCTATCTGTAGGGGATGCATTGAGGTTTATTACATGAATCCATTTGAAAAGGTGCTTAATTTGAAGCTTCATCAAAATGCAGCATTTCTACACATTTTCACACAACCTTACTTTATCAGTTTACTGATACTTTACTGATAAAGTAAACCTTACTTTATCAAACTGAGGGGTCCTTGATGCTCTCTGAGATGGGCTGTTTTTTGTTGTGTTTTTTTTTTACATTTATACCCCGCCCTTCTCCGAAGACTCAGGGCGGCTTACAATGTATAAGGCAATAGTCTCATTCTATTTGTATATTTTTTTACAAAGTCAACTTATTGCCCCCCCCAACAATCTGGGTCCTCATTTTACCTACCTTATAAAGGGTGGAAGGCTGAGTCAACCTTGGGCCGGGCTCGAACCTGCAGTAATTGCAGGCACTGTGTTCTAATAACAGGCTTCTCTATTGCCTGAGCTATCCCAGCCCCTGAAGATGTTTCATTACCCAAACAAGGCAACATCATCAGTGTTAGTCCTATACTGGCACTGATGATGTTACATAGTTTGGGTAATGAAAGGTCTGCAAGAAAACAGCCAAGCTCAGAGAGCACTAAGGATCCCTCATTTCAACCCTGAGCTACAAATATTCTCTTTTATTGGTAATTTACAAACTACATCGTTATTATTTCACTTCATTCCCATTTTTTTTAAAAAGCTATTAGATCTTTCTCAGCTGTCATTGTAAATTCAATTGGCGCACGCTTAGCACTAGAAAGATTTCTTAAATCCCATAACTTCATTATAGCACTTACGTTATTTGCCCAATTACTTCTGAAGTAAGAAGTTATTAATTGAGTCTGAATCTCTTTTGCTGCTATTTAAATCCATTTGTCCTTCATTTGCCACTCACCCTTCAATAGAAAAATATGGTATCACTCTGCAAGAAATCAAACTAACATGCGTAGCAAAAATAGATAGGCAGCCTCACCAAATCATATCTATTGATTCCATTATTTTATTGTCCGTGTAAACATGAGTGAAAATGCTATGAACAAGATACCCGATTACAGCATAACTCCTCAAAAGTTGTAAATTATAGGATTTAGCTCATAAATGGCTGCCAAGCAACTAAAAAAAAGTAAGTCGTAACATTTTCAGTCAATTGAACATACTAAATAAAGCAGCTACAGCTAACCCCATGTAGATCAAGTAAGACTGTGTATCACCTTGACATAAAGTCTGAAACCAGAGAAGAAATGGAAAGAATTTTTAAAATTCATTTGAAGCAAAATCTGTAACCCTAATTGCTGTCATTTTGTTCATGGTATAGAAAAGAAGGATCTTCTGAGGCTGTCAGGTCAAAACAACCAGAACCATTTGTGAATAGTCTCAAGATGAAGCTTTATTACTAGTCACCGATGTTACAAGTCGCCAGACTGGCAACTAGCTGTATTCCCTTGGCGATGATCCAGTAAGACTTCAAAGATTCTGGGGGAAGTCAGACCTGTGCCATTTTCTCAGTGCAAAAAATCTGAACTTGCCCCACTCATAATATCTCTGTCCAGTCTAGATGGAGAGTCCACCACAGATAAACACATTTGATCAGCACTCTTCTAAATAAAAGGAGAACAACTTAGAGCGATAACTAAGTGTTCTTTGCAATTTCACATGGCAGAAATCTAAGCATTTTTTGTTGTTGTTTATGCATATTAAAGTCTCACTAACTTTTATACATATATTTCTAATATACCATATGTATATCACTATAATATATTATATTATAATGATACACTGGGATAAGAGAGAGAAAATGTATAAGTATTGATCACCGACGCGAAACTTTTGAAAAGAATAAAGTGTCAATATTTCTTTTTTGTTTTTGCATTTGTTTTTGTTTTTTAAAATCTGTATAATAAAAATTATTAAAGTCTCACTAACATAAATGGCTCATGTCTTAATCTTTTTCTCACACTAGTTCTTCATTTGACATTAGAACTAGGTTTTCTGAAGCAAAATAAACATCTTACATAAGGTTTAATTAGTTATATCTTTATGGATTGTATTAATAGTCATCTTTTTTTTTAATTAAAAAAAATGTAAGGAAAAACAATGTAGACAAGACAGAATAGATTTAAGTGACACTGAGTTTCTAGCTTTTCCCCCTGAAAATCAGCACCGAATCTGCATTTGATTAACTGTCACTGTGGGTGTTCTATCGACAGTTATTATTTCTACTGATAAATTCTACAGTTCAACAAATGCACTAATATTAATCAAAGCACTTTTATGTGTCATGAATTCTAGGAGTCTACCTATCTTGTTCTAATATAACAGAATAACAGGATATCTTCTGCTAATTTAAAGCCTTGCCAATGTGTAGAAAGCTGCAACCATATACTGCATACCTATGAATAAATCAATGGAACTCAATGTATGCATTCATCATATGATTATGCCCCTTGAAGAACACCAGGAGGCTCCAACTGGTGGAGAATGTGGCCGCGCGGGGGATCGAGGGAGCGTCTCGTAGCTCCCATGTAACACCTCTCCTGCGCAGGCTGCACTGGTTACCGGTGGTCTTCTGGGTGCGATTCAAGGTTTTGGTCATCACCTTTAAAGCGCTCCATGGCATGGGACCGGGATACCTACGGGACCGCCTACTGCCACCAGTTACCTCCCATTGACCGGTGCGCTGTCATAGGGAGGGCCTCCTTGGGGTGCCGTTGACCAACTAATGTCGGCTGGCAGCCTTCTCTGTGGGGGCTCCGGACCTATGGAACGATCTACCTGTGGGACTACGTCTTCTCTCTGATCTTCAGACCTTTAAGCGCGAGCTCAAAACCTTTTTCTTTCATCAAGCAGGGCCGGCCTAATGATTAATTTTAATATCAAGGGTTTTTAGTGGGTTTCTTAAGGGGTCTAAATTTATTTATTTATTTATTTATTTATTTATTTATTTATTTATTTATTTATTTATTTATTTATTTATTTATTTATTTATTTATTTATTTATTTATTTATTTATTTATTTATTTATTTATTTATTTATTAACTTTTATTCTGTTATTTTAACACGCAGCCTATTGAATTAGATTTTTAAATTGAATATTGTATTTTAAAATTCATTTGAAGCAAAATCTGTAACCCTAATTGCTGTCATTTTGTTCATGGTATAGAAAAGAAGGATCTTCTGAGGCTGTCAAGTCAAAACAACCAGAACCATTTGTGAATAGTCTCAAGATGAAGCTTTATTACTAGTCACCGATGTTACAAGTCGCCAGACTGGCAACTAGCTGTATTCCCTTGGCGATGATCCAGTAAGACTTCAAAGATTCTGGGGGAAGTCAGACCTGTGCCATTTTCTCAGTGCAAAAAATCTGAACTTGCCCCACTCATAATATCTCTGTCCAGTCTAGATGGAGAGTCCACCACAGATAAACACATTTGATCAGCACTCTTCTAAATAAAAGGAGAACAACTTAGAGCTATAACTAAGTGTTCTTTGCAATTTCACATGGCATAAATAAATAAATAAATAAATAAATAAATAAATAAATAAATAAATAAATAAATAAATAAATAAATAAATAAATAAATAAATAAATAAATAAATAAATAAATAAATAAATAAATAAATAAATAAATAAATAAATAAATAAATAAATAAATAAATAAATAAATAAATAAATAAATAAATAAATAAATAAATAAATAAATAAATAAATAAATAAATAAATAAATAAATAAATAAATAAATAAATAAATAAATAAATAAATAAATAAATAAATAAATAAATAAATAAATAAATAAATAAATAAATAAATAAATAAATAAATAAATAAATAAATAAATAAATAAATAAATAAATAAATAAATAAATAAATAAATAAATAAATAAATAAATAAATAAATAAATAAATAAATAAATAAATAAATAAATAAATAAATAAATAAATAAATAAATAAATAAATAAATAAATAAATAAATAAATAAATAAATAAATAAATAAATAAATAAATAAATAAATAAATAAATAAATAAATAAATAAATAAATAAATAAATAAATAAATAAATAAATAAATAAATAAATAAATAAATAAATAAATAAATAAATAAATAAATAAATAAATAAATAAATAAATAAATAAATAAATAAATAAATAAATAAATAAATAAATAAATAAATAAATAAATAAATAAATAAATAAATAAATAAATAAATAAATAAATAAATAAATAAATAAATTAATTACAGCCACTGCTATTTTACACAGTAAAAAATTCAATGTTGGGCTTGTCAATTAGAACAGGGGTCTCCAACCTTGGTCCCTTTAAGACTTGTGGTCTTCAACTCCCAGAGTTCCTCAGCCAGCTTTGCTGGCTGAGGGACTTTGGGAGTTGAAGTCCACAAGTCTTAAAGGGACCAAGGTTGGAGACCCCTGAATTAGAATATTCGTTGACATCATGGCAGAAATATTTTTGCATTTAGGATTGTTTTGCTTGGGATTTCCAAACTTTGTTCAGATTTCTAAACAAGATATCAGTGTATTTTCCCTCATCTTCTCTTCCCATGGTTTTATAAATGCCCGTTTGAGCTGTTCTTCTTTGCATAACCTCTAAAGTAAATAAAAAAGTGCATATGAGAACAATATTGTGGCACGTACACTACTTCCAAATTAATTTCAGAAAATCAAACTTAATTGAGAAGGCAAGCAGATTTTGTCATGGGGTATTGCATAGAACAACCACAGAGCTGGGCATCTGTTTATCACTATTTATAACAATATGAGTGATATTTCTTTAATTCTTGCCACTTGAAACTGTTGCCATTTGAAATATTATTTAAAAATAGAGATTTTAAAGCCCAGTATTCTCCTACTTTATCGCACAATAAAAGCACCTGAACAAAACCCATATGCATTGTTGCTAGTAAATTGCATAACCTGCATATTGATAACTCTGCCCAGTGTATTTACACAGTTTCATCTGACAATACTATTGGGATACTTTTCCAATCATATGAAAGATATGTGAATGTGAGATTGTTTATTAATGTATAGAGATTTCTGGAACTTTGTATTAATTTGAGCTCTTCTAGGTAACATGCTTCTCAAGTTCAACACAACACACTCTAATTTATCCCTGAATGAGAGTCGGGGGAAAAGTGTTTTTGATTCTGTTCCACTCCACTCTCTTCCCTGTCTTGTAACAGTGAATATTAATCATAGGAATCAAGGATTCTTGAAAGAGTCAAATGTCTTTCCATAGAGGGCTGTTAATCAGTGGTGGGTTGCTCCCAGTTCTGTTTGGTTCTTGAGAGCCGGTAGTAAAAACGGTGGGAGGCTCCGTCCACCTGCCCTGATGTCACATTTGGTGAGCTGCGCACATGCTCTCATGGAGAAATGGTAGTAAAGCTAAGTAGAACCCACCCCTGCTGATAATGGTACACTATTTGGAAAGTACATTTATGCAGAATTCAGAAATGACCTTGGGTGAAGAGATGCTGCTTAAGGATTGGTCAGATAAGAGGAACCATAGCCTATGGCTGCATAGTTGTCAGAGCAAGAGGCTCTCCTAAGTTATCAGGCTGTAAAAGTGACAGCAGGAGAATTTTACTTCCAATTTGCAAGATTCTGCTAATGTAGCTTTACAATAAGATAGGATTAGCCCTGGACCATGAAAAAGCTAGACAGGAGGAAAATTGACTTCTTCAAGCTGTGATGTTGGAGAAGGCTCTTGCACATTCCTTGGATAGCAAAAGCAACAAACAAGCAAGTACTGGAATATATAAAGCCAGATATATCACTGAAAAGCAAAATCACAAAATTCCACTTTATATCATCCATATCATGTGATCAAACTCATTGGAAAAGTCTGTTATGCTTGGAATGGTCAGTGATAAAAGGACACAAGGCTGACCAAAAATAGATAACCTTAAAGCCAATATGAGCCAGACCATAAAACAACTGAAACAAGCCATAGAAGATCAGAAAGAGTGGAGAGCCCATAGAATATAGCTGAGAATCGGACATGGTGGAACAGATGGTTCACTATCAGAATTAGCTTATCTGAGTCTGTTTCCTATCTAATCTACATGGTAAGGCTAAGGTCAATCTTGCAAGTCAGAAAATACAATTATCCTGCCATCACATTTACAGCCTGATAACTTAGGGAGGGTTATCACAACATAATGATTTCTAACAGCTGTTAGTGCTCATAAATTTAGGGTGCCTTAGCTATGATGGAGTGTAGTGAGGAGATGGAACCCCAGGAAAAAGGACACATTCCAGAGGAGTAACTCAACTCAGATATTATGTATGAGAGAAAGTGGTCTCTCCCTAATAGTTCACAGAATATATTGTAGATACAGATAGTCGAGTTTTCAGCCTGACAAGATTTTGTCTATAGGTGTGAAACAATAAAGAAAGCAGTTTGGAAGAATTAACATGTGTTATTCCTGGTTTGGGACCTAACATTAGCTGAGAATTTGCTATACGTAGGAACAAGTTCCAAAGTTGTTTTTAAATCACATCTCTGTGCTTTATTAAATAATCCTTGTGCCATCACCCTTATAAAACATTAATTCTGTGCTAAGAATTCATGGTTTCTGTTATGTATTAACAGTTGTGCCTTTAAATATTTGAGCGGGAAATCAGCACGTTGCTGATTGGACGAAGCCTCCAGCAGAACTGTATAAAAGGAGAGGTTTTTGCCCCAGCCTGTTGCTGGGTTCACCCTATATTAAAGAGCTGTTGTCACTACCCTGGTCTCCAGCCTCGTTACTTCCCGAACTTAACATTGGCGACGAAGGTGGGATTTCGAGGCTAAGGAGAACCAGAACCGAGCTGAAGCACGCTAGTCCCGAACCCAGCAAACTCAGGGCAGAAACGCGGAAATGGCAAACACGCCACCCGCACCGTACAACCCGGGCAAGGAGAAATGGGGAACATATATGACCCGTTTCGAAAGCTTTCTAGAAGCCAACGAACTACAGGATCCCTGATAACCGCAAGCGGGCTTACTTCCTAAGCCATTGCGGGCCGGAGGTAACCGAGATTGCGGAAGCCCTGGCAGAGCCAACGCCGATACAATCGGTACCGTGGCCGACTCTGCAGACTTTGCTGAAGAACCATTTCGCACCGACGCCGTCCAAATACGTGCAGCGGTTTGAATTCGGAGAACGTAGACAGATGGAGGCGAGTCCATCGGTGACTACATGGCGCTTTAAGAAGGCGTCCAAGGACTGCGGATACCGAGACTTAGGCGAAGTGCTACTCGAGCAACTCATCCGAGGTCAAGGACATCCGCCTCTGGCGGCGACTGCTAGCCAGGAGCAACCTGACACTAGCCACCGCTCTGGGCGAGGCCAGAGCACACGAAATGTCTACTAAAGCAGCAGAGACTCTGCAAAAGCCTCTTCAATCCAAGGCGGCGCAAAGCCAACGCCAGTACACCAGGAGGAGATTCAGTCCGAATCCGAAGGTGAGGCGAGGATGAGGAAGGGTCTGCCGGACCGAAAGCGACACTGAGGACCGTGGCGAGTCACGGAAGCTGCGGAGGGCAGCATCAGCGCCAACGCTGCAGGTTTAAAGACGCAACATGCCGGCGGTGTGGGAAGAAAGGACACTTAGCTCAGGTTTGCAGGCGGCCCAACCTTCCGCCGAAAATTCAAATCGGCCAATCAAAGCGGAACCGGAAAGGCGGCCCGCGATTGGTTCAAACAAGAAAGCGCGAAGTCTAACCAAACGACTGTCATTATAGGCGCGCCTCAACCAAAGTGGAAAGAAGATTTTCACAAAGCCCAAGATCGAGGGAGTACGGTGCAGGCTTGAAGTGGACACGGGGTCAGCGATCACCATCATGTCCTGGGACACCCTGGCGAAGTCGCTGCCGTCCGTCGCGGAGCGCCATCTGGAACCACAGCGGCTACCAGTGCACGACTACCAGGGAATCGCATCCCTGTTCGAGGACCACCTCCGTCCGAGTCGAGTACGGCCCTCACAAAAAGACCCTGCCCATCACGATCGTCGAAGGAACTCTGCCCAGTCTGTTGGGACTAGACTGGTTTCGTGCCCTGGGCATGGGAGTGACTGGCATCTACAGAAGTGACTGCAATTTGAAAGACATTCTCTTTAACGAGTTCGAAGATGTCTTCAAGGACTGCCTGGGCAAGTACAAGGGACCCCTATTTCCTTCAACTTAGACCCCAGGTAGCCCCATTAGGCTTAAGGCGAGGAGAGTCCCTTTGCCCTAAAACCAAAAATTGATAAGGAGCAGGACAAGCACATAAATCAGGGGGTTTTGGTGCCAGTCGATCACGCAAAGTGGGAGACGCCAATCGTCACCCCCATCAAATCGGACGGGACAATTAGAATTTGCGCTGACTACAAGGCGGCGCTTAACAAAGCCTTACAGAAAAGCGTGCCGGTTCCGTGGTGCAACATTTATTGCACTCCTTGGGGCAAGGGCAAGTCTTTGCAAAGTTAGACTTGGCCCAAGCCTACCAACAACTGCCAGTAGGCGCCCGCTGGCGAAGCCCAAGCGATTGTGGCGCACAGGGGGCATTCAAGTGCACCGATTGCAATTTGGGGTTAGTGTGGCACCAGGGCTGTTCCAAAACCTGATGGAACGACTACTGCAAGGGCTCCCAGGGTAGTTCCTACTTGATGATGTCCTAATTTCAGGGAAAACATGGAGGAATTGGGGAGGCGGTTAAGAAAGGTCTTGAGCATTTTCCGGACAGCGGATTAAAAGTCAAGACAAATAAATGTCAGATAGGGGTCGAATCGGTCGATTTCTTGGGCTACGGATAGACAAGAAAATTCACCCTACTGAGAGCAAAGTTAAGGCAATTAGGAAGGCTCCAGCGCCCAAAAACAAAGCAGAGCTGCAGGCATTCCTGGGATTGGTTAATTTTACGCGGTCTTTTAAAGAACAAAGCAACCGTTGGAACCGCTGCATAGGCTCTTAGGAAAAATACTGTT
Organism: Ahaetulla prasina; assembly: GCF_028640845.1. Classification (NCBI taxonomy): domain Eukaryota; kingdom Metazoa; phylum Chordata; class Lepidosauria; order Squamata; family Colubridae; genus Ahaetulla; species Ahaetulla prasina. Next base: position 159,098,440 of record NC_080541.1, read on the forward strand.
TGGTCTTGGGAAAGTCAGAAAATAGGGCTTTTGAAGCAGTAAAGAACCTGCTCTCAAGTGATAGCCTGCTCATCCAATATCACGACTCACTACCCTAGTGCTGGTTTGCGATCGTCCCCTTATGGGGTGGGGGCTGTACTCAGCCATAGACTTCAAACGGCACAGAAGCCCCTATAGCGTTCTACTCTAGAACGATGTCCTCCCAGAGAGGAACTACAGCCAATTAGACAAAGAAGCATTAGCCATTGTATCAGGGGTCAAAAATTCCATGAGTATGTCTTTGGGCGGAATTTTGAAATCGTGACTGACCACAGACCGTTACTGGGATTACTGGCTGGCGACCGCCAACGCCTGTGGCACTTTCGCCACGCTTGACTCGATGGACTATATTTTTAGCCGCTTACTCATACAAGCTGCAGCATCGACCGGGAAAGAAGTGGGGCATGCAGGCGCATTGAGCCGATGCCCACTGCCAGGGGCGACCGAAGACCCCACTCCGGGACACCCATCCTCCTTATTGACTCGTTGGACTCTGGCCCAGTCACATCAAAGGAAGTGGCTCGGGCATCATACCGGGACATTGTGTTAAGGACTGTACTCGGTTGGGTACAGAGAGGGTGGCCGCTGCGCCGGGCGAACGGTTCAAAGAATTTGTTAAGAAACGTGATGAGCTCTCGGCTCAAGGGGTGCCTGTTATGGGGTGATCGTGTAATAATTCCTGTTAAGTTAAGGGGCAAGGTATTGGACCTCCTCCACGAGGTCACCCAGGCATCGTAAGGATGAAGGGTTAGCTAGAAGCTATGTATGGTGGCCACTCATGGACGCAGAGATTGCTGAGAGGGTAGGGAAATGCCAAGCTTGCCAAGAGTCCAGACCGCTACCCCAACAGCCCCAGTCAGAGAATGGGAAAAGCCCCAAGGGCCTTGGTCAAGAATCCACATTGACTTTGCTGGCCCTTTCACGGCCAAACGTTCCTAGTGGTGGTGGGCGCATTTTCCAAATGGTTAGAGATCATACTTATGAAGTCCACCACAGCGAAGCAGTAATCGCAACCCTCGCCACCTATTCGCAACTCACGGGTTGCGGACACTCTGGTGTCCGACAATGAGCCCCAATTCACGGCAGCCCAGTTTGAAGAGTACCTGGCAGAGGAAGGCATCCGACATGCCCTCTCTGCACCTTTCCACCCTGTCGAATGGCCTTGCAGGCGTTCCGTCCGGGCGCTAAGGAGGCGTGTCCAGGCTCAAGCCAGGTGACTGGCAAACAAAATAGACTTTCCTAGCCGTCCAGCACAGAACCCCAAGCACAGCCACGGAAAAGCCCAGCCGAATTGCTAATGGGACGAAAACTCCGGTGCCCACTTGACCGTTTGAACCCCATTACACACCCGAGGGTTACAAGGGGAGCTAGAAAAACAAGGAAATGAGCATAGGCGACCGGGTGTGGGCCCGAAACTATGGGGACGGCCCGAGTTGGGTCGCGGACAAGTAACAAAAGTAACAGGGCCAAAATCGTCGTGGTAGAGCTACCAGACAACCGAATGTGGCGGCGCCACATAAATAAATAAATAAATAAATAAATAAATAAATAAATAAATAAATAAATAAATAAATAAATAAATAAATAAATAAATAAATAAATAAATAAATAAATAAATAAATAAATAAATAAATAAATAAATAAATAAATAAATAAATAAATAAATAAATAAATAAATAAATAAATAAATAAATAAATAAATAAATAAATAAATAAATAAATAAATAAATAAATAAATAAATAAATAAATAAATAAATAAATAAATAAATAAATAAATAAATAAATAAATAAATAAATAAATAAATAAATAAATAAATAAATAAATAAATAAATAAATAAATAAATAAATAAATAAATAAATAAATAAATAAATAAATAAATAAATAAATAAATAAATAAATAAATAAATAAATAAATAAATAAATAAATAAATAAATAAATAAATAAATAAATAAATAAATAAATAAATAAATAAATAAATAAATAAATAAATAAATAAATAAATAAATAAATAAATAAATAAATAAATAAATAAATAAATAAATAAATAAATAAATAAATAAATAAATAAATAAATAAATAAATAAATAAATAAATAAATAAATAAATAAATAAATAAATAAATAAATAAATAAATAAATAAATAAATAAATAAATAAATAAATAAATAAATAAATAAATAAATAAATAAATAAATAAATAAATAAATAAATAAATAAATAAATAAATAAATAAATAAATAAATAAATAAATAAATAAATAAATAAATAAATAAATAAATAAATAAATAAATAAATAAATAAATAAATAAATAAATAAATAAATAAATAAATAAATAAATAAATAAATAAATAAATAAATAAATAAATAAATAAATAAATAAATAAATAAATAAATAAATAAATAAATAAATAAATAAATAAATAAATAAATAAATAAATAAATAAATAAATAAATAAATAAATAAATAAATAAATAAATAAATAAATAAATAAATAAATAAATAAATAAATAAATAAATAAATAAATAAATAAATAAATAAATAAATAAATAAATAAATAAATAAATAAATAAATAAATAAATAAATAAATAAATAAATAAATAAATAAATAAATAAATAAATAAATAAATAAATAAATAAATAAATAAATAAATAAATAAATAAATAAATAAATAAATAAATAAATAAATAAATAAATAAATAAATAAATAAATAAATAAATAAATAAATAAATAAATAAATAAATAAATAAATAAATAAATAAATAAATAAATAAATAAATAAATAAATAAATAAATAAATAAATAAATAAATAAATAAATAAATAAATAAATAAATAAATAAATAAATAAATAAATAAATAAATAAATAAATAAATAAATAAATAAATAAATAAATAAATAAATAAATAAATAAATAAATAAATAAATAAATAAATAAATAAATAAATAAATAAATAAATAAATAAATAAATAAATAAATAAATAAATAAATAAATAAATAAATAAATAAATATGTAAATAAGACCAAGTGTTTTCTGGGAGGGGAGGAGTGTTATGTATTAACAGTTGTGCCTTTAAATATTTGAGCGGGAAATCAGCACGTTGCTGATTGGACGAAGCCTCCAGCAGAACTGTATAAAAGGAGAGGTTTTTGCCCCAGCCTGTTGCTGGGTTCACCCTATATTAAAGAGCTGTTGTCACTACCCTGGTCTCCAGCCTCGTTACTTCCCGAACTTAACAGTTTCATTCACACTCTGATGAAGGAAACTATTATTCTATCAGATAGAATAATGTTTTCCGAAGCATTGAAACAAAAGGGCACAACAGCTTGTCTAAACTGCAAGCAAGTAGACCACAAATGAACCCAGTTTTAATCGCAAATCTCTAAAACTGAAAATGAAACCAGTTTAGCCATACTAAATCTAATAAACAAAATTCTGTCTTTAACAGTTTCTGCAGACCCCAACTTTTTGTCAGAAATTACCAAATAATCAAATCAATTAAATAATGAAACCCAATTATTTTTAAAGGAAAAAAAGTCAGAGTTCAATATGTGTTTAGAGCAGGATGGGAGAGATAGTCCATGTCAAGATTTATTGTAATATTCTGTAGACTGTTCTTGAAACTATTCAGGATGAAACTTCAAAAACACTGCATATATATATATATATATATATATATATATATATATATATATATATATATATATATATATATATATATATATATATATATATATATATATATATATATATATATATATATATATATATATATATATATATATATATATATATATATATATATATATATATATATATATATATATATATATATATATATATATATATATATATATATATATATATATATATATATATATATATATATATATATATATATATATATATATATATATATATATATATATATATATATATATATATATATATATATATATATATATATATATATATATATATATATATATATATATATATATATATATATATATATATATATATATATATATATATATATATATATATATATATATATATATATATATATATATATATATATATATATATATATATATATATATATATATATATATATATATATATATATATATATATATATATATATATATATATATATATATATATATATATATATATATATATATATATATATATATATATATATATATATATATATATATATATATATATATATATATATATATATATATATATATATATATATATATATATATATATATATATATATATATATATATATATATATATATATATATATATATATATATATATATATATATATATATATATATATATATATATATATATATATATATATATATATATATATATATATATATATATATATATATATATATATATATATATATATATATATATATATATATATATATATATATATATATATATATATATATATATATATATATATATATATATATATATATATATATATATATATATATATATATATATATATATATATATATATATATATATATATATATATATATATATATATATATATATATATATATATATATATATATATATATATATATATATATATATATATATATATATATATATATATATATATATATATATATATATATATATATATATATATATATATATATATATATATATATATATATATATATATATATATATATATATATATATATATATATATATATATATATATATATATATATATATATATATATATATATATATATATATATATATATATATATATATATATATATATATATATATATATATATATATATATATATATATATATATATATATATATATATATATATATATATATATATATATATATATATATATATATATATATATATATATATATATATATATATATATATATATATATATATATATATATATATATATATATATATATATATATATATATATATATATATATATATATATATATATATATATATATATATATATATATATATATATATATATATATATATATATATATATATATATATATATATATATATATATATATATATATATATATATATATATATATATATATATATATATATATATATATATATATATATATATATATATATATATATATATATATATATATATATATATATATATATATATATATATATATATATATATATATATATATATATATATATATATATATATATATATATATATATATATATATATATATATATATATATATATATATATATATATATATATATATATATATATATATATATATATATATATATATATATATATATATATATATATATATATATATATATATATATATATATATATATATATATATATATATATATATATATATTCAGAGGTAGGCACCAATATATAGACATTTCCGTATTATGGTAAAATGGAGTACGAAAAATCTGATAAGTGAAAATTCTTCCTTTATCCAACATAAACAGAATCAGTCACAACTTTGAATAAATGTTATCCTTTTATTCATAAACAGGTTGGAACACTATATCCAGCAAAAATTCTCCAACAACTTAAGCATGTATAAATTCAAGCATTCTGATTTAGTTGTTGTTGTTTCGATGAAGATAGGTCTGGGACTGGAGGTGGTTAATGGACTAAAAAGATGATCTCACCTCCACTCCATTGTATGTCCCCCATTATCTTAGCTGTTTCTTTAATTTTAAATTAATGTTGCATTTCATCTTTTATTGTTTTAATTTGTTATAATGTTGTTTTATTGGATTGTAAGGAGTGGTGGGTTGCCCCTGGTTTGGACCAGTTCTTGCAAATTGATAGTAAAACTAGGGGTAGGCTCTGTCCACCGACCCTGATGTCATCAGAAAGCTTCTGTGCATGCACAGAAGCAAGCAAGCGCGATCCCACTGTGAACCGGTAGTAGAGGTAAGTAGAACCCACCCCTAATTGTAAGCCACCCAGAATCACATGACAGCAAGATGGGAGGCATATAAATTTAATAGATAAATATATATCTCATAATCCAAGGTTTCTTCATTGCCTACAAGCATTGAATCACATAGAGAAAGCATATAACTGATGCACAAGTCAGATATCTCTTCTCTCATTTTCTATTTCTGTGTGTAAATGTAACCTAACCTTTCATTTTACTAGATCATTTCTATGGTATAAATTTCCCAAATGACTGGGAAAGCAGGAGACAATGAAACAAGTATTGCTATGGTGGCACAGTGATTAGAATGCAGTATTTCAGACTAGCTCTGACCACTGCCAGGAGTTCAATCCTGACCAGTTCAAGGTTGACTCAGCCTTCTATCCTTCTGAGATTATTAAATGAAGACCTAGATTGTTGGGGGCAATATGCTGACTCTGTAAACTGCTTAGAGAGGGCTTTAAAGTGTTATTGCTATTAAACACTTGGCAATTAAAAGGAGATACCAGTTTTGCCATCAAGTAGAAGTGGAGAAGATACTGTAGATGCCTGATTTAAAGACAAGTCTTCTGCTGTCTGAAGACAATGGTATTAGTATAAAACCAAAAAGAGTTGGAAGGATTAGTGGGCCTAAGATCCAGATATATAAGATATTTCCTTCCATCCATTAACCAGATGCTTCTGCACCGGCTTTCAATTTAAGAGTTTTGTGAAAATCAATTGACTGAATCCAAAGAGGTGCTAAGCACCTCTGGTTTCTATCAGCTGAGGAAAGGAAGTTGCAGGTGCTCATCATTATCTCTAAGAAACTGGCCCAGTGACTGGAATGTAGAATGTGACATTACTATTATCTCAAGCACCAAATGCTCCGAACAATTAGCTTCATTTAAGCAGGCAGTCCATTCGCCCAGCGATGTGTCACATTTACACTCGTAACTCCTGTTAGCAGTAATAGGAGTTAACAGCATAAATTCCCCATGAAAGAAGAGATGAATGGACTCTGAGGAGTGAAACATTATGAAATCCTTTGCAATTTTAGCCTGCTCTGAAACCTTCTGATTCAGTGGAAATGCTCTCTTGCTTTGATAACAGACATCTGGTCTTTTATAAAGCCTGTGAGTCAGTGCATCTCTGAAAAATAAATTTTGTAATTATCGTGTTAAATAACAGCTTATTATTGATTCATAAATCCAATTCATAATACAGGCCAGGCTTCAGAAATCTTTCAGCTATCATATGTGTTTTGAAGCATAGATAGACATCTTACAATTTGTAATCTTACAAATTCTGCCACATCTACTTTAAAAAAATGTAAAAAGTTGCATGAGTGTTCATCATCTCCTATGTACTATTTACAAATATTAACCTGGTCCATTCAGGTTGGAGCCAGCTAACTTGTAATTTTGAGCTTATAAACAAGGTATAGTGGAAAACGCAGCCTGAATTCAAAGGAAATAGAGTTAATACTGATACCCAAGGTTTAAAAGGTAGAGAAAGATTCATGGACATTTTTTAAAAAATCAAGTTTTTTTTTTCATAAAAAAGTTTTATTTTTACAATCATATCAAACAGCTCATCCAATGTACAGTTATATACAATTAGTCGGGCTTGCCCAGTCACCACCCTCCTTTTTAACACTCTTCCCTCTTCTACCTTCTTCTACTTTCCAGACCTTCCTCTCCTTCACTTATCTACATCCTCTCCTCCCTCCACCCTACACCTTCCTTCTCCCTCTTCTACCCCTGTTCCTTTCTCTTCTCCTCTTTCCTACCTCCTACTCTCTCCTCTCTACTTTTCTCCCTCCCCACCGTTCTAAAATGGTAACTGGGCAGACCCGACCCTACATTAATTATATTTATACATCTTCAATAATCCCTGTACATTAACCATCACTCCATCCTCTACCCTCAACCCCCCAATTCCCCTCCTCCTTACCCCCCACCCCCCACCCTGACTTCCCAGAACAAAATGCAGGGTATCAAAACTAACAATCATAATCCAAAATAATTCCTAAATTATAATCTCTAGTCACTCCACACATAATCACACTCTCAATTCCCCTCTCCTTCAGAAATATATCTAATACAAAATATTTCCTAAATTTACTCATATACTATTCGATATTTTTTTATCTGATACTTATTTTGAATACAATCAATCCACATTTTCCATTCTAAAATATATTTTTCTTGTGCATAGTCTTTCAAGTAAGCAGAAATTTTTGCCATTTCTGCCAGATAAAAATCAAGTTTTGAAGAAAGTGTAGATATGGCAAGGTTCAAAATTAAGTGGAACCAGCATAAAAAGTTGCGTTAGAATTGAGAGCTGGCTCCTTGCTACGTGACTACAGCCCTACCTGAGCTACTAGAGGTGCTTGCTGGGGTGGCGGTTGAGACTCCCATTTTGGTCTTGGGGGATTTCAACTTGCCATCGGCCGGCTTGTCATCGACGGTGGTTCAGGAGTTCCAGGCTTCCATGACGGCCTTGGACCTGATTCAAGTAACTGATGGCCCTACACACATTGGGGGAGGCGCACTAGACTTGATTTTTATCTCAGGTCAGTGGGTTAATGATCTGGAATTAGGAGATATAGTGACGGAACCGGTGTCATGGTCAGATCATTTTCTCCTTCGCCTAGACTTTCGGACCACCGCCAACCACCGCAGGGAGACGGAGCCAATGCGTTGGTTCCGTCCCAGGCGCCTGATGGACCCAGAGAGGTTCCGGACGGAGCTTGGGCCGTTTCCTGAGGATCTGGCCCACGGCACGACTGAAGAACTAGTTGCGGCCTCAGAACGGGCCGCAGCTGGGGCTTTGGACCGTGTCGTGCCTTTGCGGCCTCTGACCCGGCGTAGATCTCAATTGGCTCCCTGGTTTTCCGAGGAGCTGAGAGAGATGAAATGCCGGAGAAGACGCCTTGAGAGCACTTGGAGGTCTAGCCGTTCCGACGCTGATCGGACATAGTGAGGTCTTTTACTAAGACCTACCTAGTGGCAATGGGGGAGGTGAAACGTTCTTATGTTTCCACCCTCATTGCATCAGCAGATAACTGCCCGGCCGCCTTGTTTCGGGTGACCCGTTCCCTCCTTCATCAGGAGGTTCGGGATGACCCTTTGCAAGGACGTGCTGAGGAGTTTAACGGTTATCTATACAATAAAATCGTTCAGCTTCGGGATAGTTTGGACCAAGACTGTGATGATCCAACCGAGATGACGGAGACGCGTCTTGTTGAGGTTACTTGGGATGAGTTTGATTCTGTGGCTCCCGAGGACGTGGACAGGTTGCTGGGGAGGTTACATGCAACTACATGTTTACTGGATCCGTGCCCTTCCTGGTTAGTGCTGGCTGCTCAGGAAGTGACACGAGGCTGGCTCCAGGGGATTATAAATGCTTCTTTGTTGGAAGGGGTTTTCCCCGCCGCCTTGAAAGAGGCGGTGGTGAGACCCCTCCTTAAGAAGCCTTCCCTAGACCCAGCTATTTTGGGAATTATCGTTAGTCTCCAACCTTCGCTTTGTGGCGAAGGTTGTAGAGAGTGTGGTTGCATGGCAGCCCTCGGCACCTGGATGAAGCTGTCTATCTAGACCTGCTCCAGTCCGGCTTCCGACCGGTTATAGCACGGAGACGGCTTTGGTCGCGTTGGTGGATGACCTCTGGAGGGCCAGGGATAGAGGTTGCTCCTCTGCCTTGGTCCTATTAGATCTCTCAGCGGCTTTTGATACCATCGACCATGGTATCCTGCTGCGCCGGTTGGAGGGATTGGGAGTGGGAGGCACCGTTTATCGGTGGTTCTCCTCCTATCTCTCTGACCGGTCGCAGACGGTGTTGACAGGGGGCAGAGGTCGCCCCGAGGCGCCTCACTTGTGGGGTGCCTCAGGGGTCGATTCTCTCGCCTACCCTGTTCAACATCTATATGAAGCCGCTGGGCGAGGTCATCAGTGGTTTCGGGGTGAGTTATCATCTGTACGCTGACGACACTCAGCTGTACTTTTCCACCCCGGACCACCCCAATGAAGCCATCGAAGTGCTGTCCCGGTGTCTGGAAGCCGTACGGGTCTGGATGGGGAGAAACAGACTCAGGCTCAATCCCTCCAAGACGGAGTGGCTGTGGATGCCGGCACCCCGGTACAGTCAGCTGCACCCGCAGCTGATTGTTGGGGGCAAGTTAGTGGCCCCAAAGGAGGTGGTTCGCAACTTGGGCGTCCTCTTGGATGGACGGCTGTCCTTTGATGAACATCTGGCGGCCGTCTCCAGGAGGGCCTTTTACCAAGTTCGCTTGGTCCGCCAGTTGCGTCCCTTCCTTGACTGGGATGTCTTATGCACAGTCACTCACACTCTGGTTACGTCTCGGTTGGATTATTGCAATGTTCTCTACATGGGGCTGCCCTTGAGGTGCACCCGGAGGCTACAGTTAGTCCAGAATGCAGCTGCGCGAGTAGTAACAGGAGCCGCTCGTGGCTCCCATGTAACATCACTGCTCCGCAGTCTGCACTGGCTTCCTGTGGTCTTTCGGGTGCGCTTCAAGATTTTGGTTACCACCTTTAAAGCGCTCCATGGCTTAGGACCCGGGTACTTACGGGACTGCCTGCTGTTACCTTATGCCTCCCACCGACCGGTACGCTCTCACAGAGAAGGTCTCCTCAGGGTGCCATCCGCCAAACAATGTCAGCTGGCAGCCCTCAGGAGTAGGGCCTTCTCTGTTGGAGCAGCGACGCTCTGGAATGAACTTCCCCCTGGCCTACGCCAAGTGCCTGATCTTCGGACCTTTCGCCGTGAGCTAAAAACATACTTATTTATTCAAGCTGGACTGGCATAATGGTTTTTTAACATTTTAAATTGGGTTTTATTGTGGTGGGGTTTTAAATTTTTTAAATTTTAAATTAAAATTTTATACATTGGCCTTTTTGTAATATGCTTTATTTTAATTGGGATTTTAATTGTATATATATTGCGTTTTATTTAGGCTGTACACCGCCCTGAGTCCTTCGGGAGAAGGGCGGTATAAAAATTTGATAAATAAATAAATAAATAAATAAGACAGCACTGAAGTGAGGCCTTAAAATATAGGGTGATCTCACGCTTTGTCTAACCACCCTTGGCAACAATATTTTCAGGTTTGCAGCTTAGGCTTGTACCATGTAGTCTGGTTTACACCAAGTGTTTCTCCGTACAAACATGTCAGAGTTGTGCTCCATGTCCCTTTTCTCTATCTTTGTCCGTGTATCTGTTCTTTATCTTTCACAAAGAGAGAATGGCCTTCTCATGAACTGAATGGTTAGCAGTCAGTTTCAAAATCTGAATCACAAGAATGAGGATCATTTCACTGTTGTTTGAAGGACTTGAGATTCTGTGAACGTCTTGTCTCGGTCCCCTTCCTCACCCGTCTCAATTTACAATCATTCATTTAGTGACCATTTGAAGTTATAACCGCACTGAGAAAAAAGTGACTTATGACCATTTTTCACACTTAAGACCATTTCAGCTTCCTCACAGTAATGTGATCAAAATGTAGAAACTTGGCAGCTAGCATGTGTGAAAGTTACTGTGCCCCGGGGTCATTCGATCACCTTTTGAGACCTTTTGACAAGCAAGTCAATGGGGAAGTCAGAGTCACTTAACGACCGTGTGACTAACGTAACAGCTGGAGTAATTCCCTTAACAACCGTGGCAATAAAAGTCATAAAATGGGGCAAAACTCAGTAACAACTGTCTTGCTTAGCAACAGAAATTTTGGGTTCAGTTGTGGTTGTAACTGGAGGACTAACTATAACTGGATCCATTCACCTTACTGCTGGTTATCCTATTCTTCTCTTTCTTTTTACTTTTCCCAACATTAGAGCTTCTGTACAGAGTGTGTAACTTACTTTAAAGTTAGGTAACGTTTACTTTATTTTAAACAACTATTCAGAGAAAACTAAACTCTTGGTTTATATTATTAGATTGACTTATTATATTCTGTAAGATTGACTTGATAATTTAGGTTATGAACTGAATAAGCAATAGAATTAGGAAGCTGGAATTTAAATTGCCTGAAGACTACATATACACCTTATACATCCAATTTTCTCAATAATTAGTGAGCATCTCCTTATGCTACTTTACACTAATTGTTCCACAAGCCTATCCAGGATATAACAAGGACTATAATCAGTGAGTTTCCTTTCTCCCTTAATTAGTGATCTTGTACAGCTATATGTACTCTGGTCCTTTGTTTCAAAGTAAAGTTCCACATTGATGGAAGTGAACAAATGTTAACTGAAATACAACAGACTTAGGTAGTTATGTTGAAACAGATCTAATTAGGGAGATTTTAGGGAAATATTTTAATTTACCAAAGAAAACACTACTGAGCAGAACAAGTTTTGAATCTATGGTTACATCCTAAGAATGCTACAAATTTTGAGGATTGTCATTTCCTGAAATAAAAACCACATATTTTTGAATAAAACAATAGATTGCAAAATTGATCTTGATGGATGAGCAAAAAAAAGGCAAAAAAAGCAAAAAACCCAGAACTATAACACAACAGCAATAACCACGTATCAAATCATTGTACCAAATGTTGCACATTAAGCCAATTTCAAATAATAGTATGCCTTTGGATAAAATATTGCAAAACATAAAATTAAATAATAGCTTATGTGATGTTATGTGCTTACTGGCACCAATTTCCTGCGTGGTATTTTATTGTTTTGCAGATGGAGTTTTGAGCATTCATAAAGCATGTGGCAGAAGAATGTTATCCCAAAAAGATGTCCTTTTGTGCAATTAGTTAAATTGGATGCAAGGAACATCAGACTAGACATATAATGAGAATATAGGAAACTTCTCATCCTTAGCAACAACAATCTGCTGATTGTTATGGTGATGGTTGTTTGTTTCAAGCCTAGTATCAACTATGGAAGTGTAGCACATCTAGAGAGCATTAGGTTAAGAAAAACTAGTTTAGATAATTGACTTACAGTATTTGCCATTCATATCAACCAAACAACAGTTCAAAATCTTCACATGGAGATATTTTCCCTAGTGGCTTGCAAATATGAATATTTTTTTTACGGATAGCAGCTCCAGTTCAGATGTCTTTCTAAAGCAAAGGGTTTCTTGAAAGTTTAGTCTAAAGAACTTGTTGATTTTCTTCCATTTCACATATAAGCTAAATGCAGACAAAAACCCAATGCATGAATGCTTCACTAATATATGGCTGCTTGGCAGTTATGTAAAAAAGATTCTTAAATGGGGGGAAAATGGCAATCTGACTAATTACTGAGAGACTTACACTGCACATGTTAGGGATCCAGAAGAATATAGATGGAAGAAACAAAATGGTGGCAACCCACCTCTTCTAAGTATCAATGATTCATGATCCAAGCTTTTGGGTCGGTTTCTGAACATTTCATTACTAGGCTAGGTCATACCCAACATGAAGATGTTACCTAGCCTGGTAACAAAATGTTCAGAAACCAACCTACAAGCTTGGAGAACAAAGCTTCACCTTCATGCTACACCCGAGCTATAGAAATTTGCCGCTATTACAGACCTATGATTCATTCAGCAAAGTGTAGAGGGTTGCATTTTTTTTCTTTATTCATTTCTCCCCTCGGTTTGCCTCATGTACGTTCTATGGTCATAACTACAAAGTCTAAACAGGTAGGTCTGCTCATTTGCCTAAAGTGCAATCCCATTGAAATAAGTGGAACACGTTGAATAAGATTAAATGCCTCATTAGACTGAGGTTAAATACAAAGAGCTGGATTGAGAGGAAAGTTGTATCCAGCAGGATTTTTGGAGAAGTAGAATTTGTTAACTGTAATGACTTCTACTACCAGCATTTGAGTCCACACAGAACCTATAATTTTAGCCCATTTTAGCGGCAACGAAAGCAAAATGAAAATGTAGAAAATTAGAATAATCGTGTTTTGATAAGAAACAAGTTATACAATTTAGTGGTGTTCAGCTCTGCAGTGTGTACATGATTGAACATTGTAAGACAGCTGATAAAAGATTCATATGACAATGCCTTATTAAAATAAACAAGTTATTCTTTTCACAATAATTTGTTTAGTGGAGTTTCACAGAGCTCCGAACTAGACAAAACAAAACATCTTTGTGAGCTAATTACTTCTAAAATTCTATTAACATAACAATCCAGTACAGCTGTTTACACGGTATTCCTAGTTAGGGCTTTAGTTGCCATGACAACAGAACAATTTTTAAATGAACCAACTAATGTGGGATTGTTCGTTGAAAACAAAGACACATGATGTAGCCCCCCCTCCATTTTTTTTAAACAAGAATAATAGTGTATAAAAATTATTTTACACTTGGCTAAAGTTGCTCAAAGGGTCTTACTCCTCTTAAGACCTGTTGTACAGAGAATAATTGCTTTGGATTAAGCGAAAGACTGGTTGCCAAAACCCATCATAAAACTGTGATATTACAACAGGTTTGCTGGAATTGTGTGCCAGGATTGTACAGATTTCAAAGTAAATGTTTACATTTAACAGGCCAAGCTCTCAGAGGAACTTGTGGAATAACATTGACTGGGATTTTCCCAGTGGATAAAACCAGTTTACTATCCCATTGCATATTTGTGTACCTAACTCATTCAGTCATCTGAAATTCAACCCTGGGAAGATACTGTTCTGTAAAATAAGTTCATCTGAATTTAGAGATAGCCTGGTTAAATGGGTTGAACTCCCCTTTGAAAATCAGGAAAGTTATTTCCTTCAACAACAACAATCAAAATCATCTTCAGAGAAAATGCACACACAAAAAAATAGTCATCCATTTAGAATATAGCTATAAGGGACTTAGTTTCTCTATTTTGCTATCAGGCACAGAATGGTTTAATTACGTAAATGATTGATAGTTGTAGTTAAACAGAACATTAGGCTAATGACGTATAAAACTATAGCACAGTTGTTAACTTATGTTGAAGCTGATTTCTTACAGAGATGATGTCACCTTCTATGGAGTTTGAAGTGATTCAGAAGTCTCACTATGTCTCTGTTCTCTGTCCTTAATCTTTTCATGACAGACACATATCAAGCACTGTCTGAAGTGTCTGCTTATTGATGCCAACTACAGCAATAACTTGGTTTAAGACTCATATACAAATGTTGTGACTCCGGCCCTCGAGCCTGTTCCCATGGAGGAGAGTGACTCGGAAAGTGAGGGAGAGGAGCCAGCAAGGCCTCCCTCGCCAGGACCCTCCTAGCTGGCACCGCCACAAGTTCCAGCTGCAGGCCAGGAGGAGGAGCTGACAAGGCCTCCGTCTCCTGTACCCTCCTCCTCCTCTTGGCAACGCCTCAAGTCCCAGCTACTGATGATCAATCCTGGGTGGATCCAAGGCAGCGACATAAGGATAAGTGTGTGCAGCATAGGAAAAGGTGTGGCAGGCTCAGAGATTGCTGAGTCACTGAGCCACACCCCACAGGGTATAAAAGTGGGTGGAGCTGCCATGTGGCCCTTGTGACGGACAAAAAAGCTACCAAGGGTGCACTGCAGCTCGATTGTTGGAGGGTTAAAGGACTTTGTCAATGAGTTTTGGCAACAAATCTTGGACAGGAGATAACGGACTCAAAACTTGGCAGGACTTTGCACGGTCACTGCCAAGTATTTCCTCAGCTGAAGAAAATCAGGTCTGTAGCAAATAAAAAGGCTGGGAGACCCGCGTCTTTGAGTTTGTTCTGTGAAGTGGGGAAGGGGACATAACATACAAATATGAGTCTTAAACCAACAAATATAGAAATTGAAATAAATGGAACCAGCCACATATACATTAGGATCAATAATAAAGAATCTTTTGGGAAGATTCCCTTGTTTTTTTACAGGAAGCTACTGTGGTTATCCATTTTGAATGTATTATTTTCAGTTGAATGACTAATTCAGAAAACTACTGTAAGTAATATAGCTCTGCCCAGTGGTGGAATTCAATTTTTTTTACTACTGATTCTGTGGGCATGGCTTGGTGGGCATGGCAGGGTAAGGATACTGCAAAATCTCCATTCCCTCCCCACTCCTGGGGGAAGGATATTGCAAAACTTCCATTCTCACCCCACTCTGGGGCCAGCCAGAGGTGGTATTTTCTGGTTCTCTGAACTACTCAAAATTTCCACTACCGGTTCTCCAGTACCTGTCAGAACCTGCTGAATAGCTCCCCTGGTCCTGCCTGCTTACATAGATAAAACAATTGGAGACCATTGTAAAAGGATAGAATATAATTCTTTTATTGGCCAAGTGTGATTGGATACACAAGGAATTTATCTTTGGTGTATATGCTCTCAGTATACATAAGGAGAATAAAATACATTCATCAAGAATAAAAAGATACAATACCCTAGTTATAGTCAAGGTTACTAATAAGCTTCTGCCAGAATGAGACACAACTATCTCTTTGTCCCCAGTGATGCCCAAATGATAGAAGGTGTATTTATTATTTTATTTGCTTTTTCTTTTATTAGTTCCTTAATTGTTTCAACGGTATGGCAGCAGCTGAATTGTAGTCACTGCCATTATGCCTCCTTTTGGGGTGAAACATAGTCATGACCAAAAGGGATGATGTGGCTTAGTGGTTAAGACTCTGGGTTTGTTGACCAGTCGGCAGTTCAAGACCCAAGTACCACGTGATAGCATGAGCTCCCATTCTTGCTCCATCTCCTGCCAACCTTGCAGTTTGAAAGCATGCAAATGCAAGTAGATAAATAGGTCTCACTTCAGGGAGGAAATAAGAGTGTTTTGTGGGCTTCAGCAGATAGTCATGCTGGCCATATAGCAATAGCACTTAGACTTATATTATGCTTCAAAGTGCTTGACAGCCCTCTCTAAGTTGTTTACAGAGTCAGCATATTGCCCCCAACAATCTGGGTCCTCCTTTTACCAACCTCAGAAGGATAGAAGGATAAGTCAACCCTGAGCTGCTCAGAATCAAACTCCTGGAATAAGCAGTGAGTTAGTCTGCCATACTTTATTATTATTATTATTATTTATTGAATTTCTAGACCGCCCTTCTCCCGAAGGACTCAGCCAGGCTAAAAACATACACAATATACAATATTAAAAAACTAAATTAAAACACTTATTACACAATTGGACGAAAAATTAAAATAATTAAAATCTAAAAAACCCCAATTTAAAATATAAATAGAATTTAAATTTAAAAGCTAAACAGTTTAAAAACGTTTAAGCTAGCCCCGCGCGAATAAACAAATATGTTTTCAATTCGCGACGAAAGGTCCGAAGGTCAGGTATTTGACGTAATCCAGGGGGAAGTTCATTCCAAAGAGTAGGAGCCCCCACAGAGAAGGATCTTCCCCTGGGGGCCGCCAGCCGACATTGTTTGGCTGACGGCACCCTGAGAAGTCCCTCTCTGTGAGAGCGTACAGGATGGTGGGAGGCATGAGGTAACAGCAGGCAGTCCCGTAAGTACCCAGGTCCCAAGCCATGGAGCGCTTTAAAGGTGGTAACCAAAACCTTGAAATGCACCCGGAAGGCAACAGGTAGCCAGTGCAGTCTGCGCAGGAGAGGTGTTACATGGGAGTTACGTGGAACTCCCTCTATCACCCGCGCAGCTGCGTTCTGGACCAACTGAAGCCTCCGAGTGCATCTCAAGGGGAGCCCCATGTAGAGAGCATTGCAATAATCCAGGCGAGAGGTAACGAGAGCATGAGTGACCGTGCATAAGGCATCCCGATCAAGGAAGGGGCGCAACTGGCGAACCAGGCGAACCTGGTGAAAGGCTCTCCTGGAGACGGCCGTCAGATGATCTTCAAACGACAGCCGTGCATCCAGGAGAACACCCAAGTTGCGCACCCTTTCCCTTGGGGCCAATAACTCGCCCCCAACAGCCAGCTGCGGCTGCAGCTGACTGTATCGGGGTGCCGGCATCCACAGCCACTCCGTCTTGGAGGGATTGAGCTTGAGCCTGTTCCTCCCCATCCAGACCCGTACGGCCTCCAAACACCGGGACAGCACTTCGACAGCTTCGTTGGGGTGGCCCGGGGTGGAAAAGTACAGCTGAGTGTCATCAGCGTACTGCTGATATCTCACCCCGAAGCCACTGATGATCTCACCCAACGGCTTCATATAGATGTTGAACAGGAGAGGCGAGAGAATCGACCCCTGCAGCACCCCACATGTAAGGTGCCTCGCGGTCGACCTCTGCCCCCCTGTCAACACCGTCTGCGACCGGTCAGAGAGGTAGGAGGAGAACCACCGATAAACGGTGCCTCCCACTCCCAACCCCCCCAACCGGCGCAGCAGGATACCATGATACTGCATTCTAACCACCGTGCCCCCATGGAAGTGTCTTCAGACAACATCAGTTCCCTCAGCTGAGAAATGGAGATGAGCACCACCCCTAGAGCTGGGAACGACTAGCACATATGTGCGAGGGAATCTTACCTTTACCTATAGTTTATATGAAGGAATGCAGTGGCTCAGTGGCTAAGATGCTGAGCTTGTCATCGAAAGGTCGGCAGTTCAAGACCCAAGTACCACGTGATAGCATGAGCTCCCATTCTTGCTCCATCTCCTGCCAACCTTGCAGTTTTGGACCAACTGAAGCCTCCGAGTGCATCTCAAGGGGAGCCCCATGTAGAGAGCATTGCAATAATCCAGGCGAGAGGTAACGAGAGCATGAGTGACCGTGCATAAGGCATCCCGATCAAGGAAGGGGCGCAACTGGTGAACCAGGCGAACCTGGTGAAAGGCTCTCCTGGAGATGGCCGTCAGATGATCTTCAAACGACAGCTGTGCATCCAGGAGAACACCCAAGTTGCGCACCCTTTCCCTTGGGGCCAATAACTCGCCCCCAACAGCCAGCTGCGGCTGCAGTTGACTGTATCGGGGTGCCGGCATCCACAGCCACTCCGTCTTGGAGGGATTGAGCTTGAGCCTGTTCCTCCCCATCCAGACCCGTATGGCCTCCAAACACCGGGACAGCACTTCGACAGCTTCGTTGGGGTGGCCCGGGGTGGAAAAGTACAGCTGAGTGTCATCAGCGTACTGCTGATATCTCACCCCGAAGCCACTGATGATCTCACCCAACGGCTTCATATAGATGTTGAACAGGAGAGGCGAGAGAATCGACCCCTGCAGCACCCCACATGTAAGGTGCCTAGCGGTCGACCTCTGCCCCCCTGTCAACACCGTCTGCGACCGGTCAGAGAGGTAGGAGGAGAACCACCGATAAACGGTGCCTCCCAATCCCAACCCCCCCAACCGGCGCAGCAGGATACCATGATACTGCATTCTAACCACCGTGCCCCCATGGAAGTGTCTTCAGACAACATCAGTTCCCTCAGCTGAGAAATGGAGATGAGCACCGCTCCTCAAAGTCAGTCATGATAGATCAGGGGAGACCATTACCTCTTTTTTTCCCCAGTCATGACCAATGATGACATTTGCCAGCAGAAAGCATTTTCGTCTTTTTCCAAGAACAAAAACGTTCTAGAACCATAAGCCTCTTTTCTATATGCACCAAGTATCTTGAGTGATAATCCCAATTGTTTTTATTTGTTTTTCCTTCATTTTGCTAATGTGTTATTACCATTTTTTTTTAAAAAATGTGTATTTTACTAAACTATATAGTTTATATGAAGGGACGCAGTGGCTCAGTGGCTAAGATGCTGAGCTTGTCATCGAAAGGTCGGCAGTTCAGTGGTTCAAATCCCTAGTGCCGTGTAATGGGGTGAGCTCCTGTTACTTGCCCCAGCTTCTGCCAACCTAGCAGCTCGAAAGCACATAAAAATGCAAGTAGAAAAATAGGCACCACCTTTGGTGGGAAGGTAACACAGTTCTGTGTGCCTTTGGCATTGAGTCATGCCGGCCACCTGACCATGGAGATGTCTTCGGACAACGCTGGCTCTTCGGCTTTGAAACAGAGATGAGCACCACCCCCTAGAGCTGGGAACGACTAGCACATATGTGCGAGGGGAATCTTTACCTTTACCTATAGTTTATATAGTTTTATAGTTTGAAAGATGCTATTTTTTTTCTTGCACAGAAGAGTGAAACAGCTCAAGGCACATGTTGATTGCCAGATTACTGGATATGAAATTTAGCAACCTTAGACGGCATCAGATTAGAGAAGGATATTTTATCATTTTGGGTTGATTGTGGAGAGAGAGAAAAAGATCAGTCATTGTTTCTGACTCTAGTAGTGCAAAGTGCTATTTCTTTGAGACATTGTAGAAGAACTACAGAAGAAAGAGCCAAACAGAAGGCAGGAGTGAAACAAACACTACATATGCCCTCGAGCAAACGTCTCCAGTTTGTTCTTCAGATGAGTTGGCAAGTGGTTTTAAAATTCTGAATGTTTTTTTTTTTTGTCCCAATACATCTGGAGAACACCAGACTGAGTACAGCTGTCCCAGAGAAAGCCTGTTCATGTTTGGCAGGCAAAAAACAAGAAAGCAAAGGAGGGAGGCTTAAAGTATAATAAACCCTCTTGGAGAGATTCAATTGCTTTTCTTCCTTTCTTTTTTATTTTCCACCAATGATAGCTTCATTGCAAAGTTGTTTCCTTGCAAAGCTTAAGGAGCAAAGAGGCCAAGTAGCAGTGGGTGAATGGGACTAAATTGCTCAAATGTATTTAAGCTGAGGAGCCATTATTTGGATGGAAGCTTTCAGTCTTAATTGTTTTCTATAGAAAATGTTCCAGAAAGTACATAAACAAGGAGAAGGCTGTGGCCAAGAAAACACTAAAGTCAGGTCAAAACCATGTCTGAATTTCAGCTTCAGCTGCAGTTATGGTAGAAGCTACCACAGACAGAATCATTTTAGAAGGTTGAAGGTTTATGTGTGTAACCAATGAAAGTTCTCCTTCATAGATTTCTTTCTTGGCTAATAATGTCCTTCTAGTAGTGCGCTGCCCCTCCTAAAAAATATTTTTGCCTCACTTTCCAGTCTCAAATACTCTACTTGCATTTTCCATGAGACTTTCTATAAAGATGTCTCATGGTCCTTGCTGCTCTTGTTGAATTTCTTTGATTTGAGCTTTCTGTCTCAAAATGTCAGATCTTCTGGGACATTTTTCCAAGTCTTTGGTTGATTCTATATAATTTTAATCCCAAACAAACGAATGATATTCTTCTGGTCATTAAAATATAGATGCATTTGATTCAGCCTGTCTTTGCAGTTTTCAAACAAACCAGGAATCAGCCATTCTTGTGTTGCTAAACTACTCCCAGCATTCTTCACTGCTGGGCAAGCTTCTTAAATCTGATGGGTGTTGTCATTCAGAAACATCTGTGCAGGCCACAGATTCCCCACTTTTATGATAAATTCAATATCTCTGGTGGCTCAGACTGGTAAGACAGTCTGTTATTAACAGCAGCTGCTTGCAATTACTGCAGGTTCAAGCCCCACCAGGCCCAAGGTTGACTCAGCCTTCCATCCTTTATAAGGTAGGTAAAATGAGGACCCAGATTGTTGGGGGCAATAAGTTGACTTTGTATATAATATACAAATGGATGAAGACTATTGCTTGACATAATGTAAGCCGACCTGAGTCTTCGGAGAAGGTCAGGATATAAATGCAAATAAAAAAAATGCTACATTGGAAAAGAAGTAATTTTGATCATGTTTTAAAATGTAAGTCAAAAATTCAACATTTCCACTCGAATAATTGATTTCCTTTGGACTGTTCAGTTCATTAGCACTGCAATTTTAAACACACCACCACTAGAAGCCATTTGTGTAGGATTATTTTTTTCTTTTTGACATCTACTTTTTAAAGCCTCCCACATTATAGAAAGCAAAGTACTCCTTGAATGAGTAATTTTGAAGGCCAAGCCTATGATCAGGAATATTTTACAGCTATGGCTGCTGCACTCAGTGAGAATACTGGGACACAACCCAAAAACTCCTCATAAATTCAGACACTCCACGCTTCACTTCACCAAACTTCAGTCCCAGCGACATTTGTTCTCTCTCGACAATATGCAGTCTCATCAGCTAAAATTGAAAATCCTACTGATGCATTTGCTGCCTCCACAATATAATTTTCTCAGCATTTGACCACAGATTTCAGCCAATTTATTCCAAGCTTGAAATGACATGTAAGATGTCCCAACTTACCACCGATTTCAATTCTCTGCTTTAAGCTTTCTCTCCATTTACAGGACAATAGACAAAAACTCCTGCATATATCTTAGGCTGTGAGGTGTTAGGAATTTTTTCTCATCAACCAATTAAGGTACAACTCTGCCTGCATTGAGGTGTTAGCAGAATGTTTCATTAAGCAATAATACTGATTTCTTTGCAAACATGCATTAGTGGTATGTTGCAATATTACTCCTGCTTTCTTGTGACAAAGCTCTGTTCAATTCAAAGTTCATTTTCTTGTGTAAAGACTATAGACACAGGAGAAGATAAACTTCCCTTTTTACCAATTCCTTTTACCTCAGTGATAGATCTCTAAAGCTGAAAGGGGAAATTTTCAAATATTTTCAAATAAAGGCATTTTAAGCATTACTGCTTTGATTATAATTTTTTTTTCAACCCGTATTTCAAAAGTGTTGATAGCTATTGAATCTTTTAAATGTCAAAACCCAAATGCCATTGCAAGACAGTCATCCTCATTCTCTACAGAACAATCATAAAAGGAAAACTTAATTGCAGTCTTATTCCATTGATTTCTGTCTTATTAAGATTTACTAAATTCCATTATCATCAGCTGGCAAAGGTGGATTTTCATGCTTTTCTCTTCCAGTAAGCCATAATTATTTTAATTTGGTAAAATATTTTTGCATTGCTTGATTCTTAGCCATTTGGCTAGGCTATTCATTCCCTTCTTCCCACCCTCTTCCCTTTCATCATATTTTATGGATTTTCTGCTCCAGAGTTCATAGAAAGGCAATGACAATACTCCCAATCTGGCTGTATTTCCATCTGAAGAAGGCTAAAGGCCTGGCAGTTGCCTGCCTCAAGGGCCACAGATCTGTCTCTTGAAACAGCTGCTTCTCTTGCTCAATAGCCATAATTCAAACATGAGAAATTAAATGCTTATTCTTAGGACTGCTAAGATTGAGATTGTTTAAACTAGGGGTCTCCAGCCTTGGCAACTTTAAGCCTGGCGGACTTAAACTCTCAGAATTCCCCAACCAGTTGGAGACTGGTAGTTTGCTGAAAGGTTGTTTCAGCAAATCACAAGACCATGTAACTTATCAAATTGTAGTCAGGGAAATAGTTGGAGAACTAAGAAAAAGAACTTCATTGAAGAAGCAGACCAGCGGTGAAATCCGGCCGGATCTATTCAGCTCACACGAACCAATAGCACGAGCAGCGGGAGGCTCCGCCTACCCACTGGAATGTCATTACGTCCCATTTTGACCCTCTGCACATGTGCAGAAGGCTCTGTGCATGCTCAGAAGAGGCACGTGCATAGTACAGACGCTTCCTCGCTCCCTTTCCTGAACTGGTAGCAAAGGTAAGTGGATTTCACCACTGAAGCAAATGTATAAAAGAAAGCCAAGAGAAAACAGACTGGCAAAATGAAGCAGATCCATGGCAAAGCAAGAATGGAACTGTAGGTTCCATAGTAATGTCTCCAAGCCTGAACATTAGTGTAACAAATATCCACTGGATTCTTAGTTTGCTTATTCTGCCTTTCCCTGGCCATTCTAATGCATATCTCTTGTAACTCTTCTAATATATTCTTCTAATATATATATATAAAGAAAATTCTCAAAGTTAAACTTCTAAATCTTTTTAATTTTTTCTTTCCCTTCTTTCTTCTTTTTTCTAAAGTACCTATTTAAAAAAGTTCACTAAGGTTCAATAAAGGGCTGGATGCCTTTAAGGGACAAGCAAGCAAGATTATCTGCCTTCTTTTTGCATCCTACCTAAAGTCTCAAAAAGATTATCAGGGTTTTTTTTTTCTCCTCTGAATTCAATCCACAAAATAATTCATTTCAATAGGACTCGTACTGGACCTGAGCTCAGTGGATTGTGTTCTTAATCTTCTTTTCTCTGAGTCAAACATACCCACTTCCTTCAGCTCCACTTATGTGTCTTGCATTGTAAACCCTTGCTAAATCTTTTATCAACTATGTTATTGTGCACAGAATCTTCTCCACTGAATCTTCTCCATAATCCTAAGATCCTTCTCAGCAATATAACTGCCTTGTCATTTAGGCTTTTTCTTTCTTTGTATTTGTGTAGTTGGATTTCCTGAATGATGTATATAAACACCTTATAGAAGTCTGCAATAGAAGTCTGCAAGATGAGATGTCCTCATCTTCTGTCATTTTGAAACTGATAACCTGGAGATAGCCTGCATTTATATGATGTTAGCCCTTGAAATGACATGTAAGATGTCCCAACTTACCACCGATTTCAATTCTCTGCTTTAAGCTTTCTCTCCATTTACAGGACAATAGACAAAAACTCCTGCATATATCTTAGGCTGTGAGGTGTTAGGAATTTTTTCTCATCAACCAATTAAGGTACAACTCTGCCTGCATTGAGGTGTTAGCAGAATGTTTCATTAAGCAATAATACTGATTTCTTTGCAAACATGCATTAGTGGTATGTTGCAATATTACTCCTGCTTTCTTGTGACAAAGCTCTGTTCAATTCAAAGTTCATTTTCTTGTGTAAAGACTATAGACACAGGAGAAGATAAACTTCCCTTTTTACCAATTCCTTTTACCTCAGTGATAGATCTCTAAAGCTGAAAGGGGAAATTTTCAAATATTTTCAAATAAAGGCATTTTAAGCATTACTGCTTTGATTATAATTTTTTCTTCAACCCGTATTTCAAAAGTGTTGATAGCTATTGAATCTTTTAAATGTCAAAACCCAAATGCCATTGCAAGACAGTCATCCTCATTCTCTACAGAACAATCATAAAAGGAAAACTTAATTGCAGTCTTATTCCATTGATTTCTGTCTTATTAAGATTTACTAAATTCCATTATCATCAGCTGGCAAAGGTGGATTTTCATGCTTTTCTCTTCCAGTAAGCCATAATTATTTTAATTTGGTAAAATATTTTTGCATTGCTTGATTCTTAGCCATTTGGCTAGGCTATTCATTCCCTTCTTCCCACCCTCTTCCCTTTCATCATATTTTATGGATTTTCTGCTCCAGAGTTAATAGAAAGGCAATGACAATACTCCCAATCTGGCTGTATTTCCATCTGAAGAAGGCTAAAGGCCTGGCAGTTGCCTGCCTCAAGGGCCACAGATCTGTCTCTTGAAACAGCTGCTTCTCTTGCTCAATAGCCATAATTCAAACATGAGAAATTAAATGCTTATTCTTAGGACTGCTAAGATTGAGATTGTTTAAACCAGGGGTCTCCAGCCTTGGAAACTTTAAGCCTGGCGGACTTAAACTCTCAGAATTCCCCAACCAGTTGGAGACTGGTAGTTTGCTGAAAGGTTGTTTCAGCAAATCACAAGACCATGTAACTTATCAAATTGTAGTCAGGGAAATAGTTGGAGAACTAAGAAAAAGAACTTCATTGAAGAAGCAGACCAGCGGTGAAATCCGGCCGGATCTATTCAGCTCACACGAACCAATAGCACGAGCAGCGGGAGGCTCCGCCCACCCACTGGAATGTCATTACGTCCCATTTTGACCCTCTGCACATGTGCAGAAGGCTCTGTGCATGTTCAGAAGAGGCACGTGCATAGTACAGACGCGCTTCCTCGCGCTCCCTTTCCTGAACTGGTAGCAAAGGTAAGTGGATTTCACCACTGAAGCAGATGTATAAAAGAAAGCCAAGAGAAAACAGACTGGCAAAATGAAGCAGATCCATGGCAAAGCAAGAATGGAACTGTAGGTTCCATAGTAATGTCTCCAAGCCTGAACATTAGTGTAACAAATATCCACTGGATTCTTAGTTTGCTTATTCTGCCTTTCCCTGGCCATTCTAATGCATATCTCTTGTAACTCTTCTAATATATTCTTCTAATATATATATATAAAGAAAATTCTCAAAGTTAAACTTCTAAATCTTTTTAATTTTTTCTTTCCCTTCTTTCTTCTTTTTTCTAAAGTACCTATTTAAAAAAGTTCACTAAGGTTCAATAAAGGGCTGGATGCCTTTAAGGGACAAGCAAGCAAGATTATCTGCCTTCTTTTTGCATCCTACCTAAAGTCTCAAAAAGATTATCAGGGTTTTTTTTTTTCTCCTCTGAATTCAATCCACAAAATAATTCATTTCAATAGGACTCGTACTGGACCTGAGCTCAGTGGATTGTGTTCTTAATCTTCTTTTCTCTGAGTCAAACATACCCACTTCCTTCAGCTCCACTTATGTGTCTTGCATTGTAAACCCTTGCTAAATCTTTTATCAACTATGTTATTGTGCACAGAATCTTCTCCACTGAATCTTCTCCATAATCCTAAGATCCTTCTCAGCAATATAACTGCCTTGTCATTTAGGCTTTTTCTTTCTTTGTATTTGTGTAGTTGGATTTCCTGAATGATGTATATAAACACCTTATAGAAGTCTGCAATAGAAGTCTGCAAGATGAGATGTCCTCATCTTCTGTCATTTTGAAACTGATAACCTGGAGATAGCCTGCATTTATATGATGTTAGCCCTTGAAATGACAGCATTCTTTTAATATACAACTTCAGCTGCTTTTCGTAATTGTGTGGTACATGTATCATTCTAACATATGGGTGCACAGCTTTTTTTTGAGGAGGGGAAATGCCTTTGACCATCAAATGGCATGTTAAGGAACAGGGAAATATGATCCAAAAGTGATCAAAGCCCAGGCAAACCAGTGGATAGAGTCGAGACAAAAACCTAAACTTGGTTTAATTCCATGGAAATAACAATTTAGTTGTAGTTAATACAAAACTGTTAACTGTGTTAATTGTTCTCTGGTTTTTTTAAATAATTTATCTTCCACGTTAGTTATCTATACTCGGTGGCATCCAGCTCAGGAGTTTACACTTGGGAGTTTGTTGGCTCCAAATTGTGCCTCGTTCTTATTACTTTGCATGCTAGGAGTGCTGTACAAGTGCTCATGACATCTTTGAACAAACAGATCCTATCAGTAATTCCTTAGGCTATCTGACTTTCCTGTAATTAAAGTTCATTGATTTATGTATTCTTTACTGTAAGCTAATCAAAGGTGTTACCTTCTTACAGTCTATGAAGCTTGGAGAGTCTAAATGCATGCAAATACTTTCTCAGCTAGAAAGTACCATCCCTGGTCACATAACAAGGATACCTTTAAATTGTCCAAGTGCATAACCATGGTAGAAAAAGCAGGTTTAATCAGAAGTGATGCCATCTAAAATTATCTCCTTGATAATTTTAAGACTTGTGAACAGCATGGCTAGCTGAGGATTTCTGGGAGGTGAGGTCCACAAGTCTTAAATTTGCCAAGGTTCGATATTCGGGGTTTAATGGTTGAATATATTTTACTACTAGAAGTTATTTTTAGTTGACATTACATTTTTAATATTCGTCTTGTGATTTAATTTGTTTTGCATTTAATCAGACTCAGGTAGTGAGTTACTCTAAGAGACGAAACATTCCACTTGCTGGATGAAAGGCTTTCAACACACCTGAAGTTTATCTGAAAAGTTTATATCAGAGGCAAAAGACTGAATCTTGCTATAGCGATCAAAGATGAATAAGATAAATTAATGGATCCATGTACAAATTGCTGCAGAATGTATTTAACCTATGCTGATAATTATCACTTAATTTTACAATCTTCTGGTGCTCTGCTCATATTTTTGCTTGTATATTAGAGAAAAATTCATTTTTCAAGAAACTTAAATGATTTTTATGATTTTCATGAATCTCGGGTTTCAAGTCTACTTTCAAGTTTTCTAATAGCATATTGTAACCAAACATTAAGCAGTCCTTTGTTTACAAACTGGAATTCTCATCTTGGTTTTCTCTTTTCATTTCTGATATTAATTGGAATGTGTGTAAATGCCTATCCAGGCCTAGAGAATCATATGAGACTAGATTCTTAGCAAAATATAATTGTTTTCTTCTATAATCTGATCAATTTTGATCTCAGTATGAAACAGAAGGCTTTCCAACTGCCTTCACTTTGCAAATTTCCACCTTCAAATCTTGAGTCCAATCTCACAAGCTCTCTTTGAACATCAAAAACTCCAGCAATAGCTACAGACATGATCATAATCACGAACATTGTCTTTATTGTAAACCACTTGGAATATCAGGATGCTGTAACATGGGAAAGAAAAAGGAATTGTTAACTTCAAACTGTTTTTTATTAGGGCTATGCAAAGCTGTGAAGGGATGCTTCAGTTCAACAAAGCTTTGATTGATTCAGCCCATCAAAGTAGATTCACAAGTCTAAAAGAGGGCATTGAACATTTTTGTGTTCCATTAAATTAGCATTTTAAAAAACCCAAAATGATACGTAAGTTAAATATTTTAATCAAACAAGATTAAAATTTCAATATAAGAAGCCCTTTGAATAGAAAATAAAGCTCTTTGAATTCTGGTCAATTTGTATATGTACCTTTTGGGGGGGGAGGGGGGGTTTAGACAAAATTAAATCTGCAGGGAAAAATACTTAATATCCCTATCCTAAAACATTGATCAGATTGTTATTAGAAGACAGATTTTTCAATCTGTTGGTCTAACTCCTCACTTTCAGCCCTTGTCCCATATTAAGAAGACATGCTGATTTGCCCCTTAATGATTCCAATTCAGTTTAGATTGCTTATAGAGATCTTGCATCACCTCATGGAACAGCAAAAGCAATACAAAATTGACTGATTTGACTTGAGATTTGGGAGTATACTAAAACCGTACACCCATAGCAATTAATTATAACTCAATCCTATATTATCCTGTAGGGAGAAATGATAGTTTCTTATCAAGTGTTTATCTTTGAACCATGAACCAAAATTATATTACAAGAAACATCAGAATATATCAGTTTTATGTCTTATAAAATTATTTCCTTAGTATTAGAGGGATGGATGATAGAAAGATGGAGGGATAAATAGATATTCTAAAAGCATCAGTGTTTATATTTTATTATTTGCCTTTCTCATTTCTGGGCCATATATCACTGCTGGTTTTAGGAGTTAAAAACTTCCTATTCTTCCCCACCCAAAAAACCCCACGTTTGATAATTCTTTGTTTTTTTAAGGAAATGAAACTGATTGCCTTTGTTCTTTGATTTGATCAGATATAGAATACTCAAATTATCAGACACAAAAGTGAATGAATCCTATAAAGAGCTTAATTTAATATAGTAGCTAAAGCATAGTCTCTTTATAATTCATTTTGTTTACATTAGAATAAAATGTATATTAAAGATAACATTTTTCAAAGAATCAATTACATCGGAATAAAAGCTGAGTTTTTGAATATATTGATGAACTAAATTATCATTACAGGATAATGTTGAATGCTATCAGTATTCACTTTTCACTTTGCCTGGAGTATCTTGGAAACTCAAGAACTATTCAATCAATACTCTTTTTGAAATATCTTCCTTTTTCATCTTCAACATATAGAAAACTAGAGCCAGAGCCCATATCTGTAGGCTGTGATTTAGCTATAAACAAACTCACATTTTAGCTTTCCTTCCCTGTCAATTTTGTTTTTAAATTACCATGTAATTTAAATACAATATAATGACCTCTGTTTTGGAAAATAGCTACAGAAAGAACCTGTGACTTGTTTTAACTTTCCTTCTCTGTCAATTTTGGATGACACAATATTCTTATGGCTTACTCTCTATAGTATACAGTGTGTGTGAAAAAAAAAATCCTAGGTACATTTATTGCAAAATACTAGTTGTCAAGGGTTAAGTTACCCAAACAACTATATAAAAAGTCCTATATGATTATATAATATACAAATGACCCCTATTCCAGGAAATAAACTACTTTCAAAAATAATAAATGATAGAGACCTTACTTACTTGACAGAGTCTGGCATCACAACTTTTTAACATTCATGCATATACTTGGTTTTTCAGAATGTCTCATCTACATATCTGTTGTGCCTCGCTCGCCCCGCCCCCCCCCCCCCCGCTGCAGCCGGGCCCTTCTCATCTCCTGCCAGACACTGATAGTACAGGAGAATGTCCTGGCATGCCTCCAGCCCCCAGCCCTGGCACCATGCCCGGAGAAACTGAGCAAACAAACCTCCCTCCGATAGCATGTGCGCCTGAAGCCAGCCACAAGCTGGGATTACCGGCAGCTGGAGACGAAACGATGCAATGGATAGATCCATACTTCCGGAGAATGGAGAGGCGATGTCAGCAAAAGGAAGGGAGGGGCAGGCCTGGATAAGTGCTGAGTCATGGAGTCACACCCCATGGCCTATATAAAGGATCTGCTTTCTGGCATTCTCTGAGTCAGGCAAAGTCTAATCTGGATTGCTGAAGTCACACCTTGGATTCCTGCCTGCCCTGAGGACTCTGATAGGACTTTGGCAGAGCTGCAGAGGCACGCTTGATACAGACTTCCCCGACCCGGCCGTCAGAGGAGGAGTGGGATACGACAATATCAGTTCAAAACAAACCAACAAACATAGTTAATATGTGGCAGGAGGTCACGATGTAAATTATCAAATTGTTGAAAAACAATCTCGCTGAAGATTTTTAATTGATATTCCATCAATTTTAATTAAAGAAAATGCAATTGAACTTTTTTATGTCTCTTCTCATTTCTTTTGGGGAATCCCATCCCAGTATGACATTCAAAGGTATTCAAAGGCAAAGTGGATTTCTTGGGCATCCCCATTTTTGTCTTTTTTATTTTTTTATTGTTTGCTAAATAGAGATTGTTTCATATTATGCTGAATTTTTTTCAGGTATAAGGAAGTTTTATCTCAGCAGTTGCATTGTGAAAATGTTTATACTGTTTGCTTAATAACTGATAATGTGGCTGCACTGTATTATGTTTATGGCCTTTTCAGTTCACCAATATTGTCACTCTGTTTTGTTTTCCCACCATTAGCTTTTTGAAAATTCCCAGAGACTTCTTTTAATTCCAAAATCAATTTGAATTGTCAGTTACACATTGCCTTAAACCAAATAAGTCATTATAGATATTAATAAAATATTCACTGAATCGATCCATGTTTACATGTTTCAATTCTTATTCTCTTTAGAATCCATCCTAACACACGGGTCCAGGAGCCGTTTTCATAACATTTATGTTTCTTTTTCTTTTTTCTTTTGTATTTCAAAGCTTTTAGTGCTATTTCAAAATATAGCAAATACTGTATTTTGGCAAATGGTTAATCTTAAATTCATAGATAGATAGATAGATAGATAGATAGATAGATAGATAGATAGATAGATAGATAGATAGATAGATAGATAGATAGATAGATACTAATTTCTTCCTGGAACTATGCAAAACTCCCAATAGAAGCTCTTGGAATAGGAATCTATACCATAGGACTGCAAAAATTAAAAAGGGGTCAAAGTTAATTTCTGCTTTGGATGTTCCGGTAAACCAGCTTGCTCAAGAGAAATCAACAATGTGCAATATACACAGCATCTCACCTGAACTTGTTTAATCAACTGTTCCCCAGTTAGGATCTAGCCAAACATAATTTTTGAGTGGGTGGGGATGGGCTGGAACCACTCAACTGTTACATATTCCCTGCAATAAATTCTACATGCCTTGCTGCTGTTACATTAATGTCATGTCTTTCTTTTGGGAGTTTAAAGTAACTTACATAAAAGTATATTCCACAATTGTCTACATTTCAGTGGTGAAATCCATTTTTTTTACTACCGGTTCTGTGGGCGTGGCTTGGTGGGCGTAGTGTGGCTTGGTGGGTGTGGCAGGAGAAGGCTACTGCAAAATCTCCATTCCCACTCCACTCCAGGGGAAGGATACTGCAGAATCCCCATTCCCTCCCCACTCCTGGGGGGAGGATATTGCAAAATCTCCATTCCCACCCCACTCTGGGGCCAGCCAGAGGTGGTATTTGCTGGTTCTATGAACTACTCAAAATTTCTACTACCGGTTATCCGAACTGCTCAAAATTTCCGCTACTGGTTCTCCAGAAACTGTCAGAACCTGCTGGAGTTCACCACTGCTACATTTGCATCCCTTTATTTTAAGGGAAACTACTTGTTTGCTTGCAAAAGTGCTCCCCTCAGTTAGAAAAAGAGAAATAAGACCTTAGTCTTGGTCACGAATTCATCCAAAGCCTCCATCAATTTAGCAAAGCACGTAATATGTTCTGTTAGGCTTTTTATTATCTGTGGTGCAATTCATTCTGGGGACATCTACATTGCATTACCACATCTTTTTGTCTCTGTATGTGTATGTTTCTGTGTGGGTGTGTTTTTACTCTTTCCTACCCTTTAGATTTGAATATGGTCTGGAGTGTGTGTGGGTATCTGCATGTACTATATTATTACTTTCACACCTACACTATTTGCATTAAATACATTAATTGTATTCTTCCCTCCAGTTTAGTAGCACATCAAGCCAGCCAGATGGATCAGAAAAATTCATAACAAAATCAGAAAAGACAAAGAAAATTACTTTGAAGTCCCTTTTTATTAAAAACTTTCCCTGCCTATCAAAAGATTTGGAAAGAGCCAGTGGTTAAGGATCTGAGCTAAAACTATGGCGAGCTGGGTGTAAGTTCTTCTCATCCCTAAAAGTTCATTGGAAATTTATTTAAATTATTTAGGCTGTTCTGAGGATAAGTTAGAGGAAAAAGTACTACAGGTAGTCTTCGACTTTCAACAGTTCATTTAGTGACTGTTCAAAGTTACAACAGCATTGAAAAAGTGACTTATGACCATTTTGCACACTTACGACCATTGTAGTGTCCTTAAGATCATGTCATCAAAATTCGGACACTTGGCAACTGGTTCATATTTATGTCTGCAGTGTCCTGGGCTCATGTGATCACCTTTTGACAAGCAAAATCAGTGGGGAAGCCAGATTTAACAACCATGCTACTAGCTTAACAATTGCAGTGATTCACAATTGAGCCAAGAAAAGTTGTAAAATGGGGCAAAATTCACTTAACAAATGTCTCACTTAACAACAGAAATTTTGGGCTCAATTGTAGTCGTAAATTGAGGACTACCTGTATGCAAAAAAATAGGCTATGCAGCTAACAAATTTGAAAAACAGAATCCAAGTAGCAGAACATGTGCTTCAAATCTTGCTCAGTAAAATTTAAAAATCATTTGAAGCCATCTGTGGAGGTAAGTGATATAGCAAAACCAGTTTTCTTCATTTGCATCTAATAGCTTAGTGCTATTTTGGAGAGCTACTATATCAGGGGTAGTCAACCTTTTGATACCTACCGCCCACTTTTGTATCTCTGTTATTAGTAAAATTTTCTAACCGCCCACCGGTTCCACAGTAATGCACTGTATATCGTCGTCTGCGCATGCCTCTTGCGCATCGTGGATTGGGTTTGGGGGGGCGCCGGCTACTAGTTCTGCTTGTCTGTTACAGCTGGGTGGTGTGGGGGGAGATGTCGTATTCTGGGACGAGGCTCTCTTGTTTGCGGTCGCACTATAGCACCATTTAGTTTCACTTACGTAATGTGAACTAAACTTATGCACGGGTGATACAAATAGTATATTTTCAGAAATTTAAATTGTCATGGGGAATTCTATGAAAACCTAATGAAAATGTTTTTAAATAATGCTATGATTTTTTTTTTTTAAGTCAATTAAATAAAAAAAAAGGAAAGTGCTTCAGTATCAAACAAAACCCCTACCGCCCACCATGAAAGCTGGAACGCCCACTAGTGGATGGTAGGGACCAGGCTGACTACCACTGTATTATATCATACATCACACACACACACACACACACACACACACACACTTACCTACTGTATAGAGCTCAACAGCCTGCTGCGATCAGTTTGCAAAACCCTTTGCTGATAAAATTGATGGTGTTTAATCTGACTTGGACATGACTGTTGTGACATTTCTTGTGCAAGGATCTGAATGTGCAACTTCTCCAGCAAGATTGGATCAGTTTCAAGTACTTCCTGCAAAGGAAACATAAGAAATGCTTTTCATACCATACCAGCCAACCTCACAGATTATGTGTGTGTTTTTGTGTGTGCATGTTTCTATATGTGGCACATTGTTAAGTACGGAACATGTTTTCATATTCAACATATTTAGGCTGCTTTTATTTATAGTGCTGTATATCATGACATTGACTGATCAGTGTGAAAATTCTACCCTTAGATTTTATGAATCAAATTCACTTGATTGATTTTCAATTTCATTGAAAATCCCAGCTATTGCTTTTTAAAGCCCAACATGGTTTAGATTCTGGCTATTTGAGGAAGCAGTTCTTTTCATATGATGCACATCTGATCATCTGAAAAGTTTCTCTACAAAGCTCATCTGGCTGCAATTCAGGATCACATCTTGTCTGTTTTTGCCCCAGTTATTCAGAATTCACTCACCAGGAAACTGAAAGGTCTAATCCTTTTATTACTATTTTTATTATCAGTTAATTCTACAGTCAGCCAGACGTTCTGACTGGATTTGATATTTTTATCCACCCATCAAGTCTTCCTTAAGGACCTGCGTTACGCAAATGTGGATGTTTAGTGGTGATATTATTTGCTATTATTATTGCCATTGAAAAGTAACTCTTAGCCAGCATTTAACTACTGCTTGGCTTGTATAGCTTTTATTTATTATTTTAACAGAGTTTAACTTTGCTTTTACCAGAAACTGCCAAAAAACTTCAATATTTGACAATAAAACAACAAGAATAAATCAGTAAACAAATGTAGCCTTCAGGAACTTGATCTTTTGTAAGTGAAAGTATTACTGTCCTTTTTCTAGATTAAATATATTCAGGCAGTTTGATTTTATGCACAAAGAAGGAGTAGAAGAGAACAAGGAACAGATGGGCTTTTGCATTTGAAATGTGGAAAGGTAATTGTATATAAACTTAGAAATAAACAAACAAAACATGTTGCTTTCGTTAAATGTAGAGGAATAAATGTTTACATTTTACCAGCAAAACCTCTCATTTGTTGTTTTATAATAAGGTGTTCGGTGTACAATTAGACAACCAGGATAGGTGCAAATGCTTACTCTGTCTGTATTATAGCTTGGCCAGATAATGAGTAGTGCAAGATAGATTTGTCTTAAATGATGATAATGATGTTATGCATTCAGTGGTGTTCAACTCTTGATGATTCTATGGGCCAGGTTTCTACACATATTCCGATCTTGCACTACTTCTTTGAGTTGT
The DNA here is from genome assembly GCF_028640845.1 of Ahaetulla prasina. Taxonomy (NCBI): domain Eukaryota; kingdom Metazoa; phylum Chordata; class Lepidosauria; order Squamata; family Colubridae; genus Ahaetulla; species Ahaetulla prasina. Next base: position 159,133,690 of record NC_080541.1, read on the forward strand.
TCTATGTTCTGGTGTGGGTCAGCTTTGTTGGTGTCCAGCCACTGTGGGGTTTTTTTTTGTTGGTTTTTTTTTTTGTGTGGCCTGGTTTCCTTTTACTACTAACTCTTCCAAGCATAAATATAGAGATTCTCAGTCATCCAGGTCATGGTTGTCCCAAAAGTGCTTTTTCAGGAGGCAACGGGACTTTCTTGTTTTTCTTTTTGAAAACGTTTTGCTTCTCATCCAAGAAGCCTCTTCAGCTCTGACATAGTGGGGAATGGAAGGATTTATATTCCTTGCAGAAAGCTGGACATTTTCATCCTTTTAGATGGTCATTGAAGCACTTGGAGATTTCTCTGTGTCCTCAGGTTCACCTGAGTAGTGCTCCTGGTTCCTGTAGTCTGCAATTTTTCTCTGAAAATCCATTCCTACTCCCACACCATTCAAAGGGTCCATCCCCCACTATCCTGTCAGAGCCAAAGAAGCTTCTTGGATGAGAAGCAAAATGTCTTCAAAAAGACAAACAAGAAAGTCCAGTTGCCTCCTGAAAAAACACCTTTGGGTTTTCCAAGAATAATTCCTTTCTCCAGTGAATTTCACCATACGACATGATAAAATAAGTGAGACTCAGTTTTGTGATTTTGCCTTCCAGTGACATGTTATGCACTCCAGTATTTGCTTGTTAGTGATATTTTGCCCTTCATAGAAAGTGACTATTGTTCCCACAATGGGTAGATTCTGGCTTTTGGGGTGCTACTGTAGTGGCATTGAACTTTAAAGAATTGGAAGAAAGCTATTGTGGTTTCCAATACTCTTTTGGTAGCACAAAGAAGGCTGCACAATACTATTTATCTCACTGTTTCTGAGAAATAACGAAATCTTTAGCCAACATGCCACGTGGGGATAACACCGATTCCAAACTTCCTCAGTTCTGAGGAGTCACAGCATGGGGTAATGGCTCTTCCCAAAATATCTGTGACTGAAATGTCAGCATTATATTCAGTCATTACCAAACATTTAACTTACAGGATATTTATTTTATTTTGAGCAAGAGAATCGCTTACTACTCTAGTGTGAAAAATTGAACAGTACAAAACCTGAAGGACAGTGCTACCTGAAAAATCTTATTTTGGCAACACGTATTTGTTTAAAAGTTACTGCTAGGGAACATATAGCTAGGAAATATATATATAAAATAAATTGAAAGCATTAGATATCCAGCAAAGTGGAGTTTTAAAAGCTGTGATGTGTGCTAGCCTGCTATTCCCATCACCCAAAAAAATCAAAGGAGAAAAAAGTATTTCACAGAACCCTTTGAAAAACAGATGCAGTCATTTTGAAAATCTTTTCTTAAATGCAGCATTTTTTAAACTGCAGTGTAAATAAATAAGAGAGGGGGTTTTTTTCAGAAGAAAATTCAACGAGGAGTATTAGTGCAAGTCATATCTTCCTTTCTCATATTTACATTCAGAATTTTAATGCCACTTGACTCTGAACTCATTCCAGTAAAGCGGAAAATTAATATTTTAATATGTCTACCTCTCCAGCAACTAGAAAGAAGCAAAGTGGAAAAAAGTCAAGATGAAAATATTTTGCTATTTAATACATATATATTAAATATGAATATGGATAGCTTCCTACCATCTGAAGTCTGCCTGAGGATTCCTGTTTGTTATATAGTTAAATCATGGCAGGAGACACAGCAGCAATTATTTTCCAAGCATCCACCAAAGGGAGGAACAACTCATGATTTGATTTCCTTGCAAATATTTTTACTATGTCAGTCTCAGGGCTTCTAATGTGCCTGAAAAGTCCTTGCCCAAAGAAAGAAAATGCTGATGAGATGGCACTGGTTTTCTTGAACTGAGGAGAAGGTTTGCTAGTCACAAACAATAAATCTAGCCTGGAAACATAGCCAAATGCTTGTCCGGCTGAGGCTGAAGTCAGGGCATGTTGTAGATCCATGTGTCCTTAGCATTGTTTATATTTCTCCCCAAAATAAAAGTATGAATAATGCAAGCAGTTTTACTGCTGTCAGAATAGGAAAGTGGCTTGATTGTAATATATGGTTTTTTTTTTTACAGACATGTTGCCAGTATTAAGGAATATTCCTAGCCTTCAGAAAGGCTAATTATAAAGCCAAGAACCGCAATTATGGTATCCTTTTATTTTTCAATTTAGTGTGAATTGACAGGGGTTTCAAGAACTGTGAAGAGACAATGACAACGTTGGCTAATGTTAGGGATGTGGTTGCCAGGAATTGTGTGAACTTTGCCCCCTACCTCTAGCTCTGCCAACATACCTCAGAGTTAATTTGAAGCAACCTTGCTATTTCAGCAGTGAGCATCTCTTTAAAAATAAAGTAGGAAAAAATTAGTCCCATTAATTCAGCAGGAAGTGTTTGAAGTGCTAATGGAAATCCAAACTGCCATGTGTGAGCCTAACCTATGATCCTTCTAACTGGGAAAAAAAAGCAGATATGAGCTCCATAGCTCCCTGCATCAGAAAGTGTTTATGATTCTTGGAAGAAAATAAAATCTGTCTTTCTTAAAATATAGGCATTAACTGTTTCTTCCTACTTTGTCCAGCAATGCTAATTATCCTTCACAAACTGTCAACTTATTTCAATATCTTTAACAAGCCTTGCTTCCAAAATGATATGAAACTGAAAACGTTCAACTAATAACTAAGAAATAATTTTAAGTTAACCCACCGAGTTTTCCTTGTCATTCTTGAGGGATTAAAAAGAATTCCACATTGAATCTCCTGGGTTAAACTTGAAATGTTGCTGTCAGTAAATATAAGGCATAGAAGAACTGCAGGGCAAATTAAGATTTCATTTAGTATCTAAGTTGAATAAAGGGGTGGAGAGAGCAAAGGTTTCTATTTTAAACAGCAAATTGTGCTTATAACAGAGTTGGACACTTTGAGGACTGGCAGCTTCAAGCGACATGGAAAAGACATCACCCTCTTCTTCAGTGCTTTCATGGACAGGAAGAAAATCATGGTTGTGATTGAGTGAGGTGAGGAAAGAGAGAATGGGGAGGGCAAGGATCCTGCAGGACTGCAAATTCTAAGTGCTGGCAAATTTTCTGCATATTTTAAATTAAATGATAGCGGGGGGGAAAAAGAGGATATAATAACTGTCAACCAAATAGAAACATTGGTATGATCAGTGTTGCTCATCTTATTATATTTCAGTAGCATCAGGTTCTGCCGGCTGAATGTTCTTATGCTATGCTATGCTATGCTATGCTATGCTATGCTATGCTATGCTATGCTATGCTATGCTATGCTATGCTATGCTATACCATCCCTTTCTCCCTCTTTTCTTCTCTCTTCAGAAAGTATTTGCCAAGAATGAGACTGAAATATATTCACTACTAGTGCTATTTAATACATATATATTAAATATGAATATGGATAGCTTCCTACCATCTGAAGTCTGCCTGAGGATTCCTGTTTGTTATATAGTTAAATCATGGCAGGAGACACAGCAGCAATTATTTTCCAAGCATCCACCAAAGGGAGGAACAACTCATGATTTGATTTCCTTGCAAATATTTTTACTATGTCAGTCTCAGGGCTTCTAATGTGCCTGAAAAGTCCTTGCCCAAAGAAAGAAAATGCTGATGAGATGGCACTGGTTTTCTTGAACTGAGGAGAAGGTTTGCTAGTCACAAACAATAAATCTAGCCTGGAAACATAGCCAAATGCTTGTCCGGCTGAGGCTGAAGTCAGGGCACGTTGTAGATCCATGTGTCCTTAGCATTGTTTATATTTCTCCCAAAATAAAGTATGAATAATGCAAGCAGTTTTACTGCTGTCAGAATAGGAAAGTGGCTTGATTGTAATATATGGTTTTTTTTTTTACAGACATGTTGCCAGTATTAAGGAATATTCCTAGCCTTCAGAAAGGCTAATTATAAAGCCAAGAACCGCAATTATGGTATCCTTTTATTTTTCAATTTAGTGTGAATTGACAGGGGTTTCAAGAACTGTGAAGAGACAATGACAACGTTGGCTAATGTTAGGGATGTGGTTGCCAGGAATTGTGTGAACTTTGCCCCCTACCTCTAGCTCTGCCAACATACCTCAGAGTTAATTTGAAGCAACCTTGCTATTTCAGCAGTGAGCATCTCTTTAAAAATAAAGTAGGAAAAAATTAGTCCCATTAATTCAGCAGGAAGTGTTTGAAGTGCTAATGGAAATCCAAACTGCCATGTGTGAGCCTAACCTATGATCCTTCTAACTGGGAAAAAAAAGCAGATATGAGCTCCATAGCTCCCTGCATCAGAAAGTGTTTATGATTCTTGGAAGAAAATAAAATCTGTCTTTCTTAAAATATAGGCATTAACTGTTTCTTCCTACTTTGTCCAGCAATGCTAATTATCCTTCACAAACTGTCAACTTATTTCAATATCTTTAACAAGCCTTGCTTCCAAAATGATATGAAACTGAAAACGTTCAACTAATAACTAAGAAATAATTTTAAGTTAACCCACCGAGTTTTCCTTGTCATTCTTGAGGGATTAAAAAGAATTCCACATTGAATCTCCTGGGTTAAACTTGAAATGTTGCTGTCAGTAAATATAAGGCATAGAAGAACTGCAGGGCAAATTAAGATTTCATTTAGTATCTAAGTTGAATAAAGGGGTGGAGAGAGCAAAGGTTTCTATTTTAAACAGCAAATTGTGCTTATAACAGAGTTGGACACTTTGAGGACTGGCAGCTTCAAGCGACATGGAAAAGACATCACCCTCTTCTTCAGTGCTTTCATGGACAGGAAGAAAATCATGGTTGTGATTGAGTGAGGTGAGGAAAGAGAGAATGGGGAGGGCAAGGATCCTGCAGGACTGCAAATTCTAAGTGCTGGCAAATTTTCTGCATATTTTAAATTAAATGATAGCGGGGGAAAAAAAGAGGATATTATAACTGTCAACCAAATAGAAACATTGGTATGATCAGTGTTGCTCATCTTATTATATTTCAGTAGCATCAGGTTCTGCCGGCTGAATGTTCTTATGCTATGCTATGCTATGCTATGCTATGCTATGCTATGCTATGCTATGCTATGCTATGCTATGCTATGCTATGCTATGCTATGCTATGCTATGCTATGCTATGCTATGCTATACCATCCCTTTCTCCCTCTTTTCTTCTCTCTTCAGAAAGTATTTGCCAAGAATGAGACTGAAATATATTCACTACTAGTGATATTTCTACCCCATATGCCTTTAAACTGATGATGTTTCCTTAGATGAGTCAATTTTTTGGTCCATTGATGCTGGAATTATCATTCTTTCTTTATTGTCTTTCTGCTGTCAGGCAAATGCTTCTTTATTTAGTTAGATTAGTTAGACAAAAAAGGGGGGAAATAACCGAGAATGCAATCTATGTCAGGTTCTTATGATAAGCAACGACCAGTCATGTTGTTGTTTATCTAAAACAAAGTTGCTAAGGAAGAGAGGGGAACAAAATGTTATTTTTTTAAAGTGATGTTGCCGACATGAGTAATTATTAGTTGTACACATGATATACAAATGTAATATACACTGGTTTAACTCATCATGTTTGGTTGCATAAATATTTTCACAGAAAGGTACTTCTGTCTGGAAATATTAAAACATCCGGCATATGAATAGGTAGTGTTAAGTAGAAAAGGTGCCCCAAAATATGTTACTTTGGCATATAGTGAGTCTTTATTTCAGGCAATGATGACCAGCATGAAAAATATCAAAATATCATACATATGATCTTCGTCAATGTGGGGGTCAATTGGGGTTTTTGATTTACTGAGGAAAACCCGAACCTCTCAAATTCAGGTTTTCCCAGATGTTCCAGTTTACCTATCCTAGTAAATAGAACTTTGAAAGATGCTTGCTTCGGAGTTTTTATTTGGAGTTGGGGGGTTTTCTGGAATGCTGACATTTATCTTCATGAAATGTCAATTATTCCTGCGAAATAGAGATATCTGGATATTAGAAATCCAGATGTAATGGAATCACCAGCTAGAGGCGAGGCGAGGGTAAAGAAGGGGCCTAGTTCAGGGGTGGTTCTACTTACCTTTACTACTGGTTTGTAATGGAGCTGCATGCGCAGAAGCTCCCTAATGACATCCGGGACAATGGGCGGAGCGTCCTGCCAGTTTTACTACCTGTTCTTGTGAACCGGTCCAAACTGGGGGCAAGCCGCCACTGGTCTAGTTTGGAGTCACTGTGCAAAGAAGCAGCAGAGGGCACACTCAATGCTTTTATCTGCTTGTTCCCAAGAGAATGCAGTTAGTTAGTCAGTGAGATTTTTGTAAATAGGTGATTAACAATAAAGAAACTATTCTGGCCTACTCCTGGAGTTATTCTGGTTTCTTGCACCTGATACCAGAGCTCTCCAGAAGAAGAGCACTGATACTACTTTAAACATACATAAACATATGTACATTGTTCAGGATAAATGTCTAGTGCTTTGACTTTCATATTGGTTAACACTTTGACAATGCAGTTTGATTTGCGTGGAAGGCAACAAAGAAGCCATAAACAAGTTGGCTTTTTTTGTTGTTCTGATTGTCTCATGCATTATGCAAATACTGTACCTACAGAAAGCCAACCATTTGAATTTATATTAATAAGATACTAGAATATTCATATATGAACACTTCAGAATATAATCCCTGAGGGGGTTTATGTCCAAAACTTAATAAAGATTAAACCTATGGACTGTTCATTAATAGTTGTTAATAATATAATTGGATTATACTTCATATATAATCTAGTTGAGTAATGCTGGTGATAATTATGGTGGTAAATCATTTAAAAATATTTGCATCTCTTCAAATCTAAACTTCGCTTATTGTTAGGAATGCATGTGCCTTAATGTCAGAGCAGTTCTCTACTATAACTTTCATACGGGGTTCAAGAGCAATTAAAAAATATTTCAACGAAGCCTATTCAATCAAATGTTAGCAAAATATCAGGTTTTCAATTAGAAGAAAAATTTCTGAAGGGTTTACCTCTTTCAGTTTGCAAGTCAAATGTAAATGCCCTGTCCCCATTCATTAGTGGGTTGCTGAAATAGTCAAGTGACATCATGATGACCTATCAACAGTCAGACTACATAAATATATAATTGGAAGGGAAATTTTTCTATACAATTCAGAGGATCGATAATCTTATGGACCTGCCATATGGAATATTCCCAATTTATTTATAATAATAACCTTATAATGAAGATCATAACAATCTATTACTATTTGAATTGATTATGTATGGATATCATAGAAAATTCAGAAATCCAACTGAGTGAAAATAATATTTCTTGAATAAGTAAGCACTTACAGAAAGTGGGTGCTTTAAAAAAAATTTCTCTTTTTATCTCTTATGTTTCAAGACATAAATAAACTTTATGAACTTTCCTCCAAATGGAACAGAATATGCATTGTAGGATGCTATAATTATTATTTTCTTTTCAGTATTTTAGGTACTGTTTTGCCCAATGGCTTGTAAAATAACCATCAGAAATGCCTAAATACCTCATCAAATATGGTTTAAAAAAATGACAATCCCATGGTTCAAACGCTAACCTTTAAACATGAACCTTGAAACAGACATTGTTTTTTTTTTATTATTATGTTTGTTTTTGTTTTTTTCTTTTCTTTTCTTTTCTTTTAACCAAAGTCATACTCCATCTTTCTTTCAGGAGCACAAAAAAGTGTTGTGATCAGTTTTAACCCTACAGTAGCAACCAAATCAACCTGAACAAAAATTGAGAAAGGATATGACAACTGAGGTACCAGCAGAAATTTCATTCTGAGTGTTCAGAATAAGCTTCTCCAAGCAGCTGAATATTTTAAGAATTTCTCCTGGCTCTAAAAGAAACAGTTTTCTTCTGGATCCAATCTGGGTCAGTCACTGAGACCAGACCCAGATTAGATCCTGATATTATCCTGGCACATATATATTTGCCTTCATTCACGAGTTTTCTTCTCCTCAGTTTCTCAACTTTTTCTAATAGAAAAAACAGTCAGTTGAGCATTTCGGTTCAGCACTAATTTGGTAAATTATTTAAAAATATTTGCATCTCTTCAAATCTAAACTTCGCTTATTGTTAGGAATGCATGTGCCTTAATGTCAGAGCAGTTCTCTACTATAACTTTCATACGGGGTTCAAGAGCAATTAAAAAATATTTCAACGAAGCCTATTCAATCAAATGTTAGCAAAATATCAGGTTTTCAATTAGAAGAAAAATTTCTGAAGGGTTTATGTCCAGGATGCGAGGGATCTGCAAATATTTTCACGGCTCTCTTCTTGATTCGTGCAGTATACAGGTCCTCAATGGAAGGCAAGTTGGTAGCAATTATTTTTCTGCAGTTCTAATTATCCTCTGAAGTCTGTGTTTTCTTGTTGGGTTGCAGAACCGAACCAGACAGTTATAGAGGTGCAAATGACAGACTCAATAATTCCTCTGTAGAACTGGATCAGCAGCTCCTTGGGCAGTTTGAGCTTACTGAGTTGGCGAGAAAGAACATTCTTTGTTGTCCTTTTTAATGATGTTTTGATGTTAGCTGTCCATTTGAGATCTTGCGATATGATAGAACCCAGAAATTTGAAGGTTTCTACTGTTGATACTGTGTTGTCAAGTATTGTGAGAGGTGGAAGTATGGAAGGGTTTTTCCTAAAATCTACCACCATTTCTACGGTTTTGAGTGTGTTCAGTTCCAGATTGTTTTGGTTGCACCACACGGCTAGTCGTTCGACCTCTCGTCTATATGCGGATTCGTCATTGTCTCGAATGAGACCAATCACTGTTGTGTCATCTGCGAACTTCAGTAGCTTAACAAATGGATCATTGGAGATGCAGTCATTGGTATACAGAGAGAAGAGAAGTGGGGAGAGCACACAGCCTTGGGGGGCCCCTGTGCTAATTGTACAAAATTGTAATATTGGTTAAGACTTTGACAATGCAGTTTGATTTGCGTGGAAGGCAACAAAGAAGCCATAAACAAGTTGGCTTTTTTTGTTGTTCTGATTGTCTCATGCACTATGCAAATACTGTACCTACAGAAAGCCAACCATTTGAATTTATATTAATAAGATACTAGAATATTCATATATGAACACTTCAGAATATAATCCCTGAAGGGTTTACCTCTTTCAGTTTGCAAGTCAAATGTAAATGCCCTGTCCCCATTCATTAGTGGGTTGCTGAAATAGTCAAGTGACATCATGATGACCTATCAACAGTCAGACTACATAAATATATAATTGGAAGGGAAATTTTTCTATACAATTCAGAGGATCGATAATCTTATGGACCTGCCATATGGAATATTCCCAATTTATTTATAATAATAACCTTATAATGAAGATCATAACAATCTATTACTATTTGAATTGATTATGTATGGATATCATAGAAAATTCAGAAATCCAACTGAGTGAAAATAATATTTCTTGAATAAGTAAACACTTACAGAAAGTGGGTGCTTTAAAAAAAATTTCTCTTTTTATCTCTTATGTTTCAAGACATAAATAAACTTTATGAACTTTCCTCCAAATGGAACAGAATATACATTGTAGGATGCTATAATTATTATTTTCTTTTCAGTATTTTAGGTACTGTTTTGCCCAATGGCTTGTAAAATAACCATCAGAAATGCCTAAATACCTCATCAAATATGGTTTAAAAAAATGACAATCCCATGGTTCAAACGCTAACCTTTAAACATGAACCTTGAAACAGACATTGTTTTTTTTTTATTATTATGTTTGTTTTTGTTTTTGTTTTCTTTTAACCAAAGTCATACTCCATCTTTCTTTCAGGAGCACAAAAAAGTGTTGTGATCAGTTTTAACCCTACAGTAGCAACCAAATCAACCTGAACAAAAATTGAGAAAGGATATGACAACTGAGGTACCAGCAGAAATTTCATTCTGAGTGTTCAGAATAAGCTTCTCCAAGCAGCTGAATATTTTAAGAATTTCTCCTGGCTCTAAAAGAAACAGTTTTCTTCTCCTCAGTTTCTCAACTTTTCTAATAGAAAAACAGTCAGTTGAGCATTTCGGTTCAGCACTAATTTGGTAAATCTTTCTCTCAATCTCATTGATCTCTACGCTCATTAGTATTATCTGATCTTACTTTCTGAGAACTTGTTTGCTCACTTAGGTGCTTGCCAGAATTGGAAGCAGCAACAATGGGACCAGTATTTATCACATCATAAATTGCATAAACTTTATGAACTTTCCTCCAAATGGAACAGAATATGCATTGTAGGATGCTATAATTATTATTTTCTTTTCAGTATTTTAGGTACTGTTTTGCCCAATGGCTTGTAAAATAACCATCAGAAATGCCTAAATACCTCATCAAATATGGTTTTAAAAAAATGACAATCCCATGGTTCAAACGCTAACCTTTAAACATGAACCTTGAAACAGACATTGTTTTTTCTTTTCTTTTAACCAAAGTCATACTCCATCTTTCTTTCAGGAGCACAAAAAAGTGTTGTGATCAGTTTTAACCCTACAGTAGCAACCAAATCAACCTGAACAAAAATTGAGAAAGGATATGACAACTGAGGTACCAGCAGAAATTTCATTCTGAGTGTTCAGAATAAGCTTCTCCAAGCAGCTGAATATTTTAAGAATTTCTCCTGGCTCTAAAAGAAACAGTTTTCTTCTGGATCCAATCTGGGTCAGTCACTGAGACCAGACCCAGATTAGATCCTGATATTATCCTGGCACATATATATTTGCCTTCATTCACGAGTTTTCTTCTCCTCAGTTTCTCAACTTTTTCTAATAGAAAAAACAGTCAGTTGAGCATTTCGGTTCAGCACTAATTTGGTAAATCTTTCTCTCAATCTCATTGATCTCTACGCTCATTAGTATTATCTGATCTTACTTTCTGAGAACTTGTTTGCTCACTTAGGTGCTTGCCAGAATTGGAAGCAGCAACAATGGGACCAGTATTTATCACATCATAAATTGCATAAACTTTATTAATTCTATAAATCAAATAAGACAAAATTAACCAAGGAGAATTCTCCAATGCATTTAGTGTGACTTTTACTAGCCAGTGATATAGAACCTAGTGGCCTATATGTTCGAGAAAGGTGGAAAATTAAATAAACATGATGATTTCTTTGAAATATTATATGGATAGTTCTTTTTAAAGCTCCCTCTATATAACAAACACAGGGAAATAAAATAATAAATGAATAAATAGAAACCAATGAACAATATTCTTGCTATATAAAAGAGTAGACTTTAATACAGAGTAGACTTTTTCAATGTAGAATTTAATTCTTCATGGTTTGGTTTTTCACATCTATATATTAATACTTCATCATGAATTCTATATGATTCCAAATTGTTCATAAACTGTATACATATTTAACATAGAACAATTACTGTTTTGTTGTACTGCATGAAATGTATAAATGTGTTTCCAAAGCTAACTGTCTTTCAACAATATTATAGAGTCAGTGGAAGGGAATGAAAGGGAATAGAAACTACCCAGAGTGTCTTAGTTGAGAAGGGTGATGTAGAAAAATAAATAAATAAATAAATAAATCCAACTAAGGATATTTATGTCATTTATGAAGATATTGAAGAGTATTGGGGCTAAGACAGAACCTTGTGGTACTTCATTATTTCCCTTCGTGTAGATGTAGTACCATCAAAGACTACTCATTGAGTACAGTTTGTCACCCATTTACTAATCCATCTGGTGGTGATGCTGTCTACCCTACATTTTTCTAAGTGCTATTGCTATTGTCCACCTCCTGCCTGCCATTCTCCTTATGTATTTGGCAAACAAATAAAACAACCCAACTTGCAAATTTATTTTCATGACATGCTGAAATGCCATATTGGACATCTTTACTTTCCATCCATCCTTTTTGGCAACTACCGAAGTTCCCAGAGATTGTACCACCAAAATGTGATAGTAAAACCTCCAATTGGCAAGATATCAAGATAGAATTTCAGATCAAAAATAGATAAATTTCTGGCCGACAGTTGAAATGTCCTCATTCACAGTATTTCAGCCATGTATAAATGCAGAGGTTCAATCATACAATTGGGCTCATTTGTAGGTGCTCTCTGCTGTTTGGTTCCAGACATTTATGTCCCAGAATCACAACCCAGAATTATGGCAAAGTACACCATTAGGCAAAGAGAGACTCTCAGGTTCAACATAAAACGTTATTAGGAAGTCCTTTACAGATAATATATCTTCATATGCCAAGACATCTAGTTATTTTAGTCTCCTGTCTTTAGGTCAATTTTGACCAAATCATTGCCTTCCATTGACATGGCTAATGAATAGCCAAAACTCCTTCAGAAATCAATTTTAGAGACAAATATGCAAATATTAATGATTCATAATATGAAACCCATTTCAAAAAGTTATGTTTTGAAGTATAAATTATAAGACATTTTGTGTGTTTTAAATGGTCTCTAGAATCTTTCTGGCTACTCTTTGTAAAAAGGTAGTGGCCAAAGAGGATCACTAGCCTAAGCTCAAACAATTTATATTCTCATTATGAATGGTGTGCTGAATTCAGACAACAGCTCACCTGAATTCCAACCATAGCAAAATATAAATTGCTTGTTTGTGAATCTAAATTGCAGACAAAATCATAGCATTACAAGCCATTCTTTTCTTAAAATTGAATGATGATGCTAGATATCTGCTATTTGAAGTATTAAAATCACTCAGATGTAAAATTGCAGGCGCAGTGTCAAGTACCCTATGTTATTTCTATTCTTTATTCAGATGAAAAATATGAATTTTTTTAGACATCTATGGAGTGACATCAATGATTCTTCAGCAGTGACATATAAGTAGCATTTTCTTTTTGTATAACCGGGACCACAGAGACTCTTGCTAATTAGGGTTCCTCTGATACTGAACCTGCTTATTTACATTTATTAGATGCTCCACCATATGTATTTAAAAATTCCTCTGCGGTATGGGTTTTGTACAAATGCTGCTAACATATACTTTCTGAAGTTGAGTTCAGTTGACCAAAGATATCATTTTACTTGTAAGTGAGATACATTTATAGCCAACAGCTTTTATTCATGCATTTATGTATTTAGAACCCAAACTTCTAGACAATATTATAGTGAGAACCAAGAAATTAAAACAAATCCTGAATAGATAGGCATCAAATACATTTCAGGCCATCCTTGTATTATGCTTTCTTAATGTCCACGTTCCAAAATACTACCATCATTTTCATAATAGTATCAACCGCAGCAAAAAGGAAATTAGAAACAAAACCATGTTTCCATTGTTTCAGGTTGAGTGGAAAATAAAATTTCTTTTTCAGTAGTTTCTAAGACAGCCAGTAGTACTCAATAGTAAGCGATGCTGGGATTTTCCAGAATAGCTAGGGTGTTGCACTGTCATTATAAGTATGCAACGGTGTAAATTTTGGAAAACTAAAGTGTAACCTATCTGTTTCTGTAGTTAATGAGAGCTGTATCTCAATAAGCCAATGTCTTATTGGTTTACTAAGATTTATAGAGAGGAATAACCCCACTCAAGCAATCTGGATTGGTACTCATTAATCCATCAGGGGTTTCAAAGCTGAGAGATCTCATTTTGAACAAATTGCAATGCAGATTGAAAAGTGGACTTGGCAATACATCCCGTACCTGAATCAATAAACTGCCCCTTCAGGGGAGGTAGACAAACACACTTGTAACATGTTTTGAAAATATGGAATCTCAATGTTAAGGACACTTTCTAGGGTTTGGAACATTCTAAAGAATGTCACAGAGAATTTTGGTCACTTTAGCTTCCAGCTGCTGCTACTGAATGCAAAGTCAGATTGCCTTTTCCATGATTTAATTATTTAATTGATTGAATCATGGATGAGGAAGTCTTATCAGACTAGATGTAAGAAGAGTCTTTATTACAAATATTTTTGATGATAAGATCAGTGACATATATTTATATTTCCACTTTTATTTCATATACATGATGGGCCAACAGCCCTGTTTCAGGCCACCCAGTCCCCTCCTAGGTCAGGAGAGACCTGTACACCCTCTGTGTGGTCATTGATATAAATATTTGATATAAATTTTATGGGGTTTTATCATTTTAATGTTTTAATTCGGCCATATGTCTAATAAGTTTTTTAATTCATTGTTTTATTTGTATATTATTGTCGTTTTATCTTGGCTGTAAACCGCCCTGAGTCCTTCGGGAGAAGGGCGGTATAAAAATTCAATAAATAAATAAATTACATAAATAAATAAATTGTGAGGATTATTCTCCACATATGTTGAATAAATCCACTTGGAATCATTCAGAGTAAGTTTCTGGTGATCCAAATTCCCATGGAATTGGCTGAGGCATGATCTTGCTCAACTATCTGGGCAGTGTTGGCTTGTTGGCCTTGAGGAAATGGACACTGCTGAATGAAGTTATCTTTTACCATGTAATTAAATATCAGTATCCTGACGATAGTCTCCTGATGATATGTATGTATGTGATTGGGCCGCTATAGAGTTCTATGTTTTGGTCTGGATAAAGGGGGAATAGACTATACTTTAGTGAAACAGAGTGGCTGTGGATTTTATTCCATGGATCTGACATGGTACCACTTCCCCAAACAGAGTTGATACACAATGGGGCGGGGGGGGGAGGTGAGATTTATGGCTTCAGACAGAGCAGCCTTGGGCAATGTTCATTTGCACACATCCATCTGGTACACCTGTTGTGTGCTGGTTCCTAGATTAGGAAGCTTTGCTTACAATCATTCATAGTTTGATCACTTCATGATACATTTAACATGAACTTGCTTTAAAAAGCATTCAGAAGCTGCAGCTCCTCCAGAATGTGATGTTATGAGAAATTTAAGGTATAAAACAATACACCTATGTAATATCACTGTTATGTAAGAGACATTGGTTTCCGAGTGTGATTCAAGGTTATGTTATCTTTAAAGTCCTACATGGCAAGGACCAGGACATTTAGGGGACCACATCTCCCTATTAGTGTCTATCCATCCTCACCCAGACATGGAAAGATGGGGAGGCTCAAGTCCCTTCAGTGAAACAAAGTCATCTTATCCCTAGGAGACATGTCTTCTCTGTGATTGATTTATCTTGTGGAATAGCCCTTTCCCTGATGGCTCCACGCTTTCAGATAGCCTAAAAAACTTTGTTATTTCCTAAAATTTTAGAACTTGGTTTCTGTGGTTTCTCCTGCACTGATTGAAGCATTGAGAATTTTTACCCTGTATATTTAATTGTTCTTTTTGTTCTTTTTATTGTTATAATTTTTATTATCCTTTATTAGCCACTCAAAGTTATTTGATTAGGAAGAGTGGAGATATAAATTTCCAGAATAGTGATTTATGGATTTGCTGATTAAAAAGGATGGGAAGAAGGGAAGAGAGAGAGTGGGGGGGATAATAACTTCCTTTGTAACTGTTACAAAGAAGATTCTTTATATATCTTTTCTTTTCTTCTTTTTCTAGTTGTACTGTTCTTCACACTTTTTCTTATCTTCTCTCTTTTCCCCCTTACTTTTACTTTGTATTACTTCATATCGCCTTTCTACTTCTGTGAGAAACTTTTTTTTAAAAATGCAAAGCAAACAAATACCTGCAATCTTATATGTAACCATAAATAAACTTCATTGAATTGAATGAGAGCAAGTGGAAATAAAATTGCCTACTAAAAAGAATGCTTCAGAAAGGATTTAAAACAATAATTATCTGATTGCAAATTTCTTTGCGAACAATAATTAATCAGGACATCTTAGAATTCTCCTTTCCAGAGTCTTGGAAAGAAAGAAAAGAGACCAATTCTGAATCAGTACTACCTTTCAATAGCCCAGAATATAAGAATAATAATTTTCTAATATTTATTTCTGTTTTATTAGTGAGGCCTGAGAATAATCAAATCATTGTGAACATCTCCAAGGATTCCGTTCAGTGTTTGGATTAATATATTCTATCTTTTTCAATCCCTTCCCAAACATAGGGCATAACAGTTCGAACTTTTGTCTCAAATGCTCTAAATGTCTTGTAACCCAGACTCATATTCTTAGATTATTATTTCACTGGCTGCACACTAGTTTGAAGCAAGGGGGTACATACATGCGATCTCAAAACATGTTCTAAGCCTAAACAAATGGGACCCTAATTCAACCCTGTGACTCATCCCTTTAAAGATGACCCAGCACATTGTATTTATCTGTGACTCACCTTTTTAATTCTAGTTCTCGACACGGCTACCTTTCAATGAAGATCTCAGTTAAACAAAAGGCAAGTATTTTCAGAACTGGAGATGAATCCAATCCAAGGATTGCAGATATATGAAAAAGAAGCATCACAGCTAAACATACCATTTCAGGCAAAAGTAATTCCTAAAAAAAACCTATATTGTAAGTCTGCCAGTATTAGGTTATCAACAATTGGTTTTTAACCCAGTATTAGGCGTTTCTCATTTCTAAGGTGACTTGGTGGCTCAGCGGTTAAGACATTGGGCTTGTTGGCTGGAAAGTTGACAGCCCAGATTTGAGACCTGAGTGGCATGCAACAGATGAGCTCCTATCCTCGCCCCAGTTCCTGCCAACCTAGCAGTTTGAAAGCATGCATATGTGAGTAGATAAATACGTACCACTTTGGTGGGAAGGTAACAGCTCTAAGGTAAAAGGTAAAAGGCTCTAAGAGTTGTTAACCTAATTCTACGTAGCTTCTTTTCCAAAAACACCACACTACTGACCAGAGAATATAAAACATTTGCTAGGCCAATTCTTGATTACAGCTCACCTGTCTGGAACCCATACCATATTTCTGACATCAATACAGTTGAGCGTGTCCAGAGGTATTTTACGAGAAGAGTTCTCCACTGCTCCGTAACAAAAAAAATACCTTATTCCACCAGACTTGAAATCCTGGGTTTAGAAAACTTGGAACTCGGTCGCCTTCGACAGGACCTGGGTTTAGCTCATAGAATCATCCATTGTAATGTCCTTCCTGCTAATGACTACTTCAGTTTCAACTACAATAACACAAGAGCTACCAATAGATTTAAACTTAATGTCAACCGCTCCAGTTTGGATTGCAGAAAATATGATTTCTATAACAGAATTAACTGTGCTTGGAATGCAAAAGCTTTAACCAAAAACTATCCACTGTTGACCTCACCCCATTCCTAAGAGGACTTTAAGGGATGTGCATAAGAGCACAAACGTGCCTACCGTTCCTGTTTCTTTATATATATATATATATATATTTATATATATATATATATATATATATATATATATATATATATATATATATATATATATATGCTTATACTTCCTTGTTTCTCCTCATATATATGTTTATATATTATATAATCTTTTGTGTTATGCTTGTGTATATTGTTATGACAAAATTACATAAATAAAATAAATAAATGTTGGCCATGAGGACAGAAATGTCTTTGGACAGCACTGACTCAGTGACTTGAAATGTAGATGAGCACTGCCTCCTATTGTCAATAATGACTAGCAGAGTAAAATTTGGAGAGAAACCTCTCATTAGTGACAAATATATGTAGCTCAGGTGTAGGATGAGGATGAACAGTCATTCTCTGAGTTTGTGAGTTGGCTTCCAAACATTTCATTACCAGGCTAGGTAACATCTTCAGTGAAGTTTAGGGATGTCAGCGTCTGTGTTCTTATGTTTATAAAAGGGCTTCAGGTGTGAGTGTATCAAGTGAGGGTCTCGTGATAGGTCTCTTGAGGGGTCAATTGTGAGTCATCAGGGAAAAGAAATAGTCAGTCAAGTCACAACCTCTGGTGGAGATATTTCAAAAGATTAAAATGGAGGACAAAAGCTTCTGTTTTGCCATGTGTTCTTGAGTGAAGAAAAACTATGATAGGGATAATTTCTCAAGTTTACTTATAGCTGCTCTTAAAAACTTTCCTGTAAATTGAGATAAACACCAATCAGATGGCTATCAGTAAGTGGAAGTAATGATTGAAAGGCAAGGAGTTGTTTCATAAAAGACACTCAGGGCCAAGAAAGGAAAGGGATGATTTAGGAAAGATATAATTTAAAGTTTTATTAAAAATTAAAGGAAAAGTGTAATATAATAATGGGATATTATTGCATTGATGTTCATGTATTCAGACTTCTGTGTGAAATATTGAAGAAATATCCATTGCCAATAAGTAGACCTATTTACTGCTTCATAAATTCAAAGAGAAATAAGCTAATTTAACCTACAGTGTAAAATTTTATACCAGGCAATAGCAAATTTCTATGTTTGTCTTTCATTCAGAAATCTGGTTGATTGGCTTTGACCAAACAAAACAAAATGTCCTCCTTTTTGAGAAAAATATTTATGAAGTTGAAAATCATATTTATAAGTTTATATAAAAATTATACAATCTTGGCATGGTATAAAATAATATCTTACTCCCATTTCTGGTATCTCAATATGTTATGAATAATATACCTCTTTAGAACCTCTTGTGTTTAAATTCTTCATTCTTGAAAAATAAATCAAAACAAAAGGGATATAACAATTTAGGTTTAAATATTATCTTTGAAGTTTTACACTATTAAATCATCAAAATCTATCCAGAAATTAAAAAATAATAAACAGAGATTTGGTTGGCATTTCAAAATAGTGCTATGGCTTTTCAAACTATAATGAAGTGCATGATTATCACATCACAAGTAGAATCTCTGCAAATGCTTATTAATACTTTCTTTGTATGATATATACAGTATATCCCAGAAGTAGACTAGTGCCCAGGTTCTGTTTTCTACTTTTAATGTAGTGCTATACAGAGATTTATTTATTTGTATATATATTTATTTGTATTCTGGAGAAAGAATGGGAATCTTGAATATGTCAATGACATCTCCAATCTGTATAATTTAACACATTCATCAGTTTTAGAAAATTAAGAATATTGACTACAAAGCTAATATATTTTTATTTACACAATTTCCAGCAGATTCATATGAAATTTCCTTAGGTAAATAAGCACAGAACAGCTACATAAATAAACTGGTACTTATTTATAGTTAAACCCTGGAAAATGGGATATGAAAAAGGTACAAATGTGTTAAATGATGATCAATATTGATACATTGTCAGATCATAGTAAAATGCTCAAACCTTGAATTTGTGTCCCTGGGTGGAAAGATACTGGGAATATATCTTTATAGTGAAATATTGTAGAATAGTCTTTGCTCAGCAGTTCTAGAAAATAAGCATTAAAATGCCTTATTAGGAAGATATTGCCCTTGTAAGAGGATTTAATTGAATCTCTAGTTCATGGGGCTCATGGGACCAAAATCTTAAAATTATATGGCAAGATGCAAAATTCTATCCAGCTGTAAGTTGGGTTCAGTGTTGAGGGAAGGAAGGGGTATAATTAATAGCATAATAACTTTTATAATTTAAAGCTTATGTTACCTGATTTATTTCAAGTTTATATTGTTTATATTGTGTTCTGTATATATGCAGGTAAGCACTGCTCAGTGATTGCAGTAAAATCAATTAAACTAAATTGAGTTCAGTTGGATGGATAATTTGATATACCTACAGAATGAAGAAATGATATACCTGTAGGACAATGAAAAAACAATCATATAAAGGATGAAAGTAGTATCAGTTCATTGAACAATGAAAAAGTATTCCTTGGAGTTCTAAACAAAGAAAGGGGAAGAAATTTATTTTTTTTACAGGTTTTAATATTAATTTATCCAATTACACTAAAAAAGAATGTTTTGTTTTGCTTTTAAAAAGGATCAGGAAAAAAAACATAAATTAAAATATAAATTAAACAAATGAAAAATGAAATCATATAATTAGGAAACAAATAAATGAATAAATAATACATTTATCATCTTAAAGCGATACCAAAAAAATAAACAGTCAGATGCAGCATTTTGTTTAAAAATCCATGCAGGTATGAATTAATATGTTGGAAATTACATATACATATACATATACATATACATATACATATACATACATACATACATACATACATACGTACAAGCATGCATACATACATACATACATACATACATACATACATACATATATATATATATATCACAGAAAACAAATAAGAACAAAATAATTATTCATTCAAGTATTCTCCCAGAATAATTCTGCATTACTTTCTCAGCGAATGTCATTTTCCAAACTTTTAAACACTATTAACCAAGAAATATGTCCTTGAAATTGCATTAAGTAGTACTTAAAGTACAGTAAATCTTATAGCTGATAACAAAAAAAAGGGATAGTACATTTCGTATTATATGTCTTGAGAAAAATAGATATTAATCCTATACCATATCCTATACCATATTAATCCTATACCATATTAGAATTATTAAGAACTGTTGTGTAATTGTTTTCAATTTCTTCAAAAACCTTTAATGAAAATGAACAACTATATGGACATTGCTATGAGATGTGGCAGTATGCATTGATTTAACAATATTTCTGTCCCTAACATCGCAAAACACAATTTTGCAGTCAATCCTTGAGGATTTCTTGGAATAGTGTTAAATAATTTAAAGGTGAGTCATCAACATATCAATATTTTTTTCATACTTCTTTAAGTCTTCCAAAATAACCTATTATATTTGATATTTGATATATTAATTATCATATTCCTCTGATGTTTAATTATGTATATTGTATATAGTTTTGATTTTCATTTATTTTAGTGTTTGATAAGATCTCATGAGTTTATGATTTGGAATAGTAGATATTCATTTGGAATAGTAGATATTCATTTTATAATATTCAGAACAGTTTTGCCCTAACAGAGTAAGAATTAATGCTAACACTTTGTATTCTTTGGTATGTTGAATAGTAACTCTTACAGTTGAAAAACATAAAAGTAGTATTTCAGGTCTGATATACCCTAATTCTCTATATTTTAATTTATGCTAAAATTAAAGTATGGAAAATTAGATATATCAGACCTGAAATATTTCTTTTGTAGTTTCCCCAATCTGGAAGGAAGGAAGGAAGGAAGGAAGGAAGGAAGGAAGGAAGGAAGGAAGGAAGGAAGGAAGGAAGGAAGGAAGGAAGGAAGGAAGGAAGGAAGGTTGTTTGTTTGTTTGTTTCTTGCCACATGCTAAAATAAAAAAATACCTAAAATGATTGCAAATGTTCACGTAGGATCAACGTTTTAGAAATAAAAAGACATTTTAATTTCAGTTTTTCTGCCAAGAAATTAAAAAGTTTCTCTTATAACTTTAAGTTCTGTTTAAACTATTCATTGAAGAAGGTCATAACTGATGTATCTTTAATTAGCACCAATCTGTTATAATAATTACTTAAATAACTAAATCAACCTGGCTAATATGAAATCCAGCTGATGCTGGAAGATAATTTTGCAACTTTTTAATTCATTTTGTTAGCATAATAAATGTAGATCAAAAATTACCTCTAATTCCAGTGTATAAACTGTATTCAGCTGAAGTTCTAAGGGGGTGATATGTCTATTGTTTGTTTATTATATTTCTACCCTTCTCATTCAAGAGCAGGGGATCCCAACCCTTGGTCCGTGAACATCTACTGGTCTTCAACCCATTGGAACCCATTTGCATGAGCGTGCAATGCTCCATTTGTGCATGCACAGGATTAGGTTGCATGCACAAAAACTATTCACTCCTCTCTCCCACCTCTGCTGCCAACCGCCACAACCACCCACCGCCACTGCTGCTGTTACTCTGCAGAGCTAGAAAAGTTAGAGACTACTGATCTAGAGCTCAATGAAGCATAAGGAATATTCCTTCCTCCTAATTTTCTTCATAGTAACAGGATTGGGCTGAATGGAGGTCACAAGTCCCCTTAAGTTTCCTAGGTCACCTAGGTCTTCCCAGCCCAAGTTGAATACTTTAACCATTTCGTTACACTGGCTATATTAGTATTTTGAATGAAAATATGTACAAATATGTGGCAGAAAGGGGAAATTACTATTTAGATGAATGAGTATTAATTACAATACTTCTAATTTTAATTAAATATATGTAAACCAAAGCTTTATTTGCCAAATATATTGAGCCCAAAGCCCTACTTAGTAAGGGTGCACATACTGCCATCTTGCTTGTCGCTACATCACATACAGGTTTTCATTGGAGAATATAGACATATTATTTATTCCTCCTTGAACTTGAAACATCCTCCATTTATTATTTCCAGAGACTGAAGTTTAAGGATATAACCTGAGAGTTTGGGGTGTAGTTTGTAGACATCCCAAAGATAGATATTTCCAGTTCAGGTAATACTAGAAGCCTTCAAGAACAACATATAGGTGAGGTGGGCAGGTTATTAAGCAGTCATCTTGGTTTGGCACAGAGACAGACAATATTTTAAGGGGCTATAATGTTTTAGGTACATTTACAAAATTATTATAGTTGGAGACTTGCCTATCTGCAAAAAGGCTTCTTGGTAGTTTCATCAGACATCAGAATTTCCCAACAATGCCTTCAACTCCTCTGGTGGCTCAACAGACTAAGCAGTCTGCTATTAACACAGCTGCTTGCAATTACTGCAAGTTCAAGTCCCACCAGGCCCAAGGTTGACTCAGCCTTCCATCCTTTATAAGGTAGGTAAAATGAGGACCCAGATTGTTGGGGGCAATAAAAGTTGACTTTGTATATAATATACAAATGGATGAAGACTATTGCTAACATAGTGTAAGCCGCCCTGAGTCTTCGGAGAAGGTCGGGATATAAATTCAAATTTAAAAAAAACCTATTAGAATGAGACTTTCTAGGGTCTGCAGGCAAGTAAATATGATGCAAGAGATTAATAGACACCAAAGTAGGAACCTAGGCACCCTGCGCCTGTGGATACTTTATTGTTTATTCCTGGTTTAATTTGTGAGAAACCAAAAAAAAACAAAAAAACAGGTTTAATTTGTACTCCACCTTAGTCACTGCTTTTTAAGTGTGATTCCAGCATGACACTGATAGATCAAGTGTAAACCACTGCTTGAAAAAAGAAATTATGCATCTCTGGTTGATGCAATAAACCATTCCATGCAATATAATGCTGCCTTCTGTTTGATCAAGTCTCTATGAGATTAACCAGAAAGACCATTTCCCTTATAACTTCAACTGTCCTTAATCTAGGAGAGATCATTGAACATAAAGCTGCAATGTCATTGATAAGTAGACAACTTACTCTGACAGAAGGTTTAAAAGATTATGTTAAGTCAATTAATTTGCAGATTTTCCCCCAACAACCTCATTCTGAACTTCAGATAATTAGAACATAGAATCATAGGGCTGGAAGAGACCTCAGAGGTCCAACCTCTGCTCAAGGCAGAAGACCTTATACCATCCCTGTCAAATAGCTTTCCAGTTTATTTTTGAAAACCTCCAGTGATAGAACATCCACAACTCCAGGAGGCAATGGCTACTCCATTGATTAACTGTTCCCATTTGCAGAATTTTTTTCCTTACTTCTAGGTTGGATCTCTCTTTAACAATTTCCACCCATTACTTCTTTTTCTTCTCTCTTGTGTTTTGGGGAAGTCAATCCCTTTTTTTCTCTATGATAGCCCCTCAGTTATCAAGCCCCTCATAAGCGTCCTCTTTGATAAGCTAGACATATCTTCCTACTTGAAATCAATAGAGTCATTAAACTATGTGTACCACAAATGACTACCATGACCAAGAAAAACAAACTACCCATATCAATAAAAAAGCTTCAATCAAAAAAAAAATCCCTCTGGAAAAGAAACAAAAAAGGCTATGTTACAAATTTCAAAAAACGCTACAGAAACATATGCAACCAAATAAAAACTGAATGCACAAATTACCACACCAAGCAAGAAGAGAACCTTCTGCGCACAAATTCCAATCGTGCCTTTTATAATTTTGTCAACAATAAACTTAAAGACTCAAGATCCATCCCACCACTAAAAGATTCTAACAACAAAGAATGCAATGACGAAACAGTCAAAGCAAACCTCTTCAACATTTTCTTTGGCTCAGGTTTTGTTAACTCCGATAACACATATCCGACATTCCACAAACGAACCAGCAATGACTATGATGATTTAACTCATATAGATTTCACAGAAGACAATGTTGGAAAAGCTCTTCACAACTTAAAACCATCACTTTCTATTGGACCCGATGGACTATGTGCATACTTCTTAAAAAAACTTTCCATTCATATAGCAGAACCCCTAAGTATTATCTTTGATAAAGCTTTCACTACCAGTTCTCTTCCCAAACTTTGGTCACTAGCCACAGTCATCCCTATCTTCAAAAAAGGAGACCCCAGCTTAGTCGAAAACTACAGACCGATCTCCCTTTGCTGCGTCACCTGCAAAGTCATGGAATCTATCATCAACCAATCCATTACCTCACACTTAGAAACTAACAACCTACTCTCCAACAAACAATTTGGTTTCAGGAAAAAAATTATCATGTAACTTACAACTTCTCCACTGCAAAAACATATGGACTTCAAATCTCGATCAAGGCAAATCAATAGATGCAATCTACATAGACTTCTGCAAAGCTTTTGACTCAGTAGTACACGATAAACTTCTCCTAAAACTAACATCCTATGGCATCTCAGGACCCCTCCACAAATGGATATCTGCTTTTCTGTCTAACAGACAACAAGTGGTCAAAATTGGTAATGCTTTATCAAATCCTGTTCCTGTCAAGAGTGGCGTTCCTCAAGGCAGCATCCTTGGACCAACACTCTTTATACTATACATTAATGATCTTTGTGACCACATCTCAAGTAATTGTGTTCTCTTTGCTGATGATGTCAAATTATTTAACACCACAGACAATATTTCTATCATTCAAAATGACCTTGATCATCTATCCGCTTGGTCTAAAAATTGGCAGCTCCAAATTTCAACCAGCAAATGCTCAGTCTTCATATAGGAAAAAAGAACCCAAAAACTAAATACATACTAGATGGACATTACCTTACAGATGACCCCCATCCCGTTAAAGACCTTGGAGTTTTCATGTCAAATGATCTAAGTGCCAAAGCCCACTGCAACTACATAGCAAAAAAGGCTCTAAGAGTTGTAAACCTAATCTTGCGTAGCTTCTTTTCCAAAAACACCACACTACTAACCAGAGCATATAAAACATTTGCTAGACCAATTCTAGAATACAGCTCGCCTGTTTGGAACCCTCACCACATCTCTGACATCAATACAATTGAACGTGTCCAGAAATATTTTACAAAAAGAGTTCTCCATTCCTCTGAAAACAATAAAATACCCTATCCCACCAGACTTGAAATCCTAGGCTTAGAAAACTTGGAACTCCGTCGCCTTCGACAAGACCTAAGTTTAACTCATACAATCATCTATTGTAATGTCCTTCCTGTCAAAGACTACTTCAGCTTTAATTGCAATAATACAAGAGCAACCAATAGATTTAAACTTAATGTCAACCGGACTTCCGCTGGCAACGTAGGCTTCGTGGATGTTCCTTTGGGATCGTCTGCCCTGGGTTTCGTCAAACCGTCCCTGACAGCGTAAATGGGCTGTCAAATGGTTTGGAATTCTCTCCCCGAGGAGAAGGGGGAGGGAAGAGTGGTCAGGTTTGGGTAGAGCTCCCCAGGAGCCCATGGAATTTAATCAGGGGATCGAAGGGTGAGAGCTCCCCTTTAGCCTGACAAAGCTCCATGCCCAGGGTGCTTCAGTTTATACAGAACGAGAAGCTGCGACCATCTCTGTGCCAAGATTTATTTTTAAAGAGAACTCAACACAGACAGAACAAAGTAGGAGGGCTAGCAAGAATTTGCAAGTAATAAATCTTAACTTCAGCTCTTAAATAGCTTTCCTTTAAACTAACTTTCAACTTGAGTGGATTTAAAATGGCGTTTGCAATATACAAAGGAAAGTGAAACTATAAAAGGACAAAGGAAGAGAAGAACATAACAAGCTACTTTTTAAATGGAATGAATAAGAACTGTTAATGATTTTTTTTCTTTTTACCTTTTTCTTTATCACAATGTTTAAGAAGAAAAGTTTATTGAATTTTTTCCCCCTCTTTTTGGTAGATTTTACAGTTTAAGAATGGCTCTTAAGCAAACAGAACCAACTACTAAAATCTTGGAAACTTCTTCACTTTAAATATGGAATTATTATTTTTTATAGGAACTTTTGGAGGCTTATCTTTTCTTAATAAGTTTTTAAACAAGAGATTTTTACACCAATATATTAAAGATTGGAAATTCTTTATTGTTAGATGTTAAGCTGATTGGTGAGCAGATGGTGGAAAATGTGTAAGATAGAAGACAAGGGGAAGGAGAATGCTTAAGATGTGATTTTGATGGTATTTTTTTTTAATATATATATATATAGGGTTTAATTTTTACAACTGACTTATTTTGGGTATAAGGTGTTACTATTTGATATATGTGAGGTATAAAGGAATGGGAAGATGGAATATTGTTTAACTTTTGGAGGACAGATAGAAAAATTTATGGATGTAATGTTGGTATTTGGTTAAATAGAATTTAATTGTTATAATTGATATATTTTGGATATAAGTTATAATTTTAATAATGTTATTTGACAGATGTAAGGTAAATTGAAGAAATATTAATATTAGCAATGTTATTTGATTTATGTAAGTGATATTAAAGATATGAGAAGATAGAATATTGTTTATTTTTGGAGATTGGATAAAAATTTAAGAATTTAAGCTGGAAATATGAATTATATTTGGGAGACTGTTTAAGGAAGAAAGGTATATTATAAAAGAATTTCTGATGAATACTGGAAGATGGAATATCGTCTTGGTCTTGATCGATGAAGATTGGATATTAAAAACTATGTATTTTATTGATGAACTGGAAATACTAATTTAATTGGAAGATTCTGAAGATTTTAGGAGTGGAATGGACTGATATATAATGGACTGGAAGAAGAATGTACTTTTTTGTTTCTGGAAGGGGAGTTAAGGTCTTAGAGAGAGGACTGACTATGGATTATGATTTATGTTGTATTTTAATTTATGATTGTTAATCTTATACCCTGTACTTTATTCTGGGAAGTCTCAGGGGGTGGGAGGGGGGAGGGAGGGGAAGGGGGGAGAGGAGGGAGATGAAGGATCAATGTAACGGAATGATTGAAGATATGTAATTAAGAAATAGAAATAATTTGAAATGAAATCGGGGCTGCTCAGCTGCCATTTCAGAAGGGAATGGAAAGGGAGAGGAGAGAGTGAAGGAAGAAAGTAGGTAGGAAAGAGAGAGGTAGAAAAGGGGGAAAGGAGAGGAAGAAGAAAGGGGAAAGAGAGAGGGTTAGAAAGGGTGGAAGAGAAGTGTTGAGAAGGAGGAGAGGATGTAGAAAAGCGAAGGAGAGGAAGGATGAAGAAAGTAGAAGAAAGTAGAGAAGGGAGGAGGAAAGGTTTGTTAAGGAAGGAAGTGGTAGCTGGGCAGGTCCGAATAAGTAACAAATGAAAGTTAATGACTAATGTTGAATAAGAGACTGTATATTGAATAGGTTGTTGGAAAATGGAAATAAAACTTTTTTACAAAAAAAAAAAAAAAGATAAAAAAGACCAAAAAAAAAGAAAGAAAAAAAAAGATAAAAAAAATAAAAAAAAATAAACTTAATGTCAACCACTTTAATCTAGATTGCAGAAAATATGACTTCTGTAACAGAATCATCAGTGCTTGGAATACTTTACCTGACTCCGTGGTCTCTTCCCATAATCCTAAAAGTTTTATCCAAAAACTTTCTACTATTGACCTCACCCCATTCCTAAGAGGACCATAAGGGGCGTGCATAAGCGCACAAACGTGCCTACCGTTCCTGTCCTATTGTTTTTCTTTTCTTCTTCCTATATATATATATATATCTATCTCCCTCAACCATTCATCATAGATTTAGCCTTCAGATCCTTTATTATCTTTGTTGTTCTATGTTTATTTAAACATTTTAAATATGTAAATTTTTAAATAAACATTTATAGTTTTTTTTAAAAAACTTTACATTTTTTCTATGTAAATATTCATCATCATGTTCTTTTCCAAAATAAATGTGCTTGCCAGTTTATAGAAGAATATGGCTGACAGAATTCCATGCTTTGATCAATATTTTCTCCATGTTTCTTAATAAGGATTTACATATTTTATTTCTTCTTAGATACACAGGACCTGTGTATGCAGTTGGCCTTGGGAGCTCAGAATAGGAAAGGTTGACCTGTTTTTTTTCAGTCTGCGAAGAAATACTATATTTGTATTTATTTACACATTGCAATATTTGTGGCTGCCAATGACCTCTGGGTGGGGTTACAATATAACTGCATAGGCCAGTGGCCTGTTTTACTACTCTGCATTGGGCATGACAACCACAATGTGGTTACCTTGGTTACAGTTGCTATGGAAGGGAAGTTACAAGTGATGCTTTAAAATGACTCTGAGATGGTAAAATACGATTTGTAATGGACAAAAGAGCAACAAATTTGCAATGGTAGTTAGCCCTTTAAGGAATATGATTATTCAAAATTTCTGTTCAGAATGGATCCTGCCAGGGAAGAAATGGATAACTAAAGACCACTAAAAGGGGAACTGATAACTGCAGCAAAATGAAGAACCAGCAAGCGGACTAGCTCTTCATAATTTCTCTCTGGACAAGGAGAGTACTTGAGCTCACCCATAAGTGCTCTACATAGTTGTTCCTCATAAGCAGACTTCAAGACAGCACTTACTGATGGGTTTAAAACTCTGGGAGACAAGGAAATAATTTTTGCTCAAATCACAGCAGCTTCAAAAGGGTTGCATACTTTCTTTTCTAGTCACTTTTAGAAACAAATCCATGCAACACAGTCACTTTAAACAAGTTTAAAATGCTATCTATTCAGTTATCAAATAAAGAAGAAGGCTGATGGGAAATATTATTGTGCCATGCACATTTCTCAATAAGGTTATCACAATGTGTAATGTTATACAAAAGAAGTAGGGATTCAAGTTGATAGAAGCTATTTAGTATTTTAGAATGTAAATCAGAAACATTTATCAACAGAGGAGTTTTATACTACTCTTAGAAAAGTCATAGAGAAATATTATATTCTGACATCTTTATTCTATAAATTGTGAGTAATTGAACAAGTAGTGGGACAAGAGGCAAGGGAAAGGAACCCAAAAAAGGTGAAAAAGGAAACATATTTTTAAAGAAACATTTATGTGCTTCTTTTGTTAATCTCTCTGATATACTTTTAGATATTAGCAGAATCCTTCCCCAATTCAGAATAAACTTATTTGATGTACTGCTTGATAGTTTGTGACTATGGATGTGTGTTAACCTGAGTGCATGTAAATATGCTTGTGTTTGTGCATGGATGTATGTGCATATATTTGATGACATGGATAAATATTGCCCCTAGAACAGGGGTCTCCAACCTTGGCAAATTTAAGACTTGTGGACTTGAATTCCCAGAATTCCTCAGCCAGCAAAGCTTTGCGGTAGACTTCAACTTTAAGACTTGTGGACTTGAATTCCCAGAATTCCTCAGCCAGCAAAGCTTTGCTGTGGACTTCAACTTGAAGACTTGTGGACTTCAACTCCCAGAATTCCTCAGCCAGCAAAGCTTTGCTGTGGATATCAATTTTAAGACTTGTGGACTTCAACTCCCAGAGTTCCTCAGCCAGCAAAGCTTGCCAAGGTTGGAGACCCCTGCCCTAGAACACTGATCTGTCTAAATGTTTTCCTTAGCAAATTTTATGGATTGATTGATTTATATTAGTGCATACTAGATTCTGTCCCGTTTTTCACATTTCACCAAATTGTAGCATAACCATGAAGCAAAATAATATCCCACATTATGCTGTGGGATACTTGGCTTCAGTGCAGCTTTTTATTTGAAACAGAAAAACCTTTAGAGGTGGGATAAGGAGTACTAAATAATGAAGGCAGCATCTCACAATTACAATCCAAGCTCCCTCTTTTCTACATATGCCTTGACAATGAATCAAAGGGCTAGGAGTTCATCATGATGGTAGTGTTGCTACTATCATTTGTCTCCTCTGAAGACATCTCTGTTTGAAACACCAGGAACGTCAAAGCTACTGGGTGGCTATAGTTAATTCTGAAGAATGGCCCATTCTCCATCGTAAAATAGGTTTTAAAAAATCTCTCATTGGTTTCAAGTAAAATAATATAGCCTACAAAAATGGATTCTATCATAGCACAGGCAAAATCTGCTATCATTTTCATCAATTCTAAGACTGTGTCTTTTTTAAGTTAGTAGCATAAATACACAAATATTGGCATAAGATGCATAAAAAGAAGCCATGAGCAACACTGCATATGAAAATAAATGTGAATGTACGTGTTAATTTTTTTTCATGGAGCAGTGTGAAAATTCACAGAATGAAAACTGTATATATGTGACGCCATCAAGATAAAAAAAACAAAACCTGAATCGTGCTTCTTTAACAAACCTTTTTTTTAATTTTAAAACATGTAGATTATGGCTAAATTTATAAGATACTTTTGGTACAGAGACATTTTGTTGTTCCACCACCATCAATATTTGCTCTTCTTTCACTGGAGGCAGTGAAAATAGGAGCTGTGAGAAATATTCATTCAAGGGGATAGAAGATGACTATATCATTGCCCTTTTGCTCACCCCACTCATAAGTCACTCATTGGCTGTCTAATACAGGGGTAGTCAACCTTTTTATACCTACCGCCCACTTTTGTATCTCTTTTATTAGTAAAATTTTCTAACCGCCCACCGGTTCCACAGTAATGCGCCATATATCGTCATTTGCACATGCCTCTTGTGCATCATGGATTGGGTTTCGGGGGGGGGCGCTGCCTACCAGTTCTGCTTGTCTGTTACAGCTGGATGGTGTGGGGGGAGATGCGCGAGCTATTCTGGGATGAGGCTCTTTTGTTTGCGGTTGCACTATAGCGCCATTTAGTTTCACTTACATAACGTGAACTAAACTTATGTGTGAGCGATACAAATAGTACATTTTCAGAAATTTAAATTGTCACAGGAAAATTTATGAAAACTTAGTGAAAATGTTTTTAGATAAGGCTTTGAAATTTTTTTAAAAAGACAATTAAATTAAAAAAAGGAAAGTGCTTCAGTATCGGACAAAACCCCTACCGCCCACCATGAAAGCTGGAACGCCCACTAGTGGGCAATAGGGACTAGGTCGACTACCACTGGTCTAATAGTAGAAATAGTTTTAATTTATTTGATTCACTGATTATTCTTTCCTTGTCCTCTCATCTACCAATCTTACTTTTTCCATCACCATTCTTCTCTACTGGCAACTTCAGGGATGGATTAGATGGCAGGGTCCACCAGATTTTCTGGTAGACCACATTGTAAACTTGAGTCTACAGCTACTAAAAGACCCAACACATGAATAAAAGGTACTCTATGGTACACAGATCAAACCATACTTGAATACTGTTCTGACTGCTGCAATAAAAGAAGAATACTGAAGAGCTAGAAACAGTGCAGAGAAGACCATCAAAGAAGGTGAGGAACTTGAAGGCTATATCCAAAGAAAACTTGTTAAAGAAAGTGGGCATGTTTAGCCTAAAGAAAAGAAGACTAAAGGAAGATACTAATGCAGTTTTCCAATACTTGAAGGATTGTCACAGCAAAAAGGGTGTGGATTTATTCTCTATAATCCTTGAAGGTAAGACAAAATCAATTGGTGAAAATTTTACAGAGGGAGATCCAAACTCAAAATATGGAGACATTTCCTGACCATGAAGGTATTAAGCAGTAGAACAGCCTATCCCATGGAGTCACAGGTGTAAAGGTATGTGAAAGAAGAAGACAGGACATGTTGGTATGATCAGTTGCATAGGGCTTTCTCACTGGACCAGATGAATAATGATAACTAGAAAGGGGGAAATACAATAGTTCCAATAGGTTGTCTTCTGCCTTCCCAAATTTCTTTTTATAATGTATTATGATGTTTTAAGAAATAAATTATAGTATTTTTCAGAATAAATATGTTACCTAAGATTAACTTTCATAATTACTGTGCTCTAACCTTTGCTGTTCCTTTCCTCACCATCTCTGTTTATATTATTATTAGGTGTACTAAAGGAACAAAGAACTTTATGTAACAATCAGGTAGCACACCACAATAAAACAGTATAAAATAGTGTATTTTAGTACCTACTAGTTTTCTTTCTGTTCATTTACTTGGTCATAAATTTTCTCTCATATTATTTTCATCAAGGTAATTAAAATGTTTACAAATTGTTCAGTTTTATTTTGAAAGCTTTTCTAATAAGTTCCTTCTGACCATTGCTGGAAACAAGATGATACTGTTTACTGTTTGGTTTTTTGAGCTGGTGGATCGTTGTACTTGTAGAGGGTTCCCCAATCAAGGAACTACCAACCCAGATAAACAATTAAACAGTAAAAACCCTAACCCTAATCAAGGAATCATCAAGACCACTCCTACCAACACTGACAGAACAAGCTCTGTTTTATATAAACAGAGAACAAATCCATACCCTTCTAGCACTGATAATGTTACTTAATTGTATAATGAAATGTCTGCAAGAAAACAACCCAAGCTCAGAGAGCACCAAGGATCTCACAGTCCAACCCTGAGCTACAAATATTCTCTTCTACTGGTACAGGATATGAAGAACGGTTGCAGGAACTGGGTATGTCTAGTTTAATAAAAAGAAGGACTAGGGGAGACATGATAGCAGTGTTCCAATATCTCAGGGGCTGCCACAAAGAAGAGGGAGTCGGGCTGTTCTCCAAAGCACCTGAGGGTAGAACAAGAAGCAATGGGTGGAAACTGATCAAGGAAAGAAGCAACTTAGAACTAAGGAGAAATTTCCTGACAGTTAGAACAATTAATAAGTGGAACGACTTGCCTGCAGAAGTTGTGAATGCTCCAACACTGGAAATTTTTAAGAAAATGTTGGATAACCATCTGACTGAGATGGTGTAGGGTTCCTGCCTAGGCAGGGGGTTGGACTAGAAGGCCTCCAAGGTCCCTTCCAACTCTGTTGTTATGTTATGAGGATAATATGTTAGGATAGGTTGGTATTGATTTTGGATTTCTTCCAGCTGCATATGGTTATTAGATTAGAGCAACAATAGAGTTGCTGCCCTTTTAACAATCTATTGATGATGGAAACTAGAGAATGTTGGCATGGTGCCTAACTTGCCATCAGTGACACCACCATAGTGGCTAATGATGAAATTGGCAATTTATAGCATCAGCCTCTGCCTGACCACAACTTTGAAGAAGGCGCTGCAAGCCAGAGGCAATGTCCTTTACCCCAGTGAAAAATTATGTAAAAATGTGACAAAGTTAACCAGATGCAAAAAAACCAACAACATATAGTATTAAATGAAACCATGGTGAACATTAGTCCTTATTCAGACTTACCGGTGTTACAGAAATGAGAAAGCCATTGTAAAATATGAACCAGTTTCTCAAATTTGACAGAGTGAACATTATTATGCAGACGTGCTCACCTGCACATTTGAGAATCACACTCTTTGCCTTGTCATCTGTGTTTAATATGAGAGATCATAAAGTTCTTCCAGATCAATTGAAACATGGCTAGTTCAATGTTTACCTAGTTTTTGACTGATTTACTTAACTGATCTCAATTTGTATCTTATGCATTGAAGTATTTGGCTGAAGTTAACGTAGTTCCCTGGAGCTTTGTTCTTAGCTCTGTGTTTTGCTATTTATGCAACCTCAATGGCTTTGGTTTTTCTAACAGTTTGTACTCAATATTCATTGTTTTCCTGATAAAACTCAGCCTTGTCTCCTCCTGTCCCTCCCTCCTCTCTCTCTGTTTTAAAATTTTGTTTATCCAGTCTGACAAGAGCTTGAACATAAAATTTCCCAACATTTATTTTTAACAGAATGCCTCACAGAAGGAATTCTTATTAACTAGAGCACCTGGCTCTATGTATGGGAGCTTTGCTTATTTTTCTAAAATACAGATTGATGGTGATCACATAGCTTTTGCAGATGTTGCTAAATGTTAATCCTGCTTATGTCTTTTGTCCAATTGGTGTCAGCTGTGGTCCGAAAAACTGCATTACTATTTAATAAATGTTCCATAATGCTTTTGAATGAAGAGATTTATGGTTTGTTTACTTCTTACCTGTGAATTTACTTCCTCGACTGTAAATTATGTTTTATCTTCCAACTGTCTTGGCAGAACTGTGCATGTGGTGCAAACTGGATTCTGTGCTGAATATTAGAGTTTTTGTAATCAACATTTTAGCACAGCCTAGGTATATTCCATTCACTGTAGATGTATACAGTACTAGACCACCCACGACCCATTGAGTTATTGTTTCAGTTGTGTCATCCTATTAGAGATATTTACATACCTAAACAAATCAAGAGAATGACTATAGGTGAGCAAAAAAACAACAACAACAACTGTTGGAGCAGGAAAAAATTCTGATTTTCTGCCAGTGTCCCCACTGACTTTGCTTATGGGAAGCTTGCAGGGAAGAAGATAATAGGGAAGCTATTAGGGAAGGTCCAAATTGTTGGAATAAATCTCCCTCATCTGTGCACCCTTTTCCAGTTCCTCTGTGCTCAGGCTGACAATTTGTGCACCCCTGTGCACCTTCCCCAACCCACACAAAACCCTTGTGCACTTTCCCTGCCCTGTGCAGCATCCTCCTTCACCTTCACTGCACCTCTCAAGCACCTCCTTTCACACTTGCACCGTTTCTTATCCTTCCTGACTCTTCCTGCACCTTTCATATTACTTCCTTCCCCTGGTACCACTTACTGTACCTGCCTGCTGGCCTTCTTGCCCGCTTCCCCACTGACTTTGCTTATGGGAAGCTGACAGGGAGATTCAGCAATCACAATCAAGTTTAGACACAATCAAGTTTAGAGTTCCTACCGGCTTTCCCACTGACTTAAGAAAGATGTCATGGAGCACTAGACATGACAATGACATACTGTAGTTGAAATGACTTCAAATTTGCTAAATTTCAGCCCACAGGAGTAATGGATTTTGGATGCATTTTGTACATTACCCCATTTCAGGTTAACTTGGTTCAAAAGTTGTTGCCCTATGATATTTATTTATTTGTAAATTTATTGGCCACCGCAAGGTAACTCTAGGTAGCTTACAATCTTAAAAAGACAAAGATAAAAGATCTTTATAAAAGATAAAAACTATACAGAAGTTAAAAGACATAAAATACTATGAAGAACCAAATACTGTGGCCCAATTAAAAGATGGGAGGGCAGATTGTGGGGAGGTAGGTTCTGTTGTTACTCTGTCAACCACCTCCACTATGACCCCCATTGGACACCCAAGATAAGTGGCAGAGTCAAATCTTGAGGCTTTAATGGAAGGTCAGGAGGGTTGGAGACGACCTTACCCGCGGTGGGGGGGGGTGTATCTGTTTGAAAGGACTGGGACAACAGCAGAGAAAGGTCTTCTGCTAGACCCCACAATATATCATTTCCCCAACTGAAGGTTAGGTAAAGGTAATGGTTCCCCTCGCATATTCGTGCTAGTCGTTCCCGACTCTAGGGGGCGGTGCTCATCTCCGTTTCCAAGCTGAAGAGCCAGAGCTGTCCGAAGACATCTCCGTGGTCATGTGGTTATAACTGAAGGTTATAAACAGATAAAAAGACACAGGAGTTTCAGTAGTATACAGAGTAAGTAAAATACTCATAAGAAGATACTTATGCGCTGTACGTAAGTAAAGAGAACAAGTTGGAAATCAACTACCCTAAAACTAAAATAATGGCATTTGCAAATTGACCCCAAAAGTTTTCCTGGACCATTAACAACCATGCCATTGAACAAATGCAATGTTTTCAATACCTGGGAGTAATCTTTCAGGCTAATGGAAATAAAACAGCTCTCGCTAACTATGCTTCGCAAAGAACACTTAAGAGGGCAGCAGCTATTTTAAGATTTCATTGTTCCACAGGAGGTCAATGTATCCACAGCATCTAAGCTCTTTGAGGCCAAGCCCTTAACCCAATTACTGTATGGCACACAGTTTGCCCTCCCCGTCCCAAATCCTGAACCATTGGAACTTGCTCAATCTAAAATTTTAAGAGTAATTTTTAAAGTACCTAATTGTGTTTCTAGTGCTACTCTATGCATGGAGGCTGCAATAGTGACAATGGAGAGTAGAATATGGCATTACTGGACTGGTTGAAGCAGATGTTCTTCCTTATAGGCTTAGTTCCAATGACACTAGAAGATGGATTTCAAAGTGGAAACAAGCAGTTTACAATAAGCTCTCTCTCCTAGGATTTCCCCCCACTTACTTACTATCTTTGAGCTATGAGCAAGCAAGGGTCACATATAAGCAATATCTGTTTGACATTGATTGTCAAATGGATGCTAGTAATACCACTCAGTTTCCCCAACAAGGAAAGAAAGAGATACATTCTGACACCAGCTATGTATCTTACATTGCTTAACATCCCAAATCGGAAAGGACTTTTATCTTAGCCCAAAGCAATGTTCTCCCTTTAGCATTTCTACTGAAATGCTGATCCTGTCCCATTGTCCTTGCAACTCAGGACAGTAGAGAACCAATTTGATGTAGCAGTTAATGAGTCAGGCTAAAAAGCCAGAGACTAGAAGCTCAGATCCCACCTAAGTCATGAAAGCCACTTAGGTGACCTAGAGCTAAATACTCTGTCTCTGCCCAACCACCTCACAGGGTTGTTGTTGTGGAGAAAATAGGAGGAAGGTGTGCTTGATATATTTGCCACCTTTAGCTATTTATAAAAATAATAAAAGTGGGATATAAATAAATTAAAGAAGAAGAAGAAAAACCATCTTCCATGTTCTTCCGTATGGCCAGTTTTATACAGAGCCTCAAAATGCTCTAAGTAATCCACTTCTGACTAGCAGAAGGGGGATACAATCATCAGCCATAAGGTTGCCAGGTTTGGCAAAGCAGCGTGCAAAATCAGGAGAGAAGACTTAAGAGCAATTGAATTTGTCTGAGAATTGATAACCAGAATTGATAACCAGAAATGGTTCAGGATTCACCATTGGCTTTGGGGTGTAAATGGCAGATTTAGCTATGGTACTATTTAGCTATGGTACTAAATTATATTTACCTCAGGTTTGACAGGGGTCTGTAATAGAGGTTTATCAGTCTTAAATTCCTTATAGATGCTTTTCTTTTTTCTTTTTACAAATACACATTTAAATATACATTTGGGTGTCTGTGTATATATATTTGTATAGTATTTGCATTTTATACTGCTATTTCAAGTTTATATTATCCAGATTTCCAAGATCACCACAGATGGGGACTGCAGCCAAGAAATTAAAAGACGCTTGCTCCTGGGGAGGAAAGCTATGGCAAATCTAGACAGCGTACTAAAAACTGCCAACAAAAGTGCGCATAGTCAAGGCTATGGTTTTTCCAGTTGAATGTATAGCAGTGAAAGTTGAACCATAAGAAATGTTGAGCATCAAAGAATTGAGGCCTTTGAACTCTGGTGCTGGAGAAGATTCCTGTGAGTCCCTTGGATTGCAAGGTGATCAAACTAGTCAGTCCTAGAGGAGATCCATCCTGACTGCTCTTTAGAAGGCCAGAAGATGAAACTCAAATACTTTGGCCACCTAATGAGAAGGAAGGACTTACTGGAGAAGAGCCTAATGCTGGGAAAGATTGAGGGCAAAAGAAGAAGGGGATGACAGAGAATGAGGTGGCTGGATGGAGTCACTGAAGCAGTAGGCATAAGCTTAAATGGTCTCCAGGGGATGGTAGAGGACAGGAAGGCCTGGAGGAACATTCTCCATGGGGTTGCGACAGACATGACTTCACAACTAACAACAACATTATCCAGTTTGCTAATTTTGATTTCTTGTAATCTTTATCTATATCATCTCTCTCTCTCTCTCTCTCTCTCTCTGTCTCTCTCTGTCTCTCTCTCTCTGTGTTTTCTCTGTCCTTGTCTCTCTCTCTTTCTCTGTCTCTCTGTCTCTCTCTGTGTGTGTCTGTCTCTCTCTTTCTCTCTTTCTCTGTAACTCTCTCTTTCTCTCATCTATCTTCTTGTCAAACCTGAGCATACTTTGATTGAATATTGTCTTTTAGCTGATTATCAGCTTGTTGTCTGTATGTACTTTTCTTAACTATGGTATCTAGACATTGTCAATTTAGTTTTGGATATTTGAATACTAGTTCCCTTGTGTTGGTTAATGGCCACAATAAAGTAAGTAAAATACTTACATTATTTTACTTTTATATTTTACACTACTGATTACCAAAATAGTTTTTTTTATTTTACTAAATCAAATTATTGGCCCATCTAATTACATCTATGTCTATCATATTTGGCACTGGAATTTTAGAACTTCAATAAAGGCATGGGTCTTTCCAAATTCAGCTGTGAACTCATGCATTCCATATGTTATTTGTATACATGCTTGTTCTTGCAAATGGGCAGTTTAATATCTTAGCCAATTTATAATCAAAATTTAAGGTCATTTTCTCAATAACATAATTAATATGAACATGGAAAGAGTTTTTTAATTGGCAAAGCAATTCTTGACCTGGTTTATTGCCACATATATGCAATTAAAGCTTGACATCCAGAAACAGGGCTCTCCAATTATGAACAAAACTTAAGGGAAAACAAAACCATCCAAATCACTCTGCTCGCTCAGAAATTTCCATCTGCTATAGGAATAGCCTCACGCCTCTACACTCAGGACAGCTGGGCAGTGGTGAAGATAGAAACTGCCAAATGTTTATTCAGTATATTGAGTGGCTGAATAAATAATCAAAGACTTGATGCCATATGCATAGGGAGTTATTGTTTGGCCACTTTAATTGTATACATATACATATACATATACATATACATATACATATACATACATACATACATATATATATATATATATACATATACATATACATATACATATACATACATACATACATATATATATATATATATATGTAGGTCTTTGGTTATTCGGGTTTTCTCTCGCGTAAAATTGGAAGTGTCTTGGCAACATTTCGACGAAGTCTCACTCGTCATCTTCAGGCTTCAGCTTCATGCTTCTGGGAGCAATGTGTGATTGTAGCTGTTTCTTCCTTTTTAACTGCTAGTGGGGGTTTGAACTGATTGGGTGGGAGCTTGGCTGTGCTCTGATTGGATGAGGGTGTGTCCTGTTTGGGTGGGGGCTTGGTTGTGCTCAGATTAGTCTGAGTTACAGGGGGATTTGAGCTGGTGAGCTGCATTGCTGTTGTTTGGCTTCGTGGTCATGGTCGTGCTACATCTTCATAGTGGGTGTCAGTCTGCTGCATGTATGGATTGGAGGGGTTTGAAATGGCTAATGTTGCAGCTGCGGTCTGGCTTCTGGTCCTTGGTCGTGCTTCATGATCAGTGTGGGTTTGGGTCTGCTTTCTGGGTGGATGTGTGGTGGTGACATCCTGTGTGGACCTCGTGAGTGTGGGTCTGGTGTCATTCCTCGTGTTAGGGACTCGTTTGTCAATAAGGGCGGGTTTCCAAATGGCTGGTAGGCGGGAGGTATCATCTCGTTTGTTCATGCTGTGTGGGCGTTTTTCTATCTCGATGGCTTCTCTGATTATTCTGTTGTTAAAGTGTTCAGTTTTGGCGATAGTTCTGGTCTTTTTAAAGTCAATATCGTGTCCTGTGGCTTTAAGGTGTTGGACCAGGGAAGAAGTTCGTTCCTCTTTTTTGACTGAGTTCTTATGTTCTTCAATGCGTGCACTTATTCTTCTGTTGGTTTGTCCGGTGTATGTGGTGCTGTAGGCTGTGCAAGGGATTTCATATACTCCCCCCCAGGCCACGCCTCCAGACCCGGCTGATGGCAATCAGGCCTGGTTGGACCCTAGGTTTCGTAGGCAGGAGAGGCGGGAACAACAGAAGCAGGGGTGGGGCAGGCCTAGGAAGTGCTGAGTCATGGAGCCACACCCCACAGGATATAAAAGCAGCAAGGGCTGCTATACCACTTCATGGCAAGCAAATCAACTGCTTAGAGGGAGAATTAGAGCTAAAGTCCTGTTTGTTCCTGGTTTCCTGGCTGACTCATCAGCATCAAGAGAGATAACAGAGACACTTGGCAGACGCTCGCTAGTTTGCTGCCAGAGCTGATAGTTGCCGGCTAATCAAGTCATCACTCGTGTCTCCCGGACTGCGGAGGAGGACAGAACAATGCTGTCTTGATGTTGTGTTTGTGGAGGATCTTGCTGATTCTGTCTGTGGTGCCTTTTATATATGGGAGGAGGGCTTTGCTGTTTTCTTGTTCTCTGTCTTGGATTTTAATGGGGGTTTCTTTATGGATTAGTTTGGTAATCCCTCCCTCCGGCTGTTTCGGCCCTAGGATGATATGTTCGTTGGTGGGCTGAGGCGGCTGGGGCGGCGGCAGCCTTCACCCCTCTTGAGGAACCAGCGGAGTTTGCAGCCTGTGTTGGAATGCGCTTGGAATCAGGAAACAGCTTTTGCAGTGGTGGAGCCCTGCGGAGTTATGGAGCCCGGCTGAGCCCTTCGGACCTTCAGGGTCCTGTGTTGTGGGGGGTTGACTTTTTGGGGTGATGGCTGCTGTCGTGGACTGCCTGTGATGCCGCCGCCAGCACCTTTAAGGAGGCAGCGACATTGGCAGGGCTGTTCCCCCCCTCCATGGGGCTCCGTGGTCCCCTGGGGGCCCTGCTTGAGGGCTCCAGTGGGCTCCTTGTGTGGTTGCTGGATACCGAGGTGGTGGTGACAGCGATGGCGACGGTGACGCCTTTGGCGGCTGCGCTATCGTGGATGACGTCCCACGGCGGCGATGGTTGCTGCTCTTTCTCCTTTCGTGGGAGCCCGGGTGGTGGACTATCTTAGTTCCACCCGGGTTCATACCGTCTACATTACTTACTTTACAACCTTTCCACTCCCAGCTGGTGGTCTGTCTAACCTGTGGATTATCATTTAACATCTTGACTAAACCAGGATTCTGCCATTTCTCAAGACTCTTATGACATACTCGTCGAACCAGCTTCTTGCACTGCGAGATGCCCCCCTCTTGCGGGCATGGCCCTCCTCTCTATTGAGGGCCTACCTCAATGACGGATTTTGGAATCCCGAGAGGTGGAATGCAGCTAAGAGAAGTTTAAGGGGTTTTTTAGATCTGTTTTTTAGGAAATTTTTAATTAAATCAAATAAAGGGTTGTTAAGGGGTGGGTTGAGTGTGGGGGGACACCCACAGGCTGGTCCCTTCTAAGGTTCACGATTTGGAGGTCTGTAAAATGGAGGTATTGGAGGAGGTTAAGACTCGACCATATACGGGCATTTCCATCTGCACGGTATGAGGGAAGGGCAGATATGGTAGAAGCGGGGGCTCATATCATGTTCCGGGAGTGCGCTCTCACTGTTTGCGAGCGATTGTGCACTCCGGACCCCCAGACTTTACTCGTGCCCCGAGTGGCTATACTCCCCGGAACCTGGACCTTCGGTTGATGCTATGCAATGCCAGATCCGTTATGAATAAGGCCCCCCTCATTGCCGATCTTATTCAAGAGGGGGATGTGGACCTAATGGGCATTTCGGAGACCTGGTTGGGCGCAGAAGGGGGGGTCCCCCTCACGGAGATGTGCCCACCACGTTTCCATGCATTTCATCAGCCGAGGGCCCAGGGGTGGGGGGGTAGCGGTTGTTATTAACGAGAGTCTGGAATCGAGGGAGGTTGCTGTCCCGCAGATAGCCGGCTGTGAAACCCTCCTTGTGAAGTGGGGTCGTGGGGTGCAGGTGGGCTTGCTGAT
Source organism: Ahaetulla prasina (assembly GCF_028640845.1). NCBI lineage: Eukaryota > Metazoa > Chordata > Lepidosauria > Squamata > Colubridae > Ahaetulla > Ahaetulla prasina. Next base: position 159,175,421 of record NC_080541.1, read on the forward strand.
TACGTACCTGGCTCCTTGCCAGGAGAGCACCTGGAGGTCCAGCCTCTCTTAACCTGACCGAACACTAGTGAGGTCACATCTTCAGACCTACCTAGTGGTGATGAGAGCGGCAAAACTTAACTATTTTTCTGCTCTTATCGCATCGGCAGATAATCGCCCAGCCACCCTGTTTAGGCTGACCCGCTCCCTGCTTGTACAGGAGGCTCGGGAGGACCCCTTGCAGGGGCATGCTGAGGATTTTGTACAGTATCTGTCTGATAAAATCGCTCGGATCCGGGACGGACTGGACGCTGATTGGATAGATTCGGATGGGATGGCGAGGACGGGTCTTGAGGCTGAGTTTGACCCTGTGACTCCCGATGACATGCACAGGTTGTTGGGTAGGTTGAATCCCACCATATGTTTATTGGACCCGTGTCCCTCCTGGTTGATACTGGCCACACGGGAGGTTACACGAGGCTGGCTTCTGGGAGTTACCAATGCTTCTTTGTTGGGGGGCATTTTCCCCACCACCTTGAAAGAGGCGGTGGTGAGGCCCCTCCTTAAGAAGCCTTCCCTGGACCCAGCTATATTAGCGAACTATCGTCCAGTCTCCAACCTTCACTTTTTGGAGAAGGTTGTTGAGAGTGTGGTGGCATATCAGCTTCCTCAATACCTGGAGGAAACTGTCTATCTGGACCCATTCCAGTCCGGTTTCAGACCTGGATACAGCACGGAAACGGCTTTGGTCGCGTTGGTGGATGACCTCTGGAGGGCTCGGGACAGGGGATGTTCCTCTGTCCTGGTCCTGTTAGATCTCTCGGCAGCTTTTGATACCATCAACCATGGTATCCTGCTGTGACAGTTGGAGGGATTGGTAGTGGGAGGCACCGTTTATCGGTGGTTCTCCTCCTATCTCTCTGACCGTTCGCAGACGGTGTTGGCAGGGGGGCAGAGATCGACCTCAAGGTGCCTCACTTGTGGGGTGCCTCAGGGGTCGGTTCTCTTGCCCCTCCTGTTCAACATCTATATGAAGCCGCTGGGTGAGGTTATCCATGGTTTCGGGGTGGATTACCATCTGTACGCTGATGATACTCAGCTGTACATTTCCACCTGAACCACCCCAATGAAGCCGTCGAGGTGATGGGCCAATGTCTTGAAGCCGTGTGGGTCTGGATGGGGAGGAACAGGCTCCAGCTCAACCCCTCCAAGACAGAGTGGCTGTGGGTTCCGGCGGTCCGGTACAGTCAGCTTACACCATCGCTGACTGTTGGGGAGGAAGCATTGACCCCCAGGGGAAGGCTACGCAACTTGGGCGTTCTCCTGGACAATCGGCTGTCTTTAGAGGAACACTTAACAGCTGTCACCAGGGGAGTATTTTATCAGGTTCGCCTGATACGCCAGTTGCGTCCCTTCCTTGACCGGGACTCCTTGTGCACAGTCACTCACGCCCTCGTCACTTCCCGCCTGGACTATTGCAATGCTCTCTACATGGGGCTCCTCTTGAAGAGCACCAGGAGGCTCCAGCTAGTCCAGAATGCGGCTGCGCGGGTGATAGAGGGAGCACCGCATTGCTCCCATATAACACCCATCCTGCGCGGCCTGCACTGGCTGCCGGTAGCCTTCCGGGTGCAATTCAAGGTGTTGGTTACCACCTTTAAAGCACTCCATGGCTTAGGACCGGGCTATCTACGAGACCGCCTTCTGCCGCCAATAGCCTCCCAACGACCTGTGCGCTCCCACAGAGCGGGCCTCCTCAGGGTGCCGTCGACCAAGCAATGTCGGTTGGCGACCCCCAGGGGGAGGGCCTTCTCTGTGGCAGCACCGACCCTATGGAAGGAGCTGCCTCTGGGTTTATGTCAACTCCCCGACCTCCGGGCCTTCAAGCGTGAACTGAAGACTCTACTATTCCATCGTGAGGGACTAGCCTAAGAAATATGTTTTTAAGGAATATTTTAGTGTAATTTTAAATGGGTTTTAAATAGGTCTCTGACCGTTTTAGTTGATTAGGCCATTAAATATTTGGTTTTAATTTGATTTTATATTGTTATTTATATCTGTTATTTTAATATGGCTGTAAACCGCCCTGAGTCCTTCGGGAGAAGGTCAGTGTAAAAATTGAATTATAAATAAATAAATAAATAAATTTCTTTGGAATCCATTGGATGTTAGTACGTTAATGAGAGTGTGTAGAAACTTTGCAAAAATCATAAAATCTATTTTTATCATTTAAAAAGAAAACAAATCTTTGCTAACAAAAGCAGTTAGCTTTAACTGAAGTGAAGTCCCATCTGATTAACATTCACAGCTTTAACAATAGCAGCAGTGTTACTTTGATTTACTTGAGGATATAGCATAATATAAGAAAACACTTTTAATGTAGGCCTTCTCTTCTGTAGAATGAGGTATCAAGCTCTATAGGACTACATATACCAGTATATAGACACATACACATATATGTTTATATGTATATATGAATATCTGTATAGATACGTATATACTCTATGTGTATATATAAAATCCATCAGCAATCAATTACAAAAGGCAGCTTTACTTGGAAGGGTTTACATCATGTGATGATATCTGTAACATGGTCAAACATCCACCTCTACCTATCCAAGGTCCTTGGGAAGGTCATTATAAGTTGGCAAAAATATCAAATCCAGTCTGAACATGTGGATTGTGCAACAACTCCCCTCTATCTCTCTAATCTATATATCATATCTATCTGTCATCTCTCTCTCTCTCTCTACATATACATATACATATACATATATATATATACATATATATATACACACACACACACACATACATATATAACACATATATATCCATATTCCTCTATATCTAAATCTATATCTATATCATCTATATCTATATCTATATCTATCTTCTGTCTATCTATCTAAAATCACCTTTCACTGGTACTTGGTGGAATGCTTCCCTAACACGATGGTAAATGTTATTTTACCATAATGTCCACATTTTATATTTGATAAAGAAATACTGGTTGTCAAACATTTTCAACTGAGGTGCATTGCATGAATCCTGAGTCTGGTATTTTGAGAATCAAAATATACTTTTTTTCTTGATAGGAAAAGGGACAGACAGAAAGTTCTTGTCAACCAATCCAAGGGTTACATGGTAAGTCATGTGGTTTGTTTGGGACTCATCCTTTTTAGTACCTGCCGCGCTTCCCAGAAACAATTAACAGTAAGTACCAAGTTCTAATAGAAATACCTCCATCCACATATCTGCTGGCTGTTTTACAAAGCTCCAGGACAGGGGTCTCCAACCTTGGCAACTTTAAGACTTGTGGACTTCAACTTCCAGAATTCCTCAGCCAACTTTGAAGTCCACAAGTCTTAAAGTTGCCAAGGTTGGAGACCCCTGCTCCAGGAGGCTGATTTATATGTTTCCATGTACTTTTTGCAAAATTCATGCTTGTTCTTCTATGGGCTGAGTTTTTGTTTTCTTTTATTACTATTTACTACTATTTATATATTATTATTACTATTTTTATTACTATTTCCCATGTTAGCCTGGTGGAAATTAAGCTGAGTATCTTTTAATTTCCAAAATCTTTCCTGAATCCCTTTTGTAAGCTTGATGCCATATTATCTATTTTTCAAATCTCAAACACTGATTTCAATATGACAGATGCATAATTTTGTAAGGATATCCCAATTTCACAATTAATTTTTTTTTTAAATCTAGCAAGTGGTTACTATCAGCACCTGATATTTTGTTAGGTGTAGTTTCTCAAGATACCTTTGACTGTCTTCTCTTGTTATCTGTAATTTGCTTAGTTATTCCAATTCCCTCCCTGAAAATGTCAGTAATGTCTCAGATATCTGTCCTTCAAATTCTGCAATAAAGAGAGAGGGAAAAATCATACACTCATTCACTCATTTGTATTCTCTGCAATATTCATATATTGCTGTCAGGAATGGGTATGAACATAGCCAATCTATGTGAGTTTATCTACAGTCTTCTATTATTACAAGGAAGTGTCTTTGATTTCTTTTACTATCGCCAAGTTCATGTATTTCACTTTAATTATGTGACCGATAGCATACCTGCAGATGTAATTTATGTTTGCTGACAGATATTGCTACCCATGGGGATTCCTGAAGGAATCTAGATATCCTGTGTTTTTAAATACATTAGATTTCATATTCTCTTTGATATAATCAACACTAACTCCTTCATACATTCTGTAGCAAGAAAGGAATGTATCCGACTAATTCTAAAAATTTGCGATTTACCAATAAATCTATATTCTTGTTTAGAACAAAGTCCTTTAGCTCTCCCATCTGGCTCATGTCTTGGTTAACAGGCCATTCAACCAGTAGTGGAATCCATTTTTTTTACTACCAATTTTATGGGTGTGGCTTGGTGGGCATGGTGTGGCTTTGTGGGCATGGCAGGGGAAGGATACTGCAAAATCTCCATTCTCACCCCACTCCAGGGGAAGGATACTGCAAAATCCCTATTCCCTCCACACTCCTGGGGGAAGGATATTGTAAAATCTCCATTCCCATCCCACTCTGAGGCCAGCCAGAGGGGGTATTTGCTGGTTCTCCAAATTACTCAAAATTTCCACTACCAGTTCTCCGGAATCTCCCAGAACCTGCTGAATAGCACCCCTCCATTCAACCCATTTACAATGTAGGCAATTCTTTTGCTAATTGTCCTAACAATTCTTTCTCAGTTTAAATCTTAAGGTGGTCACTTTTTCATTGGAATCAGACTTATCTTTGAAGTCCCATTTCTTTAGACATTGCTGGACTAAAAGGTAAGTTCCCCATTATATTCTGGTATATATGATAAGCGACCCAACATTATTCTTAACAAGAATAGGTATTGTAACTCTTCCCACATTCCTGAGCTTAATAAGTATAAGTGATTGGGAGTTTATGTGTCCAGGTAGTCTGTACAGGTAGTCTTCAACTTCAACCATTCATTTAATGACTGTTTGAAGTTACATTGGCACTGAAAAAAGTGACTTATGGTTGATTTTCACATTTATGACTGTTGGCAACATTCCAATGGTCACATGATCAAAATTCTTGGCAACTGGCATGTATTTATGATAGTTGCACTCTCCTGGATCATTTAATGATGATTTGTAACCTTCCCAGCCAGCTTCCAACAAGCAATGTCAATGGAGGAAACCAGATTCACTTAATGGCTGCATAATTCACTCAAAATGTCTGTGGAGGTTCTCAGACATCCAGGTCATGGTTGTCCTAAAGGTGCTTTTTCAAGAGGCAACTGGACTTTCTGGTTTGTCTTTGAAGACGTTTAGCTTCTCATCCAAGAAGCTTCTCAGCTCTCCACCATACAGTCAGAGCTGAAGAACCTTCTTAAATAAGAAGCGAAATGTCTTCAAAAAAAACCCAGAAAATCCAGTTGCCTCTTGAAAAAGCATTTTTGGGGCAATTCACTTAAAAATTTTCAGTGATTTGCTTAAGAACTCTGGCACCAAAAAAAGTTCATAAAATAGGGCAAAACTCACTTAACAACTGCCTTATTCAGCAATGGAAATTTTGGGCTCAGTTGCAGTTGTAAGTCAAGGACTACCTGTAATCATTCCTTCTGCTTATATCAGATCTTTGTTGAGGCACAATTATAACAATAATCACAGGTATGAAAGCAGGAATAATGATAACATGGTATGCAAGTGTAGAAACAACAAAGCATGCATTGTGGTTCCTAAGGCATACTTCAGTAATATGTACAAAGTGAACAAATATTTTATCATCATGTCAGAATTGTAGATCATTTTCATTTTGTTAACAGGGATAGATTTGCAACACAGGAAGTGAATAAGGTTTCTCATATTAATTATTATTCTTGACTATCTAACTTGTACAGCGGAACTATTATTCTATAGCCCCAAAAGAAATGTTGTTCTAAATTGTGAAAATTTACAAATCCACCATACAGTTAATCCGAGCTGTTGTGTAGTCTACCGTGAGGAACAAACCAAGGTTTATTAATAATTGCACGTTAATGCAACATAAAATCAATCTGATTGCCAGATTGTTTAAGAGCTCTAACAGTGGCACATTAAGGAAGGAGAGGTTTACACCCAAGAATGAATTCACTTATTTTCTATTTATTCTTTCTTTTTTGCCTTTAGCAGATAAATGACATTTAAATTAAAATGATAGTGTAAAGTGCATAGTGATTTTGAATGTAACGATTAAAACCAAAATTGTACCTGACAACTAACAATGGGTAAAAGTGATGGATTTTAGTTTGCATATATTTGACACCAAGAAAAAGAGAGAGAGAGAGAGAGAGAGAGAGAATTTTCTTGATTACTGCAGCATGAAAAGGTGACATTTCAGCTTCGAGGGGGGAAAAAAGCAAGTCTATTAACTGCAGCTTCCTGTTTTTAATTTAAAATAACTTAGATTTACCAGATACAATAAGTTGATTGACTTTTCTGTCAAAGGCCTGAAAGGCAACCACTGGTGGCTGTTTTCCTGAAGCCCAGTTTTCTAGAATTCATTTTGGGTGTATGTTAAGCCATGAACCACTTTTGCCAGCTTAAACAAAGCCAATTCAGTTTGCCTGCCCAATCTTTTGGGAATTTCACAACCTTATTCTCAAAACTCATTAGCTACATAATAATAAAAGAAAGGAACCTCTTTAAATGGTATCTGCAAATAAATATTTTCTCTAGAAAACAATGAGGCAGTTGACTTATTAGCCTTAAGGCAAGTTGTCTTTCTAACTTATTTACTTGGGAGCGTACATGACATTGGATTCTACTATCTAACAATCAAGTGGTATTTTCCATGTATAGAATATTTTTACCCTCCACACTTATTACTCCAGAGAGGAAGGAATGAAAATTGTGTTGCAACATTACAGAGCTGAACAATTGTGTTCACTTTTGCTGATTCACCAAGGCTTTTCTAACGTTTACAGAAATGTAAGTTTGATACCACTTCACTGTTTCACTTCAGTCTCTGTCATCTTGTAATTGTGGCTTATTGCCACAAAGGACACAACGATCTAGGCACAAAACAATACCAGATGATATTATTAGGCTTCATCACAGAATCAGCCAGATGTTCAGAATGGATTTAGCATTTTTTATCTATATATTAAGTCTTACCCAAGATCTGGGATAGGGATATATTTTTAATGGATGGTGTTAAACGTATTGTTGAAGGATGTAAGGTGTTCCAAGTAAAACTATCCCTTTGCAATTGACTGATGATGATTTGTCAATGCCCATGGAGTTCAAATGGTGCTCCAGAAGTTTTGGGTGCCTATTACTATTGGTACTATATACTTTCTTTTGCCACAGTCATTCTATTTCTGTTTGTAGGACATTGGATTTTGTAATTTCCTCCAGTTATTTCTCTTCTATTCTGTTGCCTTTAGGTATTGCCACAAGCACTATCCAGACTTTTAGTATTTCTTATCAATAATTGTTAACTGTGGGTTGTTATGTGGCAAATTGTGTGTTTGAATTCTAAGCACTTTAGCTTCTTCATAGTCTATTACTTTGTCTATTCTGTGGTCTCATCAGTTCTTGCTTGCAGGCAAGTGGCATTTCCTGCAGATATTCCAATGTACTACTATTGCGACTTTGTCATGCCATTGTTTGTAGCCAGTCTGTGCAATCTTCTTGCAGAAACTTACTAGATGGTCCACTGTTTCTTCAGCTTCTTTGCATAAATAGAGTTTGCTATATTACTATTTCTATTGTTGTACTCTATTCATTCTATTGTTTATTGGTCTTTTTGGTACAATTATAGCCTTCCACAGGACTCTATAACACAAAAGATTTCCTTGAGATGGTTTCCAGGATGGACACATTGTAAGACCATGTAGTATCAAATCTGTATGAAAGCAAATCCTTTTGGCTTGTAAGCACTAACTTGTCATCAGAAGCAACGTCACGTTTTAAGTTGCTGTCATACAATGAAGGGGGAGGGTGATGTGCATGCTACAATAATTGACTTGGAAGCCAAAATGCCAGCATGTCATAACCTCACCCACAAGTGAGTTGCAATTGAGTCTCCTTAAAAACTGTATTAAAAGCACCAACTATGTTTTAAGCTTTCCTTTCCTTTTTGTTTTTGCTGTTAGTAAAAGCTGTCCTTCTGAAGATAACCTAAAGGACCCTTATACTTTTTAGTACTGTTTTGCTGAAGGAAATGAATTCACACATTACTCGACAGAATGTCCCATTTGGTAAAGCACTTGCTGGGAAAAGGTTATTTGTAATGACCAAATTCGTCACTGTTTGGAATCTCATAAAGGTCACAAGAAAAGGCATGCGGGTGTTGCACTTACTTTAAATAAAATCCTGTATTTTAGAAATAAGTGGGCTTTACTTTCATTTCATAGAAATATCAAAGCTGTTTACAGTATAATTTACTTTTTGAGAACCTGACATTTACTCAGCTGACTGTCTTTGGAGAACAATCTCTTGATTTAGCAAAGAAGCTCAAAAGGTACAAAACCTATCAGATGCAAATTGCAAGCCAAGAGACTCAAAAGTCTACCAATCCCATATATAAAAGTTTCACTTTGTTAAAAAAAAAAAATCTGATTCATCAACTTTGTCCAATACCTTCCGTACTTTACAGAGCATAGGACACACTTCCCCCCACCAAAAGAGGGTAGAAATGTTGATGCGTCTTATACACTGAATACAGCCATTTTTGGCCTCCCGAAACCCTGCCCCGCGCATCCCATTTTTGCCAAAAACAGACTCGTTCTTCTCAAAAATAGGATATGCAGAAGGTTTGGAAGGCCTGAAAAGTGCTCTTGGGGGCTGAGAAGGGCAAAAACATGACATGTGTGAAATTTGGGAGGCCAAAAATGGGCCTATTTTTGATGAAAAGAGATTCATTTTTCACAAAAACTTGATGGACAGAGAGTTTGGGAGGCTGGCAGAGTGCTCCCGGGGGCTGGGGAAGGCAAAAATTAGATGCACAAAGGCCAAAAACTATTTTTTTCTTGTTTTCCTCTCCAAAATCTTGGTGTGTCTTATACTCTGTTCCTTCTTATAGTCCGAAAAATATGGTAAGTAAAATGTATCCAGAAATGCATGGGATTTCATTTAAAAAGATAGTCACATACAGGAAATTAAATGGTTTTGCTGAATGGAATCTACTGAGAATCTATTCTCTCTTCTTCATCTTTATTGTCAAGTATTCTGGATTTTTTTTTATCACTTAGATTTAATTAGTCATCCACTCCTGCTGCTACCATCATAACCAAGGAAAATCTGTTTAGGAAAAAAAAAAGCAACAATCAATCAACAATAGTGTAAGAAATGCAAGCTGGAAGAATGACTATTTTTCGTCTTCTATTTTACTAATCCATAGAGTGAGCATTAATTGGGCACCTTGGCAAAAAACCAACACTCCCAATCAAACAATAGAGGAGACCATTTGACACTTAGCTATCAGTGAACATTTTGATTGGGCCATAAGGCAAAGTGCCAATTTTCTACCTATCTTCCCAATTAGTGAAATAGAGGAGTCTTGAACTTCTCTGTTTTGCATATCAGCCTGGCAGAGGAACACCATTAAGATGATCTATTTTTATAGAAGATGTTTGTTTGTTTATTTTCTCCATAATGGTGGGATTTTAAAATCTTTATTCCTTTTCTTTTCGGTTCCAATTTTATCTCACTGTACAAACAAACTTTTTTAAAAAAGAAAAGATTAAAACAGCATCGCCATTAAAAATGTTAATTTTCCATAGTAGCAGAACTACATATTTTATTAGAAAGTTAGCCATAAAAACAACTTATCTTGTTTATTTGTTCCTTACCCTCTCTAGTTCTACATTTGTTTACACTCTTTACTCATACTGTCCAAGATCATGTTTATGTATTTATTATTTATAGTGCTCATTAGTTAAGATCTCACCTGGAAAAACAACACATGGTTTGGTGGTTAGTAAGGCTCAACAGAGACTTCATGTCCTTAAAGTCCTGCGGAAAAATCAGATGGAACAACAGCTGATGACTTCTTTCTATCGGTCCATGATAGAAAGTGTCCTCACATACTGTATAACAGTATGGTACACTGGTCTAACAGCTGTGGACAGGAAGGCACTACAGAGAGTGATCAATTTGGCACAAGAAATCATCAGTTGCCCTCTAATACCGCTGGATGACATCACCAGGTCTCACTGTTTCAAGAGAGTAAGGAAGATACTTAGGGATGATTTATACCCTGGGCAGTGTCTTTTTTCACTTTTACCATCGGGCAGAAGACATCGAAGCATAGCCAGCCAGACAAACAGGTTTAAAAACAGCTTCTACCCAATGGCTGTCAGACTCCTAAACACAATCACAATCACTCCACATACATATGGAAAAGTATGACTAGATTCCCCCCCCCCCCTGAATTACTTGTATAAGGATTATTCTCTATACTATCCATGTTGTGTTATATCTTCTGTTCTGGATTGTACCAAAAGAGGCTAAACCAATTTCATTGTATACATGATGTACAATGACAATAGAGGCTACTACTACTACTACTATTATTATTATTATTATTATTATTATTATTATTATTATTATTATTATTATTATTATTATTATTATTAAACTTTATTCATTAAAAATGAAACTCAGTCAACTGAACATTCAAAAATGCATCACAAATACCATTGACTGGTGCTAATGGTTGATATGGGTTGTGTTGTGGTCTGCCAGCAACCTACAGAGCTGGTAACGGATTCAGACAGCGATGAGGCTGAGGTGAGGCCAGGGCCATCAGGAAGTGAGGTGCGGACTCCAGAGCCTCCAGAGACTGATAGTAGTGAGGCAGTGGAACAGGAGGAGCCTGTTCCTAATGCATGCATGAGAAGAGCTGCCAAAAGGCAAGAGCAGCTCAAGCAAAAAGGACAACTCAGGAGTAGGGCCAAGAGATGTTTGGCCCCTCCCATAAGGCTTAATACAGACCAGCAATGTTGTTTGGGCTTTGACGGAAAACAACTTTGGTAGCTTCATCTACTTCTTCGTCTATGTTTTGCATTTATTTTTGTGACTTCTGAACGTTTGCCAAGAAAGGCCTTTGGCAGTTTGCCTAATTGGACCAAGGTTTGCGATAGGACTGAGGAATTTGTGTTGGGAGGAATTTGCTTTAATTTGAGTTAAACTACACTGGGAATGAAGTAATTCTCAGCTGTTTGAATAAAGTTTGTTTGTTTTCTCACGGACTGAGTTTTCAAAGACTGAGTTTGTGATTTAGGCCTGGGTCACAACAGGTTGCTGCCAGCATCCTAGGTATCAACGCTCTCGTTACCTCTCGCTTGGACTATTGCAATGCTCTCTACATGGGGCTCCCCTTGAAGAGCACCCGGAAACTCCAGTTAGTCCAGAATGCGGCTGCGCGGGTTATTGAGGGAGCAGTTCAGAGCTCCCATGTAACAGCTATCCTGGGCAGACTGCACTGGCTGCCTGTTCTCTTCCAGGTGCGCTTCAAGGTGTTGGTTATTACCTTTAAAGCACTCCATGGCTTAGGATCGGGATACCTACGGGACCGTCTACTGCCATCGTCTATCTCCCAGCGACCGGTGCGCTCTCACAGAGAGGGACTCCTTAGGGAGCCGTCAGCCAAGCAGTGTCGACTGGCGGCCCCCAGGGGGAGGGCCTTCTCTGCGGGGGCTCCTACCCTGTGGAATGAACTTCCCCCTGGACTTCAACAACTACCTGACCTCAGGACCTTTCGCCGCGAACTTAAAACCTATCTATTCCGCCTTGCTGGACTGGCTTGAATTTTTAAATATGGGTTTTAAATTTTTAATTTTTAATTTTATAGGGTTGATACTGTATTTTAAATTGGCCATTTGAATAAGTTTTTTAAGGGTTGTTTTTAGCATTGTATGTGTTGTTTTCTGTTTTTATAGTGGCTGTAAACCGCCCTGAGTCCTTCGGGAGAAGGGCAGTCTATAAATTAAATAATAATAATAATAATAATAATTATTATTATTATTATTATTATTATTATTATTATTATTATTATTATTATTATTATTATTATTATTATTATTATTAACCAAGAACCTTCTTAAGATGTACGATGTTCCAAGTAGCACAGTATTTTACAGTTCCGCTGGTGTTATTGCAGGAAGCTGCAATCTGTTGATGTATCTTATAAAATTCTTGGACATGATACCAAGTGCCCCGATGACAATGGGTATCACTGTTACATATTTATCCATAGCCGTGTAGTTTCGATGGCCACATTGCAATATTTCATGATTTTTTTCAAGTTTTTTTTTCTTTGATTCTGGCATCTCCTGGTACCACGATGTCAATAAATTGTATGTTTCGGTTTTTGACAGCTGTGATATCTGGCGTGTTGTGTTCCAACTGATGATCCATCTGTATTCAAAAGTCCCATAAGATCTTCACCTTCTCATTTTCTATAACTTTTTCCACTTTATATTCCCATGACTTTTTGGATACAGGTAAGTATTATTTTTTGTATAATGATCAGTAGATTAATTTATCAACTTAGTCATGTCTAGCTTTGTAATCAGTTTGTGCGATTTTGCTGTGTTCACATATTAAATGTGAAATAGTTTCGACTTTGTTGTTGCAAAATCAGCAGTATGGATTGTTAGTGGATTTTTGTATCTTTGCTTTCATGTCATTAGTTTGTAGTGCTTGTTCTTCAGCAGCAAGTATTAAACCTTCCGTTTCTTTCTTGATGGTTCCTACCTTAAGCCATGCCCATGTAAAGTTGTCATCACATTTTCCTTCAATGTTTTCAAGTGCTGTCCATGCAAAGCACTTGAAAACATCCATCCAGTTTGATGGATTTGCAATAGTCCTCTGCCCCCTATTTTTCTTGGCACTTCATGGATGTAAAGCGTGGTACATATTCAAAAGTTTGCACGTTTTTCAGTTCAAGTTTTCTAGTTCAGCCAAAGTCCAGTTGATGATTCCAGCTGAGTAGCATATCACTGGAACTGCCCATTATTAATGCCTTTAATTATGTTTCCAGCGTTCAGCTTTGATTTTAATATTTTGCGGACCCTCCTGATGTATTCCTTTTGTGTTGACTCTTTGACATTTCCATTCAAGATGTTATTTGCTTCCTGATCTGATTTAAGTTCAGTGGGGCTTTTGCATACATTTTTAAGTATAGTAGATGGTTTATCTTCCCATGTTGGCTTGAGATTTGGTATCCCAGTTTTGTGTTTCATATTATTATTATTATTATTATTATTATTATTATTATTATTATTATTATTATTATTATTATTACTACTACTACTACTACTACTACTACTACTACTACTACTATAACTTCAGTTTATAGGCTGCTCCTTTCCAATACTCTGAGTTGCTTTTATTAATTATATTAGAAAATCCTAATCACAAGAAGGCTTTGATGTGTTGCAATTCAGGTGGAAAAATCTTCTACCTTCTCAAAATGCTCTCTGAAGACACAAAGTTCTTTTCATAATGTTTAATAGTGCCTAATCTGAGGAGTCCTTGGTACTTTCTGAGCACTGATGATGTTACCCAGTTTGGGTAATGAAACATCTCCAAGAAAACAACCAAGTTCTGAGGATCAAGGACCTCTCAGGTCAACACAGAGCTACAAATATTCTATTTTGTCAGTGACTAATTTATCTTTGGTAGGCTGTTCTAGAGGCAGGAACAAGGGGTCATCAAACAGAAAGTTAAAGCATCGAATCCCTGCTTTCCCTCAGACCTTCAGTTCTTCAGCAAACCCTCTTTACTGGATATAACCAGACAAGCAGATTCAACTCTGAAAAGAAGTTTCATAGATATTTGGTCTCTAAGCCATGCAAGGCATTAAAACTAATGAGCAGCACCTTAATTGTATGTACAAACTGACTAGCAATAGCGTACACCTGTAGCCTGGTGTTAGCTTGGTGAATGTTCTCCTACATGTCCCATGTAGTAATATCTCCTGGTGGTCAATGTATCTAAAAATAGAGATATATACTAGATTTACAGTGTAAAAATAGAAAAAGCTCAATCAGGGGAGAGAAGGTGGGTAGATGTAAGTGGTATAAACCCTATACCCAGAATATATAATATAAAATCTGCATCATTCTGTTTTAAGAGATTAAGGCAGCAGTGAAATCCGGCTGGATCTCTCCGACTCACACAAACCGGTAGGGGGTTTATTTATATATATATTTATTTATATTTATATATATATATATTAATTGACGGTGGAAGGCTCTGCCCACCCACCAGGATGTCATTATGTACCATTTTTTACCCTCTGTGCATGCGCAGAAGAGGCACACGCACGCACATTTCCGAACCGGTAGCGAATGTAAGTGCATTTCACCACTGGATTAAGGGAAGCTAAACTGTATATACTATTTTGACAAATTCTATGGAATAATTAAAATGCATTTTAATAAAAAAAGTTGCCTACTAGAAAAGGAGTAGGAATGCCTTCTGTCAAATTCTCAGACAAAATGTGTCTATTTGTACTTCCTGAACGTGAAAATAATCCATAATGCACTGTACATATGGTGACTAAATTTGCTTGGAAAAAATAAAGGACAAATCTGAAAAAAAAGGACATATCTGAAAGAGGTTCTTATAGACGAAAAAAAAATAATGGTATTGTATTTATAATTTTGTTTCATAAAGGAAAATTATAGAGCAAAACCAAAAGAATATTTACAGAAATCTGCTCATGATGTGGAAAAAAATGTAGGATAAAAGAAATGCTTTTCTGTGATATGGTTCAGATCACCAAAATTTTCCTTGACCCTGTGATTTGTGTGCATGAGACTGAAGGTTACATGCCTTTCTCCTTTCTTTTGCTTAGGATACTAAAGCTTCTTGAAATTTCTGTTATTTTGACTCCCAGCTACTTTCTTGTTGTGACCCAGGCCCAAGTAGGTAGTAGGAAACTCAGTCGGTGTAAAAACAAACAAACTTTATTTGAACAGCTGAAAATTACTTCATTCTCAGTGTAGTTCAACCAAATTAAAGCAAATTCCTCCGAACACAATTCCTCAGTCCTATCACCAACCTTGGTCCAATTAGGCAAACAGCCAAAGGTCTTTCTTGGCAAAAGTTCAGAAGACACCAATACAAATGCAACAAGACAAAGCTATCAACATTGTTTTCCAGCAAAGAGCACAAACCCCATTGTTGGTCTTTTAAGCATTATGGGAGGGGTCAATCATCTCTTGGCCCTACTTCTGAGTCATCCTCTTTGCTTGAGCAGCTCTTGCCTTTTGGCAGCTCTTCTCATGCGTGCATTAGGAACAGGCTCCTCCTGTTCGTCTGCCTCACTACTGTCAGCCTCTGGAGGCTCTGGAGTCCGCACCTCACTCCCTGATGGCCCTGGCCCCACCTCAGCCTCCAACACAGAGCCCTCATCAGGGCCTTCCCCAGCCTCCGGGACTGGCCCACACTCTTCCTCAGCCGCATTGCTATCTGACTCAGTTGCCAGCTCTGCAGGCTGCTGGCGGACCACAACACCTCTCCTTGGTTCTATTGTTTTTTTCTAACTAGCCTGCAATGATCTTTTCTGCATGTGCTCCACCCCTTTTATCAATATTACACATCTTTACAGAATTAGAGATAGAAAATGGAATTTCCTTATTCCACAACTAGGTGAAGAGGTACTGTTACAAACTGTTGTTTAACAATTTTTAATGAAGTGCTTTGCTTACTGTCTTACATAGCAGTTTTATGCATATTAATTTAGAAGTAAATCTCTGTGAGCTAAAGGGGATTACACCTGTATAAGTGTGCATAGAATTTCAACCTTTACTGATACCTATTTTGACACTCTCTCAGATTATACAGTTAAAAATAACATTTGCTTCTTTCTAGAGCAAATTAATCTGTGCATAGCTTGAGACCATTTAAAGATGAAAGCAGTGCAATCTTTATTGTGTGGGTTAAAAAAATTCATTGTAAGGACTAGAGATGTAGAAACTGAGAATACTGCTTAGTTGCAGCTTAGAATTATTTTTTATCAGAAAAATAGAGTGGTCAAAGATGTATATGATACATAGTAACCATTATCTGACTCTAATAATTTATTTTCTCTATCAAATGACTTCTATCATTTGTTCTGGACTCTCACTTTCTAGCCTGAAATGTGTTTTATTCATAGCCAGTAAGTCAAATCATTTTAACTATAATCATACTACTGTGTTTCCCTGAAAATAAGACCCTGTCTTATATTTTTTGAACCCTGAAATAAGTGCTTGACCTTATTGCCATGTGCTCAAAAGCCAGATTGGGCTTAAGTTCAGGGGATGTCTTATTTTGGGGGAAACAAAGTATTACTTGTATAGTTCTTATAGACCACTAAGTGACAGAATAGAATTGATCTATTGCTAACACCACACACACTAAATGGGCCATATACAAATGTGATGAATAAATAAATAAAAAAGCTGATATGCAAAATGTAAAAAAAGGGGGAAAATGTGATGAAATTGATAAAAGAATAAAAATATGTGACAGTTGAATCCAATAACTTGATCAAAAAAATAAAGTTTTATCTCACTATTGCCTTGATGTTGTTCCATGAGACGACTGTGATGGATGACCCGGTGTCAACTTCCATTTCAATTTGTTTGCCATCGATGCCAACCATGGTGAAAATCTTTTCCTCTGGGCTGGCATTGGCTTGGCCGATTTGAACTTGATTAGATTTCGTGCCTTTTCTCTGGGGGCCATTTTGGGTCCTTCTGTGCGAGGGTGGCTGCTGATTGGTCGGCTTCCATTTGGCTCTGTTCTTTTGGTGAGAAGGCTGACTTGCTCGGCACATTCTGGCCAGGTGTCCCTTTCTCTCACACCACCGGCAGACAGAGTCTTTGAATCGGCAATGGTGCCTTTGGTGATTTCCTCTGCAACTAGCGCACTCGTCTTCCTGGTCCCTTCCCGCCTTGTCTGTTTTAAAGACTTCTTCTTCCGATTCCTCTCGCTTTCGAGCTTAGCTTCTTCTCGGTAAATAGGAGTCACGTTTGTCGGTGTTCTTGAAGCGCTTCGTCTCTGAAGCGTTTCTGCAGCTTTTGTCAATAGTTCGTGTGCTCTTGCTTCATCGATCGCGACTTGTAGGGTAAGGTTAGATCTTGACAGAAGCCTTCTCTGTAGCCATATATCCCTCACTCCACAGAAGCGCGTCATCCAAATCTTGGTACTCACAGTGCGTTGCAGCCTTGCACATGTAATTACTGATGAGCTTGCCTTCACACTGCAGCCGCTGGTGGAATTTGTACCGCTGTACAAATTTGGATGGCATAGGGGCATAGTGCGCCCTGAGGGTTTCCTTGAGGATTTGCCAGGGGACGGTTTGGACTGGCGTAGGCTCAGAAAGTGATTCAGTGGTATTGAAGACTGTGGGGCCGCAGTGGCTCAGGAAATAGGCTCTCTTCCAATTGTCTGGGAAACCTTGGAAGTCGTTCACCTCGAGGAAACAGTCAAATCTGGCCATGTACAATCCCCATTTTTCAGTGGCTGGGTTGAATGGAGCCGGCGGCATGTAGGCAGACATTCCGTTGTCTGGTCTTCATTGATTAGTGCCTCTTGGTTAGATTCAGTAGTGACTTGCTCTTCATCGTGCTCTGTGCCAGCCTCAATCCCACCTTCGTCGTCAATGTTAGATCAGGCAATTGAGGAGGCAAGAGACAAGATCGGTGACAACAGCTGTTTAATATAGGGTGAGAATCCAACAACTGGCACTAGGGAAAAGTGCCCCTTATATACCCACCTGGCTGAGGCACCAGCCAATTGGCAACGTGTATTTTCCCGCCAAAAATCCCCTCCAATAGTTCCATACATAACACAATATATTCAAATATATTTTACTTAGTTGCATTTTTTGCCGAAATATTCTTTTTTCATACTTTTTATTCATTTCCTAATATTTCCTTGCTCATTTTATTAAGTCACATCTTCTTTCGTTCTCAAGTTCTAATTTCTCCATTTTTATTCGTATTCATTCCCTTTCATTCTTTTTTTTAACTATTTCAATTTTTATAAGATATAATTATCAAAGTAAAATAAAGATTAAAATAAAATTCACCTTGTCTGTTTATTATATCTATCTGTCTGTCTGTCTAGCTATCTAGTTGTCTATATCTAGCTATCTAACTATCAACAGCCTTTCATCCATCTGTGCCGACAGTCAAATTCCTGGGATACAGAATAGACGAAGTGGGCTAAGGCCAAAGCCATCAGGGAGGCACCCACCCCACAAAATAAAGCAGAATTTCAAGCATTTTTGGGTCTCCTAAACTTCTACATTATATTCCTGAAGCAGAAAGCCACAATAGCAGAATACATAGACTGCTAGCTAAGAAAACACCCTCGGTCTGGGGGAAAGTCAAAGCAGCTGCATTCGCTGGGGTCAAGAAATTATTAACAGAGGACAGTTTATTAATCCAGTACAATAATACCCTTCCACTTGTCCTCATCTGCGATGCCTCCCCCTTTGGAGTGGGCATTGTACTGAGCCATCAGCTGCCCAACGGGCATCTACCACTGCAGAAGCAGTCATCAGAGCCCTCCAAAGGCTATTTTTGACCCATAGGTTACCGGACACACTGGTTTCAGATAATGGGCCCCAGTTCACAGCAACCCTTTTCGAGAGCTACCTGGCAGAGTTGGGAATCCGCCATGCCCCCTTGGCCCTGTACCACCTGGCATCGAATGGATTGGTGAGGTCGATTTGTGAGGTCAATGAAAGAGGCATTGGCATGTCTGGGGCCAGGGGACTGGCAAGAAAGAATAGATGTTTTTTTAACAGCCCAACACAGCACACCTTGCACAGCCATGGGCCTCAGCCCGGCTGAACTATTAATGGGAATGATATTGAGGTGCACATTGGATAGACTGAACCCCAATTACTCCCCGGATGGGTACCAGGGGGGAGAGAAGGTACAAAGGGCATCTGGTGGCTCAACAGACTAAGCAATCTGTTATTAACACAGCTGCTTGCAATTACTGCAAGTTCAAGTCCCACCAGGCCCAAGGTTGACTCAGCCTTCCATCCTTTATAAGGTAGGTAAAATGAGGACCCAGATTGTTGGGGGCAATAAAAGCTGACTTTGTATATAATATACAAATGGATGAAGACTATTGCTTAACACAGTGTAAGCCGCCCTGAGTCTTCGGAGAAGGGCGGGATATAAATTAAAATTTAAAAAAAAAAAAACCAAAGGAATTTCCAATAGGAGCACCTGTGTTTGCAAGAAAATATGCCGAAGGCCCCACATGGGTGGCTGGCACGATAACAGGGATCACAGGCCCAAAGTCCTACACCGTAGACATGGGCAACAGGAAAATAGAAAGAAAACATATTGACCAAATCAGAAGGAGGGTAGAACAACCACCAACAAAGCCAGTCCCTGACTACCAACAAATCTCTCCAACAGCTGACTTAAGCCCGAGGGTACCGAGGACTTACCTGAGGACTTTGGTGTCCAGCACTGTCCTCAACCTCCAATAGTTCCCAATGACGACAAAACCGCAAATAATCCACCAGAGAATGAAGAAACAGCCGCCAATAATCCAAACCAAAAGGGCCCAACAGAAGAGCTGGGAGGAGCCGAAAGTACCTCTGACCAGCATGCCTCCCCAACCAAAACTGAATTGCGCAGGTCCAGCAGACACAGGGAACACCCTGGCTACCTGCGTGATTACGTATGCAAATAAATGCAAATTGCAAGCAAAGTGTTTTCTGGGAGGGGAGGAGTGTTATGTATGGAACTATTGGAGGGGATTTTTGGCAGAAAAATACACATTGCCAATTGGCTGGTGCCTCAGCCAGGTGGGTATATAAGGGGCACTTTTCCCTGGTGCCAGTTGTTGGATTCTCACCCTATATTAAAGAGCTGTTGTCACCGATCTTGTCTCTTGCCTCCTCAATCGCCCGATCTAACATATTGAATTATAAGATATGATATGACCAATACTCTGTTCATAAATTATGTATGTGTATAGGGGGGGGACTAAAAAAATCAATAAAAACTTGTTTTTTTAAAAAATAGTCATACTAGCCGATAAATTTTAACTGATATCAACATGTCTGGAAACTGCCCATGTTGGAAACTTTAATCTAGAAAATACAGATCAAACAAGTCGCAACATTAAGCTATCCTTGAGTGCATCTAATTAAGTGAAATGTACAGTATGGTACGGTATTGCCTAATGCTTTGTAAGCATGTGTAAGAAAAAGTTTTTTTTTAAATTTCTTACTTGCATGCTTAAGTGCTAACATAAGAGGTCTATAAGGGGCGTGCATAAGAGCACAAATGTGCCTACCATTCCTGTCCTACTGTTTCCTTTCATTATATCCAATTTATATAGTTATTACATGCTTATACACATATATATGCTTATATGTTATATAGTTGCTTCATGCTTATGCTTATGTATGCTGTT
Organism: Ahaetulla prasina; assembly: GCF_028640845.1. Classification (NCBI taxonomy): domain Eukaryota; kingdom Metazoa; phylum Chordata; class Lepidosauria; order Squamata; family Colubridae; genus Ahaetulla; species Ahaetulla prasina. The sequence continues at coordinate 159,195,819 of NC_080541.1, forward strand.
ATGACAAATAAAATAAATAAAAAAATAAATAAAAATAAAAACTGAAAACTCTAAATTCAGCTTCCCACTTTATGGTGACTGAGATTACATTTCAAGCTGAGGAATGAACTGCTTTTTATAGCCTGCTTGGGATGACCGATTCACTCATCAGAGATATACAGTAGTTTCAGATTTGCTGGATTTTCATCATTCGCTATAAATATGGGCTGGAAGGAGAGGACAACCAAAGATGATAAGTATGAAATAATTTAAAACCAAATGTTATATTGTATGGTCCATGGTATATATCTAGTAGAAGAGTTGGATTCAGTTCAAGGATGAAATCTACATACCTTCCCTACCGGTTTGGAAGTGCACGCGCCGGGTGCACGCTGACCCTCTGCGCATTCACAAACCCTTCTACACATGCGCGGAGGGTAATAAACAGGTTACTTCCTGGTTAAAACTGGGCGGATCCTCGAGCTGCCATCGCTACCGGTTCTCTAAGCCACTGGCTGTCATCACTACCAGCTCGGCCGAACTGGTCCGAACTGAGAGCATTTCACCCCTGATTCAGTTGTATCCTACATTGAACTGAACTGATTCAGAAGATAAATGGGCTGAATGAAGGCATCCCAGAAGGAGTAAGAAGTAAGGGTTATCATTTTGATACATCCTCATTTTCAAGGCAAGACTAATGATAATCTAACCAAGGAAACTTTGCCTTTGTGCTTTTAAAAGTAAACAGGACAACTCATATCCAGTCTCATAAAAACCATTAGAGATTCAAAACTGTTGGGGGGGGAGGAACCACAGAGAATTCTCTGGCAATTTTGTTTAAAATAATTCAATCTTTTCTGTTTAATATGGGAAACTGGATAGAAAGGAGACAAAGGCATAAAGGTGTGACAGTATGAGCTTCAATTCACTATATACATTGTATTATAAGATATATCCTGGTGCCCACCTATTAACCTAATTCCCATAATCCATAGCTGGTATGGCTGAAGGAATTCTGGAAGTGGCAATCCTAAAATGTGTAAAGGAGACTACATTAGGGAATGTTGCCTTACAAGATGCATTAGAAGAACCTCAAATAGAGTAGAATGCCATGTAATAAATTACAGAGAGAATGTATTAGTTTAAAAAAAAACACTGCGGGAAACCTAGAGCTGCTTTGAAGACCAGTTAAACTTTATTTTAAGTTTAAGGAAAGTAATTAAGTGCCACATGGATGATATTTCGTTGGGTTTTTTTTTTCCTTTAAGGTTTTGCCCTAATTTAAATTTATAAAATGCAGACACTCTTCCAAATATTTTAACACAATTCACTTGGATGGTAGGCAGTGTACTTTCTTTATACTTGTTTCTTGATAATTAATACACTTTCACTCTAAATGATGTACAGCATTAGCAGCAGGTCAGTGGTGAAACAGGTGTGCCTGTCTGTTGCTAAGAAACAATAATGTTGGATATTCTCACTCCTAGTCAAAACAGCTACATTTTTATTTTAAAAAAATCCATGAAATTGCATTATTCTAAATGTCCCACTGAGGGAACCGTTTGTCATTCAACTTGACTTTGTTGGAGAGGTGAACTCCGAATAATATGTTCTTGTTGAAAACCAGATATAATTTTTCATAATTTTAATGACTGACAAAAAAATGACATTTGATTCTATTAGTGTGACAATGAAATTGATTCATCAAAATATTCTGTGCATTGATTGCTTAGCTATTGTCAAAACTAATACCTGGGTGAAATTAAAATATTACATTTTCACATGGCAAAAGGGATTTTAAAAAAAGCTACCTCAAATTTCTGTGGGGATCAGATTTCATCAAAATAGGTTCTGCTCCATAGTTTTACAAGTACAGCTTTTGCTGTTTCTTTGTTCTGTGATACCATTATGAGAAACATACATGGTTTATTTATTTATTAAATTTATATGCCTCTCACCAATAAGAAAAGTCTGGCTGTCTTGAACAGAAAGTTTGTGATTTTTTAAGCAATGTTCTCACATCAACAAAGCTGTGGTGGAAATTGATGAGTTTAGCATACAGAACAACACAGTATCATGAATCTACACCAAATGAGAGAAGTGGAGTCAGCTAAGTTCTGTTATTGCTCTGGTCCAATAAATGGCACAGATAGATTCAATGTGTCTGTTAAAGATACAAAAAGAACACTGGAAACTGAACCGAAGATGAAAATATTTTAACAAATATTGTTTTGGAAATTTATAATTATATACTTTTGAGAGTGCTTTGAGTGAAATGAATCCATATATTTTAACGGTACTCTTCTTTAAAATTGGGAAGCTAGCACATGGATAGAACTTTTCTTTATTAATGCAAATGGTAAAATGAATTAGATTCATATTGATTGGCACGTGTCAGTGTGATATTAGAAGGAAGGTGGGGGCTGATAAATGGCAATGAGTCATAATAGAAGTGGTCAAATTGATACATGGGATTTTAGAGAACTCTGGAAGTGATCATCCGATCTCTGCAGAAGCATGCTATGCTGGGAAAAACACATAAATACTACTCAATATGACACAATAGCTGAACAATAGAAGCTGGAGACAAAATACTGTGATGGCTTCTTGCTTTTTTACATGTGTTTTCTTTCTACTCCTCCAGCCACTTCTCAAATTCTTCCCCTCTGCCGTTGTTCAGCATATAGTTGGTATGGAATTCATTTTATCATACATTTTATGTTACAGGGCATACAATGTCTTAATTAACTTTCTGCGGTGAACAAAAGGGGGCTCAAGGAATGAACCTTTACAATAAAACTATACTTTGCTCATTGCAGTCCTATATTTCGCATTCTTAGACCCAATAACCAAGAAGTGATCCTCAGAGATAAACACAATACTGTTTTATGAAAAGTGCTTCATACAGCAAGAACACAGAATTCTGTTCTATTTCCCCCAGCACAGCTTTTCTATCTTCCTTTTCCAGAAAATGTTTTTAACATTTACTGGGTACTCAATGAGCATGATCCTCAATCAACTGAAGGGATATTCCTTGGCATTTTACAACGTTTTTGTATCATGCTACATTTATTGGCATTCCTATCTAGGTTATCTTTGCTATTAGAGGCATAGAAATCAGGCTTTTTGATCATCATCATGACGTGTGGGCGTATATTTCTTGAGGCTGCAGACATTTCCAGCTGTTGCTCCTTGGGTATAAAAGAAATGTATACACTTTTCTCATATTTAATATGTTTATCAATAGAAAAATACAAAGAGTCCAAGACATCCACAATTAAATGAGCACTTGGCTTAGCCTGTGATGACCTTTGTGGAGTGAACTTATGTAGCATCATCTGTGGTCTGAAAGTAATGACAACTGCAGAGTTTTATGCCATGTTCTTATTGTAAGTGAGAATACAATTGACTCATATCTAGACTGCAGAAATCCAAATAGCCAGTCAATCAGTGGTCCTTGACCTTTTGGGCTCTACGGACCAGTGGCAGCTGCAGTGGGAGGGGGAAGGGATGTTTTCAAGTGCGCAACCTAATCTTATGCACTCACTTGTCACTTTTGTGACCCAATTCTCAATGGTCCATGGACTGGTACCTGAGGGTTGAGGGCCCCTGAAGTAGAAGATAGCAAAGAATAGTAGAAAATACTAAGTCTTTGCTGTCATCTTGGTATCACACGTGTTTCTGCAATCTGTTCATCGTAACATATAGGCAAGATTTTTTTCCCCATACTTTTAGCTTTAGCCTAATAATTAACCTTAGGGGAAGGACAAGAACTAATGCCTTCGGCCACTGTCATAAGATTATGGAGTAAATTACTACAGTCTGATTTATAGCCTACAACAGGAACTACCCGGTGAGGCTGAACGTGAGGCATTTCACACCAAATCAGAGCTTGGGCTACTATTGGTGAGCAGATATGCACATTAGTATTGTTATAATACAATTCCTTTCCCATGCATCCATTTTTTATTCCAGTTATACAGTGAAAATACAGGGAATCAAAACCCAACCAAATCAAAAAATGGTATTTCTGCTCTGAGTGATAGTTTTATATATGCAGGCAGGCAAATATTTTTTAGCTATTACATTATATTCCTCTCAATTTCCACACAATATGAGTCTTTTTTAATTCAATCTTCAGCATTGTCTGTCACTAAGTTATTCTTGAATGGGAAAATCCCTATTTCCTTCCTATTTTTTTACAAAATTACAACCACCCCAAAGCTACCATGAGATAGAAGTTCAGAGGAATGAGACTGAGAATTGTACTAATTTTGGGTTTTACTTTCAACAATGGCCAAATGGCTAATACTTTCTAATACCAGACAAGTAAGACAAACAATTTGATTCCAAACAATAGGAATTTTAACATAGATTTTATAATGTATAGCAATTCTTTATTGCAAGCATTCAGAAAAATAATAACGCTGTTTCTATAAATTGTAAAACAACATGATCTGCATTAGACAGATACTTAAAAAGTCACAGTCACGCAAAAGGAGATAATGGTCCCCAGGTTCAGCCCCTCTCCCTCTCTCCCTCCCTCTCCCCCTCTGTGTGTGTGTGTGTGTATGTTATATCACTTCTATTTGGCTAAGCAAATGTTCAGACTTCTACTTTTTGAGAAAATCTAGGCAACTGCCATAAATGCTCTAAGCATTTTGCCTTTGTTAACACATCCAGCCAGTAAAGCAACTACAGTTCCATTCTATATGAAAATAGACTTCTGTACATTGATGAATTCTTACAATAATAGAGAAAAGATTGCAGAATCCAATTCTTGCTCATTAGGAAAATCTGCCTTCTAACAAGGCAAGACAAATATTCAACTAGGGTAGGGAAGATAGTGGACTCTCTCCTTATAAATTATTGGTGTTTGTTATCTTTGTGGTTATTTCCCCCCCCCCCAGCTGAGACTAATCCTGCCAGTTGACTTTTTGAAATGCCACAGATGGTAGTGATTGAAGACGCAGGAGCTAAAGGTGGAGAAAGTGTCTCTAACTGCACTTTATCAACTAATGAGAGATTGTTACCTAGGAGTACATTCGTGAATGCAAGCTATGTGCTATATTCTGCAGCATAAAGGGTGTGCCAATTTGCTGCACTCCTTGGTGAGTGGCTGCATTTTGTAATCATGGCCATTGTGAGCCAGTTCAGTAATAAATCTCCAGCAAAATGATTCCAACTCTTCTTTTAAGAAAAAAGGAGGGTCTATACCGGTTGCAGCTTATTTGATAGGGAGTCAACGGGTACATCCACAACTTTGTCAAAATGAAACAACATTTTATTCTGACTACATTTTGGACAACATCCAGCATAAATTTTAACAGCGCATATATATAGTACGAGTGGCTATAATAAATTATCCCCACTCTGCCACATGATCTGTGTGGACAAAATTCCCCCACAAAGAGAACTGGGAACAGGTTGATTTCAGGCTTATGCTTCCTTTCTTATCCATCTTCTTCACTCTCACCACATTTAAACAGAACTTTTCTCAATTTAAAAATAAATACATATATGTAAGCCTGAAATCTACATATATCAGTACTACTCTTCATATTGGCAGATTCCATTAGTACCAAGTGATATTTCTCTGCCATCACAAAAACCAGTTTGGTAAATTCTGTCTACAAATATACAGAATTGTACTTTCAAAGGAAACCACCAATAAGCGTGGGTACCTGTATATTTGATTTCAAGGTGCATCTAGACTATCAATAGACCACAGATGTCTTGTTATAGTATCATTTTTTACAGGGGTGAAATACAACAGGTTCTGACAGGTTCTGGAGAACCGGTAGCGGAAATTTTGAGTAGTTTGGAGAACCAGCAAATACCGCCTCTAGCTGGCCCCAGAGTGGGGTGGGAAGGGAGATTTTGCAGTCTCTTTCCCTTGGAGTGGAGTGGGAATGGAGATTTTGCAGTATTCTTTCCCTGCCACGCCCACAAGCCACACCACACCATGCCCACCAAGCCACTCCCACAGAACCGGTAGTAAAAAAAATTTGGATTTCACCATTGATTTTTTGGCCTTTTAGGTAGATCAAGTGTAGTATCTGTTTTTATCATTTTAATCACAGTCGAGTGACTTTGAGTTATCAACTTTGCCTGATCATCATGATTTTTGACAGTAATTTAAGAGAGTTGGGTTGGGAGTGACGCATGGATTCCCCATTCCAATCTAAAAAAGAATTAGAGTTATGGTGACTGGCAAAAAAAGAGTTGTATATTTGAAAAGCAATGTTAATTACAGCTGTTTTAAGTTTGCTTATTAGGGTTTTACAGATCCAGTTCAAATTAACAGAGGGTCTGATTTTGATTTACATATCTGTACTGACATTTCAGGTTAGATGAGTTTTGACTTCCAAATCAAGTCAGCAAGCATTTAAATATGAACTAAAACCACCTGAAATATCCAAGCCATCTGAAATATCCAAAGTTTGAATTGAAGATTAATGCTTCTATTTGGAAAGTCAATTTGTGTGAAAAAAGTAATCTCCATATTACTTTTGACATGCTCTATATCACCCTTGCCATGCACATCACCCATGGCCTTAGTTATGTTGACCTCAGTAAACCCCAAAGCACAAAATAAAGAACTGCTTAAGCATTTCAGCCAAGTTTGACATCTTGGCTGAAACTGATAGGGAACTGGCAAATATCAATAACTCAGTCGAAACCATTAGAAATCCCCCCAGGATATGGAAATTCTTTACTCAAACTTATCAGCGAAGCTCAACACCAGGGCACACAAAGAGGATAAAATTGACCAAAGATGGCAGTCCATTCAAGTTAACATTCCTTCAGGATATCTTTTAATAACCAAAAGAATCCTTTCTCTGTCTAACTATTAAACAGGAAGCCAATTGATATCGCAAATAAGTGGAAAATCCCACACAAGCTCAGAAGGGTAACCTAACCACCAAGTGCCCCCTTTTGGATATCCAGCTAATTGCAGTTTCCAATAATTCCCGATGAGCGAGCTCTGTTCCTCGGAAGAACAAAAGAAAGATATGAAGTTAAACACTTTAGAAATGTATCTTTGTTGCAACCTTCAATTGCTATACTTTAGAATAGAATAGAATTATTTATTGGCCAACTGTGATTGGACACACAAAGAATTTGTCTTTGGTGCATATGCTCTTGGTGTACATAAAGAAAAATAAAATACATTCATCAAGAATCATAAGTTGCAACACTTAGTGATAGTCATAGGTTACTAATAAGCAATCAAATCATACTAGGAAACAAATAAAACAATATAAATGGTAAAGATACAAGCAACATGGTTATAGTCATAAGTGGGAAGAAATAGGTAATAGGAAGGATGAGAATAATAATAGTAATACAATCTTAGTAAGTAATTTGACAGTGTTGTGGGAATTATTTGTGTCAGGCCTGGAAGTCATCTTGCACTGGGCCTTCAGGCCTACCACATTTACTACTGTGCGAAACTGAGAGGGGGGATTGTATGGAACATGGGATATATATAGTCATAGTAACATACCTTTCTCAGAGAGTCAAGGACATCTTGCCCCGTACCTGGAGGGATGGAACTGGGAGGCCAGTTGGGATGGAGCTTTGATTGGACCATGTGATGGACATGTGGGTGCTGGGCAGGGACTTGGACTTTCCTTTGGGTTGGGAAAACCTGAAAGCTTTCAGATTCGGGTTTTCCCAGATGTGCCAATATGACATCTCTAATAAAATGGAACTTTGAGGAACTTCAAGCCTTGGAGTCTTCTTTTGTTGGGGGTTATACTTGGAACCCTGACACCTTGTGTCTAGTTGTTCTGGTGTGCAGTGCCCTATAGCGTAGTTTTGAGGGTAGAAGTTGAAACAATTTATGTCCAGGATGTGAGGGGTCTGTAGATATTTTCACAGTCCTCTTTTTGACTTGTGCAGTATACAGTATATATGTTATGCTATCAAATAAAATGTTGCCTCTGCTCCAAGCAACATGCCCGGTGTGTTCTATGGAGGACCAAGAACTTTCTTCTCACAACTTCTATTAAAGTTTAATTTAAAACTAAGTGGTTTCTTTTTCCTCTAGTGGGACCGGTCTATCAGGGCAACCAGGGTCTACCCAATTATGGGACGGAGCATACTGCTTCCATTATTCACCTTTCAACCCCAACCCAGGGGCCATCGCAGGAAATCACTTTCGTGACAAACTATTTTTGTGTTAAATTTATGTTTTACCAACAAAGAAAAAAGAAATTCAATTAAAACACATTTCCAAATCTAAATATCACTTTAATCCTTTATTTATTACTGGAGTCATAGAGTTTCCCTGAAATAGAAAGAGTCTTAACAGTGTGGGCACCTTTTATAAATCTGAAATACAGTTACCTACTGCATGTTGCTTTAAATAGATATAACTCCATGGCTTAGGGCCTGGGTACTTACGGGACCGCCTGCTGTTACCGCATGCCTCCCACCGACCCGTACACTCTCACAGAGAGGGACTTCTCAGGGCGCCGTCCGCCAAGCAATGTCGGCTGGCGGCCCCCAGGGGAAGGTCCTTCTCTGTGGGGGCTCCCACACTCTGGAACAAGCTTCCCCCGGGTTTATGCCAAATACCTGACCTTCGGACCTTCCGTCGCGAACTGAAGACACATCTTTTCACTCGCGCGGGGCTGGCTTAAATTTTATCGATTTTAAATTTTCTATTAATAATTTTAAATGGGGTTTTAGTTTATTATATATTTTAAACTTTTTAGGTCAATTATAAAATAAGTTTTTTAATTTGCATTTAATTTGCATTTTAAATTGTACATTGTATTGCCTGTTTTTTACTGTTGCCTGTACACCGCCCTGAGTCCTTCGGGAGAAGGGCGGTATAAAAATCAAATAAATAATAATAATTAAAAAATAACAAAAATGCAATATATTTTTAAAATCTTTGTAAAACAGGCATACAAATCATTGACCCAATTATTTAAATGCATATTGGAAAGCTTCACCAAAAGATTGCAAAACATTATTCTTGTTAGAATCCATATTTGTTGACTGATCATTTTCCCTGTGCTTTTAAGAATATACTATGTATTTATAATAGTTAATCCTGCAAATGCATGTGTCTTGTACTAAACAAAAGTGAATTCTTTCTAATAATAAATTTAAGCATTCATGCAGGCAGTTTAGAGCCAGCAGTTTAATCATAATTAAATGCTATGCACCCATAAATTTAGTTAAGTAGATATATTTGCTTCTATGAATTAGAGACATATTGTATCCCAAAAAGTATATAACACATGAATTCATTATAACAAATACTGAGCTCAAATCATATTAGAGATCCCAAATACATGTGGCTTAACATGTGACTGCTTTACCTAAGTATTAGCTTTACCCAAAATTCATCTGCAACTCTATGAAATATTTAGAGAGAATTACAAAATATGAAATCCAACTATAACTACAAGCTATTATTAAGATATTAATCATCTGCAGAGTTAGTTGACTGGTCAGTTGGAAGAGGTGGTCTGAATTGATGAATAGACATTTTAATTAGTTGAGCTGCCACAAAGTGCACAGTTGTTTCTTTGGGAAGGGGTTGTTTTGAGTTTAATGTATTATTTAGGAAGAGGACACATCAAAGGCAGCTTTTCTTCCTAACAAAGAATGACCAAAACAGAATGCAGATAAGCCCAAACATGAAAGCTGGCAACATTTGGGCACTGAATCACAGCAATACATTCAGAAGATAACTTTAAATCTTCCCGTACTGATTTAAAAAGCGTACCCATGGGTATGCTTTCAGATAATATCAGAACAAGGAATCCTTGGTGCTCTATGAACTTGTTTGTTTTCTTGCAGAGGTTCCATTAACCCAACTAGGAAATATCATCAGTGCCAGTGATCAATCACTAGTACTGTTGATGTTACCTAGTTTGGGTAATGAAATATCTGGAAGAAAACAACCAAGCTCAGAGACCACCAAGGACCCCTCATTTTAACCCTGAGTTACAAACATTCTCATTTATTGGTATCATGTCAGAATAACTAGATATGTTGACATCCTACAGGTAGCACACCTAGCCAGTTGGCTGATATCAGGATTGTACCAAGAACCTCAGACTTTTAGTAACCCTTGCAGGAAGTAAATATATATTCACCTAATCCTATATATTTCAGAAAAAGACAGTGTTGTGTCCGGGCAAGAAAATAACATGAATAAACACATACAAGAATCAGGAGTCCTGCTTTAGTGAATATTTATTTTTACAGCTATTTTACTTGTAAACAGGCTTTATTCAAATAAGTCAGATATGCGTCAGAAGTTTCTTACCCATGTCAGAAAGCTAGAGATTTATTTATTTATTTATTGCATTGGGGGAGTGGGATCAATGTCAAAAATAGTCCATCTACAAAGATATGTTTGGTAACACCCTTCCCTCATTGCCCCAGAGAAATAGACATGCAGATGTGTTGTTTGGACATGAATATTTTCAGTTCATAAAATTTAATTACTTGTTTTAATTGTATAAAGCAGTGGCACGCAATCAACCTTAAATATCAGCATCATAATGATCCGCCTTGTAGTTCAAATAGTCCAAAATTGTCCTGTGCTAACTCAGGAGATAAATGACCAGCCCTGGAACTCTTAAAATATTAGTTAGATAGCTACAAATTAATAGACTAGAATAGAATATAAATTTTTATTGGCCAAGTGTGATTGGACACACAAGGAATTTGTCTTTGGTGTATAAGCTCTCAGTGTACATAAAAGAAAAGATACGTTCATCAAGAATTCTAAGGTACAACACTTAATGATAGTCACAGGGTACAAATAAGCAATCAGGAACAATCAATATCAATATAAATCATAAGGATACAAGCAACAAAGTTACAATCATACAGTCATAAATGGAAGGAGATGGGTGATAGGAATGGTGAGAAGATTAATAGTAGTGCAGACTTAGTAAATAGTTTGACAGTGTTGAGGGAATTATTTGTTTAGCAGAGTGATGGCATTCAGGAAGAAATTGTTCTTGCGTCTAGTTGTTCTGGTGTGCAGTGCTCTATAGCGTCGTTTTGAGGGTAGGAGTTAAAACAGTTTATGTCCAGGATGTGAGGGGTCTGTGAATATTTTCACAATCCTCTTTGACTCATGCAGTATATAGCTCCTCAATGGAAGGCAGGTTCGTAGCAATTGTTTTTTCTGCAGTTCTAATTTTCCTCTGAAGTCTGTGTCTGTCTTGTTGGGTTGCAGAACCGAACCAGACAGTTACAGAGGTGCAAATGACAGACTCAATAATTCCTCTGTAGAACTGAATCAGCAGCTCCTTGGACAGTTTGAGCTTACTGAGTTGGCGCAGAAAAAACATTCTTTGTTGTCCTTTTTTGACGATGTTTTTGATGTTAACTGTCCATTTTAGATCTTGCAATATGGTAGAACCTAGAAATTTGAAGGTCTCTACTGTTGATACTGTGTTGTCTAGTATTGTAAGAGGTGGAAGTATGGAAGAGTTTCTCCTAAAGTCTATCACTATTTCTTCGGTTTTGAGTGTGTTCAGTTCCAGATTCTTCCGGTCACACCACGAGGCTAGCTGATGAGACCAATCACTGTGTGTCATCTGCGAACTTTAGTAGTTTAACAGATGGATCATTACAGATGCAGTCATTGGTATACAGAGAGAAGAGAAGTGGGGAGAACACACAGCCTTCAGGGGCTCCTGTGCTAATTGAACGGGTATCTGATGTGATTCTGCTTAGCATCACCTGCTGCTTCCTGTTTGTTAGGAAGCTTATGATCCACTTACAAGTGTGTACATATAGCTGGTTTAGTTTAGAAGACTGTCTGGAATGATGGTATTGAATGCTGAACTAAAGTCTACAAAGAGGACCCTTGCATAGGTCTTTGGAGATTCAAGAAGTTGTAGGATGTAGTGAAGAGCCATATTAACAGCATCATCTGTTGATCTATTTGCTTGGTATGCAAATTGCAAGGGGTCTAATAGTGTATCCGTGATGGTTTTCAAGTGGGACAGCACTAGCCTTTCAAAGGTTTTCATGACTACAGATGTTAGAGCAACTGGTCTGTAGTCATTCAGTAGGACCAGAAGCAGACCGCAGCTGCATCATTAGCCATTTCAAACCCCTCCAATCCATACATGCATCAGACTGACACCCACTATGAAGATGTAGCATGACCACAAACATGAAGCCAGACAGCAGCAATGTAGCTCACCAGCTCAAATCCCCCTGCAACACAGACTAATCTGAGCACAACCAAGCCCCCACCCAAACAGGACACATCCCCAGCCAATCAGAGCACAAAAAAACCCCATCCAATCAGAGCACAGCCAAGCTCCCTCCCAATCAGTTGAAACCCCACTAGCAGTTAAAAGGAAGAAACAGCTGCGATCACACATTGCTCCTAGAAGCACGAATCTGAAGCCTGAAGATGATGAATGAGACTTTGTCGAAACATTGCCAAGACACTTCCTCAGAATATACACACACACACACACACACACACACACACACACACACACACACACATACAAACATACCCACACACAGACACACACACACACACACACACATACACACACAGATATATATATATATATATATAAATTCCACCAAAATGTTAAGGGCTAGGAAGGAATTTGCCTTCCTGGTGAATGAACTTAAAAAACATCAGATTGAATATAGATGGGATATTCCAACTGGTATAATAGTATATTATGCAGGGAAAGTACATCGTTTCAATACGGTTGGAAAAGCAAGAGAATTTTATGTTGAGGTATTAAAAGTTGGAAGTCTTCCCCCATTGGAAGCTAGAAGAAGGGAGGCTGAAGTGAAGGAAAGAGAAGTGAAGCAGGTACAAGAACAGATTGTGATGGAAGAAGATTTATTACAAGTGTTGGAAATACCTACGACGGGTTTAGATTCAAAAGAACAAAGGCTGACAAGAGCTGCTGCTAAACGCAAGATGAAGGCACAACAACAACTGGCAACTACTACAACGGAAACAGTGGGAGGAGCAAGGCCCAAAGTAAAATGTGATCTGCGGCTGGTGTTCCAAAAGTTTCCTTCGGCCGATAATGGCAATTAAACTATTATCTTGGAATGTTAATGGCCTGAACTCACCGCAGAAGAGAAGGAAAGTATTTCATTATTTGAAACAATTTAAAAATGACATTACCTGTTTACAAGAAACACATATTAGATCTTGCTAAATGTTGGAGATGTGATTGTGAAGATGCTACTTATTACCATTTGGATTAAAGTATGGTGGATCATGCAGAATATTTTGAAAAGAAGATTAAGTTTACTCGCAGTTCTTTCTACTAGGAATAATTATGGACTATACAGCTATAGAGACTAAATTGATTTTGAACTTAATAACAGTCGCAAGACTTTTGATTGCTCAGTATTGGAAGAAAGAAGAATTACCTACAATCAAGAATGGACACTCAAAGTATCAAATCTGGCAGAGATGACAAAATCTCCGCTTACTTGAAAGACTATACACTAGAAAATATATTTTAGAATGGAAAATGTGGATTGATTATATTTAAAATAAGTATCAGATAAAAAAATATCGAATAGCATATGAGTAAATTTAGGAAATATTTTGTATTAGATATATTTTTGAAGGAGAGGGAATTGAGAGTGTGACTAAGTGTGGTGTGACTAGAGATTATAATTTAGGAATTATTTTGGATTATGATTGTTAGTTTTGATACCCTGCATTTTGTTCTGGGAAGTCGGGGTGGGGGTGGGGGTAAGGGGAGGGAATTGGGGGTTTGGTAGAGAAGGAGTGATGGTTAATGTACAGGGATTATTGAAGAAATATAATTAATGTAGGGTCGGGTCTGCATAGTTACCATTTTAGAACGTTGAGGAGGGAGAAAAGAGAGAGTAGGAGGTAGGAAAGAGGAAAAGAGGAAGGAAGAGGGATAGTAGAGGGAGAAGGAAGGTGTAGGGTGGAGGGGAGCGGATGTAGATAAGAGAAGGAGAGGAAGGTTTGGAAAGTAAAAGAAGGTAGAAGAGGGAAGAGTGTTAAAAAGGGTGGTGGTGACTGGGCAAGCCCGACTAATTGTATATAACTGTACATTGGATGAATTATTTGATATGATTGTAAAAATAAAACTTTTTATAAAAAAAAAAAAATCTACAAAGAGGATCCTTGCATAGGTCTTTGGAGATTCAAGATGTTGTAGGATGTAGTGAAGAGCCATATTAACAGCATCATCTGTTGATCTATTTGCTTGGTATGCAAATTTCAAGGGGTCTAATAGTGTATCCGTGATGGTTTTCAAGTGGGACAGCACTAGCCTTTCAAAGGTTTTCATGACTACAGATGTTAGAGCAACTGGTCTGTAGTCATTCAGTTCCTTGATGGTGGGCTTCTTCGGCACAGAGTGTTTTATATATGTATATATATATAAATTATTCTCTGATTATTCTGTTGTTAAAGTGTTCATTTTTGGCGATAGTTCTTGTCTTTTTAAAGTCAATATCTTCATGCTGTTTGGGTGTTTTTCTATCTCGATGGCTTCTCTGTTTATTCTGTTGTTAAAGTGTCCAGTTTTGGCAATAGTTCTGATAGATATTGACTTTAAAAAAACCAAAACTATCGCCAAAGCTGAACACTTTAACAACAGAATAATCGGAGAAGCCATCGAGATAGAAAAACGCCCACACAGCATGAATAAACACAATGATATCTCCCGCCTACCCGCCATTTGGAAACCCGCCCTTTTTGACAACGAGTCCCTAACACGAGGAATGACACCAGACCCACACTCACGAGATCCACACAGGATGTCACCACCACACATCCACCCAGAAAGCAGACTCAAACCCACACTAACGATGAAGCACGACCAAGGACCAGAAGCAGACCGCAGCTGCATCATTAGCCATTTCAAACCCCTCCAATCCATACATCAGACTGACACCCACTATGAAGATGTAGCACGACCACAAACATGAAGCCAGACAGCAGCAATGCAGCTCACCAGCTTGAATCCCCCTGCAACTCAGACTAATCTGAGCACAACCAAGCCCCCACCCAAACAGGACACACCCCCAGCCAATCAGAGCCCAAAAAAACCCCAGCCAATCAGAGCACAGCCAAGCTCCCTCCCAATCAGTTCAAACCCCCACTAGCAGTTAAAAGGAAGAAACAGCTGCGATCTCACATTGCTCCTAGAAGCACGAATCTGAAGCCTGAAGATGACGAATGAGACTTTGTCGAAACATTGCCAAGACACTTCCAATTTTACGCGGGAGAAAACCTGAATAACCAAAGACCTACATACAAACACCTGCAAAAACCTCAGAATATATATATACACACATACACACACAGATACACACACAGAAATTATATATATATAATTTTTTAACATAAACGAACATTAAAATCTCATCAATCCAATCAATCCAATTACAGTGTGTTGGTGGGGTGTTAACATATCTTCTTGTGCAATTTCAAAACAAATGTTTCTTTCATTCATCTGTCTTACATTGTCCAAGTCTCTTACTCAATTAATTTTTAATTAAACAATGGTAATTTATCTAGTAACATTATTCATTCCATTCTCCTAAATTAGTTTAATTCAGATTACTTCTCTTGACCTTAATCTTTTCCAACTCTTTTCTAGCATATCTTTCCTTCTAACCAGTAGTAGAATAAGTCCCATATTTTGTAATATTGTTTATCTTCTTGTTCTCTAATTTCAAATATTAATTTACTTATCTCTGCACATTCCATCATCTTCCTAATAATTTCGTCTTGCAAAGGTAATTTCTCATTTTTCCAATTTTTAGCAAACACAATCCTAGTTGCTGTAATAATATTCACAATCAAATATTTTAAATCTCTAATAGTAGAGTGTTTGAATCAAGAAGGAACATAGCACATCTCTAGTGATTTATTCGGGTGAAGAAGTTGTAAAGTTTATCACTGAATGATTTGCCCTGATAGACAATGGAGCTCAACACATGTTATTTCTAGCAGGATTTACAGGGATCTAGCAGCTCACAGTCCTAGAATGTCTGCAGAATCTGCCTGGGATGTTATCTTCTTAAGAAGTCACTTTTTTTTTGCAGATATGTCAGATTATTTTTATCTGCAGTCAGCACTGATACTATTCTTTGACAGCAATGTTTAATGAACAGGGGCATCATAATTCTCCTTTTGAATGGAGAAGCTTGTCCTTCTTATTCAAGCTTAGATCTCTCTTCTCTATGCAGGACCTCCTTGCTGAAAAATGCCAAGGTGTCTCATTGATTGACACAAATCCCTACTTCATTGCAGGTGAACGATGGCTAGATACTGTTTAATTCCATACTCAAAACAAGGCCTGTTTCTGCTGGTCATCCTTCTTCTATTCTTCTCAAATATATTGACTTTCTCCATGCCCAAATCTCTGCTTGTGTTTCTTAAACCTCTGCTTCACTTTGTCTCATCTGTTTCTACATGCTCATTTTTCCTTTGTTATTTCTTAGGTCCTTTGTTTTCAGTGTCTCTGTCATACATGATGGATACAACCAATCACAATTAAGAAGATAAAAACTTCAAAACCATTCTGTGAATCCAGCACTGTCCCTGGGTCATGTGACCACCATTTCTAACCTTCCAAGACAGCTTCTGTCTTGGAGGAATGAAGGAATGGAGGAAATCAATGGAGGAAGCCAGATTTCTTTAACAACCACACAACACACTTCACAACTGCAGTGATTCGCTTAACCACTGTGACAAAAAGGTTGTAAAATGGGACAAGTTTCACTTCATAATTGCCTTGCAAAGCAATGGAAATTATGGACTCAAGGATGGTAAGTCGAGGATTACTCAATATTCAAATATACATAATTAAGGATTTTTTTAAAATTTTGAACAAAATTTATTCTGAAAAAGGGGAAAACGTTATTGATACAGCTATCAAACGTGGATCTGATGTGAATAAAATTATACTTTGCTGTAAGATGCTGTAAGCATTCTTTTTTTGTTGTATGAACGTTTCACTGATCCCATTTTTATTTTCTAATGTTTCACAATAATGAACTCAGCAGTCAACAAGAAGAAATTAATATGTTACTTATTTATTACATTAATATTAGTAGAAAAATGAACAATAAACCAACAGCATTAATTACCATGTAAAACTGTTGAGTGATTTTTCTAATTTCTTCAATAGCTTTCCAGCAGAAATACAGAATTATAGTTAGCTAGTCATTATATATCATCTCAAGATAATAAAAGTATCTATACATACACCAAAGTGATCTTTTAGCTTTTTGCTTTTGTGCTTTTTCCTCTAATCTTCTTTCTATCCTCTTTTCCTCCTCCTTTTTCGATTTTTTTTTTTTTTTGCATTTTTAAAATGCAGCATAGAAAGGCATTTTTATGAATCATCCAAACACCTCAACATTGTGTCTAAGTGAAAGTAATTTATTTATTTAGAAAATTTATATATTTCTAAAGTTAGAAAGTAATAGGACCACTTTAACTTTCCTCTGTAGTTTAACTAGTTTAAATGCAGAAATGCCTTTATAAATGGTTTGTTTGTGACTAAAACCTAAATAATTCATATTCTGAACAGTTAATATTGTCACATGGTTGGATTGGTAATAACTTGCAAAATATGTCAAAGCAGCTGAGATACAATTAAGTAAGAAGATTATCTCAGTAGAGAAAAATATAACTTCAAAAATGAGTTCAATGAGTCGAAAAATGTTTATTATTATTAAAGCATTAAAAAAAAAGAACTGTATAGTTTCCAAGCCAAAATCTTATACAGAATAAAGAAACATAATAGATAGCTTTTAATTTAGGGATTCATAGTATCAGTGTTTTCTTCATGGGAGAATATGTGAGCAAATTAATATAATTTAGAGTCCTGTCAGAATATTAGATTTTCCCCCCTTTTTTCCTCATTGTCTCTTCTAATTATGTTTCAGTTAGACTTCTTAATTTAAGAAATAAAATGGACAGAAAACAACTCATACTTTTGTGGCCTACGTCAAACATTTTTATTGATTTCCTTCTTTCCACCAATTCAGCCATATTTGGATTTCTGTTCTTAAATGAAGTAAAAATAAATCTAATAACAATAGTCATGATGTCAAAACAGTCCATCTCCTTCTTCATTGCAGAACAAGCAGCCAAACACAAGAATAAATGTGGTATTTTAATGAATAATAACTAATTTGATTTCCATTGATTTCAGTGGTTTACATTAAGTACGATCAACCGTTGTAAAGAAAGTATACTATAAAAACAATGAAAAGGATATGGATAATGGGAAACTGGCATGGGAAAGAACATAATGTATTGATAATGATTACTTTAAGAGTCTAAACAATCATATTAAACAATGAAAAAAACATGAATACTTTTCTTTAGCACAAAAAATAATACAAAATGTAGATTAATTAATTAATTAGATATGATTTTTTTAAAAAGTGCATGGCTATAATAGATATGAATGAAGGCGATCCAATATTGAGGGATGGGCTTGAAGAATAAATTCAGAAAAGCAAATTTATAATTTAATTAATTGGGTTTTTGGGATGTACAGTATGTAAAAGTAAGAATTCATAGGATGGTTATGGTCCCATGTGGTATTTCAATGTATGGTGATAGAGCTTTTAGGAAAACATTCTGAATGAATGTAATCTAGAACTTAATTAGTCTGTTAGGTAACATGAATGATAAGAGTAAGTTGAGAGAGTATTTAAAAAATTTAAAGAGTATTGGCTTAGAAAACATTTTTGTTTGGAATATTTGGTTTAAGTGTACATGTACTTGTTTCAGCACAATTGATTTGCTTTATTGTGAAAGTTTCAGGGAATTATTGAAAGTTAGAAGTTTGATGAAAGATTTTAACAGAATAATAGAGCTTGGAGGTCTTCTAGTCCAACTCCCTGCTTAGACAAAAGAGCCTATGCCATTTCAGAAACATGATTGTCCAATCTCTTCTTTCAAACCTCCAATGATGGAGCACCAGGGGTGAAATCCAGCAGGTTCTCACAGGTTCTGGGGAACCGCTAGTGGAAATTTTGAGTAGTTCGGAGAACCAGGAAATACCATCTCTGGCTGACCCCTATATATCCTTCCTCCAGGAGTGGTGAGGGAATGGAGATTTTGCAGTATCCTTCCCCTGTCATGCCCGTCAAGCCACACCACACTCACCAAGCCACACCCACAGAACCGGTAGTAAAAAAATTGGATTTCACCACTGTGGAGCACCCACAACTTTTTAATTAATTAATTAATTAATTAATTAATTAATTAATTAATTAATTAATTTATTTATTTATTTTCTTTGTCACAACAGTATATATGAGCATAAGCATGAACTAACTATACAATATATAAGCATATATATATATAAGCATAAGTATGTAATAACTATATTAATTGGATATAATGAAAGGAAACAATACGACAGAAACGGTAGGCATGCTTGTGCTCTTATGCACACCCCTTACAGACCTCTTAGAAATGGGATGAGGTCAATAATAGATAATTTTTGGTTAAAGCTTTGGGGATTTTGGGAAGAGACCACAGAGTCAGGTAGTGTGTTCCAAGTATTAACAACTCTGTTACTGAAGTCATATTTTCTGCAATCAAGATTGGAGCGGTTAACATTCAGTTTAAATCTATTGTGTGCTCGTATATTGTTGCAATTGAAGCTGAAGTAGTCTCCAACAGGAAGGACATTGTAATAGATGATTCTATGAGTTAAACTCAGGTTAAACTTCTGAAGGCAAGTCTTTCCACTGGTTTATGGTTCTCACTGTCAGGAAATTTTTCCTTAGTTCTAGGTTGCTTCTCTCCTTGAATAGTTTCCATCCCATTGCTTCTTGTTCTGCCTTCAGGTGCTTTGGAGAATAGGTTGACTCACTCTTCTTTGTGACCCTTAGATATTGGAACACATGTCATTCCTATTTCTTCTTTTCATTAAAGTAGACATACCCCATTCCTGCAACCATTCATCAGATGTTTTAGCCTCCAGTCCTCTAATATATCTTTGTTGCTCTTCTCTCTAGTCTTTCTAGAGTCTCAATATTTAGAGTCTCAATACTCTTTCTATAGTCTCAATATAATATTTTTATATCATGGTGATCAATTTTAAGTATAGAACATGCTATGTCTTAGTAGTTTATAGAATTGTGCAGTTAGTTCAACTTATCTGTAAGTGCTGTAACTATGCCGTACAGTTAGAAGAATGTTATTAGTGTTCTCTTATGCATATGAAAAGGTAGACGAGTAAATGCAAAAACTGCTAATTTGCTGCTAAAGTAATCAGCTCAACACTTTGCTCAACGGTCATTAAAAAGTATATGAATGTGAGACAGAGTTTATTGGATGTTTGCTGACTTAGAGAATGTACACAATAAAATTAAAAAATCTTGAATTATGGAATGGTGCACAATTTATGAAGGAGTAAAATATGTATGAAAACAATGCTCAGCAAATGGTATGAAGTGGGAACATATAAATATCTGTATAATTTGCAGCAAATTCAGGCTGCAGGATGCAACCAGTATTTGAAAATTAAGGTATCAAAGGCCAAGTAATTTTGCATAATTGTGAGTTATATGTACAAAAGAAAAGAAAAAGGAAAAAAATCAAGTAGATGAATTTAAATACTTTACAAAAAATGGGTGGGTAAATTTTAAGTCATACTATTTTTGTAGGAAGTAGTAGATAGATTTGTTGCATAGCATGAAACAGCCATTTTTCAATAGAAGCAAAAAATTGTTGATCTTAACAACACATTCCTGCTTACTTCATTATATGAAACTTAGAGTTTCTTGGGTCAAGAGAAACATAAATGAAAAGTCCATGTAGTGGAAATGGAATAATTAAGAATAGTGTGTAATAAAACAAGAAGTGATAGGGTCAGTTGTAAATGGGTGCTTAATGAATGTAGATTAAACACAAAGGTGAATAACCTGTACAAGAGAAGTGCTTTAAAACTGTTTGGTTATATGAAAATAACAAGGATTGATTTATGTGTGTTGATATAAACTAGGTTATCTACATTTCCTTTTTCATACCTTTACTATCTTTGGTTTAATATTTTTACTTACTTTTGCAGTAAGCATAGGTTGGTTTTTCTGGAAAGCGGTATTATGAATGTTATGTTTGTATGTATCTAAAGGCTACTCATATTTGGAACCTTTAACTGAGTGAGAGAGCACATCATAGGGCAACAATTTTTGAACCAAGGTTCCTCAAATGGGCTAACTTACTGGATGCATCCAAAATTTGGGACCCATGGCTCCCACCAATTGAAACTTGGCAAATTTGTGGTTGTTTCAATGCTCCTATGTTGCCATACTCTCATCAAAAGGTCAGTAGATTGGTCCCACCCTAGCTGTCCAGAGGCTAGGGTAGATCAGACCCATCATGAATTAGTTGATCTACATCTACAGTCAAGCTGGCAGGAAGTCAGAAGTTGCTTCTGCTTCCACTGCTTTTTTCCCCCCTTGGTCATTCTGTTTCTCTGTTTAGGTAAGAAAATATATCTGAAACAGTAAACCAACAAATCACAGATTGTGTAGTCCTTCCTAATCACCAAAGCAAGTCTATAAATCTGTGTGATCTGATATCTAGCAAATATCCAGATAAGAAGTGTAGAGCTTTCTCTGGCCTAATAAAGGCTTTGATTTGATAGATCACACAATTTAATAGTAAAATCACAGGGAGAGGAAAAAAGTGATTCCCACTGATTTCAATAAAGCTTAAATAAACGAAGTTAATAAGATAAAAATGGTTCATTTTCATACAAACTGACAAAAATAACATTGTGGTATGAGTGATTCAAGTAGACATTTCCTGGTACAGCCTAATTTAATTAAGCACCATATTCTGTTATCTGACTTTAGGGGGTACATATCTGAGAAAGTCTTTTTTCATATAACTTTTATAGTGTTTTACTCTTATTGTATTCATATTGTTGCATTATTTTATTCTTTTTAATGTTGTAAGCTGCCCAAAGTCACCTTGTGGCTGAGGTGGATGGCAAATAAATAAATACATACATACATACATACATACATACACACACACACACACACACACACACACACACATAAATAGCTCCCATAAACTTAAAAAAAACATTAGCAAAAGAAAGTTTCACTTAAATCTATCCCCTGACCAGAAGGTTTATTTTAGCTTGTAAATGATCAACAAGCTTGACCGGATGGGTTAATTAAAATAAGTAATGCCAAAACAGTCTTGTTTTTAGAATAGATAATTAAAAAATGGTTCCTTATTTAATTTCTAATATCCATTAAAACAACAGATTTTATAGTTTAAGGAGATCCATAATATGTGTCATGTATATGATTCCTAGCAGCACATCAGGCAGTAAATTCTATACTGTTTAAATTCTTCTTTTACCCAACCCTTGCTTGTATTGTTGTGGTGTTATATTTTATGCTATATTAAATAAGGCAAAATATTTCAAATAACTGGCTATTACCCTGAATTATCTTTATCAGTCACTTACAGTATCTATCTCTATCTCTTTAATCCATCTCTTTAATGTTTTTCTTGAACAAAAATCATCTCTTTTTTACAAAAATGTACAAAAATGAAGAGTAGGAAAAATAGGGGAGAGAAAAAGGAAGGGAAGAGTGCAGAAAAGAAGGGAAAAAGAAAGAACACGTGTTCATTTCCGACTCCCTTTGGTGCAGTAAAATAAGACAGTAATATCAAACCTCAACTTTTTACTTTTACCTAGTATTATAAACTAGCCATTTTTATATCAACAAATCTATCCAATCGATGAAACCCAAAATCAAAGTTTCATTTTCTTCCATCTCAAGCACAAAGTCCAGAAGTGGTTTCCAAGTAGAAACAAAAGTACTTATGTTTTATTTGTTTATATCAAAGCAGTCAATTTAGCCATCTCTGCTAATTCCATCAACTTTTGCAGCCAGATCTAAAATCACCTCTTGATTAAATAAATGCAGAACAATTCTAAGAATGACTGGAAAGACAACATTTTTTCCCTGCTAGTATTATTTCTGTAGGGTAAAAAAAACAAACCACCACATATTTCTGGACTTCTAGAACAGTGTTCACCAACTGGTGGTCCATGAGAAAATTTTGGTGGTTCCCAGAAAAATTATTTGCATTTTTTTATATTGCACTAACTCAGGGGTCCTCAAACTACGGCCCCTGGGATGGATACGTACAATGAACATTTGTGTTGCTGCAGAGTGTGTCCCGCTTTGGGATCTTTTTGTGTGGGGCAGAGGGGGGCAGAAATTCTGACTTGGGGTCTGCTTCGATCTCCTGGTGTGGGGCTTTGGGCAAAGGCTGGAGGGAAGTGCCTCTGGTGGTGAAGAACTGGAGGGCCTTGTTCCAGTGGGACTTCATCATGGCCTGGAACTGGCTGACCATCTCAGCCCACTGAACCACCAAGTGCCTGTACCTGGCCTTGGACCCCCACAGATCTTCCCTCTGTTTGGAAAGCCTATGCTTGTAGTCCTCAGTAAGGTGCTTCTGCTGAATCTTCTTCTTGCTTAATCCAATTTGAACTGAGCCAGCTGTTTTGCTAATTCTGTCTCATGGTGACTGCTTAGCTCCAATAACTGCTTCCTATTGGGGCCCTCAGGAACTCAGGTGGGCAGGCAAGGAGTAGCGAGTAGAGGCTGGCAAGGTGCCCCTTGACGTGAGTGACATTGAGTTGGCCACACCCACCCAGTCACATGACCACCTTGGCACGCCCACCCAGCCGGTCATTAGGCAGATCATATTAGTGGTCCACGGGATTTAAAATTTTAAATTTAGTGGTCCCTGAGATCCGAAAGGTTGGTGACCCCTGTTCTAGAAAACATATTCAGAAGACCATCATTTAGGACATGTAAGATGTGCAAACAAAGTGTTGGATTTATGCTGCTGATTTACATAAGCAATGTTTGAATCCCACTTACTGATTCTTACAAAAGTCCATACATACAATGAAATGACAATAGTTACAAACAGAGAACAAGAATAGGAAATTGCATTGAGTTTAGCCATAGTCTGAATCACAAAATAAAGCAGGTTAATTTGTAAAATACATTCACTTACCAGGGAAGAGGGGAAATATTTGAATCTAATCTTCTGGCTTTCCACATAACCCCAGACTCACTTTCTTTTTCCAAAGATCCAACATCATTTATTTTATATGTTATTTTATGTTATTTATTAAATTTATATGCTGCCCACCTGACTATCAAATGACTGGGCAGCTTGCAACAAGTTAAAACAACACTATAAAATATTTAAAAATTGGAACAATCGATGCAGGAAATATTAACATTCAAATTAATAAAATATGCTAAAAGAGTGGTACCACAACAGCCACTTCTTCCTATCAAAAAAAAAAAAAAAAAGCTTTGGCTAGTGGCAACTTTAAGACTTGTGGACTTCAACTCCCAGAATTCCTCAGCCAGCTTTGCTTCACAGTGAAGCTTCATTTCACAACCGTGTGGTTCTATCTTAACAGTCACAGTGATTCACTTAACAACTGTGATAAGAAAGGTTGTAAAATGGGGCAAGGTTCACTTAACAAATGTCTCACTTAGCAGCAGAAAATTTGGGCTCAGTTGTGGTCGTAATTTGAGGACTCCCTGTCAAGCAAAAGAGAAGTTGAAGCTGAAAAATTCAGTCAAAATCTCCCCTACTTTTCCAGACCCAGATCTCTAAGCTGCCTCTGAGTATCCCAAACACATGCAAACCACTCTGTGTGTGAGATTGTGATCAGGAATTTCAAGGAGTGATATCGCTCTATTTCAGGGGTCTACAAACTTGGCAACTTTAAGACTTGTGGACTTCAACTCCCAGAGTCCCTCAGCCACCAAAGCTGGCTGAGGGACTCTGGGAGTTGAAGTCCACAAGTCTTAAAGGGACCAAGGTTGGAGACCCCTGTCCTACAGCATTAGCATTTCTGCAATTTTCATCCCTATCTGCTTATAATATAGAATAACAGAAGGGACCTAGGAGCTCTTCTAGTTCAACCCCTGCTCAGGCAGGAACCCTATACATTTTCAGACAGTAGTTGTCCAATCTCTTCTTAAAAACTTCCACATTGGCACATTCACAAACTTCTGGAAAATCTCCTCCTTTAATGTTTCATACAAATATGCTAAGTTAGGAAGCAGCTGAATTCTGTTTTTCTTAATCTTGCTTTGGGTTTAGACTTTAAATTACTTTGCAATAGTTTGAGAGTTTACTTAAAGCTTACTTAAAGACCGGAACTTGCCTTTAATATAGAAAATATAAATATAAATATAGAAAACATAATAGTTCTTAAGGCTGGAAACTGAGAGGCCATGAATTCCAGTTCCACCATGGCAAAAAGCCAGTTGGGTGGCCATTGGCCTGTCACTTTCTCTCAGCCCTAGGAACGAGGCAATGGCAAACCACTTTTGAAAAACCTTGTCAAAGAAAACTTTAGGAACATGTCCAGGCAATCTAGGAAAATTGAACACACTTGAATAGAAGGGAAAAAATGTAGAAAATAGAATGATGAATTCATTTATACAGATTGCTATTGTAAAGTTTATATAATATTTAAGTTCTATTAAGTACAATTTTAGATACTCAGTTTGCTATGTCAGTAATATATAAATCAGATTTAGTTTCCATTAAATTAATGTTATTTTGCCTATATTTATACTCGCAAAAACATAATCATAGCAGAACTAATTTGAACTTTTTTTCCCTCTAAAACAACACTATAAAATATTTAAAAATTGGAACAATTGATGCAGGAAATATTAACATTCAAATTAATAAAATATGCTAAAAGAGTGGTACCACAACAGCCACTTCTTCCTATCAAAAAAAAAAAAAAAAAAAAAAGCTTTGGCTAGTGGCAACTTTAAGACTTGTGGACTTCAACTCCCAGAATTCCTCAGCCAGCTTTGCTTCACAGTGAAGCTTCCCTTCACAACCGTGTGGTTCTATCTTAACAGTCACAGTGATTCACTTAACAACTGTGATAAGAAAGGCTGTAAAATGGGGCAAGGTTCACTTAACAAATGTCTCACTTAGCAGCAGAAAATTTGGGCTCAGTTGTGGTCGTAATTTGAGAACTCCCTGTCAAGCAAAAGAGAAGTTGAAGCTGAAAAATTCAGTCAAAATCTCCCCTACTTTTCCAGACCCAGATCTCTAAGCTGCCTCTGAGTATCCCAAACACATGCAAACCACTGTGTGTGAGATCGTGATCAGGAATTTCAAGGAGTGATATCGCTCTATTTCAGGGGTCTACAAACTTGGCAACTTTAAGACTTGTGGACTTCAACTCCCAGAGTCCCTCAGCCACCAAAGCTGGCTGAGGGACTCTGGGAGTTGAAGTCCACAAGTCTTAAAGGGACCAAGGTTGGAGACCCCTGTCCTACAGCATTAGCATTTCTGCAATTTTCATCCCTATCTGCTTATAATATAGAATAACAGAAGGGACCTAGGAGCTCTTCTAGTTCAACCCCTGCTCAGGCAGGAACCCTATACATTTTCAGACAGTAGTTGTCCAATCTCTTCTTAAAAACTTCCACATTGGCACATTCACAAACTTCTGGAAAATCTCCTCCTTTAATGTTTCATACAAATATGCTAAGTTAGGAAGCAGCTGAATTCTGTTTTTCTTAATCTTGCTTTGGGTTTAGACTTTAAATTACTTTGCAATAGTTTGAGAGTTTACTTAAAGCTTACTTAAAGACCGGAACTTGCCTTTAATATAGAAAATATAAATATAAATATAGAAAACATAATAGTTCTTAAGGCATCAGGCTGGAAACTGAGAGGCCATGAATTCTAGTTCCACCATGGCACAAGGCCAGTTGGGTGGCCATTGGCCTGTCACTTTCTCTCAGCCCTAGGAACGAGGCAATGGCAAACCACTTTTGAAAAACCTTGCCAAAGAAAACTTTAGGAACATGTCCAGGCAATCTAGGAAAATTGAACACACTTGAATAGAAGGGAAAAAAATGTAGAAAATAGAATGATGAATTCATTTATACAGATTGCTATTGTAAAGTTTATATAATATTTAAGTTCTATTAAGTACAATTTTAGATACTCAGTTTGCTATGTCAGTAATACATAAATCAGATTTAGTTTCCATTAAATTAATGTTATTTTGCCTATATTTATACTCGCAAAAACATAATCATAGCAGAACTAATTTGAACTTTTTTTCCCTCTAAAACAATCACTTTCAATTTGGTTTATTCATCTCATAAATATAATACTCAGAATATATATACAAGGCATCATGACAAAGATTACCTTTAAATGACAATCTTAGTTTAATAATTGGAAGAACAAAACCAATAAAAAGAACATGTTATTGCTTCAAACACCCCATAAATTTAATATATTGAAAATTAAAGTTGGAGCTTAATGAAGAAAGCAATTTTGTTTCAAACAACCAGCTTGAGCAAAAGGGAAGCCTTGGGAATTTCAGCATTCCATCATGCAGCCATAAGAGTTCTAAAACAAAAATAAATGCATCTTCCTTGCCAGATTTGTACCAGAATAGCTTTAATGTTGGGTTGTATTGATCTATATTCAATCTGCCTTGGGCAATGATAGCAGGTTTTTTACACTGTTGACATGAATGGCTCCCTTGCCTGGAAAAGCTCTCCATTTTTCTTAATGAGAAAGACCAACCTGCATTAATATTATTTTGCATACATTAAATATTCCTCACTTGGAATGAATGGAAAACTGATTGCACAAATGCCACAAATATGGGGTCCTTGGAGCTGTCTGATAGGTCGTTTCCATGCAGACTATTCAATATGTATTTACTATATCCATTATTCTACATTATCTAACTAGGTAACATCATCAGTCTTACTGATGGTTCAACCATGAGCTACAAATATTTCCTTTTATTGGAGCCGAAAATGTCCCTATCCATATATCTGGCTAATACATTGTTTAGAAGAAAATGCTGAAATGTGTTACATAATGTAAACTGATTCTATGCCCAATCATCCTAACACTCAATAACGGAATTCTACCAACTCAGACAAAGAAGCTAACAATAAGCAAGACAATAATAGAGCCACCGAGACCTCATCCACCAACACTGACAGGGCAAGCCACTTGTATATAAAATGAGAGCAAAACCCATTCTCTACTAGCACTGATGATGTCTGCTAGAAAACAACTGAGCTCAGTGAGCACCTAGGGCTCTGCAAAATGTAAACTTTTCCCCATCCTTTGGGTACCTTTAAGTGTGAATCAGTTCCTCAGAGAATGTATTTGATTGTGCAGTATTCCAAGTTCTCTGATGTTTACCATTAGAATGATGAAAAATCATATGAAAGCATAATAGACAGAGCTGGGTAAGAAATTCTCTGACTGACTCTCAATTGGTCATTATCTTTCGGTCTAACTTCTTTTAAATGAAGATAAAATGGAAATGGATGAGATATTATGGAGTCTTGAGTTTCAGATGGATAGCAAAGTGAAAAACAAATAGGAACTTGATTGTGAGTCAAATTTCTCTCACACTTTGTTCAACACTGTCTTCTTCAATACATGTTTGGAATTTTATGTCACATAATCCTTGTTGCTGATTATTGTTAACACAAATCCTTGTACCAGTTTAGAAAGCAGTGAGCGGTATCCATATAATGAGGACTATAGCTACATTTTTGGGGAAATGATGAATCACAGTTCAGGTTTTATTTTGTTTTGTTTTTAAGGGATAAAACAAGCAACTTTTTTTCTTTTCTTTTTTTTTCAAATACAAGCTTAAATATTCCTCACTTGGAATGAATGGAAAACTGATTGCACAAATGCCACAAATATGGGGTCCTTGGAGCTGTCTGATAGGTCGTTTCCATGCAGACTATTCAATATGTATTTACTATATCCATTATTCTACATTATCTAACTAGGTAACATCATCAGTCTTACTGATGGTTCAACCATGAGCTACAAATATTTCCTTTTATTGGAGCCGAAAATGTCCCTATCCATATATCTGGCTAATACATTGTTTAGAAGAAAATGCTGAAATGTGTTACATAATGTAAACTGATTCTATGCCCAATCATCCTAACACTCAATAACGGAATTCTACCAACTCAGACAAAGAAGCTAACAATAAGCAAGACAATAATAGAGCCACCGAGACCTCATCCACCAACACTGACAGGGCAAGCCACTTGTATATAAAATGAGAGCAAAACCCATTCTTTACTAGCACTGATGATGTCTGCTAGAAAACAACTGAGCTCAGTGAGCACCTAGGGTCCTGCAAAATGTAAACTTTTCCCCATCCTTTGGGTACCTTTAAGTGTGAATCAGTTCCTCAGAGAATGTATTTGATTGTGCAGTATTCCAAGTTCTCTGATGTTTACCATTAGAATGATGAAAAATCATATGAAAGCATAATAGACAGAGCTGGGTAAGAAATTCTCTGACTGACTCTCAATTGGTCATTATCTTTCGGTCTAACTTCTTTTAAATGAAGATAAAATGGAAATGGATGAGATATTATGGAGTCTTGAGTTTCAGATGGATAGCAAAGTGAAAAACAAATAGGAACTTGATTGTGAGTCAAATTTCTCTCACACTTTGTTCAACACTGTCTTCTTCAATACATGTTTGGAATTTTATGTCACATAATCCTTGTTGCTGATTATTGTTAACACAAATCCTTGTACCAGTTTAGAAAGCAGTGAGCGGTATCCATATAATGAGGACTATAGCTACATTTTTGGGGAAATGATGAATCACAGTTCAGGTTTTATTTTGTTTTGTTTTTAAGGGATAAAACAAGCAACTTTTTTTCTTTTCTTTTTTTTTTCAAATACAAGCTGAAATATTTCCCTCTCCATCTTCCCTTTAACAGAAAATTGAAAACATAAAACTGATAAAACTATGACAGATGGAATATCCAGATTTAAGTTCTACACTGATCCTGTTTCACCTGAGCGATGAAGTATTTTGAAAGACATCTAGACTTCTTCATGCTATTCTCACAAAGCACACACAATCACACTTACACTCTTTATATATATGAGCTCATATATATGAGAGCTAGTGCGCTGTGATGATTAAGGTTCTGGACTAGGAGCAGAAAACCAAGTTCCTAAAATATAGAAGCCAGCTGGATGACTTTGGGCCAATCACTAGACTGGAAAGCCAAAAATTCTCCATTTAGGAACCCTGGTTGTGCAGTGGTTAGAATGCAGTATTGCAGGTAAACTCTGTTCACAGTCTGGAGTTGAATCCTGAAGAGCTTAAGGTTGACTCAGCCTTCTATCTTTTCAAGGTCAGTAAAATGAGGACCCAGATTATCAGGGGCAATAGGCTGACAATGTAAGCCACCCAGAAAATGCTGTAAAGCACTGTGGGGCAGTATATAAATCTAAGTGCTATTGCTATTTACCAATCCAATGTGGTAGATTATGGTCCATAACCTTCAATGAAGCGGCCTTCATCCTGGAGTGGATTGATTTGGGCTGGTAATAATATTGTAAATTGCTAAATATTTCAGTCTTCTGACCAAAGATGGTAACAATGCTTAAGGGACTTTCAAATTGCTTTACAGATGAGTTTTACTTACTTTTCTCAGGCAACTCAATGATAAAATTAATGCAGAATCTACTGTTCTCCTTGGACTTTCAATCTACTTTCCATACTCTGAATTAGGAAACAGCCAGGCCCATTTATATATGTCAAGAGGTATATTAATCATAAACCCAGCAGCCATCTCTCTGCAGAAAAAGGCCAATCTGGAATCGAAAATGGTACACAAGCTATTTCTGTTCTGATAGCTAGGACTTTGGATATGTCTGACGGCGTGAGGGGTCTTTTTCTCCCCGATTCCATGTTTAAGGTAATATGTAGGGTATGTTTCCCAGGATCATTAATCCGATCCATTAATATCTTGGAGTTTGTTTACATCCACATTTAGAAAAATTAATCAGCGGAACCGCTTGCCTTTAGAAGTTGTGGGGGTTCCATCACTTTTAAGGCTTTTAAGAAGAGATTGGATAAGCATTTTTTCTGAAATGGCATAGGGAAATGAAATGAAATGCCTTCTGCTTAAACAGGCAGCTGTATTAAACGACCTCCAAAGTCCTTTCCAACTCTGTTATTCTGTTATTTACATTTATAACCCTAATTGTTCTTTGATTTTGCTCCTGGTTCAAAACAGTTATTTGTTAGGCACATTTTTTTTTCCGCATCTTGCGACGTAGCAACCTTTTTCCACATTGCATCGCTTTTGCTATCCGTAATTAGGTGCATCCCATTTCGACTTTCATAACTTTAAGCATGAATACAGTGTTCACTGCCATCTGCACAAATCCTTTTTTGTATTCCCTTGCCTTTTGATTCTTTTTCTTTCTTTTTTCTTTTTTTTTTTTGCATCTTGCGACGTAGCAAACTTTTTCCACATTGCATCGCTTTTGCTATCCCTAATTAGGTGCATCCCATTTCGACTTTCATAACTTTAAGCATGAATACAGTGTTCACTGCCATCTGCACAAATCCTTGTACCAGTTTAGAAAGAGTGAGCGGTATCCATATAATGAGGACTATAGCTACATTTTGGGGAAATGATGAATCACAGTTCAGGTTTTATTTTGTTTTGTTTTAAGGGATAAAACAAGCAACCTTTTTCCACATTGCATCGCTTTTGCTATCCGTAATTAGGTGCATCCCATTTCGACTTTCATAACTTTAAGCATGAATACAGTGTTCACTGCCATCTGCACAAATCCTTTTTTGTATTCCCTTGCCTTTTGATTCTTTTTCTTTCTTTTTTCTTTCTGTTTCTTTCCATCGCCTACCATCTTCAGAAGTGTAACCAATTTCTGAGAAATATAATCATTAAAAATACTGCAAAAAAAATGGAACTGCTCTATCCTCTGCCTCTGCCCCTACAGTCTATGCTCCAGGATTTTTCAGCATTCCATCATGCAGCCATAAGAGTTCTAAAACAAAAATAAATGCATCTTCCTTGCCAGATTTGTACCAGAATAGCTTTAATGTTGGGTTGTATTGATCTATATTCAATCTGCCTTGGGCAATGATAGCAGGTTTTTTACACTGTTGACATGAATGGCTCCCTTGCCTGGAAAAGCTCTCCATTTTTCTTAATGAGAAAGACCAACCTGCATTAATATTATTTTGCATACATTAAATATTCCTCACTTGGAATGAATGGAAAACTGATTGCACAAATGCCACAAATATGGGGTCCTTGGAGCTGTCTGATAGGTCGTTTCCATGCAGACTATTCAATATGTATTTACTATATCCATTATTCTACATTATCTAACTAGGTAACATCATCAGTCTTACTGATGGTTCAACCATGAGCTACAAATATTTCCTCTCCATCTTCCCTTTAACAGAAAATTGAAAACATAAAACTGATAAAACTATGACAGATGGAATATCCAGATTTAAGTTCTACACTGATCCTGTTTCACCTGAGGATGAAGTATTTTGAAAGACATCTAGACTTCTTCATGCTATTCTCAGCACACACAATCACACTTACACTCTTTATATATATGAGCTCATATATATGAGCTCATATATATGAGCTCATATATATGAGCTCATATATATGAGCTCATATATATGAGCTCATATATATGAGAGCTAGTGCGCTGTGATGATTAAGGTTCTGGACTAGGAGCAGAAAACCAAGTTCCTAAAATATAGAAGCCAGCTGGATGACTTTGGGCCAATCACTAGACTGGAAAGCCAAAATTCTCCATTTAGGAACCCTGGTTGAGCATGCTATAGAACAGGGGTCTCCAACTTTGGCAACTTTAAGACTTGTGGACTTCAACTCTCTCTGGGCATGTGGACTTCACATGCCCAGAGAGATGGCTCTGTGTGCCACTTCCAGCACGCGTGCCATCACGGGTGTAGATTGTGCAGAAATGAATAGGTTGACAATAAAAATAAAAGATAAAGCAGATACAGAATATTTTCAAACATGGGACTTATTTTATCAATGGTTGGTTAATAGAAGTAGAAATTAGAAATTGGAGAAATATTACTGTGTATGTCTTATGTTTAATATATTATTATATTATATACTATTATGTAAACAAATTCATATAACATCAGAGTTGGAAGGGACCTTGGAGGCCTTCTAGTCCAACCCCCTGCCCAGGCAGGAAACCCTACACCATCTCAGTCAGATGGTTATCCAACATTTTCTTAAAAATTTCCAGTGTTGGAGCATTCACAACTTCTGAAGGCAAGTCGTTCCACTTATTAATTGTTCTAACTGTCAGGAAATTTCTCCTTAGTTCTAAGTTGCTTCTTTCTTTGATCAGTTTCCACCCATTGCTTCTTGTTCTACCCTCAGGTGCTTTGGAGAACAGCCCGACTCCCTCTTCTTTGTGGCAGCCCCTGAGATATTGGAACACAGCTATCATGTCTCCCCTAGTCCTTCTTTTTGTTAAACTAGACATGCCCAGTTCCTGCAACCGTTCTTCATATGTTTTATCCTCAGTCCCTAATCATCTTTGTTGCTCTTCTCTGCACTCTTTCTAGAGTCTCAACATCTTTTTACATCGTGGCGACCAAAACTGGATGCAATATTC
Source organism: Ahaetulla prasina (assembly GCF_028640845.1). NCBI lineage: Eukaryota > Metazoa > Chordata > Lepidosauria > Squamata > Colubridae > Ahaetulla > Ahaetulla prasina. Next base: position 159,229,380 of record NC_080541.1, read on the forward strand.
CAAGTGCATCCAGTTTTGGTCGCCACGATGTAAAAAAGATGTTGAGACTCTAGAAAGAGTGCAGAGAAGAGCAACAAAGATGATTAGGGGACTGGAGGATAAAACATATGAAACATATGATAAAACATATAAAATTGATCCAGACAATACACTGTTCATAAAGCACTTATGTGTGATAGGGAAACTGACTCACAGTTATGACGGTTGCAGTATCCTGGACTCATGTGATCCCCTTTTGCAACCTTCTGACAAGCAAAGTCAATGGGGAAACCAGATTCACTTAACAACCGTGTTATTAATTTAACAACTGCAGTGATTCATTTAACTAATGTGGCAAGAAAAGTAGTAAAATGGAGCAAACTCACTAAACAACATAAATTATGGGCTCAGTTGTGGTTGTAAGTAAGGGCCTCTTGTGGCTCAACAGGCTAATGCAGTCTGTTATTAACACAGCTGCCTGCAATTACAATTACTGCAGGTTCGAGTCCCACCAGGCCCAAGGTTGACTCAGCCTTCCATCCTTTATAAGGTAGGTAAAATGAGGACCCAGATTGTTGGGGGGGCAATACAAGTTGACTTTGTATATAATATACAAATGGATGAAGACTATTGCTTAACACAATGTAAGCCGCCCTGAGTCTTCGGAGAAGGGCGGGATATAAATTCAAATAATAAAAAAAAGTAGTAAGGACTACCTGTACTTGATTCAGGAATTAATTTATGGACAAAACAAAATCTTGCTATATGATTTCCATTTCAGGTTCCAGTCTGTTTGTTTGTTTGTTTCTATATACGGATGTGTGTGTAAGTTTCAATGTAATGACAAATATAATAGCTACAAAAATTGGCTATTTCATAACTAAAAAGCAAGTGATCTTGACTTAAGACATCCAAACTAGAGAAATTTATTTCACATACATTTGCTTATTTTAGATGTTGTTTATGTTTGACAGAATGCTATAAGTGGATTGATTGTGTTTTCCTATGTTGACTATCCTGGAATCATTTACAAAGAAAATGATAACATCTCTTGAAAAATAAAAGATAAAGCAGATACAGAATATTTTCAAACATGGGACTTATTTTATCAATGGTTGGTCAATAGAAGTAGAAATTAGAAATTGGAGAAATATTACTGTGTATGTCTTATGTTTAATATATTATTATATTATATACTATTATGTAAACAAATTGATCCAGACAATACACTGTTCATAAAGCACTTATGTGTGATAGGGAAACTGACTCACAGTTATGACGGTTGCAGTATCCCGGACTCATGTGATCCCCTTTTGCAACCTTCTGACAAGCAAAGTCAATGGGGAAACCAGATTCACTTAACAACCGTGTTACTAATTTAACAACTGCAGTGATTCATTTAACTAATGTGGCAAGAAAAGTAGTAAAATGGAGCAAACTCACTTAACAACATAAATTATGGGCTCAGTTGTGGTTGTAAGTAAGGGCCTCTTGTGGCTCAACAGGCTAATGCAGTCTGTTATTAACACAGCTGCCTGCAATTACAATTACTGCAGGTTCGAATCCCACCAGGCCCAAGGTTGACTCAGCCTTCCATCCTTTATAAGGTAGGTAAAATGAGGACCCAGATTGTTGGGGTGGCAATACAAGTTGACTTTGTATATAATATACAAATGGATGAGACTATTGCCTTACACAATGTAAGCCGCCCTGAGTCTTCGGAGAAGGGCGGGATATAAATTCAAATAATAAAAAAAAAGTAGTAAGGACTACCTGTACTTGATTCAGGAATTAATTTATGGACAAAACAAAATCTTGCTATATGATTTCCATTTCAGGTTCCAGTCTGTTTGTTTGTTTGTTTCTATATACGGATGTGTGTGTAAGTTTCAATGTAATGACAAATATAATAGCTACAAAAATTGGCTATTTCATAACTAAAAAGCAAGTGATCTTGACTTAAGACATCCAAACTAGAGAAATTTATTTCACATACATTTGCTTATTTTAGATGTTGTTTATGTTTGACAGAATGCTATAAGTGGATTGATTGTGTTTTCCTATGTTGACTATCCTGGAATCATTTACAAAGAAAATGATAACATCTCTTGAAAAAATAAAGATCATCTATTGTATAAATAAATACTTTAATTTAGAAAATTGTGACCAGAAAAGATATGCCTTTTCTACTGTAATAATATATTACAGTAGAAATCACTTCAGAAATGTTTTTTTTCTCTTCATGGTTACACATTCATATACAAAAACAAATATAGCAAGTTGGTGTATTTGTGTGTGTGTGTGTTTTCTTTCCTGTGCTCCTTAACCGCACTTACAATTATTAGGAAGCAACTGCTATTTTCCATAATGTGAATAATTGTCCTTGCTATATGTACAATTTAGAGACCATCAACACTGCCATAATCTGATACAAACATAGAAGCAACCAATGATGGACTAATTTCAATTTGCATGGTATCTTAGACACAAATAGTTGATGGTGGTCATGAGTTGTACATAATGATGAAAAGTCTAGGACTTCAATAAAGCAGGATTGTTCAGGGAAGTATACTGGTAGTCCTTGATGTACAACCATTCATTTGGTGACCATTCAAAGTTACAAAAACCACTCAAAAAAGTGACCTCTGGCTGTTTTTCACACTTATAACAGTTGCAGCATCTTCATAGTCACATGATCAAAATTCATACGCTTGGCAAATGGCTCGTATTTATGATACTTGCAATGTCCCAGGGTCATGTGATTACCTTTTGTGATCTTCTGACAAGCAAAGTTAAGGGGAAGCCAGATTCACTGAACAACCACGTTACTATGAGCTGCAGTGACGCAGTGGTTAGAGTGCAGTATTGCAGGCTACTTCTGCTGGCTGCCTGCAATTTAGCAGTTCAAATCTCACCAGGCTCAAGGTTGACTCAGCCTTCCATCTTTCCGAGATGGGTAAAATGAGGACCCAAATTGTTAGGGGCAATATGCTGACTCTGTAACCACTTAGAGAGGGCTGTAAAGCATATAGAAGTCTAAGTGTTATTGCTCTTACTACTAACTTAGCATCTGCAGTGATTTGTTTGTGGCAAAAAAAGATTGTAAAATGGGTCAAAATTCACCTCACAACTATCTTGCTTAGCAATAAAATTTAGAGCTCAGTTCTGATTGTATGTTGAGGACTATCTGTATCAACGTTCGGTTAAATATAAGTATAATATTCAGATGTCCCAGCTGACCATGTGGCTCTTAACCCCTTTGGTGTTCATGAGAATGTGTGAAGGGGATTAAATACTATACCAACCTTCTACCTATTTTCAGAAACTCTCCAACTCTGAAACTGGAATGATCTATCAGAAAACATGGTGAGAATTGAGAACACTTTCTCAAATGAAAAACCATGATAGGACTATTTGTCCCTTAATTGTTCAGCAAGAATTATCCATCTATTTACAATATCTTTGCAAACCCCCTCATCCCTGATTTTTAAAGACATCTGGCTGTTAAAAGCCAAACAAAATAGGCATAAACAGCCTATTTTGAATAACCCATCCATTCTGTTGGTGCACAAAGTCCTTTTTTATATATAAATTGTATTTTCATTTAAATAAGCAGATAGAATTTTACATAGTCTTTTGTCCTCCCAGATCTTGGTTTTGTTGTTTTTGGGGTTTTGTTTAACTGCTTGAATTAGATAGAGGTGAAGAGAAAGGTACTTTTGCTAAAGGAAAAAGAGGGGTTAATGCACTGGAAAAATGCTGGTGTAATGTAGATTGGAAAATGTGTGTTTCCCAAGTGAGCTCTTGATAAGCTGGTTGCATGCACAGTGAGTGGTGGCAAAAGGCTTTTATGACTCTCTCTCTAACTCAGCAATCTCAACGTGCACTTAAATATTAGTTTACAAGCTGCAGGTATTAAGTAAATGCCAGAGGGAAAACAAACAGAGGCAGCATTAAACATGTGGAGCACAAGGCAGAAGATGAAACGTCTTCTGACAAACCAAGAGACAAATACTCTGTTTAAAAATCCTTTAAGTTTCACTAAGATTAGAAGGGACTGGAGGAATCCTCACATTCCACATCAATGTGATTAATTAGGATCTGCTAAAATGACATTTTAGCCTATAATTCCAAAATAGAATAAAACTCATGTAAGATATGACAGCACTCCTGATACGAACTTTTATCTTCCGTCAGGGAAGAGAATAAACAATTTACAATGGTGTTGGTTGTTTTTTTGAGCTAGGGTTTTTCTATAGAACAAAGGTTTGTCTCTAAATTTATGAGGAAAAACATTTAGTTTTATTTCAGAATAACTGCTAATTTAGTCAAAAAGGCTTCTAAAATCAGTAGGTGTATAATGAATAAATCAAGTGATAGACATAAACTGCAACCTGGAAAAGCAGTAAGGTACAGTATATGGAAATGCTGTCAGTTTTAAGATGTGTTTTCCCTCATTTTTGCTCAGCATAAAGAGACAGAAGAAAGGAAAATGCAGCCCTGAACTGTAGATGGTGTCAGAGCAAACTCTGGTTGGTTCAGGTTCAGGATAACTTGAAAAGAGAATTTTAAGAAGGAAAGAAGTTATAAGCTTGTGTTATAAAAAAAAAGATAAGTGTGATTGAAGGAAAGAAACCATCAGTGACTGACTCAGATTGGATCCTGCAAGATTCGCTAGTGTACATATTTACTGTATATATATATATCCTTGATTACAATAGATCAGGGGTGTCAAACTCATAGCCAGTGGGCCAGCTGCATCACACGCTGGTCACGCCTAATCCCTGTTTAGCAAAGGGAGAAAAATTATGATCATGTGATAACAATGTGATGCCATGAGTTTGACACGCCTGCAGTAGATTAGATAGATGATGAAGATGATAGATAGATAGATAGATGATAGATAGATAGATAGATAGATAGATAGATAGATAGATAGATAGATAGATGGATGGATCAGGGGTGTCAAACTCAATTTCATTGAGGGCTGCATCAGAGTTGTATTTGAACTTGGGGGGCCAGGGTGGGTATGGTCAGGGTGAGCATGGCCAGCTCTATGTCACTTGTGTCAGGGGTCAGCTGTGACAGCCTCCTCCAACCCTCTGCCAGTGAAAACGGAACTCAGGTGGGCAGCCTACAGCCTTCCCAAGCTCCACTTTCACTGACAGAAGCCCCATGGGCCTCCTTTGTTGTTTCCAGGGCGGTCCCATGGGCCCCATCTAAGCACCCCATGGGTCAGATCTGGCCCCTGGCCTTGAGTGTGACACTCCTGATATGAGTGAGAGTGAGCAGTCCAGTGGCCAAGTGGTAAAGATGCTCGCGTCCCATTTGGAAGGTTGAGAGTTTAATCCTAGGTAGCAGCAAATGTTTATATAGAGAGAGTGTGTGATCTAGAAATATTTTTCTTTTGTTAGAGGGGAACAAAAGTATGTCTTCAAATGCATAATAATTTCTGAGTTTATAACTTTCTTTTTAGCTCATCTTACTATCCATCACTAGGCAAAGATGTCCAGCAAGATACAACTGTAAAAGCAATTTGTGATCTCCAAGGGAGATTGGGAGGAGGGGGTTCTTAAATGTGATATATGAATGGATGGACAGGTGGATGGAGAGAGATTATAAAGATGATAGTGCCAGGCCTGGAAGCCATCTTTTACATTGAATCTTCAGGCCCGCCACATTTAGTGCTGTGGGAAACTGGGAGGGGAGATTGTATGGAGTAGGGGAGATATCTAGCCATAATAATGTTCCTTTCTCTGACACTCAAGGACATCCTGCCCTGCACCTGGAGTGGTGTAACTGGAGGCATCTCCAGTTGGGACAGTGCATTGATTTGACCATGTGATGGACATGTGGGTGTTGGGGCAGGGATTTGGACTTTTGAGTGCAGAAAACCTGGAAACTCTCAGATTCGTGTTTTCCAGATGTGCCAATATGACATAACTAATAAAAAAGAACTTTGAGGAACATCTAGCCTCGGAGTTTTCGTTCATTAGGGATGTTACTTTGAACCCTGACAAATAGATGATAGATAGATAGATAGATAGATAGATAGATAGATAGATAGATAGATAGATAGATAGATAGATAGATAGATGATGGATGGATGGATGGATGGATGGATCAGGGGTGTCAAACTCAATTTCATTGAGGGCTGCATCAGAGTTGTATTTGAACTTGGGGGGCCAGGGTGGGTATGGTCAGGGTGAGCATGGCCAGCTCTATGCCACTTGTGTCAGGGGTCAGCTGTGACAGCCTCCTCCAACCCTCTGCCAGTGAAAACGGAGCTCAGGTGGGCAGCCTACAGCCTTCCCAAGCTCCACTTTCACTGACAGAAGCCCCATGGGCCTCCTTTGTTGTTTCCAGGGCGGTCCCATGGGCCCCATCTAAGCACCCCATGGGTCAGATCTGGCCCCTGGCCTTGAGTGTGACACTCCTGATATGAGTGAGAGTGAGCAGTCCAGTGGCCAAGTGGTAAAGATGCTCGCGTCCCATTTGGAAGGTTGAGAGTTTAATCCTAGGTAGCAACAAATGTTTATATAGAGAGAGTGTGTGATCTAGAAATATTTTTCTTTTGTTAGAGGGGAACAAAAGTATGTCTTCAAATGCATAATAATTTCTGAGTTTATAACTTTCTTTTTAGCTCATCTTACTATCCATCACTAGGCAAAGATGTCCAGCAAGATACAACTGTAAAAGCAATTTGTGATCTCCAAGGGAGATTGGGAGGAGGGGGTTCTTAAATGTGATATATGAATGGATGGACAAGTGGATGGAGAGAAATTATAAAGATGATAGTGCCAGGCCTGGAAGCCATCTTTTACATTGAATCTTCAGGCCCGCCACATTTAGTTCTGTGGGAAACTGGGAGGGGAGATTGTATGGAGTAGGGGAGATATCTAGCCATAATAATGTTCCTTTCTCTGACACTCAAGGACATCCTGCCCTGCACCTGGAGTGGTGTAACTGGAGGCATCTCAAGTTGGGACAGTGCATTGATTTGACCATGTGATGGACATTTGGGTGTTGGGGCAGGGATTTGGACTTTTGAGTGCAGAAAACCTGGAAACTCTCAGATTCGTGTTTTTCCAGATGTGCCAATATGACATAACTAATAAAAAAGAACTTTGAGGAACATCTAGCCTCGGAGTTTTCGTTCATTAGGGATGTTACTTTGAACCCTGACAAATAGATGATAGATAGATAGATAGATAGATAGATAGATAGATAGATAGATAGATAGATAGATAGATAGATAGATAGATCCGCATTGGCAAGTTGGAGTTTTTTTGTATGATTAGATTAGGTGAGGAATTAATTTAATGGTCACCATAAGACTAAGTAAATTTTTAACAAAACCAAGGTTTTAGAAATTTTAGGATGAAACAGGATGCTTGTGAAGTCCAAACTCAGGAGTGTGCGACCTGGACAGAGAACTTTCTTAAACACTATTGATGTGCCAGAAGAATAGAAGCAGAACATATATTGGCAAAGTCATGTTTGCTTGGAATGTTGACAGATTTCTGGCATCATTCCACAAATCAATTCTTAGAGACTTGATATATTGCAAAAATGGAATATATAATTCTCAACATGAAGATTTGCCTAAGACCAAAATATCCTATCTCCTAACTTTACTTACCTACTGTTGGAACTAATATATAATTGTGTAAATGTAAATTATAATAAATCCCATAGTCCCTATCTTTGATTATTTGCCTAGTTACTATGAATGCTATAAAACATTTAGAATTTGTAATTTTAATACATATGAAGTGTCTTCATATTGTGTATTATTCCACACAGTGGAATAATTATTTTAGGTAACATGGTAAAAAATAGGTAGAAATATAGATACAGTAGTTTGAATGATATACAAAACTGTAAAAATGTATGCCATTGAAATTCATTAAAAGAAATTCCCAATCCATTCAAATTTTATCATCAAAATTTCTTATATGGGTTTCTATACAGGAGGATTGAAAAAGTTCAAGCATTTATTTTTGATCAGCAAAGATTTTTGTTAGTTTTAACTTCAGATCTCTCTCTTCAACTGCTACTTTATGTTCACTATATACAGAATATAATTTTGAGCCATGACCAATATTTCCATATTCATAGTTTTTCTTGATAAAGATCAAGGCAAATTCAAAATATTGCCACTTGTTAGATTGCATTACCACTGTTATGGTAAAATGAACACACATCACTAATAAGATCTAAGACTATTGGGCATTTGAAGTTCTATTAAGCCTCAACAAAAACATATCTACAGCGCTCACTTGAAAATATTATTTCGTATCTGATCCTTTTGGACTTTATATTAATAACAGAATAACAGAGTTGGAAGGGACCTTGGAGGTCTTCTAGTCCAACCTCCTGCTCAGGCAGGAAGCCATATACCATTTCAGACAAACGGTTGTCCAATCTCTTCTTTAAATAAATCCAATTTTTTTTTTTCAAGCAAACCATTTTGATTTTCAATATTCTCATACTCTCAGATAGGTATCTATTGGAATGCACCTTAAGGACATTGTGATTAAATAAGATTCATCTCATCACAGATTAGGTCATCTTTTAAAACAGTTTTTGAGTTGGTATTTTATTGTATCTCCTCAGGTTCAGTTGTCGCATTTTGTTCAAAACTTGACAGGTTTTCTGATACCTTGCCTTTCATCATGAATATTTATACTTTTCTCACTTTCCTCCCCTAATTCTCTGTTTTTCACATATTTATACATCAATTTTGAGAAAAATAATCTGTGTTCTTTCCAAAGAAGCATTACAGTGTTTCAACAACAATTAAAAAAAAATATACCTTGACATAATTTTGATGTTAGGTAGGGTATATTGCCCACCTAAATTACCAAAGATGGATGTCCATGAAACCAGTGCAAAATAATATAATAATAAACAAAGAAAGAAACTAAATAAATAAATTTTATATTGAAATGTTTAGAAATTTTTGTAATAGAAACAATTTGGGCCTCAGTTTTGACTCAGTTTTTAGATGAAAAGGGTAATATTTATTCCATTATCTCCCAATAATGAACGAAAGCCGTTGGTTGGAGACTTCTTAAACTTGAGTTCTACCTCTAATGCACATACACACACACACACAGCCGATTGTTGTGAAATGGACACCAGTTATTAAACAACAGTCAATTTTTCAAAGCTGTTTACTAAAATCCACATGCTTTGTACTCAGATGGTTTTTATCTAGGTCTACAGATTTTTATAAAGCAATATAAGACAACAAAAATGTATTTTGATGGTATGATGTATCTGGCAAACAGAAAAAGTACAGAGCCCCCAATTAAAAAATGACAAGCTTTTGAAACCCTTAATCCCACAGATGTAATGTGACAGTCCCAAAGAGTATAACATAAATGATATGTTGCCATCATCTGTTGCTATTTAAGGTTAGTCTAGGTTTGCTTTTGTTCTTTAAAGATTAGAAAGCAAAGAATGTTAATTAGTTGACTATCATGGAAAGTGTGGAAATTAAAACTAAAATCATTTGGGAACTTAAATATGTATTCTTGAACTCTGCTGCCTTTCCTATTTTCTTACTCAGTACAATCTACATTTGGTAGTGACCTAAATGAACCTCCAATTATTACCCCACCACCAAAAAATGGTCTATTGTCTATTAAAGAAAGAACCAGCAAAACAGATTAGTTTTTGATCTAGGTGTGGACAACAGTTACACTCTTATAAATGATCCTTAATTTAGACTCAAGTGTTTAATTTCAACTTTCTGAGAACAGAAGCTCGGCATTCTCGGCAGGTATCCGAGATGTTCAGCCTGATTAATTAAGCAGGCTGGATTTCTTGCAGTTTGAGCCCACTTAAAAGGGGAAGTGAGAAATGAATTGTACCAAACGCTTTTGCTCTATTTTTATTAATCGAATAGATTAGAGGGATCATGCAAACAATCTTCTAATTTATAAGAGTCAATCTCCTGTCTTGTCAAATGAGAGTTGTTATTATTGAACCTAAACTGCTGAAGTGTGATAGACCCAAGACCACCTTTGGCACAGCCGAATGACACTTGGAAGGATTGCATCTTAACCACATGCTAACTGGTTCTGAGCAGGCTGATAAGTTATTGATTATCTCAGCCTGTGAAATACACATGAAGGCAAATCAGCCTAGTTAACTGGAATAGAAGGGCTTCCTTCTTGCTACCTGAATCAAAAGCACAAGTTTATCATTCCGTTAGGGATGCGGTGGCTCAGTGGATAAGGCGCTGAACTTGCTGATCGAAAGGTAGGCAGTTCAGCGGTTCGAATCCCTAGTGCTGCATAATGGGGTGAGCTCCCATTACTTGTCCCAGCTTCTGCCAACCTAGCAGTTCGAAAGCATGTAAAAAATGCAAGTAGAAAAATAGGGACCACCTTTGGTGGAAAGGTAACAGTGTTCCATGCGCCTTTGTCATTTTGTCATGCCAGCCACAAGACCATGGAGATATCTTCGGACAGCACTGGCTCTTTGCTTTGAAACTGAGATGAGCCCTGCCCCCTAGAGTTGAGAATGACTAGCACATATGTGCGAGAGGAACTTTTACCTTTACCTTATCATTCTGTTTATTATGGCCCAGGTTATGCACAAAGAGCTTTGTCTTCGGATGGATGGATCATATATATTTATATATATATGTAAAGAGCAAACTCTTTACAGGAGGAAGAAAAAGAATCCAATTCCTATTGTATCTATCAGGTTTAATCTAAAGAGTCATTGGAGTACCAGATTGAAAAAAAAACCTTTCAAAACACTTATTTTTATACTCTCACTAATGTGTATGTTGAATCATCTTCTATTATATATTTATTTATTTATTTATTTATTTATTTATTTATTTTGTCACACAGTATATATAAGCATGAGCATGAAATAATTATACAATATATAAGCATATATATGAGTATGAGTATGTAATAACTATATTAATTGGATATAACGAAAGGAAACAATAGGACAGGAACGGTAGGCACGTTTGTGCTCTTATGCACGCCCCTTATGTTGCTCATCTTTAGCTAGACAGGAGTGGAATGGAGGAGGAGACAAAGAATATACCTGATCACTAAGGCCAAGTGAAAATGTATTCATATTACAGCTGCATAATATACCAAGAATGCTTCATTTTGTATTGTGAGCAGACTTTATACATATCAAAAAAAAATGTTTCTCTTGTCTGACTTCCTCTTCAAATAATTTGTTGGGGGAAAATAGACCCATGAAACTAGCATTCTTTATATACAAAATTCAGGGATCAAGTACTAAGAAGTGTAATGAACTCTTTCATGCATTTATTTTTATTTTTATTTTTTTGTCACAATAGTATATACAAGCATAAGCATGAAAGTAACTATATAATATATAAGCATATATATATAAGCATAAGCATGCAATAACTATATCAATTTGATATAATGAAAGAAAACAATAGGACAGGAACGGTAGGCATGTTTGTGCTCTTATGCACGCCCCTTACGGACTTCTTAGGAATGGGGTGAAGTCAATAGTAAACAGCTTTTGGTTAAAGCTTTGGGGATTTTGAGAAGAGACCACAGAGCCAGGTAGTGTGTTTCAAGCATTAACAACTCTGTTAAAGAAGTCATATTTTCTGCAATCAAGATTAAGCAGTTAACATTAAGTTTAAATCTATTGTTTGCTCTTGTATTGTTGTGATTGAAGCTAAAGTAGTCTTTAACAGGAAGGACATTGCAATAGATGATTCTATGAGTTAAACACAGGTCTTGTCGAAGGCGGCGGCATTCTAAGTTTTCTAAACCCAAGATTTCAAGTCTGATGGCATAAGGTATTTTGTTGTATTCAGAGGAGTGGAGAACTCTTCTTGTAAAATATTTCTGGACACGTTCAATTGTACTGATGTCTGAAATGTGGTATAGGTTCCAGACAGGCGAGCTGTATTCAAGAATTGGTCTAGCAAATGTTTTATAAGCTCTGGTAAGTAGTGTAGTGTTTCTGGAGAAGAAGCTACGTAAGATTAGGTTTACAACTCTTAAAGCCTTTTTTGCAATGTAGTTGCAGTGGGCTTTGGCACTTAGATCATTGGATATGAAAACTCCAAGGTATTTGACAGGGTGGGGGTCATCTGTAAGGTAATGTCCATCGAGTTTGTATTTAGTGTTTGGATTCTTTTATCCAATGTGTAAGACAGAGCACTTGCTGGTTGTGATTTGGAGTTGCCAAGTTTTTGACCATTCTGACACAAAGTCAAGGTCTTCTTGAAAGGTAGCTATATTGTTGGTCGTGTTAAATAGTTTGACATCATCAGCGAAAAGAACACAATTACTTTTAATATGGTCACAGAGATCATTAATGTTTAATATGAAGAGTGTTGGTCCAAGAACACTGCCTTGGGGAACGCCGCTATTGACAGGAACAGGATTTGATAGGGCACTGCCTATTTTGACCACTTGTTGTCTGTCTGACAGGAACGCTGATATCCAATTGTGGAGGGGTCCAGAGATGTTGTAGGATTTTAGTTTTAGGAGAAGTTTGTCATGTACCACTGAGTGAAAAGCTTTACAGAAGTCTCTGTAAATTGCAACTATTGTTTTGCCTTGATCAAGATTTGTAGTCCATATGTTTTTGCAGTGAAGAAGTTGTAAGTTACATGATAATTTTAATTTGTCCATGTAGAGAAAAGCAAGACAGTGTTTAGTCCTCAAAGTCTAAATTGAAGTCTTCTCAATTAATTCACTTTGTTGACAACCAATATTAGACAAGCAGTGTTTTTCTGCCATGAACAGCAGAGCAAAAAGGGATGTGTTTTGGCACGTTGTTTCATTTGTTTTCTGAGAAGGACCTCATGCTGAAGTAGTTGCCATGATCTGGATGAATGGAAAATTGAAACATCTAGAAGAATTCTATTGCTTAATAGCTTCCCTTCCAACCTAGGGGTATTTCTATCAGGCTAATTTCAATACCCAGAAATTCTTCTTGAAATATTGGGCAATACTTATATGGACTGTTTATAAGCATTGATCTTTTGTTTAGTAGCTCTGCCCATTTTCATTCAGACTAGTAAATTGCCAAGAATAAAACAGTTTGCACTGAAATGAAAGCATATTCTGAGGATTTATGCAGTTTTCCAAGTCATTTTCTATAACAAGCTGTTTGGAGTTCATGTTTCCCTAACGTATAAATTGTTGTGCACTGATTTCCTTTAGGTACATACTTTGTGCACACTGTTTTGAATTACAGACTGCATCGTAAAGTCTGGAAAAATATGGATTTGTGGAAATGTGAATTGAGTAAACACACATTGAAATGCAAACATCCTCCTTTATCTCTAGATATCATGCAGCTTTGGGGCCCAGTTTAAAAAAGATAGTACTTTTATGTATTCAGTAAGAAATGCATAAGAACAAAATGGTACCTCATTTTCTCCTATCCAAAAATAAACTCACAACATCCAACTGGTATTATGTGTAATATTGGCACAAGACCAGCAGATGCTTACATTTTTTACCAGACAAAATAAATATAGCCTTCCCTTTCAACAGGGGCAAAGTCATTGTACAATTTGTAATAATTTTAGCTATCATTAAAGGCATCATTAAATTCCAGAGAAAAGCATATGGAGAATACAGGTAGTCCTCGACATACAACAGTTCATTTAGTGACTGTTCAAAGTTATGATGGCATATGGAAATTTCTCCATGCATCATCACAATAGAGAATACAGGTAGTCTTCAACATACAACAGTTCAATTTGTGTCTCAGGTTTGGAAGCCATCTTTTGCATTGGATCTTCAGGCCTGCCATATTTACTCTGTGGGAAGTAGGGAAACTGGGAGGGGGGGTTGTATGGAGCCGGGGTGATATATAGTCATAATAACATTCCTTTCTCAGAGAGTCAAGGACATCTTGCCCTGCACCTGGAGGGGTGTGGCTGGGAGGTGCTTTGTTTGGACCATGTGATGAATTTGTGGCTGCTGGGTAGGAACCTGGACTTTCCTTTGGGTGGGGAAAACCTGGAAACTCTCAGATTCGGGTTTTCCCAGATGTGCCAATATGACATCTCTAATAAAATGGAACTTTGGGGAACTTCAAGTCTTGGAGTCTTCTTTCATTGAGAGTGTTACTTGGTACCATGACATTGTGACTGTTCAAAGTTACATTGAAAAAAGTGATTTATAACCGTTTTTCACACTTATGGCCATTGCAGCATCCCCATGGTCACATGATCAAAATTCAGATGCTTGGCAACTGGTTCATATTTATGAAAGTTGCAGTTTCCTGGGGTCACATGATCCCCTTTTGTGACCTTCTGACAAGCAAAGTCAGTGAGGAAGCCTGTTTCACTTCAGGACCATGTGGTTGCTATCTTAACAGTCACAGTGATTCACTTAACAACTGTGGCAAGAAAGGTTGTAAAATGGGGCAAGGTTCACTTAACAAATGTCTTACTTAGCAGCAGAAAGTTTGGGCTCCCAATTGTGGTTGTAAGTCGAGGACTCCCTGTCAAGTAAAAGAAAAGTTGAAGCTGAAAAATTCAATCAAAATCTCCAATACTTTTCCAGACCCAAATCTATTCCTAAGCTGCCTCTGAGTATCCCAAACACATGCAAACCTCTCTGTGTGTGAGATTGTGATAGGAATTTCAAGGGGTGATATCCCTCTATTTCAGAGGTCTTGAAACTTGGCAGCTTTAAGACTTGTGGACTTCAACTCCTAGAATTCTCTAGCCAGCTATGCTGGCTGGAGAATTCTGGGAGTTGAAGTCCACAAGTCTTAAAGCTGCCAAGTTTGGGGACCCCTGCTCTATTTAAATCCCTATTCATACAATTACAAATGCTCAAATAACAAGAGCATAGATCCTCTCCCAAAGTGCAGGCATATTTATGCAAACATAATCATGATTATTTTCAAAATGCTCAGATCAAACATAGGAGTAGGATCCAATGTTGTCCTCCACATATATAAAGGATTTAAAATTTTGAATATCAGTGCTGCCAAATGCTTCCAGGTCCTTCCACTTATAACCTTCCTATGCCATTCTAAAGTTCCTTATTACTTTAGGCTTTTGGGATGTGCATGCTAAATGTCTTGGGAGAAGAAGCTAAGAAGGTCACATAGCACAAAAGAGTTTCTGCTCTCAATGGAATCACATTAAGAGTGTATGCAACAAGACAAATTCCTTGTGTGTCCAATCACACTTGGCCAATAAAAAAATTCTATTCCATTCATATATGTTCTAAGGAACAGCTTCAGAAGAAAACAAAAAACTTTCCACCCACACAAAATTCAGATGGAAACTTCATTTAGCTAATTCCAACCCTACTACTAGGAACCAACAATATGAACATGGGGAAGCCCAAGCAAAACTGTAAGATTTTGACCCTAAAATATTACTGTAGTCCATAAAGATACTATATAATAAATAGAGGATCTAATATTGTTTGGTATAGGGGTTAAGGCATCAGAATGGACCATGAGTTCTAGTTCCACCTTAGGCAAGAAATCAGTTGTATGATCTTGGACCAGTCACTTTCTCTCAGTCCTGTAAATCACTTCCCAAAAATCTTGCCAAGAAAATTCCAAGAATTACTCCAAGCAATTGCCAGGATTCAAAAACTGACTCACAAGCACAAGTACACAAACCCCTTAAATATAACCCTATTGCAACAAAGTTTTATGGTCCTGATCTGGCAATTAAACTTTGATATTTCATACCATATTTTATTACCCTGTTACTTTGGTTATGGCCAGGTTTTTGTTGTAGGAAGTTCCTCCCCCCCAGAAGAATGAAACATTTTGAGGAATATTAAAAAACACAGGATAAAGTATTTCCCCTAAAAGAGAAATAAAAAATCTTAAGGGAGACAGAAACTCAGAGCCCCAGCTCCCTCCCATCAGCAGATATTTTGTGCCCATTTAGAAAGACTGAGGCAGCCTATCTACAAAACAAAAGACCTTCAGCTCCAGGATGATGTGACATGACCCTTCAGGACACAATGGGATTAACCCACAACCATTTAGCAGCAGAGCTCATTATATTATAAATACATTATAAATAAATACACTTATTTATTTTTTTATTTGTCATAACATTATATATAAGCATAAGCATGAAATAACTATACGATATATAAGCATACATATAACCATAAGTATGTATAACTATATGAAATTGTATACAATCAAAGGGAACATTAGGACAGGAACAGAAGGCACGTTGGTGTTCTTATGCACGCCCCTTACAGACTTCTTAGGAATGGGGTGAGGCCAATAGTAGTTTTTGGTTAAAGCTTTGGGGATTTTGGGAAGAGACCACAGAGTCTGGTAATGCATTCCAGGCATTAACAACTCTGTTTCTGAAGTCATATTTTCTGCAATCAGATTGGAGTGGTTCACATTAAGCTTAAATCTATTGTGTGCTCCTGTATTGTTGTGATTGAAGCTGAAGTAGTCTTCAACTGGAAGGACGTTGTAACAGATGATTCTATGAGTTAAACTCAGGTCATATCGAAGGCGGCGGAGTTCTAAATTTTCTAAACCCAGGATTTCAAGTCTGGTGGCATAAGGTATTTTGTTGTATTCGGAGGAGTGGAGTACTCTTCTTGTAAAATATTTCTGGACACGTTCAATTTTATTGATGTCAGAAAAGTGGTATGGGTTCCAAACAGTCGAGCTGTATTCAAGAATTGGTCTAGCAAATGTTTTATATGCTCTGGTTAGTAGTGTAGTGTTTCTGGAGAAGAAGCTACGCAATATTAAGTTTACAACTCTTAAAGCCTTTTCTGAGATGTAGTTGCAGTGGGCTTTGGCACTTAGATCATTTGATATGAAAACTCCAAGGTCTTTAACGGGGTGGGGGTCATCTATAAGGTAGTGTCCATCAAGCTTGTATTTAGTGTTCAGATTCTTTTTTCCAATGTGTAAGACAGAGCATTTGTTGGTTGTGATTTGGAGTTGCCAGGTTTTTGACCATTCCGACAAAGTCAAGGTCTTTTTGAAGGGTAGCCATATTTTTGGTAGTGTTAAATAGTTTAACATCGTCAGCGAAGAGAACACAATTGCTTATAACATGGTCACAGAGATCATTAATGTATAATATGAAGAGTGTTGGTCCAAGAACACTACCTTGGGGAATGCCGCTATTGACAGAAACAGGATTTGATAGGGCACTGCCTATTTTGAACACTTGTTGTCTGTCTGACAGGAACGCAGTTATCCAATTGTGGAGGGGTCCGGAAATGTTGTAGGATGTTAGTTTTAGGAGAAGTTTGTCATGTACCACTGAGTCAAAAGCTTTACAAAAGTCTATGTAAATTGCATCTATTGCTTTGCCCTGATCAAGATTTGTAGTCCATATGTTTTTGCAGTGTAGAAGTTGTAAATTACAGGATATTTTTTTTCTGAAACCAAATTCTTTATTAGAGAGTAGGTTGTTTGTTCTAGGTGGAGGGTAATGGATTGGTTGATGATTGATTCCATTACTTTGCAGGTGACACAGCATAAAGAGATTGGTCTGTAATGTTTAACTAGGCTGGGGTCTCCTTTTTTGAAGACAGGGATGACCGTGGCTAGTGACCAAAGTTTGGGAAGGGAGCTCGTCATGAAAGCTGTTTCAAAGATTATGCTTAGGGGTTCTGCTAAGTTAGTGGAAAGCTTTTTAAGAAGTATGCACATAGACCATCAGATCCAATAGATAGAGATGGTTTTAGTTTGCGAAAAACTTACACTACAATTACACTACAATCTCCTAATAACATTGCATCATCCTCCAAACTACAAACAAACTTAACTCAGACAAACACCTAGGATTTGTACTTTGCCTATAGAGCCAGTTATGACACCTACATAACCCCTACATGGCCCCATGGGAGTCTGACAACAGCCAATAGAATACATATTCTTGCACGGGAACACCACATGCTTAGTGGTTCAAGTGCAAAGCCCAAAGAAGGTGTAAAAACACCTCACTCTCAACTCCATGTGGTCAGCTGCCCATGCTCACATGCTTGGTTGTTCTGCCTCATCAATAAATGGACCCTCTTTCCAGCCTCCATTTTGTCTCCAGTGCTTTTCTCCCAGCTTGGAACTGAACCAGATGGATATTTCATCAACACTGTCCTTGTACAGATATTTCAACAACATATTTTTAAAATTTTATAATAATCACCCATATCAGATTCTTCACATGCCATGAAATCTTGTATGCAATAGTATGTTAGGATTCTGTCAAGCGCCTTACCATAGCAGTAATATACTACGACTTGCAAGTGAACTCTTTCCATAGCAGCACCCAACGTGGTCAACCATCTGCCTCTGATCTCCAGTCTGGTTTTATTTGTTCTGTCCATGGAACTCCCCCAGATTCAGGATGCCATCCACCCTACTTGGCAACAGAAGGCCTGCTCTCTATCTTCTCCCTCAATCACCTATTGGTTCAACCCAATGGTAGCTCCTCCAAAACAATTATCCAGAGGCAGCAGCGTCCCAGGAGAATCAGCAAACTGACAACTCATTCTGCTAACCATGACCAAAGAATAAGAAGGCCTGTTCCTCAAATAAGCATGGTTTTTTACAGAATAGATCACTTTTTCTCAAAGAAAGATGATTGATCTACACAATCTTGAAAAGGCAATATAGATGGCTTGACCTTCAGCTATAAGTGAAGGGTCTGTCTTTTGCCCTAGACCTTTCTAACAAAGACTCGATTTAATAGGAGAATGTTTGATTGCCTAAAAATGCCACTAACTTTATTCCACCATATCCAGTCTTGTTCCCAAAGTAAGAGCATTCATTCCATACATGTTTTGGCACTTCAGACTATTATTTCAGTTTCTATGAAATGGGAGGTAATCTTATTTATATCTGGTTAATATCAACTTTATGAACTGACCTATCTAATGGTGGGATTCAGCCAGTTCTATCTGGTTTGGACAAACCAGTAGTGGTGACTACAGGAGGCTCCGCCCATTCACCCGGACATAATGCGGTAGCAACGCGCATGCATGGAACGTCATCTGCATGCATAGAGGAGGACATGTGGACAAAGCGTGCTCACATTTGCAAACCGGTAGGGAAGGTAAGTGAATCCCACCTCTGGACCTATCGTAACGGGCAAACCCACAACCTTCATTCAAAAGAATTTTGGAAATCTATGGTATGATTGTCAAGGATGGAGAAATTATGTTCATCTTTGACACTTGTAGTGATTTGTGGGATCTTCCATGTTCTACTTAATATTCAGTTTTCAGAATGTTAGATATTTGAGGTTATTTTGTTATTCCAAGTCAGCAGAGGGGGGGGTGCTTTTACACCTCACTGTTTAATTCAGAACCTTCCTGAGTGCCCTTGCTTTCTACTTTGAAGAAGCCTCATGGGAGAATTTCTCTTATAAATGATTTCCTTGGGATTTAATTGAAGTGAGGGTAGCTAGAGAGGATCCAGGCCATTAGAGAATAGGATTATATAATGAAAGAAAGGACACTCATCTAAACACAGTTGCTTTAGTAACCACAAATCTTAGATAAATACAAGATACCAATAGCCATTGATAAAACGTTAGTGTTTTTTTTGCTTTTGTTTTTATTTTTGAAAAATAAAATAAAAACAAAGGGAATATATTTTCAATCATTTTGAAGAATAAGAAAGCAAAGCAAAAGAAAATTCAACAAATAAGTTGATTAACCTGGCAGCACAAAGAATAGCAAAGCAAAGACCTTATTCTCACCTTGTCTTCAGTGGTAAAGTTAGCTGTAAATACCCGCTTACTTGTTCATCCTGATTTAGACAGGTAGTCCTCAACTTATAACAGTTCATTTAGTGACCGTTCAAAGTTACAAGGAAATTGAAAAAAAGTGACTTATGACCATTTTTCACTCTTATGACTGTTACAGCATCCCCATAGTCACATGCTCAAAATTCAAATGCTTGGCAATTGGTTTATGATGGTAGCAGTGTCCCAGGGTCATGTGATCCCATTCTGCAACCTTCTGACAAGCAAAGTTAATGGGGAAGCCAGATTCATTTAACAACCAGCTTACTCACTTAATGAGTGCAATGATTCACTTAACAACTGTGGCAAGAAAGATCATAAAATGGGGCAAAATTCACTTAACGAATGTGGTTGTAAGTCAAGGACTACTTGTAATTCTATCTTCAGACAAAAGTCGTACATACTAGTGTCTGTATATACTGCCATAGCCCAAATGCAAATTATTCTTATGTTGTTTTCAGCGCTGGTTTAAATAGACACATGTGGAGGAGGAAGCTGGGACATTTAGGGCCGGTTTAGCTCTGCCTGGTAAGGCCTGTTATTAAGAACACAAAGCCTGCAATTACTGCAGGTTCGAGCCCGGCCCAAGGTTGACTCAGCCTTCCATCCTTTATAAGGTAGGTAAAATGAGGACCCAGATTGTTGGGGGGGCAATAAGTTGACTTTGTAAATATATACAAATAGAATGAGACTATTGCCCTATACATTGTAAGCCGCCCTGAGTCTTCGGAGAAGGGCGGGGTATAAATGTAAACAAAAAAAAAAAAAAAAATTTCTGTATTTTTTAAAAAAAAACTGTTATTTTTAGCTTTGTTTTTCATTAGTCCTAAATGGAAAGAATAATACACCTACACCGGTGTATTATTGTATGTACCTCTTCATTTATTCCAAAACCACAACCAAGAAATAAAAAGGTTTATTTCTCAAAATGAAAATATTTACCTAATAGAAGGGACTTTAGAACTTTTAGGAATGGCCTTAATCCCTCTTAAAATTTGGAAAAGGATATTCTAAAAAAAATAATAATCAGCAAAACCGAGGTGAAGGCCTTAAATGAGATGATGAGGATAGTTGGAATAACTTACTATTCTGTAGGTTAGCATGAAGCTAGGCTTTAGTATTAAGTGGAATAGGGCAGCAGTTCAAAGAGGGTGCAAGTGAGAGGACATAGAACAGGGGTGTCAAACTGGTGACCCATGGGCTGGATTCGTTATATGCAGGCCACGCCCACCCCAGTTCCTCGAAGGGGAAAAACGTCATGATATGTCATGTGATGCCAACATGACGCCACATGTTTGACACTTCTGACATAGAGCAACTGTAAGATGTTTGAGAGAAATGTTATGCATCAAATGTGGACTGGCTATTAACCTGCTGCCTTCAGATGAGATAGAAAGCAGTGGTCCATCACCAGAATTGCATTAGGATTTAGTTGCCAAGCTGGCGAACATCTGTACTTCAGATGGGGAATGGCTCCATCATATCCATCACTACAATATGTCAGGCCTTCTCTGCATTATTGTTGTTAGTTGCGAATTCATGTCCGACCCATCGTGACCCCTTGGACAGTTTTCCTCCAGGCCTGTCTGTCCTCTACCATCCCCCAAAGATTATTTAAGCTCATGCCGACTGCTTCAGTGACTCCATCCAGCCACCTCATACTCTGAGTGCCCTTCTTTTTTTGCCCTCAATCATTCCCAGCATTAAGCTCTTCTCCAGTGAGTCCTTCCTTCTCATTAAGTGGCCAAAGTATTACAGTTTCATCTTCAGGATCTGGCCTTCTAAAGAGCAGTCAGGGCTGATCTCCTCTAGGACTGACTGGTTTGATCACCTTGTAGTCCAAGGGACTCGCAAGAGTCTTCTCCAGCACCATAGTTCAAAGGCCTCAATTCAATCCTCTGTGCATAGTGTCACTTTTATTGTTTCCCTTTTTTGTTAACCTCTTCTCTCACAATTCTAGCCTTAAAGAGATGAGAAATCTCCATCAAGATAGCCTGCATTTCTCCATCTCTGCCCTCGGAAACCCCATGGATGGCAATAAGATAAAAACAGAACTATGTATAGTACATAGAAAGACTGTATGTTGACACAGTGAGTTAAGTGAATATAAGAATATAATGCTTGCTAGCTAGGGGACAGAAAAAGTGACCTGAGGAGTAACCTTACATGTTTTAGAGGAATTTGTATCTTAGGTCAACTGCTTTACCAAAGTAATGACTGTTCTCAGCTGGAGTTTCAGACAGACTAATGACAGAGTAAAATCCTTTCCTTGTACTTTGAACAGTAGTAGAGTTTTTTTAAAAAAAGGAAAAAGAAATTCCCTACATATTAGGTGCAATGAAGATTTATTAATGTACTCTAGCACTGTTTCTTTTAAATAGATTATAGCAATCAATTGGGATAATGGGTATATATTAAATAATGCTTTGTGATATGCATTTTGGTCCTCCGTTGTTCAGGATAGTGCTCTGAAGCTGATTATTTTGCCTGCCTCAATTGGCAGAAGAAAGAAATGGAGGTCACTTCAAATTGCCAAAGTGCAAAACGTAAGCACTGCTTTAGATCTGCTTGTTGAAAAAAAAAAGAGCTATTCTTGAAAGTGTCTGTCTCTTTAAACTCTCAGCAAAGGGTTTCTGAAGCATCAGTGTGACACATCAGATGGGTCAAAACATAAACAAGTCCCACATGTAAAGGTAAATAACATTGCAGAAGAAAAATTAAATATCGGGCAAGTTTCTAACATATGCCTCAGGCCACCTCACTACTTTTATAATACATAATAATTAAAGTGAGCTGAGTTAAATTTGCCCTGCAGGAAAAGAGCATAAAGTTAATCTGTTTGATAGTGTGATATTCTGTAACTGTGTTTGTCTATATGTTCTGTAGTCACAAAGACACAGCACTTTTTCAAGGTTGATTTCAGACAGTTTGAATTTCTTAGCCTTATATAGAAAAATCTATATTCTGATTGATTCTTTGGCAAGCAAAATTACTTGTAATAATTTTTGAGGATGCTTTTTGAACCTTTATTTATGTTTAACTATGGCATCATTCATAGCCTTGCCATATAAGCTTAACAAGGGCTTCCAAGGTGTCTAAAAACTAACGTGTTACAACGTAAGAACATTATTTCAGTTCTTCAAATCCCTCTTCTGTTTGACTCATTGTGCTTCTTATACAAATGTACTGACATCACAGTAACTTCCTCATCTTCATTACCTTCCTGTCAGGATTTCTCTTTTTTTATTTCAAGAGGTAGAGATTATGATTCCTTAATTAAATCGCAGCTCTGGGGGGGTGGGGAACTTGTACTTTTCCTCACAGATTTTGCATATTTTTATTTTGGTGCTCATGATGTCATGAGACATCAGAAAATGTACAGTTCTCATTTAAGTATTCTTGAGCTCAATGCAGATCTTTACATGTGCACTTCGGCAATGATCTTTGTCACCTCTACATTATTTGAACACCCCTACAGTCCTATTGCTGATACGATGAGTGTCTACAGAAGATTGTAGCACTAGTAAAAACCATTTTTAAAGGAACTGATACTGTAACCAGACATGTCAATTCCACATACTAGGGACTGAATGCCAGGGACTATTTGGGAGCAATTCTCTTGGTTGCTTCCACATTTATGGATATACTCATTCACTGAACCTGTAATAGGGTCAATCATGGCACCCAATTCATTTTGTATTGAGAGCCCTGGGAGCTTAAACCCACTCTACCCATCTCCTTCTTAGATTTCACAAGATTCCCAAGTTCAGCATAACGTTGTTCTCGAGGTAAAAGATGAAACAAAAGGAAGGGAACCAAGTCAGATTTACCTCTTGAGGGTCATCGCTTTGTCTTCAGCATTAGAGGGGAAAGTCTAAGTAACACTAAGACAATTGTATCTAAAAGTGTTGTGGAAAAATATTGAATCAGCTTACGCATGAAGCAAATTAACTTTACTTATTACTCCATTTTCATCATCAAGGTTGATTCCTTTGCCCACTTTAAATGAACGCCATAAACAAAACAAAAAAAGGTCTATGCTACACCTGGCTAGCAGCAGGTTGGTTTAGGGATATGCTGCATGGCTTTGAAAATTGAGAGAGGGCGGAACCCATGGGATTAATGGATCCCACAACAGAGTGCCATTCACATGACTGAGGATGAGGCCATTTTTTCCCCCATGTCACTCACCGTTTGGAACATCCTCCCCTGAGGTTAGATTGATCCCAACTTTGCTGACCTGCCCCAAGGCATTAAAAACTTGACATCAAGCTTGTGGCTCTTTGGGTGAGCCTGCTTTAGCTGATTGCTTTCAGAACTACTCATAATCGTTAATACATATGTTATTTAATATCTAATGTCTAACACATTTCAAAGCACTTAGGCATTTTGAGATTCTTACATTTATATATATACACAAAAAGAAGCCTGTCTCTAAAGGCTAATTCATT
Organism: Ahaetulla prasina; assembly: GCF_028640845.1. Lineage (NCBI taxonomy): Eukaryota > Metazoa > Chordata > Lepidosauria > Squamata > Colubridae > Ahaetulla > Ahaetulla prasina. The sequence continues at coordinate 159,253,575 of NC_080541.1, forward strand.
GTGTATTGTGTAGAGAAGCCTGTCTCTAAAGGCTAATTCATTGCGTATTAAATCAAAGGTAATTATGCAAACTTTTTTAAAAGTTATATAAATAAAGATACCATATTTTTCAGAGTATAAGACACACCTTTTTCCCCAAAAAAAGAGGGTGAAAATCTGGGTGTGTGTTATACTCCAAATGTAGCCCCACCCAACCTCTCAGAGGCTTGAGGTTTCAGAGGCTGAAAACAGTATCAGAAACTAAACTTCATAAAAGATGTCCCCAAAGAGAGCTTCAGAAAAGAAGCCCCCAAACAGAGCTTCAGAGGCTTTCTTTCTGAAGCTCTGTTATGGAGGCTTTCAGAAGCAGAAAAAAGTTTTTTTCTGAAACAGAGTTTCAGAAGTTTCAGAGGCAGAAAAAAAAAGCAAAAAAAAAAAAAAGCAAGGCACAGATCTCACAACCAAGGAACCTGTTGCTAAAATTCACCTCTGGAAAAGCTGATTGGGGGTATTCCCAGAGGCCAATCCACCTGTCAATCAGCTTTTTTCTTATTTTCCTCCCCAAAAACTAAGGTGCATCTTATACTCCGGTGTGTCTTATATTCCAAAAAATACGGTACGTATATTTATCTAGTTCTTCTAATTCTCTCCTTGAAAGCAAAGTGAAATTTTCTATTTATCTAAGATACAAATAAGTCAATAATTCAGTACTCATTCAGTGCAATAATGCGTCTTTTGAAGCTTTGATATATACCATTTAAGTATTGCTACTTTTATTTTCATAATATTTTAATTAACATTTTAGAATGTATGTTATCTGGATTTGTTTACATAATTTTTCACATCTTCTCTCTCCAGAAGGTAATGGTAACATGATGCTATCTCAACCATCACTGTCAGTTGTAGAGTTATCATCCCAAAGAATCACAAGTGGAGCAGAGGTGGGATTCACCTACCTTCCCTACCAGTTCGCAAATGTGAGCACATGTACCTCCTCTGCCCATGCGCACAGTCTTCTGCGCATGTGCAGTGCTCACGCATTACATCTGGGCAGGTGGGTGGAGCCTCCCGCAGTTGCCGCTACCAGTTCGCCCGATCCGGAGAACCAAGTGAATCCCACCACTGAAGTGGAGCTAGGGAGAATTATGCTACTATAACTATATATGTGGCCTGTGTATCTGTGTGTGTGTGGGTAAACCCATTGTGTCCTGTAGAAGATTCAATGTACAAGCAGTTCTCGATTTACAACAGTTCATTTAGCGACCGTTCGAAGTTAAAACGGCACTGAAAAAAGTGACTTATGACCATTTTCACACTTATGACCATTGCAGCATCCCCATGGTCATGTGATTTACATTCAGATCCATGACCATTGGTTCATAATTATGACAGTTCCACTGTCCTGGATCCTGGGATCATCTTTTGTGATCTTTGGCCAAGCAAAAATAAATGGGGAAGCCAGATTCACTTAACATCATGTTACTGGTTTAACAACTGCAGTGATTCACTTGGCAAGAAAAATTATAAATTGGGGCAAAAGTCACTTAATAAATTTCTCACTTAGGAACAGTTGTGGGTCAGTTGTGGTCATAAGTCAAGGACTACCTGTAGTGGTTTTGAGATTTTCTGGATGGTTGCTTCATGTATGTGCATGTTCAAACAGCACTTTTACTGGGTCAGCTGGCAATCTGGCCGGAATAGCTCAGGCTGTAAGGAGCCTGTTATTAGAACACAGTAGCCTGCAATTACTGCAGGTTCAAGCCCGGCCCAAGGTTGACTCAGCAATAAGGTAGGTAAAATGAGGACCCAGATTGTTGGGGGCAATAAAAGCTGACTGTGTATATAATATACAAATAGAATGAGACTATTGCCTTATGCACTGTAAGCCGCCCTGAGTCTTCGGAGAAGGGCGGGATATAAATGTAAAAAAAAAAAAAATCAGGCTGGCATGTATGCAAAAGCAACTTGAGAAGACTCTTGTAATAGCTTCAAGCTTTCCAAAATGCCCCTTCAAATGCTTGGTAAATATTTTGTGCAACAAAACCTATAAGAGGAGTTAGTCACTTTGAAAATAAATTACAAATAAAATGTAAATGTAATGTACATGTCTATGATATGCATCAGGACCAGTGGTGGGTTTCAAATTTTTTTACTACTGGTTCTGTGAGAGTGGCTTCTGGGCATGGCTTGCTGGGCATGGCAGGGGAGGATACTGTAAAATCTCTATTCCCACCCCACTCCAGGGAAAGGTTACTGCAAAATCCTCATTTCCTCCCAATCAGCTGGGACTTGGGAAGCAGAAAATAGATGGGGGTGGGGCCAGTCAGGATTTTTACTACCTGTTCTCTGAACTACTCAAAATTTCTGCTACCAGTTCTCCAGAACTGGTCAGAACCTGCTGAAACCCACCTCTGATCAGGACTACAACTCCCAGAACTCCCAGCCTACAGAAAGTAAGGAATCAGGTTACAAAATCCATCACCTTCTTCTGCACAAGTGAGAACCTTCAACAAGCTTTCAAGGATTGACCTTGAAACCCAGTCAAATTAGGTTAATCTTTTTTCCAAAAGTGTGATAATAAACACTGCTAGATAGCTCTGAGGCATCTAAAAAAAGATTAAGTCAAAATTATGTGCTACATTAGGAGCCCAATGTGGCAAGAGACAATTTATATAAGAAACCCAAATCTGTCAATGCATCACTATAAGTGTGCACACCAGTGATAGATGATTTCGGGGGGGAGGGGGAGAGTGGTATCTAGACATTTAGTTTTCATGCATCTGTGCTGTTAAACCACAACAAAAAGAGGATTATCCTAGCATTGTCAGTTCTGATAAGTTTTGATTACTCGTTGGGAAGAGTAGGAGGAATTCCATCCCAATAAGACATCAGCAGAGTCAGAGCTGACAAACAGAACCATCTGTTTGTTCAAAAGTCCTTGCCATGTAGCAGCAGGTATGCAGGCTGTGCAGTGCTTATATATAAGAATCTCTGGCTAAGGGACACATACTATTACATTGTTAGAATAGCTGCGAAATTGCGGCAAGCGTGGGAGAAAAACTCCCTGTGACTGCATGAATAAAAGAAAGACATTTTTGAACAAAACAACTCTAAATTACCCAGTTTGATGGTCAGTTCAATAACACATAGAATATTATACCATGTTGTTGTACTAATAGAGCCTTGTATATTTTTAACTCAGTATTTCCCAAACTTAGGGATTTTAAGATGTGAGGGCTTCAATTCCCAGGATTCTCCAGCCAGCCAGGTGGCTGGAGAATTCTGGGAGTTGAAGTCCACACGTCTTAAAGTTCCCAAGCTTGTGAATCACTTTAATTGAATATCAGATTTCTGTTAAGATGGTTTATCATATCAACTGGCCCAGACACATTACTGTATATCCCTGTTCGTTAAGATTCTTAATTAAAATAAATAGTGCCCATATCCTACAGTTCAGAATGCAGGCTAACACATATTTTATGACATACAAAACTGTATATATGTACTCAGGGGTGAAATGCTCCCGGTTCGCACTGGCTCCCCCGATTAGGTAGCGATGGCAGCTGCTGGTTCGGAGGACCGGTAGCAAAAATCCCTGGCCCCGTCCCCCTGCCTCTGCTGAGCCGCACCATTAGCAGAGGTTTGTTTTTTTTACTTTTAAAAGTTTTTCTTCAGCTGAAACATGCCTTGAAAAGTTAAAAAAAAAAACCTCTGATGATCGCGGGGCTGAGCAGAGATCATCAGAACACTTTAAAAGTTTTTTTTTAAAAAAACCCTTCAGCCAAAGGGGAAATAAAAAAGAAAAAAACTGGAGGTTTTAAAAGCCTTCTCTGGCGATCCCAGAGGAGTTTCCTGATCCTCACAGGTTTTTAAACTCACTTTTTAACAGCCCCCACTTACAAGAGCCCCCACCCAAGCCCAGCCAATTCTCCCTCCTCACTTACCTATAATTACTGCTCTTTTGGGCTGGCAACGGCATGTTTTCTTCAGCTACTGAAGAAAAAAAAAAGCTTGCTTTGACTTCCTGCTTTGCTGGCTGAGGAACTCTGGGATTTAAAGTCCACAATAAAATAAAATAAAATAATAAAATAAAATATTTGTGCAGCTTTCTGAGATTTGGGGTGTTTCTGTAGTGTTTCACTCTAACTAGACAAACACACAAAATCTCAGAAAGCTGTATATGGCATTTTGTGAGTGTGTGTGTGAGTTGTGTGTGTGTAAAGTGTGAAAGTTGGTTTTTGAGCTTTTTGTGGCTGTGTGAAGTGTGAAGTGCAGCTGCTTTTACATTGTGTGTGAGTCAGTTGTGTTGTGTTGTGTTGTGTGTGTGTAAAGTGTGAAAGTTGGTTTTTGATACCTCTTATTGTTTTTTATACTTTGCTTATTATTTTTATTATTTATTGTTATTGGCCACGCCCACTCAGTCATCTGACCACCAAGCCCGCCCACCAATTAAGCCACACCCACAGAACCGGTAGGGAAAATTTTTAGATTTTACCCCTGTATGTACTTCTTTGACAGTAAATACTTGTCAGCACAATGGGATTGGAGCAGATACTCATGTGATTGCAGTAAAACAATTGCAATCATTTACTTTTTGTAAAGCGGAAAATGTAAGACAATTGTTCTCAGGCCACTATAAGAGTATAAATGTATAAGAAGAAAACCCAACATGCTATATCTAAAATATATTCCATTCACTTTAACAAGGGTAGGTGAAGCAGAAAGAGAGGCGTGACAGAATCTCAGTGTTAAAGTTTGAGTCTATCTTTAATGATTTTTCTCTTAATTTCAAAAGGAAGGAAAATAGATGCAAACTCTGATCGCAACTATTCCAGAAAGTAGGAGTGCTTTGGATGCATGAGATCCAGGGGTGGGCATCAAAAATTTTAGCAAGGGGTTCTCTGCCCGGTTGCTGGGTGGGCATGGCCATGGTGGGTGTGGCCTAGTCAGTTTCCTGCACCACGGCAAGGGGTGGGGTGGGCATTTTTGGCATCCCCAGGCTCTGGAGGCTTTCCTCGAGCCTCCAGGAGGATGAAAACAGCCTGGTTTCTGGCCTTTCTGAACTTCCAGTAGGCCCATTTTTCACCCTCCCCGAACCTCTGCATCCACCCTGGACCATCCAAAACAGGCCACATGAAGACTCTGGAAGGGGCGGGGCGGGGTGGAGTGGGAAGGGCCAGCCAGGAGTGGGATTTTGGGGTTCTCCAAACTGCACAGAATCTTAGCTAGAGGTTCTTCCAAACCCCTGCAAACCCCACCCCTGATGAGATCCAAGGCCACCTCTAACAATGGATCAGGGGAAAATAAAGATTTTTGTGGCAGCAGTTTTGTCCAGGTGTACTTGATAGCATTGGAAAAGAAGACTTCCTGTCTTGAGTCTCTTGCCTGAAATTGGTAACACCCATATACTGTATTTTTTGATTGAGGCACGTTCTGCTTGCTGGAAGAAAAAACAGAAAATTACAATAAATCAAAGCTGTAACATTAGGGAACTGTATAGTTTAAGAGACTTTATCCAGTAAGTTTATGAAACAAAAAATAACACTATTAGTCACTCAAGTTAGGCCAGGTCAGAAAATGAAATCCAGAAGATTGACCAAAGCTATACTTTAATGTAGGCTACAGGAACAGAACCTTGGAAAACCTTGTTTTGTCCTTCCTTCCCAGTGAATTTGGATGGAGCCAATCTAAGCTTGTTCTAACGATTATCCAATTTCCCGGGTTTAAAGCATGTTTTGTTTTTGTAGCTGTTTCTGCCTAGTTTCTCCAAGGTCATCTCCATGGCTCTCTTATATATGGGAAATTACGTTTGCTTGCATGTGGTAGTGTTTTGTTTTGTTTTTAAAGTTTCCTATAAAATTTACTCACAGTAAATAGATTTTAAAAAGCTGTTGGGAAAACGCCACCTATGTTAAGAAAAGCTGAGAATGAAAATTAATTTCTTAAACATTAAAATATCTTCAAAAATGCATTAAACTCAAAATAATGGGAATACTATACTGTACGACTAACACAACAAAACAGACCATTCATTTTTCTCTAGGCCATACATAGCAATCCAATTCACAATTGGCATAAAACTAATGCCCATAGGGGCATTTGCAGGAGTGCTATGGCTCCTTCCAGTTAATGCCCAAATTGTTATTTAGCTATTTTTTAATTCGGTACGTTTATATAACTCCCATCTCACATATGTAACTTTGGGCAGGGAAGAAAGTTTTTTTTAAAAAAACCAGTACAATAATTAAATAACAAAGCAACAAAAAACATTAAAAACAGTTGAAGCTGTTTAACCATGTTGGCAAACTGGCATTGGAAGGCGTCTTTCACCCAGATCAAAAGCATCCACTTATACAACAAAAGAATGGATAGGATCTGGAGGACAGGAGATAGAAATTAGAGGACAACATTCATGATTCCCAATAGTTACAAAGTTCAGGAATTGGTAATCTAGGAGTATACATACGAAATCTTAAAGATAGGAGCCTTGGTAAGAGATAATGTGTTTCCCCTGCCTTGTTTTCACCTCTCCTCTCTTCTCTTCTCCTCTCCCTTCCCCTCTTCCTCCCCTCCCCTAGATAATGTTATAATCAATAAGGTGTTTTTGGCAGGCTAGCTCTCTATTGGGTGTTTCATGACTCCGAAACAATTTAACTATTAGGAATCACGTCCCTTTCCTCTCATTTTAGAATTCTAACCACCCTGGTTTCATCTTACCAAAAATGGGATTCCATTCTAGTTGGATTCCAATACTCAACAGGTTTTCTTCACCTCAAATAGGCATACACATCTCTCAGCCCATACCCTACCCTACCAATCAAGGGAGGAAAGAAGAGCTCTATCAGTTATTAAGTGGAAAGAAAAGGGTAGCACAGAAGCACCATACTGTTCTCTTTTATGGAGTTCCCATCAGTAGCCCTGGAGCTCCAGAAAAAAAAAATTACAAAAGTGTCTTTTGATCAGTTAAGGTCAATGGATTTTTGAAGTTAATAAACTAAGCTCGTTAAGCTAAAAAGAAGTTCTCTAACACTGTGGGGACCCTGAAGTGTAGCACAAAGTTTAGAATGACACAGCACAGGCATATGGGGAAAGCATTAGCTTCTTTCCTGCGAGCCCAAAATTGATCATATCTTCACTATATTACTACCCTGGAGCTTTAGTCCACTAATACAATATACAGATACACAACACAGATACAGAATAATAGCGTTGGAAGGGACCTTGGAAGTCTTCTAGTTCATTCCAATCCAGGGGTGAAATCCAGCAGGTTTTGACAGGTTCTGGAGAACCGGCAGAGGAAATTTTGAGTAGTTTGGAGAACTGGCAAATACCACCTCTGGCTGGCCCCAGAGTGGGGTGGGAATGGAGATTTTGCAATATCCTTCCACCAGGAGTGGGGAGGGAATGGAGATTTTGCAGTATCCTTCCCCTGCCATGCCCACCAAGCCACAGCATGCCCACAGAACTGGTAGTAAAAAAATCTGGATTTCACCACTGGTCCAATCTCTTCTTAAAAACCTCCAGTGATGAAGCACCCACAACTTCTGAAGGCAAGCCATTCCACCGGTTGATTGTTCTCACTGTTAGGCCATTTCTCCTTAGTTTTGGGTTGCTCCTTTCCTTGTGCCCATGCATTTTACGCCCTAATTACTCCTAATTGTGTCTGTGCATTTTAGAGGATGTAATTATTATTTTTTAAATTTTATTTTCTTACACTCGTCTGGTAGATAAGATTGAAAAACATCCATCTGAAATGTGAGGTCCCCTCCAGGTTGATTCTTTTATTCCACAACCTCCTTTTGAACATTTATGGTCCATAAGTGGATTAGAGTACTTGAGTATACTCTCAAATATTTATATTGCAGAAGTTGTTTTGTTTTGGATACCTTTGAGGCAATTAATGTAATACATTAATCAATATCTTTGTCTTCTATTCTTATAAAAACACCAATAAAGTGATAAAACTGATAGTTCTTCCTTGAGGTTGTATTACTTAGACAATGAGCCTCTAAAATTTTGAAACTTAGAAGAGCAATACAAAATATATACCATTCACAGAAAAGGGATTGACAGGTATTTTTTAAATTTCTGTTGACGTCACTTGAATTTTCACTAAGGAAAACAAAATGCTTGCAAGTGCACATTGCTCAATCAGGAGTGAAAGATATATTTTATTTTATTTTATTTTTTATTTTTATTTGAATTTATCTTTCTCCGAAGACTCAGGGCGGATTACATTGTGTTAAGCAATAGTCTCATCCATTTGTATATTATATACAAAGTCAACTTTTATTGCCCCCAACAATCTGGTCCTCATTTTACCTACCTTATAAAGGATGGAAGGCTGAGTCAACCTTGGGCCTGGTGGGCCTGGTGGGCCTTGAACTTGCAGTAATTGCAAGCAGCTGTGTTAATAATAGACTACTTAGCCTGTTGAGCCACCAGAGGCCCATAGTGTTAAATTTTACAGTTTAACACTATGTTTCAAAGTCTTATTGCATGAATGCTATCATAATAATTAGTCATTTTATTTCTCTGGCACTTCCGTCAGGATTTTTATGATGGTCCTTGAGGCGATGCTGACCTTAGAAAATAGTGGAAGCAAATTGAAATTTAAAGCGGTTTTTTTAAAAAATAAATAAATAAATCCTCAACACTTCATCCAAATAAGTTACATTAACTTAAGTTGTTGAGCCCTGAGTAAATTGCTTGTAAGTACTAAAATAAAGGAACTGAAGCCCACAGACTTCTCAGCTGGTATATATAACTGCTATCAGCACACAATGCATTATTTAAAAACTAGACTTCCAACCCAATCTTATAATATGGAAAGTTGTTCAATTATAACATTTTGCCTATTCTCACTTTTTAGTTTTCCAGGTGGATAGACAGGATGGTAAACGTGTATCATTTTATTAATTATATTTTCAATCAATCTAGAGTTATCAAGGCAATTTAAAAATACTCAATAGAAACTAAATATAATAACAATAATCAGCTTAGAGAAAAAGAAGTCAGTTCAAAATATCTACAAGCTATCACCCCAGTGTATCACAAGAACATAATAATTGTCAGAATGAAAACATAGAGTCTAAAATACCGCTATTTTAGAAGAAGGAAAGTATCATCAAAATAACAGCATGGGGAGCAGTAAGCAGAAAGTCACAACTGAGGAGATACCATTTTTCGTATCCAACTGTTGAATTGATTTTGGATTAGTGTCTCCTGCACCTTAGGAGATAATGGTATTAACCATCTACATCCCACATTTGGTTTCCAGATATCTATCTATCTATCTATCTATCTATCTATCTATCTATCTATCTATCTATCTATCTATCTATCTATCTATCTATCTATCATCTTTCTTTCTTTCTTTCTTTCTTTCTTTCTTTCTTTCTTTCTTTTTCGCTACACACTCCATCATTGTATGGTTGTCTAGAGGAGCTCTCTAAAGAAGGCTGTACAGCTAGAAAAGAATAAATCATGACTAACAACAAAGTGAATGAAATTAATTATGGTGATGATGACCACAACCAGAAGGAGAAAAGAATTGAAGGACCAAGTAGGGATAGATTATCATGGGGAAAATCCGTAAGTATGATCAATAAGAGTCAGCATCAAATTTTAAACATTTATTTTTATAGTTTTTAAAATAATAATAAATAGGGGAAAAAACAAAAGCAAAAATTGCATGCATTGTCAAAGATAAGAAAAAAACACATAGTTTTTTCATATTAAAAAAATGGAAAAGTGCAAGAAAAAAAAGAAAAAAGGATATTATTTTAGCAATAAATAGCTACAGTGCTATATGTAGTTATGTAATGCAATTATTAGTAGGGACATGGTGGCTCAGTGGCTAAGATGCTGAGTTGGCAGTTCAGTGGTTCGAATCCCTAGTGCCGCATAACGGGGTGAGCTCCCGTTACTTGTCCCAGCTTCTGCCAACCTAGCAGTTCGAAAGCAGGTAAAAAATGCAAGTAGGAAAATAGGGACCACCTTTGGTGGGAAGATAACAGCGTTCTGTGCGCCTTTGGTGTTGACTCATTATGGCCACATGATCATGGAGACGTCTTTGGACAGGGCTGGCTCTTTGACTTTGAAACAGAGATGAGCACTGCCCCCTAGAGTCAGGAATGACTAGCACATATGTGCAAGGGGAACCTTTACATTTACCTTTAATGCAATTATTATTCAAGTACATATATATATTTCTAATGCATTTGTGTAACTGATGTATTTATGCATTTTAGACAAAAAAATAATATTGTCCATATAATCCAGATAAAAAAACGAGTATTGTCTATATAATATATATGGACAAATATATAAAAAACTATTTGTATATTTGTCCATATAAAGTCTACATCTATAGGCAATCCACTCCTAGGTGGCAAGTGCAATCAGGTTTACAATTCATTCAGTGAAAGAGGCCATGCATTTATCTTTCCAAAGCTGCAGTATCAGTCTTTTGGCCATAGTAAAAGGATGGAGAATTTATTTATCTTGTCTGATTGTCAAATACTGGTACTAGGTGTGTAGTTCAAAAGAAATACTGTTGTCTGAAATTTTTAGCTTTTGTCACACAATTATATTTATATATTCCAATACTTTCTCCCAAAACTTGATAAATGTAAGACATTGTAAAAACACGTTTTCTAAAGAACTGTTATCTTGTATCTCCCACAAAATGCTGTTTTTGACAGCCTTTTTCTATATAAACATTACAAAATAAATTCTATTAATTTTGTTGTGTAAATTATAATTTGAGGCCCATTTACACTTTTGCTGTGAAAGCTAGGACAAATTGATATGGAGATGTTAAGAAATGAATAGAATAAAGAATTAGAGATACCTATAATTGCCTAGACAACGAGAGTTGAAATCAACATGACGTTATACAATCAATATATTCTCAGTTATACAAAGCTAGTGAAACGTAATGAAAACCAACAGTCTCAACCAGGGGTGAAATTAAAAAAAAAAAATCCCTACCAGTTCTGTGGGCATGGCTTGTTGGGGGGGAGTCATGTGACTGGGTGGGCGTGGCCAACTCAACATCACTCACATCGAGGGGCTCCTCACCAGCCCCTCTCCTCCCAGCCACTCCTTGTCGCAAATGGCAGGAAAATGGGGAGGGGAATATTACTGTTTACCATCCTTCCCTCAGTCTGTGCTGAGATTGAAGAATGGATGACAGGCAGAAAAATCCCCTTCCCCATTTTCCTGCCTTTCGCAAAAATAGCTCCATTCCAGCCACTCCCTCCCCGGCCCCCTCCCTCCTGGGGACTAGCTTAAAAGGGACAGCATCTCCGTTGTGAATGGAGGGAGAAAAGTTCGCATTCTCTCTGTTGCATTTAACATTGAATTCTGTGGCAGAGAGAATGCTAACTTTTCTCCCTCCATTCAGAAGGGAGCTGCTGCTCCCTTTATGGTTCCCTCCTGGGCCCCTCCCTCCTGGGGACTACTTTAAAGGGACAGGCTGCAGCAGCTCCATTCTGAATGGAGGGAGAAAAGTTAGCGTTCCTTTAACATTGAATTCTGAATACCGAGCGGCTGGAAGAGGTGAGCGGTGACAGGCCAGGCAAGGGTGGGGCCGAAGAGAGGTAATTACTACCAGCTCGGTGAACTGATGCCCATAATTCCTAGTCCCAAACCAGTCCGAACCGGTAGGATTTCACCCCTGGTCTCAACCACAAGTCCACATATGGCTTCCTACTTGAAAGATTCTTCTTCTCATCAAATATTCATATCCCTTCTCTCTCTTGTACTCATTCTACTATTATTCTGATAGGGAAAAAAATTCTCTTTCTCTTTCCTTCTTTGGTACTATTCTACTAGCAAGATGGTGCATTAGAAATTGAGACAAAGTAGCGCCCAAAGCTATATTTTCTGAGTATTTCTGTCACCTGAGCCTTCATTGAATCTCAGGTGTTTTTTTTCCTGCCTGGTGCCCTTTCAACTGTGTTGTGATTAAAACTGCAAAATAAGTCAGCGTGGGAATTTCCGTCTTGATATATTTGGAGGACCCAAAGTTGAAGAAGGTTGACTATTAAGAGGTGAAAAAAAGAGCTCCCTCCTTCAGTGTTAGCAAAATAGCAACCATGACTTCAGAGCTGGGTTTAGCAGAAAGAAAGGTGATGCTTGGGAATGTTGAAGTATGAATCAGAGAACATATATTTGAGGTGGAAAATGTGGGCTAATGACCTTTGAGAAGGTTCAGGTGATACCATTACAATTTAGGGAAAGCGTGCAGACATGGCTTTTGGAATTCTTTCAAAACCGTTAATAATAGCTCTTTTCTTGGAGAAATGGCTAGGAAGAAGACAAGGAGGACCAATAGAAAAGAATAATTTTAGCTATACTTGTATATTTGTACAAATATTTGTAAAAGAATATTTGAATTGTGTGGTCATTGAGGCTCTCTGATCATGGTTGTTCTGTTGCAGATGTTTCATTACCAACTAACTAGTGTATTAATGTACTAACTACTTGAGCAATGAAACATCTGGAAGAAAACAACTAAGTTCAGAGAGCACCAAGGATCCTGCAAAGGAGGAGGAGGAGTTGTAAACTTTCCATGCCATGTTCATACTACCATCCTAAAAGGATGCATCAAGATTTTTTTTGAGATAGGTTTTTTTCTCTTTCTATGGCTTTCAGACAGATCCGGCCCATTTTCAACACAAACATTTTTTTTTCTGGTTTCTATCCGCACACCAAATTTGGTTTTATTCTTTGCATATTTTGGAAAGGTATCCTGCTGAGAAGCAGTGTCTGGATTCTCTGTACATAATTTCTTCCCAATATCACATTAACCTGGAAAGAATTAAAAAGTCTGATTACTTTAATACCTTCATATTTTGACATGGTGAATATAATTCTATTTTTGTCATCAGAACATTTATTTATTTATTTATTTTATTTATTTATTTGATTTTTATACCGCCCTTCTCCCGAAGGACTCAGGGCGGTGTACAGGCAAAAATAAAACAGATAATACAATATACAATTTAAAAAGCAGATTAAAAAACTTATTTTAAAATTAGCCTGATAGGTTAAAATATACTAGACTAAAAAACCCCATTTAAAATTAATTAATAAAAATTTAAAATTAATAAAATTCAATTCAAGCCAGCCCCGCGCGAATAAAAAGATGTGTCTTCAGTTCACGACGGAAAGTCCGAAGGTCAGGTATTTGGCGTAAACCCAGGGGAAGCTCGTTCCAGAGTGTGGGAGCCCCCACAGAGAAGGCCCTTCCCCTGGAGGCCGCCAGCCGACATTGTTTGGCGGACGGCACCCTGAGAAGTCCCTCTCTGTGAGAGCGTACGGGTCGGTGGGAGGCATGTGGTAACAGCAGGCGGTCCCGTAAGTACCCAGGCCCTAAGCCATGGAGTGCTTTAAAGGTCATAACCAACACTTTAAAGTGCACTCGAAAGGCCACAGGTAGCCAGTGCAGTCTGCGCAGGAGCGGTGTTACGTGGGAGCTACGCGTAGCTCCCTCTATCACCCGCGCAACTGCATTCTGGACTAGTTGAAGCCTCCGAGTGCACTTCAAGGGGAGCCCCATGTAGAGAGCATTACAATAATCCTCACACAAAAATTTGCAGTGATTATTGGAGACGACTTCCGGTGTCCAGTGGCAACGGTCGTCTGGAGGCTTCTCCTGCCTCCAGTGCCCGAATCCGGCCGCCGCCGAGGCCCCCAGGGGCCAGGTGTTCCGAAAAGGACACCTGCCGCACGGACGGCTCGCCAGGGGTCTCCCAGCCGACATACAGGACTGGGGGGACCGATGCTGGCGCGTCCTAGGCTCGGCGGGGTTCGGAGGCCACAGGCCACGGCCATTACTTTGGTCGTCGCCTGGGCGCTGTGCCCGTGACACCGGGCTTTGGTTTTATAACTGCAGCAGCCTGGTGGTGAACAGGGAACGGAGAAGAATTGAGGAAGGGAGAAGGGAAGGGGATATCGGTAAAGGCGAGTGGAGTGCTCCGGAGTGCGGGGGGGTTTTTCTCCCCTGCGGCTGGAAGGAGCACGAGTCATTCTGGAGAGAGGAGAACTTAAAATAAGAAGATTACCGGTTTTGTGGAGCTCTGGAGAAGAGGTGATGGAGAAATTTAGGAGGGAGGGTTTGAGGCCCCCCCTCCCTCTGGGGAACAGTGGTGGCGTCCAGCTTCCGCCTTCACTATGAGAATCTTGATGACATCACTTCCCTTCAGCTTCCTGGTTGACTAACTGTACTCTGGACTCGTTGCTCCTGTGAGTGCCCCCTGGTGGATCCGGAGGAAATTACAAGGATACTGTGCTTGCCTGAGGATTTTGAAATTTTTTTTTTAAATGGCAAAAGGTCAGAGACCAACTGCTGGAGAGATGGAGAGAATTCTGGAAAAGTTATCCAATATGGACAAGAAACTGGATGATTTGCAAAGAGGCCAAACGGAAATAAGAGCAGAAATTGTGACTATCCAAAAGGATTTAAAGGATACTCAACAAGTCTCAGCAGAAAACAAGCAGAAAGTGGAAGGTCTGAGGGTGAGATGCGGCAGTGCAGAAAAGAGAGGAGACGACAGGCAATGCTGTGCTTGACCACAGATGGATAAAATGTCTTATTTCCTTAGGTTTCAAAATTTGGAAGAAGTGGACCAAGAAGATTTGAGAGATGTTGTGACTAAATTGTTGGGAGAATTTCTTGGGAGAGGTGTTGATTTCATGAATTGGGATGTGGATCGAGTTTATAGAGTTAATTCACAATATGCACGCACGCATGCAGTTCCCAGAGAGGTTCATGTCAAATTTGTGAGAAGAGAGACGAGAGATGAAATTCTTAGAAAACATAGGAGTGGGGCACTGACTTATAGGGGCAGGGAGATAGCCATTCTGAGGCAGATTCCCAGACAGGTACGTGAAATGAGAAAGAAATATTACTTTTTGTCAAGCAAATTGTACCAGAAGGAGTAGGCTTCAGATGGCTGATGCCAGAGGGATTGATGATTTTCCGGGAGGGCATTACGAAAAAATTAGTACAATTGCGGAGGCTACGGCCTACGTGGAGGAACACAAAGCCTCCTGGAATCAGATGACCCAGGAATTGAAGAAGGGAGGTTATAGACCATGGGGCGGAGGCGGCTGCCGCTGTTATGCCCTGGAGTTGGGTCAGGCTGAACCCAGAGTTCTGAGATCCAAAACTAGGAAGTGACAAAGATATTTGGTATTGTGTTGGTTTTCCTTATTCTCTTTTGTATGATATTCTGTTTATTCTTGACCCTTCTTTATTGCGTATGTAAGATTTGTAAACTTAGCTACTTCGTGTCACCTGCTTGCCATATGGCTGTTGTATGTGTTTAAAATTTGAGCAAAATTCTTATCTTGCATAAGAAAAATGAAAATTTACCATACCTGATATGTATTTGTATAAACCTTTTTTGACCAATAAAACTTTTTGAACCAAAAATTTGCAGTGATTATTTTCAAATGGTTGAAATAACAATAACAAGCTAGAACTTGATAACTTGGATCGAAAAACAAGGAAACTAATGACAATGCACCCTGCTCTGCCCCCCAAAAGTGATATTGATCAATTGTATTTACAAAATCTCAGGGTGACAGAGGACTCTCTGGAATAAACTGTAGAAGAGGAAAAACACGGCTTAAAAAAAAGCAAAAGGGTCTCTGCTGAAGGAGTTGAACAAGGGAAAACTCTTGAAAACAATGGGATTGGAAGCAGAATATTGAAAGGAAACAACTGAGCATCAAATTTCTAACTGGAAAAAGAAGCTTTTTCGCTTTCAATACCTGAAGGACATTGAAGGAAAGGCAACCACAAAGCTAACATGGAGCTGGTTCACATCAGGGGAGCTGAAGAAAGAAACTCAAAAATCCAACATGTCAGTAATCGCAACGAATGTCACTTATGTAATGAGAAAGATGAAATAGTGGAACACCTTATCAGTGGCTGCAGCAACATGTCACAGACTGATAATCTACAGCATCATGATCGAGTTGCTCAAATCCTACGTTGGAAGCTTTGCCAGAAGTTTTGGTTCTAATGCAGCAAATATCACGGGAAACATCAAGTTGACAAAGTTTTTTGAAAATGAATTAGTCAAAATCCCGTGGAACTTTCAGATCCAAGCAGACAGACATCTGACCCACAACACACCTGACATCACTATTGTGGAAAAGAAAAGAAAAAAGTCTGCTTCATTGATATTGTAATACCATGTGATGCACAAATTGAAGAAAAATGGCTAGAAAAAAATAATGACATATGATATACAAATTGAAGTTGAGCAATTATGGAGGAAGAAATAAATGGTTGTACAAATAGTAATAGGAGACCTTGGAGCAATACCCAAAGGGTTGTGAAGATATATGGAAATTTTGAACTTATTAACCTGAATATTCTGATTGCAAAAACGCACTTTATTCGGAACTGCCTATATACTCAGATGGTACCTTTAACAGCTCTTAGGTCCTTGATTAGGACTTGAACTATTAAGTTTTTACCAGTCCTAGACTGTGAATTAAATTGAAGATTAATAATAGTAACAACAACAACAACAACAACAACAACAACAACAACAACAACAACAATAATAATAATAATAATAATAATAATAATAATAATAATAATACTTCCAGTGTTTCTGGTGTAGCCTTTTCTAATTGAGTAATGCACGCACATATCAGGAATCCCTATTTCATCAATTACAATTTGGAATTAGACCTGATAATTGGAATGTACTTAGTGTGATGTGTTATCCTGGATAAAACATTATGAATTCAGTGACCCACTGAAATCAGTAGGACTTTGAAATAAAAAATGCATAGGGTTTGTGGATTAACTGAATAATTTCACGTTTATGGGGGGGAAATAGGCTATACTTACTTGAAATGATAAAACCTGTCCATTTCTAAATTTTAATGGTAATACTAAATTCTAATATAGCTTTCAGGGCTGAAAACTAGAACATAATTTAATGAAACTTTGAATAAAAACCTTCATATGATTTGCATCACACATTTCTATTTTTAATACGGTATGACTGCTATATTTTGTCAATTGAATCAAAATCTTAGAGCATTTGGGGAGAAAATTATCAGCTGTATTTGCACTTTCATGAGAATAAGACACAAAAAAGAATACTTTAATCAAGAACCTTGATAAAAAAAGGGGAGGGGGCATCAAAGGCCTTTTCGTTTTTTATAATTGCATAATAATTCTCCATTTCCCCTCTTATGTTTCTCACAGTGGGTATTCTAAGAATGGAAATTTTTTAAAAAGACCACTTAGTGGCGTCAATAAATGGATGGATAAATAACATCAATCTGTGGCCCAGGAACAAAGTGCTACAACATGAATCTGGAAGTTCAAGTCTTGCCCTTTGATTGTGTCAACTTGATAGGGAGCAATTTTTCCACAATGGGCTATAATAGTATTGAAAGTGGTATGTCAGCAGTAAAATGCACATTCCTCACTGGAGAAGATGTACAATAGAACTGATATTGTAAAGTACACGTTCTCAGTAATGAAAAATCATTATCAAGTCAGACAACTATGAAGGATTGCCAAGTTACTTCAGCTCATATATTGAAATATGTGGAATCCTTTTTAAGGAAGCAGCTCCCTTACGCTTTTCTGTTTAGATTTCATAACGGTGGGTTACTTAGTTTTTATTGACATTTTTTTGGAGTCTTTTACTATCAATAATTTGTCTTTCTTAAGTTGCTTGACATT
The DNA here is from genome assembly GCF_028640845.1 of Ahaetulla prasina. NCBI lineage: Eukaryota > Metazoa > Chordata > Lepidosauria > Squamata > Colubridae > Ahaetulla > Ahaetulla prasina. Next base: position 159,271,288 of record NC_080541.1, read on the forward strand.
TAGAATGGCAGCAAGCAAACTATGAGGATGAGGGGAGCATGAATTGAGCCTCTAAAGTCAGTTCAAAATCCATGGCAATTTCTCCAAAATGATTTCATCCAAATATGTCTGATTTCTAACGTTTACAACCAGCATGTCATTAATTCCGACAGTTACAGTCCAACAGATTTTATAGGAAACAGAATAACATAGTTGGAAGGAACTTTGGAGGTCTTCTAGTCCAACCCGCTGCCCAAGCAGAAAACGCTATACCAGTGATGGCTAAACTTTTTCTTGTTGTGCGCTGAAAGCACACATAATGCAATGTGCCCCTCTGTGCACATTGCCCCTCTGTGCATGTGTGCATGATCCCCCCCATACTCCCCCTGCCCCCACGCATGCACCCACGACCCCCCGCCTCCTGTTTTTGGCCTAGGATGCCTCCCTGCAGCCTCCTAGGTCAAAATGGGCTGTGGGGTGCACGCCTTCCCTGTGCTCCGCCCCCACCCCTGTACATGCACACACAACCCCCACCATGTGCGTGACCCCCTGCACATGCATGCATTTACTACATGCACCCCCCCCCATGCATCCCAAAAATCAGTTGGCTGGAGGGAGGTGCACACGCACATGCGTGGTGAAGCTGAGCTGGGCAACAGCTTGCGTGCCTGCAGAGGGGGCTCTGTATGCCAGCTGTGGCATGCATGCCATAGGTTCGCCATCATGGCTCTATGCCATTTCAGACAAATGGTTGTCCAATCTCTTCTTAAAAACCTCCAGTGTTGGAGAACCCACAACTTTTGGAGGCAAGTTGATCATTCAACCGATTAATTGGTCTGATTGTCAGGAACTTCCTCCTTAGTTCTAGAAACTATAACTAAGTTTTTAGAAACAAGTTTGAGGAGGCTAGATTAACTACTACACATAATGTTTTCTAGCATCCTCCCCAAAATTTGGCAGCAAATTCTGAAGGATCATCAAAAGAAAAGGAGATATGCTTTTTGATGAACAAACCAGATGTCATGCTTCCTTCTTATGAAAACTGTCCATAATCTTCAGGTTGCTATCAGATTTTTATTTTTTAAAAATAAACAATTATTTATTAGATTTAGTGGGATCCACTTTAAAATCAAATAGTATAACTTACATTACCATATTGCCACAGTCTTTAATTATTCCCATTTGAATTTTTTTAAAGAAATTCATACATTTAAAATGAATATCATTTATTAAATTTCTGCCTAATTTAACTATTAAATTAATTTCTATCTCTTGAACAATCAATTACTTGAATTGAACAAATAATTACATATAGATTTAATACTTCTAGATGTTCTCTTAATACATTCAGGTGGGAAAACATACCTAGTATCCCTTTATCTGAGAATATACAGTGTTCTCATCATACTGTTTTTGTTTTTCTTTCTTTTTGCTTGTGATTTATTCAACCAAGAGCTTGTCATTTCCCAGGATGAATGGGAATTTTACACTGGATGAAAGTTCTGGAGGAGACATCAAGCAGAAAATTATTGTTGGCTTGACCCATTCGACAATCTGAAAGGAAGCAAGCTGGACTGAGACTCTAACAGACAATCGTAAGCAATGCTTCTTAACCACCTACAAATTGGAAGGACCAGAGGTCCAGACATAATATACCCACAAGCTAAGAATGTGTTGTGTTTCACATGAAGCTATACTTCATTAAAATATTTTGATTTGTAGGTCATATCTACTTTCTGTGCCAGCCATGTCTTTGCTTATAGCAATGAATTGGACAAATGTCAGCAAAATCAATCAATGACAAGCCTAAACCATTTTTTGTAGCTTCTGCTGCTAACTTTCCAAATAAATTAGAAAATGCATATAAGGAAACACAAGGCAGTTTGTCCTCTGTTGTTCAATGCACAAGTAACCTTTCCTCTGCTTTTATTAATGATGTCATAAAATCCATCTTCACATATTGATAAAATTTATTTTATACCATACCATATAAATTTTTGGGAGTAGCTATAGAGAAGAAGTGAAAGTATAAAAAAATGAATAGCCATTTTCTTTTTCAGTCACTGAACAAATCTTTATGTACAATCATCAAATTAAAAGGCCAGATGGGTGGATGTCCTTACTGTTATACTGATACTCTACAAGTTTAACAATAGATTAAGCAAGGTATCTTAAGAACTTCCTCCTTCTTGCATTTATTTCAGCCTGTAAACTAGATTAATATGTGAGGTAAACATTCATAAAAAGTTCATACTTTGGACACCATACCAGATTTTAGTATAAGTGGAATATAATACATTACAAAGTCACCCAGTCTCCTTCTCCATTTTCTAAATATTTTTGATATAATAAAATATGTGAGGAAATCTTCAATGAAATCTTATTCAGTAAAAATCCATAATTTTGGTTTTGATCATAATTTTGGTGTTGGCATATAAACATTTTGGAGCTAATCCAGCTACCAGGTGAAAAGGGATGTTAGAACAGCATTTCTTGTACCATCTGCCTGACACAACTTATGTTTCTGTACCAAACATGGCCAAGCAGCATCTCTCAAATTATGATCCAAGCTCTTTGGCTAGCATCCAAAGCCTCTGTGAGCAAAGGCTTACATGAAATAATGGAATTGAAAAATAGAACCTCAAGACTTCTTCATTAAAAATGTAGCGAACTTCATTTATTAAACAATGAATATTTTATATACATTTTTTAAAAAGAAAAGATAATCAAAGCTGTACTGTGTGTCAACCATCTTGATCAAATTCATCAGAACATTCCCTCCATTTTTTTTCTTTTTGAAATGGCAAGTATAATAGTTACATCAAGGGACTTGAATCAATTTGCTAGATAAATGACTGAGTGCTGACTAAGGATGTTAAAGAATGGCTGTTTTCACATTCCTGAATTAATATAGAAATCACTGGATGCTTGTCCCATGAAATGCCAAAGATTTATGACATGGATGGACAATTTGCATCCCAGGAACCACAAACAGCTCTTGGCCAGAAAATGTGCAGCACAGAGACATAACCCTGGTTATTTTTCTTCTGGTCTGTTGGGCATTATAATTGAGTGTCCAACAGTAAATGGATGATTAGTTTAATCCTCCCATTGATGGTAGGAAACCATTCAGCCTGACCTCTGCTAGCCAACTAATGAACTGTTTAGTTTGTCTGATGTTCAGATCATTGGTTTTCCATTGCTGGGGGCAAAGAGAAACCAATAATCTTCAGTGACTTACTTCCTGCATAGATGACAAAGGATATGTAATACCCATATTTGTTCCTGAGCTTGGGTGATTTGAATAATAAATGCAATCATAAACTAATTTTATCCAATTCTTTTTCCTGGAGACAGCAAAACAGAAAAGAAATAATTGGAGAAAAGCACAAAATACAAAGGTCTGCATATAAAACGACTGTGGCAAAAAAAAGCAAAGATACTAACAATAGTAAGAGGGACCTTGGGAGCAATACAAAATTATTTGTAACACCACTTTAACACCTTCAGCATTGACAATATCACTATCCATCGATTGCAAAAGGCAGATTTTAGAACAGCTAACCTCTTGCGACTATACCTTTAACACTATCAAGCAACACCACCTGCTTATCCCAGTCCTTGGGTGGATAAAAATGCCAAATCCAGTGTATCCAATCCTGACTCATGTTGGTGATGATGTTGCCTAGTTAGGGTAATGAAATCTCTGCAAAAAAAAACAAGCAAGCTCAGAGAGCTCCAAGCTCCTAATTTTTTTCAGAATAGAATAGAATTCTTTATTGGCCAAGTGTAATTGGACACACAAGGAATTTGTCTTTGGTGTGTATGCTGTCAGTGTACATAAGGAGAATAAAACACATTCTTCAAGAATAAAAATATACAGTCAAGGTTACTAATAAGCTATCAAATCATACTAGGAAACAAGTAAAAACAATATAAATTGAAAGATACAAGGACATGGTTATGGTAATAAGTGGGAAGAGATAGAGACTAGTAAGGAAGAGAAGAAGAATAGTAATACAGTCTTAATAAATTATTCGACAGTGTTGTGGGAATTAGTTGTCAAGCAGACCCTTACAAATATTCTCCTTTATTGGTACCAGTCTAAACAGTTGGTGAACTATGCAACCCACTCTAAGAATAAGAATAATAAAGTATGTCCATTTTAGAATAATAATGCACTTTAGGAAGAGATTCAACAATAATCCATGTTAGCCTATGTTATATTCTTTTCTGTAACTATATGACATAAGGTATAAGGAATGGACTGTGAGATATATAGTCCAGTAATACCTGTCATGGCATAGGTTTGTAGTTGAGGGGGCTCTTGAGATCTGTAATATGTTGCAATCTAGGAACTGCTCTAGTCCAACAACGAACCACTTTTATATATCTTCTAACCAAATTTTGAGGAGTCTTATGTGATTCAGGGCTACTCTAGAATATCATTAAGTCTCATTTTATGTCTGCTGTTCCATTTGCAAAAGAGATTGGGGAGAAGGGGGGCAAGTAGTTATTCACGACTTTTCATGGCAAGAAGAAGTAACAGGAATTTATTTGTTTCATTGGAATGAAATACAAATCCAGCTAGTTTTTAAATTCAGCTTCCTATGAAAAGCTGAACTTTGCATTTTCAATCACAATCTGCAATGTTAGATATCCCTTTCTTTAAGGAATGAATGAGACGTTTGAATCCCCTTTGGAAATTTGCTATTTTAGATAGTGGGAAGTGGGAGGTAACTTTATTTTATTAAACCCAACTCATTCTATGAAGTAAGATAATTTCAAAGATTCCTTTCAGCTCTCTGTACATTAACTTTCACTCTTTTTGGTGACTAGCCTTTAGGAAACCAGCTAAGTTTGACATCTGGAGAATAAATACAGCCTTGCTAGGTCCTGGAGACTTTCACATAATCTTCATTATGATATTTTTGGCATTGCACACCACATAAATATTCATGCTTTTGAAAAGACTTCCTATTTCTATAGATTTCTTTGTCGTATGCAGGTGCAATTATAGATTCATGAATACAGCTAATCACTTCTAATACTTAACAGGAATGCAGCCATTGCAATAAAACCCATCCTGATTTTTTATTTTTTTTTGATGATGCTGCAGGCTTCATGAATGGCTTCAAGAATGAGGATGCTGTCAAAAGGACTGTGGAAGAATATCTTGTTAAAGCAGATAGTTGAGCTCATTTCATGAAAGGACTCATTGGTCACATTCTAAAGTGGTACTATTCTTCTACATGGCCCAAGTCACGTTTTATATATACACCTATTTTACCATTCATAGCGCTCATCTTAAAATAGAGAATTCTGGCCTTCTATTTGAACAAGAATATATTGGCTAAGGAGAAAGAGATAACCTTCTTCTGTGAATGCAATCGTATTTTCATTTCTGAAACAAAGCTGCATTCTGAGGTGTATCCATAGTTAGGCATTGGACGAGAAAGACATGTTTTGTCACAACCATCGGCTGCAAAACCATTTCTTTCAAGAACACACAGAGTTTTTTATCACTCAAAAAATAAACTCCGCCCCCCACCCCCGCTCAGTGTTTTAATTGATTTTGATTTCTTTTTAAGTGAATCATCCTGATTGCAAAATCATCTGTTAATTATTGATGGAGAGTTGCCCAGAGTTTGGTATAAGATGGGTGTCTTTATAAATGCTTTAAATAAATAAGCAGAATTGAGGAAGGGGTGGGAAGGAAAACTTGTTCTTTGGCTCTTCTTAGGCCTGAAAGATTATCGGCAGACTGCCTGCACCTGAAATCTGGAAATTACATTATTCTTGGCTTGCATGAATGATTCCAAACACGAAAAGAAGAAAGCAATTGAACTTAAGAGTAACAATAGTTGAAAGCTGAGAAAAAAATATTTAAAATAATCTTGAAAAAAATAGCTTTTAAGTCTTTTTTTTTAATGCAGAGATGTTCATTTGTGTATGTTATGATGAATGAGGAGTTAGACTTTAAATCTAAGCGACAATATATGATATAAAACAACTTATATAGGTAGTCCTTGACTTACGCCCACATTTGAGCCCAAGATTTCTGTTGCTAAGTGAGACATTTGTTAAGTGAGTTTTGCTCCAATTTACAACTTATCTTGCCACTGTTATTAAGTGAAGCACTGCAGTTGTTAAGTTGTTAAGTGAATCTGGTTTCCCCATTGTCTTTGGTTGTCAGACGATTGCAATAAGTGATCACATGACCCTGAGACATTGCAGCATTCATAAATATGAGTCAGCTGCCAGGCATCTGAATTTTGATCACATGACCCTGGGGACACTGTAATGGTGTTAAGTGTGAAAACGCTCATAAGTCACTTTTTGTAGTGCCTTATAACTTCGAATGCCAAGAAATGAACTGTTGTAAATTGAGGATTACCTGTATTCTATATAGTTATTCATGTTAAGCTCAAAGTATCAGGGAGTATTTTGTTTTGGAAATAAGCTGTTGCTTTTATTCAGCTTGTTTGGCCATAATATCCTCAGTTGAGCTTTGATTAAATGGGTTTGGAGAAGACTGTTTGCAGTTCTTACTGCCTAGAAACTCCTAAAAATAATATAATTGATCATGTTGGTTATTAGCCTATGGATTCCTTGAAGATACATTTGATCACTTTTCTCCTTTATTTACATGAGTGCTAGAAGAATTTATATGGGGTTTTATGGCTAGTACCCAGGGGTGAAATCCAGCAGGTTCTGACAGGATCTGGAGAACCAGTAGCAGAAATTCTGAGCGGTTCAGAGAACCGGCAAATACCACCTCTGGCTGGACCCAGAGGGGGATGAAAATGGAGATGTTACAATATCTTTTCCCCAGGAGTGGGGATGAAACGGGGGTTTTGTAGTATCCTTCCCCTGGAGTAGGGTGGGAATAGAGATTTTGCAGTATCCTTCCCCTGCCATGCCCACCAAGTCACACCCACCAAGCCACACCATGCCCACCAAGCCACGCCCACAGAACTGGTAGTAAAAAAATTTGGATTTCACCACTGCTAGTGCCTATTACAATACTAACAATAGCTACCTCGGGCTCTACAACATTTTTGTCAACTGCTGTCGAGGAAGCTGAACCATTACAATGATGGGTGTTGATGCGCAATCACATCTCGGTCCAGTTAAGGCAATTCTTAGTAGTTAACATAATCCTGGATTGGCAGCGTAGTCTTTTATAGATATGGTTGAACCTCCTTTGAAATGTCAGTTTGCAATTTATGGGATGTTTCTGATTGTTCCTAAATGCCTGCTGTGGCCAGAAGTAGTTTTGCCAGCCTTAGTCAGTACATCAGTCACTCTTGGTCACAGTCTTAATCACAACCCATTGATATTTTTGCAGTGAACACAGTAGGCACTGCCTTTTATTTTGCAACCTCAAACATACTTTTATTAAAACTAGTAAAATTCAAGGGATTTTATTTATGATTGTAAGCCACTTCTGGAATAACATGAAATGGAACAGATGTAATTTAAATACATTAATAAGGATAAAAGTAAAGATATGACACTATTCCAGAGATTCTTCACTGGAGTGTTGACCATTTCCAGGAACGAAATGAAACGAAACGAAATGAAACGAAACGAAACGAAACAAAACAAAACAAAACAAAACAAAACAGGAATTGCATGCCTACCTTTCATATTTTTATGCATTTGTATTCAGAACTTAAGAGATCACACATTTATAATATAAAATACTCCTAAGCATTATTTTCAATGGTTTTATTACAGGGAAGTGTTGATAGGATAGGAGCTTTGAACTTTATTTTACATTCAGCGTCTTAATTGTTTAACTTAATGGCTATTTTATTCATGAAATTAAAAAAGGGTCTTAGACCATTAAATTCTTTTCAGCATAACTAATTACCCAGTTACTATGCTTGTCCATTCTGTAATGATGGTCAGGTACTGGTGTTTCTTCTTGTCAATACTCATAAATAAAAGAAGATTTGTTTTTTATTTCATGATGCATCAGGATTTTGCAGCTTTTTTCTAACTGCATGTTATATTCCTTTGTAATTTCTGTAATAGGGCTCTTGAGTAGTAACTGGTGTTTCCTTTTTTACATGATGTCCAGAATTTAGATCTCTCTCACTTTAGCAGTAGGATTTTTTGGGTTTTGGAAAGATAAATGTTTATTTATTTATTTTATTTTTTATTTATTTATTTGGCGAGTACATATCAGATAATATATATAAGTATAAGCATGAATTGAATACATAAAATGAATACAAATAAAGGGAACATTAGGACTGGGACGGTAGGCACACTGGTGCTCTTATGCCCGCCCCTTACGAACCTCTTAGGAATGGGGTAGTAGCCAGTCTAAAGTTAAAATTTTGGGGGTTTTGGGATGAAACCAGAGTCAGGTAGTGCATTAAGGCATTGACCACTCTGTTGCTGAAGTCATATTTTCTGCAATCAAGTTTGGTGCGGTTTACCTTATTGTGTGCTCGTGTATTGTTGTGCTTGAAGTTGAAGTAGTCATTGACAGGTAGGACTTTGTAGCAGATGATTTTATGAGCTATGCTTAGGTTATACCAAAGGTGGCGTAGTTCTAAATTTTCTAAGCCTAAAATTTCAAGATTAATGAAAGATAAACGTTCTCTGTATTACCAAAAAGAAAGTCATAATTAACATGCTAAATTTTCATTAAGCAGAAAGACAGATTGCCTTTACTTGGTGTGATTTTTCCTGCCTTAAAATAAACTAATTTTGGTCATTATTTTAGTTGAAATCAAGTTGTATACAAATCTGTTCTATCAATGATTCCAGTCCATAGTCAGAAAGGCAAAATAAAATAAAATATGTGAAGTTCTTCATAGCAATTATTATGACATTTATTTAAAAGGAATCAAATCAAATTATTTTAACTTATTTATTTATTATTTTATTTATTTTATTAGATTTATAAACCGCCCTTCTCCCGAAGGACTCAGGGCGGTGTACAGCCAAAGTAAAAAGGAAACAATGTAGTTAAAATAAATTAAAAAAATTATTATACAGTGTGGCCGAAATTAAAATAGTTAAAAGTCTAAAAGACCCCAAATTAAAACTAAAAAGAAATTTAAAATTTAAAACTAGACAATTTAAGAAAGCCCCGCACGAACAAACAGATATGTTTTCAGTTCGCGGCAAAAAGTCCGAAGGTCAGGTATTTGACGTAAACCAGGGGGAAGTTCATTCCAAAGAGTGGGGGCCCCCACAGAGAAGGATCTTCCCCTGGGGGCCGTCAGCCGACATTGTCTGGCGGACGGCACCCTGAGAAGGCCCTCTCTGTGTGAGCGTACGGGTCGGTGGGAGGCATGAGGTAACAGAAGGCGGTCCCGTAAGTACCCAGGTCCCAAGCCATGGAGCACTTTAAAGGTGGTAACCAGAACCTTGAAATGCACCCGAAAGGCAACAGGAAGCCAGTGCAGTCTGCGCAGGAGAGGTGTCACATAGGAGCTACGTGAGACTCCCTCTATCACCCGCGCAGCTGCATTCTGGACCAACTGAAGCCTCCGAGTGCATCTCAAGGGGAGCCCCATGTAGAGAGCATTGCAATAATCCAGGCGGGAGGTAACAAGAGCATGAGTGACTGTGCATAGGGCATCCCGATCAAGGAAGGGGCACAACTGGTGGACCAGGCGAACCTGGTGAAAGACTCTCCTGGAGGCGGCCGCCAAATGATCTTCAAACGACAGCCATGCATCCAGGAGAACACCCAAGTTGCGCACTCCCTCCTTTGGGGCCAATAACTCACCCCCAACAGTCAGCTGCGGCTGCAGCTGACTGTATCGGGGTGCCGGCATCCACAGCCACTCCGTCTTGAAGGGATTGAGCTTGAGCTGTTCCTCCCCATCCAGACCCATACGGCTTCCAAACACCAGGACAACACTTCGACAGCTTCGTTGGGGTGGCCCGGGATGGAAAAGTACAGCTGAGTATCATCAGCGTACAGTTGATATCTCACCCCAAAGCCACTGATGATCTCACCCAACGGCTTCATATAGATGTTGAACAGGAGGGGCGAGAGATTCGACCCCTGCGGCACCCCACAAGTGATCATGTCATTATGTCATCTTTTACAATTAACTCTTGCATTTATTTACTGAGAATGTTAATTATACTACCTCCGAATTATAAAATAATATCTTTTTGGTTACAGAATGTCTGTCTCCTGTTAAATTAGCCAAAACCATTAATATACATTTCCCAGTAAATTTTCAGCATCTAGATTGTCCAGTTTACTCCTGCTTGGATTTTTCATTTTGCTTTATTTTTTTAAGGAAATATCATTTGATCCTAAATTTACATTTTATGAAATTTAGAGAGCAGCAGGAGTCTTGCATAGTTCTTATATAGCAATCACCCTCTTATCTTAAATATTTATATGAGTTAGTACAATTCTTATATTGCCAAAGCAACTAAAAAGCTGTTTGTTTCAGTGTTCATTACATTACATTACATTACATTACATTGTCCTTCAACCATTTGGCTTCATGGAACATTTTCTACAATTTATAGCTATCCAGTTACCTGTTTTTTAAAAAAGTATGAAGATAACTTCCTGTAGCCTATTTGTTATTCAGCTGTGTTAAACTGATAATCCAAGTGTATGAGACTCTATGTGGTGTGCATTCAAGTTGTATCACCAAAATGTTCTAATGATTGTGTTCCTAGCAGTATAAGGAGACCCTTGTGGGCCATATGCATAGCTTGTTTTTAGCTGTAGGATCATAACATATTATGTCATTTTAAATACATTGGCCAAAAATAACACAATTTAAAGCAATTTGCTTCCAGCATGACTCTTTAGTATCTAATTATAATCATCAAATGTCATTTAATTAAAACACTTATCCTAAGTGGGCCTTTGCTGAATCACATTAGTTGGCTCATTTGAATTACCATATATTGTTTCCGTATATGATATGATGCATAATAAGAATAAATATATGTGCTATTGGTTGGTCACATGCAAGAAGGTGAGCATGCAACAGTTAGCGAATAACCTACTCATGTACATTACTGAGCAACATAATCACTGAATATGCCTTGCTGACACTGAGCACATTAAGAAATAGTTGTTCTAAGCTGTTTTTAAACCCAGGCATTAATGAAAGCAATATTCTATGGTGACCAAATGTTGGCTGAGATACTTTTACTCCTATTGGTCAGGAAGGATATTAACTTTCTTTCTGCAAGCTTTCATAAATAAATGGGGAAGGTGAGAGGACTTTAAGGAAGGGAAGGGTTAAGGCAGGCAGGCAGATTTAGTGACGAAAACATTGATATTTCTGTCCTTATACACATACTTGTTTTCTTCACAGTCTTATAAAAACATTTATACTTCCTTCTCCCAATAAATGTCTAATTTCTTCAATTCAGAAACAAGATTTTTAATCTTTGTTTGAAGGTAGAAACTGGGCTAGAGCAATGGATGAATTTCAAAATCTCTTGCTATAGAGATTCGCCATAACAGCCATAGAGCATGATCTTATCTGCAGCTTAATAATGTTTTTGAATTATGTTTATAAATAGTAGTGGTCACTATGGTTTGAATATGAAGACTTTTAATATAAGTTACGACATATCACTGTTATAAGCCTTCATTGATTAAAAGGTAAATTGGATGAAGACATATATATATATATATATATATATATATATATATATATATATATATATATATATATATATATATATATATATATATGGCTCTGGGATCACACATTGCTCCCAGAAGCACGAAGCTGAAGCCTGAAGATGACAAATGAGACTTCATCGAAACATCGCCAAGACACTTCCAAGTTTACGCGGGAGAAAACCCGAATAACCAAAGACCTACATACAAACACCCGCGAAAACCTCAGAAAACACATACACACACACACACACACACACACACACACACATATATACATATATACATACATACATTCATACATACATATATATCAATGCATTTCTATAATTGTATACAGGCTTTGCAATCCTGCAGTGAGGCTACATTAGCAGAGGAATCAAGATCATGTGAAGTATTAGTATCACTTTATAATGCCTTGGTAAGACCAACTTAGAACATTGTATTCAGTTTTGGTCACCACAATACAAAAAGATGTTGAGATTCTAGAAAGATTGCAAAACAGATGATTAGGGGACTGGCAGCTAAAACATATGAAGAATGGTTGCAGGAATTGGATATGTCTAGTTCGGGTGTCAGCAACCCCAGCTCTGGAGCTGCATGTGGCTCTTTCGTCCCCCTGCTGTGGCTCCCTATTGGCTGAACCCACCACTAGCTGGCCCTGCCCCTCGCCCTCCCCTTCCAGTCACTCTTTGCCTGGCCTGAGAGAGAGGAAAGAGACAGAGAAAGAGACACACACACAGAGAGAGAGAGCTGTTTCCCACAGAAAACACTGGGAGCCACAAAACCTGGGTAGGCATGGCTGGGGGGGGGTGTCATGTGACTGGGTGGGAGTGAGTAACATCGAGTTGGCCACACCCACCCAGCTTTTGTGGCTCCTGGTGTTTTCTTTTCTGTGGGAAATGGTCCAAAAGGCTCTTTGAGTGTTTAAGGTTGCAAATCCCTGGTCTAGTTTAATGAAAAGAAGGAAAGGGCTGGCATGATAGTAATGTTCCAATATCTGAGGAGTTGCCACAAAGAAGTGATAGTCAATATCACTGTGATAGTCAATATCAATATCAAGTGATAGTCAACCTATTCTCCAAAGCACCTGAAGGCAGAACAAGAAGCAATTGATGGAATCTAATTAAGAAGAGGACCAACCTAGAAATAAGGAGAAATTTACTGATAGAGTAATTGATCAGGTTTGCCTTCAGAAGTTGTGGGTGCTCCATCACAGGAGTTTTTAAAGAAGAGATTGGATAACAATTTGTTTGAAATGGGATGGGGTCACCTGTTTGAAAAGGCGGTTGGATTAGAAGATCTCCAAAGTCCTTTCCAGCTCTGTTATTCTGTCCCATCCCCAAGATTTCAAATTTGATCTGCAGTTTGTTTAAATAGAGGCATCTTTTTATGTTTACATGTTGCCAATCACAAAATGTAATGAAGTGCCACTTACAGTATGTATGTGTGTTTAGTTTGCTGACAAGTTCAGGAAATGCAAGATTGATCAATTGTTATAAAAACTGGAATGCAACAAATATCTCACTCCTCCTTATGGACTCTCAGTTGGTTGCTTATAAAAGTGTTGGCAAATAATATTGTTTTCACATGATGTACATTTGAGAAGGGAAGCAGAAGGCCAAAGTTTTACTGGGAGAATTCAAAGTTAGTTTAATTCCGTGAGAGTTTGATTTCTTTGTTTTATAACAGTATCTTGTTCCGATCACACAGCTATTAAAAATAGAAACGCAAAAAGCAAATTTAGCTGATGCCTTAAAAACTGCAATTGTTAGGTTTAAAATGATTAAACTAACTTATTGGACAAATGTGCTGTCAAAATTTGACATGGTGTTGTACCAATTAATTCAAAACATTTCCCCTGTCAATCCTGCTCCAAACAAATATATTGTACACTATATATTTTGGGAATTTGAACAAGATCATCAAATTTGCTCAGAGTATGATTTATTAGCAGAATATAAGAGATACAAAAATCATGAAGTTTGGAGTCTAATACTTTATTACTTCCTCTTCCTGAAAAAAAGTGTCACTTCTTAAAGCTATCTATATTTAGTCCTTCTTATTACCATAGGCAGCATGGGATCAGTACATGCCAAATTGCCTCTAGCTAGGAAATACCTTTCAGGGATACATAATTTTTTAAACAGAGGATATGGGAAGATGTCTATAACCCATTCCATCTATAATTAATAAAGCTGTATTTGTAGCATGATCCTGTTATAAGGTGTGTTTTTTTTAAGCTTCTCTCTCCAACATATTATCAGGCTGTATGTATGTACTTTGAGTTTGTCTTATTTTTTTCCCCGTGTATGAGGGAATTTTCCTAGGATCTATTCAGTGGTTGTCTGGCATACTGTAAAGTATAACGGCAGATAGTACTTGTGATATAACCCTGGGCCTGTTAATCCAAGCCATATAAAGTCAGCTATAGGTTTTGACTACTTGTTTTGACCTTCTGGGGCCTGCCCAGGGGTGGGATGCTCGGGGTTCACAGAGGATTGGGAGAACCTCTAACTAAGATTCTGTACAGTTCAGAGAACTCCCAAATCCCATTCCTGGATGGCCCCATCCACCCTACTCTGGCCCTCCCAGGAGTTACCACGTGACCCATTTTGGATGCAGGTAAGTGCAGGGCACGCGCAGAGGCTCAGGGAAGGCAAAGAATGGGCCTACTGGAAGTTCGGGAAGGCCTCCAGAGGGCCTCCAAATCCTGGGGAGGCCGTTTTCTTTCTCCCAGAGGCTTGAGGGAAGCCTCCGGAGCTTAGAGAGAGCAAAAACACCCCCCTGCCGTGGTGTAGGAGGCCGACTAGGCCATGCCCAACATGGCCACACCCACCTAGCAATCAGCCAGAGAACCCCTTGCTAAAATTTTTGAAGCCCACCCCTGAACCTGCCACATGTATAACTATGAACTCCACATGAGAAAAAAAATTCAGGAAAATAATGTGAAGCAAGAAAAAGCATGTTTTTTCTCTTTTTTTAAAAAAAAGTTGATTCCTTTTTAAAGGACTATACCACATCAGGTCACTGCTTTTATATTTAATATATGTAATACACTCTTAATTATCAATGTTTTAATTACTGCACCATATATTTTATCTCATGTCTGTTTCATAGGATGTACATAGGATGTATTTAATGTGCACAGGATTCTAAATGGATTTATTCAATGGATTCCACTACTTTTTAAGCAATTTTTAACAGCGTATATTACAAGACATAGAACTTTATTGCTGTTTTTCCATTTCTATGGCTCGCCACTTGTCAGCTGACTCTGAATGCCTAACCAACATTTAAAAATATCAGGTAAAAAGAAAAAAATAATAATATAAACCATATTGTTCTGGGGCTCACAATCACTTATTTTCTATAATGGCCTCCGAAACATTTCTATAAGCTTATATACAAGTGCTTTATGATTTGGCAGAATACAGGTAAATTAAAAACAGCCTAATTTATGACTCTAATCACACTTCAGTTAGCCCAGTTCCACTATAGTGAATCTATCTACTTAACCTCCATCCTTTTGCAAATTGGAGTGACTCTACTCGGTGGTGGGTTTCACTTATCTTTGGTATTGGTTCATGCGTGCGCTCACTCCACTCGCTCACGCACCACTTCTGCGCATGCACAGAGCATATTTGATGACATCTGGGCAGGTGAGCAGAGCCTCCCACTGCTGCTGCTACCAGTTCACCCAAACCAGGGCGAACCAGTAGCAACCCACCACTAACTCTACTGATGTATTCTAGAAAATGGATATTCTATACATATAATACTCAGAACTCCTCTTTTGGATCATTATTTATTATGTCTTTTACCAAGTTTGTGATAGTCACCTCTCTTCAATTTGTTTCACACTGTTTTAATGCAAAAATAAAACACTGGTTAAAGGTATTTCATTTAATGCTTCTTATCAGGGGTATTTCTACCTTAATCTTTCCTTTTATCTCTCACTGGTTTTTCCACTCAAATAATCTTCTTTCACCTGTCTTCTGCATAGAAAAGACTTAGCAACTGCCCACATAGAGAGTTTGATAGAATATTCAGTATTTATTAAAATCAACCTACTTTTGCAAGCTTTGGCTTCTTTGAAGAAACTAGCAGACCAGCAATATCTACCACTTGATATTATATTATTATCTCTTTTATTCATTAAACATGAAACTCAGTCAACTGAACATTTAAAAATGTATCACGTATATCATTGGCTGATGCTGATGATTGATAGGGGCTGCTGCCAGCATCCTAGGTATCAACCAAATATCTTCTTAAAATGTAAGATGTTCTGAGTAGCACAGTTTTCTTCAGTTCCACTGGTGTTATTGCAGGAAGCTGCAATTTCTTGATGTGCTTTGTAAAATTCTTAGACATGGTACCAAGTGCCCTGATGAGAATGGGAATCACTGATACATGTTTCATCCAGAGGTTGGTTTCAGCAGGTTCTGACCAGTTCTGGAGAACTGGTAGTGGAAATTTTGAGTAGTTCGGAGAACCAGTAGTAAAAATTCTGACTGGCCCCACCCCCATCTATTGTCTACCTCCCAAGTCCTAGCTGATTGGGAGGAAATGGGGATTTTGCAGTAACCTTCCCCTGGAGGGGGGGAGGGAATGGAGATTTTACAATATCCTTCCCCACAGAACTGGTAGCAAAAAAATTTGAAACCCAGCATTAGTATCATCCATAATCTCATAGTTTCGATGGCCAGGTCGCGATATTTCATGATTTTTTTCCAGTTCTTTTTCTTTGACTCTGGCATCTCCTGGTACAGCAATATCAATAAATGGTATGCTTCAGTTTTCGACAACTGTGATATCTGGTGTGTTGTATTACAAATGACAATCCATCTATATTCGAAAGTCCCAGAAGATCTTCACCTTCTCATTTTCAACAACTATTTCCACTTTATGTTCCCATGACTTTTTGGATACAGGTAAGTCATATTTTTTACATAATGATCAGTGCATTATGTAAAAAATATGACTTACCTGTATCCGAAAAGTCATGGGAACATAAAGTGGAAAAAGTTGTTATATTATGATGAGGATGATGAGGATGTTTGCCATCCATTTCACTACAAGGTATAACATGTATATATGTATACTGTATATGCACAAGTGGATTGCTGCTTTCCTGTCTAGTAGACTGCAGAAAGTCAAAATAGGGATCTTACTATCTAATCCTGCATCAATTAACAATAGTGTTCCACAAGGCAACATCTTAGGTCCCACGCTTTTCTTGTTCTATATCAACGATTTATGTGATCAACTTAAAAGCAATTGCATCCTTTTTGCCGATGTCATAAAATTATTCAATACTACAAATACTGTTGTTTTGCAAAGTGATCTCCACTATGTGTCTGAATGGTCATCTATTTGGCAACTTCAAACTTCGATCAATAAATGCTCTGTCTTACATATTGGTAAACGTAATCAGAACGTCAAGTACAAGCTAGGTAGCATTAAACTAGCTGATGACCCTCACTTTGTCAAGGACCTAGGTGTACTTATCTCTAATGATTTATGCTCTAAAGCTCACTGTAAAGCATTGCTAAAAAAAGCATTAAGAGTTGTAAATTTAATTTTGTGCAGGTTTTTTTTTCTGATAATATTGTATTGCTAATTAGAGTTTATAAAACTTATCCTAGGCCAATCTTAGAGTACTGTTCAACTGTTTGGAATCCCCACCATATATCTGACATCAGTACAATTGAGCGGGTTCAGAAGTATTTCACGAGAAAAGTTTTGCACTCTTCTGTACACAATAGAATTCTCTATGCTACTAGGCTTGAAATTCTTGGTTTGGATAACTTAGAATTGCATCACTTGCAGTCAGACCTAGGTATTGCATACAAAATTATACGTAGTAATGCTTTACCCGTAAAGGACCTTTTTTTGTTTTAATCGCAATAATACATGTGCTAACAATTGCTTTAAACTCAATGTAAATCCTTCTAAACTTGACTGTAAAAAATATGATTTCGGTAACAGAGTTATCAAAGTCTGGAATGCTCTACCTGATTCAGTTGTTTCAGCTATAAATTTTCACAATTTCAGTCACAAATTGACTTCCGTGGACCTTACATCATACTTATGTGGTCAGTAGAAGGGGCATGCATAAGTGCACTAACATACCTATCGTCCCTGTCATTGTATTTTTATTCTTTTATTCTTGGTCTTGGTTTTGTTTGATAAATTCTAATAAATAAATAAATATGTATGTGTAACAAAAATGCAGAGAAACATATGTTAGAATAAAGCAGTTAGATTAAAAATATAGCTGTTCTTTCTACCTTCAAAAATTCTTTTCACCAGTCAAACTTCCAACATAATCGTGATACAAGTTACATCGCTTTCCCCCTCCTTAAGTTCCTAAAAACTGTTCTGAAGAAATGAGAGTCTTCCAAAAGAGCCTGGGATATGTAGGGCTTGTAGAAGGGGATGAAAATGAGAATCAGAGGAGCCTGAACAGAGTGTAAATGTGGCAAAGTTTTTTTTTAATTTATGCCTTTATTTCCATTGCTTAAACACCATCCTGTACTAAAGAAAAACTAAAATATTCAAGCACAGCAAGTTAAAAAAAACAATTAAAGGAGCAATACAATCAAATATAAAGCAGTTGATATGCAAGGCTATCTCTAAAGGCTGACCTGTATGCCGTTATGGAAAAACAGCTTTCAATTGAAACTGTTCACTGAATTCCATTTGGCATAGGTAATTGAACAAGAACTCAAAGCAAGTTCTCAGTATAGGAACATATGGAAGGAACTAACCCTTTGGGCTGTCTGGCTTTTAGCCATGGAAAGAATGATAAATTATATTACACATGCCTTATATAAAAAAGAACTATGAACAAAAGCAACTCAGCTTCTTAATACAGTTCCACTTTTTTGGTGAGATTATATAAGCACTTACATATTTATATTTCACTTTGTTCCTGAAGAAATTTTCATATCTAAAAATGTTACAGTGGCTCCAATCCATGACTCTGGATCCAAAGACAGAAAATAACCATTTGAATTAAATGTTCATTCCCATGGTTTTGGGGTTGATGAGTTCTGACCCGCAGTTCCATGTTTTATATTAATTAACCTTCTACAAAAGAAAGAAAAGTTTTTGTCATTTGCATAAAAATCACAACAAGGAAAAATATGAAGGCTAAGGCAGGAGCCATTGATTATTTGTACCCTATGACTATCATTAAGTGTTGTACCTTAGAATTCTTGATGAACTTATCTTTTCTTTTATGTACACTGAGAGCATATGCACCAAGACAAATTCCTTGTGTGTCCAATCACACTTGGCCAATAAAATTCTATTCTATTCTCAAGCCAAATAAGATAATTAGGTAAACACTGAACAACTGTCTGATGTCAAGGTCACGAAGCCCCAGAACCAAATGACAACTGAAATGGAACATTTAGCCCAGTTGAGGAACCAACTTGCCCAGAGGGATGGTGCCAACTACCACCTAGTGAGGGGAAGCCAAGCTAGCTGTTATTGCCAGCATAGCTACAGCTACCTATTCCATCTGACACTATATACGTACTTCCCTCTCAGACAAATACAATGGGAAGCTAAGCAAACATGCTGCCTCTGTTACTAAACCAGTACCAGCTACAGGTACCGGAACAGACTTGTAAGTGGATCACAAGCTTCCTAACAAACAGGAAGCAGCAGGTGAAGCTAAGCAAGATCACATCAAATACCTGTACAATTAGCACAGGGGCCCCCCAAGGCTGTGTGCTCTCCCCACTTCTCTTCTCTCTGTATACCAATGACTGCATCTCCAATGATCCATTTGTTAAGCTACTGAAGTTCGCAGATGACACAACAGTGATTGGTCTCATTCGAGACAATGACGAATCCGCATATAGACGAGAGGTCGAACGACTAGCCTTGTGGTGCAACCAAAACAATCTGGAACTGAACACACTCAAAACCGTAGAAATGGTGGTAGACTTTAGGAAAAACCCTTCCATACTTCCACCTCTCACAATACTTGACAACACAGTATCAACAGTAGAAACCTTCAAATTTCTGGGTTCTATCATATCGCAAGATCTCAAATGGACAGCTAACATCAAAACATCATTAAAAAAGGACAACAAAGAATGTTCTTTCTGCGCCAACTCAGTAAGCTCAAACTGCCCAAGGAGCTGCTGATCCAATTCTACAGAGGAATTATTGAGTCTGTCATTTGCACCTCTATAACTGTCTGGTTCGGTTCTGCAACCCAACAAGAAAAACACAGACTTCAGAGAATAATTAGAACTGCAGAAAAAGTAATTGCTACCAACTTGCCTTCCATTGAGGACCTGTATACTGCACAAATCAAGAAGAGGGCCGTGAAAATATTTGCAGATCCCTCGCATCCTGGACATAAACTGTTTCAACTCCTACCCTCAAAACGACGCTATAGAGCACTGCACACCAGAACAACTAGACACAAGAAC
Organism: Ahaetulla prasina; assembly: GCF_028640845.1. Lineage (NCBI taxonomy): Eukaryota > Metazoa > Chordata > Lepidosauria > Squamata > Colubridae > Ahaetulla > Ahaetulla prasina. The sequence continues at coordinate 159,291,367 of NC_080541.1, forward strand.
AGTTTTTTCCCGAAGGCCATCACTCTGCTAAACAAATAATTCCCTCAACACTGTCAGACTATTTACTGAATCTGCACTACTATTAATCGTTTCATAGTTCCCATCACCAATCTCTTTCCACTTATGACTGTATGACTATAACTTGTTGCTGGCAATCCTTATGATTTATATTGATATATTGATCATCAATTGTGTTGTAAATGTTGTACCTTGATGAACGTATCTTTTCTTTTATGTACACTGAGAGCATATGCACCAAGACAAATTCCTTGTGTGTCCAATCACACTTGGCCAATAAAATTCTATTCTATTCTATTCTATTCTATTCTAAAGATGAACTACTTAAGATCCAATTACGTCCCCATCAACTGAACCTATATAGAATGTATAATTATTCTAAAAGAATCTATAAAATTAGTAAATTCCTTTCCCCCACCTTCTGATGAAAAGGTAGTCTGGATTTGACAACTGCATGAATTTTATGGCAGTTGAGAGCTAACTTTGAGAATCTAGTCAAGCAAATGACTGCCAATGCAAAATCCATCACCTATGACAAGGTAAGTATTCAGTACAGGTCTATGCCGCTGAGTTTCAGCTGTTAGCTCAGGATGTGGGATGTAATGAGAGAAGCTTAATTGACCAGTTCAAAGAAGGACTTTCTGATGAAATTAGAGATGAGATTATTCATCAAGTCACTCCAGGAAGTATTCATTAATCAGGTCTCCTTGGGCATTAGCGAAAGACTTGGGAAACTTAAGAGAGCCTGGATAGGAAGGGTAAATGCTAGTACCTGCTTTTATGTTCTTCTCCATCTGTGCATTTAAATTCAAAACCCATGCATCTGGGCTTTTGCTATATGATCAAGAAAACTCATGCCATCACAACAAGGCCCATGTCTATTTGTGGATAACCTGGAAACTTCATAAGTGACTACCCCCTTACATAAAACATCGATAAAATTCCATATTTGTGGAGAATTTGAGGGAATTTATTTATTTATTTTTTTTGCATTTATATCTCCGAAGACTCAGGGCAGCTTACACTATGTCAAGCAATAGTCTTCATCCATTTGTATATTATATACAAAGTCAACTTATTTCCCCCAACAATCTGGGTCCTCATTTTACCTACCTTATAAAGGATGGAAGGCTGAGTCAACCTTGGGCTTGGTGAGGCTTGAACCTGCAGTAATTGCAAGCAGCTGCTGTTAATAACAGACTGTCTTACCAGTCTGAGCCACAGAGGCCCTAATTTTGCAGAGATATGTCCTACATCTAGTTTCTTAAGAAATAAGAGGGTCCTAAGGCCAAGGTCTCAGAGGCTGTGGCTGACCAGGAATTAAATGGAGCTGAGAAACATGTATCTATATTTCATCATTTAATCAATCCTTTATTGTATAGATATGAAAACATGTTTTCAGATCTTAGTAGATTCTGGTATCATGGACTATTTTACTATATTAAAACAAATACACTCTACTTACTCAGGCTATCTGGCTATCTCTATCTATCTATCTATCTATCTATCTATCTATCTATCTATCTATCTATCTATCTATCTATCTATCTATTTATCTATCGTAGGACATTAGCACCCACCCCTTTCCCAGAAAAATAAAATATTCTAGGAAATATTAAAAAGGCAGAATATATCCCCTAAAAGAGAAATAGAAATCTTAAGACAGAAACTCAGCCCCAGTTCCCTGCCCCCAGCAGATACTTTGGTTATTTTCAAGACAAAAGGCTGAGCCAGCTTTTCTACGACACAAAACACCTTCACCCTCAGGACATAAGATTAGCCCTCTACCCATCTCACCACATGGCACCTGGGAAGATTACATCACCCAGCAAGATTCAACCAAGCATGGGAGTCTGACAACCAATCAGGATACATTTCTTGCTACAGGAACAGGAAGCAAGTTCAAAGCCGAACAGAGGGTATAAATCTCTCTCCCTCTCTCATCCATGTGCTTCTTTTGCCCAGGACCTCAAACTATGTGGTCCTGTCCACCATTAAATCATCTTTCCAAGCAGTGTCCATGTTTCCAGTGTTTTTCTTCCCACTTGGAACTGAACCCAGATGGACATTTCTTCCAACTCTCTCTATCTACCATCTTCTTCATAACCAGCTCTTAAAACCAATCAAGGCAAATTACGATCATGGCAAATTGCAAATTATGAGGCATTGCCGCAAGTTTATTCAGGCTTCACATTTTATTTAACAAGAATCCACGTATTAATTTACACCAGCATTATATCTTCCTTGGCTTCCCAGAATGCAAAACTCATAGCCTTCAGAATCTCAAGCCTCACCACTCATCACTCCTCAGCAACTAGAATTCCTAACTTATCTACCAAATTCATCAGCTAATGTGTTTGAAATAGGGTAAGCTTGCTCCCCCATCCAGTTCCTATAATCCTCATTATCCAATGTCAGATACAGAAATAGTTTGCCCAAATGTTTTATTTTTATGAAAAGGTTTAGACACCCCTCCTTTTTTTCCCAATGCTTCTATCTTTTTTGTCAACAAGGAAGGATGAGTCTGTATAGTCTATAATCACTGAGAGGGAGGATTTTGAAACAGTGGAAATATTGATGAAGTAGAACAAAGAAATGTCTTAAATGAGGAGAAAAAAAGGAATTGATTAGATTGAAAGCTGGGAATAGGAAAACGGAGAGAGAAGGATGACATGTGTTGGTTGATTCTGTTCTCAAGTCTAAGTTAACAGTTACATAAATACATAGCAATCTTTCAAAGCACCAGTCCCACACCAAAGGTTTGGGAACATTCTATGGGAAAGAAGATACTAAACTCTATCCCATCCCATCTCATCCTAATCTATCTTTCTCTCCTCTCCTCCTCCCTCTTCCCTCCTCATCCTGCTCCACCCCTCCACTCCTCTCCCCTTCCCCCTTTTATTTGATTTTTATAGTTGTCCATCTCATCAAGTGACTCTGAAGAGTGTACATCATAAAGGTGATTATTTATTATTAATCACCTCATGTTTTCTTTACACACTCAAAATAACATTACCATTCTTACCTGTGCAGGATTAGAAGAGCTTCCTTCTTTTTTTTAGTAGGATTCTTAGAACTTATATTTAGTTTCTGGCTATCTTGTTTTTATTATTGCTTTCATAACAAATCATTAAAATATCTACAAAAATGCACAACTTCTATAGAGAGTCACCGGGCACATTGTCCAATCTCTCCTGTGGTTATAGTGAAAAATTGTTGGCAGTGTCAGCAATTCAGCTGTGGTAATGCAAATGAAACACTGACATGCCAATCCATTTTAATAAATGTGCATTAAAATGCTGAGAAGAAATAGAGCAGCTAAGATGATTCTGTATGATGTCACTTCAAATAGAAGTTTTTCCTATGACTTCCCCTCGTCCCCCCCAGTTAACATGGATTTCATCTGGGCTTGGAGGGCAGCTTCGATATTTGTATTTTTGGTAAACAAAAGGCCATATACCTTTGGCCTTGCCTGCCCCTTTATTCACAGGCAATCTGTTTCTTAATGTTCTGCCTACTTCATCTGTTAAAGCTTGGTTAAATGCTGACACTGTAAAAGCCAGTAATGAACTCAGCTTGTGAGAGATCATATTGTTTATCTTATTGACAAAATGTATAGTCTTATTAATAGGTTTCGTATGAGGAAATAACAAAGACATCTTGCAGAAGGTCTTCCTTGAAATTTTACATCCAGCAGCCAAAGAAAATAGTAGTTATATTCATTGGAGGGACAGACTCATGAATCTTTGCTAAAATATATAAAGGAACATAAAGTAGGAAAGTGGAATCAATTTCAAATTTTATATATATATATATATATTCATATTCATATTCATAGGTTTTCACGAGTATAGGTATTTAGGTCTTGGCATTTTTGGGTCTTTTCCTGTGTAAGGTTTCGATGAGGTCTCACTCATCATATTCAGGCTGGTGTCTTCGGCTTCGTGCTTCTCGAGCAAAGATATATGTGTGTGTATATGTATGTATGTATGTATATATATATATATATATACACACACACATATACATATACATATACACACACAGAAAGAGAGAGAGAGAGAGAGATCACTGGCATACACCTTCCAAGGGAAAATAAACTGGCAATAGCAGAAGCTGGTAAAATATTGATCCTTCTCATTTGTGCAATATGCTAGTTTCTTCCCTGGACTATGTTGCCTATTCTATTGAAATCTTTAGAGGAAAAATGAATTAACTTGTGTTTCTTCTTCATCCCACTTCCATGATCAATAATGAGCAGGTCTTCCTGATTCTGCTTTACATTCTTTGATTCAGTTAGAGAATAATGCAGTCTGTGTGGTCCTGGACATCTCTCAATTTCCTTTAATTTCTTCCTTTCCCCAAACCAATGCTTTTCACTTAGGACAGATTGCTCAAAAGTCCCCAATCACCTGACTTTATATGCAAGGAATATATGTGATCTAATTTATTTCTGCAAGACTGGAATTTTCCAAATCGTGTTGGGCCAAATAAAAACATTTTATTGACATGTGAGATTTCTCCTTCTCTGATTTACTGCTTGTCTCCTCTTTAACTGATCTTAACTATAGACACATCTGCTTAACTTAATCAAGGTGAGATTCATAATACAAGATTGAAAATCTCTAATTTTTCAAATTAAAATTCTCACTCCAGTAAAGTGAACACATCGACAAAAATGGACTATCATTCAATAATTAAGTGGCATGCTCAGAAGGCAAAAAGACAGATCTAAAAGCCACGCAAGAAGATAATCAATGACTATATCACACCATAAACAATTTACCCCTTCCATACCTTAAAATATACCTGCACTTCCTTTCAGATCAGCAGTATCTATAGGACAGAGTCAAACAAGCTAATCTGAAGAGCAGCATCCTGCCATTGCGACACAAATCCCACCCCTTCTTTACATGTGTCATGACATCACACTCAGTCCTAAAGGGGTATAACTTGCATTACAATACTTATTTTGTCGTTTTGAGAGCTGATGAGAGCTAAACAGCAGGACCCTGCAGGTATTTTGGTTACAGACATTCTCCAATATAAACAGAAACATATTAATACCTCCATGACAAAGACATCAATACAGAAGAGAAAATTGTACAACATAAACAGCTATCTTTTATTCATTTTCCAATACTGTTACATCATTCAATAATGTCATCTATAATCCCAGAAGTTTATATTCTCGTTAATTTTTCATCTTCTATCAAACACGTCTTTCTGTACTTATAAAACAATTTAGACCAGCTGGTGATAAAAATAAAACATATAATATTCATTACAACAGTGAGGGAGTATTTCAACCATAAAGGACACATTGTAATTTAAAGTGGACATTTTTGATCAAAGAAAAGGAAAGCTATGAAATGATGAAATCACATTATTGTGAGATAGACAGACAGACAGACAGACAAGGTTTTATTATTTTATTTCATTTTTTTTAAAGAATGTTAACATTTGTATTGGAAATTCACTAAGGAGGTGTAGCAGTTTTATCTGGAGACCAGAAGCCCCTGAAATATAGACAAGTCATTTTTGAATTTCCTGGAGCTGATTGAAGGAAATTACTTGAAGAAGTAATAGCCAGTTACCAATTTAGGGAATAGGTTTCTACTTGTTCCTTAGATTCAGTTTCAGCATAATTTCAGCTTGTACAGTTTGATGTTAAATGCTACATCCCTGCATATCCTTAAATGCATCATACTACTGATAAGACAAGAAATTAGAGTATACAGCCATGTCCTGGGCCCATTGATATCTAGATATTGGTGAGTACAGTTGACTACAGGAGTTAAAAGAAAATAAGTGTAAATCCTATATATTTCTAAAAAAAATCTCTCAAGTGATAGAGTAATCTTTCATCATTTGTGCCAGGATCATTTTCACCAGCAAATATCACCAATCTCTGAATAATATCAGTTATTTTCACTTACTAAACTAAATAATGAAATATATTTAGTTTAGTAAAGACATTTGTGTTATTCTAATTTGTTCATCAGTACATAGTTAAGGTTGATCACAGGTATCAAACTTGCAGCATCATGTTGCCGTCACTTGATGTTTTGTGATGTTTTCCCCATTCACAGAGCTGGGGTGGGCATGTCCTGACACATCTGCCCAGTGGCCAACCAGTTTGACACCCCTGATGTAGATTGTCCAAAGCCCCTTATATCCTATTGATATATGCTGATCTTTATGCATTTCAGTTAAACTACCTGTTTAACTGTGAGCCAGTGGTTAGTGACTTGATGCATATTTTGTTTTTACCCACATTAGAATCTAGACCAGGACTGCATAAATTCAATAGACTGTCTATTTAACATACTTTCCAACCTGTGCAATTCACTGAGCCGTATATAGCCTACTGTTGGGGATTATTGTACTTCTGTCTAACCAATAAAATCAGGTTAAAGAAATTATAAAAATTAGAACCTGAGAAAGTAGAAGAACAGAGAAACAAAGATTATGAAAACAAAATTTTCTTTGTTAAAGAAGCATGGTACAGTTTCAATAAATAAATACTTCCATAAACAGGATGGCAATAAATATTCTGTATATGAATTTCCTTATAGATTACAGGATATCTTTTCCTATATTCTCTCCTGCACACATAGGTAGGTAGGTAGGTAGGTAGGTAGGTAGGTAGGTAGGTAGGTAGGTAGATAGATAGATAGATAGATAGATAGATAGATAGATAGATAGATAGATAGATAGATAGATAATAGATAGACAGACAGATAGATAGATAGAATGGACTTTCTATAAATGATATTTAGTGAGTAGTAAGTAATACAACAGACAATTAAATGTAGCACATTCTACTGCAATTTACATCAATTCTATAAAACATTGTCTTTGATATTTTGATGTAATTTGAATCATTTTCATGATGCAAATGTTGCAAATTACATAATTTCTATTATATAGTTTAGCTAATGACATCATCTAAATCTCTGCAATACTTTGCTGTCCATTTCAATGGGAATTTGTCAGTAACAGGCAGCCTCCTATTACAATTAGCCTGGTAAAATGAGGTTTCATTTTATTTTCAAGACAAAATTATTAACGTGCACTATGAATGTTTACAATGTACGTTTTCTTCATGATTATAATTTAAAACAATTGCCTACTTTTATCACAATGTCTAACTTTCTGTCTGTCTGTTTATTTATCTATCATCCATATCTGCCTCATTATTTGTGGAGATTTTCTGCCTCTGTAATATAAGACACATAATTCAATGGGTATTTTACCAGACATTCACATTCCTAAACTAACCCAGAGATCCAGTTCAAATGCTTCTCCACCAAGATCATGAAAGAGCTGTGTGAAGTTGAGAAGCCACCCAAAAAAGGATTATGCAAGTAAATCTACTTTCTCTTGACAGCCAAGTTAGTCACATCAAAAAAGAAGGTAAAAAAGGTCAAGGAAGCCCCACACAGCTTTGAGACCACGCTGATCCAGCAAAATCTGATGCAACTGAGTGAGAAGGAGGAGAACATACATTTCAGATGATCTAATCATAATTGCTTAAGAATATATTTTCAGCATAAGGCTTTTCATCATTTTGGGCATGTATAAACTAACCTCTGAAAACACTCAAAGACAAAATAAGCAATAAATCAACCCATTTACAATCTGATCTCTATTAATCACAGATACATGAAACTGTAGATAATGCCCAGATGACAGTGGGCACATGTACTTAGTTATAAGAACACTATTTTTTTTAAAAAAAAATCCAATATTAACATTTATTGTTACAAATCTAAGCTCTTCAGCTTTATCCCATAGTTTTCCTGCAAACCCAAGAAATGTATTCTTTTCATTTATTTATTTTTTAACTTGAACTAGCAAAATAACACATGCAATCAGAAGCAAACATCAGATTAAAAAACCATTAAACAGCAAATCGGCATGAATTATGGAGTGGAAGTTCACATCACTAGTATGGTAACATCCTTGGACTCTTCCATACTTGTAGTTGATCAAGGCAAATGCAATTCCTCAACCATTTGTGCTTAGATTTTATTTCCAGCCTGTAAATGATAATGCAGATCACTGCTGCTATAGCAATTTGAAGTGAAAACAAAATGCCAGGCTGAAGTAGGGATGCTAAATTCAGTGCTTTACTGCTCACTGGTCCAGCAAACATACCAATCCAGAACTAGATTCTAGTTACTTTTTTCCTAGGAAAAAAAAGTAACTAGAATGAAGGCAGGGGAGGTTACATGAAATGAAAGAAAATTGGTTTCTTGGAGTCTTTTTCCATCCTAATAACTTGGTATTGGGCTTCTACCAGATGTCTATCTTACACTTTCTTCTTTTGGAAAATTGGACATTTAATGTAAGAAACACTAATGTGATATTAATTGTTTCCACCATCCTTATCCTAGATCGTGCATTAAAAATTACATCCATCATCAGTCTGTCATTGAAGTGCTGTTGAAATGCATTCAGAGTCATGTTTGTGAGATGAGCAGCGATATAAATGTGAGGAATAAGTAAACAAACAAACATTAATAAAGGGAAATATTTGTAGCTCGGGATTGAAATGAGGGGTCTTTGGTGTTCTCTGAGCTTGCTTGTTTTCTTGCAGAAGTTTCATTACACTAACTAGGTAACATCATCAGTGTTACTCACTAGCACTGATAATGTTACCTAGTTAGCGTATTGAAACATCTGCAAGAAAACAAGCAAGCTCAGAGAGCACCAAGGTCCACTCACAAACAAACATTTTTATTTTGTGTTCCTTTCCCAGCAAATCAAATACTATGCAGAAGTATTAAGACTAAATGAGCCCAGCATTCTAGTACTTAACTTCTAGAATTTATAAGTATATACATGGCACATGGCACATTTAAGTGAGACCTGAAGTTATGCTAGCTGATCATGTTCATAATAATGTTGTGGGTTTTTTTTTTCAATAAACTATACCACATTTTTGTGCAGTTCTCTGGAAGCCTATATATACTGCATGATAATATCTGGAGATAATATCACCAATATACTTACAAAGAGTTATTAGAATTATAGAGGTGTAGGTAATGGTTACAAAAATATCCCACCAAAATAAATGCCAGGTGCTTGATTCCCATAGTGACCATTACGGCCACTATAATTTTAAGCCCAGTAAACACACCTTATTGGCAAAGGGCTCCTAAGAGAACCATCATATTGAACAATCATTATACATAAGCACACGTTGGCTCATTGTGGCATTATAAACCATTTTCCCAGCAGCAATCCCCAATTAATGGGAATTGGTGGATAATTACTATGGTGGATAATTGCCATTTACACATGCTTAGTCTGTTTAGACAGGTACAAGGGGGACTATTCAAGAGGTGTTAAAACAGGTTTGCTAGATAGTGAAATCTCTGTTTATAAAGTACACCTTTCGCAAGCAATGCAGATGGGGTAATTATTACATCATGAACTTGCACGTTATTTTAAAAATGATATTTGTCAATGTCAGCCTTATTATCAGAGTGAGTTGTCCCTCATTTTCCAGAAGAACCCTACAGATCAGAGGTGGGTTTCATCAAGTTCTGACCAGTTCTGGAGAACTAGTAGCAGAAATTTTGAGTAGTTCGGAGAACCAGTAGTAAAAATTCTGACTGGCCCTGCCCCCATCTATTCTCTACCTCCCAATTCCCAGCTGATCGGGAGGAAATGGGGATTTTGCAATTACCTTCCCCTGGAGTGGGGTGGGAATGGAGATTTTACAGTATCCTTCCTCTGCCATGCTCACCAAGCCACGTCGACAAAGCTATGCCACACCCATAAAGCCACACCCACAGAACCGGTAATAAAAAAATTTGAAACCCACCACTGCAACAGATGCTATGGGAAAAAGATCAAAACATCAGTTCTCCAAAATATTTCTGTTTAAATGTTGACATAATATTTTAAGAAAATGGTACAGAATCTAGCTTCTCCAATGTAGTTATTTTAGTTTTTTAGGATAAAGACTTTCCAAGAAGAGCTTAAATTCTGGTGAAATAATAAAATGTTGGAAATGAAAAATGTGGGCTTGTCAACATCGGGAGAGGTGTCTTCCAGGGTGACTCATTATCACTCTAATTATTTGTTATTGCTTTGATCCCACTTTCAGTGATTTGGCTACCAAACAACAAAAAATACTAAAAAGAAAAAAAACCCCTCACATAAATTCAGATGGATGCTCTGAAGATTTATGGAAAATTAGAAATCAAAATCCAGGCACTGACAAATACTGTTAGAATTTTTAACATACTGTAGATATAGCAATGGAGTTTGGCCTACAGAAACGTTTTACAATAACAATCAGTGGTGGGATTCAGCCAGTTCGCACCACTTCGGGAGAACCGGTTGTTAACTTTCTGAGCAGTTTGGTGAACTGGTTGTTGGAAGAAATCATTAGGGCAGAGAACCGGTTGTTAAATTATTTGAATCCCACCACTGATAACAATGAATAGGGATAGAATCACAAATAATAGTGGAATTGAAATGCCAAGTGGCCAAATCATCAGGAATCATCTGGATGAAGACTACAAGTATCTGGACATTGTACAGTTTGATAACATCATGCATGGACTGGTTCAAAAATTGATTAGTAAAGAAATTCTAAAGAATGAGAAAATAAACTAATAGCAATAGCACTTAGAACTTATATACTGCTTCATAGTGCTTTACAACACGCTCTAAGCAGTTTACAGACTCAGCATATTGCCCCCAACAATCTGAGTCCTCACTAAAGGCAAGATTGAATGGTGGAAAAACCATGAAAGCCATCAATACCTTGGTTACACCTGTAATGCAAAGAAATGCTAGGATTATTAAATGGATACAAGCTGAATTGGACACTTTTGATCAAAAAAGAAGAAAACTTTATAATACCAAGCCATAATGTTGGTTGTTAAGGTTTGGTCTTGTGCAACCAGAATGCGCCTCTCTGCCTCTTTCGTCAACTTTCCTGCTCTTAGCCATTTTCAGGTCTTGTCTGATTGCCTGCTATTTTTTTTATGTAATGGCCATGTAATATTTTGCCACTGTCTCTTTTTTATTCTTCATTTGGCCAGAGGGCAAGCATGATGAGGTGAGCGTAAGAAAGTGGTTTGCCATTGCTTTCTTCTGACACGCTATTTAACTTCCCAGTCTCACCAATGGATCTGGGATTTCCTGGGAGTTCCCCACCCATGATCTTACCATGCCTTTTGTTTTCTTTTGTTTGAGATCAACCAAGAGCAGCTAGATGCTGCCATCTGCTGTGATGTGTGCTTATTTACTGATTTCTCATAGGTTATCATTAAAGACCCTTAAAGAAGTATTTTAAAGCACGTTTTGGTAGTTCTGAATGGCATTAAGTACAAGGTTTTATAAATTGGATTTCCGCCCAGGTTTTAAAATATCATAGTCAGTTGTGGAGATTAACAACATGTTTTATTCGGTCTCTTTTCTCTGTATTTAGCCTTTCAGAGCAAAAAAAGTGTACCATTCAAGAAGAAAGAGGAGGTTGTGGAAAATATGGACAAACTCCAGAGTTTGCATAAGTATTATTCAAAGAGGAGGAGTAGCACTAGTAGCACCAGCACCAGCAGCAATGGGAAGAGACAGGGCCGAATGCTGTTATAAAATAAATGTCTTCTACAGTTTTGGGGGAGGGTTTCACACAATAAAAAGACAAACACACATCTGCATGAGGAGTCATTTAAACCTTAATTATTAGACATGCAGCATTCATAGTGAATTCAAAATTCATGGGAGAAAATCTCAGAAGTTGGTCAACATCATGATCATTGATGTATCTATGCAGATATTTTAAGGGGGGGGGGTTGTTTGTTAAGGTTTTGATTGAATTCTCCTTAAATTAAAGTGACAGAATGAAATGATATCCTGCTTGTCTTTGTTGAACCCAATTTCTGCTTATATAGAAGCCATTATTAGTGAAGCCAATATTGACAGTACTCAACCTTACAACTGTAATTGAGACCAGAATAACAATTGTAAGTTATTGCAGCTGAAAGTTGAGGTATCATGTGACTGGACGTGATTTTTTAAACTTTTTTTGCTATCGTTGGGGGAATCCATTTTCCCCAATGGCTGTTACTTTCAGAAACTGAAAGTAAACACCAGCAAAAAAAGGACACAAATTGTGGTCTTGTGGCTGCAGAGCACTGCAAAGTTCTACAAAGGTGAACTGGTTGTCAAGCACATATGATCATGTAGGGGAATGTTCTTTCAAAATTTGAAAATGTGTCGCAAATTGTTCTGGGAAAGTCTGTCATAACTTTGAACCGTCATTAAGCCACTGTTGTTAAGTTGGGGACTACCTGCATCATTCTGCCTTTTCTCTTTGTTGAGATGGAGCAAAATATCTCCACAAGGTAAATCTCTTAATTAAGTGTTTTATAGATTATTTGAACACTTAAAAGTAGTTATATATTGCTGGCCACTGAAGATTGTTGTTATCCTTGCAAGACAGTCCAGACAACAAACACAACCAGGAATAAAGCTCCATCTTTATTGTAAGGTTACACTAACAGAACTTTTCAAGACCGAAAGTACTCTTTCCTCACTTTTACTCTTTCCAAAACTAGATAGAGTCCTCTCTGAGATGCATTTGGTCCCTGCTCCTCCTTCAGGTTCAGACCATCGTCTAAGTTGTGGTTCTTTCTGCTATCCTAAGGTCATTCCCACCTACTATTACAAGGAGATCGTAAACGGATCTGATCTCATGAATGGGTCCAATTGTATGGGCTTGAGATGGTCCATACCATCTCTAGTCCATACAATTGGATGATTGTATGTCATGGAACTCCTTCATATATGTTACATATAATGGAATGTATCCCAATTATATTTTTAAGATGTCATTGTAATCGCACTTGCCACCTCCATTCTGACAAGTTTACTACCAAGTGTATACTATATGCCTGTCGCTCTGTCTGCATCTGCCTGTCTAACTATCTACTATCTATCTAAACAATCACATTGTAAAGAAAAAAATAGTCAAGTAGTTCCAATTTGCAAAAAGTTTGCATTTGGACTCAACTAGGTAGTAAACAGATGCTGTTGTTACACATAATGTATCTTTGACATTCTTGTCATGTTCTTGTTTTACAGCTTGAATTTTAGCAGTTTTCTATAGTTTTCATTTTTAATGTTATATGAGTTCATTGATTTATATTATTGTATCTCATATCAGATATATTTATATGGAAAGTAAATTAATTTTTATTGTAAAGAAAGGAAAGACTGAATTATGACAGCTGATGGTTGGACTGTATTTTGTCTTGAACCTGGAGAAACTGGTTTTATTTTTTCTTTAGAAATAAATAAGGTACATAATCAAACTTGATGTCAGAAAGGTAGCATCCCATACTACACGGATGTCAAACTTGCCATGTCATGTTGTCATCACCTGATGTTTTGCAACATTTTTCCCATTTGGGGAGCTGGGGTAGATGTGGCCTGCATGTGACGCAGCCAGCCCATGGGCCACCAATTTGACACTCCTGCCATACTACTTCTACTTCTTCACTCTCTCCTGACTCTAAATTTGACTCTAAATTTGACTCTAAATTCGAGGGAAATCCCCCCACTAAAAGAATCTAGTGGCAAAGAAAATAATTATGGAACAGTTAAAGCAAACCTCTTTAACACATTCTTCGGCTCAGTCTTTGTTAACAGTAATGGCTCATACCCGACATTCCCCAACCGCACCAACAATGACCTAACACATATAGATTTCACTGAAGAAAATGTTGAAAAAGCTCTTCACAAACTGAAACCATCCCTATCTATAGGACCTGATGGACTGTGTGCATACTTCTTAAAAAAGCTTTCCACTAATATAGCAGAACCTCTAAGCATAATCTTTGGAAAAGGTTTCACGACCAGTTCCCTTCCCAAACTTTGGTCACTAGCCATGATCATCCCTATCTTCAAAAAAGGAGACCCCCGCTTAGTTGAAAATTATAGACCAATCTCTCTATGCTACGACACCTGTAAAGTTATGGAATCTATCATCAACCAATCCACTATCCTCCACTTAGAAACAAACAATCTACTCTCCAATAAACAATCTGGTTTCAGAAAAAAATTATCATGTAACTTACAACTTCTTCACTGCAAAAACATATGGACTACAAAACTTGATCAAGGCAAAACAATAGATGCAATTTACATAGACTTCTGTAAAGCTTTTCACTCAGTGGTACATGACAAACTTCTTCTAAAACTAAAATCCTACGGCATCTCCAGACCCTTCCGCAATTGGATAACAGCTTTCCTGTCAAACAGACAACAAGTGGTCAAAATAGGCAGTGCCCTATCAAATCCTGTTCCTGTCAATAGCGGCATTCCCCAAGGCAGCGTTCTTGGACCAATACTCTTCATATTATACATTAATGATCTCTGTGACCATATTAAAAGTAATTGTGTTCTTTTCGCTGATGATGTCAAACTATTTAACACTACCAACAATACAGCTACCCTTCAAAAAGACCTTGACTTTGTGTCAGAATGGTCAAAAACTTGGCAACTCCAAATCTCAACCAGCAAATGCTCTGTCTTACACATTGGAAAAAAGAATCTAAACACTAAATACAAACTTGATGGACATTACCTTACAGATGACCCCCACCCTGTTAAAGACCTTGGAGTTTTCATATCCAATGATCTAAGTGCCAAAGCCCACTGCAACTACATCTCAAAAAAGGCTTTAAGAGTTGTAAACCTAATCTTACGTAGCTTCTTCTCCAGAAACACTGCACTACTAACCAGAGCTTATAAAACATTTGCTAGACCAATTCTCGAATACAGCTCGCCTGTTTGGAACGCATACCACATTTCAGACATAAATACAATTGAACGTGTCCAGAAATATTTCACAAGAATTTCCACTCCTCTGAATACAACAAAATACCTTATGCCACCAGACTTGAAATCTTGGGTTTAGAAAACTTAGAACTCCGCCGCCTTCGACAGGACCTGTGTTTGATAGGTTTGACAACAATACAAGAGCAAACAATAGATTTAAACTTAATATTAACCACTCCAATCTTGATTGCAGAAAATATGACTTCAGTAACAGAGTTGTTAATACTTGGAATACACTATCTGACTCTGTGGTCTCTTCCCAAAATCTCCAAAGCTTTAACCAAAAACTGCCTACTATTGACCTCACCCCATTCCTAAGAGGTCTGTAAGGGGCGTGCATAAGAGCACAAACGTGCCTACCATTCCTGTCCTATTGTTTCCTTTCATTATATCCAGTTAATATAGTTATTACATACTTATGCTTATATATGTGCTTATATATTATATAGTTATTTTCATGCTTATGCTTATATATACTGTTGTGACAAAATAAATAAAATAAAATAAATAAATAAATACAAAGCAAGAAAATTTATTAATGACATGGAAAGTTGCTAGTAATGTGGAAGGATATCAGAGATATGGAATAATAGGTTCTAAGTTCCTCTTTGCAGCCATGAACTACACTCATAGACAATAAAGAAAATGATCTTGTTGGAGGTACACAAGAGGAAAGGGAAAAAAGTAACAGCGACAACAATTTATATGTTGTCTAATTCCCAGTGACTTTTAAGTGCACAACAGACAGAAAATATATGGAATAAGTTCAGACAGATACCCCCTAATTCATAGGGGTATAAGAAGGGGAAAGAAGTACAGTACAATTGGATTTGCAATACTATAATATTATATTCAATTTCAATAAAATTAGTTTAACATTCTTGGTTGGGCCTATATATCTATCTAATTATGTAATAACGATATCTAGGAGAAAACTGCATATGAAAAGCCAGTTGAACAGTGTATCATATTTATATGGTGATTAGAAAGCTTCATGGATAGTTTTTACATATCTACTGTCACATTTGTCTATAATTGTTTAAACTGTTGAGCAATTAAATTTCCAATAGCTAAAAATCTTAGGGGGAGTGGGGAGTAATTTAGGCTTAAGAATTGAAGATAATATGCTGTAGTTTTCTATGACCCACTAAATGGACCATAAACATACTTTGTCTTCTACAAGTTACATTATTCTAATATGTATTTTTGCTTTTATACATGGTTGGTACCATTCTTCCTAAATGAGAAACTGACAGCTTAATTATGTTTGATTGATATGGTTATTTAGGGTGAGCTTCTACAGAATGAACACTATTGTATAAATATTTTTCTCAGGATTTTGTCAATTCTTATGAAAAGAATACGAAGGAAGTGCAATGCAAAGGATAAAGCTGAGCTGCATCTACTGTATGGTTTTTTCCATACATTTCAATGGACTTTTGTGAGAATATGAATAGATGATTCTCCATCATGTAATGTAAACTATAGGCATTTTTCAAAACATGAGAAGATCTAAAATACAGGAGGAGATGCTGGTGACCATGAAAATTTTCCCATCTGCCTGGTTGCTTATGGAAATCTTTATTTTCAATAATCTGAAATAGACTAACAGCACATATAACAAAAGTATAACCACATTCAAAATAAGAACATTATCAAGATATGTCTACGCAGATTCTCAGTCTCCCATGTCATGGTGGTCCCAAAGATGCTTTTGCAAGAGGCAGCTGGACTTTCTGGTAAAAAAGAGAGTCCAATTACTTTTGAAAAAGCACCTTTGGGACTATCGAGGTATATTTTAAAATTATAGTTTAATATTTGTTTTACATACATTGAAAACAAAATGCTTGACATCCTCTTCCAGATCTTGATGCTAAATGTGAAAACAATTTGAGAATTTAGAATTTGATTGTGCATCTACATACCATGTGTGGGAATAAAACATTTACATAGCAATGTTGCTCCAGTACATCCAATAAAGATACTTCTGCTTTATGGAAGACTTATGTAGAACTTCACAGATGAGGTAAACCACTGATGTTTCATACAGTATTTCCCATTTCTTTACTGTCTTTTATTAACATCTTGTGTGGTCATATTTCTGTTCAGACCTTTAAGGAAATGTAGGTATGCTGGGAAAAATCCAGAAGCAGGTACAAATCTTCATTAAGTCATCTCAGAATACAAATTGTTGACTCAGGATATCAGTCATAATTCAAAAGAATTAAATTCAGATTGCTAGAATCATAAGATACAACACTTAGTGATAGTCATAGGATACTAATAAGCAATCAAATCATATTAGGAAACAATAAAAAATATACATTGTAAAGATACAAGCAACATGAATGTAGCCATAAGTGAGAAGAGATAGGCAGTAGTAAGGATGAGAAGAAGAATAGTAATACAATGTTAGTAGTTAATTTGACAGTGTTGTGGGAATTAGTTGTTTAGCGGATTGATGGCATTTGGGGAAAAACTTTCCTTGAGTCTTCTTATTCTGATGTGCAAAGCCCTATAGCGTTGTTTTGAGGGTAGAAGTTGAAAGTTATGTCCAGGATGTGAGGGGTCTATAGATATTTTCACAGCCCTCTTTTTGACTCGTGCAGTGTACAGGTCCTCAGTGGAAGGCAGGTTGGTAGCAATTGTTTTTTCTGCAGTTCTAACTATCCTTTGAAGTCTGTGTCTGTCTTGCTTGGTTGCAGAGCCAAATCAGACAGTTATAGAGGTGCAGATGACAGATTCAATAATTCCTCTGTAGAACTGAATCAGCAGTTCTTTGGGAAGTTTGAGCTTTCTGAGGTGGCACAGAAAGAACATTCTTTGTTGTGCTTTTTTTGATGATGTTTTTGATGTTAGGTATCCATTTTAAATTTTGAGATACGATAGAACCAAGAAACTTGAGGGACTTGACTGTTGATGTTGTCTAGTATTGTAAGAGGTGGTAGTATAGGAAGGTTTCTCCTAAAATCTACCACCGTTTCTACAGTTTTGAGTGTATTTAGTTCAAGATTGTTCTGGTTGCACTACAAGGCTAGTTCAACATCCTGTCTGTATGCAGAATCATCGTTGTCTCGAATGAGACCAATCACTGGTTAGTGATTGATTTTGAGACCAATCACAGATCTCAAAAAGCTAGGAAAGGTGGAGCTATCTGAATTGTATGTGTGTGTTCAAGTGTGTGAGCACGCATCTGTACTTGTGCACACTATATTGGACACAAGGCTGCACATAATTCTGTCCTCAATATTAATGCGTGCCTGAAGATTTTGCAAGTTTTGGGGGCAGCTTGAGCACAAATTGTAAAACAAATTCAGCAGAACTGTACTGAAAATTTTCCTGATATCAAGAACATGGTTCATCTTCCCTAGTTATTTTAATATACCATGGACAAAAATCTGGAGACTTGTTACATCTGAGATAGAAGAGGTTTTAATGAAAGTGTTGTGCTTCGCTCCCCCCCCCCCCCCCGCAGCCGGGCCCTTCTCATCTTCTGTTACCTCAGCCAGAAACGGATAATGAAGACAAACAGCCTGGCATGCCTCCAGCCCCCAGTCCTGGCACCATGCCCGGACAGACCGAGCAGATAAACCCCTCCCCCACAGCATGTGAACATGAGGAATATGAGGCCAGTCACGAGCTGGGATTGCCGGCAGCTGGAGGGTGGAGGGATCTACGCTTCCAGAGAATGGAGAGGCGACGTCAGCAAAAGGAAGGGAGGGGCAGGCCTGGATAAGTGCTGAGTCATGGAGCCACACCCCATGGCCTATATAAAGGATCTGCTTTCTGGCATTCTCTGAGTCAGGCAAAGTCTAACTTGGATTGCTGAAGTCACATCCTGGTCTCCTGCCCTGAGAACTCTGACAGAACTTTGGCAAAGCTGCAGAGGCTTTGCAGCCATGCTTGATACGGACTTCCCCGACCCGGCCGTCAGAGGAGGAGTGGGACACGACAGAAAGGGTGGAAATGTTTGAAATGTTTTTGAGTTTGTGTTTTTTCTTTAAGGGAGTTGTTTTGCTTTTTTTTTCCCCTGTCCAATTTACATGATTCAAATGGTCCCCCCAACAAAACCAAGCAGTGTTCCAAAAAAGAAAAATATGGATGGTTTGACCTCAACATGTAACTAAATACTGTTCACCGACATTATGCCACAACTATTATGCCTCCTATGTATTCTTTTGCCTTTAATCCCAGTGAGTAATAAGGGAACAGAATGCTAAACAAACAATGCATTGTAAGTAGCACATATAATTTACACCAGCTTCTTTGTTTTTATGTTTGGTTAGGATGTTTCAGAATAATTTAGGCAATAGAAATGTAATCAGTATTGACTACAGTTTAAAAGGGAAAGGCTAGTTGTGTGTCTGAGCAACAATAAATAAGTATTAGTTAAACTAACTGCTTAAATTTTAAGTTGTTTTCAAATGAAGGCTTTTTATCACAGCAATCGTATAGAAAGCAAAATTGGATTCTTGTTCATTTTCTAATGCTAACACTGCCTTAATTCCCTCCAAAACTAAACCAAAAAGAGATTAATATGCAAAGAAATCAAAGCTGTTCATTTTGGGATTAATGGGAAAAAAGTTGCAAAAAACCTCATGGAATTTTGTTTGAATATGTGGTGACAATGAAACATTTATGTGCAGAATGATACAAAGATTTGGCACAACCCACAATGGAAGAATGGACAGTGAAGTTGATGAGTTGATGGAGATGGCAAAAATGTCAGCTGGTTGGAAAAAAACTTAGAACTTTCTGTGTGAAACAGAAAAAAAATATAAAATTATGACATGGATTTGATGATTAGAAAAAAAAGATAGATACCACAATAAATGAAAGTTATGGTGTAAATTTAAAGTAAGGGTTTAATGTGAATTTATACTTGTATCTACTGTAAAAGATGCTGTTGGAAGTTTTCTTTTCCCCCTGTACTTTTGGCTTTGCTTTCCTTTTCATTGTTTGCTTTTCTTTCCCTTTTCCTTTAATTATTTGTGTTTGTGTTAGTTTATTTCTTTGAAAATCTAATAAAGTTATTTAAAAACAAAACAAAAAGAAATAGGGATAGGGATAGCAATATCTGTTGAACATATAAGAAATATAAACAAATTGTGAATTTTCACTAAGCACATTTTTTTCTATTAATATTGATTTATAGTTTAGCAAGCAGATGAGACAAAAAAATCACATAAAAGCAAGACTGAGATGAGAATTGACATTTCTGATAAGTACTTGCTATTGTAACCTTCTTCAACATTTTGTAATTTTTAGAAAGTCAATTGTTTTAAAATATAAAGACAGTTGTAGCGCTGTAAATGTTGTATTGAACAATATTGATATGCTGCTTCAAAAATCCTATTAATAGCATGAATTTTGATGTTCTAAACACCCCCTGGGTTTGACTTGAAGCAAGCATAGGAAGGACTGAAATCTTGTCCTCTATAGAGAAGTCTTTTTTCAGGAAATAAAAGAAACTTTTCTATTCTGGAATGCACCAGTTTCAGTTGTAGCCATGCCCCAAAGTAAGAGGCAGTAGAAAAAGAAAGGAGATAGATGCAAAAATTGAGAATCTAAGTATGGAATGGAAGCTATTTTACATTCCTTACCCTTTCCCCCCCAAAATAAGACATCCCCTTATAATAAGCCCAATCGGGCTTTTGAGCACATGGCAATAAGGCCAAGTGCTTATTTCAAGATTCAAAAAAATATAAGACAGGGTCTTATTTTTGGAGAAACACGGTAGATCAGGAAGCTAGTTTCTGTGGGTTGATACAGAAGCTCTTCACAACTTGAAACCATCTCTATCCATTGGAGCTGATGGACTTTGTGCTTACTTCTTAAAAAAACTTTCTAGTAATTTAGCAGAACCCCTAAGTATAATCTTTAATAAAACTTTCACAACCAGTTCCCTTCCCAATCTCTGTTCACTAGCCACAGTCATTCCAATTTTCAAAAAAGGTGACCCCAGCTTAGTTGAAAATTATAGACCAATCTCCCTATGCTGCGTCGCCTGCAAAGTAATGGAATCCATCATCAACCAATCCATTACCTTGCACTTAGAAATACACAACCTACTCTCAAATAAATAATTTGGCTTCAGAAAAAAATTATCATGCAATTTACAGCTTCTCCACTGTAAAAACCTATGGACTACAAATCTTGATCTAGGTAAAACAATAGATGCAATATACATAGACTTCTGTAACACTTTTGACTCAGTAGTACATGATAAACTTGTCCTAAAATTAAAATCCTATGGCATTTCAGGACCCTTACACAACTGGATATCTGCTTTTCTGTCAAACAGACAACAAGTAGTTAAAATTGGTAATGCTCTATCAAATCCTGTTCCTGTCAAGAGTGGTGTTCCTCAATATAGCGTTCTTGGACCAACTCTCTTTATAATATACATAAATGATCTTTGTGATCATATCTCAAGTAACTGTGTTCTCTTTGCTGATGATGTCAAACTTTTTAACACCACTGACAATATATCTACAATTCAAAAAGACCTTGATCATCTAACCGCTTGGTCTAAAATTTGGCAATTACGAATCTCAACCAGCAAATGCTCAGTCTTACATATTGGAAGAAAGAACCCAATCACTAAGTACATGCTTGATGGACATTACCTCACAGATGACCCCCACCCTGTCAAAGACCTTGGAGTTTTTATATCTAACGATCTAAGTGCCAAAGCCCACTGCAACTATATAGCAAAAAAGGCTCTAAGAGTTGTTAACTTAATTCTACGTAGCTTCTTTTCTAAAAACACCATGCTACTGACCAGAGATATAAAACATTTGCTAGGCCAATTCTTGATTACTGTTTGCCTGTCTGGAACCCATACCATATATCTGATATCAATACAGTTGAGCGTGTCCAAAGGTATTTTACGAGAAGAGTTCTCCACTCCTCCGTAACCAATAAAATACCTTATTCCACCAGACTTGATATCCTGGGTCTAGAAAACTTGGAACTTTGTCGCCTTCGACAGGACCTGGGTTTAGCTCATAGAATCATCCATTGTAATGTCCTTCCTGCCAATGACTACTTAAGTTTCAACTACAATAACACAAGAGCTACCAACAGATTTAAACTTAATGTCAACCGCTCCATTTTAGATTGCAGAAAACACGATTTCTGTAACAGAATTATCTATGCTTGGAATGCATTACCTGACTTTGTGGTCTCTTCTCATAACCCCAAAAGCTTTATTCAAAATCTATCCACTGTTGACCTCACCACATTCCTAAGAGGACTCTAAGGGGCGTGCATAAGAGCACAAATGTGCCTACCGTTCCTGCCCTTTTGTTTCTTCCCCTATATATATATATGCTTATACTATATATGCTTATCCTCATATATATGTTTATATATTATATAATCTTTTGTGTTATGCTTGTGTACATTGTTATGACAAAATTAAATAAATAAATAAATAAATAAATAAATAAATACAACCTAAGACAGATCTGCTCCCTTGCCCCAGAGCAGATATCAATCACTCTCTATTTGTCACAATGTCATTCTTTAATAATCCCCAGCCTTCTGGGAAGTTAGCCTCTCTTCATCTTTTCCTGCCATGTATCAAAAGTTGACCCTTTTCACTTGTGTAGACTCAAATAATACTGTCCAGTCTTCCCTTTGCACTTAATCTGATTTTAGGCAAACATCTCCACTCCAATTGAATGCAGTAGACCGTGAGAAGAATATCCTCTGCTCTCCGATCTTTAGTCAACTGTCTCTGCTTATAGGACCATTTCTTTTTTTCTTTCTTTTCTTACAAGTTCTCCCAAGAGATAATAAAAGACTTTCCTTAAAAAAAAAAAATTCAGGGATGGAAGACTAATATTCTTTCCTCTCTTTTTTAAAGTCAGGCAAAATTGACGCCTGAGTTCCACCATTTTCCTGTCCTGGCCCAAATTCCAAATTTAAAACCATTCTCTTTAGTTTTCCTAGCTCCAGCTTGCATGTCACTGTCATTTTCAGCTATTAGAGTAGCTCATTAGCATAGCAGAGTCCTTGAAATATCTTCCTCCAGTTTGAAAACTATGCTTGTTTTCCAGTTAAGCTGCCCTATATTTTCATCTATATAGGTAACATAAATAAGGGGAGAGTAGACCGTTTTCTACCATACCTTCACCAACCTGGATTCAACCCATTTTGCCATGCTCTATTTTTACTGTGGCTTCCTGACTTGTGTATAGATTTTGTATTAGAACAACGATCTATTCTGGGAGATAAACTTATCCCACAACTTTGACAAAATCATTTTTCTAATCAGAGAAACACATACTGGGAATATTGGGTATTCTTTTACCTTCTCAATTGTCCAGCATGCAATATCTCTTATTCCTTGGCCTACGCTAAAGCCACATTGAACCACTGATACTTGCTTTTCCATGAAGGGTTTTAATCTGCAATGAATGATCTTATTTGCTAGGATGAGATATTAATTTATTATATATTCTATAAAATCTCCTTTCTTTGGTACCAGTGTGTAGATTGACCTCTTCCAGTCTGTTGGTCACTCTATCATTCTTCAGTTTTGCTGAGATAACTTAGCTAGGACGTTTAAAGATTCTTTTTCTGTTGCTTGCCATATTTCTGTAGATATTTCATTAATTTTGTAGAATTGCATTCAGGACTTCAAAGGGATTCCTGATGTTCTACTTGAAAATGGTAGGTATACTCTAGGTCATTTCATGGGAATTGATTGGCTTTCTTTTTCTGCTTCAGCTTAACTTGGAATTTACATATGAATAGTTAATGGTCTGTTCTGCAGTCTGTTGGCCACATCTTGTCTCTTATAATGAGCTCGTCCAAATCCTTACACCAATAATGCAGTCTATTTTATTTCTGTCTATTCCATCTAGTGATATTCATGTAGATAGGTGTTATTTCAATTGTTTGAAGGCCACGTTAGCAATAAAGAAATCCTGGCAGGAACTGTTAAGTCATTCTCCTATTTGAATTTGGTTTCCTTGTCATAGACCTCAACTCTCTATTCAATATGGTTATAGAATGCAATTTCATTAAATTTCAGTCACCATGAACAAAAAAGACTTACATGCAAATATGTTTTTTTCAACTGAAATGATCCAACATGCCAAAACAAAAACTGTTCTCTGATGAGCAAGTCTGAAATTTACCATCAGTTGCAAAATATACCATTGTTCAAAAACCTGGATACAAAAATCAGAAGTTGGAGAAATTGCACGTAAAAAACTGTGTGTTAGGAAAAGAGTGCATTAAAATGTTATACAGTATATTATTGTTACTGGATAGAAAAAATGCACATTAGGCATTAGAAATATAAATATAAAAATGCAGATATATTATATGTATATACTAATATATTACGTTTATGTATTGATATATATATGTGTGTGTGTGTGTGTGTGTGTGTGTGTTTATATATATATATATATATATATATATATATATATATATATATATATATATATATATATATATATATATATATATATATATATATATATATATATAACACTTTGAACACTTTGAAACCCAAGCTCTAGAAAAATCTGATCACAAACCCAAACTCTGGCTCAGATACGTAGATGACACCTTCATAATCTGGCCACACGGGAAAAAAAAACTTGAAAACTTCCTCACACACCTCAATAGCCTACACCCCAAAATACAGTTCACCATGGAAACAGAAGTTAACAACCAACTTCCCTTCCTAGATGTCTTAGTCTACAGGAAACCCAATGGCTCCCTAGGACACACCATCTACCAGAAGAAAACACACACAAACCGCTATCTGCACGCACTCTCACACCACCACCCAGCACAGATCAACTCCGTAGCCAAGACACTCATCTCCAGAACAAAACGCTTAGCTGACGAACAACACCTAAAAACCGAACTACACACTCTCACTAACGTACTAACATCCAATGGATTCCAGAGAAATAAGATTACCAAACTAATCCAAAAAGAACCCCCCACTAAAATCCAAGACAGAGAACAAGAAAACGGCACAGCCCTCCTCCCATATATAAAAGGCACCACAGACAGAATCAGCAAGATCCTCCACAAACACAACATCAAGACAGCATTCTGCACAAACCGAAAAATATCCACCATCCTAAGAAACCCCAAAGACAAAATTGAGTTAGAAAATCAAGGAGTATATGAAATCCCATGCACCGCCTGCCCCACCACATACATTGGACAAACCAACAGAAGAATAAGTGCGCTCATTGAAGAACACAAGAACTCAGTCAAAAAGAGGAACCAACTTCTTCCCTGGTCCAACACCTTAAAGCCACAGGACACGATATTGACTTTAAAAGACCAGAACTATCGCCAAAACTGAACACTTTAACAACAGAATAATCAGAGAAGCCATCGAGATAGAAAACGCCCACACAGCATGAACAAACGAGATGATACCTCCGCCTACCAGCCATTTGAAACCTGCCCTTATTGACAAACGTGTCCCTAACACGAGGAATGACACCAGACCCACACTCACGAGGTCCACACAGGATGTCACCACCACATCCACCCAGAAAGCAGACCCAAACCCACACTGATCATGAAGCACGATTAAGGACCAGAAGCCAGACCGCAGCTGCAACATTAGCCATTTCAAACCCCTCCAATCCATACATGCAGCAGACTGACACCCACTATGAAGATGTAGCACGACCACCACCACGAAGCCAAACAACAGCTGTGCAGCTCACCAGCTCAAATCCCTCTGCAACTCAGACTAATCTGAGCACAACCAAGCCCCCACCCAAAGCGAACACACCCCAGCCAATCAGAGCACAAAAACCCCATCCAATCAGAGCACAGCCAAGCTCCCACCCAATCAGTTCAAACCCCACTAGCAGTTAAAAGGAAGAAACAGCGGCAGTCACACATTGCTCCCAGAAGCACGAAGCTGAAGCCTGAAGATGAGAATGAGACTTCGTCAAACGTCGCCAAGACACTTCCAATTTTACGGGAGAAAACCCGAATAACCAAAGATCTACATACAAACACCATGAAAACCTCAGAAAACATATATATATATATATATATATATATATATATATACAAATGAGACTTTCAACGACAAGACACTTCCAATTTTACACGGGAGAAAACCCAAACAACCAAAGACCTACAGACAAACACCCGTGAAAACCTCAGAAAACATATATATATATACAGTGGGGTAATAAAGTATTTAGTCAGCCACCAGTTATGCAAGTTCTCCCACTGAAAAAGATGAGAGGGGCCTGTAATTGTTATCATAGGTATACCTCAACTAGGAGAGACAACATGAGAAAACACATCCAGAAAATCACATTGTCTGATTTGTAACGAATTTATTTGCAAATTATGGTGGAAAATAAGTATTTGGTCAATATCAAAAGTTCATCTCAATACTTCGTTATATATCCTTTGTTGGCAATTACAGAGGTCAAACGTTTTCTGTACATCTTCACAAGGTTTTCACACACTGTTGCTGGTATGTTGGCTCATTCCTCCATGCAGATCTCCTCTAGAGCAGTGATGTTTTGGGGCTGTCGCTGGGCAACATGGACTTTCAACTCCTCAAAGGTCTTCTATGGTGTAGAGATCTGGTGACTGGCTAGGCCACTCCAGGACCTTGAAATGCTTCTTACGGAGCCACTCGTTCGTTGCCCAGGCGGTGTGTTTAGGATCATTGTCATGCTGAAAGACCCAGCCAGGTTTCATCTTCAATGCCCTTGCTGATGGAAGGAGGTTTGCACTCAAAATCTCACGATACATGGCCCCATTCATTCTTTCCTTTACACGGATCAGTCATCCTGGTCCCTTTGCAGAGAAACAGCCCCACAGCATGATGTTGCCACCCCCATGCTTCACAGTAGGTATGGTGTTCTTTGGATGCAACTCAGCATTCTCTCTCCTCCAAACACGATGAGTTGAGTTTCTACCAAACAGTTCTACTTTGGTTTCATCTGACCATATGACATTCTCCCAATCCTCTTCTGCATCATCCAAATGCTCTCTAGCACACTTCAGACGGGCCCGGACATGTACTGGCTTAAGCAGGGGGACATGTCTGGCACTGCAGGATCTGAGTCCCTGGCGGTGTAGTGTGTTACTGATGGTAGCCTTTGTTACGTTGGTCCCAGCTCTCTGCAGGGCATTCACTAGGTCCCCCTGTGTGGTTCTGGGATATTTGCTCACCGTTCTTGTGATCATTTTGACCCCACGGGGTGAGATCTTGCATAGAGCCCCAGATCGAGGGAGATTATCAGTGGTCTTGTATGTCTTCCATTTTCTAATTATTCCTCCCACAGTTGATTTCTTCACACCAAGCTGCTTGCCTGTTGCAGTTTCAGTCTTCCCAGCCTGGTGCAGGTCTACAATTTTGTTTCTGGTGTCCTTCGACAGCTCTTTGGTCTTCACCATAGTGGAGTTTGGAGTGTGACTGTTTGAGGTTGTGGACAGGTGTCTTTTATATTGATAACAAGTTCAAACAGGTACCATTAATACAGGTAATGAGTGGAGAACAGAGGAACCTCTTAAAGTAGAAGTTACAGGTCTGTGAGAGCCAGAAATCTTGCTTGTTTGTTGGTGACCAAATACTTATTTTCCACCATAATTTGCAAATAAATTCGTTACAAATCAGACAATGTGATTTTCTGGATGTGTTTTCTCATGTTGTCTCTCCTAGTTGAGGTATACCTATGATGACAATTACAGGCCCCTCTCATCTTTTTCAGTGGGAGAACTTGCACAACTGGTGGCTGACTAAATATTTTTTTACCCCACTGTGTATGTGTATATATATATGACATTATAATTAGTACATTCATGTTATGGTAACTAATATATTAGTACAATATAGAAATACATTCATATATTAAATATGGAAATGTATGTATATTAATTCAATACAAGAATTGAAGGACTTGCATTTTTAGAAAAGAATTTATAGCAAAATTGGATTAATACTTTAATGCAAGAATTTGAGGCTGGCACTATTTTATGTGTTTCAGACAAGCAGCAAAGCCTGTTTTGTCCTATAAAGCTTTGACATGCAAAAGATTGATCTAATTTTAAGGTCATTCCTTTTTAACTTAATACAATGCACTGAGTTTTTACCAGAGTTGAGCTTTATCATTGTTTAATTAGATTGACATATTACCTCAGATGAAGGAAGAATTGAAAAATGTATTACATAATTAAATAATAAATGTGTCATACAAACTTTCAGTATAATTTTTTGAATCCACTCAAAAAAGAAATACTATTCCGTTCAATGAAACATAGGTACATATATAGGACTGCAACCATAAAATATGTATTTTTATAGTGTGATGTCATCAACATTAAAAGGTATTTCAACATACAATATTTTAATTGATGAACTCTCAGTTCATTGACATTAAAGAACATCAGTCTAGTTTTTTCAAAATAATCAAATAGAAAGATTGAAAGGTCTTGAAATATATCACATTGAAATATATTATCAAATTCTAATGAATTCACATACAAATTTTATATTTAAATAATTGTCTGTCTAGCACTGTTCTGAATAACTGTTTTTCCTTCTAAAATAAGGCTTCTGCTTTTTATGATGGGCATTATTTTTTGTTTCTCTGAAAAGGCTGGGATATCTTAAGAATTGTGTACATAAAGCCACATTGAAATTGCTTTATATTATATTGTTTATCTGCATATGGCAGAACCATCTGGAAGGAAAGGACCATCTTTCTAAGGTAGTCCAAGAAACTTACTCCAAATTCTTTCTCCATCTGACTGTGATATGGACATTTTTCTACAAATGTTGTAATGTAACGTTGCATTAGTAAACTAATGATTTACTCCATGAGATAATTCTCACAAAAAACTGTACACCATTCTCCCTACACTGATTCTAGCCAGAAATTAACAGTTGATGTTTACGCATATTATATTGTCTCAGTAGGAAGCTGAAACATAAAAGACAGTAATTGGCAACTTCACCTCTTAAATATTGGTTGTGGAATGCTGTTATTCTATGTGCTATATAAAAAAAGGTATTGGTGCTAATTGAAACAATGCCTGGAAATTAGCCTCAGTTTACCTTGAAACTAAATTATGGACGTAGGACAATTTCTTATTGCAGCCTAAACCACTTGTCTTCCAGCTGTTTCTTCAACTACCTTTATTAAATTTCAAGAGTACAAAGGGGACTCTTGAAAAGTGGGCAACAGGACCCTGCTGATGTTCAGAATGGACTACTATTTTTCACCCTTTGCATCCATGCAGGGAAGGCCCATTTCGTGGACTTTGTGTGCTTCAGACTATCAATGTGCCCTGGACTGCCAATTCCTGCCTTTCCCTTTTAGGGACAGTTGCAGCTTCCTTTGCTTGCAACATGGATTCTTTTGACCTTCCTTGCCATATTATTTCTCTTTACCCTGAGATGAAGCCCTTCTGTTGTTCCCCGCTGCTGATGTACTATTGTAGCTCTGATGCTACACTAATCAAAGCAATAGGGAAGAGGTTCGTCTTTCATTTCTATGTTCATCTGTAAGTGGGTCCACAAATACTTTGTAGGAAGGAAGAACTGCTAACAATATTCCTATGGTACAACTCAAAATGTGAAAACAAAATGAAGGGGAAGGGGAAGGGGAAGGGGAAGGGGAAGGGGAAGGGAAGGAAAGGAAAGGAAAGGAAAGGAAAGGAAAGGAAAGGAAAGGAAAGGAAAGGAAAGGAAAGGAAAGGAAAGGAAAGGAAAGGAAATTAAGCTTGGCTGTTCTATTGGCAGGAGATAGGAAAGCAAGAGGAGTTTGATTCACCAAGCCTGGTTGTGAACAAAAAGCATGTCCCCTAGAAACTACAAGGATTGAATGGAGCCTGAGCTTTTATGGTTGAAGGTAGTTCATTGACTTAATGGCTATTATTGTATCAACCATAAGATCATAGAAAGCAACTGATTAGTAAGCAAGAATGAAATGGCTGCCCAAAGGCAATGACCAGTCATGGAGGAGAAGGGGCAGACCAAACCTAACAGTTATTTGGAGCTGGAGTTTCAACTAGAATAGAACAAAGTGCTGGAGACCATCCATTGCAAAGAGCCTAAGATGATATGCTTTAGGAAAGAGCATGTTTTGAATCAAAGCTGGGAAACATAGGCATAGCATGCATTTGCAGTGGGCTGAGAATGGGAAGACTACTACTCTCTAATAAACAATTTGGTTTCAGAAAAAAATTATCATGTAATTTACAACTTCTTCACTGCAAAAAGATATGGACTACAAATCTTGATCAAGGCAAAGCAATAGATGAAATCTACATAGACTTCTGTAAAGCCTTTGACTCAGTATTACGTGATAAACTTCTCCTAAAACTAAAATCATACGGCATCTCGGGACGCCTCCACAATTGTATAACAGCTTTTCTATCAAACAGACAACAAATGGTCAAAATTGGCAATGCTCTATCAAACCCTGTTCCTGTTAAAAGTGGCGTTCCACAAGGCAGTGTTCTTGGACCAACACTCTTCATATTATACATTAATGATCTCTGTGACCATATTACAAGTAATTGTGTTCTCTTTGCTAACGATGTCAAACTATTTAACACCACCAACAATACAGCTATCCTCCAAAAAGACCTGGACTTCTTATCTGAATGGTCTAAAACTTGGCAACTCCAAATCTCAATCAGCAAATGCTCTGTCTTACATATTAGAAAAAAGAACCTAAACACTAAGTATAGCTTGATGGACATTACCTTACTGATAACCCCCCACCCTGTTAAAGATCTTGAAGTTTTCATATCAAATGATCTAAGTGCCAAAGCCCACTGTAACTACATCGCAAAAAAGGCTTTAAAAGTTGTAAACCTAATCTTATGTAGCTTCTTCTCCAAAAACACTACGCTACTAACCAGAGCATATAAAACATTTGCAACATTCCATTCTTGAATACAGCTTGCCTGTTTGGAACCCATACCACATTTCTGATATCAATACAATTGAACGTGTCCAGAAATATTTTACAAGAAGAGTACTTTACTCCTCCGAATACAACAAAATACCTTATGCCACCAGACTTGAAATCCTGGGTTTAGAAAATTTAGAACTATGATGCCTTCGAGCTGACCTGAGTTTAACTCATAGAATCATCTATTACAATGTCCTTCCTGTCAAAGACTACTTCAGCTTCAACTGCAACAATACATGAGCACACAATAAATTTAAGCTTAATGTTAACCGCTCCAATCTTAATTGCACAAAATATGACTTCAGTAACAGAGTTGTTAATGCTTGGAATACACTACCTGACTCTGTGGTCTCTTCCCAAAATCCCAAAAGCTTCAACCAAAAACTGTCTACGATTGACCTCACCCCATTCCTAAGAGGTCTGTAAGGGCGTGCATAAGAGCACAAACGAGCTTACCGTTCCTGTCCTATTGTTTTCCTTCGTTATATCCAATTAATATAGTTATTACATACTCATACTCATATATATGCTTATGTGTTGTATAGTTGTTTCATGCTTATGCTTATATATACTGTGCGACAAAAATAAATAAATGAATAAATAAAGACAATAGCTATGTCTGCACTTAGGAAGGGGTGAATGGTCCTTGCTGACAGTGGATCAAGTAGAAAGGCTGCCTTTGATCTTCCAGGGAGATATTTCCTGGAAATATAAAGCACATATTACCATTTGGAATTCCAAATGGTAATATGTGCTTTATATTTCAAAGAAATACCATGGCTCTTTCATTGTAGCAAGCAAGGTCTACATATTTGACTTTAGCTACCTGTGATAGAAAGGTTAGTCTGAGACTTTACACTTCTCCTAGGAATTTTGGAAAGAAGTAAAGTAAGTTAATAGCTACTTTGTTCTGAGTTACTAATTCCTTCTAACACATTACAGGATTGTGTGATGTTCTACTGAATGTTCTTGATTATTGTGGTTCTTATGTCCACTTTTCTTAGTATGAATATTTTTGCAGAGTATGTCAGAAACACACACGCCTGTGGGCGTGCGGGCACACATACACACAAACACAAATGTTGTATAATTTTATATTGCCTTACATGTAGCATAATGTGTACTTTCCCTGATAAGCACATTTGCTATGTGTACTTTATTACACACATTCTGGAGTTTTGCAAACTGCATCACAAATTTCTTAAAAGTATAAACCTGCCATTCATATCCAAGTCTGAGATAAATGGGCCTGTGTGCAAATGGAACATATTTTTTTGCAAGACATTAAATCATGAAAGTCTTCTCCATCCTATTTGGAGGCAGAGAGTAGTTGAGAGCCGCAGTAACATTATGTTGTTCTGTGTAAACATATGGGCCAGAATGTTCACCAAAACTAACAAAACAACAAGCATGAATGCCTATTTCCTTTGTCATACTCCTAACTTATGTTATATATGGAAAGACATGTTTATCACTCAGAGAAGAAGTGTGCACTGGCAGATTATATTTAGAAACATATAGTTTTGGAATATCTGCAGCATATTAATGTTAAAGAATGAGTAGATTATACAGGACATTTTGTTGTTAAAAAGTCAGGAATGTCCTTCACACCATAGTTTTTAATAAAACAAAAATGCTAAGAATTATTTTGTATTGTCAGACAATTCTTAAACCAATTTTCAGGTTGACAACTTTGTCAGTAGGAAAAATTCTGCCCCAGAGTGAATCAGATCTAAAAGCTTAGCTTCTAGCATGGCTTATGTGTACTTCCAGAAAAATTCTAGTCTCGTTCTGTTTTATTTATTTGAGTTCTTCTGTTTATGAAGAATCTAGAATCTCGTTATTTTAGTTATTTTAGTTATTTTATTCCTATCTCAATAGGAGAGGTGAAGCATTAAGTAGGAAGCCTCTGACATGCTGAAAGACTCACAGACTTGCCATTTCTTTGTTATATTCGATTCCCTAGAACAGAAGTGTGCAATCTTTTTGTGCCTAGAGCAACAATTGGCATATGCTGGTATGGCTGAGACAACTTTCAAAAATGTGATTGGCACTGGAACAAAAAAATAAATAAATAATGGGAGGAACTAGAATAAAGACTAAAGCTGAATTTAATGAAATGGAAATTAAATTAGTTCAACTAAATGCAGCCTTTATGATTATTTGCACATAAATAGTATTTCTTACCTTCTGACACATTAAAAAAATATTTTTGCAGAGTATGTCAGAAACACACACGCCTGTGGGCGTGCGGGCACACATACACACAAACACAAATGTTGTATAATTTTATATTGCCTTACATGTAGCATAATGTGTACTTTCCCTGATAAGCACATTTGCTATGTGTACTTTATTACACACATTCTGGAGTTTTGCAAACTGCATCACAAATTTCTTAAAAGTATAAACCTGCCATTCATATCCAAGTCTGAGATAAATGGGCCTGTGTGCAAATGGAACATATTTTTTTGCAAGACATTAAATCATGAAAGTCTTCTCCATCCTATTTGGAGGCAGAGAGTAGTTGAGAGCCGCAGTAACATTATGTTGTTCTGTGTAAACATATGGGCCAGAATGTTCACCAAAACTAACAAAATAACAAGCATGAATGCCTATTTCCTTTGTCATACTCCTAACTTATGTTATATATGGAAAGACATGTTTATCACTCAGAGAAGAAGTGTGCACTGGCAGATTATATTTAGAAACATATAGTTTTGGAATATCTGCAGCATATTAATGTTAAAGAATGAGTAGATTATACAGGACATTTTGTTGTTAAAAAGTCAGGAATGTCCTTCGCACACCATAGTTTTTAATAAAACAAAAATGCTAAGAATTATTTTGTATTGTCAGACAATTCTTAAACCAATTTTCAGGTTGACAACTTTGTCAGTAGGAAAAATTCTGCCCCAGAGTGAATCAGATCTAAAAGCTTAGCTTCTAGCATGGCTTATGTGTACTTCCAGAAAAATTCTAGTCTCGTTCTGTTTTATTTATTTGAGTTCTTCTGTTTATGAAGAATCTAGAATCTCGTTATTTTAGTTATTTTAGTTATTTTATTCCTATCTCAATAGGAGAGGTGAAGCATTAAGTAGGAAGCCTCTGACATGCTGAAAGACTCACAGACTTGCCATTTCTTTGTTATATTCGATTCCCTAGAACAGAAGTGTGCAATCTTTTTGTGCCTAGAGCAACAATTGGCATATGCTGGTATGGCTGAGACAACTTTCAAAAATGTGATTGGCACTGGAACAAAAAAATAAATAAATAATGGGAGGAACTAGAATAAAGACTAAAGCTGAATTTAATGAAATGGAAATTAAATTAGTTCAACTAAATGCAGCCTTTATGATTATTTGCACATAAATAGTATTTCTTACCTTCTGACACATTAAAAAAATATTTTGCAGCATGTTCTAGAGGGACATTTTGGATTGCCGTCAAGGTTTCAAGGAGTTTATTTTTTTCCCAGTCCTCGTCTCAAATCGAAGAGCAGGTTCTCTATATTATTTACAACCAGCCATTGTTGCTAAGCCATGCAAATGCCTATCAGAAGGCTGGTGAAGGGCAGAGTATGAAATTCATTAATGCAAGTGTTTGTTTTGTAAGTTTAAATGATAAAACTTAAGAAACCTTTAACAGATCTTTAACAGATTAACAGAGTTGGCAGGGACCCCATAGGTCATCTAGTCCAACCCCCTGCTCAAGCAGGAGACCCTATACCATTTCTGACAAATGGCAGTCCAATCTTTTCTTGAAAGTCTCAAGTGATGAAGCTTCCACAACTTCCGAAGGCAAACTGTTCCATTGGTTGATTGTTCTCACTGTCAGAAAGTTCCTCTTCATTTCTAGGTTGAATTTCTCCTTGGTCCTATTTTGCTAACAACCACAAAAAAACAATCAGTGCATTTGAGACCTACTAGAATTTAAGATGTATAATTTTAAGATGCAAGAGCCATGGTGGCACAGTGGTTAGAATGCAATACTGCAGGCTACTTCTTCTAAATGCTGGCTGCCTACAATTTGGCAATTCAAATCTCACCAGGTTCAAGGTTGACTTAGCCTTCCATCCTTCCGAGGTGGGTAAAATGAGGGCCCAGATTGTTGGGGACAATATGCTGACTCTGTAAGCCACTTAGAAGGAGCTGTAAAAGCATTGTGAAGCAGTATATATGTCTAAGTGCTATTGCTATAATTCCCCAAATTTCCCTAGTTGAAATGCAGAAAAAAAAAGACCTGCTTGTGAAATCGAGATATACTTTTGAGATGCTTTTGAGCATTCTAACATCCATTCAAGACTTAAGAAAGAGGTCTCTTTATCATTAACCAACATCACCTCTAATCAAAGTTTACATTCCGTGCTTCTGGTTAATATTCAGAAAGAAACCCACTTTTGAGAGTCCTCAATGCATAAATTGCTGACTCTGAGTTTTTTCTGAGTGAATTTTGCAGGTTTGAACAAAAAACAAAACAACCTAAGATTATGCCCAATGTTGGAATAGAAACACTAGCATTATTTATAAATTGTAATGTTAAATGATGAATCAAAACCTGTTAAAATGTTAAACCTCCCCAGATCTTATGCAAAAATAAAGTTTATGAAAGAGGATTAATTTTCTGAGCAAGGACCAATTTTCAGATTCACAGAGGAATTTATTTTCAAACCATATTGACTTTTTTTTTTAAGTCCTGTGATAATGAAATGCACTTATGATATCATTTGGGCATTCTACCTGATGTACCAGGTTCACAATTTACAGTTCAGCATTGTATTAGAAACTGTATTAGAACAGCAGGAATCCACAATCAAATGTTGGGTAAATTATTTGCTTTTAGTGATATTTCAATATAGTTAATTTTCCTTGGATTGTATTCAAATATACTTGTAAAGTTTCTGCCACTTCTATAATTCTAGAATGCAGATGTTCAAAACAAGCACATTCAAACATATTTCCAGAAAACAAAGAAAGAACCACTACTGTCTTTAGAGAAAAGGGGAGTGGGAACAATGATTTCTTTCTTCCAATCTATTTTTTTTATTTTATTGATTTAACAAATCAATAAACAAATTTAACAAATTTATACACTAGCCATCTCACTATCTAAGTGACTCTGGGTGGTTTACAGATTAAATGGAAGGTGGAAAATGTGGGTGTATTTACGTGTGTGTGTGTGTGAGAGAGAGAGAGTGAGTGTGTTCTCCATATTGCATTTTATATATAAAATGGAGAATTGGTTAGAATTTGCTGTTTATTGAGAAAAACCATTGTCCTTTTAGCCCATTATATTTGATAGTGAGAGTTACTAACTCTACAGGTTCCATATATATATATATATATATATGTATATATATATATATATATGTGTGTGTGTGTGTGTGTGTGTGTGTGTGTGTGTGTGTGTGTGTGTGTGTGTGTGTGTGTGTGTGTGTGTGTGTAGGTCTTTGGTTGTTCGGGTTTTCTTCCGTGTAAAATTGGAAATGTCTTGGCAACGTTTCTGCTCCCAGAAGCACGAAGCTGAAGCCTGAAGATGACGAATGAGACTTCGTCGAAACGTTGCCAAGACATTTCCAATTTTACACGGGAGAAAATTCGAACAACCAAAGACCTACATACAAACACCCGTGAAAACCTCAGAAAATATATAGACCTGCAATATATATATATATTGCAGGTCTACACCAGGAGTGAAATCTAAAAATTTTCCCTACAAGTTCTGTGGGTGTGGCTTAATTGGTGGGCATGGCTTGGTGGTCAGATGACTGGGTGGGAAATAACAATAAATAATAAAAATAATTAACAAAGTATAAAAAACAATAAGAGGTACCAAAAACCAACTTGCACACTTTACACACACACAACACAACACAATACAACAGACTCACACATAATGTAAAAGCAGCTGCACTTCACACTTCAAACAGCCACAAAAAGCTCAAAAACCAACTTTCACACTTTACACACACACAACTGACACACACACACACACACACAAAATGCCACATACAGCTTTCTGAGATTTTGTGTGTTTGTGTAGTTAGAGTGAAAAACTACAGAAACACACCAAATCTCAGAAAGCTGCACAAATATTTTATTTTATTATTTTATTTTATTGTGGACTTCAAATCCCAGAGTTCCTCAGCCAGCAAAGCCAGCCAGTTGATCACCGAGGAAAGAGATTAGCTAAACAATTGATTCTGTCTGGCTGAAAGTGAAATTGCTTTTGGGCTGGAAAAAGAGCCATGCGTTCATCAGTAATCAGGTAAGTGCCTTAGAATCTCTACTCTTACTTGTAGAAAACATGTTTTCTACAAGTAAGAGTACAAGTAAGTTTCTGCTGATGAGGAACTCAGGTGAGATCGCCTGAGGAGACTTTAATTTTTTTTTAAGTTTAAAGTCTCTGCCGATCTCAGCTGAGGGGCGGGATCCTCAAACTTTTTTTTTACTTTTAAAGGCATGTTTCGGCTGAAGCAAAACCAGCTTTTAAAAGTAAAAAAAAAACCCTCTGCTGATGGTGTGGCTCAGCAGAGGCAGGGGGGATGGGTCCAGGGATTTTTGCTACCGGTTCTCCGAACCAGCAGCTGCCATCGCTACCGAATCACGCGAGCCGGTCCGATCCAGGAGCATTTCACCCCTGGTCTATACTCAAAATCTACATGCATGTACTCAATCTTTAAATGCCAAACAATCACAGAATTCAGATTCCTACTCAGTCCATGGCTAAGAATTTCATCCTGATGTGCTTTTAAGAGTTGTTATGGGGATAACATCTCTATACAGACAAGTGGACCACAGAACCAATGTGGTACTGTTCTAAATACAAAATTTTGTACTGCACATGATCTTAGAGATCTCTACAAGTTAGGAAAGCTAATATTTTCAAATAAACAAAATAGTTCACCTTTCCATTTTTCCCATTAGGTAAACTTCACAATTCTTCCCTCTCTTAATTCTCCAATAGTCTTATAAATGATTCATTGGAAATGCTTGTTTAGAAGTTCTTCAGACTCTGATATCACTGAAGCCTCGACTGGAAAGTTTAAATTTAAATGATGAGATTCTGTAAGCAATTAAGGGCAACCTTCTTTAAAACCTAAAACCTCAAAAAAGTACAAGTCAGCCCACTTTTCATCAAAAGGTTCTTAATCTGGAGTTCAATGTGTTTTTGTTTTTTTTAAACTAAAAGATCTACAGTCTGATAATCTTTGAAAACTTTAGAATTTATCTCTGCAACAGAAAGTACAATTAGGAAATGTAATAAACTATTTAAATTGCCTCTTATTAATCCTGCATCAAATAACTTAGGAAGCTCACCATTAGTTATGATTATCAATGAACTAACTATCATGGATTCTTCATAGCTGCAGTGGAAGTATAAATAGCTCGTCTCTTCATGATTTACAGTCAAATGTAGTTTAATTTGTTTTTTTTAATTCAAAATGTTAAATTTGTCAAGTATATTTGAATAACTATTATATTGGAGAAAATGCAATTTGCTTCTGTTTACTAGTCAAGCTAAAATATTCAAATAAATTATTTATTGGCAAAGAATTCAGTCCCGATTTACATTCAGTGAATTTAGTATGTAAATCAGACACGGTTCCACCCCTACATTCAAGAGGAGGGTGGTTGTCTTGTCTTGAAAGGGAAAAAAACCCTCTGGGTTGCTTTCCTCAAGAGGTCCCTTGCTAATACTAAAAAACAAGTCTTCTTCAGACTTTCCTCCTCAAAAGAGGAAGATTGGGAAGTCTGGAGGAAATGATGGGAAGTGGTGTTGACATGCACTCCACACATCACCATATCTTTCACTCCATAGAGCAAAATGGCTCTGTCATGAAAGGGAAACATATGACTTCCCTATGGATTAAAAAAAAGAGGTTGTGACTATTTCTGTTCCTGGGCATTATTGTGTGATGACCAGAACATCTTTCAAAAGATTGTCCCAAGTTTGCCAAATCTCATTAAGCTTTGGAATTTTAGTCTGAGTTTTCACTAACTTCACCATCAATACAAAAACTATGAGTGACGCTAAGAGCCATGGAAAGATATATGCTCGGTATCACAAGACAAGTTAAAAAGACCTGCACATGGATTAGAGAACAAATGAAAGAATACGGTATCGTCAAGACGGTAAAATAATTGAAAGGGAAATGGGCTGGTCACATAACAAGGAGAACTGATGGCCGCTGGACTAAGGCAGTCATAGAATTGATCCCACTTGATAAAAAGTATCCATGGAAGAGACCTAAAACAAGATGGATCGATGACATCAGCAAGTATTCCAGGCCCAATTGGCAAAGGAAAGCAGTGGACCATATTGGTTGGAAACAAGCAGAAGAGACCTTCATCCTGCAGTAGATAGACAATGGGTAAAATGATAATAATGGTGATGATGATGATGGAGTCTGAGTTTTCATAATTTCTTTTTCATAAAATGTCAACTGGGGGCTATCGTAGCCATAGATTGTATTAGATTGCCGGTGTCTGTTTTAAGTAAAAAGTCAGGACATTTAATGATCTGTGTAGGAAAGTATTCTATAATGTAACTTTTTATTAAACAGTACTAGACAGGCATGTCAGTGGTGGGTTGCTACCGGTTCGCCCTGGTTTGGGAAAACCGGTAGCAGCGGCGGTGGGAGGCTCTGCCCAACTGCCAGGACATCATCAAATACAATCTGCGCATGCGCAGAAGTGGTGCATGTGCACGCGAACCAGTAGCAAAGGTAAGTGAAACCCACCCCTGAGGCACATACAAAGATATATTAATAGAAAACTCTCTACAATATTATTCATGCTCTTCAAAAATGCAGTGCAGTTTATTTGAATTTGATGGGAACAATGAATGTGGCAGAAAACAAATCTAACCATTCTTACCAGATGTAATGCTTTGGGGCTAAGTTTATATGTCATAAAATCTTGGCAGAAGAAACAACCTATTTTGCAATATAAAGAAAATGTTCAATTGACCCAAACATTCCTAGTGAGCCTTTTAGTTATTCCTGTGACAGATACACTCTCCTTTTCTCATATCTTGTTAATGAAATTGTGGCTTCAATGATGGTGCTACAGAAAATGCAGAACTGATCACCAGTTAACTAAATCCTTCTTTGAGGCAGAACGGATGTGACAATTTTTTATACTTGCTATTATCCATTTGGTGGCTCTTGCACATTGCAAAGGCTGTTCACCTGTTGCTTGGACTAGACTACAACCAATGCTCTCAGTGATTTAGACACGGTATAAGAATATCCAGCAACAAAATGTCTAATTGTGATGGCACAGGGCAGGATGTCACTATCAACTGGTATTATCACCCCAAGCCAGCCAGCCGACTTGGATCAAAAATGTGAACGTAAAGACTAGCAGAATCATCAGTCAGCATCTCTCTAATTTAAAAAAAAGTCTAATTTTAAAAGATTGTTTTCGTTCCAATTGTGAAAACAACTTACTTTTGCAAGTGGACTGTGGCCACTTAATTTTTTTTTAAAAAAATGCATCTCCTTGGAGAATTTGAAAGAGGGTCCTGCACAATGTAATAAATGTATCCCTAAACCTTGGATTATTAATGAGCTACAGATTTAGCAGAGTCCAGTTCTCAGGGCTGAATCCTCAGTCCTTGACATATTTGTATTTTCAGGGTTGTTCTTGTTTTTCTCTCCTCCTGATACATATACAAGCATTTTTCACAAAAGTTCTGGCTGCATTTACTAAAAATTACACTTTTGAACCATAAAAAGTAACAGATTTTTCTATTTGCAGATGGACATTTTATGATGCCTTATAACACTTGGTTCTTGCATTTATGCTGACACCAGGAAATATTTCCTTGTCATAAAAATACATTTTACAGATTTTTGTCTACATGGCTAGAAACAGACTTCTTAGTTATACTTTTGTTTGATTTAATCATAAATTTTGATAATGGTTACTCAGAGCTCGATATACTTATATGTCAAACAAGAAATGTATTTAGCAGTCTTTCTTGTGACTGAAGCTAGATTTTTTTGTCTGTGTATACCAGGGGTGAAATTCATTTACTTTCCTAGCAGTTTGCAAATGTGCGTGAATGCACAGAGGCTTAAAAACATCGCAAAAAAGCGACGTCATGACATCCGTGCAGGTGGGCAGAGCGTCCCGCAGCTGCTGCTTCCGGTTTGCCCGACCCGGATAGAACTGGCTGAATTTCACCCCTGGTGTACACCCAAGAATCAGAGGTGGGTTTCAGCAGGTTCTGACCAGTTCTGGAGAACCGGTAGTGGAAATTTAGAGTAGTTCAGAGAACCGGTAGTAAAAATTCTGACTGGCCCCGCCCCCATCTATTCTCTGCCTCCTGAGTCCCGGCTGATCAGGAGGAAATGGGGATTTTGCAGTAACCTTCCCCTGCCATGCCCACCAAGCCACGCCCACCAAGCCATGCCATGCCCATCAAGCCACCACCACAGAACTGGTAGTAAAAAAAAAATTACCCAAAATTCAACCAAAAGTAGAATTGATCTGAATATGATGTGCTTCTGGTTGCCAAGAATAAACTTTATTTCACCTTAACATTCAATCTTCTCCATTTATGAGCAGCAATTGTTAGATTTCAAATTCAGAGCTCCACAAAACAGAGAATCCAAAGAACCAATTTCAGAAAGATACAAGGAGGAGCAAGAAGCAAAACTGATATCAGTACTTAGAACCAGACACAAGTGGTATTTCGAATGCTCATATTTATTATTTTTCCTTAAAATGAACATTATTCTTAAATAACCTGATACTAATTCCCAGATTAATATGTTGAAGTACCAGAAGTGCAGAAGCAAACTCCTTGCTTTTGCTTTAGTTGTGATGACGGTGTTGTGATGGCTATTGGAAATATGAAACTGCATATCACAAAGTAGCATGTTTTCTAAATAATTCCAATCAATACTTTTCTGTTTTATTTCTTGCTTTAATCTACCAGGAGTCTAAGGATGTAAAGTATGGAAAATGGTGGAAAGGGAAGGAAGGAAGGAAGGAAGGAAGGAAGGAAGGAAGGAAGGAAGGAAGGAAGGAAGGAAGGAAGGAAGGAAGGAAGGGGAAAGGAAAGGAAAGGAAAGGAAAGGAAAGGAAAGGAAAGGAAAGGAAAGGGGGGGGAAAGAAAAAAGGAAAAAGGAAAAAAAGAAAAAAAGAAAAAGAGGAAACGAAAGGAAAAGAAAAGAAAAGAAAAGAAAAGATAAGATAAGATAAGATAAGATGATGGCAGTGGCTTTGCAATTAGACTTCCAAGCAAATTATAGCCTCATAACCATGATGATGACACCATATAAACCCATTCATTTCAGCATCTAAAATTATCCAGTTCCATGACTGCTGATGAAAATGTTCGTCAGTTTTCTATTAAAGAAAGGAAGTTTTCTAACAAAACCAATAAGCAAATACACAGCAGTGCTGAATTTTGACCTTTTAAAAATACTCTACTCTGGGTTTAAATTTAATATTTTTCTCAAAGCAGGTGAAAATGTTACAATTATTTCTTCCACTGAGAATAATGGTCACTTTTAGCCGATGCCAACTGACACTAGAGACGTCTAAGGATTTGTGTTTGTTCAGTGTGCACAAAATCTGACTACTTGGTTTTGCAGCTCTTCTGATATTTTATTTTTCTCAAAGTTTTTGCTGCTGTATAATTTTTTTAAAAATATATATTTTATCTGGCAAAATTCAGGCTGTTGGGCTTCCAAAAGATTTTACTGTAGCAAGGTGGATTAACAGCAGCTATTGTGTTGAAAATGCATTAATTTAACTTTTGCAGGCCACGTGACATTTATAATCATCAGGCAGAAAGTTTTTGTCATTTTAGTCATGGTGGCAAAAAAAAGCAATCTTACATTGTCATCCACTTGCTTTCAAAAAAATAAATGAACAACTGGAATCTTTTTTTAAAAAAAAAATAAAGTCTTCCCACTCAGATTTCCAGGTACAGTTTTTCTTTTATAGTATGTTCGCTTAGAATAATATTTTGTCTTCTTAGTCTGCATAACTGAGTCCGTTCTAATTGTTTTCAAACTGTCTTCATTTGTGTCTCATAAAAATAGGAAGATGTAGGCTGCTAACAAGTTGACAATATTATCGCCATATTTGGCATTGATATTAGTACACTTCTGTTGTGTGACAATTATTTTCCTTAGCATACCATATGGTAAAGAAAATGTTTTCATTCACCCACACATGATGAACGTTTTCTTGCAAGACGCATACAGCTTTTAGAAGTCAAAAGCTGAGCATTTCCCAATCTAGCAAGCATCAAAGGCCTCTTTTAAACTTTATGTAGGTAAGATCTAGTGTTCCCATTCCTCCTGCCATGACAAGAGTAGCTAAAAAGACAGATGGGCAGCTGTGCTTTACTGGCAGAATTCCTAGAGCCTTATTCCTGCTGTTTCAGTTTATTAACATCTTTCTAAAGTTGCTTTCATAATGCTACCAGTAATACATTTACAAGTCTCTCATCAATACTCTATTTTTGAAGCCATCTCTCAGGTCATTCCACTCCATCACTGTGAAGGCCAGTAACTCAATAATGATAATGCTGATGGCATAAAGAAA
Source organism: Ahaetulla prasina (assembly GCF_028640845.1). Lineage (NCBI taxonomy): Eukaryota > Metazoa > Chordata > Lepidosauria > Squamata > Colubridae > Ahaetulla > Ahaetulla prasina. The sequence goes on from NC_080541.1 coordinate 159,334,781, forward strand.
TTCTTTATCACTATTGCATGTCATTATTATTGCATTATCATTACCTGGATTTGTTGTGCTGCCTCTCCCTGGGATTATATGTATCTGTCTAAATTCAGATATGGAGCAGCTTATGACTTTGATTGGCTTGGAATAATTTTGGGGGAATTGTTCTGGATTCCATTACACAATGAACACTTTCCAAACACTATATGGAAATTGATGCCTCAGAGCTATTCACTGTCAAAAGCAAGTACTTTTTGCTTACAATGGTACATGGCCAGAAATCACCTTTGTCTTTTGATCATTCCCTTTGCCAAAGCACTTGAAGCATGGTCTAGTAGTTAAAGCATCAGGCTAGAAACCAGGAGATTGGGAGTTCTAAGTCCTGCCATAGGCATGAAAAACCAACTGGGTAACTTTGGGCCAGTCATAGTTGTTCAGCAACTATTTCATACTTATGACTATTGTGGTGTCCTGGAGTCATGCAATCCTCTTTTGTGACCTTCTGACAAGCAAAGTTAATGGAGAAGCCAGATTCACTTAACAACCGTGTTACTATAATTTAACAACCACAGTGATTCACTTAACAACTGTGGCAAGAAAAGTCGTAAAAATGGGGCAAAACGCACTTAACAAATTTCTCACTTAGTAACACAGATTTTGGGCTCAATTCTGATTGTAAGTCAAGGATTACCTGTATTTACCCTGCACATGATATCTGGATGGTGGTGTGTTGTGAAATTGTCACCAAAACACCACTGAAATCAATGTATGGGGCTTGCCCCAGTCTTCTTACTGTACAGATGCGCTATCCCAAATAGGGAAGTCCTTGGTATTCTCTGAGCTTGGTTGTTTTCTTGCAGATATTTCATTACCTCACTGATGATTTTACCCAGTTCGGGAATGAAATGTCTTCAAATATTCTTTTCTACTGGTACGCAAAAAATGTTTTGAATTTGCCTAATAATAAACCCTCCTGACTTATGTCAATGATAGGGACTCCAGGATGTACTCCGCAGGTACACATATTGTTGTAATGGGTGTTTCCTGGCATGAAAGAGGAAATAAAAGGAGAAAAACTAGAGCCTAGATAGGGGAGCCAAATATAGCTACATGTTTTAACCATATTCATATTAATAATGAAGCTATCTTCTGACTTCGTATGAGCCTCAAAACTAGCATGGATTTGGGGCAATTCTCTTTGGGGCAATTCTAAACTCACTTGAAATCTCTCTGATTAAAATGAATGCAACAAACTCTGATTCATTGTTTGGGAACTCACCATGTTAGCAAGGACAGTAGTATGGTGCATCAGAGAAGCTGATACAAAGTATGTCTTTGCAGTTGCTCATGAAATATCTTGGTAGAGGGGGAAGGATTCATATATCAGTGGGTTGATGCTCAAAATGCCTGATCATCCCCATGTTGGGGATCTATGAATGCCAATGTCATGGGTGAGGAAAAGAATAGTTTCTGGTTTTTCAAATGTCTCTGAGTGTGGTGGTACTCTTCCCCCCCCTACTTATTTATCCCTTTCTTCCCTCTCTTTATTTTACAATATGTCATATTCCAATCTTCCTCCATTATTATTTAAAGACAGTTCGTCTATAATCATTTTTAGTTTAGTTCTCTCTTATCATACAGTCACAGAGAACAGTAAAAGAATTAGAAGGGATCTTGGAAGTCTTCTAGTGACTAGTCTAATCTAACCCCCTGCTCAGGCAGGAAACCCTATACCATTTCAAACAAATGGTTGTCCAATCTCTTTTAAACAACAACAACCTTCCAATGTTGGAGCATTCACAACTTCTGGAGGGAAATCTTTCCACTGATTAATTGTTCTGTCAGGAAATTTCTCCTTTGTTCTACAGTACATTGCTTCTCTCCTTGATTCGTTTCCATCCTTTGCTTCTTGTCCTGCCTTCAGGTGCTCTGGAGAACAGATTGACTCCCTCTTCTTTTTGACAACCCCTTAGAAGTTGAATACTGCTATCATGTTACCCCTAGACAACTCTCGTATTATGAGGAGCCTTCTATTCTTTGCACTATGCAGTATATATGTGGGTGACTTTTGTGCCCAGTAGTGCTCCTCTCCCAGTCCCAACTGGACCAGAGTGTGGGTGTCAGAGATGGGTTTCAGCAGGTGCTGACCAATTCTGGAGAGCAGGTAGCAGAAATTTTGAGTAGTTTGGACAACTGGTAAATACCACCTCTGAGTCCCAGCTGATCGGGAGGAAATGGAGATTTTGCAGTAGCCTTCCCCTGCCACTTCCCACAGAACCGGTAGTAAAATTTTTTGAATCCTACCACTGGTGGGTGTGTTTTTAGCACAGACATTACCACCAAAGTGATCAAGAACGGGGACAGGTGAGATGACGCTTAACCAGACTGTGCTAATGGAAGGTTGCTACCTTTGGAAATTCTTCAAAAGTGATCTGAGTAAGAGGCCGCTATGCTGAAAGGACAAATAATGTAAACCCAAAGATATGATTTTTCCACAACTTCATTTCATTCTGGTAAAAAGAAAGCAAAAGGTTAAAATACTATTGCTATATTATCAAGCAAAGAAATCTAGAAGGAGAAAGAATAAATGCCATGGTAAAGAATGAGCAAGCTAAGAAAACAGTGTAGTGTCTCTGGAACAATATTTTCTCCAAATCTCCTTCAACCAAGGCAGTATCATTTTGTGATAAGGTCCCAGATTAAATTTCTGGTATTCTCAGGCAAGACTCCAAAATGCAGATCCTGTCACTCAGTGTAAACATTATTGAGGCAGGACTGAGATTCTGGCTTATTGTAATGTACAATTGTATAACTAAACAATATTTTTCTTTGTTTCTGTGTCCATGTGTTTGTATGAAATTATTGGCTTTTGTTTTTACATTTGTTGCTGCATTCATTTTACAGTAGAATACAGCTTTAGGTTTACTTGTTAAAAACAATAAGCTGAAAAAGGACCAGCTTGCATATTTGAGAGCTACAGGAAATGCTTTCCAGTGTTTTCTCTTGTTTTTGTCAGTGATTTGAAAAGGTCCACTATAAATGGTGCATATAGCCAATATCTGATTACGGTAAAGAGGGAAGGCATAAACTACCATTAGAGCAAATAAAATTAGCAAATGGTTTTAGCAAATGTCTCGGTCCTTCTATTTAATAACGATTCCGTTTTTGAAAAGGAAGCTGTCTACTATTCTCTGCAGTAATTATTTTTTGAAGGATTCTTGAGATGTCAACTTGTTTAATGCCAAGGGTTGGTGGGGAAAAGGAAGCAGCTGCCTTATGAGATTTCTCTTCTTCCCCTTGTGGAAATCATGAGGATTGGTGTCAGTATGCATACGCATACACAGGCACAAACACACACACACATACATACACACATACAAACAAAGATTCTTAGCAATCCTTAGTCTGAAAAACCAGATGCAAATGAAAGAATGTTGTCTGCAGAATGTCATTGACATTGACTGTCATTTACTCCTGAACTCCTTATTTCATTGATCTAAAAACCACCTCAGAACTGAGGGTGGGGTATTTTGAACCTGAAGAGAAATGAAATAAAATAGTTCATCTTTTATTGTTGCTCAAGTTCAACTAAGTCAGCCTTCCTCAATTTGCTGATTTTCAGAATGGTTGGATGTCAGCTTTCCATATTATCTAGCCATAATGTGTCTATAACTACGTACAAGGATCAAAATCATGCAAGCCATGGTATTTCCTCTGTTGCTCTATGGAAGCGAAAGTTGGACTTTATAGAAGAAGGATAGCAAAAAGTATTGATGCTTTTGAACTTGGATGTTGAAAAAAACTCCTAAGAATATGTCAAGAAAACAAACTGATGAATCATTGCAAAAAAAAAAAAAGCAATTCAGAGTTCTCACTTGAGGGACAAATGACCAGGCTCAAATAATCAAATAATCCTACTTTGGACATATTATATTCAGATTGCTGAATATGCTCTAATGCTGAGAAAATTAAAAGGAAAGAGAAGAATAGGGTGATTGGCAGCAAGGTAGATGAACTCAGTTACAGAGGCAATGAGCGCACCATTGGGAGACATTAAAGAACAGATTAGGGATAGTCTTGGAGGAAATCTACCAATGTGGTTGTTAGCAGTTGAAAACAACTTCATGGCTTAATATTAATGAATCAATATTACCTACCCAATATCAATGGTCATGGTAGCTAAGGATTTATAGCAGCTGGTTATATCGTTGAGCTCCAGGTTGAGGAAATCTGAAATAAAGTTTGAGTAATTAAGGTATACTATTAAGAAGGATGCATTTCTCTGTACATGTGTGCTTGTGTGCATGTAAGAGTGTATATGTATGTATATATACATATACATACAGTACATATTATATACATAATGGTACCTTGGTACACATCATTAATTGGTTCCTGGAGGCATGATGAGTACCAAAAACGATGAGTAACAAACAAACTTTTTCCATAAAGAATAATGTAGTGAGTCTCAAGGTAGCCAACACTGACAAATTCTAGCTTGTGTGTTGAATACCAAAAAACAATGAGTACTGGGACAAAATTTTCACATCAAAATGCATTGTCAAATTCAATGAGTTTTGAAGCAGATGGGTACCAAGGTACAAGTGAATGTATGTATGTATAAACATATGTACGTACATGCATGCGTGCATACATACACTTTAATTATAATTCAGCGCTATACATTTTCCCCTGAAACAATTCCCTAAAATATTACAATAAGCTTTATTTCCAGGTATTTAATAATCCAGGCTAAATAAGAGAGAAAAGAAAGGCTGGGCAAAGGTATTAATTTTGTTTTCCATTTTTATATTTGTTTTCTGTACAAGTAAAGTCCATGCTTTCTTTTATTCATTGTATACTAATTTTCATCAGTACCACTTGTCTGAAACCTTACCAAAGGCTGTTTGAAATTCATGGCTGAAATTCATCATTGAAGCCATGTGACATGAACTCTGTCTTCTATATTCAGATGACACTTGAACAAAATGCCATATGGGTTTAGTTTACCATATATATTCCATATGAGTTAGCATATTTAATTATGGTTCTCCTGATATGAATTATTGATTGTCCATAATATCACCTGAAATTGCTTACAGAATTCATGATTACCTACAGAGCTTTGGCATCCACTGTGCCAGCTTAAAGGCTGTAACCAAGCAAGGAATATAAGAAATATATTAGGAAATGCTGCTGCTCATTTTAAAAATGCACACATTGTTTAGAGAGCACTCTTGTGATAACCTGAGGCACTGCAAGGCTGATGAAGAATCTAGAGGTAAGTACTTTAGAAACTGAAGTGTAAAAAAAATAAACTACTAGGCATTTAAGCCAAAAGGATTTTTTTTTAAAAAAAAATACTGAATGTTTAATAAGGTTATATAGGCCTTTTGTTGTGGGGATTTGACCTCTTTAAATAGTTCACACTGAAATGGAGCACCAGGAAAATCCGACATTCCGTAAAAACACAAAAAGATTTTAACTATAATTCTACAAAATGTCCGTGTAAATCATCGCTGATTGCAGTAAAATGTTATTCTATTCTACGTCATCATATCCTCCCTGGCAGCTGTTAAAATTATTTTAGCTACTACACTACCTAATCTTAAATATTTCATACTAAAGTCTTAAAGCATTTAGGCTTTTTATTGTCTTAGACTACTTTTTGATTTATTGCAATTAAAAGCTTGATTCCCATCTGTTCCCTGGTCTTCCACCTAATTGCAACAGTATGTACCAGCAAGAAATTTGCAAGGTATTTTATTTCTCTTTCATAAACTTTCAGAGTGCTTTCGGCAGTAGGAAAGTCATACTGGAAAGGAGATGAAAAATATATTGGTTTTCCTTTAGCTTTCTATGTAAATGCACTCATGAATTGCATTTTTGTCCTGCAATCCTTAGACTCTTGTGACAGAAATCAGATGTCCATAATATGGCCAATGCTCTGTGTTGCTTTGGATGGATTTCTTCATTACCTACTGAAGCTGAGTGAAGGTCTCCTGTATTTCCATCTAGCTGTGAGGGGATAAAGATCCGAAGGCTCAAACTCCATTTTGCAAAATCATTTTTAAACTTTCTTTTCTGTGTCTTTTTTTTTTTAACCATGGCTGTGGAAGCAGTCTCTGACTAAGCAAAAAATAAATAGATACAATGGTTTAATTCTTTCTTAATTTATACCATTCTCTAATCCCATAGATGAATAAAAACGTGGCTTATTTATATAGAGGTAGTCCTTGTCTTAGGACTGGTCACTGACCGTCTCAAGTTATGACAGTTCCCCCAAAAGGGACTTATGAGCCGGATTTAAAGTTCGTCCCCTGGTCACATAATTGCATTTTGGGTGCTCGGCAACCGAAGTGCATTTAAAGCCATTTGCAATGCTCTCACAGTCACATTATTGCAATTTATGACATTTTTTGCTGGAAACCAACAATATTTTTCCATTTTTGTAAAAAAAAAAAAGATCCATAGTGAACAATGGATTTGCCTATTGACTATGGCGTTCACTTTACAACTGCTGCAAAAAAGTAACATAATTGGGTGTGGTGATAACTTAACCCACTTAACACCCATAACAACTAGTAAGTACTTGGATATGGTACTATCAAGAAACACCTGGGCTGTAATCTGGGCACTCCATGAAAGTAAACAGAAATTAAATATTGACAAAAAAACATGAACATGAGGTCACCAGGAGTTGAAATGAAGGTGAAGGAAAGTTGACTTTGCGTCCTTCTTACATATAGAAAAGCAGCTCAAGGATGCAATTTCGGTATTGGAAAACTGCAGAAAGGTATACAATTAAAGAAGTTGGTTCTTCCTCTTCTTATACATAGCCTATTCCAGGCTGCATTGGATTTAAACAAATTAAGTAAATAAAATAAAATAAAATAAAAATAAAATTAAGAACTGGCTACTGTTGACCTCACCCCATTCCTAAGAGTAAGAGGCATGCATAAGAGCACCAGCATGCCTACAGTCCCTGTCCTAATGTTCCCTTTAATTGTATTCATTTTATGTATTCAATTCATGCTCATACTTATGTATATTATCTAATAAATACTTGACAAATAAATAAATAAAAATAAATACTATAATACAGGAAGAATATACCAACTTTTATTTTGTTTATCTTCAAACTTAGCCCTTGAATTTTAGCAACAAAGACAAGCTTTACAAGACTGTAGATAATTTTTAAAAAAACCTGAAAGGCATAAATTAGAATACTTATCTCTGATAGGTTCTGGTATTATTGAGATATTCCAGAAATGCAAATACTGCAGTCTGTCTAGCTCTCGTATGCCTTAATCCACCATGTATTGAAAGGTGACAGAGTTATACCTGTTTAGTAGAAAATGCCATCTTCTTTGGTACGGGTTCATACCTTTAACAATAAAATCCTTAATGAGACAGTGATTACAAGTTCATCTTACCCGATAGAAGAGAGCATTATGTATATCTATTTTAGCTGCCAAATAAAGCTGGGAAATCTGATATTATCTATTACTTCCATTATCAATAAAATTGAGTAGGCTTCTTTAGTTGAAGTGTTGACACTCATGTTTTTCCATGAGTTGGAAGAGTAAGAATGAACATTTTTCAAATATGGCCATGCCAGTTTGGGTGCATCTCGATTTTGCATAACTTAACAAGAAGCTATAGTGGTACCTTGGTACTCAACAGCTTCGAAACTCATCAAATTTGGTACTCAACACATTTTGACATGGAAATTTCATCCCAGTACTCATTGTTTGTTTGGTACTCAATGCACAAGCTAGAGCTTGTCTGTGTTGGGTGTCTTGTGGTTATATTATTTCTTAGGGGAAATATTTGTTTGGTACTCATCATTTTTGGTACTCATCACACCTCCCAGAATCAATTAACAATGAGTACCGAGGTACCATTGTAATTTCTTACTGCCGTGTAAGAGAAGAGGGTTTATTCCCATCATAGACCAGCATGAGGCTCCACATGTAAAACAAAGGAGATTCTTACAAAGCTCTTCCTTGCAATATCAGGAACGATTTCTAAAACTGATCATACCTCATTTTGACATGCATCCCGTTATATCTTCCCCCAAACACAAGGGACAGAAAAAAATCATCCAGGATTTGAGTTGCAAGTATGTTCTTCCCTTTGTGCCAGTATGCTTGGGTGGGTTTAGATGTACACCATGTTAATATAAAAATGCAAGTTTAAAAGACAGCCCCACTCTCTCCTCATCCCCTGTTGTTCCTTCATGGGAAGCAGAACAAAGCAGGACTCGTGGCCCCATTGGAGTCTGCTAAGTTTTAAAATGGTCATGTACGTGTGTGTGTGTGTGTGTGTGTGTGTGTGTGTGTGTGTGTGTGTGTGTGTAATAGAGGAAGTTTTGTTTTTGAATGCATAAAAAGAAACAAAAAGGAAAGAGTAACTGTAGTTCTTTTCTTTTTTAAAAAATCACAGATTGTGCAGGCATGCCCTTCCTTTGCAGGGTGGTGTCTGAATCTGGTTACAATCAATGCCTTTAAATTGGCTGTTTCTTATTATCTTGGAAGTTCATTCTCTTTTGCTTCCCTTACTATATACTATATAATATATGTATTTCCACACACACAAAAGCCACTCTGGCTTTTATACACACACACACAGTTGAGTATAGTGTAGAGATGTGTATGTATCTCTCTGTGTCTCTCTGTCTGTCTGTCTGTCTGTCTCTCACACACACACATACAGACCCACAGACACATTCTTCCCCCCTCCCATCCGCCCCCCCACCCCGTTTTCCTCTGCTCCAGCACCACCAGCACCAGCCACCAGGACAAGTTGCTACGGAAACGGCTGCATGGCAACCGGCTCTGAGCCTGGGGTCCGTCTGCTGCTACTGCTGCTGCTACTGCTGCCGCCGCCGCCGCCGCCGCTTCTCTGGCTGGCTCATTCTCCCGCGCGCTTCCTTCCTCGCTAGATGGTGTGCGAGACACCCGAGACTAGACACGCTCCGGACGCGGCCAGCGAGAAGCTGAGCGAGCGAGAGAAAGCCAAGAGGCGGCAGCGGGAGCAAGAGAGCCGGCGAGGCGACGAGAAGACGCGCGGCTTGTGCCAGGACAGAGGAAGGCGGCTGCTTTCTGCCTTCGCGCCCGCCCGCCTGCCTGTTTCGCCCGGGGGTCGACGCGGAACTAGAGCCGCGAGCCGGAGCGCAGCCTTCGAGAGGGCATGGACGTGATGCTCCTGGTCCAGGGCGCTTGTTGCTCCAACCAGTGGCTGGCCGCGGTGCTGCTCAGCCTCTGCTGCTTGTTGCCCTCCTGTCTCCCCGCCGGCCAAAGTGTAGACTTCCCCGGGACGGCTGTGGAGAACCTGGTGGTCCGGAAAGGGGACACGGCGGTGCTGAGGTAGGACTCGACTCAGCCTTCCCATCCGAGGCGTGGGGGGGGGGGAGAGTGGGAAAGCTTGGCCGGGTTGTGTGTTTGGCGCGCTCCTTCCCTCTGCTTGTCGCCCTCCCACCCCCCGTGTCGGTGTTGGCGTTGCGTTGAAGCTCCACATGCACTGGCGCAGCTCATTCTCTCTACCCCCCGCCCGCCTGCTCCACAACGCCGGGGGAAGCGGCGGCTCTTTCTCTGCCTCCCAAATCTGCGGCACTCAAATGGGCCAAGCCGTTTGGAGCCGGAGCTTTTGGCCGGCGACAGTCAGAAGAGAGGAAGGGGCTTTCTTCCACTTTCAAACTAGACCCCCACTCCTCACACCCGGTCGAAAGGGGTGGACAGGGGCTCTCCCTGCCGCCCCATCCGTGAAGCCCCCCTTCCTGCCTTGTTCTCCGTTCGCCCCCCTCGCTGATCCCAAGGGGTTGAAAAGCGTTTCTCTGCCCCCCCACGTCTTCTCTTTTGATGTCACCCCCCCTTTCGGTGCTACTTTCAACTCAACTTTGGAAGCATCTCCTTGTTGTGCTCGGTGGACTCCCCTGCTCTCCCCCCATCCTCCTCCAAGCAGACAGAGAGGGAGAGATGCTATGCAGTCAGCTCTTTCCTTGGAATGAGTTTGCAGCTTCTTCCTAAGGCATGTTTCTCATACCCTTGTGAAAGCCAGTAGGGGCTCTTGGGGGCGAATAGCTTACCCCCCCCCTTTTTTTTTCCTAACCCCCCCCCCCCTCCATTTGTAGCATGGCAAGCAAAGTGGCTGCAGTGCAGTGCCAGCCTTTTGTGCAACCTTTCTTCTCTGGGGAGGGAAAGGCTGGTACCCAGAGTTCTGATCTGTGTGCTGCTAAAGACCACCCCGTCTTTCAGAACTGCCTTCCCCCCCCCCAATGTCCCAACCGGATCTTTGCTGCATTAACACACAGCTAGTGCAGCAGGATCATGCATCCAGGCATGACGGTTTGGGAAGTGTATATTTGGAGAGATTTGATTTTGGGATGGATCCGTAATAAGGGTTAACCGGTGCAGAACACACTGGATTAGCTACTGCTGTTTTTCTGGGAGCAGCTGTATGTGCTACATAATTGTATAACAGGGCTGTTCCAACAAGCCCTGAACAGAGCTGCAGAATAGAAGAAACCCTGTTTTAGATCTTTCCCTGGGAAGATGATTTAAGAACTTGGATTGCCACTTGTCTTAACAAATGCAGAATCTCTGGTACCCAATTATCGGATGTTTTGAAACTATAGAAAATAGTAGATACTTGTTGCGGCAGAATTTGAAGGTTTCAATTTTTTTTTTTTACTTAAACAGCCGATGCATGGAAAGGTTCTGATTTCCTTCTTAGAATGCTAAGTTTGTTGATGGAAGTTGGAATAGAAATGACTGATGTTCAAATTACTTTCTGTGGGAGACTGCCTGATGCTTGTATGTAACAGGATCTGCAGTGCAACCTTCCTGTGCCTGTGTAGAGTATTGCTCAGCAGTAACAGTTCCTTGAGTGTACAGAGAAGCATGCATGTGGCTTAACATCCTTGGCGTATAGCCAAACACTTTTTACAGAGAGAGAGAAAAAATCAGGCTAGACTTATTATGTGAATTTTTTTGTTTTGTTTAAATGCCTTTGGAAGTCTGCCTCTATTGAAAAATTGATTTCTTTTGAAGAAGCCTCTGAATTCTACATGGTAACAGAAGATTATTTACCAATAGTAGACCTATTTCCTATATAATTTTTTTTTAAAAAAACACCCCGGTTTTGAGTTCATGAAATCTTTGGGCTAATACCCATCCAGCAACCCATCCACCCAATCCTTTCAGTTTAAGTTTTAGTTGACATATTTTGCATGTTTCTAAACTAGTCCTCCATGGGGGGAAAACAGGTTTTCTTATTATTTATGATATTAATATTATCAAATGGAAAAAAAATCTGTTCGTATCTTAAACATTCAGCTATTGCCCTCTGCAGTAGTTCGAGCAGACACAGTGTGTTTATAAGATGTTGCTTGCATTGGGTGAAGCAGGTACATAAAGTAACTTGATCAGACGCATCACTTTCAACATAGATTGCCAATCCTTTCTTACTCCCTATCCCCAATAAGAGGTAGAGGAACATAGAAGGTATTTTTTCATTGTTTCAAATTCTGAAATTCTCAGCCCATCCCTATTTATTTTCCAGACTGTTCTCATCTGGCTGAGGCTGAGAACACATTCAGTGTCTATCCACTGCTGGCTGACACATTTTTCATCTGTGGTAATATGCTATAGTTACACTCCAGGGTTTTGGAATACATTGGAATGTACTACTGTTCTTGGGTTCCTCTGCTACAGACAGAAAGTAAATGCAGTCTTAGTCTCTTTATTTACAGTATCTCCAATGTAAAGACAGCCACGGATCAGAGTTGATCAGCTGAGTTTTCTGTTGAGGTTAGAACTCCAAAAAGTGCTAAGTGAAAAGCCTTAAAAAAAAAACCTTTCAATCCACTTCCATCCTCAAGAAATTTACATTTAAACTAAGCCACTCATCATGGCTTTGGATCGCTAGATTATGCTTCTACCACTAAAACATATGTATTCCTTTAGGCTTGGTTACGAAGCTAAATACATTATATAAATGCAGTTGGCATTTTAGGGTCAAGCAATCATTTTCATCTCATACTTTGGAGAGCATGAGTAACAGCTTTTGAAAGAAAAGATTCCAGTGAGAATAGGATCCACTACACAATTTTCTTTTAAAAAACACACACGCACCCCAAACAACTGAGTATAAATAGAAAAGGCAATATTAAAGCTATTAGAAAGCTTGGATGTTTCTTAAGAAATTGAATGTATTGGACACTTATATTTTCTCTTGCATTTCTTGTGAAAACAGCATTGACTTATGTGAGATCAATGTTTGTGACAAAACTGGTTAAGTTAACTATCATATACAGATTTACCAATGGTTTTCTGTAATTATGACAGACTGGGATAGTTTAAATTAAAAAACAACAACAAGCCTTCAAACCTTCAAATTTACATTAATGACAATCTAAACAACCACTTGCAAATATGAAAAGGGAAGAAGGAATTGATATTACAACTGTTTCTATAGATTTGTTAATTTATTCAGACATATAAAATGTATTTTATTTCAATTGTTCCATACTGGAACATTCTTTTTTAGATTAAATATATTTGGTTTGCAAAAAGAAAGATAAGCATAAGGGTACATGATATCAATATTGAGGTTCTGTATATTAAAGAGAAGTTAACTGAATATATAGCATACATTTATATATATACAGTTTGTTTATTCTCTATTCAGGGTCAAATTGTAGGAAATGGAAAGAGATGTGCACACTTGGGATACCTCTAATTACAAAGCTGCATGTCTGCTGGTGGCAAGTGGTTAGGATCTTTTTGAAAATGCTGACTCTCTGAGTCATTCTTCTGGTGTTTTGAGTCAGCAGTTTGGTTGTTTAATAAAAAAAAGTTATGTTAAAGAGATACATTATACTGGTGCTTTTAATTATTTTATTACCTAATAGTAGAACTCTTACAGAATTTTTAGGAATGTCATACTGACATTTATATAAATGTCTTTGCATAATGATGACAACAGAATTATGAGATACGTGTGTAAGCAAAAAAGCTAACCAACAAACTTTGCAGATATGCACGGGCAGTAATTTGTTTTCTAGAAAGTAATGTTTAAAATAGGTAACTTGTTAGTGGAATTTTGTGCCAAACTTGAATTCACTGTATTACCTTGACTCTATGATTTCTCAAATGCCCCAAGAAGAATAAAATTTGGTGACATGGCATTTTATGTTAGAAGTGTAGAGTGGAGTCTTATTTTATTTTAGAGGGTTAAGCTGCTTCCTAGCTTCTCATTAAGGTCACAACCCAGTGAATAGGGAACCCTAGTGAACAGAATACAATATGTTTCTGAGTAAACATGTCAAGAATCACATAGATTTGTTTTTGTAGGGCTGAATAGCAATCCAATGCTTAGTAGAACTGAATAGAATAGAATAGAATAGAATAGAATAGAATAGAATAGAATAGAATAGAATAGAATAGAATAGAATAGAATAGAATTCTCGTTTACAAAGAAAGGAGTTGAGCCACCATAGATTTTCAGCACTTACCATTTTTAGGCAGCATTCCTTATTCTGATGAAGTTTAGCTATAGGCCTCCATGCTGAGGATTTGAAAAATTATAATGGCAACACATGCAGAGGCACCAGGGGAAAAAAGGTTATAAAGTGAGGCAACATGGAGGACTAGAACATTTGTTCATAAACATTCTTATTGGATGAGGGTTTCACTGGAGACCTGAATTGAATAACATTCAAGAAAGTAAGAAGAGCAGTGGTGGTGCAGTGGTTAGAATTTGGTATTGTAGGTTAACTCACTGATCACTTCAGGAGTTCGATTCTGACCGGCTCTAGGTTGATTCAGCCTTCCAAAGTTGGTAAAATTGTTGGGGGCAATATGCTAACTATGTAAAACTCACTTAAAGAAGGCTGTAAACCACTGTGAAGAAGTATGTAAGTCTATGTCAGTGTTCCAAGTAAGTCAGACCTGGGCAAATTAAGGCCCGCGGGCCACATCCGGCCCTTTGTACGTCCCTGTCCGGCCCGCGTGAGGCCAATCATAAACACCATAAATTAAACTTTTTTTTTAACTTTTATTTTGAAAAATAAATTGCACTGGTTCAATAATTGTTTTTCTTATTTAACCAATAGACCACAGTTTCACATAACCTAATATACATATTTACAGAGTGCTTTATTCTTCTGATTATCAGTACCAGCTATTCAAAATATTTAATTTAAGTATTTTACAATGAAAGAAAGTTGGTGGCCCTCTGACACAATTCAGGCTTCTCATGCGGCCCCTGATAAAAATTAATTGCCCACCCCTGAAGTAAGTGCTATTGCTATTTTGTTACAGGCTGATAAAATGTCAAAATCTTTTTTAAAAAAAACAAAAACAAAACCCTGGTATAATAGTAAAAATATATTCAGGCATGTGATGCCCACATTACTACTTATATACTCTGGGTCATCCTAATTAAATTTATAGTGGGTATGTGTGTTTTGCTTTCGACATTTTGATCCAGCTTTTCTTTTCAAAGAAGTAATTAAAAGAGAGTCAGTTGGGTGTAGTAATTAAGGTGTTGGCCTGAAAACCAGAAGCCTGTGAGTTCTAGTCCCACTTTAGCTATGGTAGCCATTTGGATACTTTGGGCCAGACAATATTTCTCAGCTCAACCTACCTCACAGAGTTATTGTTGGAAAACAAGGAGGAGGAGTATTCTGCTCTTGAGTTACTTACAAAGTAATAAAGCCAGGATAAAAATCAATTAAATGGATTGTAATGTGTTTGTTAATATGTAATAATAAAGGTCACAAGTTTCACTTAAATCTTTTTTATTAAACAGTAACTCGGAGGACAGTCTCAGCATAAGGAGAAGTAGAGTTCTATGTTTAATGATCCTTCCATCACAATAACATACAAGAAAGAGTGGAGAAGTTTGAAGGGTGGAGCTTGTTCTGTCCTAGGTTCTCCCTGTGGATTGTAAATCAGATTCTCCTACTGCCAATATCAAGGTGGCATAAGCATGGACAAACAAGGATATGAATGCTAGATTTTTTCTAGTTTCCTGATCTTCGTTTTGTATAATTATCTTTGAATGTGATTTAATAGCTAGACTCAACCTTGAACCTAGGAAGTTGACAAAACAAGTTCAGTTTACAATTTCCCTTTGTGAATTTGATTAAATGAACTAAAGAACAAAAACAAAATCTGAAAATTACTGTCTCCAAGAAAACCTTATTATAAAAAGTAAGAAAACGATTTATTCCTATATCAGCAATGTTTTCATGTATATGTCTTTCTTTACTCCTAAATCAGACAATAGCTGCAATTTGTTGCTATAAAGAAATAAACTTGTTTCTCCCTACATCATTTTCTTCTAGCCACTACTTCACTCTATAATGAGATTAGAATCCACCGAATGGAACTCAATAATGGGATACATTACTGAACACAAGAAAATGCATTGCGCTTTGAGGATCTTCAATATATAGACTTATTCACTCTCTTCCATCATTATTGCAAATATTTTTCTTGTACGCCTAAATCCACAGACAAAAAAAAAATTGCATCGAGCAGCAATGTAACTTTGTTCCCAAATCATTTAATTGCAATTGCAATAAGGTAAAGTAAACTATCTTTGGAGTCCTTGCTAAAATAAATCATTACGTTACAACTTTTCTGATACTCCTGCAAGTTATAGTTCCAATTAAATATTGTCCAATTTTCTGAGAATTTTAGAAATGGAAGTTTAATCTATTTGGAGGTAATTAGTTTAGGAAGATTGTTCTAATTTGCTATTATGTGTTAGATTACTTTTTGAAATACTTTTCCCAACTATTGACTTTTCCTTACTGTCACTAATTAAAATCTAGAACAAATCTAGAAACATAATGGGGCTGATTTTTAAATCTTACTTTCATTTAAAGGAAGATATTTTGCATTTCCATTGTCATAAGAGTTGTAAACTTCTGATAAAAGGCATAAATTGCACATATCCTTAAAAATGAAATTTGCAAAAATTGTTCAAATGAACCCATAAAATCATGTATATGAAGTATGATCATGTATATATGAAGTAAATGTCCCCAGTTTAATTTAATAGGTTATTTAATATAACCTAATAAGGTTTTCTTCTAAGCAAGGCTCAGAAATAATGTTGACTAAACATTAATCATAGAGATTTGCATATTGGATTTTTTACTTCAGAGACTGTGTGTCACAGTATTTTTTTTCAAACAGATTAGTTACAAACCTGACCGTAGCTTTTCAACCAATGGTTTTGAAGTTGACATTTTTCAACAAAATGAATGTAGAATGAATTACTTAAATACAGTGGCACTATTCGTAATGTATGCTTTAAAATGAATTCACAATTTTTGCTAATTGATATAGTTTAATGAATTGTAGTCAATTATCATTCAAGGATTAAGCAAAGCCTAATGGACTCTATTTTAAAACTAGGAAAAAGTAAACTTTCTTTTTCTGATTCTGTGTTATTCTGGACACCGCAATTTGAAATAATGCTAAAAACCTGTAGTATATATTTCCTTAGAATATTGTGCGAGGTTTATTCTTCTTTTTTCTAATGCCAGTTTCCTTTGGTTAAAGGATAAGTTAAATTAAGTATAACTATGCTTCTTAGCTTTGCCTGCTTCTCATTGCACATTTTTGTATATACTTTATGTGTATAAAAATATTTTAGATTACTTGCTCTCTATTTTCATTAGCATGATTCTATACTTTTTATATAGCTATCAAATATAGTTTGAAAATTCTGAAACCCATTTTATTTTGAAGAGAGATTTTTTTCTAACAATTTAAATTAAAAGTGGTACTGTAGATAGAAATAAGAGGTTGATATTTCATTCTAAATAGATTATAAAGAGAATCATACATGATTATATAAAGATTTGGCACTCAATGTCAAATTTTGTATGACATACTACCTGAAGGTGACATGGTGGCTCTAGTTAAGATGCTGGGATTGTAAGCTAGAAAGCCAGCAGACCAGGTTCGAGACCTGAGTACCACACGATGGGATAAGCTCCTGTCCTCGCTCCAGCTCCTGTCAACCTACCAGTTTGAAAGCATGCAAATGCGAGTAGAATAATAGGTGGGAAAAGAGCAGCGGTCCGTGACATTATGTTGGACACATGACTGCCGGAATGTCTTTGGATAGTGCTGGCTCATTGGCCTTGAAACAGAGATTACCATCACCCCCTATAGTCAGCAATGAGTAGTGGAGTAAAATTCACAGGAACTCCTTTACTACTTAAAGAGGCTGCAGCAGAAGTTACTCTACTTGATTCGTGTATGTGGAATTATGGAAGTATTAGCTCCTTACTTATCTTTTATTAATTTACTGTGAAACATACATACATACATTCATTCATTCATACATACATACATTTGCCATGTGTAGGAGTTTAAAGTTAAGAAGCTATTTAGGGAAGTTATCTTCTTGTCAGATATTTGCTAAATTAACAAATATACACCTGGAAGCTGAACCTGAGGTTCTCTAATATACACTTCTGTTCATTGCATAAAACTCACAGTTTTTTACATTATAATAAGTTTCTTAACTATAAACATTATTAAATGAAGAAATGTATTATTTAGGATTACTGTAAAGTCAACTGTATTTAAAGTAAATAAAAATAAATCAAATCATTTATAGATAGAAGACCTTACTGAACTGTAGGTAATGCTGCCTTTAGAGAAGAGATATAGCTCAATCAGAGTGGTTAGTATATGTATTGTAAACGTACAAAATCCGTCTTTCAATGCATTTATATCTCTTGAGAGGGTTGAGGAAGAGTTTGCAGTCCTGCAGACCTGCCACTCATTAATGTTGACAGTATTAAGCTAGGAAGATTAGTGGTTTTGTTCTCTTGAAACTTACCAAAGAAATTCTTGAATTTTCAAAGATACCAGTAATAAACTATACCAGTGATAGGTTATATTACTGAAATCCACTCTTAATCATATTTACATATCTTTCCAAACTAGACCTGACTTTTTGAAATTTACAGGTATGATTACTTCATGATAATTCTGTTTTGTAGTTTACAATAATTGTGAATTAATAAAATCAGCCTTGAGCTCCATCAATTAACAGAAAAATAAAATAGTTCCATTCATTTCCTCCTAAATTTGTTATACCTGTTAAATATTGTTGAATATTGTTGAACATTTTCCCTTGTGAACAAATTTGGGGATTTGTGCACTAAATTCAATATGTTTCTTTGAATGTAATTTATTTATTATTGATTTGTTCATTTGGAAAATTTATATTGCTGCCTACTGGGCTCATGGCGACTCAGGGCAGTTTACAGGAAATAAAAACACAATATAAAAGAAATAAAATTAATAAAAATAAAAAGAATAAAATAATAACTTCCCATAATTCAAATTTTAAAACTAGTGGCAAAATTTAATTAAATTATAAAGCATATTCATATATAAGTTATAGGCTGACATTTATTATGGCTATATAGATTATTTAGGCAGGGTAATGTTCTGTAAACTATCACTTCTTTTGGAAAAAATAAAATATTATTTTATTGAAATCCGTCATAGAAATATTCATACTTGGGTTCTGTTTATGACATTGTACTATAGGCTGAATGTTAAAAAGGAAGTTTGCTATATTAGGTGGATGCCTAATCCAAATATGGCTCAGTTCATGTACTTAGGAAAGTTTTGCTAAGATGAAGCATCTTTGCAAAAGTTCAGCTGACACTTTCATCTGCTGCTGAGATTAAGCTGGATGCAGCCCTATAAAGTCATTTAAAAATTGGCTACTGTGTCTCTAGAGCTTGTCTATTTCTTGACCCCTTTTTCTGCCTTTCTATCCAAGAACTTGCTCTCTTGTTTCCCTTGAAATGGTTCCTGTATATTGGGCTGTATTTGGAAATAGCATTTTGTATTTAAATAAACCAGAGGCGGTCAATCTAGTTCCTTATAGTTAGTTTTTGTCTATAACTCCCAGAGTCACTATGGGTTCTGGTGTCTGACACTGATGGGAATTGAATTCCAAAACATGTGGATTATCTATTTCTGCAGTAAACTAGAGAAGGATGTCTCCAGTTTTCCTAAGAGCTACTAGAATAGATAGGAACAATGATTCTTCAACTGTATTCCCTTCAACATTAGTGTGACTACCAATGTCTAAACACGAACAAAATAGAATATTCACTTTCCAAATTAAATATTGTTGATCATCTGATACAATTAAACTGCTTGCAGGACTCCCAGAGATTATAATAAATAAATAAACCAGTCGTTCAGTCCGTAGTCATCTCATGACTGGACTATTGTAATGTGCTCTACATGGAGCTACTCTTGAAAAGCCTTTGGAAGCTACAGCTGGTGCAGACTCTGGTGCAGACTCTGTAGTTTTGGGGGGCCCAAGAATGGCCCTTGTGACATCACTGCTCTGCAAGCTGCACTGGTTAACGGTCTGCTTCTGGGTGCAATTCAAGGTGTTGGTGATCACTTTTAAAGCCGTTCAAGGAATAGCAATAGCATTTAGACTTGTATACCGTTTCACAGTGCCTTACAGCCCTCTCTAAGCATTTTACAGAGTCAGCATATTTCCCCAACAATTTCGGTTTCATTTTACCCACCTTAGAAGGATGGAAGGCTGAGTCAACCTTGAGCCTGAGGGAATTTCAACTGCCAAATTGCAATAGCCAGCAGTCAGCACAAGTACCCTGCAGTACTACACTCTAACCACTGTGTCACTGAGGCTCTTACTTGGGTCCAGATTACTTGAGAGACCATCTCACCTCACTGGAACTGGCCCATACTACTCATGCCAGCCGATGTGTCTGTGCCAGTCAGCTTGAGGTCCCAATGGCAGATCAGCATGATACATGAAGTTGATAGTAATAACAGATCCCATGCAATCCACCACCACCCCACTCTCCCCGTGTGTCTTTGGTTTTAAGATTTGATCTTAACATTTTTGTTAACATGTAAACTAATTTACATCTGTAAGACGCCCAGAGTTACCTTATGTTAACATGGGCGTCCAATAAATTTTATAAGTTAATGAATAAGCAAATAAATAAATAACACTTTTTATTAATGCAGTATAAATCAAACTCTAAGCCATCCTGCTTTCAATGAAGAACTAGTAATATAATTGTAGCTTAGCTATATTACTGGGGCAGTTGGGAATTTAACCAAGGACTATCATGAAGAAAGGGCATTTTTGAAATTTCCAAAACAAATCTCTCTTTCCTCTACTTGTCTACTCTCTAGTCTTTCTATGTTCCATTTAAAGAAAAGAGTAAGTTTGAGAAATAGGACGTCATTTGACTTTTTCACTTTGGTTGTCAAAAATATCATACTTTTCTGTCACAATGAGTGTTAATGTTTGTGTCAAGGAAACTACATCAGGTCCTAGTTGATAGGAGACCAATACATAAACTGGATCTAGATGTGGGTAGCCCTTATGAATAAGGTGATAGAGTATTTAAGATTTTTTAATGTTTTGCATGAAGCCTTTTTTCCCCCCTTATAACCTTGTTTTTTGTGTGTCGAGTACATCATAAGCTGGTGTCCTTGCCAATACATTTAACCATCAGATTCTGAATTCTATGCCTTTCCTTCTCTGATAACAAAAATTTCCAAAATAGATGGATAGATGGATATGTTTGTGTGTGTATTTTGCACAAACATACATACAGAGGCAACTTGTGCCTTTTAAAGAAAAACTGGAGAAGCTTTTTGATTTGTTACCATAGAACATCTGTTGCACCAGATGTTATCTAAACCATCATGCAAGCTGTTGAATGAATCTGTTTGTCATAAGTGTGATTTATTTTTCCCCCCTGCTGTGTGAGCCTTATGAAAAACAAGTTCTGGGTGTCCGTTAGCAAAATTCTAGTTCACTTGTTGATACATATGAAATGCTACCTACAGTTTTTACCTTCTCTTTATTTGTAACCAATGAGTCTACAAACTGGACAGATCCGCTGCTGAGTTTTCACCTGAAATCTCAGGTCAAAAAGAAAAGGCTAGACAGCCACCTGTCTGATCTGTCTGAAATGATATAGGGTGTCCTGCTTGAGCAGGGGGTTGGACTAGAAGACCTCCAAAATCCCTTCCTGCATTTATTCTGATTCTCAAAAATATTTTGAGAATGCTAAATATTTTATATAAAAGCAATGGACAGCCAACAATATGTATTTATTTTAAAAAAGCACAATATTTTTAGTTTTTGCCCAATTATCATTTAGACTTATTGCAATACTGAAAACAATATAGCTTTTACACATTTTGTACACCAGTTCTGCAATTTAGGATTTTATGCTTTAATTTGTTTTATTAAAGGAACTAACCTGTTAGAAATTGAACGGCGGGGTTGGATTGATTGCCGTTGTTTGACCCTCCTATTGATTGGAATTGCAAACTGCCTGCTTCTTCCAACTTTATTTATTCTGTCTTCTTTTTTCATAATATTTGGCAGGTACAGACTATGTTTTCTCCAGCTTTGTATCCAAAGCCATTGATACATTACATTTAAAGGAGAAACCACTGTTACTTTTTTCCCTGGCAAGAAGAACCTTAGGTGACCCACAATTAATAGTATTCACAATAGATCTTTAAGTATGGCTCTTCTCCAGATCTAATAACAAAACTTTAATTTGTTCATTTTTAAGAGGATTTTTTCAGGTAAGTTATTGTAAGCACATTGAGTAAGCCACTTTCTAACACTGATCTTGCCTCTCCAAAAATGTTTACTTCTGATTAATATTTTTTGTTTGATTTATCACAAGTCCTCGGCTTGGCCACAACTGAGCCCAGAGTTTCTGCTGCTCAGCAAGACATTTGTTAAATGAGTTTTGCTCCATTTTACAACTTTTCTTGCCACCATTGTAAAGTGACTCACTACAGTTGCCAAATTAGTAACATGGTTTGTTAAGTAAATCTGGCTTCGTCATTGACTTTGCTTACCAGAAGGTCGCAAAAGGTGATCACATGACCTGGAACACTGCAGTCGTCATAAGTATGAGTCAATCAAGCATCTGGATTGTGAAGCCATGACCATGGCGATGCTGCAATGGCCGTAGGTGTGAAAAACAGTCATAAGTTACTATTTTCAATGCTATTGTAACTTTAAATAGTCAGTAAATGAACTGTTGTAAGTCGAGGACAACCTGTATGTTCCTCAACAGGATGGTTTGGAGCAGGGATGTCCAAACTTGGTCCCTTTAAGAATTGTGGACTTCAACTCCCAGAGTCCCTCAGCCAGCAAAGCTGGCTGAGGGACTCTGGGAGTTGAAGTCCACAATTCTTAAAGGGACCAAGTTTGGACACCCCTGGTTTGGAGTAAGCATAACTATGTTCTGTAGTGTAAGACTGGAAGAATATTTGCCAAATTGTTAATTCAAATCATTGTTTTAAAAATATAGAATATTTCAGATTCACAATCCATATTATATATTAACAAACTATTTGAGATGCTTTATAGGTAATTATAATCACATCATACATAAATACTATATTTAATTTCAGTTAACCAGCTTTATTCTTTCTGTCAATGAGCTAAGGTTTTTATTTTTTTACTTCCTTGTGTCATTAATTTTCTAAGATAATCTCTCTCTGCTGGGGATTATTGCTTTAATACAATATTTACAATCTCAATACCAATAATTATAGTGAAATGAAGTCCTTTACCTACAATAAATTTAACCTCTTTAAGAAGTATCAATTGAGCTACATATTGAGCTATTCTACACTTTCTGCCAACACAAGTGATTGAGTTACTTAAACATTGCAAAATATTTGATTTCCTACTGCTTAGTATGTAATTATGATTTTACTGTTTTGAATAATGAAGAATGAAATAATATTAGGGAAATGAAAATCTAATAACGAAATGTTTGCTTTTTTGACTGAATGTGCCTGTTCATTTAAAGTACCCTTTCTCAACCTTTATTCTTTCAATATATCGGTACTCAATTCCCACAATTTCACAACCTTTGTGACCAGTATTCATGCTGTCTAGGATTTTTTTTTAAAAAAAACCCCAAAATATTCATTATGTGAAAGGTAGCAGTTTGGAGAAAGCTAACAACATGTGATGAAACCTTAGTTTTGCTATTTGGTTATAACTGAATGCCAGTCCCTTCTTATAAATGAGTATTACTGATAATACTGATGTGCAAGTAAGCCCCTTTATTTTAGTAGATGCTGATGTTGGTTGCTTAGTTACTGAAAGAGCACCATTCCATCATTTTTAAATAAATTTATTTATATTAAAGTAATTGACAGAGTAAAAATTATGCATACAGTACATACAACAGCTATGAAAAAACTTTTGTTTTTCATGTTCTACTATTAGAATCATCTCTTTCAAATGCTCACATTGCTTTCCTTTTACATTTATAGAATTATTGACTATATTCTAGAGATGTCAGAAAAGGTTCCCTAGAAATAGGCTTCAGGAATTTTGGTAATTATTGTTTCAGAGACATCTGAGGACTTTAAATTTTTCTCTGGCTTAGATAAAAATTAGCCAAAGATGGGAGCCCAAAGATGGGCTGCTAAACTACTTTTGAAGAAACCAAGAATGGCAACAAAATACAAGGAACTGCTGGGACAACAGATCCCCTAAGACGCATGTTTTTTATCCTCCCAGCCAAAGCAACATAGATTCAAAAAGCTAAGAGGGGACTATTTTTAGAAGAGATTATTCAAGCCCTCAGTATTTTCTGAGTTATTCCTAGTTGTAATTTCAAGTTAACACATCACAATGATTGGGCCTAAACCCAAATCTCCATCAGCTGATTCCAACACAAAACGAAGACTGGTGAAAGGGCACCAGATTTACGGAAGAAAATTTATGTTTGTGTTTCCATTGACTTTAAGAAAAAGAACACACCCTAATGTATCCATTGAATCCATTGTTCTATACAATATTAAGCTTCTTTTCAGGTTTTTTTTAAATTCTAGATTTCTAACAAATGATCTACAAAATAGCACAATTGATTTTGGTTCTTTTATTTTATTTTATTATTTTATTTTTTCAATAATAACATAGAAGTCCAAGGGAAGTAGCAGACTCAATTGCTACTGCCATGTAAATCTCTTTTAAAAATTAACATATCATATCAGAGCTATTTATTATTTAATAAACATTTAAACAATATTCAGAAATCAATACTTATACAATGGAAAACTACCATAAAACATGGTACCATAAAACATGGTAGTACTGTTGATACTGAGCAATATCAGAGTGCTTATTTAGAATACAGATCATAGCAATGTTACAGTTATATTAATTACATTAAGTTTAGTTTATGAAGGTTTTTTTTACAACAGGATGCTTCACTGAATGTGATTATATCTATCATATAATAACAAAACTACAAGGAGGCATAGAAGTTTTAGAATAGAATTCTTTATTGGCCAGGTATGATTGGACAGACAAGGAATTCGTTTTTGTTGCATAAGCTCTCAGTGTACATAAAAGATATGAGTGATAAGTCATAATCATAGTCATCATAAATACATTCATCAGGAATCATAAGATACAACACTTAGTGATAAACATAGGATACTAAATAAGCAATAAAATTCATACTAGGAAACTAAATAAAACAATATTAATTGTAAAGATACAAGCAACAAGGTTATAGTCATAAGTAGAAAAGGAAATAGGTAATCAGAAGGATGAGAAGAATAATAGTAATACAGTCTTAGTAAATAGTTTGACAGTGTTGTGGGAATTAGTTGTTTAGCAGAGTGATGGCATGTGGGAAAAAACTGTCCTTGTGTCTAGTTGTTCTGGTGTGCAATGCTCTATAATGTCACTTTGAGGGTAGAAGTTGAAACAATATATGCCCAGAATGTGAGAGGTCTATAGATATTTTTGCAGCCCTCTTTTTGACTTGTGCAGTATACAGGTCCTCAATGGATGGCAGTTGGTAGCAATTGTAGCAATTGTTAGCAATTGTTTTTGGTAGTTTGGCAGTTGGTAGTAATTGTTTTTTCTGCAGTTCTAATTATCCAAGACAGTCTGAGTCTGTCTTGTTTGGTTGCAGAGCCAAGCCAGACAGTTATAGAGGTACAGATGACAGACTCAATAATTCCTCTTTAGAACTGTATCAGCTGCTCCTTGGGCAGTCTGAGCTTTCTGATCAGTTTTACTGATATTTGTGAGATTTACTTTAATCATGCTTATTTAGCCCAAGACCTAGAAATATATAGTCATGCAATATATTTAAATAGGGAATTACTTTTCTTCAGTAGACAAATTTGGATTACGTGTACACTGCTACCATCCACTCTGGAAATTGGTCTTTGTAAATCTTTTTACTCAAATGAACCGTTATAAAATTATACTCTGTAGAAATGCTCACATTTTAAAGTCCTATATGCTCCAATACATCTGAAACATGCTTTGATATTTGGAATGTATTAAAATAGCAAACAAAATGGATGACTTCATCCACTGATTAATAAAATATAATTAGATAAGATTGAACAGGATTAAGAGAAATAGGGTTGCCTTATGGCAGAAGTGTGACGAATAATATAATAAATAATAGAAAATACTTCTCCATAAATTGTTAATTATGCTTTTAATGAGAGATTTTTATATCAAGTATTGTTTCTAAAAAATAATTGAATATCAGTAATGACCTTTTAATACAGTGTTATTGAAAGGCTGCCAAAGTGTATATATTTATCAACATTGGGAAATGCAGGGATGTTTATTAATATTTTTGTATCATTTCCACCTTTTGACTTAACTCCATAAAATAGAACCAATTACTTTTTCTTTTATTTGCAATTTTATGTGCAAATCCTCTTTTTCCTTCTTTGATAATGTGGCATTGTCAGTCAATTTTACATGTCACAACTTATGCTGCAATTTTATAATACAAGATGAAGTTTTTGGACCCCATCATAAGTAAGAATAAAACCAAAACTGAAATCTCCAGGATGAAAGAGCAGATAACTGGAGAATTGGTTGCTTGCAAATACAGCTACTGTATTCATGATTAAGAGGTGGAAGGTAGCCAACCATTCATTTATTAAATAGTTAACTTCTGTCTTTGAACTTGAACATGAAGACAGTGAATTATTAATAGCATAAGAGCTAATAAGAACTAATTCCACCTAGCACTGCAAGATGAAGGTTGAACTTATTAGCTTTGTCTCTTGTTGCCAAGGTACAATGTCTAACCTCCAAACATGTGTTTCTGAGTATATCCTCTAGGTGAGAATTTCTTTTAGCATTATTTCCAAATTGCATTTTATACATTTTTTCCCCTTTTTTGATAACCTCATACTTTTGCTTATTTTGGGTGACTAATAAAGCATATTATTCAAAGACAATAACCGAATTATTTTGCAAACTGAAAAAGAAAAGAAAAGAAAAAGTAATGTGCCTGAAAAAGGGAAATGGTGATTGAAGAGGTAGTGGGAAGAACAGTGCTAATCTTTTTATTTTTAGCTTCAAGTTGCCTATCTAGTCAGCCTTCATGAGTTTTATGATGAATTATGAATTACTTATAGGAGTTAAATTCATGTATATTTAATAAATAGATGTAAAACAAACAAACATTTCGCAGAGAAAAGGTAAAGGAATAAAACTGAAATTTAGTGAGAGAATATGTTAGGGCTAGTACCCATAAAATGAATGAATGAATGAATGAATGAATGAATGAATTCATTCATTCATTCATTCATTCATTCATTCATTCATTCATTCATTAAATTTATTTGTTCCCTATCTCTCTGTGGAGCTAGTCTGAGTAGTTTTCAATAGTAAATTGTAAAATTATAAAGAAATGTAAATATAACAAGAGTAAAAACAATAAAAACAATGAAAGTTCAGCAATATGAATTAAAAGATGGTGGGGAGGGAGCAGGATAGTCAGTGGGGAGATAGGGTTTGCTGTTAGTCTTATACCATCTCCAATATGGTATTCCTCCATTGAGTCCCCAGGCTAATGCTTTTGTGCATGAAAAGCCCCATACAGAGAAAAGGTAGCTGCAATCCGAAAGAGGTCATTTTGGTCATTCTGCTTATGGACTTTTGTACCATGTCATCTCCAGTTCCAGTGTTCACTTTGGAACGTTAATAAATGGAAAGGTCAAATGAACTCTCCAAATCATTTCATCCAACTTTGTACAGACTTGTCACCAGAGACAACGACCAACTTAGACAATATCTGAATACAATGTAAAGTTCAATGTAATGACTATACTAATAATCATTTCACAATATTTATTGAAAAATATTAAATACGTTACTATTTAATGTGCAAATTACTTGGGTATGTTACTCTAATGGTCTGCTCTTATAGTAACTGTGGAACATTTAGGCTGATAAACCAAGGTTAAGAACCTGCGAATAAAGCAAACAATAGAAGGCATTCTTATTAGTTTTTGAGTTTTCTGGATTTAATTTTCATTTTATAGGAAAATACATATCCATGCTCCATATGAGTCCAATTAGGCTTGATCATTGAAGTTTGTTCTGCCATGGGGCTCCTTGTGAAAATATACAGAGCTGCTGTGATTTTGGGAGATGAATGGGAGAAAAAAACCCCTGCAGAACGTTGCTTTAATTTTCATGCAACAAAGTTAATTATTTCCAAAAATCTACCACATCTTTATAACAATTAGCATTTGTGTTTTTTTTCGTTTCTCATTTTTCTCAAATTAATGATAGATGTAAAATTCATTTATTTGTTTTGGGATTTTTTTAAAAAAATGGAAACTTAAGCAACATTTTTAATTATAAACACCATCTATCAGAACTTGTTGAGCGAAGTCATTTTTTTTAATACTTCAAAGGAATGAGAAACTCATGGCACATACTAATAAGTTTTCAGTAATAATGTAAATAATTAATATTTTGGATAAATGATATTTTATACTGAAGAGAAGAAGTGACCTCAGTGGCTCTAAAAGTAGGTATGATTACCCTTAAGGGGTTAACTTGGGCATATCCTGGGGATAATAAGCAATTTGTAATTGTAGGTTTGTGAGTTGAAAATCTAGTTTGGGAATGCAGCTGCGAAGAAACTGGATTAAAAATAGGGTTTGTTTCTTTTTGTGGGAGTAATGACATTTTTTGAGAGTAGGAAAAGAGTAATTGGGTCAACCGGTTTAAGAACCACTGTTTTAGTTGCTAAGCTCAGTATTATAGGTTAAGGGTTCCTCTCTGCATTTTTTAGTTCATTGTTAATTACCAGTATGGCCAACTTTGTTAAGTTGTAGAACAATGCACTTATGGTTCTGAAAATGATCTGCCTATTAGCCCTTTTATGTGAATATAGATGTGAAAAAATGTGAGATATTAACAACATTTAGCAAAGACCTTTATATAGTTATTACGGTATATGAAGAAACTGCAAGTAACTATACAATCATAAGGTGTCTTAATAAATACCTAATATATAATTTGACTTACAAATGATGGATGGCATTAATTGTTGCTTGGTTTTACAAGCAACATTTATAATTTGGTGATCATATTCGTACGTGCTGGTAGATGATGTTGGAAATCACTCATCCTAAAAGAGGCTCTTCAATAAGACAGTTAAAAAAGAATACAAATATCCCTGGTTGACAGCATGACGCACTGTGATGCGTTCCTTACAGTGTATAACAACATAATATTGTCTTTTCGATCCCACCCATAGTTCATTAAAAACAATGATGAATGCAAAATGGAATTTATCAAATACATGCTATCAATTTAGTGCATTAGAATTTTCTGCTGTGTATTGGGTTCTTGGATAGACACATTAATGTGCACAATATTTTCTCAGGTTAAAAATGTTTAAAACTCAATTTCCCTAATTCATCTGCTGACCCCATCAAACATATGCCTGTGTATGCATGTGTGTTTGTGTGTATATATGAAAAAAAAAAGTCCAGCGGGATAATCTTGGGCCAATCACTCTCTCAACCTAATTCAACATAGAATGTTGTTGTTGTTGAGAAAATAGGAAGGAGAAAAAATAAAGGTAGACGTGCTGCCTTGAGATGCGTATGGGGAAAAAAGTGGGATAAAATAAATTTTTTAAATGTGGGAGTAAATGGATAATGCTGCTTTAGATGTCAATCCAAATGTAATAATTAAACAACTGATTTGTTTTTCACAAATAATCAGCATATGGAGATGAGCTTTATCAAGTAGTTGAGCCAATTTTGAGTGGATCATTCTGTCAGAAAAAGATATTGTGATAAAATATAGAGTTGATATTTTGGTTGAAGTTTGCTAAAGGAGTAATAGTATCATTGTGTCAGAGGAATAAATAGAGCCAATGGACGCTGCAATCTTTGTTCCCTCAATCTAACAAACTTTGGGATAACATCCCTCTGCATTTGTTCCTTTAGTGGAGGATCCAGACCAAATTAGGAGAATAAGAAGAGAATAAATTAGAGACAATGTGAGATGTGCAGTTGCCTAGCCCCGGCAATGTTACAGAGTTGGTTATGAGATATCAGAATGGATTGATCTCAATCTGGATGAGTGATTGTAGAAGAGGAAGGATAAATTGGATTGTATTTTATTTTCAAAAGCTACTGATTGCACAGAACAGAACAGGACTTTTGTGATATTTAATAGATATACGTTTTCCAAGTATATGGAGTTTTATGACACAGTACATAGCTTTTACTATTTTTGTTTTGTTTAAATGTTGTATTATGCCCTAGCAAAAAAAACCACCAAAATATTCTGAGAGTAAATTAAATTTCTTATATTCTGGAGAGAGTGGGGGGGAGGGAGGGAGAGAGAGAGAGAGAGAGAGGGAGAAATTGATTTATGAAGGCTACAAAAAAGACCTATGGTTTTGCTGTTTTAGGGCAATGTCCTATAATACATATAAATATGTATATGTATTATATGTATAATACATATAAATGTAGAGATATACTCCTGGTAGAATCAACTGGAACTTAGAGGACTGTTTCAGTGGCAAATAACTAATTAATAACGTATTACTCTGTTGACACTATCTCTTCAAATCCTGAGACAACTAATACATAACATAACATAACAACAGAGTTGGAAGGGACCTTGGAGGCCTTCTAGTCCAACCCCCTGCCCAGGCAGGAAACCCTACACCATCTCAGTCAGATGGTTATCCAACATTTTCTTAAAAATTTCCAGTGTTGGAGCATTCACAACTTCTGAAGGCAAGTCGTTCCACTTATTAATTGTTCTAACTGTCAGGAAATTTCTCCTTAGTTCTAAGTTGCTTCTTTCTTTGATCAGTTTCCACCCATTGCTTCTTATTCTACCCTCAGGTGCTTTGGAGAACAGCCCGACTCCCTCTTCTTTGTGGCAGCCCCTGAGATATTGGAACACTGCTATCATGTCTCCCTTAGTCCTTCTTTTTGTTAAACTAGACATACCCAGTTCCTGCAACCGTTCTTCATATGTTTTATCCTCCAGTCCCCTAATCATCTTTGTTGCTCTTCTCTGCACTCTTTCTAGAGTCTCAACATCTTTTTTACATCGTGGCGACCAAAACTAAATGCAAGTGTGGCCTTACCAAGGCATTATAAAGTGGTATTAACACTTCACGTGATCTTGATTCTATCCCTCTGTTTATGCAGCCCAGAACTGTGTTGGCTTTTTTAACAGCTGCTGCACACTGCTGGCTCATATCTAAATGGTTATCCACTAGGACTCCAAGATCCCTCTCACAGGTACTACTATTGAGCAAGGTACCACATATACGGTACTGGTGCATTTTGTTTTTTTGGCCTAAATGTAGAACCTTACTTTTTTCACTGTTGAATTTCATTTTGTTAGATAGCGCCCAATGTTCAAGTCTGTCAAGATCTTTCTGTAACTTGAGCCTATCTTCTGGAGTGTTGGCTATTCCTGCCACCTTGGTGACATCTGCAAATTTGATGAGTTCCCCATCTATCCCCTCGTCCAAGTCATTGATGAAGATGTTGAAGAGTACTGGGCCTAAAACATGATTGTGGTGAGGAACAAAAATAATAAACAAAAGGTGTTGTACACTGAACATTCACTAAACAATGTTCGCATTTCTGATTCTGACATACCTGGAGGAATGACTATATGTTTTCTACCAGAGGATAAAAGACCTGCTTGGATCTGCAGTTTGCATACATTTCAAAGCCCTTCTTGATTCCAGTGAAGGATGTCCATAATGATTTGGACATGTGTGAGAGTTGTGCACACACACAAATGAACATATGCCCAACAAAGTAGTGTTTATCATATATTAATCAATTCAGAAGATCTACAACCTGGGAAAATGTGGATTGCTGTTAGACTGGACATGTTGTTTGGATAACCGAATGAAATATGTTGCAAATTCTTTTAAGTAGTGTATAATGACTGCAAAGGGCATAACAGATTAGGAGGCAGCACATGCAAGCCCCACTAAGAAAAATTACGTATTCTGAATACCCACTCTTAAGCTTTACAGCTTATGTGAATGAATTTAACCTATTTGTATTTTTTCTGCTTCTTCTTTTATATCACCACAGAGTTCCCACTGTGTTAATAAATTTTTGTATTGAAGGAACTTGCTGCGAAATACAGAAAAGAATGAACAAAAAGGGCAATAAAGGAAAGGAGAAAGGAAATAGGATTCCTGAAGTATGTAATGCCATCAGTAAGATCTCAGTTGCAACCTTTGAGGGTTTTGAGAAGCATATCACTGTTTTCTTTGGGGAAGGAAGGGAGGGGTTAGATTAAATTTATATTGATTTTGCATGCCTCTTGGAATCCGAATATGCTGTACAACAGTTATACTGTACAGCATTTATATTTAACAGCTGATTGTAAATTTTACACAAGTTGAAAACATCTTTAGCAATTTGTCAGTTGGATATCTGTTTATTGTCCGTACATTTGGTCTAATTCACACACTATTTGATTATTATAGAATTCAGTATAGAAATTTGGTTTTATCTATAGCATTAAGGAACTAATCATATATCGGAATGATAACTGAAATGTGTGGTTCACAAAGTAGGACATATCCATACTGCTAGTTTGTCCTGTCTCAAGTACAGGCTATCAAGTGTTTCTGGAGGGCAGATAACTTTTTTGTGACATATGTCTCTGTTTTCCTGCTATATATTGAAAATAGTATTTTCTATCTTACGTCAGCAAAAAAAACACTGCTAATTTTGCAGCTACAGTTTTCTTACTTTTAAGCTAACCTTATTCTTTGAATAAGACATTCAAAAAAGGGACGCGGTAGCTCAGTGGCTAAGATGCTTAAGCTAAGACACTAAGAAGCGGTTTGAATCCCTAGTGCTGCGTAATGGGGTGAGCTCCCGTTACTTGTCCCAGCTTCTGCCAATCTAGCAGTTCGAAACCACGTAAAAAATGTAAGTAGAAAAATAGGAACCACCTTTGGTGGGAAGGTAACAGTGTTCCATGTGCCTTTGGCATTTAGTCATGCCGGCCACATGACCATGGAGACATCTTAAAACAGTGTTGGCTCTTCGGCTTTGAAACGGAGATGAGCACTACCACCCCCTAGAGTTGGGAATGACTAGCACATATTTACGAGGGAAATCTTTGCCTTATTCTGTGAATGGCAACAAGAATGTCACCTCACTTGTGTCAGAGGTCACTGCTCTACAGCTACTGTTACCAGTAGTGTAGTAACAACAACATGTGGCTTTCATGCAGAAGTAGCTTCATTTGAAACCAAACAATATATTTGTTATATTACTATTTTTCTGTTCTTCAGCTACCTACCTCCCTCCCTTTCTCTAATAAATTTATGGGTATTCAGATGAAATACTTCAAGTGTCAGAGAAAACGGGAAAAGATTACAGTCGTGAAGCTTGTTATTAAAACAGCAGAAATCTAGGTACCTGTAATGTGTTTGTGACAGTCTGTTAAAATTAAAGCTTGAATAATTATCCCAACAAAAATTCCTTATATTGTACAGGCATTTCAAATTCTTCCTCACAGATTAATATTGTTATAAATAAATGGTTTACAATGCCAGTGAGTTAATGGGAAGACATAAATGTTGCAACAATAAATATTACTTAAGACTGAAGTATATATTTAGGGGGATTTCCGTTTTCATACTAGTGTTTTATCCAGATTGATAAATATGTATATTTCATGGAGAAAATTTCAAAGTTAAAATTTTAAAACCCATTTTAAAAACCTTCCAAAAGGCTAGCATAGGTGGGACTAATCTCACCTCAGGAGGGATGATGATCTGGGAGGTGGGAGCCGAAGCAGAAAAGACATATCCTTTAGGCCCCATCAGATGGAATTCTTTAACAAATGGAACCCACAACTTCAAACGATGGATAGATGTGATCAGGAAGAGGCAATCCCTCAAATAGTCAGGTCCCATGCCATACAGGGGCTAATTAAATTGAATTTAATTAAAATTTTTTTTAAAAATTCAGTAAATATATTAAGAACTATGGATCTCTTGTGCACAGATGGTAGCAAAAAACCCTCTATGTTATCACAAATGCAGTTGGTAGAGTGGAATTACTGATAACTATTATTTAATATACTTAATACTGGAGGTTGTGATGGCCTAGCAGTTAAGACACTGGGCTTGTCAATTGAAAGGCTTGGAATTTGAGGCCCAAGTACTGCATGACGGGGTGAGCTCCTGTAGTTGCCCCAGCTCTTGCCAACCTAGGAAGCTGAAAGTATGCAAATGTGAGTAGATAAACAGGTATCACTTTGGTGGGAAGATAATGGCATTCTGTGCTCGTCAGCATATAGTCATGCTGGTCATATGCCCACAGAAATGTCTTTGCACAATGCTGTCTCCCTCAGCTAGGAAATAGAGATGGACCTGAGTAGAGAGGGGAAACTTTTACTTGTTTTCCAATATACTTCAGGTTCGAATCACAGAAGGGTATGGCTAGCTGATGAGAGCTAAATAGCTTGAAATAGATCTATACTAGTCTCTCTTTATTTCTTTGTCAGTATGTGTATATATACACGTACACATACTTTTTTTAAGTATACATTTTTCAATATACATTTTGAAATGTATACAATATACATTTTTAAATATACATTAATACAAACTTAATACTATATTAAAAAACCATCTTTTTTCACTTTGTTTGAATCATTGTTATGAAGAAATCTTTGCTTCCATTTATTAAACACAACAAAGAAATAATTTAAAAAGAATAGCAATTCAGTGTAATTTAAATATTTGCTCTACATTTCCCATTTCCCAGCATGAAAAGCAACCTAGGTACGTATCATATGAAATGGGCTAGGCTGGTGTGTGAGTGAATGAGAGCGGGAAGAAAAAGATGCTATAAAACACATTTGGAGCCACTCTTTTAAGGCTATGGCTGAAAGAATGACTGCATTGAAGAAAAATAGTGACAAAAATTGTACTTGTCAGTTGGTTTCCTTGCTTCAGAGCTCTTTCCAAGATAAAACCCCAGTCATATTCAAAAAATGAGTGCCCTCAAGTTGTCTGATCTGGTCTTTCACTGCTGAAGAATGTTCGAAGCATAACCCAACAATCTTTCAGAATGACTTGATTTGAGAAAAGGGCAAATTCCTTTCTAGTTGATAAAAAGCTGGATATGGTTTTTTATTTTTTTGCTGAAGGATTTTTTTTTTATTCCCTTCTCTTTCATTCAGATGCCAAGGCTTTTATTGGGCCTACTTTGTATTAAGACGATATTTGCCTAACTACAAATTGAGTGAGTGCAGAAAGCTGCTGTTGTTATGGCTTATAGCTCAGATCTGTTTTTTAAAAAATATCTTTATTAAAGTCTTTATTAAAAATGTTTTTAAAGGAGTATGTTTTTATAATTACATCTCTATGCAAACTGCTTATCCAAAATATTAAGCCACAAACACTATCTCTTTAGATAAATCAATCCATGTGAAGTTTTCTTTATTGGGGTTTACAGCAGATGGTTGTTGTTTTGGTGGCAGTAACATTTTTTACTTAGATTAATTAGATAGTCAGTTTGGACTAGTAGTTAAGGCAGCAGGATAGTAACCAGGAAACTGGTCCTCCACATCAGGTTGTTGTTGTTGTGGGAAAAATAAGAAGAGGAAGTAGTACTTAGGTATGTTTGCACCCTTGATTTATTTATAAAAATAATAAATGCATGCAGAACAAAAAAAAAAGAAATCTAAAATCCTTTTTTATCAGCGTATATTAAATAGATCTACTTGATATAATTCAGTATACTTCACATTGTCAATGTCTTACTATTATTTGATTTCTACCAATTTTTTAAAGAAAATCATTATTACTGCTCAGTTATAATATTGGATGAATGCTTCTTGATAAAAATGGTAACTTCAAAGAGCCCATATGAACAAAAATCTGTGAAACAAATCTGTCAGTCTGATTCTTATTATCCTTGTTTAGATTGGACATATAGCAGATTTAGATTAGGGTACAAGAAACACAACCAAATATTGTTGGTAATTGATAAAGACTCAAAATCTAAAATTGACCTTCTTAGATTTTTCACATATTGAAATTTTTTTATTAGTTTCTCCTAAAATTCAGAAAAGACCTGGTTTGATGTTGTCATGAGCACAAAAGAGCAGCTTGCATGATAAATATATACAGAATATACAGTGGTGGGATTCAAGTAATTTAACAACCGGTTCTCTGCCCTAATGATTTTTTCCAACAACCAGTTTGCCAAACTGCTTGGAAAGTTAACAACCGGTTCTCTTGAAGTGGTGCGAACTGGCTGAATCCCACCACTGAGTATATATGACCTAAGTTTACACTCATTCTGGATTTTAACTGTGAAATACTTTTGGAAGTGAAGTTCTTAGCCACTGGACTATTTTATCACATGCAATAAAGACAAGATCTAGAAGCTACTGATTTTTTTTTTAATTTTAAAGGTGGTAGCTATGCTTGTATGTATATATGAATTTTGGGACACATGTGAATCTTATTTGTTTTAGTGTTTGTCTGTCTGTCTGTCATATATATACTGTATGTATATACACATATAACATGCATGTCCAGGAAGACCTGATAGGAGGAAGGAAAATAATTGGACATTGTTTTCCTGGAACAGAAAGGTGGGAGGGCAGAGGAAATTTTTCAAAGGAAGGATGTGGTAGACTATACTTCAGACTGAATAATTTGCAAAGTACTGCCACAGTGTCTCAGCCCAGACATGTTTTCTTGAAGTTTAGCCCTAGACTGCCATAAGCACAAAAGAGCAGCTTGGATGATAAATGTGTATATGACCTAAGTTTATAAGGGCTTTAGAATTGCCATACTGATGTAAATTCTCCTTTTTCAAAATTAACCAATCAGTGCTATTTCTGTGCCTTGTTGATTTTCAACAGACTTTTAAGCATTAATTAGTTCTTATACTCTCCAAAAGTATTTCACAGTTAAAATCCAGAATGAGTGTGTATGTTAGCACGGAAGGGAAAAGCTTTCTTGTAATTTCATCTTTATGAGCAATCACAAGTGTAATTATGAAATGCAAAATATCTACACTACTCCAGCAGTGAACAATGAGGCTGATAGATATACTGTCAAGTTCAATTCCTTATTGGCATGTGAAAAAATATTTGTTTTTGAGCAAAAAAATAAAGCAGGTTACCCTGCTTAGATTTATTTTAAATAGTTTGATGCACCCATGCTTTTCTAATGCATAATTCAGTACAAAATGTGCAGTTCTAAGCCACATTTGTAAAATTGCAGTGGGAGTTTTGTGTAGTTCCGCATTGGCAGTCAAATAGGAAGTATTTCTAATACTTGTATCTATGCCTAGTGATATCCTTTGAATTAGAATTATCCCTAGGCCCCCCAAAAGCAAGAAAGGATAAATTAAATCAAATGTGAATAAAATACTCCATATGCAGTATTTTTTTCTACTCTGAAATAATGCTATCACATTAAATACTTAGTGGGGGTTTTTTTTATATCCACTCACTATAAACTTCAAAATGTTTAAATGTTTAAATCTAAGAAAAAAAGTGTTCACACACAAATACAAATACTGGTGAGTTGAAACTGCATAGGAATAAAAAGTTCATTATGTAGCTCACTTTTGCATTTTCTATTTTAAAAACTGCTGTAGTTTACAACTTCTATTATGTCCAGTCAGAAAGGTCAATAACCAGATATTTTAAGAAATCTAGGGGAAAACTAGGAAAGATTCAGGATTAAGAAGGGATAGGCTAGGACTTTCCATATGGAAGATATTAAAATAAAATTCATATTATTCCATGTTAGAATAATATTTAAAAGACAGTAGATTTGGAGCTGCCATTAAAAAAACAGAATATATTAATGATTGTGATTATAGTCATCAACCAAATTTAAGCACAATACCCTCATAAATATTACAGAAGTAAAAAAGAAAACAGATTAAAATGCGGCATTTCACTGAGTAAAAGAAAGTAATTTATAAAACTAGAATGAGTGATACCATTCGTAATGTTGATGCATATTGAAAAGGGAAGAATTTTTATTGTACTGTTGCATAATCACTTCACTTTTTTGACACCCCTGCCCCAGAGGTGGGTTTTAGCAGGTTCTGACCACTTCTGGAGAACTGGTAGCGGAAATTTTTAGTAGTTCAGAGAACTGGTAGTAAAAATTCTGACTGGCCCCGCCCCCATTTATTCTCTGCCTCCTAAGTCCCAGCTGATCAGGAAGAAGTGGGGATTTTATTTATTTATTTTTATTTATTTTATTAAATTTTTATACCGCCCTTCTCCCGAAGGACTCAGGGCGGTGTACAGCCAGAATAAAATACAGGATATATACAATTAAAACGAATTAAAATATAACAATTACTAAATGGCTGAGAATTAAAATGAATTTAAAATTTAAAATATTAATAAAACCCAATTTAAAATCAATCTATTTATGCCAGTCTCGCTTGAATAAATAAATATGTTTTTAGCTCACGACGGAAGGTCCGAAGATCAGGCACTTGACGTAGGCCAGGGGGGAGTTCATTCCAGAGCGTCGATGCTCCCACAGAGAAGGCCCTACTCCTGGGGGCCGCCAGCCGACACTGTTTGGCGGATGGCACCCTGAGGAGACCCTCTCTGTGAGAGCGTACGGGTCGGTGGGAGGCATAGGGTAACAGCAGGCGGTCTCGTAAGTATCCGGGTCCTAAGCCATGGAGCGCTTTAAAGGTGGTAACCAAAATTTTGAAGCGCACCCGAAAGACTACAGGAAGCCAGTGCAGACTACGGACCAGTGGTGTTACGTGGGAGCCCCGAGCGGCTCCCATTACTACTCGCGCAGCTGCATTCTGGACTAACTGCAGCCTCCGGGTGCACCACATGGGCAGCCCCATGTAGAGAGCATTGCAATAATCCAGCCGAGACGTAACCAGAGCGTGAGTGACTGTGCATAAGGCATCCCGGTCAAGGAAGGGACGCAACTGGCGAACCAAGCGGACTTGGTAAAAGGCCCTCCTGGAGACGGCCGCCAGATGTTCATCAAAGGACAGCCGTCCATCCAGGAGGACGCCCAAGTTGCGAACCACTTCCTTTGGGGCCACTAACTCGCCCCCAACAGTGCCGGCATCCACAGCCACTCCGTCTTGGAGGGATTGAGCTTGAGTCTGTTTCTCCCCATCCAGACCCGTACAGCTTCCAGGCACCAGGACAGCACTTCGACAGCTTTGTTGGGGTGGTCCGGAGTGGAAAAGTACAGCTGAGTATCATCAGCATACAGATGATAACTCACCCTGAAACCACTGATGACCTCACCCAGCGGCTTCATATAGATGTTGAACAGGGTAGGCGAGAGAATCGACCCCTGAGGTATCCCACAAGTGAGGCACCTCGAGGACGACCTCTGCCCCCCTGTCAACACCGTCTGCGACCGGTCGGAGAGATAGGAGGAGAACCACCGATAAACGATGCCTCCCACTCCCAATCCCTCCAACCGGCGCAGCAAGATACCATGGTCGATGGTATCAAAAGCCGCTGAGAGATCTAATAGGACCAGGGCAGAGGAACAACCCCTGTCCTGGCCCTCCAGAGGTCATCCACCAACGCGACCAAAGCCGTCTCCGTGCTGTAACCGGGCCGGAAGCCGGACTGGAACGGGTCTAGATAGACAGCTTCCTCCAGGTGCCGGGGAAGCTGCCATGCAACCACACTCTCTACAACCTTCGCTAAAAAGCGAAGGTTGGAGACTGGACGGTAATTTCCCAAAATAGCTGGGTCCAGGGAAGGCTTCTTCAGGAGAGGTCTCATCACCACCTCTTTCAAGGCGGCAGGGAAAACCCCTTCAACCAAAGAAGCATTTATAATCCCCTGGAGCCAGCCTCGTGTCACTTCCTGAGCAGCCAGTACTAACCAGGAAGGACACGGGTCCAGTAAACATGTAGTTGCATGCAACCTCCCCAGTAACCTGTCCACATCCTCGAGAGCCACAGAATCAAACTCATCCCAAATAACCTCAACAAGACGTGTCTCTGCCATCTCGGCTGAATCATCGCAATCATGGTCCAAGCCATCACAAAGCTGAACAATTTTATCGTATAGATAACCGTTAAACTCCTCAGCTCGTCCCTGTAGGGGGTCAACCCGACCCTCCTGTTATTTTGCAGTAACCTTCCCCTGGATTGGGGAAGGAATGGAGATTTTACAGTATCCTTCCCCTGCCACGCCCACCAACCCATCCCATGCCCACCAAGCCACACCCACGGAACCAGTAGTAAAAAATTTTGAAACCCACCATTGCCCTGCCCCATGCAGCCACTGACTGATTTTGCTATCTTTTGTTCCTTCTTGTTACTATTACATTGTTGCATTGTTTTCTGTATTTTTTTTACTTCTGAACTTCCCAGAGTCACAGGGAGCTGAGCAATGTATTAGTTAATAGTAGTAGTAGTAGTAGTAGTAGTAGTAGTAGTAGTAGTAATCATAATCATAATCATAATCATAATAATACCACCACCTGGCAATGGCTAAGAGCAGGAAAGTTAAAGAAAGAGACCTAGGGATTAATTCTGGCTGCACAAGACTAAGCCTTAAGGACAAATATATACAAAGCCAAAATTGAGAAGACAGCAACAGAGAGTAAGTGCTTCCTATGCAAAGAAGCTGAAGAAACAGTCATAAGCTGCTGCATGAATATTGCACAAACTGACTACAAGCAGTGGCATGACATAGTAGCAACAATGGTGCATTGGAAGATCTGCAGGAAATATCTGATGGGACCATAAAATAGAAAAAGTCAAAGAAAATGAAGAAGTTAAATTACTCTGGGACTTCAGAATCCAGACAGGCAGCTACCACATAACACCTCGGACTTAACAGTTATCGATAAGAAAGACAAAAAAGTCTGGATAGTGGATGTGGCAGCGCCTGGAGACAGCAGAATAGAAGAGAAAGAACTGGAGAAGATAACAAAGTACAAAGACCTACGAAGAAGAAATAGAATGACTATGACAAAGGCAAGCAAGGGTAGTACCAATAGTAATAGCCACCTTGGGTGCAGTCCCAAAACAACTGAAGCACCACTTGAACACTGTAGGCATTGACAAATTTGCCATCAGTCAATTCCAGAAGGCGGCTTTACTTGGAACTGCTTCCATCCTACAACAATATCTGTAACACCATCAAACATCCAGATTTGCCTATCCTGGGTCCTTCATAAGGACTCGATAGGTAGATAAAAATGCCAAACGCAGTCCGAACATCTGTCTGACTGTGCAATGAATAATAATAATAATAATAATAATAATAATAATAATAATAATAATAATAATAATAATAATAATATCAGATAGTTTAAGAAAAAGAAATGGGCACTGGAAGAATAGCTGAAGAACAGTGAAGAAGATACATTGAAGCTAGTATAGCAGGAAGTTTACTAGAGACCAGACTGGCTTACAAGAAAGACCAAATAAAAAACAGAAAAGAGACATGGAAAGACAAATTGTTACATGGTGAGTACATTAAACAAAATAGTAGGCAAAGCAAATGATAACAAGCCCTGGCAATAGCTAAGAAAAGGAAAGTTGAAGAAAGAGACAGAGGGGCTAATTCTGGCTGTATAACGCCAGGCGTAAAGAACAAATGCATACAAAGGCAGAATTGAGAAAACAGCAACAGAAAGCAAGTGCCACTCCTCAAAGAAGCTGATGAAACACCCAATCACCTGGTTATCTGCTGGAAGCACAGACTGACTACAAACAATGGCATGACAAAGTGGCAATGATGGTGCATTGGAAATACCGTTTGTCTGCAAACAGGAATTAGCGAGATCATAAAGTAGAGAAAGTCATAGAAAATGAACTAAAGTGCTCTGTAACTTTAAAATTCAAA
Source organism: Ahaetulla prasina (assembly GCF_028640845.1). Classification (NCBI taxonomy): domain Eukaryota; kingdom Metazoa; phylum Chordata; class Lepidosauria; order Squamata; family Colubridae; genus Ahaetulla; species Ahaetulla prasina. Next base: position 159,376,037 of record NC_080541.1, read on the forward strand.
CAGGCACTTGGCACATAACACCACAAATTTAACAATTTTTGACAAGAATGACACATAGTAGATGTGGCAATACCTGGGGAGAGAAAAATAGAAGAGAAAGAACTAGAGAAGGCAACAGAATACAGAGACCTGCAAATAGAAATAGAGCAACTAAGGCAAAAGGAAACAAAGGTAGTCCCAATAGTCATAGACTTTTTGAGTGCAATTCTCAAACAACTGGAGCACCACTTGAATATCATCGGCATTGACAAAATCACAAATCAATCAATTGCAAAAGACAACTGTACTTGGAAGAGCTTACATCCTCCGACAATGCCTTTAACACCATCAAACATCCACATCTGTCTAACCCAGGTCTTTGGAAAGGGTTTGATAGGTTGATAAAAATGCCAAATTAGTCTAAACATCTGACTGACTGCAATAAACCAATAATAGAGAATCACTATCAGTCAATTACAAAAGTGAGCTTTCCTTGGAACATTTAACACCCTGTAACTACCATCAAACAACATCTGCCCATCCCAGATCCTTGGGAGCAATCAATAAATGAATAAAAATGCCAGGTCTAGTCTAAACATCTGATTGACAGGTGCAACCAATCATAGTAATTAACTTTTAAATGGTTACTCTATATTGTTATATAGTAGGCTGCTAAGAGAATTAAAATGCTGATTTCCTAATTGCTGAAATATTAAGATTGTTGAGGTATAATGCTATACAGTATGGATATAGCAGAATATGAGTGTGCCCATAAAATAGTTATGCCAATGTCTTTCAAGTTTCGAAAGCTGTGCTCTACAATTGTTATATGAATTTTGAGTGTAGTATAATAGCAACTATGCCAAATTTTGTAATATTCCTAGATATAGTTAAAGGTAAAGGTTCCCCTTGCATGTATGTGCTAGTCTTTGCCGACTTTAGGGGACGGTGTTCATCTCCGTTTCAAAACCGAAGAGCCAGCGCTGTCCAAAGACATCTCCGTGGTCATGTGGCCGGCATGACTCAACGCCAAAGGCGCACGGAACGCTGTTACCTTCCCACCAAAGGTGGTCCCTATTTTTTCTACTTGCATTTTTACATGCTTTCGAAACTGCTAGGTTGGCAGAAGCTGGGACAAGTAACGGGAGCTTTGTTAGGTTGACTCAATTAAATCAAAACTACTATCCTGCAGACCATGTACTTTTATATCTATTATCTATAAAATAATTGTATATAAAAGCATTTAAAAAATATAATGCTAGATCCAGTGGAATACTTTTGTTTGTGTTTCATATATATGAGTAAAACTGACCCTTCCTTTGCATTTTCCTTCTTGCTTGTTGCCAAGTATGGCAGTAACCAATTTGCTTTGTGATTTGTACTAGGCATTTTCTCAGAATAGAATAGTGTTTTTTGTGGAGAGGGTGTTTGTGGCTATGACAACTACTTTCAAAATTGTTACTAGATATTTCCTGTTATATGAAACTGCTAAAAGGCTTTTGCAGTCATCTAATGCAACTAAAGGTGTTTTTTTTTAATGGTAAAAGTAAACTGACATATGAAGCTACTTCTAAATAACTATGTAAGAGAGGAATAAATCTTTTATCTGAAAATTACTGGAGCAAATACGCAAAATTAGAGCTGTAATGTGTGGTAATATTATATATACTAGAATTTTGGTGGAGGAAATAGAGTAGAGAAGATTGACACATTGAGAACTACATGAAAGGAACAAGAATGTGATAAAAGTCACTGTGTATGAGTTGGGTGACTATATAAATTTATTTAACAAATATAATGGGAAAGGTCTTAAGGATTCCAGAATTTTACATGGTACTAATTGGATTTTTGTTCTCCCATTTATTTTGAGACATAATGGATTAGTTTTATGCTGTAACTAAATTACACAAGAGAATGTAGTATATATACCAAAAATAATTCAATAACGATTTAATCTGATACATTGGGTGAAGTGATGTAGGGCTTGATCTAATTTCAGGCAAGTTCAATCCTCTGTTAAAAGATACCTGAGTTCTGAATGTCTCTAACCAATTATGCACATGATTTGGTTAAGATCAATATTGATGATATATAGTTGGAAATGCAAGAAGAAATTATTCTCTAGATCTGATTAGTACATTTCAAAAATGGAGGTAAGATGGGCTCTCTTCAGTAGGAAAAAACATATATATACACATACACACACACACACACACACACACACACACATGCATACCAAAAAACTGCATACATCTATCTTTATCTAATGTATTCTCATGATACATTCGGCTGAGATTCAAATGGGTATTATATATATATATATATATTTGTTTTCTGAGGTTTTCGCGGGTGTTTGTAGGTCTTTGGTTATTCGGGTTTTCTCCCGCGTAAAATTGGAAGTGTCTTGGCGACGTTTCGATGAAGTCTCATTCGTCATCTTCAGGCTTCAGCTTCGTGCTGAAGATGAAAATTGATGAATTTTGATGAATTGATGAAGATGAAGATGAAAATTGCTCCCAGAAGCACGAAGCTGAAGCCTGAAGATGACGAATGAGACTTCGTCGAAACGTCGCCAAGACACTTCCAATTTTACGCGGGAGAAAACCCGAATAACCAAAGACCTATATACATACATATATGTGTGTGTGTGTGTGTGTGTGTGTGTATATATAAAATATGATAATACCCATTTGAATCTCAGCCGAATGTATCATGAGAATACATTAGATAAAGATAGATGTATGGTTACTGTATATATAAGGATAGAGATGATAGATAGATAGATAGATAGATAGATAGATAGATAGATAGATAGATAGATAGATAGATAGAAACATAGATTTGCTTCGTATTTATTTTATTTTGTTTGATATATTCAGGTTTTCAGAGCAGTTTATAAAAACATTCAAATTAAATAAAACAAGTAAAGTCATTAATTAAAAGATTTTAGTATAAAAATAAATATAATATTTATATTGACAAAATCACAAATCAATCAATTGCAAAAGACAACTGCCTCTGGATGGCATCCGTTCTAGTGGTCAGGAAGATAGATAAAACAGAACTGTAATAATCACTGCTTGAATTACAAATAAGTTTGTTAATGGTTTTGTTGCTATGTATCAATTGCATGTGTTTATCTTGGGGATATTTTGATATTGGGGGGAGTAAAGGAGAGAAACCCTCCACAAATAAATAAAATGTTCACAGAATATAGTTTTAACAAGCCAAAATTTCTTTAAAATCTCAGAGGATAAGGGCGGTATAAAAATCAAATTAATAATAATAATAATAATAATAATAATAATAATAATAATAATAATAATAATAATAATAATAATAATAATAATAATAATAATAATATATAATAATAATATATAATATATAATATAATATAATATAACAACAGAGTTGGAAGGGACCTTGGAGGCCTTCTAGTCCAACCCCCTGCCCAGGCAGGAAACCTTACACCATCTCAGTCAGATGGTTATCCAACATTTTCTTAAAAATTTCCAGTGTTGGAGCATTCACAACTTCTGGAAATTTTTAAATATAAAAATTTAATATAAATATATTAAACACTTTAATATAAAAGTGTTCAGGTAAGATATTGTTCATATATTATCTAAGCAGTGGAAAAAAGATAATTGCCTGCAACTAAAATGCCATCTAAATAAGTAAATTTTACTATGTAGAATATCCTTAGATTTTTAGACTACTAATCACAATGATAAAGACTTTATTAGGAATTCTGCTTCCATATTGTCTAATGATGGGAGCTAAGTAAGTTGGTGAAGGGCTTTTTTAATGTTACAATAAAGTTTTATTAATTCTGTTGAAACACTATTGTTTTAACTATTGCACCTTTTTCACTTTTTGCCAATATGGATTAATTTGTTTATTCATATCTTGTACAAACATCAGTTCCATATGCCATAGGGTAAGCACATTCTAACAAAGAGCCTTTTCTGACAATGTAAGAAGATAAATTATAGCAAGCAATCACAGTAGCAAGTCCTTTCTATCATGGAAGCAACCTGTCCTTCCAGTGGAAAAGATGGTTCAATAATAACTCAGCATAAATATATTAAAATGAGCAGATTGTTTTTAATGTACATTCAGACGCATTCTCCATGGCCAGTTCCACTGCATAGCAGAGTGGTCGGTTGTCATGAAAGAGCAGCATATTACTAATTATTCCATGGTTATTGGATTTTAGTAGTGGTAAATGATATTTTGTTGTATTATCTACTGGCTTCCTTTGTCTTGAATGGGCAGATGCTATTTGCTGCTATGCCTTGGTATTAAAACCTCCTGAGCTTGCCTTGGTTATGCAAATATATGGTTTTTCATGGATATTATCATGGGCTAAACTTCAGCAAATGCAAAAGATAAGAGTATGCTTATGGGAATCTTTTTCAATTCCATTTTATCAAGATAACAATTTTGAATAATTCCAGCAATTGAATTCCAGGGACTGGTATAAATGACAGACATTGACATTTCATCAAGATATTAAAAACAAAAATACCACAGCTGTGTTGAAGAAAATACTTTCATTTACTCCATAAATATTCACATCCGTACATAAGTGAAAAGTGAAGCTCAACCTCTGCAAGACCAAATCAGTTTTATAATACCATTTAGGAATGCTGAATAAATGCATGAATGGCTATATGTAGACCCTTCCTCAAGCTTCAGGATCTGAAGGTCATGCCATTTTTCATTATGAACCAGTTTTCCTCTTCTGAGATGGGTCATGGTGCCATTATTAGAATTTGCATACTCCAAATTTCTTATATTTAAGAAAATAAGCATACAAGTAATAAGCTAAGGATTGTGTAATCATGGCAATGTTTTCTAAAAATGCTGACTTTTTTCAGATCAGTCTGTCAAATAAGATTTAACACCTATGCCCATTGCTGCTCAACTATCTTTTCTCCAGCCTTGCATAGTTGTCATCATTATTCAAATTTTATATATCTATGAGAACCATTTGAATGTATATGCTTATTATGGTAATAACTTAAGTGTGAAAGTGCTTAAGGGTATTTTAGAAAATCTCTGTAAAGTTTTCTGTGCTCCCTTATAAAGAAAATCACACTATTTCCACTTAAGTCCTAGCAGCCTGGATCTTAAGATCAAGGGATTTTTCTGAAGACAAGAGTCAGTCTATTGTGAAAATTAGCCCTTCTCCTTGTCAAAAGACTTTGCCTGCTCTGTTGCTAGGATGCTAGTCATCCCAGAAAAAAAAACAGCTGAATATAATACTAGGAACACAGGCATTTCCCTTATTCTAAGTTACATTATTGAGCCCTATATTCACTAACTGTCTGTATTTTTTTCTTAACTTTAACTAGAAATGTACTGTAGTTGAATCTGGACTTTAGTTGTGGGCTTTGCAATTGACTTAGAACTAGTTCTTTACTATTTATTTCTCTAGTTTCTGCTAGTGACCTAAGCAGTATGTAAGCTCTTGTAGAGAACAATCACTTATTTGGATTATCTGAAATGTATTATTTGATAAGGTTAAAAGGAATTTCTCATATTATTCCTTGTTAAATATTCTTTATAGTTTGTCCTGTTTACTGTAGACTTCTTAATTTGCTTTGAGCAGTAGCTGGATTTATCCTAGATTAAAAATCGCTTTAACAGTCTAGATCAGGGGTCTCCAACCTTGGCAACTTTAAGACTTGTGGAATTCAACCCCCAGAATACCTCAGCCAGCAAAGCTAGCTGAGGAATTCTGGGAGTTGAAGTCCACAAGTCTTAAAGTTGTCAAGGTTGGAGACCCCTGGTCTAGATCAGGGTTGTCAAACTCGTGGCCCACAGGTTGGATTTTTCACACTCTGGCCACGCCCACCCTCAGTTTAGTGAAGGGAAAACAAGTTGTGATATGTCACATGATGACAGCATGTCGTTGCGAATTTGACACCCCCTGATCTAGATTTTTTTTTTAATTTACATTTATATCCCACCCTTCTCCGAAGACTCAGGGCGGCTTGTATTGTGTATAAACTAGTGTATAAAAAACTAGTACTGTATTGGTAAACCTTTGAAGTTCTGTATATTACTATTCTGTATATTAGTAATTATTACCACATATAGGTATTGGAGGCCTTGATAACTAGGAATAGTTTGAATTTCAGGGCTACATTATCCTGATCAGTTTTATTCTTGCCAAATCAGGAATAGATTTTTCATAGTAAGATTGTTTTTAGCTATTAATTGCAGTTAAACATTTCAGACATAAATAATTATTGTGTCTTTATAATGGCACAATAGATTTGTGCTAATAGTTTTGACAACTAGTATAAGATTATTGCAAAAAGAGCATTTGGATATATATATATATATAAGTATGTGTGTGTGTGTGTGTGTGTATGTATTTGTTTTCGTAGATTTTCACGGGTATAGATATGTAGGTCTTGGCGTATTCGGGTCTTTTCCTGTGTAAGGTTGAGAGTATCTTTTTTTTTTATTTGAATTTATATCCCGCCCTTCTCCGAAGACTCAGGGCGGCTTACATTGTGTTAAGCAATAGTCTCATCCATTTGTATATTATATACAAAGTCAACTTTTATTGCTCCCAACAATCTGGGTCCTCATTTTACCTACCTTATAAAGGATGGAAGGCTGAGTCAACCTTGGGCCTGGTGGGACTTGAACTTGCAGTAATTGCAAGCAGCTGTGTTAATAACAGACTGCATTAGTCTGTTGAGCCACCAGATGCCCAACAGAGTATCTTGGCAACGTTTCGACGATGTTTCACTCGTCATCTTCAGGCTGGTGCTTACGGCTTCGTGCTTGTGCGAGCAAAGCATGAAGCACATAAGCACCAGCCTGAAGATGACGTGTGAGACCTCGTCAAAACATTGCCAAGATACTCTCAACTTTACACGGGAAAAGACCCGAATATGCCAAGACCTACATACCTATACCCGTGAAAACCTACGAAAACAAATATCTATCTATCTATCTATCTATCTATCTATCTATCTATCTATCTATCTATCTATCTATCTTCTAACAAATGTAACATCAGATACCCTTTTCTGATTCTGATTTTTTTTTTTTAATTTGGTCAATTTCAGACTTAATTTTAAAGAGTTATTTTAGAAGTTTTTCTATTGAGGAGCAAATCTAAGTAAGCAAGCAATTTTTTTTCCAATTTATCCTACAAAAACTTTCATGAAGTTAGAAAATGGAATTAGAAAAAGTAGATACAATTAAATTTAATTTTTTCTTTTCATCATGGTATTCTGATCAGGCTTCTCTGTAGTCCAATATTTGTTTGTTTGTTTGTTTGTTTGTTGGTATTTATTTATTTGTTTGTTTATTTATGCATTTATTTATTTCCCAGATAAGGAGACATTGCTTGATAACAGGAAGTGAAAAAATCATCCTATTTATAGAAATGACAGCTTAGGCAATAGGTTTTATTCATACTTTTGACATTTTTACTTTTTAATGCTATGATCTGCCCCACACAGTCCAATCCAGAAACTGTGCCTGATTTTTAGCATTTTTTGCATCTGAGAAACCAGCCAAAGGAGAAGGCATATGCACAAGTTTGTATACACTCATCCCAAGGCTGAACTGGCATTCCTTTAATTTAATAGGATTAAGTCACAAAAGACATGGGATATCTGCTTTCTATTATTGAATTAGAAAATGTATGCTGATAATTACAAACTACCAACCACTGTGGCAACATCTTTCTGGTATTTATCAAAGTTGTACTGTGTAGTCTCAACTCTCATAGCTCCTGTTCTATCTGATTTTGTTCATGGAAACCACTTCTAACACTCCCGACTTCAACTTTGTTATTTTGTTCAGTGGGCCTGTTCTTTTCTCTACTATGTTGGCTCTCATTAAATATTAAAGCACTTTGGTTTGCATTTTAACATATGTATTTGCTCTACCTGATGATGGGGTATTTGTAGAATAATGTAGAATAATGAAACAACGCTATTGTTAGATACTCAGCTAAACATGGCTTTCATCTGTATACTAACAGTATTATACTGTATATTATTTGTATGCAGAGGTTAGAAACCTTTCTTACTCAGTTGGAAATGTTTTGCTGAGCGATTGAAGATTATTTGATTTTAAAAAGTTTGCATCTCACTATGTAGCAAGAAGTAGTCTTCATATATAAATAAAAATCCTAAAAGATGACTTTCAATGTTCTCTGATTGTTTAAGAAAAACAGCACAAATCAATTTTTTTTAGAAGAAGATGCTGATGTCAAGCCCTGGGGAAATCAGGAGATTCAGGCAGTCGAAATGAGTATAAAGATTTTGCATAAAGATATTGCAAACTTAAGTTCTCTACAAGAATCTGACCAACTAATGGTCAAGGGATAAGAGCGGGAGTTAAGAAAGGCATTTAATATGGGTTGGACTTAGTTCTTTTGCGGTCATGCAGGACTCATGACTTATGATGTGTTTGACCTCTCTTTTGGGCTCAGCCTGGTCATCTCCTACAACTGAATGATACGACTTTAAATATTTCAGTTTTATTTTGTGAGCAGAGGGTGTGGAAACAGCAGTCCAGGAGCAGTGGTATTTCTAGCCCTGCATGGAAAGAAAAGCTGCCAACCTTCTTTGTTATATCAGAAATGTATATGCTGCTGGTACTCCTGTGATTCATAATAGTTTACCTCAGCCTCAATGCAGAAGAATCCAAGTTTGAAGGTTGAATCTAGAGAAGGAGAAACTTTTTTACAGAACGTTCCTTCTTTTTCTTAGAAATTAAGCAGGCACAGTCCACAGTCTGGAACATGAGTGAGATCATTCCACTGTTGGAAGAAATACCCATCTGGGTTCAGTTCCAAGTGGGGAAAAAGACACTGAAAACATGGATTGGAAAGATGGTTTAATGGTGGACAGGTTCATATGGTTTGAGTTCCTGAACAGAAAAGGGCTGAGATGCTGAGCGCGCCTTGGTTTTATGCTTTGAGCTTTGAACTTCCTGGGGCACAGGAAGAGTATCCTGATTGGTTGTCAGACTCCCACGTGGTGGGTGTCTTAGCTAGCCTTGCTGGCTGATGTAATCTTCCCAGGTGCTATGTGGTAAGTTTCTGTTGCTAGATGGGTCCTATTGTGTTGCAGATGATGGTCCATTGACAAAGCTGGGGAGAATGAGTTTCTGCTTCTGGCCCATTGACAAAGGTGGGGGGAGGCAGGAAGCTGCAGGGAGCTGCTTTGTCCTTCAAACATGTTTCTCCATTTCTCATCCAGGGAAATATAATATTCTGTCCTTTTTTATATTTTCTAAAACATTTCATTCTTCTAGGAGAGGGCTGGGTGCTAACTTCCTACACCACCAACTAAACTAAAAGCCAATCCTCCTTCTCCCTTCCCCCTGATTAAAAAACACGTAAATCACATCTAATTTCCGATTTAGTAGGCTTTATTTAGGTCTTCCAAGGAATGAAGTAGCAAATTTTAAGGTGGCTAAGTTTAAAATGCAAAAAACTGAAACATTACTAAGAACTAATTGATGACACTTATAGGACAATTCTATGGATGAAGCATCTTCTAAGAGAATCAGTCTTACTGTTTGGCATAAGATTCGGTCATAGGAAAGTCAATTGTGCTGTGAGTTTTGTAAATTTTATTATGGGAGTGCTTGTATATGTCTAAACAAACTTTAGATTAGAGAAGTCCCCTAGTAAATAAGAAGAGAGCCTGGATTCATCACAAAACATGATTTCACCATATTTCTCCATAAAAGGGGTAATTTCTTTAATATTTTCTGAAGTTTCTCTTTTGTTCCCAAAATGTTTGTTTTGCCTTTCATTGCAAAACTTAGTGTCAAGATATTGGGGGAAAAGTGACAACTATAAAAAAAAAATAGTGGACTTACATCTGGAGAAAAATTTACCAAATGTACTTTGCAGAAGTCAAAAGAAAAAGAATTTTTTTTACAGAAAATGTGTCTTCTAAGACAGGGGTCTTCAACCGTGGCAACTTTAAGACTTGTGGACTTCAACTCCCAAGTTCCCTTTGCAAAGTTGGCTGAGGAATTCTGGAGTTGAAGTCCATAAGTCTTAAAGTTGCCAAGGTTGGAGACCCCTGTTCTAAGACACTTCAGCTCAGTGGTTTTTTTTCTGAAGTTGAATATCAGTTAGTAAGTAATCAGTGTAATGTATCACATGGGTACTATTATCCATAAGAACTTTAATTGCCTTTGTGCGCTTGTCTGCTGCTTGTGTGGTCCGGTTCCCAATGGGTCATGGACCAATAGCAGTCCATGGTCCAGGACTTGGGCCCTCTGATCTAGATAAATGTTCTTCTATGCTTCATTTTTTTCAATACAATATATACTTTATTATTTATTGTTGAGATAATTTCTTTCTCCATTAGAAGAGACAAACTACTATTTCAAATAGATGTACTGCTTTGTTCTCTTGGTTTACTTTTCATGAAACTGATTGATTGCGTTTATGCCTTATGATAATTTCCCATGTTATAAGAGAATGTTCATCAATGAAAAGTGAATTCTTTGATGCTTGTTTGCAGCATGTATAGATATTAAGTACTCATTCCATATGTGCCTGAAATCTTTGACAAAATAAATGTTTATAATTAGAGTAATTGTGCAGGAGCCTTTGACCCTTTTCCCATAAATTCATATCAAGGCCATAGTCATTCTTCAGATATGGTATTAACTGCGATGTAATTAATAAATAAATAGACAATAAAAGTGCAGTAGAATAAATCATTCTTTTTTCAGAAGATAGTCTTTTTCCTTTTGGGATCTAGTCCCTAACCATGGTGGTGTGTGTGTGTGTGTGTATACACACAGTGCATTCAGAAAGTATTTAAATCTCCTTCACTTTTGTCAATTTTGTTATGGTGCAGCCTGATTCTATAGTTGTTGAAATTTGTTTTTTTCTCATTAATCTACACTCAGTACCCCAAAACGACAAAGTGAAAACAGAATTTTAGAAATGTCTGTAAATTTATTAAAAAGAAAAAAGTGAAATATCAGTTGGCATAAGTATTCAGACCCTTCACTCAATACTTTTGGCAGCAATTACAGCCTTGAGTGTTTTGGGGTATGACGTGACAAGCTTTGCACACAATTTTCTGCCATTCTTCCTTGCAAATCCTCTCAAGCTCAGTCAGGTTGGATGGCGACCATCAGTGGACTACCATTTTCAGGTCCCTCCAGAGATGTTCAATAAGGTTCAAGTCAGAGGGTAAATGCTCCCGGTTTGGACCGGGTCATCTGATCTGGTAGCGATGGCAGTGGGTGGTTTGGAGAACTGGTAGCAAAAATCCCTGGGCCCCCTGCCCATGCACACCCAATGCCTGGTCACCTGCTTCCCCGCTTCCCGCTTCTTTAAAAAAAAGGCTTTTAAAAGGTTAAAAAAAAGGCTTTGATGATCACAGCTGAGCCACGCGATCATCAGAGCCTTGTTTTTACCTTTTAAAAGCATTTTTACAACTTATTCAGCTAAATAAGTTGTAAAAAAAATGCTTTTAAAAGAAAAAAAAGGCTCTGATGATTGCGTGGCTCAGCTGTGATCGCGTGGCCCAGCTGAGATGACTGATTGTCAGAGCCTTTTTTTTTCTTTTAAAAGCATTTTTAGTTGTAAAAAAAATGCTTTTAAAAGTGAAAAAAAATCATATGCCACAGCTGATCACCATCCTCCCCCCCGCGCTGTTCTACTTACCCCATGCCTCCTTTGGCGTGCACTGCAGGCACGCACACACCCCTTGCATTTGGTGTGTGGTGCGCCCTGCACATGCATGCACACAGCGTGCATGCGCAGCCAGAAAACCGGTACTAAACCGTTCAGATTTCACCACTGGTTCAAGTCAAGGCTCTGGCTGGGCCACCACCAGAGTTGTCCCTAAGCGACTCCTGTGTTGTCTTGACTATGTGCTTAGGATCATTGTCATGTTGGAAAGTGAACCTTTGGCGCAGTCTGAGGTCCTGAACAGTGCGGGACAGGTTTCATTGAGGATATCTCTGTACTTTGCTCCATTCAGCTTTCCCTCAACTCTGACCAGTCTCCCAGTTCCTTCTGCTGAAAAACACCCCACCATCTTGCTTCACTGTTGGGATTATATTGGGCAGGTGATAAGCAGTCCCTGGTTTCCTGCAGGTACAACATTAAAATTGAGACCAAACAGTTCAGTCTTGGTCAGACCCAAGAATCAGACCCAAGAATCTCAGTCTGAGGGTCCTTCTGGTGCTTTTTTGCAATGGATATGTGTTTAATCATATGTATGTGTATGTGTGTGTGTGTGTGTATGTCTATATGATTAAAACTGTTTTATACTTTGTGGTGTATGTGTGTATGTGTGTTTGTGTCAGTGAGGTACAGACATTTGTAATTCATTTACAATATATCATTGTAAATCACAGCGGCTTACACTGTGTTAAGCAATAGTCTTCATCCATTTGTATATTATATACAAAGTCAACTTTATTGCCCCCAACAATCTGGGTCCTCATTTTACCTACCTTATAAAGGATGGAAGACTGAGTCAACCTTGGGCCTGGTGGGACTTGAACTTGCAGTAATTGCAAGCAGCTGTGTTAATAACAGACAGACTTAGTCTGCTGAGCCACCAGAATTCTCTCTACATTGCAACTATTTTCAACTGTAAATTTTCAATAATTCATTTTTATGATGATGATGATTATCACTGCTTAGTTTGAAGTGTAAAATGGTAAAACATAGGGACTCCTTTCTTATTTAGTGCCTAAATGTCAGGTTGGACATTTGAGGACAGGACGGAGTAATATAAATATATATTTATTCCCAATGACTTCTGACCCTTCCTATTTGGAAAAAAAAGCAGTAAGAGGTAATAAATATTCTCCCTTTGTTAGTAGGAAATATATATTCTGTCTGTTCACTAATAAACAGTGATAAAGGCAATAATCAATAAAGTAATAAAATAATTGGATTAAAATAAAATACAATTATTAGTGTATAATTGTATAATCAAAATAAACAAAAAAGCTATTAAAGCAACAAAAACATTCATCACCCCTATTTCTAAAGCCCCAATCTAAAACAAAGAACTACTTAAAGAATGTTTAAATTGGAAAGATATCAGAATGAAAATACATTGATCCCTCATGGCAAGAGTTCCAAAGTTTGAGATCTGTCACAGAAAACATGTTTTTTTATATTCCACTTTTATATACTTCCAATAGTGTTGGGACCAAATGGAACATCTCTGCTAAAGATTATACTTTATTGAATTTTAAATATACTATAAATCCATTTTAGGGGTCTTGATTGTTAGATAAGAAATTCAGATATAAGATGTGTATTGTTTTTTTAAATGTAAGAAGCACAAGCTCTTGGGTCTGGAGAATTCACTTTCTTTTCCTTTTTTTCCTAACCATGTTGAGACATACATGGTACATGCACACTATTTATTTACTGACTTTTTAACATGCATAATAATTACATGTTTGCTAATAAACTGTAGATTGGTTTTAGATAGTTAGACAACTCTCCCAGATTCTTAATGTATTGGAATAATTCATTAGTGAACAATTTTCACCCAAGACAGTCACAGGTAAATCCCATAGTGAAACTGCTAATTAAAGCAGCAATATGTAGGAAGCCTGCTAATGAAATGCTAGACAAGTTGCTGAGCAATCTAATGCAATCTTTAATTTTAAGTGCCATTATTTATCTTCACAAAGCTGTCAGTAAATTCTGAAAACTTTGCAGTAAAGATATCTACGAGGATTAAATTTACTATATAGTATAAGTAATTGTGTTACTGCTATTGAAAAGTCTATTTATCTGACACTAAAAATACAAGATTAACAAAATCTGATGGTTTACATTGGATCGTATGCAGAACATAGAGTGTAATGGCATCATGCAATGGCAATTTTATAATGCCCCCACAATGTGCATACAAATATGGTTTTAATACAGCTTATTTATTAATTAGAAGTACCCACCATCATAATACTGCCACAAACCTCTGTTCCTGCCAAAGTCACTCAAATAATGTTAGCTCCATCAACATAATTACATAGGAATATGCAGGAGAAGAGTGACTCACGAGAAAGTCATGGGATGTCACAAAGTCATGTGAAACTTTTTCATTGTAGATACCCACATATATGCTTGAAGACATGTATCATTTTAACAACCTGAAAGGCAGCCCAAAATGTTATTTTGAGAGAGAGAGAGAGAAAAAAAACAGCATTAGTAGAAATGGTCAAAAACTAAAACACCATGAAGAAGCAGGGGGAAAAAATTACATGCAATTTATATATGGCTGACAGATTCATATTCATATTTACACTAGTTCTATATCCCTGGCCACAACTCATTCTATGCAAAGGATCCTATTAAAGAGCAGTCTGACAATTGCTATCCTGGTATTATGCTGTAGAATTATGATAGCTTCTGCTTTGAATTCCTTCCTTTGCCTAGATGGAGGAGCATTGTAGAGGAAAATAATTCCTAAAGTGAGTCTAATTGTATTAATAATCATTTGTAATTATAACAAGTCAGTGACAAAATTCTAATTTAAAGCTGATGGATCTGGTCTGTTTTATATCATCTTTGCAGATCACTTTGCAAAAGAGGAAGCCAATATAGCAATAGCAATAGCACTTACTTATATACTGCTCCATAGTACTTTATAGCATCACCGGAGCAGTTTATATTAGCATATCTCTCCCAACAATATGGTAATTTTACTATCAGAAGGATGGAAGGTTGAGCCTTGAGCCAGTCAGGATCAAACTCCTAGCAGTGGGCAGAATTAGCTTGCACTTTTACATTCTAACCACTGTGTCATCATGCAGTGTCCTATGTTTTAGGAGCAGGAAAAGCTAAATGATCACAATGCTCAAGTTCATTATTAAAGGTTATAAACTCATGCACGTTTTTACAACAGAAAAGTGCATTTTAATGTTTTTAGAATATTACAAATAGTTTTAAACCTTTTGTATCTGCCACCATATTGGAGGTACCCAAATGCAATTAACTGGAATTTTACTGGGCCATATTTATTGTAGGCTTGTTTGTGACACCTTCCAAATATTTATTTCTAAAGCCTTTCTTATTTAAAAACTATTGGCAAGGATACAGTATCATTAAGAGAAAATGTGACTACCGCAATGCAGACAGAACATGATACAACGTCATATTTTTGGTATGAAATGTGGATGATTTTTTTTAATTAAATGATATTCCATGGAAATAAAATTTGCCATTTTCTCTAACTTTTCTATATTCAATTGTGTCAGCTATAAAAATTTGTCTGAAGAATTCAGGGTCGCTAAATAATTTTGGATGGGATACAAAGAAATTATTTAATGTTGCTTACAAGAAGGATGATGATTTGTATGCTTTGGCTTTTTCTGTTAAAGAACCTGCTTCTCAGGACAATCACAGAATGGTTTTAGTTTTTGACAAAGCCACCAACTCCTGAGTTCTTGAACTCAGCCTGGATGTTTATTATAAGGCAGCCATCAATAGCTAGATTTCTTTTCCATGACATTATTCAACCACTTATCTATTTGTTTATTGCACTCTCTGTCAAGCAACCAGAATTCAAACAGGATCCTTTCTTAACATCCAAAAGCCATTGCATGAGGGATGATAGAAGTTTTGGCTAGGATTTATTATGTCAACGTTCTTTTTGTGGCATGCCATATTTAATTGATTCAAAGGATCACTTTGCAAGCACGAGAACTATGGAGAGACAGTAATGAACAGCAAATTAGCTGTAAATTAGCAATAAAAATACATAATTACCCAAGGATGATTCAAGTATGGTATGTCTATTAACTATTTCTATTTAAGTATGTGTTAGTCAATTGCTCAAAACTTACCCAGGCACTACCTAAATTTTCTTATTGTCAGTTCTAACCTAAATACTTGGGTAGTCAATTTGATTCTGATGATGGAAATATCCCAGGTCAATCAACTAACAGATTGGAGACAAAAATAACAAGGTGCACCTTTATTTACTAAGAAAGAATAATGATTATCAAGGCATCTCTTGATGAAGGTAAAGGGGCATTTGGATAAGGCAGGAACAGAATATGCATAATATTCTGTTTTGTATGCATAATATTGAATATTCATATAATTAATTGTGTATAAGCAAGCAAGGTTATATGAAGTCATGCACAGATTGCTCTTCTAGAAAATTCATAGCACCTGTATTCTGTGCAGACATTA
Organism: Ahaetulla prasina; assembly: GCF_028640845.1. Lineage (NCBI taxonomy): Eukaryota > Metazoa > Chordata > Lepidosauria > Squamata > Colubridae > Ahaetulla > Ahaetulla prasina. Next base: position 159,392,214 of record NC_080541.1, read on the forward strand.
TCTCATTGTCTGTAGATAAAGACCAGTTCTGACCATCTTAGGGATAAGTGGCCATGCCAAATCATTAGGTTAATATAATTTACTTCAGGAAATTTTGTCAAGGCTGTTCAGTTCCTGCTACTGCCTGCATTACTCTCGGTGCATAATCTACTTGCTTCATACTATTGCCTTTATTAACTAAACTCTCTTCATTGTCTATTTAGTCTCTGCTAGCAGGGGCATCCAGAGGAAAAGCATGGAAAGGGGAAAGGGCAAGAGAGATCATACACATCTTAATGTCATTGTGTAGATCAGTGGTTGGTTGTCCCCGATTTGTACCGGTTCTTGTGAACCGGTAGTAAAACTGGTAGATGCTCCGCCCACCGACCCCGACATCATCAGGAAGCTTCTGCGCATGTGCAGAAGCTATTGCACATGCGCAGAAGCAACTGCGTGTGTGCAGAAGTAAGTGCGTGTGAGCGAGCAAAGCGCGCGCGTGCGTGATCCCACTGCGAACTGGTAGTAAAGCTAAGTAGAACCCACCCCTGGTGTAGATGATATAAACTATATCCTTATGTAATCCATACTTTACATGACTGACAAAATCCTGAATTTGTGATATTTGAGCAGTGATGTCATGATGCATGTTAACAGTAACAGAGTTGGAGGGACCTTAGAGGTCATCTAGTCCAACCCCCTGCTCACGCAGGAGACCTATACTAGGGATTCGAACTGCCGAACTTCCAAGCTTTCTGATCAACAAGCTCAGTTTCTTAGCCACTGAGCCACCTTTTGTATCATCAGGGTTTCTACTGGATGCCTATGTCTGCCAGCAGTAACTGATTGGAAAGGATTTTCCGAGTTGTTCTGCAAATCATTTGAAGACATCACATTTTTCACTTTATGTACTTCAGCTTGGCCTTCTTGTTTTTGTTCTCCAGAATTGTATTTACAGCTTTTTCTGCAGGACCTATAATCATGATCTGTCTACCTCTTAGGTTGCTGCCCATATTTGCAGATTGTACTTAGAGGTATTCTTTTTGTAGTTTTCTGTTTCCCTGACCTGTTTTTTCAAGTTTGTATTCCGTTCCATCCTGTTTTCCAAGGCCCCTTGTACTAAGCACTCCAGAAAATGCCACATTGTTTTATTGAGACTTCTCCCAATCTTTGTGTGTATTTAGATGCGTGGGTGGATGGGGGAGCAGTTGGAAAAGGTAGCCTTCTCCCAGAAGATTTGACTGCCTGCTCCTGTTTTTATGTGTTTCACTGAGACCCTGTCAAGCCTGTTAACCCTGTTTCAAAAGGATACAGAGTGGGAAATATTGCATACTGCTGATAAAATAATGAAAAAGGGAGATATAGGCTACGCCAACCAGGAAACTTTGAGAGACGAGGCAAGGAAAAGCGCCAGCAGCACAAAACCAGAATGCAGCCAGCAGATCAAACAAATGGAGGCATTTTAGTATGAGGGAGGTAGCCTTTCCCCTGTCACAGGGGAAAGAATGAGACTGAAAGAACAGTTCTTAGATGCAACGTAGTGAGGCAAGTCATCAAGGAGCCTTAACAGTCTGAGTTACTCATGTCCTGGTATAGCCTCCCTGCTCATTGTAGGCTGCCAAGGAATACCGGGTGAGAGAATGAGCACACAAGGGAGCTTCTGTGAAAAGGTGCCATAGAAAGAGACGCTAATTAGAGACTTGGAGAAACAAAGAACCGGTATGATACATTGGGTGCAGAAAATTTGTTCTAAGCTGTAAGTGGGCAGTAAAGCTTCCTGTTGTGAGGTAGAATGAAATCTGTTGCCAAAAGTTTCTTCTTCTTCTTTTGCTTTATTTATTTAGTTTACTATACTTTAAAAAAAATCATTGTTTTGGACATGAACACTTCACTGAGGACATGTCCCCAGTGACATGTTCCTGGATGAGAGGCAGGATTCTTGCACTTACCCAGCAGTTAAGGGATGTAAGGATTTATTTATTTTTTATTTATTTATTTTGTCACACAGTATATATAACCATAAGCATGAAATAACTATACAATATATAAGCATATATATAAGCATAAATATCTAATAACTATATTAATTGGATATAATGAAAGGAAACAATAGGACAGGAATGATAGGCACGCTTGTGCTCTTATGCACGTCCCTTACAGACCTCTTAGGAATGGGGTGAAGTCAATAGTAGACAGTTTTTGGTTGAAGCTTTGGGAATTTTGGGAAGAGACCACAGAGTCAGGTAGTGTATTCCAAGTATTAACAACTCTGTTACTGAAGTCCTATTTTCTGCAATCAAGATTGGAGTGGTTAACATTAAGTTTAAATCTAGTGTGTGCTCGTGTATTGTTGCAATTGAAGCTGAAGTAGTCTTCAACAGGAAGGACATTGTAATAGATGATTCTATGAGTTAAACTCAGGTCATGTAGAAGGTGGCGGAGTTCTAAATTTTCTAAACCCAGGATTTCAAGTCTGGTGGCATAAAGTATTTTGTTGTATTCAGAGGAGTGGAGAACTCTTCTTGTTAAATATTTCTGGACACGTTCAATTGTGAAATGTGGTATGGGTTCCAGACAGTCAAGCTGTATTCAAGAATTGGTATAGCAAATGTTTTATATGCTCTGGTTAGTAGTGTAGGATACTCTCTTGTATCTACATTCTTCTTCGCTTGGCCTTTTTCAGACAAATGTTTAAAAGATTAAAGAATGATAAAGAGAATTGTGACAAAGGAGAGAGGGAGAACCCCCCATAACAGATACCATGGTTGTTTGTACCAAAGCAAACAAATCACTTTCTCACTCTTCCCACAGTCATTGAGTAAAACTTAATGTATTTTTTTTATTACCCAACCTCAGCTATTTAAATTGGAGCCTTTGAGCAACTCTCCTTAAAAGATCAGATACAGGAAAGGAACTTTGTAAGGAAAGAAAACATTAAGCAATTTGAAGTCGGGTTCTTCAATTAGATAGGCCTGATTTTGGATTAAATGATTCAATTAAGAAAGTAGAAATTTCTTAAGAAATGGATAATGTTAATAATTTATTTATTTTATTTATTTATTGTTCACATTTTTATACCGCCCTTCTCCGAAGAGTCATAATTTCATTTTTATTTCAATTCAAATGTCTATGTCTTTTTTTATTTCTTAATGGTAACGTGTAACACTGTATGGGAATGATCTTGAGAGAAAGGTTGAAGAATAGATTAGACAATGATCAAAGAAATGATAATAGGGTCTGCAGAAGAAATGAGAGAGTAGCAAATGTCTCAGAAGGGACCCTCCCTACTTTCTAGGACTGTAAAGTTATTGAGGGCGGGGAGGCAGAGATATACTTTCAGACTTAAAGCTTTTGTTAAAGTAACCTTAAAATAATACAGTAGTACATCTAGGCTTGCTTCTTGTCTGGAATATTTTGCAAGGTTGCTATAATATCCTATCTTGGTCATCATTTTTGGAAATGATACAGTCCTGAGAAGTAAGTAACACAAGATTGTTATTTACTTCTCAAGACTGTATCATTTCCAAAAACACTTGTTTTTACTTTCCCATATATTAAAGCTTCCATACTACATTTTGCTTTCTCATTTGGATCATCCTAGTATTTTAGCCCTTTTTTTCCAAAATTTGTCTTTCTCTAGAAAGGTGTGTTTTTACTTTCTCTCTCAAGACAAGACAGCAAATATAAACAACTGTAAAACCCAATCACAATAAAACTGGTGTGTCAAAACGTGATGTATTTTACAAAACCAATCCATGTTAAGACAATAAAATCACATTGATTGGACAACAGCAACTGTATCACTTTTTCTCTCTCCAAATCTTTGCAGCATTATTATAAAATTGGGCTACTAATATTACGCTCGAAAAATAAAGGTTGTGAATGTAACTGGAATAAATGGGGATCAGATTCAGGCTACCGGTATCATATGAATTTATTTATCGTCACGCTGCAGCCAGATATCTTCAAAAGGACGTGTTGTCTGAAACTTAATTACTAAATGAAAAACTTGCAAGGTATATGTGTGTTGAGGTAAAAAAAAATTACCCAAAGAACTTACTAATACAACTAGAGAGGATCAAAACAATTGTTTACTGAATATGGTGAGTCATTGGACCTTAAGCCTGGGGAAATTAGTATGACTAATATGCATGTATGCATATTAGTATGATTCATATGAGTTTATATAAGTTGCATAATACAGTCTACATGTATTGAGCAAAGAACAATCATTAAGCAATGGCATAGGTCAAATGAAATGAGATAATAAGTTTTCACTGAGCCCCTGAATCTTGTGTGCAAAGACATATAACAAAAAGGGTGCTTTAATATGCATTGTTGTACCTCATTAGGAAGTATAAGAATATATATATATATCATTTCATCAGATTTTTAGGAACCTGGTCCAGGAGTCTACCAAATGAACTTTACTCACAGAGCAATGAAGAGGTTCAGACCTCTTTCTCATTCCCAGTTATATGATTACAAGAGTAGTTAGGCCTTACCACTTAACTAAACTGTTAATTGCTCCTTAACTATTGCTCTTCAATCAATGCTAAATCTAAATAGCCTATGTACTATGTACTAAGTAGCCTATGTACTCATTATTATTTAAACAAAGTATGGTCCCTGGTTGAGCATTTTTTGTCATAGATCAGGGGTGTCAAACTCAAGGCCCGGGGGCTGCATCCGGCCCATAGGGTGCTTAGATCTGGCCCATGGGGCTGCCCTGGAAACAGTGAGTGCTTGGGCCACCACAGGCACTCCCAACATGAGTATTATGAAGGATGACCAGGGCAAAAAAGGCTTTATGGGTGCTAACCAGGGCAGGAAAGTTAGATACTGCTAAAGCATGATGGAGAATTGGTTTATTTATGCATGATATGATCATAAGTTCATAAATCTGCAAGAAGGATTTACAGTTTTGCACTTCCGTCCTTGGAGAGTGAGGAAGTAGTCCAGGCTGTCAAGACTCATATGGCCTATATTTTCAATTTCCTTTTACATGGAAAATATGCATGGAATCAGCAAAGGCTTTAAAAGCAAACGCTAATTCGGCAGCAGCATAAACTTTCAAGGGAACCTATTCCATCCATTGGGAAAAAATACTCTCAGACATGAATAGAAGTATGTATTTCCAGCTGTCTTGGGCTGTGGAAAATAATTTCAAATAGTATACCCTATATAAGGGAATTCTGCATTCTGATGTTTAGAAAAATGAGGGGAAAAAAGATTCTCATAAAATTGTTTGGTAGTGTTTTAAAAGCATGGCATTCACACATTCAATAGTACACTTTACCTGTAAGGTAGATGAAGTAGACAGAGTATGGTTGTACAACTTCAATGGATTTGGGACTTGGACACTTTAATTTCTATAGGAATTATAGACTATTTTTATTTCCCACAGTGACTCAAAGCCTGTCTTTTTCTTTGGGGTAAATTGTTAGGTTTCTGAACATGCAGGGGTACTTCAGACTAATTATTATTCACATTAGTCAGTAGCCATTCCTTTACCTTAAATTGGTGGTGATGAAGAAAAAGAAACCATCCCCCTTTTTTTATGATGCACTGTTGTAGTATCTAAGATTATAAGTCAGCTGTATGAAAACCACTAGATGCCATGCAGAAATTACATTTCCCATGGTATTTGGAATACTACTATTTACCTATTTACAAATTTCCTTACTGATTAATTAATTAAATGTGGAGGCTGCCCACCAACTCCAAGCAACTTTGTTGTTAGTTGCGAAGTCATGTCCGACCCATTGCGACCCCACGGACAACGTTCCTCCAGGCCTTCCTGCCCTCTACCATCCTCTGGAGTCCAATTAAGCTCAGGCCTACTGCTTCAGTGACTCCATCCAGCCACCTTGTTCTCTGTCGTCCCATTCTTCTTTTGCCCTCAATCTTTCTCAGCATTAGGGTCTTCTCCAGTGAATCCCTCCTTCTCATTAGGTGGCCAAAGTATTTGATTTTCATCTTCAGGATCTGGCCTTCTAAAGATCTCCGTTAGGACTGACCGGTTTGATTGCCTTGCAATCCAGGGGACTCACAGCAGTCTTCTCCAGCACCATAGTTCAAAGGCCTCAATTCTTTGGCGCTCAGCCTTTCTTATGGTCCAACTTTCACAGCCATACATTGCAACTGGGAAAACGTAGGTAGTTTATATTTAAAAAGTAAGAACAATAAAATAGAAGAGATTAGGTATGTTTGGCAGGGAAAACATGTACAACATACATACAATTAATTGATAGAAACTCAATAGTCCATCTTATCAAAGGCCTAAAGAAAATAGCCAAGTTTTCAAGGACATTCAGAATATCCTCAAGATAGGACACATACAGCTTTTTAGAAGCTACTGATTCAGAAGGCAGCCATCACAACAGAGAAAGTATGTTTCCTTCCCAGGTCTCAGCAGATGAAAATGTTTAATCAAAGCGACCTGAAGCTCATCCACTCTGTTTGATTTTTCTGGATGGGCAGAGATAAATGGCAATCGAAACAACCAAATTCTATGAAGATAACAAATGTGAGAAATTTATTTCTATATTTAAAGTTCACATGGGCCAAACTGTGGAGTCTTAATTAGCTATAGGGCTTCAAGCTGCTTGCTTTTGCCACTTTTAATAACTGGATATTTATATTCAAGTTTGAGTCAAGAATTGTATTGCAAAAATTGGAGAAAGCAGTTGGATAGAAACCAGGAGGAATGAATGAATGAATGAATGAATTAATTAATTAATTAATTTTTAGATTCTAATTTATTCTGAGTGACTCAAAGCATAAAAACAAAATAATGAGTACCCCATTGAAATAGAACATAAAATAGTAAACAATCTGGTCAGCAAGCACAACATACACCCAACAAGGGGATCCAAAGTGGTGAATCTAATCCCAAATTAAGATATGGATCATCACATATTAATTTGGGATTTGGATCCAGCTTCTAACCATACTTCAGTAGCGAAGCATGCACGTTTCATGCATTAGTCCTGAAATTCAATGTCTAATTATTCAACTACCTGCGAACAGATAGCATTAACTTAGAAGACTTCGGCTTTGACATAGTATATATTTTAAACTTCTAAACCGAGATTTCAAATAATTTAATTGAAGATTTTTTTGAAATTGTGTGCACAATATCTGTTTTCATACCTTCAAATTTCAATATGGCTATGTTGGTTTCACTGCCAAATGATAGCTATTTGTTTTTTAAGCTGCTCTTTGTTGAATTAAATTGTAATTTTTTTTCTGGTCTGCTACTGAATTAAATAAAATCAAGGTACTTGGCTTTGGTTTTCTTTGGCTTTTGCAATGAGTGGATTAACTTCCTTCCAGTGCAGTGTGATGTTGGATGGTATTAAAATGTTTTGTACACCTAAAACATGCAAAACACAGGACAGTTATTAGAAACTTACTGAAACAGCAGCCAAACAAACAACTGCAATGTTTTCCTTTTGTGTACAAGCTCTCCTTTCTCATTGATATTGTCATCAGCCCTGAAGCTAGCCTCACTGAGGCCATTTTTTAAGGCTTCAGTGTTGCCACACTGGAACCAAGGGATAGGGAGGGGAAAATAGAGATAGCTGGGCTTTTATAGCCAAAACAAAACAGTTTCTCCTGTGAACCAAGGACATTCCAACAGGAGAGAGGAGGAGGAGAAAAGTAACCAGGCAACAGGCTAGCACCTAGATTGGACAATGTGGTTTATTGTTTGGGGGAGAGGGACTTTTTAACCTTCACTTTTTAATTAGGTGAAAACCACGGGAACTCTTAGAGTTGGTTTTCACCAGTCTGTGCCAATATGATATCTCCCAATAAAACTGTTCTTTGAGGAATCTACCTGCCTTGGAATTCTGTTTGCTATGGGTGTGTTACTTGGAACACTGACATTGTCACTGGGTGTTGTGCCCTGTGATTCTTGACGAGTGTATCTTGTCTTTTTATGTACACTGAGAGCATATGCACCAAGAAAAATTCCTTGTGTGTCCAATTACACTTGGCCAATAAAGAATTCTATTCTATTCTATTCTATTCTATTCTATTCTATTCTATTCTATTCTATTCTATTCTACTCTACTCTACTCTACTCTACTCTACTCTACTCTACTCTACTCTACTCTACTCTATTAGACCAACTCTGAGGCAGGTTGAGGCAGGCCATTTTTTAGGCTTCAATGTTGCCAATTGTATTACCTCTTGTTGAGTCAGAGAAAGCTGGCCAGGGGTAGCTATTTCACAATATGTTGTTCAGAAGCTTCTATCATTAGAAGATTTTAATCTCTTTTCTTTTTTAGTCCACTCAATTAGTCCACTAAACTCCTGCTTCCGGTTATGCAAAATATTGTATGTTCAGTGTAGTGCCTATTAATAAAATACATTTTTATGCATTGGAATGTTTGAAATGTATTAAATCAATTATAATGATGCCATTTCCTCTTTTTTTAAAGCCAAAGAATTGTTGAGAGTTGGGTGACATGTAAGTTTAATAAATTATTATTATATAAAAAAAAATCCTTTTCTGTATTATTTTTATTTTCCTCCAAAAAACCCCAAACCCATCTTTAAAAGTTTAATCCCTTTTCCCATCTGAACACTTTGAGGAATTTAGAACTATTTTGATATAATATAATGGTGAGCCAAGCTATCACTGCATAGTCTGCTCTTTTTAGCAATAATAGTATTCATGCACCAGCACCTGCTTCAGCATTGATGGTAGCAGCTGTTTGGGATTGGCAAAAAGGAATGAAACCTTGATAGTTTCTTAGTCTTTGCTATTGTATATTTGCTTCAAACAGCTGCTGCAACTTGGAAAGAAAACTGCAAATTCTATAGGCCTTTCTTGTGATTGGCTTTCCATTGTCATAGGGATTGGTTCATATATTACACTGTTGACTTCAAGAATATATTTGGAGGTAAATACCCATTGCCTTCTTTATAGTCCTGCATTAAAATATTAGGTTCAAAATCCAAGGTGATATAATTGTTCATGGTACGTATGTGAAAATATTTTTCCATTGTTCTTAGGATAAGTAATCTTATTTGATATGTATCAAGGTTTGGTTACATGAGTAGCATTTGTGAGAAATCACTCCTCCATATGATATCTATCGATTCTTGTAATAATGCAATTTGCACAATAGCATCTGCTTGGAAAACTCCTTTAAATTGTTCATATCTCAATAGTTGAATATATAGACTAACAGAGAGATATAACCTATATAGAGATAATGATAAGTTAACAACTGGAGTAGCATGGTGGCCTAGAGATGAAGATGCTTGCCTCCCACTCAGAAGGTTGAGAGTTCAATGTTAGGCAGCAACAGATTTTTCTTTATCAGGGTGCAAAGAGAAAATATCTGCTGTGAACCAGTGGTGAGTTGCTCCCAGTTCCATCCAGTTCTATAGAACTGGATTCTATAGAACTGGATTCTATAGTAATACCAGCGGGAGGCTCCACCCACCTGCCACGATATTATCAAGAGTGATCTGCGCAAGTGCAGAAGTGCGCAAGTGCAGAAGTGCGCACACGCTCCCATTGTGAGCACACACGGTCCCATTGTGAGCGCGCACATTCCCATTGCGAACATGTGTGTTCCCATTGTGAACTGGTAGTAAAGATAAGTGGAACCACCCCTGCTGTGAACACCGGGTAGGCAGTAGGAAGGGCATCCAGCTAGTAAATGCTCAGCTGCATTCATCCACTCCAACTCTACCCAAAATAAAAAAAATTAAAGAGTCATAAAAAGAAAAAAATAGGTTAACAACTGTTAACATTTTCATGCCCTGGTAGCCATCCTCCATGATCCATCAGACAACTTTCTTCATAACAGTCTGAAATGTCAAAATTTATTGAATTTTTCAAGATTGCAGTGAATTCATGGTAAGATCTTGAGTGATTTCATGTAAGATAATTGAACCTATGTGGGAAAACAGATTTAGTAGTGATGTATTATAACCAACCAACCAAACAAATAAATAAATAATACCCTAGTGATAATACAACAAAAAGTCTTAATTCAGCTCTACAATCAAAAAGAACCAATGTATCATCATTAAAATGCTTTTAAGGTTAACAATTGTCCTTTTTGAAGCTCAGAGACAAAGACTTTTTTACATGGCATGTCTCATGTCTTCTCCCATTTCATAAATTGAATATACTTTATAGTTTTCAAAGTACAGAAGAACATACTGGCAATTACCAATATGATCTAAATTCAAATTATGAATTTAAGTCAGTGTTATTTACCTATATAATATTAATTGATTTCAATATTGTGTGTTTAAAATCTCATCATCCTTACCATAGTGATGTAACTATCACAATAATTCTTATATTCACTAACTGCATGAAACATGTTAGGCATATATACAGATTCAGAAATAAAATACATTTTTCTTCAAACTCAAAATTAATAACAGGAGCAAAATTAAAGAAAAAGTGCCTTCATTGCAATTTAGTTGTGCTATCAATTGTTACTTTACAACAAGGTGAGTAATTGTCCATTGTATACAGTGGAAAATCATGTAGTAGTGAACATTAATCCCCGCATAAAATGAATTATGCACACAAATCCCTTAGCAACTGCAGTTCGGAAATCATTATGCCTTGCATTTTACCCAATAAGCTCTGTTTAACAGATTGAAAGAGCAATTAAAGTCCACTTCAAACAATTTTAAATGCTGGTGTTTTTTTTTCTTCTGAAACATTTCAATCATCTATTTCTAATTTAGGGTTGGCATGGAATGTCACTTTGTGTGTATGTTTTAATGAGCCAATCCTATTTACACATTCCCAGTTAATAAATATATTGGACAGTGATTTTTCCTTGGACTGAACACTTCTCTAAATTTGTGAGGTAAAAACTGCTTACAAAATACGAAATGAGATATTGGATACAAAAATGCACGTATTTGGAAGGGCTGATTATAAAAATGCCTAGGTGTGCATAAAAAATATCTTGTGCAATATACATTGAGGGAAATAAATGAATACATTCATTTTTTCTTCTTCTTCCACTTGTAAACATATTTTCATTTTTAAACCAATAGGTTCAGATTGTACAATTAGTGGATCTGCTATTCTGGAATGACACCACAACTTGATATAATCTATATATAAAATTCCATGGTATCATTTACGGTATTTTGCTGTGAATACACATTTATAATGAGGAGTTTAAAAAGCTATACATTAATTGCAACTGGTTTTAATATTCAAGGGTATTTATTATGTAGACTGGAATGTATGAAAAATGAACCATTTCCATCCATAAATTAACTGATTTCTTTCTTTTCTTGCAAACCTATTATTTTTAGAAAAATTGTTTGTTTTAGGAAGTGACTATTTTATACTGTATTTTCATCTTACTTTGCATTTGGGAGAAGACTGTGATTCTAAAAATCTCTCTGGGAATGTTAATCATGAAAGTGTAATAGAAATCTAGAGAATATATGTGGAAAACACTTTAAATATTATTTTAAATAATAATATAGGTTCAGAACCTTGCAACCATCCTTAAATGTGTATGTAATTGAAATAATTATTGTCATTAGAAATAATATGGGAGACAGTCTTCTATACAAGACTGCCAGATGCAGGTAATATGAAAAGGATATATGATGAATTTTTTAAAAGTGGATCTGAAAAAAATTGTAGCAGAATATGAGATTTTAGTAATCTTTGTGTGAAAAATAAACCTATCACAGATATTTCAAGAACACGTAGCATATTCACTGAAACAGAATCCATAGACAGCAGCAGCTAATATAGTCCAATGATATATATCATATTTTGTTGAAAAGTTTTCTAAGAACTGCATTTACTTGAAAAAATTATATATATAAACCAACTTATATTTGGAAAACTGCTCACAAGAATAAGCATACATTTGGGAAAGTTAGGGTAATTATATTCCAAAAATATAAGTGAGGGTGATTATGTAAATTAAGTACCAAAATGAAAAACATATATTGATACATTTGAGATACTATTTATTTTCTTATTTTATTTTATTATGAATGAATGAATGAATGAATGAATGAATGATTGATTGATTCATGGAAGAAAGAAAACTTGAACAGATTGACCTGAACTTATGATACGCTGACAACCAGTGGTTTAATAGTGATCCACACATTTATTGTCTGCCACACACAAATCAGGTTAAAATGAATGTTTGATTTGTTTAATGACAGTGCTATGTCTTTCTTGAGCATTTTGGAACAATGTGAAGACAAATTAAATAAATTGCTAAACATTTGTTCTCTCCCTTCCTGGAATACTTTTTGAGAGGACTTTTCGTAGGCCAGAAAGTACAATAAGGTATTCATAGGTATGCAATTACATCTTTAAGGTAAAATAACCACAAAACTGAAAGTCTTTCAAGAAAATTTGTGATGTGACCACATTAAAAGTAGCATATCTAGCTGTGGACTTTCTAAATTGCACATTGGTCTATTTTTAAATGTTGCCTTTAGATCTCTCTCTGTCCCTCTTTCTTTCTCTCTCTCTCCTTCCCCATCCTTCCCTCCTCCTCTCTCTCTCCCTCTCTCTTCCTCCTTCCATCCGTCCCTTCCTCTCTCCTCCCCCCCCCCCAAAGGGACTCATTCTAACTCATTTTCAAATAAATATTTTCATATTTCAATTTGAAATATTCAGATATTTTGGATTCAAATTTTTCCTGTCCTAGGATACTGGTTGTATTTACTGCTGCAGATCAGTAAAATGTCTTTTCTGTCTTGTTAAATGGGCAAAGGGTTGAATTGGTTGGTTTCTCCCAGTTCTTACCTCCCATACTGTAATTATTGGAGAGTCAAATTTTCTACTGCTACTTTTAACAGTTTTGAGAGAAAATAAATAAAAATATAGGAATAAATATATATTTCACATATTCTGTGTGTGGAGGATACATATATCATTTCCACTCAATAATCTACACTTAGGAACATTCAGAGTTATAACACTGGATAGGATATACTCTAAAAATTCAGTGTTTTTCTTAGACTTCTCAAGACCAATTGGCCACTATAGCAGCAAAGTTATTTCATGCCAACTTCCAGTTTGCCACAAGTTTATAATCTTTCATGCACAAGGTTCTGTTTTAGAAGTACTGTGTTTACAGTATATATCCTGAAATTATTCATCATTAATAGTTCTTCATTGATTGAACATAACATAAAATTTTCAAAGGGATACCTACTTCCTGTTACATTTGTTCTTTACTTGTAGAGAATCGAAATAATAGGTAGAAGCTATAGCAGTTTTGGGCACACATGTCATACTATACAAGGTTAAATAACTCTTACTGACAGATTTTATGGGATGGCAAGATTGTAGTAATTTGCTATTGTAGTATTCTGTAATTTTAAGCAATTGTCTTGGAACCTTTAAGGCTTCCTTGTCCAATTCTAGAATTGTTTGCGGCAATCCATAATCTTTGTGGTGAGCCAGTGGTATTTCGCAAATTTAGTGGTGAAGTAGAAACAGCAATGTGTCACATTCCTTATCGCTTTGTCAGTTCTGTTCAGCAATGAAAACAGTTCCAGTTTTCTGCCAGCCATTCTAGTTCTCCATCCTCCTCCTTAGCCAAATAGGATAGGATAGGATAGGATAGGATAGGATAGGATAGGATAGGATAGGATAGGATAGGATAACAGGGACTTTGGAGGTCTTCTAGTCCAACCCCTGCTCATACAGGAAACCCTATACCATTTCAGAGAGATGGTTGTCCAATCTCTTCTTACAAACTTCCAGTGTTGAGCATTCACAACTTCTGGAAGTAAGCTGTTTCACTGATTAATTGCATCCTAGCTGTCAGGAAATTTCTCCTTAATTCTATGTTGCTTCTCTCCTTGATTAGTTTCCACCCATTGCTTCTTTTCCTGCCCTCAGGTGCTTTGGAGAATAGCTTGACTCCCTCTTCTTTGTGGCAACCCCTGAGATATCGTAACACTGCTATCATGGCACCCCAAGTTCTTCTGTTCATTAAATTAGACATACTCAATTCCAGCAACTGTTATTTATATGTTTCAACCTCCAGTCCCTTAATCATCTTTGTTGCTCTTCTCTGCATTTTTTCTAGGTAGGATGCAGTTGTTTGCCGTAATCAGGCCTCAAAGTTCTGGATTTTTTCTCAAAGAGTGTTCTGTGCACACTTCTAATTCCCTTTTCTAACTAGACTTAGTACCATAATTTCTGTCACAAATGCATATCATTCATATCTTACAATTAAAATTTATCTCTATAATCAGAGAAGAATCCAGTCAGCTTTTTTTATGTTAGCATTGCACATTTTATTTTATTTTATTTTATTTTATTTTATTTTCTTTTCTTTTCTTTATTTTTTCTTTTTTTTAAAAAAAGTGATAAATTGCCTTTTCTTCTCTAGTCAGCATTTATCAGTTACAAATTCACAATATCTTTCTAGGTTCAGAGGCTTGTTCCCCATGACAGGTGTCGGGATTGTGGGTGATTTAAATTAATATTAGAGGACAATACACGAATGGCAGGGGGAAAAAATCTGCATAATCTTCTCAGCTTTGGCCTATAATGCCTGTAAAATATGAATTGCTCCTAGGCAAATCGTTAAAGGATTTAGGGCAGTCATATGTGAAGAGCACAACAAGATACAGTTGACAGGCTCTCAGAAGGCAGATCCAAATATTTTAGATACCATCTGGACACATAAGTAGTTTCCATACCAGAATTCCACTGGGGAATTCAGTGGAGATTTCGGTGCATTTATTGGAAATTTTTATTATGAAGGATACCATGCATAGGCAGAACTTGTATATTATTTTCAGCCAGCAGCAGGAGTATGTTTACCAGCAGTATTTCTAAATATGTGTTTATAGGAGCTATCCACCGAGCACGGCTGCTGTGCAGCTCATTCATTTCAATAAAGCTCATGCAGCGTTCCTGTGCAAAACTCACTGTAATGAATCAGGTCTGGGGGTCTTGGTTGGATTGCACTTGTACAAACCAGCTTGTGTGTCAGCGGCGCAATTACCTATGGCTATTGGTATTGTGAACAAATAAGAGAACACGTGTGCTTCCTGGAGAGCATCTCGTAAGATTCATTCTAAAAGCAGGAAGAAACAGTTAGATACAGTAGTGGTCAAAATTGTGGAAACCTTTTGGGAAAAGTGTATTTTTGAGGTTTGGTGGCTAATAACACCATTTTTAATTTTTTTTGGGAGTTTCAAGGTAATCATATTCCACTGCTGGGATGGCCTTGGAATAGGCCAGACCTTAACCCAATTGAAAATCTATGGAGCTGACTAAAGAAACTTGTTAGTCAGAAGCGACCCAGTAATAAAACCCAGTTAATAGAAGCAATCAGTCAATCTTGGTTTCACATTATAACAGTTACAGAACTAAAAGACTTGGTTCACTCCATGGGAAGACGTTGTAAGGCTGTAATTCATGCTAAAGGTTACACAAGTAAGTATTAACTGACGTGATAATTTTTGTATATCTCATCTTTTCTATGTGTTTCACTTTTCTTTTTTATACTGTAACTGCTATTCTAATAGCAAATCCTTCATAAAAGTTATTGCATTACATTCTTGATTAAATTATCTTTCCATTGTTATATAATTTTATGGTACTACTCCAAAAAAAAAGTGGTATTATTAGGTAGTTTTAGAAAATACACTTTTTCCAAAAGGTTGTTTTGGAACATTTGTTCTTTACTGTTGTTGTTTGCGTTTCCTTCAGAAAACCTGCAGATGTCTGCACTACAATTTCTAGAAATGTAGTGTGGTTCTTTACGTAATAACTAGCAGTCAGGACGGGTTTGTTAAAATCAGATCATGCCGAACCAATCCTATTTCATTCTTCAAGATAGTGACTAAATTAGTAGACCACCGAAATATTGTGGTCATAATATACTTAGTCTTCAGCAATGCATTTGCTAAAGTAGACCACAACCTACTTCTTAGTAAACTAGAAAAAAGTGGGATAGATAGCATCACCACCAGATTGGATTCTGGTAACCAGCTACTTTTGGAAAATTATACTAAATTGCTGAAACCTCACTCGGTATTAGCAGGTAAGGTTCCACCTTGTACTTTAATCCAACAATTTAGTAAATGAGTTTTTTTAGAAATTTATTAGAAAATAAATCAAATATTATCAAACTTTACAATTCAGAATTCCAAGAAAAAGTTGAATCTACTTCTTTCAGAAAGCTGAGATAAAGGATTCTAGGAAAGAAGATAGTCAGTGTTGGTAGAAGAGACTAACTAAAAAAGTGGCTTCAGCAAATGAAGACATTTCTAAAAAAAATGAAGACATTTCTAAAAAATAAATTATTGAACCAACTGAAATGTAAGAACAATCCATCACTTCTAGCAAAAGGAGACTTGAAGATAGTTTGTTTCACATTGAAGTAACATTATTAAGACTTTACTTTTCCATATTTTTGGAAACCAAGTCCCCTACTTTTATTCTGGCTGTGCATCACAAAATGGTGTGGATCATAGAATTTCTATCTTCCAAATATAATTTCTATCTTCCAAATAAAATAAGTGCATTATCCTGAAGACAGTTATGAACTTGCTTTTAAACAGCAAGTAATTATGAGAGAGGGAAAATGAAAATAAGATCAAACCCATCTCACTTGCTAGGGAACTGAACTGTACTCATGCCCTAGTTCCCTCCTGAATAGACTACTGCTGTGATGGCGAATCTATGGCACATATGCCTGAAGTGGCACATAGAACCATGTCGCCTGGAATACACAGCATTGTCCATTCCTCTTTTGGGTTTCTGGCATGCATGTGTATGTGCCGATCAGCTGGCCTTTGTGCAGTGCCGGAAACCGGAATACTTGCTGGCTGACGCGCATGTGCGTGCCGCAAACCAGAAGTACCTTATCTGGCGTTTGCATGCCCCCGGGGTAGTTCCTCTTCCTGATTGCAGCCCTGATGAGCATGCACGTCGTGCTCCCTTTTCTGCACTTGGTACCATGTGCGCACGCTCCCTTTTTGGCACTTGGTGCCAAAAAGATTCACCATCACTGGACTACTGTAATACATTGTACGTGAAGCTGCCATTGAAGAATATCTGGAAACTTCATCCGATGTAAAATGCAGCATCACGGGCAGTTATGTATGCTTCAGGATCTGCTCCCATTACACTCTGCTATGCAAGCTACATTGGTTACCATTTTGTTTCTGGATCCAACTCAAGGCACTGATAATGACATTTAAAGCTCTTCATGGCATGGGGCCAGGTTACTTGATTGACTGCTTTGCCCCTATTACATCCATGTGTCATATGTGGTCTCGCAGGAGGGGTACATTGCAGATCCCATTCAGCCAAGGAGAGAGATGGCTCAGGAGGGTCTTTTCTGCTATGATACCTGCTCTTTGAAACATCATTGCCCCCAAGGTGAAATTGGCCTGAACTCTGTTGGCCTTTTGAAATGTTTTCAACAGTTGATTTTGCCATTGGGCCTGGGGAACCATGGAAGCATGGAACCAATTACCATACTTTTTGGAGTGTAAGATGCATTCCCCCCCCCCTCAAAAGAGAGTGGAAATGTTGGTGCATCTTATGCACTGAAAACAGCCGTTTTTGGCCTCCCAAAACTCCATTCCACATGTCCCATTTTTGTCACAAAAACAGGGCCTGCAGAGTGTTTGGGAGGCCTGCAGAGTGCTCCTGGGGGCTGGGGAGGGCAAAAATGTGATGCCTTTCAAAAACCCCACACTTTTTTGCAGATACTGGGGCATTTTTGCCCTCTCCAGCTGCCAGAAGCAATCTGTAGGCCTCCGAAACCCTCTGCATGCCCCATTTTTGGCCTCCCAAACCTCCCATGCATTACGTTTTTGCCCTCCCCAGTTCCCAGGAGCACTTTACAGGCCTCCAAAACCCTTTGCAGGCCCCATTTTCCCCAAAAATGGATCTTGCACAGGGTTTGGGAGGCCTACAGAGAGCTCCTGGGGGCCAAGGAGAGCAAAAACCTTTTTTTCTTATCTACCTCTTCAAAATCTTGGTGTGTCTTATACTCTGGTGCATCTTTTATTCCAAAAAACACAGTAAATATTTGGCATAAGTTGGTTGCACTCTGTCCCTTTCTTTTTGTTATCATTATTTTTAAAATAACTATTTTAATGGTAAATATATTGATTCTGTTTTAATTATGTACACTGCAAGAGTCACATGAAAGTGAGATGGGTGACTATATCAGTTCAATCAATCAGCCAATCAATTTATAGGATTCTGTACAACAGCTCATCTTGTTCTTTTTGGTAGACAGGCAGCCATATCAAGTTGTTTAATAAATAAATAATAAAATAAGATTCAACTTATATACTTCTGAAGAACATTTCCTGGTTCCCAAAACCATTTTCCCAGGCAAAGGACATTTTATCTGACAAAAGACAATGAATACAGAAAGAAGTGCTTTTTAACAGCCTACATTGTTACGGAAGGTTCAGTCTGTTCTAGAAACTTGTTTTCTGGAAGGAATACATGTGTTTAATTGCTTGCTCCAGTTCACTTCTAGATATAAGAGGTCTGCTATGTTACATGGATCGTTTATAATAGGAGGAATATAATGCATTGGATGGTTTTTCTAATGTATGCCTGGTTAGTTTTTTTTTTATGAGCTACTAGCTTCTTTAGTATTTGTTTGCTGTAAATTTTCAATTATTACCTTAATGAGGTGGGAGGAAGAAACTGAAAAAAGAAAAGCAACCTTTCATTTTATTGTCAGTATCTGGTTCCTATTTATACAGATTTATGGGACTTGAATGCTATTAAATAAAATATCTTATGCATTGCTTGGCGAAGCAGTTGCATATTGGGAATTTTTAGGAATCAGGTAATGCAGTATGGCAGAAATTATAAATATGTTGTTTATTTAAAGAGTTAAGGGTATTTATCACATACGTACTTTACTTATCCTGTAAGGAGTAGATTTTTATTAACCAAATACACCGAAATCTTATTATCTCTGACTTTATTACCTGTGTTGTATTGCTATTGTTTAAGAAAGAAAACATATTTATTGACAAACTATTGTAATAGTGATGAAACGGTGACATGTGTGTGTGCGATTTTTATCATCACATTTAAAGGAAAAGTTTATTTCATGATGAATAATATCTACTGTAGCAAACTTTGTTATGGTTTAGAGATAATGGTCTCATGCTTCCTATTAGTCTACTGTTTAGTCCCCTAAAGCATTTGATGATACATGCAAATCAGATCTATCTAATGGTTTGAAACTTTGTACACATTTTTAAAAGGAGTGATAATTCTAGGACTGAGAATTAAGATATTAATAATCCTTTTTATTCATGTATGTCATTCTTTGAAGACATTTCTTAAATCCTTGCCACACCCTAATGGACTATAACCTGGCAACCATGCAATATTACTTGGGAGCCATCAGAGAATGAACTGCATGGATTTTTCAGTCTCTTCAAGAAGACTGAATTCTTATGTCTTCCTTTTGAAAGAGTTTGATTTGGCAATAGAAGTAATCTCCAGTGCAAAGGGATAACAATAAAAAGGCTTGGAGACTCATTAAGCACTTTAGCTCTGCTTCACCCATTAATCAAACTCGGCAGCTATTTATTGCTCTGAATTGTACAATGCAGTGGAGATCACTTTCTAAGCATAATAAATGTAATACAATAAGTGGTATCATGATGAAGGTTCTGATGTTGTAATAACAGATTGTTTAACTAATATCACTAGTCTGGGTACACCCCAAATATACGTTATAGACTTCCAAGTACAAATAAAATATTCTAAGTGAGTTCAAGATTTTAAATTTGCATCAAAAGAAGAATAAATAAAATGTGCCAATGTTTAAAATAATTTCTGGTGATAACTCAGCATAATGACTAATTAAAATTACTGTAACTGTTATATCTCGCTTGGGATACTATTAAAATGAGATGCTGTACAGAGCACAGAAGCAACTGAATGATATTCTGATTCATTTATAAACTACTAGAAAAGAGCAAAAAGGAGGAAGGGAGAAAGGGAGTGGTTAGAGCAATAGCACAAAGGAATCATAATTACCCTCTGCTTAGTTTTCAGTGCAATCCAATCTATGACACCTATGAAATATGTTTCATTTACTTTAAGAAGTATAGGGCTGTGTGCTTTAATTATAAAAAATTACAACAATATTGTGACAATATTTTCCATTTGATGACTTTCTCAGTAATACCTATATATTATATTATTTTACACAAACACTCTCATATAAAAGCTGAAGTTCTATGCATGTTCACCATCAGAAAAATCATTAAATACATGAAGCAACAATTTGAGTAGATACGGTACTAAAAAACTATTCAGAAGTTTGCATTCTATTCATATACCATTATGTGGCAATATGAAGTTTTATTTTTATTTATTTATTTATTTATTTGTCAAACATAACAGTATATATAAGTATGAGCATGAAATAACCATACGAATTGGATACAATCAAAGGGAACATTAGGACAGGAACGGTAAGCATGCTGGTGCTCTTATGCATGCCCCTTACTGACCTCTTAGGAATCGGGTGAGGTCACCCGATAGTAGATAGTCTTTGGTTAAAGCTTTGGGGGTTTTGGGAAGAGATCACAGAATCAGGTAGTGCATTCCAGGCATTCACAATTCTGTTACTGAAGTCATATTTTCTGCAATCATGATTGGAGCGGTTAACATTAAGTTTAAATCTGTTGTGTGCTCGTGTATTGTTGCGATTGAAGCTGAAGTAGTCTTTGACAGGAAGGACATTGTAGCAGATGATTTTATGAGTTATACTCAGGTCATGCCAAAGGCGGCAGAGTTCTAAATTTTCTAAACCCAGGATTTCAAGTCTGGTGGCATAAGATATTTTGTTGTGATCAGAGGAGTGGAGAACTCTTCTTATAAAATATTTCTGGACACGCTCAATTGTATTAATGTTCAAAATAAGGTGTGGGTTCCAGACAGGTGAGTTGTATTCGAGAACTGGTCTAGCAAATGTTTTGTATGCTCTGTTTAGTAGTGTAATCTTTCTGGAGAAGAAGCTACGCAAGATTACGTTTACAACTCCTAAAGCCCTTTTGGTGATGTAGTTGCAGTGGGCTTTGGAACTTAGATCATTTGATATGAAAACTCCAAGGTCTTTGACGGGGTGAGAGTCATCTACAAATTAATGTCCATCAAGCTTGTATTTAGTGTTCTGATTCTTTTTTCCAATGTGTAAGACAGAGCATTTGCTGGTTGAGATTTGGAGTTGCCAAATTTTTGACCATTCCAACACAAAGTCAAGATCTTTTTGAAGGGTAGCTGCATTGTTGGTAGTAATAATAGTTTAACATCATCGGCAAAGAGAACACAATTACTTATAATATAGTCACAGAGGTCGTTAATGTATAATATGAAGAGTGTTGATCCTAGAACACTGCCTTGGGGGACACCGCTATTGACAGGAACGGGATTAGATAGGGCACTGTCTATTTTTACCACTTGTCTATTTGACAGGAACACTGTTATCCAATTATGGAGCGGTACGGATATGCCGTAGGATTTTAGTTTTAGAAGAAGTTTGTCATGTACCACTGAGTTAAAAGCTTTACAAAGTCTATGTAAATTGCATCTATTGCTTTGCCCTGATCAAGATTTGTAGTCCATATGTTTTTGCAGTGAAGAAGTTGTAAATTACAGGATAATTTTTTTCTGAAACCAAATTGTTTATTAGAGAGTAGGTTGTTTGTTTCTAGGTGGAGGGTGATGGATTGGTTGATGATTGATTCCATTACTTTGCAGGTGACATAGCATAAAGAAATTGGTCTGCAATTTTCAACTAGGCTGGGGTCTCCTTTTTTGAAGATGGGGTGACCGTGGCTAATGACCATAGTTTGGGAAGGGAGCTGGTCCTGAAAGATTTTTCAAAGATTATGCTTAGGGGTTTTGCTATAACAGTGGACAGCTTTTTTAAGAAGTATGCACATAGACCATCAGGTCCAATAGATAGAGATGGTTTCAGTTTGCGAAGAGCTTTTTCAACATTATCTTCTGTGAAATCTACTTGTGTTAGATCATTGTAATCATTGTTGGTACAACTGGGAAATTTTGGGTATGAGCCATTACTATTAACAAAGATTGAGCCGAAGAATGTGTTAAAGAGGTTTGCTTTAACTGTTTCATCATTACATTCTTTACTGTTAGATCCTTTTAGGAGTGGAATGGATCTCGAGTCTTTAAGTTTGTTGTTCACAAAATTATAGAAAGCGCAATTGGATTTTGTGCGCAGAAGGTCTTCTTCTTGTTTGATGTAGAAATTGGTGCATTCAGTCTTTATTTGGTGACATATATTTTTGTAGCAGTTTTTAAAGTTGGCTACATAGCTGGTTTCATTTTTTCGCCAGAGGGATTTTTTTTTTTTGGATTGGCGCTTTTTTATTGAAATGGGTAATTTGTTTTTTTTTATTTTCGTGGTGGTTTCTGTTACATATAGTTTAATGACTCTATTGACTTCAAGTAGGAAAATGCTATAGTGGTCTTCAGCAGTGATACAGTTAGAGAATAGAATTTGCCAGTCAAGAGATGAGAGGTCGGTGTCTATAAGATCATAGTTGGCTTTTTTGAAATTGTAGTTTTGGTTTACCATTATTATGGAGATTATTGTAAGGATGTATATTGAGACAAAAGTCTATCATGCTGTGGTCACTGTTGGAAAAGGGTTCTTTTAGTTGTAGTCCATAAATTGAGTTTGCGTGGTTGCAGAAGATGAGGTCAAGGCAGTTGTTGAGTTTGTATTGTTAGTTACTACTTGATCAAGACCTACATTTGTAACAGCATTGTACAGGTAGTATGGATGGGTTCAGCTGTACATTCGTTTGTTATCCAATTAATAAGAGGTAGGTTGAGGTCACCCAGGAAGATGAGAGGATAAGGGCAAGAGGTAGCCCATGTTAGTAGTGTGGTTAACATGTGTGCATGTGCAATGTCGTAGTCGGGGGCTCTGTAGCATAGCAAGAAGCAAAGTGTGATGTTAAGGGACAGTTTAAGAGACTATAGTTTCTGGAAGAGTGAGTTTATGTGCAATTTGAATATTTTTTAGATTCAGTGACTTTTTGTAAAAGATAGCCACTCCACCTCCTTTGCGGGTTTCACGATCGGACCGGAAAACATGATATTCTCTGTCTGAAATGATGGAGTCTGGGAGGGATGAGTTCAGTCATGTTTTGCATACAAATATAATGTTGAATGTACCAGTATTTAACAAGAGGAGAAATTCAGGCATTTTGTTTACAATGCTTCTTGCATTTATCAGTTTGCATTTAAGTTCTGTAGTGGTTGGTAAGAGGGAATAAGGGGTGTGCGTACCTAGTTTTGGATGACAGCTGGTTGAAAGTTCTGCATGATGGATGGTTGGATGTTTTGGGTGATGGGGGGTTGGACGTTGGGCAATTGATTGTAGGTTTTTCTTTTAATGCAGTCAGCACGGTAGTCAATGTGTAAGTTGGGTTTGCCTTCGTCTTGCTGTCATTTCAGTTCTGTGCAGAGTTTGCTGTAGCAGATCCGTTGCAGAAATGGTAGATCAGGTCATGATCTAAGGTTGCTGTGGATGGGATTGGTTCAGGCAATTGAGTTTATAGCATAAATGAACTTTCATTTGCTGGTCTTGTTTATGCAGATGACTCTACAGAATCTAGGCGCGACTGAGCCATCAGTGTTTTTGTATTCTGGTCCATCTCTGGAGACTTCAATTATTTTGTCATGGGAGATGGTGGGTGAATTATAATTTTTAATGATGTTATGAACCTTAGTGATATCTGGCTCATTGGTGTTTTCTAATCCAAATAATATAGCATTTTTACGTTTTTGTTCTCTCTCGATGGTATCTTTTACGAGTATGGCTACGTTGTTTGGTTGGTTGGCAGATATTTGTGGTTTAGGTTGTGGATTAGGTAATGGTTGTTGGATTGGGAAAAGATTTTGATCGGCTGAGTTTTCATTTTTTCATGTTGTAATTTTTTTTTCACAGTTTGTGAAACGTGGTTCAAAACATGCTAGTATTCTTTTTTCTAAGCTTGCTTCAATGAAGTCAATGATAGTTTGTTGTGACTTTATAGTTGTTTCCAAGGTACGGACCCTATCAGACATGGCAATTACGTGGTTGAATTTTGGGAAATAAGATGGACATATATGGATAAATGTAGAATCTGATTGTAGGAAATTGGCTATCGATTTGTTTATTTTCAGGCAGGTGTGGTGGGCATAATTGGTACATAATTGGCATTTCTTGAATTCATCACATTCATCTATGGATTTGTTACATTTATAGCATATTCTGGAGTTGTTTGGGTCATTGTTTGTAGTGAAAACTTTTATTTGAGGGTGTTTGGCAGATCTGTTGGAGTTTTTGCCTGGCATGGTCAATGTTCCATAAGTATTTTACAAAATTAATTAGTCAATTTCAATACTGAAATAATAACTAGCAAGTAATTACTCAGATAACAAATTAATGACAATAATAAATCAATTAATATAGAACAGTAAATAATGTCAATTAACTTAACTATTGCGTTGCTAATTATTAATTAGATTATTGGATAATCGTCTATTCAATGCTAATTAATTAATGAGTAATGATAAGTGATATTTGATAATTGATAAATGATAGTAATGATAATTAATGATCAATAATATTAGAGTTAACCCTTACTTAATGGAATATAGTTGTATGACAAAAATAGCTAGGCAAATAAGGATAAATAGAAAATAACTATTAATTAATTATATCAGGTGCTAGATTAGTAGATGAATTGCTAATTGAAAGATAATTGATAATTATCTTTAATTATAATTGATAATTGATGATAATTGAAAGAAAAATAGAGAAAAATGAGAAGAAAAAAAGGGAGGGGGGAAATAAAAACAAATAAAAATCCAACAATAAAAATAAAAAAATAAACAATAAAAATACACACGCACCAAAATGGGGGGCAAAGTAAAAAGCCAGGAAAAAGAAATGTCAGTGTTCCAAAACCTTTTAACAAAAAATGGAATGAGAAAAAAGAAAGAAGCAAAAAAGAAAAAAAAAGCAGCTTAATATTTAAATAATTTACATAAATCTTTGTTCTTCATTCTTTCCGTCCGCCTCCTATTACAAAGTCACATGGCCCCTTCCTATCATAGGCTTCTTGCCATCTTATCCTCTTTCTCTGGTTTAATTTCTCTATCGCTTTGATTATTATCAAATATCAAATATATCACAGGAGAATAATCAACTATTATTATGATTGATTATTGTCCTGTGCGCTGCTTGAAGAGTACAAGCATGGGTTTCAATTCATCTGATTGGCTAGAGACTGAGTTGGAAAATCTTCGAAGTTTTTGCATGGGTAAAATGTGTTTTCGTTTTGTCAGTTTTAGTAACCTGCTTCTAAATCAGTGTAAAAGTACAGAGGCTTTTGAAAATAAAGTTATACATTCCAAATGCTCCATTATTGCCATTACAAAGCAATTGTTTTACTCTTACACATTCTTATGCATAAATCTTCTTTCTATCATAACAGTGGGAAATACACGCACACACAAAGACAAAAACACAAGGCCTTGCATAAAATATTGTACACATACGCACACACAAACATACAGAGACAAATAAATACACATTACTTTATTTATTTCCAAGGAAAATTTCTTATGCTTCAAGGGCCTAAAGTAATTTGGTCTTTGACCTTAAGTTAGGAAAACATTAATTGTCTTGGCTGTACCTGTTAAACAGAAGCTGATCTGAATAGCCAATTAGAGAAAAAAAATATAATTATATGCTTTTGCTTTTATATTATATATTTTATGTTATAAGCTAATTTCAGATTTTCTTCCCAAAGCATAAAATAAAACAATAAACAAACAAATAAGCTGCCTAAGATTGCAGGTAAAGGTAATTTATATGCTTTTGAAAATAATGATGTTGATAGCAAATGAGAATAATATTAATATTTAAGAAGTCTATAATTAAATCCAATAAATATACTGTTCAATTTGTTTTTATTTTGTAAAACTCTTCATGGCAGATATTGGTAAACTTACTAGAGAATCATTTTAATGTCTAGATTGTCTTTATTTCTTTTCCTTTATTTCTGTTGCAGATAGAGTTAAATACTCCATTGTCAATGATCATGGGGAGTTGATATTTTGGGCAGCTTTTTTCTATGGCTTTGAATTAGTCTCTCAGAAGGCACATTTCTCTGTGGAAGTCTGCAATGATTATAGACAAGTATATTGTTTATATCTGTGATAACTATTTCGTTCTTTCTGAAGGTACACAGATCTGAAGGTATTTCCATCGTATTTGTGGATGGGTATTTACTCTTTACTTGCTAATTGCCTATCAGTTTGAAACTGAAGGGTGCTTGTGAGAAGAATAACTCAATTCTGTCTTTCATTTCCATGTATTTCAAATAATATGTAATAATGAAAATAAATAATTGAGTTTTCTCCTGACAGATAAATATATAGAGCCTGTATAGACTCTCTGGAGAACTATCCAGACATGATATCTAGAGATCTGATTTGGTGGAACATCACTGTATGGCTGTTTTTTGTTCTCCTTAATTTAGATATATATATTCATAAATAATCAATATCAGTCAATACCAATATCAATAGTCAATATTAATTTTAATGGAAACATTTTAATTACATGTTATTAGAAATCGATAATTGCTTGGGTTTTTCTTTTTTAATGTGATGTTATTAAACTTCAAAAGCTTCAAAATAAAAAGTAAACAAAGTAATCAACACTTTGATTTTAGAAAGTTATAATAAAGAGCCAGATAAATTTGAAATTAATTTGTGAAATTAATGAATTAGTGAAATTAATTATAAAGAATTCTTCCTGTGGGAAAGTTGACTTGTTTTGTTTTTTTCCCTACAATATAAAAGAGATAAGCAATTTTAAAAACTGAACACTAGAGGGAACTAAAGATTTTAATTGAATGTGAAAACTACATAATCCTCATTAATAGCTACAGAATGACACAAAATATTATCATATGGAAACTACTGGAGGATATTTTTGAAAAATGCCATCAGAAGTTAATATCAACAATGTCAAGTGATTTTTGTGTATGAATAGATTGGATCCGAAAGTTTATGGAGGTTCTCAGTCTTCCAGGTCGTGAAGACCAGTTAATTAGAATTGAAGAAGCTTCTTGGAAGTGAAATGTGTTCAAGAAAAATCAAGAAGATCCAGCTGCTTTATTTTAAAACTGGATCTTTGGAACTGGGTCCAAAAGATGTTTTGGAAAAATAGCAACAGCAGAAGTTTTTCTGACAAGACAGAGACTGAAATAGTAATGAAAGTGAATACACAAATGATAAGCTACAATAATGACAAGGAATAAGATGTTTCATTGGGTATACAAAAAAAAATTGGTTGATGCTTTAAAAGTCAAAAAGGAATTATAAATATAAATCAAGAGAATGACCTGGTAATTCATTTATATTGGTTTTCAAAAGTGGTTTATTAAAACTTTGATGAATCTTGTCAGAAGGGCTAAAAATGAAATGAAATAAAGTTCTATAACATTACTTGAATGAACTAAAGATGAAGATTGCTAGAAGGAACAAAAAGAAACAATTTTAATGTGGGTTTATTTCATAAGATTAAAATAGATACGTTGTTATAGATACGTTATTTAATGAACTTTTGCTGACAATATGAAATGATTGTTTTGTTTATAGATAAGAGATGGCATATGGGATGAAGATATCATTGGTTGTAAATTAAGAGGAGGTGAAAAGTTACTAAAATTGTATATACTTGTGATGAAGGTGGGAAGTCCCTTCCCTCCCTCCCTCCTTCCTTCCTCCCTCCCTTTCTCCTTTCTTCCCTCCCTCCCTCATTTTTTTCTTTTCTTTTGCACTGTGCTCTTTCTTTCTACTGTTTTTAAGAAAAATAATTTAATTTTAAATATTTTAAAATTATTTTTTAAAAGAGAACTGAATTTGTAAGAAAACTTGTTAAATATTCTATACAGGGGTAATATTCAGTATTTAAATGCAGTTTAAATATAGTTGTTTCATATTGCCTCATCTTAAATTATATTTTATGAGTTATTGCATTTAAGGACTGCTATGGTAATATGTCAGACAAAATAAATTAATGCTGTCCACCCCAAAACCCTTAACAGCATTTCTTGTAATTTTATATTGTTCAGACGGAAACTAGAACTTTTTTCCCTGCACAAATAACAGTGCAGTTGTTGTTTTTTGTTCTTTCCAATTGTTTAGCAGAGAACTATGTTTAAAGCTAATCATATTAATAATAACAACCATAGATAACCGGGAATGTAAAGAGCAGCCTTCCTTATGATTCTTCTTTTCTCACTGACAGTGTTAGAAACTGAATTACAGTGTTGGGTAAAAAATAATATGTAATTTGTCTTAAGGCCTGTGGCTAGGGTTACTAATTTTAGAGGTACTGTGACTTTATAAGTGTAATATTTAGAAAATAAAGCCCAAAACAAAAAGTAGTTCTTTAGAATGTCATCTGTAAAGATCATACCTTTTCTAAAATCTGTTACATAAATCTGCCTATCAAAGAAAGTGAGTTTTTAATTATTTTATTTCATAGTGGCCCGAAAGGACAGTTGTGAGGTGGAAAAATTATTAAATCCTCTGTATCAATGTATATATTTGAATCTGGTATATTTTAGCTTTTTTGCACCTCTCTAAGCATGATATGATGTCCCTTCACATTGTTTACATTTCCATCATGCCTTTGAAATGCCTTTATACATTCTAGATATTTTCTGTCATCAAGTATGAACATTATATCATTTTATAAAAGTTATCTTAAAGATCATAATATGATGTAAATTTCAACCTTTTTGACAACACATTTTCCTATTGATCCATTTGTATATCATAACCAATCTTTTTAGCTCCCTTTATCATGCACTCTTTAACCTGTCCTTCCTCTGTTTCAAATTTGAAGCAACATTTTTTTTTTATTTGAATTTATATCCCGCCCTTCTCCGAAGACTCAGGGCGGTTTACATTGTGTTAAGCAATAACACATTCATCACTGCTACACAATTGTATTTCAAATTCTGTTTTACTTGGCTCCATACCATACGTCTTCGATAGATTTTGAATCTTTCTAGTAACTTTAAGTGGGAAAACTATTGACAACTATATCCTTCTATTATTATTATTTTTGTTTAATTGGATATCCCTCTTGATTATTTTCCAGGAATGCCTGGTATATTAACCATTTGTATTTGCATGCAGTTTCTCTTCTATAATATGCTCCTTGTGTGGAGTTCCTTAGAGATTTCCCTCAGCCAGAACCAATTTTATAGTTCACCACCATGCTATCACCTCCCACAGAGCTTTTTACAGGGACATCTAACTTGCCATAGGTCCTCACCTGAAAGCATTAGGACTCTGTTTCATAAGTATGTTATATAATCATAGTTCTTAAAACCTCAAGGCCCATGGTCAGATCTTAATACCTTTTAGTATAGAATTATATCAGATTTATATGATGAAATATATAATATATTGTGTCATATAATAAATATGTGGGTATATGCATACTTTTGTATTTATTTTGTCATCTTTATGGAGTGTATATTGGAAGTGGTGACCCTTTGAGAGCTGTATGCAATAAAATTTCATTTTAATGTATGCCGATTAGTGACCATTCAAAGTGACAATAAAGTTCTAAGGATCTTTGAAATGTCTTTTGTTTAAAAACATTACGGCAAGTTTACTGACATCAATAAAATGCTCTGGAAGAAGTGAAAAAGAAACCATTTTCAATAATTACAGTGAAAGTATTTTGCTATTGTCAAAAGATTTTATGATTCCCAGTTTTTTTTATTTAGAATCCCAACATATTGTTGTTAATGTGCTAATGTTTAATTTAAAATTATATGCTGTATCTTTAATCCCCATATGTCAGTGATTAGTGAACATATAACCAAGTGAACCAAGGGGACTACCCTTCTTTCTTGTTCACATTTAGTATTATGTATAGCACAGAATTTAACTCTCTTTGCCTTTATCAATGCATTTATTTACTCATTATAGAGAATACAATGGTTTTTATGTGAATATTTTATCTTTTCTTCTACTTAAAGTTGGGATGGGAGCAGGGAGGTTGCATGGAGTCTTAGATGAAGACTGGACAGATATTTATGGCAACCTTATCAAACAACACTATACAAAGATTGCCCAACCTATTTCAATAGGTCTATTGAATTTCTAGACCTTCAGAAATAATCAATCTGATTACTGTAGATAATCAGTTCTGATTTACTTGGTCAGAAAAATGGAATTCCACTTTGCATGGGGAAAAAGTAGATGTTGAAGCTGTGTCATTGGATCAAATATTAAACCAGATTCATGAATCTAATAGGATTACCTTTTGCAGAACACTTTGTACCTTTTATAGTTTTTCACCTGTAGTAGTCAGACAGGACAAATTAATAGCAAATCAACTTAATCACTTTCTTAAATTTTAATGCTGTTTGCTGGCCAAGCTAATTTTACTTTTGGCCTTAGTTACTTTTTCACTTTTTACTTTATTTAATATGACCAACCAGAAGCTTTAACCTTGCTCTCTCTTGGGCTAATAAAATGTTATTGTAAATGTCTGAGCTCAGCTAAGCTCAGTTCTCAGTATCCCAAATATGACTTTAAGGCTGAACTTATTTTTAAATTCGACATGATTTTAAATTAAAGGAAAATTTTGGCGTCTTCCTGTTAACTTCCATGCTATTTTGTTGCTGTAAACAAGCTGTACGGATAATATTTCAAATTTTATTGCAAAACATTCATCAAGATACTCAGTAGAAACTGGGTGAGATTAGTTTATGCTAAAAGTAGTTCTCGGCTTACAACAGTTCGTTTTGTGACTATTCTAAGTTACAACTGCACTGAAAAAAAGTGACATGATCATTTTTCACACTTATGTCCATTGTAGCATCCCCATGTGATCAAAATTTGGATGCTTGGCAATTGTTTCATTTTTATGATGGTTATGTTCACATTTTTTGACCTTCTGGCAAGCAAAGTCAACGGAGAAGCCAGATCCACTTAACAACCGTCTTATTAACAACTGCAACAATCCACTTAACAACAGTCACAAGAAAGGTTGTAAAATGGGGCAAATTTGACTTAACAACATTTCACTTAACAACAGAAGTTTTGGACTCCGTTATGGTTGTACGTCGAGGACTATTTGTATACTCTTTTTTTAAAAAAAAAAAAGTGAAGCAACTTCAGATGTTTTGGTGTTTCTTCAGAATTACTTATGGATGAATCTTTTTTAAATATTGGATCTCAAAATCTCAGAGTGATTGAAGTCAAAGCCAGTTGTCTTGGAAATAGATTACTAATGCAAACTGAATCTGTTCAAACCTTAAATTCCCACCCAATTAATTAATTAATTAATTAAATCAGAACTAAATCACATATGCCTCAAGAGTATAAATTTTGTTTGTAGCTTTTCATCAGAACGAAATGGAATTTTGAAAAATACTTAAGTAACTATAGGTTGGTGAAATTCATGAAGTTTCATAAAGATCAGTTTTAAAGTCCAGTACTTTTAATGTGTCCATAATATTTTTGTTTTCCACTGAGATGGCATTTACAAGAAAGTTAAATTGTTCTTATGGAAGAAGAGTGCCAAATTTACAGCAATCTATCCTGGAGGTTTGAAAATTGCTTTTTTTTTTTTTTTTTGGTAACATCTTTGTTCCAAGATAGAATATGATGATATTTACAATGCAAAATAGCTCCTAACATGAGCCAGATAAATTGTGTGAGTTTTGTGAAAAGAAAAGGGCAATCGGTAAAAAGTGACAATGCCTCTTCCTGAATTCAAAGCAGCTCCTTGTCAAAGGTTTAGAATGAGTTGAAGTATTAAAGGTTAATTATCTAGTCTTTTCCATCATACTGTGTAGTGTTAAGCTAGTCATCCAGCTAAACTTGCTCTTACAATAGCATTATGTAATTCTTAAAGATGAGAGATAGACCAGTAATGAAGTGGAAACAAATGATAAAATAGAGAACCTATCTCCTGAAATTTCTCCACCTCAAACTTGAATGACCTGACCACCGATATTCTGATCAAAAGATTAGTTGGTTTAATAATAGGCTTGACTGTAAGAGTCACTTTAATTGAAGACAAGCTTGATTAAAGTGGGTCACTCTATATAAGCATAAGATGCTTATATAAACAGGAAAACAAATAATTTTGTTATGTCCACTTGCAACTTGTTGAAGTTCGAAAACAGTAAAGCAAACGAGTCTTTGGAGTACGATGCCCTAGTATCTTCTACTTTCTACAAGTGTCCCAAATTACTAGAATCTATTCAAAACTTGTCTATGGAATACTGTGCCCCCTACACTACCTTCAAGATATGGAGGACCTCAACCCTCTTGACATTTTGCAGACAAACTGAAACAAGTGTTGTTTCAATGTTCAGTGTTTCAAATTTAATCTATAATTTAGTTTATTGGATAACTATAACATTTATCTGATGATTTACAAAATTGATTTTAATTCTAGGTACTAAGCTTCAGCTGTTTGCTTTTGGCCTTGTACTTTTAACTGAAGAACAACAAACAGCCCTAATGTAACTTCTTGTACTTTGTGCTTGTGTGTCATCACATTGTCATCACGTGACGTATTGTGACTTTTTCCCCTTTTCTAAAATGGGGGTGGGGGTGGCCTGGCCTGCAGGTCATGAGTTTGACATCCTGTGCTACTGTATTTTTAGCTTGGTACTAGATTACAGGCCTGTTAAACTGGTGGCCTGCGGGCTGGATATGTCATACACAGGCCATGCCCACCCGGCTCCTCAAAGGCAAAAAATGTCACAATACATCATGATCTGGCCCATGATGTGATTGAGTTTGACACCTGTATGCTAAAAGAATAAGCTTCTACACAGGGGTGAAATCTAAAAATTTTCCCTACCGGTTCTGTGGGTGTGGCTTAATTGGTGGGTGTGGCTTGGTGGTCAGATGGCTGGGTGGGCGTGGCCAATAACAATAAATAATAAAAATAGTAAACAAAGTATAAAAAAACAATAAGAGGTACCAAAAACCAACTTTCACGTTACACACACACGACACAACACAACACAACTGACTCACACACAATGTAAAAGCAGCTGCACTTTTTTTTTTTTAATTTACATTTATATCCCGCCCTTCTCCGAAGACTCAGGGCGGCTTACAGTGTATAAGGCAATAGTCTCATTCTATTTGTATATTTTACAAAGTCAACTTATTGCCCCCCCCAACAATCTGGGTCCTCTTCACTTCACACTTCACACAGCCACAAAAAGCTGAAAAACCAACTTTCACACTTTACACACACACAACACAACACACACACACACACACACACACACACACAAATACCACATACAGCTTTCTGAGATTTTGTGTGTTTGTGTAGTTAGAGTGAAACACTACAGAAACACACCAAATCTCAGAAAACTGCACAAATATTTTATTTTATTATTAAGGTTTGTGGACTTCAATTCCCAGAGTTCCTCAGCTAGCAAATTCAGCCAGCATTAATCACTCAGTGATGAAATAGATTAGCTAAATTAGATTAGTTCTGTCTGGTGTTGAAAATGAAACTGGGGCTTTCCGGATGGGAAAAAAGCCATGAGGTCGATCAGTAATCAGGTAAGTGACTTAGACTCTCTTAAAAGGAGGTTTTCTACATGTTTTCTACAGAAAACATGTTTTTTAAAGTTCTCCTGATGAGGAACTCAGGTGAGATACCCAAAGTAGCTTTTAATTTTTTTTTTAAGTTTAAAGGCTTTGCCAATCTCAGCTGAGGGGCGGGATCCTCAAAGGCTTTTTTTTACTTTTAAAGGCATGTTTCGGCTGAAGCAAAACCTTCTTTTAAAAGTAAAAAAAAAACCTCTGCTGATGGTGGGGCTCAGCAGAGGCACGGGGCGTGGCCAGGGATTTTTGCTACTGGTCCTCCGAACCAGCAGCCGCCATCACTACCGGATCGCGCGAGCTGGTCCAATTCAGGAGCATTTCACCCCTGCTTCTACAAGCAGAAGTTTAATAAACACAAAAATTTTGGACAGTGTATAACATTACAGGTATAGACTCATATCAATCCCTTCAAGTTTGTTATTTTTCTAAGCTAAGCAACAATATACAGAACTTGTATACTGCAGGGCTGGAACATGTAAGGCAATGTAAAAGGCTTATGCTTGAGTCCGTTATATTTTCCTGCTATAGGAAAACGTAACTGTAATATGTTTTATGTACATAACATGTAGGTAATAATTACGTAACATTTATGTAATAATTTTCTTCTGTTTGAGAAATGATGTAGCAGCTGTAGTTGCATAAAATTGAGGCTTTACTATTGTCCAAACAATCCTAGAATGTTGGCATAACTAACATCAAATTAAAAGAGCTTGGAATTTTACTTTTCCTGTTAGAATCCACCTTAAAAGCATCTGTACAAATTCCCTCCAATCTACTTTCACAAAGTAGCAATATTCATCAATATGATTTGTTATTTAGCTTCTTGTTATTGGTAATGTACATTGCTTCTGATTATATTTCAGCTCCAAATTATTACTGGCAGATATTACTATTTCTTGGCATCTCAGTTTATTATGTTTTGCACTCAGAACACAGCAATTCATTTTCTCTGTCCAAGTCACTGTGTCACTTGTGTAAGTTTCATGATTTATTACTGTACTTGCCTACTTTCAATTTAAGTGTCCAGCTTCTTACCCAGATTTTTTTTTATTCCTGCTGCTGTTCTTGTTTGCTTTTTTTTTTTTTGCCAAAGTCTTTCACGTAATGCATCACCATGATTGGTGTGATTTTATTACATAATTTTAACTATTTATGTATTTTTCTTTCTTCAGCTTTTACATATCTACATCCTTGCATAGTAAATTAAAATTATTCCTTTGGCTGCCTATGTTAATTTAGACAACAAAAAAACCCCCTCATATTCTATGTATGTTATCATATGTAGGTTGCTACAAACATAAATTTTTAGTATTGAAGAATCAATTCAAACAAGTTTTTAAATATATGCTTAGGGCATTGAGAATCCACTGTCTTTATTCAGATAACATTATCCATGCAGTAGAAATATAGGAATATTAAATCTCATCTGAAAATTGATTAATACATGTAATAACCTTTTCTGCCAAATGGAACAATTCTATGATATTGCAAAAATATATGCTTAAATGAAATATTGGTATCATTGTGCTTTCAATAATATGAATAGTTCCATTGCTTTTCACTGCTCATTCTGCAAGAATCCATGACAAACAACATCTACATAGTTAGAAATTCAGTGTAACACACTTGACTGGTTTGCCAAAAAAAAAAGTTGTTCTTGATATTCTTGTCAAAAATGATAGATTTGGACACCAAACTAATATTAAATGGTGAAATGTTACCATATTTATAAGTATTAGTGTAATTTATCAAAATGAATGGCTATAGTGCAACAGTAAATTACCGAGTTATTCTATTCATTGAAATAAATGTAATATGCTTTCCATAGAATTATCTGTTTCTGTAGAAACAGATAAAGACTGGGAAATTATATCATCATCATCATCATGTTACCCCTCCTCCCAATAAAGAACTACCATGATGTGTTTGTGGGTCTCGCATCTTCTCAGGAAGATTGGAGGTATACCAGAGATTCAACCTTTGGACAGATATCATCAGAGGAGTCAGATGAAGAGTGTCTCTCCCATAAACAACATGGTGATACATAATTTACAGAAACCTATATTGAATTAATTCACTGGTGGGTTTCAAATTTTTTTACTATCGGTTCTGTGGACGTGGCTTGGTGG
Source organism: Ahaetulla prasina (assembly GCF_028640845.1). NCBI lineage: Eukaryota > Metazoa > Chordata > Lepidosauria > Squamata > Colubridae > Ahaetulla > Ahaetulla prasina. The sequence continues at coordinate 159,428,046 of NC_080541.1, forward strand.
GCGTGGCATGGCTTGGTGGGTGTGGCATGGTGGGAGTGGCAGGAAAAGGATACTGTAAAATCTCCATTCCCATCCCATTCCAGGGAAAAGATACTGCAAAATTGCCATTTCCTCCCAATCAGCTGGAACTCGGTAGGCAGAGAATAGATGGGGGTGGGGCCACTCAGAATTTTTACTACTGGTTCTCTCAAAATTTCCATTACCGGTTCTCCAGAGCTGGTCAGAACCTGCTGAAACCCACCACTGAATTAATTGTCACCCAGGTCATACTATTGCGCTAGGTGTTGTAATTCTTAGACATCTGGTGACAAGTGGGTTACAAAACTTAGGGCTATTGGCTGAACAATTGTGGCCCGCAGTTGTAGAAGTATTAGAAAGAAGTTGCTTATCGTAGTAAATAAATCAAGACTGAAAACCAAGAAATAATGATTTGCTATTACAAGTCAAGTTCAATAAGAAAAGGATATCTGCACCAATTCTGGAAAGAGCAACATCAGAATCAATAACAGAACAGAAGCTAATAGATAAATATGAACTAATTATATGAGATAAAGTATTCCTAGAAGTAGAATGGGAAGAACTGCAAAATTCTACCCAGGGGAAAGAAATTCAAGCCTTGACAGATGTAGCTCAGACAGTAGAGACAAACCAGAGAGTGTCAATAGTAGATGAAACCAGCATCACTATTGAACCATTAGTCCAGGCAACTCTCCTGTACTTTCTCTTCAGAAAGAACACACTTGTCTAATTGAAAAATGAGAGGAATTGAAAGAAAGTCTAACTGAGCATCTACAACAGCACAAAAACAATTTCCCTGCATTGAAGTTTATTACAAAAAAACCAGAAAGCACAAATATGAAAAGATGCCAACACTGTAATATCAGACACTAGCACTTTAAGAAATGAGCCAGCTAATTTACAGCACACCTGCAGTTATAATTGAAGATCTTGGATGCAAATTAACAAACAAGGGGGGAAAAGCCAAACAATCTACAGTCCACCAAAATGTTGGGAACATTTTTACTAAAGTTTGGAAAACAAGATCAGTATGTTAAGATCAGATGCAAGCAAGCTAGACCAGTTGAAAGAAAAGAAGCTGGAGAACAAAAAGTGCAAAGAATACCTGATCAAGAAATATCACATAGAAATAAGGAAAATTAAAGAAATGCTGGAAATGATAAAGGAACAAATAACAGCTATAGCCAAGAAGATGTGTAGTAGCTGATGTAGTCCAACAGCATCTAGTTGAAAGAAAACTCTGAGCAGAAAGGAGACTGCCTAAGCAGCAGAAGAACAAAAGATTAGCTGCAAGATGGTTTTGGAAAACCATGAGAGAAGGAAGAAACTTGAAAGAGTTTGGATTGATTACAAGAAGACATTTGAATCCCTGCCACATGACTGGATAATCAAGTGCCTAGAAATAACAGGTGTAAGAACTATCAAATGCTCAGTGCAAAGATCAATGTCATAATAGAAGACACAGTTGCTAGTCTTTGGTGATAGACTGGAAGAGGTTAATATCAAGACAGGAATCTTTCAAGGAATCATACTATCACCGCTATTTATCATTGGATTGATTCTTCTGTCAACTATACTGAACAAATCAATCAATGGCTAACAAACAGAAAAAAAGCCATCAGTCTACTTCACCTCCTTTATATGGATGATCTGGAAAAAAGACCCTCTGAATGGAATCTCTGTTCAATGCTGTCTGAATATTCAGCTGAGATATTATAATGGAATTTGGACTGAACAAATGTGCTGTCCTTACCATCAACAGAAGAAAACTAGTGAAAACTGAAGGAGTCAAGATGCCTTTGAAATAACTGGATAAAAAGGTCTCAACAAATACATGGGCATCCTTCAGGCTTACAACATCAAATGCATTGAAGAAGATTAACAGTGAATACACTATTAACAGTGAAGAAGATCTTCATGACAGTGAAGAAGATCTTGAAATCCAAACCAGAGGCAGAAATATTGATATCTGAACAATTCCAGTCATTATACAGACAGCTGGAATAGTGTGCTGTACTCAAGAAGTCCAGTACACTAGAAACTCTGGCTAGGAAGATCAGAAAAAATAATGCAATGAATCATGTCCTTCATCCATGCAGCAACATTGACAGACTCTATTTACCAAGGAACATAGGTGGACATGAAATATTGTAAGTACATCATACATTGGAGGAAGAAAAAGGGTATTGGAAAAATATCTGAAGGACAGTGAACAAAATGCATTGAAACTAGAATACTTTGAAGGCTTATTGAACCAAAGAGACCAACCTGAACTATGAGAATCACCAGTGAAGTATAAGAATGAAACATGACAAGATAAAATAGTACCTGGCTGTACATTAAAAAAAAAACTAGCAACCAAAGAAATAATAACAAGACCCGGCAATGGGAAAGAACAGGAAAATTAGAGAAAGAAATAGAGTGCCTAATTCTGGCTGTAGAAAACCAAATCTTAGGAACAAAAGAATGCAAAGTCAGGAATGAGAAAACAGCAATAGACAGCAAATGCTGTCTATGTGAAGAAGCTGAAGAAACAGTGCACCACTTTGTTAGGTTCTGACAGAGGATCACACAGGGTGATTATAACAATGGCATGAAAAAGCAACAATGGTGCAAGGGAAGATCTGCAAGAAATACCATTTGCCTGCATGCAAAAACTGGTGGGATCACAAAATAGTCATAACAATGAAGAAACTAAATTCTCTGGGACTTTAGAATTTAAATATACAAGCATCCGCCACACACACCGCCGACACAAGAATTGTTTATATGAAAAACAAGGAAGTTTGGATAGTGGATGTTGCAAAACCTGGAAATAGAGAAAGGAACACAAAATATAAAGATCTGCAAGTATAAGAAGAACTAGAAATAGAATGACTGTGGCAAAAGAAAGCAAAGATAGTACCAATAGTAATAGAGGCCTTAGGTGTTATGCCAAAATAACTGGCATGTACCTTAAACTAAATCTGCAATGACAAAATCCCCATCAGTCAATTGCAAAGGACATCTTTATTAGGAACAGCTTACATTCTGAATAATAACTTTAATATTATTAAACAACAACATCTGCCTAATCCTAGGTCCTTGGAGAGGACTCAATGGGTGGATAAAAATGCCAGATCAAGTCTAAACACCTGTGTGACTAACCACAATTTATTATATTTATGTGCCCAGAATAAGGCTTCCCCAACTGACTTTGCTTGTCAGAAGCCAGCTATGGAGGTCTAAAGATGTTGCAAGTATAGTAAATATGAGCTATTTGCCAAACATCCAAATTGTGATCATGTGATTGTAGAGGAGAGGAGATGGTTGTAATTTCAAGAACAGGTTGTAAATCACTTTTCCAAGTCTGTCATAACTTCATACTATTGTTAAATGAGCAGTTGTAAGTAAAGGACTATCTGTATTCATTAGCTGATGAGATAGTATTGATTTCTTTTAGTAGATATAATTTAATTGAGTTATATTTAGCATACCTTGTATATAAAAATAGAGTGTAAGTGTTTTGCCTGCAATCAGAAATAAAAAAAGAATTTTTAAGTAAAATGTTTAAGTTATATAGCATTACACTTTTTGCCAAAGGTCATATAGAATTAGCTGATTGGATAATGTGCTTCATATTGTTATGCAGTATTCTGCTGCTAAATAATTATTCCAAGTAACCCTCACTGATGAATTATTTCAGGAGTAGATTAAATATATAGTAATGGCCATAAAATATCAATTTGTTATTAAGATGTGTTGATTTTCCTGATTATTGTGAGTTGCATATGATTTACTGCATTTGGAAAATAAGGCTAGATGTTATTTTTGCTTTAAAGTTTCTATAAAGTGAAGATTCTTCATCCAGGCCTTTGTGATAGAGACCCCACATTTCATCATGTATCACCATAGCTTATTTTTTATATTATATTAATTTTATTGTAATTTATTTTTTTGGTTGTCGTGAAGCCCCCAGAGTTGTTGACAGTTAGGTAGCATACAGACTTAGTAAGTTATTATTATTTAGTTTATTTGACATATATTCATTTGTGTGCAACAATGTTATTAATTTGCAGGAGAAACTCTTTTGAAACACTTCTTCAGTATTAAGATGGTCAAAATAGCGAATCTTTGGGATTTGGCGAAGGCATCTTTGATGGAAGACATTGAATCTCTTGCTAATACTTGCTGATGCCTTCCAGATCTTACAGGCATAAATGGCTGTCAGTATCACTATAGAGACAAGCAGATGGAATTTAGATTTATTTATTTATTTATTTATTTATTTATTTATTTATATATTTATTTATTTATTTATTTATTTATTTATTTATTTATTTATTTATTTATTTTGTCACACAGTATATATAAGCATAAGCATGACATAACTATACAATATATAAGCATATATGTAAGTATGAGTATGTAATAACTATATTAATTGGATATAATAAAAGGAAACAACAGGACAGGAACGATAGGCACGTTTGTGCCCTTATGCACGCCCCTTATAGACCTCTTAGGAATATGGTGAGGTCAATAGTAGACAGTTTTTGGTTGAAGCTTTGGGGATTTTGGGAAGAGACCACAGAGTCAGGTAGTGTGTTCCAAGTATTAACTCTGTTACTGAAGTCATATTTTCTGCAATCAAGGTTGGAGCGGTTAACATTAAGCTTAAATCTATTGTGTGCTCGTGTATTGTTGCAATTGAAGCTGCTTCTTTCAGTGCTCTAACCAAATTTTATTCTCGCTTTGGAAAACAGCTGTTGCTATTCCAATGGGCCATTTGACCTCCATCTCTGCATCTCCATTTCAGGTAATTACATTACCCAAGTAAATAAACCTTTGTACTTTTTCAGGTTCCTGTGGTCCGAGTGTGATTTCCCCATATCTGTGAGATGGAGCTCAGATGATTTTTTGGTAATTATCCTGAGGCCAATTATGGTTGTTTCTTCATTTAAAGCAGTTGTCACTTGTACTTTCACCTTGTCTTCTTCAAGTAAGGCAATATCATCTGCAAAAATAGTCTTACAAAAACTCTTTTTTTTATCTCCAAAAACCTTTGGTTTCCAATTCTGAGAAAAGACAAGGCCACTATTGGGAAAGGCTGTTATGTGATCATTTACATTCATCTTCCAATCACCATTTTTTTCCTTTATAGCTAAAGTACTGCACACCTTTATTAGCCATATATTGATAACCAATTGAGGTATATGGATATTTTAAGCTCAGAATAAATTATGAACTATCAAAATGGGCCAGAGAAAATATCATCCATTCATATTTACAGCAAATTAATATTATATCTAGAAAAAACTTGCAAGCCATCAATTGGTTTAATTAATTTTTGCTTTGGAAGAATACCAATATAATATCTGCACGTGGACTTATTCTTTTTTCTCCTTACCTGGATTCATCATTAGAGGATTCCCAAATTCTTTAACTGTGCACCACAAATATGACAATAAAAGTTAGTGAGTTGTTAATTGTGCCAAATATCCCTCTTATTAAAAAATCCTTAAAGAAAACCTCTTCATCTTTCTTTTCAAAGAAGAATAAGGATTACAAACCATTTAAATATTTATGATGAAATGGGCATTTTGAAATAATAAAAAAATAGGTATGGCCCAAAGATTTTGCCAGAGATCTTCCCTGAATTCAGAGATAATCATAAGGATCTACCATATTTAATTCAGCTAATATTTTTAACAATATCAAATATTTATCTGTGATGAATAAATCTTGCTTGGATCATAATTTACTAAACTTAGTAGAACATTTTGGAGACAACAAGAATCCCTGGTAATATTTTAATATCAATATTAAAATTTCATTCAACAATATTAAAATAGTTTCACTAATGAAAAGATATTTATCCTAATTATAGTGTTCAAAGTTTCAATAAGAGAGGTTGGTAGACTACTTTATGCAAAAATGGTCTTAGAAAAGTGGGTGCTATACCTGGTTTATTTATTTCAGTCTATAGTAGAACTGCCTGTTTTATAATTCTTTCCATATTTCTTCCATATGGCTCAAAAACTTCGTTAACTAACTAAACATGAAACATTAAGCTAACAGAAAAAAAATCTAACTTCATCAAATTCTTTTCTTTTTTATAAAGCGTTGATAATTTGTTGAAAGTTTAAATTTATAGTTTTAGAAATTACATATGTTGGTAGAGGAGAATTTTTGTAGCTCAGATTGAAATGAGGGGTCCTTGGTTTTTCTGAGCTTGGTTGTTAAAATCAAGATCAGAGACCACCAAGGACCCCTAATTGCATATTACTTATGATTAGCCTGAATCATTGAAATAATAGTTTTATAAGAATGGCAGAAATTCAGAATATTTTGAAAAACCTGACAGACAAAATCATTTAATAAACAATAAATTGTAAAGTGTATTCTCAAATTATTCTGCTCTGTAATAAATAAGTGATTTAGTGGCACACTATTTGATCCTAGCAAAATTCAATCATCCCTAATTTCAGAATATTGTTCATAAAGTTAAGAGGGAGAAAATCATATGTATCAATAATCTAAAATAATAGGTTATTATTTGTAATGATTATGATGCAATACTTATATCTGGTGTTCAGACAAAAATGAAGAAGGGGGCTTTACTCAAAGCAAATGAATTGGAATAGATGCCCTATCTGCAAGTCCAGGAGACAAGTATCTCAATAATGAATGATAGAAAAAGATCTGTCTATTAAGAAGGTATTTAAAAGCCCTAAGCTTTAATTGAGTTAACAAAAAAAACTAACAATACAAGACTCAACAACTGCCTTGACCTCATCTTCTGCAACAACACAAACTCAATTTATGGACTACAAATAAAAGAACCCTTTTCCAACAGCGACCACAGCATGAAAGAATTTTGTCTCAATATACGACCTTACAATAATCTCCATAATAATGGTAAACCAAACTACAATTTCAAAAAAGCCAACTATGATCTTATAGACACCGACCTCTCATCTCTTCACTGGCAAAATTTGTTCTCAACCTGCATCACTGCAGAAGACCACTATAAAGTTTTCCTACTTGAAGTAAATAGAGTCATTAATCTTTACATACCACAAACCACCACCAAAACCAGAAAAAACAAATTACCCATATCAATAAAAAAGCTTCAATCCAAAAAAAAAAATCCCTCTGGAGAAGAAAAAAGGGCTATGTAGCAAATTTCAAAAACCGCTACAGAAATATATGCAATCAAATAAAAACTGAATGCACCAATTACCACACCAAGCAAGAAGAAGACCTCTTGCGCACAAATTCCAATCGTGCTTTTTATAATTTGTGAACAACAAACTTAAAGACTTGAGATCCATCCCACCACTAAAAGATTCTAACGACAAAGAATATAATGATGAAACAGTTAAAGCAAACCTCTTCAACACATTCTTTGGCACAGTCTTTGTTAACAGTAATGACTTATACCCGACATTCCCCAATCATTGCACAATGAGTGCAATGACCTAACACACATAGATTTCACAGAAAATAATGTTGAAAAAGCTCTTCGCAAACTGAAAACATCCCTATCTATTGGACCTGATGGACTATGTGCATACTTCTTAAACAAGGTTTCCACTAATATAGCAGAACCCCTAAGCATAATTTTTGAAAAAGCTTTCACAACCAGTTCCCTTCCCAAACTTTGGTCACTTGCCACAGTCATCCCTATCTTCAAAAAAGGAGACCCCAGCCTAGTTGAAAATTACAGATCTATCTCTATCTCTCTTTGCTGCAAAGTAATGGAATCTATCATCAACCAATCCATTACCCTCCATCTAGAAGCAAGCAACTTACTCTCTAATAAACAATTTGGTTTCAGAAAAAAATTATCATGTAATTTACAACTTTTTCAATACAAAAACATATGGACTACAAATCTTGATCAGGGCAAAGCAATAGATGCAATCTACATAGATTTCTGTAAAGCTTTCGACTCAGTAGTACATGATAAACTTCTCCTAAAACTAAAATCCTATGGCATCTCAGGACCCCTCCACAATTGGATAACAGCTTTTCTATCAAACAGACAACAAGTGGTCAAAATTGGCAATGCTCTATCAAATCCTGTTCCTGTTAAATGTGGCGTTCCCCAAGGCAGTGTTCTTGGACCAACACTCTTCATATTATACATTAATGATCTCTGTGACCATATTACAAGTAATTGTGTTCTCTTTGCTGACGATGTCAAACTATTTAACACCACCAACAATACAGCTATCCTCCAAAAAGACCTTGACTTTTTATCTGAATGGTCTAAAACTTGGCAACTCCAAATCTCAACCAGCAAATGCTCAGTCTTACATATTGGAAAAAAGAACCTAAACACTAAGTACAAGCTTGATGACATTACCTTACTGATGACCCCCACCCTGTTAAAGATCTTGGAGTTTTCATATCAAATGATCTAAATGCCAAAGCCCACTGTAACTACATCGCAAAAAAGGCCTTAAAAGTTGTAAACCTAATCTTGCGTAGCTTCTTCTCCAAAAACACTACACTACTAACCAGAGCATATAAAACATTTGCTAGACCAATTCTTGAAAACAGCTTGACTGTTTGGAACCCATACCACATTTCTGACATCAATACAATTGAACGTGTCCAGAAATATTTTAAAAGAAGAGTTCTCCACTCCTCCGAATACAGCAAAATATTTGAAATCCTGGGTTTACAAAATTTAGAACTACGCCGCCTTCGACATGAGTTTAACTCATAGAATCATCTATTGCAATGTCCTTCCTGTCGAAGACTACTTCAGCTTCAATTGCAACAATATACGAGCACACAATAGATTTAAGCTTAATGTTAACTGCTCCAATCTTGATTGCAAAAAATATGACTTCAGTAACAGAGTTGTTAATGCTTGGAATACACTACCTGACTCTTGGTCTCTTCCCAAAATCCCCAAAGCTTCAACCAAAAACATTGACCTCACCCCATTCCTAAGAGGTCTGTAAGGGGCGTGCATAAGACCTCAAACATGCCTACCGTTCCTGTCCTATTGTTTCCTTTCGTTATATCCAATTAATATAGTTATTACATACTCATACTCATATACAGTATATGCTTATGTATGGTATAATTATTTCATGCTTATGCTTATATATACTGTGTGACAAAATAAATAAATAAATAAAATGTTATAGGCAACTGTCTCAATTTCATGATTCCTGTCTGTCAAAGATAAGACTGTGTTTTGTTTCATTAACTAAATGCAAACATTTGTTTTAATATCATGCAAATTTGTGAAATGATTCAAATTCAAAAATAACTAGCAACATTTATTTTCCTTATAATAAGGTAATCAACTCTATTGACATGCATTTTGTAGTGGTCCCTTGCATTTTAAGAAATGGGGGGAAAAGTCTTCATAGCATTAGAGGTGACCCCACATGATCCTTTCTCTCCAAAATGCATGGAACAGGGCAAGTAGGATTTTATTTACGGCCTGCAACTCACAACAAGTTTTGGGCTTCATGGTATTCCCATTTTATCTATTTACCTATATAGATCAGAGAGAAGTAGTAATTTAGTTCCCTTTACACATGTATTCATCCCTGTCTTTGAGAAGGTAATGTAAAAGGGACTATGTATTGTGTTCTCATATTCCCAAGCAATTTTGGCCACGTTGGCTGCTCTAATGAATTTGGTTTCTACTAGCAGAAGCCCTATTTCATGTTTCAGAGGTATCTCAGAGTGAAAAGGATCTGCATCTCAAGTTTATGAAGATTCTACTTCACTGATCTGATCTAGGCTTCCTTAGAAAGTATACAGCACAAACTTAGTCCTGGCAAAACTCTTTAATTCATACAGCTGTGAATTATTGTCACTCCCATTCCAAAAGGCTTCTCAAACAGTCTTTCAGGGGAGTGTTTACAAACACCCACCTTATCTCCCTTGGAATGGTGCCAGAGAACTAATTGCCACACCCAGGGGAAGGCCAAACTTGGCACAGAGTCAAACAGAACTTTTCCAAAGCTTTTACTGATCAGATGAACTAAGTACTTCCTGCAAAAGCTCATTTCCAGTTCTCTTCTCTTTTGTGTCTTATGGGAGGGGCCAGTCATCTCCAAGCCTTACTCCAAAGTCACCCCTGTTTTTTTAATTGTTCCTGTCTTCTGGCAGCTCTGTGCATTGGTACGCTGAAAACAGGCTCCCACTGTTTTTCTGCCTCACTGATGTCAGACTCCGGAGAGTCCAGAGGCAGCAAAGAACTACCAGATGGCCTTGACCCCCTCTCTGCCTCCGACTCAGAGCCCTCGTCCAGACTCTGGGACTGGACATGTTCCTCCACAACCTCTTCAGTGTCTGAATCTGCTGCCATCTCTGCTGGCCGCTGGCAGGCCACAACATTCACCTTATTCAGGCCTGGATTTGGTTTAAGACATCCTGTTTCTGTTTAGAATTTGCCCATCTCTAACAAAATCTAATGCCCAACTCTAACAAACAAGCATTGAAATTTGTATCACAACAAGCTATTGATATATTTTATCAATGAAAAATGTATCAGCCTTGAACAAATATCTCTAGGGAAAACAGATAGTCAGAATTTGAGGTATATTAATGAGGAAATGTTTGTGTCTTCAGCATTTTTGAGATCCAAGGTATCAATGTATAAAGGTAGCCCCATTTTCTTTAACTAATGAGATCCAGGAGGAATACTAACCATCTGAATGGGTTTTATTGGACAATACCACTGCAAAAATACATAGACAAAAGTAAAGTCTTACACTTAAGCAACAAAAATCCAAAAGTAGATATACAGATTAGGTGAAACCTGGCTTGATATCAGTAACTGTGAGAGGAATCTTGGTGTCAATCAATTAAATATAAACCAGCAGTATGCAGTAGCAGCCAAAAAAGCCAATGCAATCCTAAATTGCATTAACAGAGATTTTATCAAGATCACGTGAGGTACTAGTATCGCTCTATGAAGTCTTAGTAAGGCTTAGAATACTGCATCCAGTTTTGGTCACCACACTATAAAAAAGATGTTGAAACTCTAGAAAGAGTACAAAAAACAGCAAGAAAGATGATTTAGCCTGGAGCTAAAACATGAAGAACGGTTACAAGAACTGGGCATGGCTAGTCTAGTGAAGAGAAGAACGAGGAGTGACATGATAGCAGTTTTCCAATGTGTGAGGGGTTGTCACAGAGAAAAGAGGGACAACCTATTTTCCAAAGCACCTAAAGGCCAGACAAAGAACAATGGATGGAAACTGATCAAGGAGAGATTTAACCTAGAAATAAAGAGACATTTTCTGACAGTGAGAACAATCAACTAGTAGAACAGCTTGCCTTCAGAAGTTGTGGGTGCTTCATCACTGGAAGCTTTCAAGGAGAGACTGGAAAGCAGTTGTCAGAAATGGTGCAAGGTCTCCTGCTTCAGTAGGGGGTTGAACTGGATGACTTACAAGGTTCCTTCCAGCTCTGTTATTCTAAGAATTCTAAGAAAATTTGAAGTTTATTTTGCATATTGGTTCAACACAACAGTACTACATAAGCTTGAGTGTACAGTACTACATAAGGGTCCTTGAACGGCGCAGACTGCTAAACAGCCTGTTATTAACAACAGCTGCCTGCAATTATTGCAGGTTCAAGTCCCACCAGGCCCAAGGTTGACTCAGCCTTCCATCCTTTATAAGGTAGGTAAAATGAGGACCCAGATTGTTGGGGGCAATAAGTTGACTTTCTATATAATATACAAATAGGATGAAGACTATTGCTTAACATAGTGTAAGCCACCCTGAGTCTTCGGAGAAGGGCGAGGTATAAATGTAAATTAAAAAAAAAGCTGATATCAAAAATGAACTGAATAGTTTTTTTCTCTAGTTGATGTTCTGACGTAGTGATGTTGAAGCAATTGTAAGTAATTATAAAAAGAATATTTTCTCCAAAAACCTTTTCACAAAAGGCATATCTAAGACATATGACATTGCTTACAGTATACAAATAGGTATGAATAATTATCTGATAGCTTAGAAGCTATACAAGGCCCACAGGTAATATAATAATAACTAAGAACAGAAATGATGAATATTTTTACTCCCCTTTTTAAGGATTATAAATCTAAAAAGAAAAATTGTTATTTCTAAAGGGAGAATAACAATGTAAAAAATATCTTGTTTATTACAGACAAATTTACATCAGAGGATACCATTTCATAGGCCAGCAAGATGGGTACAAAATAATGAAAACAAAATAAGAAGTAATTTTGTGGAATACATGCTGTGAGGTGAGCAGCATACGCATTTGATAAATTAAATTAAATAAATAAATACCGAACCTTTTATGAATGTATTTTGCAGAGCGTTGAAAGAACTAAAATGATGGTTTTTGTATTGAATGATTGTTGAATAAGGAGACAATGGAATTATAGTTGTATGTAAGAAAGCAGAGGAATAACGATTTTGATTATAATTGCTATAATGACAGTTGGAAATCATTTCTTTAATTCTCTAGTCCTTTTTTTTCTTTTTCACATTTATCATTTCCCTTTTCTTTTAATCTTACTTTATATTATTTCATCTTTATCTTTAATCATCTTGTGAACTAGTAGACCCCTACCACAAGGAATTTATTTTGAAAATATTTAAATATTGTATCTCGCATTCCCAATAAAAATGAATTGAGTGTTGCATTGGTTCATATGAATTGTGCTATTTCTACCCCAAATCAGAATACTGTATATCTTGATTTATTCAAATTCTGTTTTAATCTCCACAAAGAATTGCTTTTTATGAAGCATGTTTTAGGGACTATTAGAAAAATTGAGTTGTGTTCTCTAATCAAGGTTTAAAATGGAAAGATTTTACTTTCTTCCAAAAACTAGAAATGAGATTGTATTCTACATTTAAAGTAATATATACAACTTTGTAAACTATGTTAATGAAAAATAATTTTCAGGTGCATAAATCTTCGATTAATATCTTTTCTCAAATATTAAGTGGATATAAATTCAGAAAGGAGTCAAAACAGTCTCCATTCTCAGTTTCAGTTATGTTCTGAATTTGAAATAGTTCAAGATTTAACAAAAAAATCTGCTTTTTTTGTTTGTTTACATGAACGCAGGAAGGATTTGTGGTCATCAAAATGATGTTCAGCTCTAACCTCCAGCTGCACTGGGCGTTCTATTTTAGCAATATTTGAAAAGTTATATATACTTATATTCTGTATCAATTCAATGATTATCCAGCTTTCAGTATAAGCATTTCTAAGGTTACTCTACATCTGTTAGCTGCAATGCAGAATACATCAGCTAATCCAGGTGCATCCTTTTACCTCCCTCAAAATGTTATATTCAAATTTATTGTTGATGGGAAATGATGCTTTGAAAGCTGCTCAGGGGAGTTTGTCTAAATGGCTCAGAAATATGAATGGATTCCAAGAAGATGGTTTAATTTTAGACTTCTTGGCACCCACCAGCATGCCTAACACATTGATAGATTACTAGAGTAGATATTAAATCCATATACAAAAGCAATCAAATTATCTTGAAATAGCCAGATTATATCATTCTTAGATATATATTACAGTAAATTACTTTTTGGAACTATTTGCAAGAGTAGAGTGTATGGCTGGAAACTGCAGATATTTGCAATCTAGTCAAGGTATCAGAAAAATTAACAGGGGCTTTATAGTTTTCTCCACCTAGATACCATCAAAATATTTTCTGAGACCCTGTTTTTTGCATTGGACTAGAATGCCACATAATATACATAAGATATTAATACAGTGACTGTTAAACCAATTGATATTCTGAGTGATTTTTCTTCAACTGAATAATCTGATTTTTGTGTTCTGAAAGACTTTTTTTCTGTTCTCATATTCAGTTCTCTGCATTTGTGATATTATAGGATAACAAACAAATAAAAGTTCAAATTCTTACCCTTGGTCAACAATTGTGAGTCGGCATTGATTCTCTGCCTCATGATGGATATAATTGGCTTTTAAAAAATGAGGACATTATTGTGAAAATGCAGAAAGGCTCAATAAAATTGGGATTGACCAATTCAGAATTTAAGTTCCTTTAACATCTTGATAGAACATTTTGTTATGAATCTAGTAATTGGATAGTACAAGATGGGTACCTGTCAGGCTTATAAAATCAATATTGAATAGATTCTTTTCACTTTTCCTGTTTTGTAGAATAGTTCTGTTATATTCTTATCAGAAGGTAAACTCTATCACTACAAGGAAAGAAGCTGAGAAATTAACCTGAATTTTGATTGATTGATTGATTGATTTGATTTGATTTGATTTGTATGGCTGTCCATCTCATCTAAGCAATTCTGGGTGGTTTAGAACAGGTTTAAAACAATAATCCAATAAAAAAACAGTTAAAGCAATATACAGCACAAGCTTATAAAAGCATCCGTAATCAGCCATGATTGGGGTAGAATCCATCCTTACTTCAGCTCAGTGCAGACATTGTAAAAGGTCCCTGCCATTGCTGGACACCCAGACACAGAGAAAGAGTCATAGTTTGAGGACTGAAAGGTTGGGGTCAATCTACATAGATAATATTCCATAGGATGGCTGCTATACAGGAAAAGTGCAATCTGCACTACCAGATTGCAGTTTTATGGCCAGGATCCATAACATGTATCTTCTGCCAGCACTGAGGTGATGGGACCCCTTATTTATTTATTTATTTATTATTTAAATTTATATACCGCCCTATCTCCCGAAGGACTCAGGGCGGTTTACAGGCATTTAAAAATAGATAAATACAGTCTAAAAACAATTAAAAAACTTATTCTAAAAGCCTAAAATTAAAAATATGAAAATAAAACCCAATTTAAAACCCGTAAATTAAAATCTAGCTCAGTCCTGCGCAATTAAATAAGTATGTTTTAAGCTCGCGGCGGAAGGTCCGAAGGTCCGGAAGCTGACGAAGTCCTGGGGGTAGTTCGTTCCAGAGGGTGGGAGCCCCCACAGAGAAGGCCCTTCCCCTGGGCGCCGCCAGACAACATTGCCTCGCTGACGGCACCCTGAGGAGTCCCTCTCTATGAGAGCGCACGGGTCGGTGAGAGGTATTCGGTAGCAGTAGGCGGTCCCGTAGATAACCCGGCCCTATGCCTTAAATAATCCATGCCTTATGAACATTGTAGATCGTTACCAGCACTTTGAAATGAACCTGGAACTATCTAGCAGCCAGTGCAGTTTGTTGCAACTAGTTGATCAAGGGCTGCACATAACTGCCTTGTTGTTGTTAATTACAAAGTCGTGTCTGACCCATCGCGACCCCATGGACAATGTTCCTTCAGGCCTTCCTGTCCTGTAACATCCTCTGGAGTCCATTTAAACTCATGCTGACTGCTTCAGAAACTCCATCCAGCCACCTCATTCTCTGTCATCCCGTTCTTCTTTTGCCCTCAATCTTTCCCAGCGTAACTGGGAAACCATATTCGGTAGCAATGCAGGTTCTGAATGTTTTTCGAGGGCAGCCACATCATAGTAAGGCATTCAAGAGCTGAGTAAGGCATGAGTGACCGTGAGCAGATCCTCACACTGCAAGAAGAGACACAACTGGCGCACAACGCAAAGTTGCACAAGGCCCCTACTGGCTAGGGCTGCCACCTACCCTTCGAGCAGGAGTCTGTTTGGGGCAATGCCAACTCATCACCAACCAAAGAAGATAAGTCCGTAAACCTTCAGCCTCCAAAACAGAAGCCACACAGTCTTGCTAATATTGAGTCACAGTCTGTTGTTCCCCATCCAGGTCCTTTTACCCTCCAGATACTGGGATAGGATCTCAGCAGCATTGCTTACTTTGCCAGACGCAGAGACATAAAACTTGTTAGCAGTGTATTGATGACACATCAATCCATGATGAAAAATGACCTTACCTAGTGGCTTTATTTATTTGTTATACAAGAGCAGAGAGAGTATTGAATTCTCTGGAACTAGAATTCCAGGAGTGACTGAAGGTAGGACCTATTAAGGAATAAGGAGTAGCTTTGAGAGATTTTTAAAATTTTGTTTTTCTATCTTACAAAAATAAGGAGCATTCTTGGAATTGTTATTGTGCATCTTCTTAATCTTGCTGATCTCAAACAGATGGAAACATGATGTACATTCCTGATGATGTTAGTGGTACCATTACAGATCAAAAATGTAATCTAAAGACTCATTTTGTGATAAAAAGTTGTATCTGGAAATTTTGAAGCAATCATATTCATATTGTGTGGAGGCTTTGCTAACTGAATTGGCCAGGTACCAATTTTAAAAGCTAGTATTGCATTTGTTTTGCAGAGTTCTTATCATGATGACCATGTCATATTTTTTATTGCAAATGATTTCATACTTGGTCAAGTCATTGCCCATCACCTAATGAGTGGTTTTATAAGACTTCAATTTTTCATACATCAAAGAACTCTGACATAACTGAAGCAGTTCATCTGCTTCAGTGTAATTTCAACTATAATGCTTGATAAGATGTGAAATATACCATGTCAATGGTTATTAGCCCAAGTACAGGCTAGAACTGATACTGCTTTTCCATATATATATGAGCCCTTGTGTCACAGACAGCTTTTTATCTGATTTCCAATCTTTGGAATTATTATTATCTTATTATTATTATTATTATTATTATTATTATTATTATTATTATTATTATTATTATTATTATAATAATAATAATAATATTATAATGTTATCTGAATATTCTTTCTAACTGTCCTCCCTCCCCTTCATCAATTATTAGGAGTTATGAAAACATGTCCAACTGGAAAATGGTAATCAGATTGGAAATACATTATATATTTTTCTCATTCTGTTTAAGTTTGGGCAAGTATTTTATACTTCAAAAATTAATATTTCCACAATTTCTATAATCAGCATAACATCAACTTATGGTAAACAAACAAATACCTCTAATATGTATAGTAATGATTATATATAAGAGCAAAACAAATACTAATCATTTTACATTGGGATACCTTAAAAAAGACAATATGATACTTATTTACACTGGCATAATGAAAAATACAAAATTTTAAAGGACAAACAGTTTTATAAGTTTCTAGGGCAAATTAAATCAAGGTTTCCTTATTTGAAAATAGAAGCTGGAGTAAGAAGAAAAGACGCAATTTGTTCTATTTTAGTTTATTTATTTTAGGAAGTCTGAATTTACAACATTAGACTCCATACCTGCAGTGGATATTATTATTTCAATGTCTTAGCTTCTAGGATTGCCTCAGGTACTTGTAGGCTTACTTCCATAACTGTATCCTCAGGAAGACAGGGTTTAAAATTACTATACCAAAAGTGAATACACTAGGAAAAATATTAGTTGCTAAACAAGTAATTTAGTTTATCATAATCATAAACTGCACTAATTCACAACTCATCAAGAAACAACTAAACATAATTAAAAAATAATGACCTGACCTGGTGTAAACATGAACAGTATTCATTTAATATGTTCTCATGTTCAGACAAGACTTGGCCATGAGCGTAACTTGAGTTCTGGAACAATTGGCTTTATCATTGCAAACCCCCATGTAATTTGCTAGAATTGCTATAAAATATTTTATCTATGTAACTGTAATACATTTTTGATACTCAAAGCTAAATAAAAATAAAATTCATCAGCAAATCTGTAAATTGCTTCCCATTAAAATTCCCATTAAAATCTGTAAATTTTAATGGGAATTTTAAGGGGAGGGTAGAAACTGACGGGTCTGGGTTGGAGGGGGGGGGAGGGTAGCGTTGGGTGGGGGTGGGAGGGTTAGGGCGGGTGAGGGGGGTAGCCCGTCGGGAGGGAAACCAGTTCCAACGCATGCTCGTGGCGACTATCAAATGGGTTCGGAGGTTATGGGGGGGGAGTGTGTTCCTTTGTGTGAGGGTGAGTCTATTTGCACGGTAAGTGGGAGGGGCAGATATGGCGGAAGGGGGGGATCGTATCGCTATAGGGGGTCACGCGTTCGATGTTTACAGGCGATCGCGTGCCCCGATCCCCCTGACCTCCCGTTCCCCGGATGGTCAAGACCCTCAGAGCCTGGGCCTGCGTCTGATGTTATGCAACGCACGGTCCGTGGCCAATAAGGCCCCCCTAATACATGATCTGATTCAGGGGGGTGCCGCGGATATTATAGGCGTTACGGAGACCTGGTTGGGCACTGAAGGGGGTGTGCCCCTGGTCGAGATGTGCCCACCGGGTTTCCGTGCATTCCATCAGCCGAGGGCCCAGGGTAGGGGTGGAGGGGTGGCGGTTGCTATTAAAGAGAGTCTAGAGCCGAGGGAGACCACTGTACCTCAGATCGCCGGGTGTGAATCCCTCTTTGTGAGGTGGGGTCATAGATGTCAGATGGGCTTGCTGGTCGCGTACCTGGCTCCTTGCTGCGTGACAGCTGCCCTGCCCGAGCTCCTGGAGGTGCTTGCCGGGGTGGCAGTGGAGACCCCCAGACTGTTAGTCATGGGGGACTTTAACTTGCCATCTGCCGGCTCGTCATCGACGGTAGCTCGGGAGTTCTTGGCCTCCATGACGGCCTTGGACCTGACTCAAGTAGTGGATGGCCCCACTCACATCGGGGGAGGCACACTGGACCTGATTTTTGTCTCTGGTCAGTGGTCGAGAGATCTGGACTTAAAGGAAATAGTCATTGAACCTTTGTCATGGTCAGATCACTCTCTCCTTCGCCTGGACTTTCTGACCGCTACCCAACGCCGCAGGGAGATGGAACCACTACGATGGTACCGTCCCAGGCGCCTGATGGACCCAGAGAGGTTTCGGACGGAGCTTGGGCCACTTCCTGAGGGTCTGGCTCACGGCACGGCAGAGGAACTAGCTGCAGCCTGGGAACGGGCTGCGGCTGGGGCTTTAGACCGTGTCGTGCCTTTGCGGCCTCTGACCCGGCGCAGATCCCAACCGGCTCCTTGGTTCTCCGAGGAGCTGAGGGGGATGAAACGCCGGAGAAGACGCCTAGAGAGTTCCTGGAGGTCCAGCCGTTCAGAGGCTGATCGGACACTAGTTAGATCCTATACTAGGACCTACCTAGTGGCACTGAGGGAAGCGAGGCGTTCCTACGCCTCCTCCCTCATTGCGACGGGAGATAACCGCCCAGCTGCCCTGTTCGGGTGACCCGCTCCTCCTTCACCAGGGGAGCGGGATGACCCGCTATGGGACGTGCTGAGGAGTTTAACGGTTATCTATACGATAAAATCGTTCAGCTTAGGGACGGTCTGGACCAAAATTGTGGTGATTCAGACGGGGTATCTGAGGGCGGTCTTGGTGATGTTGTTTGGGATGAGTTTGACCCTGTGACTCCCGAGGACATGGACAGGTTGCTGGGTAGATTGAATGCCACCACGTGTTTACTGGACCCGTGCCCCTCCTGGCTGGTGCTGGCCACTCAGGAGGTGACACGAGGCTGGCTCCAGGGGCTTACGAGTGCTTCCTTGTTGGAGGGAGTCTTTCCAGCTGCCTTGAAAGAGGCGGTGGTGAGGCCCCTCCTCAAGAAGCCTTCCCTGGACCCGGCTGTTTTAGGTAACTATCGTCCGGTCTCCAACCTTCGCTTCGCGGCGAAGGTTGTAGAGAGTATGGTGGCATATCAGTTTCCCCTGCACCTGGAGGAAACTGTCTATCTGGACCCGTTCCAGTCCGGCTTCCGACCCGGTTACAGCACTGAGACGGCTTTGGTCGCGTTGGTGGATGATCTCTGGAGGGCCAGGGATAGGGGTTATTCCTCTGCCCTGGTCCTATTAGACCTCTCAGCGGCTTTTGATACCATCGACCATGGTATCCTGCTGCGCCGGTTGGAGGGATTGGGAGTGGGAGGCACCGTTTATCGGTGGTTCTCCTCCTATCTCTCCGACCGGTCGCAGACGGTGTTGACGGGGGGGCAGAGGTCGACCCCGCGGTGCCTCACTTGTGGGGTGCCGCAGGGGTCGATTCTCTCGCCCCTTCTGTTCAACATCTATATGAAGCCGCTGGGTGAGATCATCAGTGGCTTCGGTGTGAGGTACCAGCTGTACGCTGATGACACCCAGCTGTACTTTTCCACACCGGGCCACCCCAATGAAGCTATCGAAGTGCTGTCCCGGTGTTTGGAAGCCGTACGGGTCTGGATGGGGAGAAACAGGCTCAAGCTCAATCCCTCCAAGACGGAGTGGCTGTGGATGCCGGCATCCCGGTACAGTCAGCTGAGTCCGCGGCTGACTGTCGGGAGCGAGTCATTGGCCCCGATGGAGAGGGTGCGCAATCTGGGCGTTCTCCTGGATGCACGGCTATCTTTTGAAGATCATTTGACGGCCGTCTCCAGGAGAGCTTTCCACCAGGTTCACCTGGTGCGCCAGTTGCGCCCCTTTCTAGACCGGGATGCCTTGTGCACAGTCACTCACGCCCTTGTGACGTCTCGTCTGGACTACTGCAATGCTCTCTACATGGGGCTCCCCTTGAAGGGCATCCGGAGGCTGCAGTTGGTCCAGAATGCAGCGGCGCGGGTGATAGAGGGAGCCCCTCGTGGCTCCCGAGTGACACCTATCCTGCGCAGGCTGCACTGGCTACCTGTGGCCTTCCGGGTGCGCTTCAAGGTGTTGGTGAACGTCTTTAAAGCGCTCCATGGCATAGGGCCGGGTTACTTACGGGACCGCCTGCTGCTACCGAATACCTCTCACCGACCCGTGCGCTCTCACAGAGGGACTCCTCAGGGTGCCGTCGGTAGCGACAGTGTCGTCTGGCGACACCCAGGGAAGGGCCTTCTCTGTGGGGCTCCGCCCTCTGGAACGAACTCCCCAGGACTTCGTCAACTTCCGGACCTCCGAACCTTTCGCATGAGCTCAAAACTCACTTATTTATTTGCGCTGGACTGGGTTAGTTTTTTATGGGTTTTTAATGGGTTTTATTGATGGGTTTTTAATGGGTTTTTTAATGGGTTTTATTATTTGCTAAATTTTAATTGCGGCCAAATTGAATAAGTTTTTTAGTGGTATTTTAATAGTATTTATTTTGTAATAGGACTGTTTATTTTATCTGGCTGTAAACCGCCCTGAGTCCTTCGGGAGAAGGGCGGTATAAAAATTTAAATAATAAATAAATAAATAAAATAAATAAATAAATTGGGCAGAGACCTTTTTAAAGTTGGGCATCCTTCAAATCTGATAATAAATAAAAAAAATAAAAAAATAAAAATAAAATAAACAAAATTTAAGATTTGAATATCTGGCTCTGTTTTGTCTCTATGGACATTTCATAGTCGTAGGCCTTGATGGTTTTAATTGGCCAAACTGGATTTTCAGGATTTATTAGAATTGTTGGCATAGGTTATTGTTGACACATTCATGCCATATTCTGGAACAATATGGAATATTTAATATGCAGAATGCAGTTATCCAATTTTTTTTCTGAAACTAAAATGCTAAGTGGCAATTCTTTAGAAAATTTACATAAAAGGGTTTTATCCTTTTGTACTATCTGCAACTCTTTATATCAGTAACAATATCAGGAAGGAAAATCTCCAAGTATCTGTAGTTGTGATTCCCCCGAATGTTTATTTATTTATTTGTCAACAAGTACAAGGAAACAAGTAACTGTATAGACATAGACATGGACACATGAAAAAAATTGACACAAATAAAAGGATATAAATAGGCAAAACATAGCCTTAAACACATAGAATGATTACATATAAATGGGGACAGTAGGACAGGGATGGTAGGCGTGCTGGTGCACTTATGCACGCCCCCCTTATGTTCTTCTTTCTATGTCAGGATCACAAACTGAGAAGAAAAGGGATGGACTTTATTTAACCTACCATGATCTTGACAAGAAATGTTTCTCTCCCAATGTTTCTAATTGCAAATAAAAAATATAGCTGGAAGCTACATATTTGAACATCACATATAGTGTATTCCACAGCATTCTGGTAGATGCTGTTACATTCTCAATTTTGAGACATGAAAATCAAGCATGAATAATAGCAGTATATATAGTATTGCTAAAAAAACATGCCCAAAGAAATTAAACTACTCATTCATTTTCATGCTCACTACCAAGTAACTCATGCTTCCACTAGAAAAGGCTTGGCATTTGTTAATAATGTAATTTGATTTTTATACTTCAGACTCTTGTATTTGTTGTGAAATCTATCTTGCTGATGACATTTCCCCTCAAATAAGTATAATACATCGAAAAGGCCTGGAAGATTTTTAAAATATATATATAGGAGAGCAAACCAGCAGAACAATATTATATACTGTAGATGGTGGATTTAAAAATTAATTGTGATGATGATATTGCATTGATTTACACATTTGAAGATAGTCAGTGTATGTAAGTCTAGAAACAGTGAAAAAATGGAAAAATACTATGTTCAGGATCCCATACAAGTTACAGTGCATAGATTCTGTGATCATATAATATAATTGCCATCTATACCTATTGGTTGAGAGACAATTAAAATAAATATACATTTATTGTTTGACACCCTAACATAGTTGCAAGAAAAATAAAATTACAAATCACCAAAGTACATACTTTATACTTAAATTTACTTCAGACCAAATTTATTACAGGAAAGACTGGAAGCAGTGGATAGCAAAAAGAATGAAAAAGATATGATTGACAGTGTCCTTTATATCTGGGGCCAAATCAAATCTAACCATTGTCCCATGCTATTCTATATTAGTTTATAAAGTTGTTCAGTTGCATGCTTTTGATTGAGCCCATACTGTAAGTCTTTAACTAGAACTTAATTATTATCTGATTGTATTATTATGCATTAATCCTATTTATAACCTTTCTCATTTGAATTTAGTACATCTTAACTTTACCAACATTTCATTAAAATTATCATCTGTGGATGGCCTGATTTAAAAACTTTAGATGTTATCAGTACTGGGCAACTTGATTTTTAATCTCAGCCTGTAGTGATAAATGTAGCTCAGCTAATGTTCTGTGCTATATTAGCTGTTTGGGGCTTTTATATCTAACTTGCACAGCTGGACAAATAAGGCCTGTCATAAATAGTCAATCTAGAATAAACTAAACCAAATTATCCATGTCTTCTATATATGCAGTTTGCATGTTACTGTAAAGGTACTCTTAAAACCACAGTTATGTTGATTCTTTTCTTCTGAGATTCATCAGACACATTAAAATAGTTAATTTGAACTGGGATTTTTATTTACATGGTTTAGAATAAATATTTGCCAAAGAAGAATTTTCTTGCATAATCTTTATGCATAGTCACTTTATGCAACACATGCTTCTATTAGTGGGATCATATTTAGAAGAATTATAAGGGGTAATTCTTGAGTCCATTTTGTCCAGTAAGAACAGTTGTATTTCTGTTGTGGCAGTAGAACCATTCTGAGAAAGGAAGGAAGGAAGGAAGGAAGGAAGGAAGGAAGGAAGGAAGGAAGGAAGGAAGGAAGGAAGGAAGATGATGTTTAATAACTTAAGCTTTGATTTAATTCTCATTGAAGAAATATCTCTTAAAAAACAAAGCAGAACTTTAAAAAAATAATCAGGTTTCTGTTTCTACTATTTAGTCTTTTAAAGACATCTATTGAATTTTGCACTGAAGTTGGTAAGTACAATTCTATGGGAAAGTGCCCAGCTCTTTGGATTGCCTGAATTTTTTCATTCTTTTCAACTAAATTTATCAAAGCATTAGGTAGCTAACCTGATATATGAAGGGAATCTGAGCTGAACCAATAACAGCAAAGTTTGGGTGCTCTTTGATTTTTAAAAAGTCATCCAATATGTGATATGGAAATGTGAAAAAAAAAATTGCCACCCTTAGCTTTAGAAACTGCTTGCAAGAGTTTTATCTGCAATAACTGCAATTAACCATTTCCTGTAATCAGCCTCTCACATCATGGCACAGAATTTTTGGCTCATTTCCCCATGGCAAATTGCTTCAACTCAGTAACATTTTCCAGGGTTTCCAGCCCAAATTGGTTGTTTAAGGTCCCTGCTACAAAATTTTCATAAGATTTAGGTCTGCACTTTGATTTGGGCATTTCCTCTCCAAAATTAATTGGTTTTTCTTCATTTTTCTCCCAAGCTGGCTGATATGTTTGGGATCGTTGCCTTTTCTACACAACAAACTTGCAGGTTAACTTTGGCTGGTGGACAGATGGTCGGACACTCTTTTGAGGAATTCCGAAATAATGAAGCAAAATGTATGCTTCATTTAAAGATGACTGGATTCTGAAAGAGCAAAGAATGTCCAAACCATGACATGACCTACTTGCCTGTTTGTATGACATTCTTATCATGCATTGTTTAGTTTTTGCCAAAGAATATACCTATTACTCTTTTTTCCCTCATCTATTCTTAGAACCTTAGCCCCAAGACATGGAGGGTTATAAAGTTGTGGCAAACTTGAGATGAGCATCAACATTCATGTTGAGTAAAAAAATGTACCTTGTTATTTATTCCTTGAGATCTATTTTTATTCTGTTTTGCTGATGTTGAGATGATGAGCCTTGCATAGGCAATTAATAAAGGACTCAGGTCCCTGGATGTTCTTCTGGATTCCCATCTGAAAACTATTTGATTCAATCTTTATTTAAAGGTCATTTTGTTATTAAGTTTTCATTCTACTTCATCTAATCTTTTCTGGCTAGAATTCTGGGGATATTCAGTAGCACTTTCTCTGAGAATTTGTCACCAGAAAAACTGGTGCTGACAGTTTTTTGGATGTGAAATACAGACTCAACTTACTTTTTTTTCTTCTTGGGAAAAAATAATTTGTTAAATATCTTCTTTTCTGTGTTGTTCTATAGTGCAAGTTCCTTGGTTTAAATTGGAATATCTCATATTGTTTTACTTTGCTCAAGAAACAAATGAAGCAAGCATCAAACTTTGGAGTTATTGTTCACTCAGATTCTTGAGTGTTCTTTATGATGGTCAGATAACTTTCAATGACAAAGATAGGCAAATATACAGAACTGTACAGGCAGCACATATTTATATACAGAACAATTGTGTCCTTTGGAGAGAACTGCATATTTATAAATTCAAACAGAGGCATGTTTGGGAATTATATTATTAGAATAGTGTAACCAAAATAAATATTTATATGTCCTGAATTGAAACTAAAGTATGACAATAGAAAGCCAACAATATGAAAGTTCTTTCTGAGTCAAAGCATTTCTTAGGTTTTCTTACTCTGTTTTAATAAGTTTCCATCATGTGGCAAATTTGGTACTGAAGTTTAATCCTCTATTTATGTACAGTAGTTATTATTAATATAGTCATTTGTGGAAAAATGTCAGTGTGAATCTAATGGATTTCTTTTGTTATGCTTTTAGGAGTATTTGATGCTTGTATTGCCTTGAATATGGTTCATTCTGTATATGAATTGTGCTGCCTGTACCATTCAGAGCTTGCCATTTTAATTTGCTGAATATACTTCAGGAATGATTAATATGAATTGAAGGTATGTGTCCTTTATCACAGATTTCCCATCCCACATTCAGTAAATTTATTGCAGGTATATGAAATATGGATTAGTTTAACTAATTTCAAATAGTAAATAAAATCAATTTTATTGGTAAACAAAGACTTAGAGAATATAAGCAACAACTTATATACAGGTAGCCAGTTGGAAAGACCAAGATAAAAATCTTTAATAGGTCTTGCAATTAAAAGATGAACTTATTAGATGAATATCACACATATGTCAATTACATTTAGGATCAGTGTATTATGCCTGAGGTTGTTCTGGGTAGAAGGAGTTTAGTGAAATTACATTATTTCTTTTGACAGCCGGTTGAAGGACATGCTCATATTCTTGGATATATTCTATTGCTCTTCTATTGATATGGCTTATACAATCATGTTTGAAGACTTTGTTTTACATTTTTAGATGACTGCTACTTGCTTTTCGTTTTGTACCGGATCTTTGGCTTTGCTGAGTAGGCAATTTTTAGTTTGTGTGCTCCAGTTGTTCCAAATGGCTGAAATTCATTTGGATCTCATTTGAAGTTTATTCAGTTCCTTTGGAATCCTTTAATTTATGTGAATTGTTCCTATTCAGTTTTGTTACCCTGCTACCTTTGCCCTTCTTTCTGTCTCTTCATTTTTCTTATTTTTAATATTTTAAGCAATTTGCAAACAGCTCAAATCCACTGGGAATCAGGCAGATGATGATGATGATGATGATGATGATGATGATGATGATGATGATGATGATGATGACTTTTTCCTGTTGGAGGGGAGGGTTATTTTTGTTGCAATATTTATGTTTTTGTCAGGGTAATGTGCCTTTTTGATGAAATTAAGTGGGTATCTGGTGTGACACATAGTTTATTTTGCTTTCTACAATTCAAGTATGTTTTTTTGCAGTAATTTATGGCTTTACAAAGCTATGATCTTTGCAGAGTTCTTTTATGGGCTGTTGGGTTGTTTCAGTAGTGAGGTGAGGGTGTGTGCACTGTTTTTCTGATGATGAGTATGACAATCATGGGAAGTCTTGTTATTTTTTTTCTTTTGTAAGTTTGATTCCATCAAACAAGTGATTATGTTGTATGAATTTTATAATTCTTTCACCTGCAATAATGAGAAAAGGTGACATTTATGTAGCAGAGTCATATTTTGGACTGAATTAATGTGAATGCTATTGTTTCTAGTTATTTTGCTACTATTATAAGTTCTAAGATGGGAACTCCTGTAGCGTCCCTCTAGTCTCAAACTAAATGGTGAAGCATAGGCCTGCAATTCCATAAACTTTCGTATTTTGTGTGCTCAGTTAGGTTGCATGTGCTATGTAGTAGTAGGCTACTTGGTTAGTTTGGGTTGAT
This sequence comes from Ahaetulla prasina, assembly GCF_028640845.1. Taxonomy (NCBI): domain Eukaryota; kingdom Metazoa; phylum Chordata; class Lepidosauria; order Squamata; family Colubridae; genus Ahaetulla; species Ahaetulla prasina. The sequence continues at coordinate 159,454,827 of NC_080541.1, forward strand.
CAATATGAAGAGAGCAGTAAAATTAAACAGTATGATTCTTTCATTTTCTTCTGTAGTTACCTTTTTTTGATGCTTTTAAGTTGTGTACTGATATGAACACAACCGTCTACTACATAACATAACATAACAACAGAGTTGGAAGGGACCTTGGAGGCCTTCTAGTCCAACCCCCTGCCCAGGCAGGAAACCCTACACCATCTCAGTCAGATGGTTATCCAACATTTTCTTAAAAATTTCCAGTGTTGGAGCATTCACAACTTCTGCAGGCAAGTCGTTCTACTTATTAATTGTTCTAACTATCAGGAAATTTCTCCTTAGTTCTAAGTTGCTTCTTTCCTTGATCAGTTTCCACCCATTGCTTCTTGTTCTACCCTCAGGTGCTTTGGAGAACAGCCCGACTCCCTCTTCTTTGTGGCAACCCCTGAGATATTGGAACACTGCTATCATGTCTCCCCTAGTCCTTCTTTTTATTAAACTAGTTCCTGCAACCGTTCTTCATATGTTTTAGCCTCCAGTCCCCTAATCATCTTTGTTGCTCTTCTCTGCATTCTTTCTAGAGTCTCAACATCTTTTTTACATCGTGGCAACCAAAACTGGATGCAATATTCCAAGTGTGGCCTTACCAAGTCATTATAAAGTGGCACTAACACTTCACGTGATCTAGATTTTATCCCTCTGTTTATGCAGCCCAGAACTGTGTTGGCTTTTTTAGCAGCTGCTGCACACTGCTGGCTCATATCTAAATGGTTATCCACTAGGACTCCAAGATCCCTCTCACAGGTACTACTATTGAGCAAGGTACCACATATCTGGTACCTGTGCATCTTGTTTTTTTGGCCTAAATGTAGAACCTTACTTTTTTCACTGTTGAATTTCATTTTGTTATTTATTTATTTATTTTATTTTATTTTTTTACATTTATATCCCGCCCTTCTCCGAAGACTCAGGGCGGCTTACAGTGTGTAAGGCAATAGTCTCATTCTATTTGTATATTTACAAAGTCAACTTATTGCCCCCCCCCCAACAATCTGGGTCCTCATTTTACCTACCTTATAAAGGATGGAAGGCTGAGTCAACCTTGGACCTGGTGGGACTAGAACCTGCAGTAATTGCAGGCAGCTGTGTTTTAATAACAGGGTTCTTACAGCCTGAGTCACACCACGGCCCATTGGGTGTTAGATAGCACCCAATGTTCAAGTCTGTCAAGATCTTTCTGTAACTTGAGCCTATCTTCTGGAGTGTTGGCTATTCCTGTAAGCTTGGTGTCATCTGAAAATTTGATGAGTTCCCCATCTATCCCCTCGTCCAAGTCATTGATGAAGATGTTGAAGAGTACTGGGCCTAAAACAGAGCCTTGGGGTACTCCACTGCATACTTCCCTCCATCTGGATGTAGTTCCGTTGAGTGTGGTTGGTCAGCCAGTTACGAATCCATCTGGTGGTGGTGCTGTCTAACCCACATTTTTCTACTTTATCTAGTAGTAGGTTATGGTCTACTTTATCAAATGCTTTACTGAAGTCCAAGTAAATTATATAGACAACATTCCTCTGGTCTACTAATTTTGTCATTTTGTCAAAGAATGCAATAAGATTAGTCTGGCATGATCTGTTTTTGACAAACCCATGTTGGCTTTTGGTTATTACTTTATTTGCTTCTAGGAGTTCGGTGATTTGTTGCTTGATTATCTTTTCCAGAATCTTCCCCGGTATTGAGGTCAGGCCGATAGGTCTGTAGTTTCCTGGATCTGTTTTTTTCCTTTTTTGAAGATGGGAACTACATCAGCTCTTTTCCAGTCCTCTGGCAGCTCCCCTGTGCTCCAGGATCTTTGAAAGATATAGTTCAGTGGTTCTGAGATCACGTCTGCCAGTTCCTTCAGAACCTTGGGGTGTAATCCATCTGGTCCTGGTCATTTGAACTCGTCTAGGGTAGACAGGTGTTCACTTACCATTTTCTTCCCTCTTTTAACTTGTGTTCCTAATCTGTTTTTTGTGGTGCTGTTTTTGATAGGTTGGATTGTTTTTTCCTTTTGTGTAAAGACAGATGCAAAATATGAGTTAAGTAGATCTGCTTTCTCCCTGTTGCTTGTCATCTTCTTGCCACTTTCTCCCAGCAATGGGCCAATTGTTTCCTTGACTTTTTTCTTGTTTTTAACATGTTGGAAGAAGCTTTTTTTTTTTTTACTACGAGTTGAGTTTCTTTGGCCAGATCTTTGTAGAGGTTAGACGTAGGAATTCATTACAGAAATATAATAGGTTAGAGTAGGATGTTGGATTTATATACTTTAAAATGTCTGGTGAGATCTGGGAAAGTAAGTTCATTCCTATTATTATTTGTTGTTTTTCTTTTGTAATTTGTTCCTTTTGAGTTGAAGTATTGAGAGTTGATTTGGCCCTCAAGTTTTAGTCTAAGATTATTGCTTATTGGTTTGTAGGTTCCATTGTGATTTAATAGATATTGTTCTTTGGGTAATTATTCTATTTTGTCTTTAAGAGAGTATAATTTATCCTGGTGTTGCCTGGAACTGTCAGGCACAAAGAGGCAGACTCATCGGTGTACAGTACAAATTACTCACTTTATTGCTCTCTGCCTATATCACAGGAATCTTCTCAGACTTGCACCCCCCTCCCCCCTCTAATCATTAAGATCATCTAATCTTAATGATTAGATTAAGCTGAAAAACATTCAAGGGGGTTAAGATCTTGCCCGCTTGTATTTATGTAGTGACTCTGGACTGATTCCCTGTTTGACCCCTCCTACCAACTGGCACAGTTGCTTTCTAACTGGAAGGATATGAAATGGTTTTGTTATTTCTCAGTGCTTCAGATTTTGATTCTAAAAAGGTGTTTTGAAATTGTGGTGGATTAAATACAGTATCTTCCTGCAGCTTATTAAATCAGATTCCTATCTTTCCCAGAATTTGAAAGATTGTGGAGGACTGAAAAAGGTGATGATCAGAAGTGGTAGCAATAATGCCACCACTATCCTGCCGGGTATCAGTAAAAAGACTAAGGGAATATTGGCAGAGGGCAACAGCTGGAGACTGTATTTCAGTGGAGAAAAATCTTGAACTACGCTCAAGAAAGTCCATTGTATATATTTAAATTTTCCATTTTGGATGTGCAACTTTGTTAAAAATTATGTGTTAATATAGTAGCGTAACGTATTTGTACTATCTGTTAAATCCAAGATACTATTTAAGTTTAATTAAAAAAACATTTTATTTGCAGATAGTCATCTTGATTATAATAAAGCATAAATGAAAAAACTAATCATTTAGTACATCTTTAGACAACTATTTTCCTTTATAGTGTTAGTTTAATGTCAATACTAGCATCGGAAAAAATAATAATAATAATAATAATAATAATATTTTAATTTGTATACCGCCCTTCTCCCGAAGGACTCAGGGCGGTGAACAGGCAGATAAAATATACATACATACAATAATTAAAAACATCCCTTAAAAAACTAATTTAAATGCCCAAAATATTAAAAAACGTATTTCCCCATAAAATCACAGAATTTTAAAAACCCATCCAATAAAAATAAGAATCAGGCTAGTCCAGCCATACGGAATAAATAAGTTTTAAGTTCGCGGCGAAAGGTCCTAAGGTCAGGTAATTGTCGAAGTCCGAGGGGAAGTTCGTTCCACAGGGTGAGCCCCACAGAGAAGGCCCTCCCCTGGGGCCGCCAGTCGACACTGTTTGGCTGGCGGCACCCTGAGAGTCCCTCTCTGTGGGAGCGTGCGGACGATGGGAGATAGAAGCCGGCAGTAGACGGTCCCGTAGATAGCCCGGTCCTAAGCCATGGAGCGCTTTAAAGGTGGTAACCAATACCTTGAAGCGCACCGGAAAACAACAGGTAGCCAGTGCAGTCTGCGAGGATAGGTGTTATATGGGAGCCCGAGACGCTCCTCAATAACCCGCGCAGCGTTCTGAACTAGCTGAAGTCTCCGGGTGCTCTTCAAGGGAGCCCCATGTAGAGAGCATTGCAGTAGTCCAGGCGAGAGGTAACGAGCATGAGTGACTGTGCATAAGGCATCCCGTCCAGGAAGGGACGAACTGGCGGATCAGGCGAACCTGGTAAAATGCTCTCCTGGAGACGGTCGCCAAATGGTCTTCAAAGGACAACCGACCATCCAGGAGCACGCCCAAGTTGCGTACCTTCTCCATCGGGGCCAATGATTCACCCCCGACAGACAGCCGCATCTGCAGCTGACTGTACCGAGGTGCCGGCATCCACAGCCACTCCGTCTTGGTGGGATTAAGTTTGAGCCTGTTCCTCCCCATCCAGACCCGCACGGCCTCCAGACACGGGACAGCACTTGACAGCTTCACTGGGGTGGCCCGGGGTGGAAAAGTACAGCTGAGTATCATCAGCGTACAGTTGGTATCTCACCCCAAAGCCACTGATGATCTCACCCAGCGGCTTCATATAGATGTTGAACAGGAGGGGTGAGAGAATCGACCCCTGCGGCACCCCACACATGAGGCACCTTGGAGTCGATCTCTGCCCCCCTGTCAACACCGTCTGCGTCCGATCAGAGAGGTAGGAGGAGAACCACCGATAAACGGTGCCTCCCACTCCCAATCCCTCCAACCGGCGCAGCAGGATACCATGGTCGATGGTATCAAAAGCCGCTGAGAGGTCTAATAGGACCAGGGCAGAGGAATAACCCCTATCCCTGGCCCTCCAGAGATCATCCACCAGTGCGACCAAAGCTGTCTCCGTACTGTATCCGGGCCGGAAGCCGGACTGGAACGGGTCTAGATAGACAGCTTCATCCAGGTACTGGGGTAGCTGACATGCCACCACACTCTCAACAACCTTCGCCGTGAAGCGAAGATTGGAGACTGGCCGGTAGTTCCCTAAAACAGCTGGGTCCAGGGAAGGCTTCTTGAAGCTTTTAAAGAGTTAAAAGCTTGCAATAAGAGCAAATAATTTAGCAAAGTGCTTCAGAAGACATGCCAGTTATTTATATTGTTACTGTGGTAAATAAAAATATATACAATTATTTTGAGATGCGTAGTGCAGTTATTTACTTTCCAGCTTTATATCATTCCTTTTCTTTTTGTCCCAGATAGGTAAAATTACTTATTCAAAACCTTACAAAAACTTTCAGACACTTTTTTTTTATTGTTAATGTTGACAGATGATCCTTCCAATACATTCGTGAACGATGGGATTACGCTCAAGTAATTTGCCTTCCTCCGAGTACATCTATTTTGTGAAATAATTTACATGTGCAAAATGAGTGTGTTTATGGGAACACTGCATATGCATGGTTGCCACTTCCCTAGTTAAATGTCTATGAAGATTCTCAGTCATCCAGGTCATGGTTGTCCCAAAGGTGCTATTTTCTTGTTTTTCTTTGAAGACGTTTCACTTCTTATCCAAGAAGCTTCTTCAGCACTGACTGGAGGGTGGGGAATGTAAGGATTTAAAGTCCTAGTTGTACATTGTTTGTGTGTGTAAAATATATTTTATAAATGAAATTGCATGCATGATTACTGTGGGCCCTGAATTAACATTTTTTAATGTAGAAGTTCTAGACCAGCTTGATCTGGAAGAGCAGATGTTTTCAACCCTTATGTAGAAAAGGATGGTCTCAGTTATATAATCTTTGTCTCTTCCCTTATATACTTGTTGACTATAGAACAGTGTAGTTAATGGCTGTTTCTCATGGTGCATTACACACAATTGGTGGGGCATGAAAATACAGGAATTTTTTATGTGAAGTAAGGCAATGTTCAATTTAAAGCAAAACCTTCTTAATTGCTGCCCCACTTTTGTGGAACAGCATTCCTGCTGATATCTGCATGGTTCCTTCCCTGCTGTCTTTTAGGAAGACCATTAACATGTAGCTATCCCAGCAAGCCTTGAGGGTTGAGATGTTGTGAGACTGTTCCTTCCAGTAGTGGGATATTTTTAGCAAACAACGAATGTTCTCAATGTTGTATTTATTTGATGTTCATATGGTTTGATTTTTAATTCTGTATTTTAATCTGTTTTACATATTGTAGGCTGAGGGGTCCTTGGTATTCTCTGAGCTTGGATGTTTTCTTGCAGACTTTTCATTACCCAAACTAAATAACATCATCAGTGCTACCAGGGAGTGGGTTTTGTTTTCAATTTATATTCTACTGGCTTGTTCTATCAGTGCTTGTGGGGTATATCCCATTATAGATCATTGAAAATTGGAGTTACCTAAAGGCCAATAAACGAACAAACTAACAAATAAATAAGAGGAGGGAGGGAGGGAGGAAGAAAAGAATGAATTAAAGGCAGAATAAATACTTTAAAAATAATAAATAAATAAATAAAAACATGCACAGACACCCATTTAATTCGGTTGCCGTGGTTGAGAGCAGTGTGTTCATGTTTTCATCAGTGTTTTTAGACATAGGTCAAAATATTATCCAACTTGCATACACAGTTCTCAACCAGACAAGGTTTGTATACATGTATTTGCGATATAGATGTGTTGCTCATCATTGCTTACTTTTTTATCAATGTACATGTATGCGGAAAAAGGGACTTTTTAATACCATCATATCTCTTTTCCGTACTTCTAAAAAATCTCTGCAAGTGTAATATAAATCTTTATAGCCTTCTGAATAATTGATTTATTGTACTAGCATTGTAATCTAGCAATGGGATTAAACTGAACAATATTACATTACATTACACACTCAAAATTAACTTTAATATGAAAATTGCTGTTTGAATGAAGTATTCAGTATTCATGTTGAGAATGGCCCCAAATCTATTTTTCAAGTTAGGATTACAATATAGAATAAAAACTTGTTTTCAGTTTTTTTTAGATCTGGTGAAATAATTTTGACTCTGAGAAACATGACTTTATATTCGCACAATATTGGAAAAATGAAGAAATACCGCATTACGAAGAGATAATCAGAAAGATACTAGGTTGTGCAGAAATGGATAGACTTACATTGAAAAACAAACAGAAAGAAGAATATTATGAAACATGGAACTTATTTTACCAGTCGTTGGAAAAAAGGGTGGTGATTAAGAATGTAATCTGTATTGTTAAGTAAATTAAATATCCAGACAACATGATGTTTGGTATGTTCGGGTCTTTTCAATCTTAACACAGGGAAAGACCCAAACATAAGTCTCATTCGTCATCTTCAGGCTTCAGCTTCGTGCTTCTCCTTTTGCTCCCAGAAGCACGAAGCTGAAGCCTGAAGATAACGAATGAGACTTCATTGAAACGTCGCCAAGACACTTCCAATTTTACGCGGGAGAAAACCCGAATAACCAAAGACCTACACATATATATATATATATATGTAGGTCTTTGGATATTCAGCTGAAGCCTGAAGATGATGAATGAGACTTTGTCGAAACGTCGCCAAGACACTTCCAATTTTATGCGGGAGAAAACCCGAATATCCAAAGACCTACTCATATATTTATATATATATGTAGGTCTTTGGATATTCAGCTGAAGCCTGAAGATGATGAATGAGACTTTGTCGAAACGTCGCCAAGACACTTCCAATTTTATGCGGGAGAAAACCCGAATATCCAAAGACCTACATACAAACACCCGCGAAAACCTCAGAAAACACACACACACACACACACACACACACACACACACACACACACACACACACACATATATATATATATATATATATATATATATATATATGTCTTTGGTTGTTCGGGTTTTCTCCCGTGTAAAATTGGAAGTCTCTTGGCATCTTCAGGCTTCAACCGTGCTTCTGGGAGCAATGTGTGATCGCAGCTGTTTCTTCCTTTTGAGGAAGAAAGGAAGAAGGAAGAAACAGCTGCGATCACACATTGCTCCCAGAAGCACGAAGCTGAAGCCTGAAGATGACGAATGAGACTTCGTCGAAACGTCGCCAAGACACTTCCAATTTTACACGGGAGAAAACCCGAACAACCAAAGACCTACATACAAACACCCGTGAAAACCTCAGAAAACATATATATATATATATATATATATATATATATATATATATACACACACACACATATATATATAGAGAGAGAGAAACATGTCTTCAAATTTTGCAGTTAATTCAGAATAGAGGAGCAATTGTAAAACACTAAATTGTGAAAAGCAAACCCATTGATGTCATTGACAGCATGCCAGAGGTGGTATTCAGCCTGTTTGGAGCGGTTCGGGCAAACTGGTAGTGGAACTCACGCCTCCTCCGCCCCGGTTCTATGCCATTCTATTTAAGAATGTTTTTGAGGCTGAGCGCATGCGTGGAAGGTGTATGCGCAAGCAAAGTGCATGCTCAGAAGGCAGAGCACATGCATGGAAGGCAGGCGTGTGTGTGAACCGGGCATTCACATGTGCAAAGTAAGCATATGCACATGCAGTGAACTAGTAGTAACAAAATGTGAGCTGCAGCATGCATTTTGTTCTAGTCCTCTCTGCTTTCCATTGCCCCTCTGGCTCTTTGCAACCACCTTCAAGGATAAGATTCCAATGTGGTCTGCTTCTATTGCAATATAAAATAAAAGGATTTGTTGCTCTTCGGAAAATCTTTCGTACAGTTATATTATCAATGCTACTTTAACATTGAAGTGTCTCTTTAGTGCATTTGAACTTTAACTCAAAGCAGCTTTTACCTTTTCAATATTTTGCCATTCTCCATTCATTCTATACTGAAGTCCTATGTTTTATAATTAACATAACAGTTGGTGTGAATAGTTCTATCAAATTAGGTCTTTATATTTTGGCAGGATCCTGTAAACTGCATAAAACCAGCATCTACCACTTTATATATCCAGAAATACCTCTGTCCATTCCAGTTGGTTCTGATCGTAGAGTTGTTTAACTAACTTCCTTCACTTTTCAAAATCTCTTTTTATAGGGAATGATGTGTCAAAGGAATAACGGAAAATTGGATTTGTATTCTGAATGAAACTCGTGTAATCTGCAAGTCTCATTAATGAGCAGATTGCAACATCTTGAAATTGTACTGAATCTCACAATCTCACAAAGGCTAAACTTGCTGTGGTTTACTCTCCTTGTTGCAATATATACTAGCTGCATATATCAATTAGAAAATACTAGAAAATAACACACACTTTGAAATTGGAACACAAATGGCCTTGGAGCCACATCACATTATGATATGGCATTCTTCCCAGAAAACGCTGTATGGGTCCATGAAGATATGTTACCTTCAGAGGACTGATATATCACTGTGTAGACCAAAATGTGGCTTCCTTTAAGCATAGGGCAAGAGATGGATAGTGCTGGAGAGGAAAAGTAGAAAACAGAATCATTGGGTCATACGCTGATTATTTTATTATTTTTTTTAAAAAAAGAAGTCTTTAATTCTCAGTTTTTTAATTCTGAAATGGAAGAAACAAACTTAGGTCCCAAATCTTGAAGGAGAGATGAATTAAAGTCCAAACCTAGGATCTCTTACACACATATATAAAAAGTGCTACAAACTTAAGGTTATATTCAATTGCAGCTCATTAAATGTCATACCTAAATATATTAAATGCATTCATTAATTAAATTAAATTATTAAGTTCAGTTATTTATTATGAAGTATGTATATCAAGGGCATTAACTCATTTCTTATTATTAATGCTAAAATTCTTGTATATTGCTTGTTAACATCAACTACATTAGTCAATGGACCAAAGTTTGCATGTGTTTTTGCAGCATTCTTCTAATAAATATATTAACTCATGCTATTTTCCAAATATATTTCGTAGCCAGTTTGGTTAAGGCACCATATAGAAAGCAAGAAGCTGTGAGTTCAAATTTTACGTTAGCCATGAAAGCCAGCTGGGTCCCACTCTCTAGACCCAACCCACTTCACAGGGTTCTTGTTGCGGGAAAAATAGGAGAAGGTTTGCCACCTTTATTATTTTTAAAAATAATAAAGGCAGGATATAAACAAACAAATAAACATATTAATTGTTGGATGCATTTTGGTATATTAAATGCATTTTGTTTGATATAGCAAAATGTATATAATGCCTTCATTTGAAACTTCCGTTACAAAATTTTTTATCTTGATGTGGATTAAGATTAAGAAGTGGATGCCTCACTTCTCTAAATGTGGGAAATAGGCAAATGAATAAGGCAAATTTATATTAAAAATCATGAAATATTCAATTCTACTTCTATCTTAAACATGAATGCTAGTTGGATAACTTTCTTGCATCTTTAAACTGGGAAATAGTCACCTTCAATCTTGTCTACTGCAATGTGCTCTACATGTGGTTGCCCTTGAAACGTATCCAGATGATTCAATTGGTTGCAGTGAACCACATGGTCTTGTGCAAGTCTAGATTTGCATAACAATTCTTGCAGGAGAAGCAGCATGGGCTACTGATTTGTTTCTGAGTCCAGTTTAAGATCATTGTCTTTAATGCTCTACATGGCCTAGGGCCAGGTTGTTTGAAGGATTGTCTTTTCTCAGTCATATCTACCCAATCCAGAATACAAAGGCAGGGTATGTTATAGTTCCCCTATCTTAAGAAGTCCATCTGGTGGACCAAGAACAAGGGCCTTCCCCATGATGGCTCCCTCCCTGTGGAACATTATCCCTGTGTAAATAAGATTGGTCTTCACTTTGACACTCTTTCGAAAGGCCTGGAAAACATGGTTTTTCCAATGGGCCTGGGATCGCAGGATGATGTGGAGCCCCAAGTGGTTGATTCAATTATTGTTACCAAGGGATGGGTTTTATTGGGGTTTGTATTAGAATTTTATTTTTGTAAATCACCTGGAGTCACCATGAATGAGTTAGGTTGTCATATAAAGTTTCTAAATAAACAAATATAATATAATATTGAAAAGCATCTATCTGCCAACCTGTACTAGATATACTTGACAGGTTGCAGTTCCTGCCCTTAAAGTGAAGATGCCTACATTCTGCAGGTGATTGTTTCTGAATGATAACTATAATTAGAATACAGAAATTTAAAATACCATATTTTTCAGAGTATAAGATGCACTTCCTCCCCCAAAAGTGGGTGGAAATGTCTGTGCGTCTTATACAGCAAATGTTGTTGAAGCCCCGCCCACCTGCCAGCCCCCATCCTTTGGCCATTTTTGGCATCCGTGCATCGTGTTTTTGGCCTCCGTATGCTCCATTTTAGATCATTCGAGGTTACTGGAATTCCATAGCACATTGCCTCTGCACATTGCGTTTTTGGCCTCTGCAAAGTCAACCCATTTTTGGCCTCCACATGCCCTGTTTTTGGCCTCCATGCATCACATTTTTGGGCAGTTCCAGATGAGCCTCTGGTGGCTCAACGGACTAAGTCTGTCTGCTATTAACACAGATGCTTGCAATTACTGCAAGTTCAAGTCCCACCAGCCCAAGGTTGACTCAGCCTTCCATCCTTTATAAGGTAGGTAAAATGAGGACCCAGATTGTTGGGGGCAATAAGTTGACTTTGTATATAATATACAAATGGATGAAGACTATTGCTTAACATAGTGTAAGCTGCCCTGAGTCTTCGGAGAAGGGCGGGATATAAATTCAAATTAAAAAAATATAGTGGGGAGTGGCAACAGTGGCCGCCTGGAACAAGCCAAAAACACAATGCGAGAGGCCAAAAATGGGGCATGAGGAAGTCAAAAATGCAATGCGTGGAGGCCAAAAATGTGATGCATGGAAGCAGTGATCAGCAGTGATGTGCTACGGTGATCCCAGCAGCCTGGAAGAGGTCTAAAATGGAGGATGTGGAGGCCAAAAATGTGATATACGCAGGTGGCGATGGGCTGTGGCGATTCCCGTAGCCTGGGAAAGCTGATTAGTCATATTCTGGGAGGCTGATTCAACCGTCAATCAGCTGCTCATGCTGAATCAGGCTGCGATAACAAGCTGAAGCTGACCTGACTGTTTGCTGTTTGCTGCATGGATACTAGCCAGATGAATACCAATGGATGCTGGTAGGCAGAGGCAGAATTTTTTTTTCTTGTTTTCCTCCCCAGAAACCAATGTGCGTTTTATACTCCGGATTGTCTTATATTCCAAAAAATATGGTACTTGATTAAGTATTTTCAATTCTAGATTCATAAGCAATTCTTTCTTTTTAAGAAGTGTTTATTTTTTAAACATTTTATCAAAATGTAAAAGTATTTCATAGTTTTAATAGAATGACATATAAGATTTTGACACTGACATTCTTTGTTTCTCAAATTACTTTTTAATATTGAAAATAGTTTTAATATTTATCTCATTTGTACTTTTAATAAGCTTATTATTCATGAGGCTCCATTATGATACCAGTACTGTGCTTTGTTAGTGTGATTATAAATTATTTTTAGATTTCTATTTTATTAGAATTAATATACTTTTTTGTAGATCAACAAGGTCAACTTATTGGTGATAAAAGAGCAAAAATTTATAACCTTGTGTGTTCTTCTGGGAAATGTATAATCTTTTACAGAACAGTTAATGGTTTGTATTAATAACAAAATAATTCACTAATATAATTAAACTATAATTCTTTATTTTAATATCTCTAAATAGCACTGGGATGTTTCTGGAGACAGTACTATAGATATGTATGCCTGCATAAGAAAAAACAAGTCCGCTGGATTCAGTATGTAGTTTATTCCTGCTGAGGCATTTATAGGATTTTCATTGCCTACCTGAATTATATGTGCTGTGTAAGATTACTTTATGCATGCATATTTTTTTGATACCATACTGGATATAAGTAAATTGCAACATATAATTTTCAGAAAGTGTGTTCATCTGAATTACCCATCTTAAATTTACTATGAAATCTTAAATATAGAATACAATTTTTTAAAAAATCAAATCCCCAGAAATGGAAAAAAGGATCCTTATACACTAAACATCTTGGTTGTCATGTTTGGAAGCAGAATTCCTAAGGCGCTAATGGGAAGTTTTCAGAGCCTTCTGTATTTGTCATAATTAACAGAAATGTAACAGTGTTGATTTTAGAATTTGAACAGGATATAGTATTGCTGATCATTGATTGAATAAATATTGATTGAGTGAATTTAATTATGAAAATAATTTCTGAAATTTTAAGTTATTTATAAGCAGTTTACATTGCAGATCTGATATTACCAATATTGAAGTTTAATATATTATTTTATTAATTAATTAACCTCTTGGCCCAGTACTAAGGGAAAAAGCGCATCTCCAATGCCTTACAAAAGGCCAATAAGATCAGGGCCATAGGGTCATGTAAAGGTATGATGTTCTACAGAGCAGATACAGTGAGAGAAAAGGCACTTCTCCTGAGTCACATCAGATGGTACTGCCCATATTCTGGAAAGGATCCCAGAATACGGCCACCCTGTTGGATCTTTTAGGGTTAGCAGAAATACAGAGACAGGCAGTCATCCATATAATGTGCCCCTGTGCTGTGAAAAGCTGTGTACGTAACAACAAATTGTACCTGGAACCCTATTGGGATTTGATGAAGCTTATGAGGTAAGGGTATTACATTTGCCTCCCAATCTGTACCGATAAGTCCCTGCCCCACTTCATTGTGGATCTGTTGCAGCTTCCAAGCAAGTCCCAACACTTTAGAAACAGGTGCAATTAGACACAAGATAGATTTAACAGAATCTACCTTGTGTCTAATTGCACAATTAGAACAACTAGAAGGGACGCGGTGGCTCAGGGACTAGGACATTGAGCTTGTCAGTCGAAAGGTCGGCAGCTCAGCGGTTCGAATCTCTAGTGCTGCCGTGTAACGGGGTGAGCTCCCATTACTTGCCCTAGCTTCTGCCAACCTAGCAGTTTCGAAAGCACGTAAAAATGCAAGTAGAAAAAATAGGGAGCACCTTTGGTGGAAAGGTAACAGCGTTCCGTGTGCCTTTGGCATTGAGTCATGCAGGCCACATGACCACGGAGACATCTTCTGACAGTGCTGGCTCTTCGGCTTTGAAACGGAGATGAGCACCATCCCCTAGAGTCGGCAACGACTAGCACATATGTGCGAGGGAAACCTTTACCTTTACCTTTAGATTTAACAGGATCTGAAGGCCTAGGAGGATTATGAAATTGCATACTAGTAAGAATCTAACGGAGTATTGTTAGAATTAAATCTCCAGATCCTAAAACCCATAGCCAATCAGTCTTGTTAAGATTTAGGCTAAGCCTCTTCCTTCTCATCTAGGTTCACACAGCCACCAGGCATTGAGAATGACAATCTTGACAATATCACCTGTTGTAGTAACTGAGATGTGTAACTGACTATCATCAGCAAATTACAGAATTGTCAGCCCAGTCATTTGACATTGGATAAGATGACTTGACTAATACATATGTCTCATGGAATCTCTTAATGAGCCATGGTGGTGCAGTTGTTAGAATGGAGTACTGCAGGTTACTTCTTTTGACTGCCAGCTTTCTGCAATTTGGCAGTTTAAATCTCACCAGGCTCAAGGTTGACTCAACCTTCCATACTTCCGAGGTCGGTAAAATGAGGACCCCAATTGTTGGGGACAATATGCTGACTCTGTAAACCTCTTAGAGAGGGCTGTAAAGCACCTTGAAGCAGTATATAAGTGTAAGTGCTATTGTTATTGCTATTAATATTAGTATTTATTTTAGGTAGGTAAATTTGTAAAAGGAATCCCTATCTTTAGGTACATCTTTTAAACATTCTGTAATATTTCATAGTCTTGCATTTGATATGAATCACGACTTTATGTTTGTAAATATTATTTGGACTAATAAAAACTCCATTATTTAGATTTAATTATTCCCCACACATACACTTTTTCTTGGCTCAGTCATTGCATAGTTGCCTGGTTGAAATACAGTATATGAGTCTGTTAAGGTAATGCGCTGTAAATAAATCTCCTGAATTCTCTTTTTTGCAACAAGCCATACATCCAACAACAACAAAAGGATTTTGGATAAGTGGACAGTGTCATTTTCTTATTCATATTGTCTGGATCACTGCCTGCCAAAATTGAACCAGATGCTTGAATACATCGCTGCTTTGAACTATGATAAGGAACAACATTTGCAGGGCTGAAAATGTGCTAAAAATCCTTCTGGACAAAATGCTTTTGACATAAACACACACTTTACTCTCCAGTGGTCATAGATAACCTAGCATAGTATGAAAAAGATTGGCTTTGTTCTGGTTCCTGACCACTCTTTGCCTTTTAGGTCACTATCACTTTTGTCAGTTTTCCACTTATCTTTTCCTAGGTGAATTCACTGCTTCATTTAGCATTTGTCTTTAAACTGTCTTGAGTTTTCTACCATTAACAAAAGTTACAATTTATTTATTTATCATCTGCTAGATTTGATAAACTAGATTTATTTGTATTTATTGGTCTGCTTGGTATTTTCTAGTCTTGATCCATCAGAAATAATAATTTATAATAATTTTTGCTGTAGTGGTTAAGGTGACAGCCTTGAAGTGAGTTCTGGTCCTGGCCTAGACATAAAAACTTGCAGGATGACCTTCGACAACTGCTCTCTCTCACAGGTTTCTTTTTGTGGAAAAAATAGGAGAGAAAGGAGTACTCGATATGTTTGCCACCTTGAGTTACATAATACATTGGATTCCCTCTGATTTCCAGAGATTCTGGAAAGTTGAATGTCTTAGAAATATTTTTTTTTCAATATTTGAAAGCTGCCATTTGTAATCATTTTTCCTGTGAATAAATTGTATGGAACTTCTGAGTCAACCCAGAAAACAGTATTTAATATATACATTGTTTAAAATATCTTTAGAAATTTGTAATCTGTGTGTATATAAAAATATTGACTGAGACAGACTTGCGTAAGATATTTCACAAGTGATATCAAATGAACTAGGAATTGAGATGTGATGTAATTAGCAGGAAAACATGTGACAATTAGAAAATCAAGGGGGGAAAAAACCCCAGGAAGGTTAATTATGCACAACAGCTACTCCTTGTTTGTCTATAAAGTGAGGGGAGATATGATGTCTAACAAACAGAATGTATGGGAGTCTAAATATGTGAACACTTCTCTTGTTCATATTGGCTGACATTTTTCAACTCAGTAACTGATATGAACAGGATGAAAAGTGTATTTAAACAGGAAAGATCAGGGGGAAAGGATTGTTTTCATCTCCTGTCCATATAATTTAAGGATTCATTGTTAATCTCTATTTTTGCCACAAAGCAAAATTGGGCAAAATCAGTTTAATAAAAACTTACAAATCTGTCTTGGCTCCCAATATGAGGGAGTAAGAGGATGGAGAGAGCAAGATTTATTTTTTAAAAAAATGACAAGAGATAAAATATCAAAAAGGAAAGGATAGATTACCGATAGAAGAAAATACTGGTAGCTCAGGTTTGAACTGTGCTTGGTGGCATGGATGATGTATCTGGTTTGGTAATAAAACATCTGCAGGAAAACCATCAAGGTCAGAGACCATCAAGGACCCCAAAGATAAATTAGCATGACACTCCTGTAATTTATACTGTACACACAAACCATCACATCTTCCCACATAGATAAGAATTGGCAAAGAATATATAATTTTGGATACAGATATTATATATGATTCTTTGGAAATCAGTTATTTAAAATAAGTTATTAAAAGTATATTGGAATGCATGTATGTATTAATGGTCCATCAACATACGTTCAATGATACAGGTTGTTACGCAACCTTAGTCGTGTAAACAAATGTTGTCTAAACAAATTGAACTCTGCCTTCTGTCCTTTTCAAACTGACAGATGAGAAAGGCAATATAATGCACTCAGTTAAACATTTTTTTATTTAGTTCCTTCACTTTTGGCTATGGTTTTAGGAGACTCTGAGATATTTTCTCTGGCTTATACAATATCCTGTTATGTAAATTTATATGCAGCATTTTATGCCTAAATGTTTTGTAATGCTGCATGTAATGCTGAGTTTTTGTCAGAGAAGGAACATAACATAAGTAAATGCTACATTAACAGGATTCTAGGCAGAATATTTTTAAAAAAGGGAGGTTATATGTGTGTGACACACACACACACACATTTATTCTCCATTCCACTCTAACCCCATTCAGTGAATTGGATGGAGGCCATGCATATGTCCCTCTGATTCATTTACTATGACCATCTGGATTGTTCCTGTGTAATTTCTCTAGGTGTTTCAGAAACCAATTTTTATTTGGTTACTGCTCCTCTTCTTGCCAGAGTGACACCAGGCAAAACTGAAAATCTGATTGTTTCCATCGACAAATATGGTAGGGCTTGTCCTTTAAAACTGGTTTGTCTCTGCCTTATTTAGCAATCCCAAATACTTTCATCTCAGGATCTGTACCACTAAACTTTAAATTTACACCAGCCCTTACAGACTTATCTGAATTGAAGATGTTCCCTATTGGTATTTGGATATTAATGAGAAAATGGAAACTCTTATGTAAATCAGTGCATTTTGTTTCTCAGTATGTAAATTTTTATTTTTTAATGCCTTTAAGGACATGACAGAATAAATCTTTTTTTTTCTTTTCAGAATAAGTGCTGAAAAGTTAATGCTACCTTTCTCTTGATTTTCTTTATAATACATTTTCTGTATACAAATACTATTCTTAAGAATTCTTAGAATTAGACAGAGTATTGTCCTGGTTTTTAATGGATACCATACCCCTTTCTAAGCTTTCCCCATTTCCTCCCTAAGCATAATTTTTTTCATACATTTAATTTTAAAATTGCAATGTAGTAGAATTGTAATTTATAAAAACATTGAGAACCCAGCATATTCAATATCAGTTTAATAAAGACTTTTCATTGTTAACTTTCTTCTATAAAATCAAAATAAGCTTTACTTTTCTGATACATAAGTGATACATAAGTTATCTTCTCTTTGGTCTGCCTTTGAATTTGGCAAGCAATTTCAAATGGCTAGCTTGGGACTTGCTTCAAGAACTTTTTCAGCTTTTACATGCATGCACGCACTAACAAAACTTTTGTTGCTGAGGTGAATCTAGAGATGTGATTCCAAGGAAAGACTTTGAAGCTGCAATGCCAAATTTCCTAAGGATATAGTTCCTTCAGTTCTTCAGTTTTTTGTTTTTTTTATCACAGTCATGAAACTTAACATCAATCACTATGTCTTCAGTTTGGAGGAGATCAATGTTGGAGGCTTTCCCAGTACCAAATGGGACTCTCCAATCCTCATTACTGCTCCATGAGCCAACAATTTTCAAATCTTCTTCCATATTATATTCTTTTTTGTTATCTTGTGAGCTTCCCAGAGTTGCTTGGAATTGGGTAGTGCCTTAATCATATAAATCAAATAAAAATTAAATTAAATTAAATTTCCTCTGATATTACTCGCTACGGGGCTGTTCATGAATGCAAAACCAGAAGAATATAATCTCATCTTTTAAACTCAACTCAAGTGTAAAATATATGGATTCTAGTTATATTACATTTTCTGGCCATATTTTTCACCCAGTTGTTATGCAGCTTTCCTTTTTATTGTGTGGAGGTTACAAAAAGAGTGTATGTCCTTGTAATCCATCCAAGACAGGGTATAGAATTCCCAAGAGCTTTTTGGAATTAGAATAACATTGCTTATTTTTATATGAGACATTGAAACTTTTAATTATCATTTTAGCTCAGGTGGTAAATTAATCAGTTAAGTTAATTGTAATAAAATAGATAAAATATATGGCAATTAGATTTGAATAGGATAAGCATATCTGACCTTTAAAAATTCAGACAGCTGCTAGGTAGAAGACTTAGAATATTCTATGTATATTTCAGCCATCTAGTGGTTGCCCATATTTTTGTAGTTCAGATACGATAGATTTAAAATTGAGTAAATTGTTTTTGTGATATCTTCTAAGTAGAATTACATGGATGTTAAGAATATCTTTTAAACACAAACAGAATAAAGAAAGAACTAAAAAAACTAGAAGTAAAAAAAAATGTTATATTCCCATCTCATGGTTAGAAGCACAGAATATATGATTGGTATGCCTTTAAAATGATCTTTGAGGAGATTGACTAAATCAATCTCTGTATTTTGTTGAGATTATCAACTTTTGATTCACTCTTTACTGAGGAGACAAGAAAACCAAATCAAGAGGAAAAAAAGTTAAAAATTTCTTTTTATCGATTTTTTTTACCGCCTCTCTTCAGAGGCTGATTTACAGTTATTTTTGTAATTGTTGAAGCAGTGTATTTTTCTACTAATTTTGTTTAAAACTTTAATTTGCAAATTAAAAATTGCATACTTTTAATTTGAAAAGTGAAAACAAGTTATAAAATGCTAATGTTGGAATCTTTCTGAATTTCTCTTTTGGATTTTGCATCTGACAAAGCTATCTTTGAAGATAATTCATCCTATTGAAATTTCCTACATTCACTGCAGTGGTGAGATTCAAAAATATTTACTACCGGTTCTGTGGGTGTGGCTTGGTGGACGTGGCTTGGTGGGTGTGGCAAGGGAAGGATACTGTAAAATATCCATTCCCTCCCCACTCCAGGGGAAGGTTACTGCAAAATCCCTATTTCTTCCTGATCAGCTGGGACTAGGGAGGCAGAGAATAGATAGGGGCAGGGCCAGTCAGAATTTTTACTACCAATTCTCCGAACTACTCAAAATTTCTGCTATGGGTTCTCCAGAACTGGTCAGAACCTGCTGAATACCACCTCTGATTCACTGTCTTAAACTATTGGTTATTGCAATGCCCACAGTTTTATTATTTTTTATAGTCTCCTTCCATCTTTAAGAAATAAAATTCTTTTAAATTACCGTATATACTCGAGTATAAGCCGATCCGAATATAAGCCGAGGCACCTAATTTTACCACAAAAACTGGGAAAAACTATTGACTCGAGTATAAGCCGAGGGTGGGAAATGAGGCAGCTACTGGTCAATGTAAAAAATAAAGATAGAGCCAAGTAAAATAACATGAATATTTATTTGAACGAAAAACAATAAAAGTGCAAAAGGGGGAAGGAGGATTCCCAGCTTTAGAAAATTTAGAACTACGCCGCCTTTGGTATGACCTGAGCATAGCTCATAAAATTATCTGCTACAATGTACTTCCTATCAATGACTACTTCAGCTTCAACCACAACAATACACGAGAACACAATAGATTCAAACTTAAAAGTGAACCTCCAATCTAGATTGCAGAAAATGTGACTTCAGTAACAGAGTTGTTAATGCCTGAATGTGCTACCTGACTCTGGTCTCTTCCCAAAATCCCCAAAGCCTTAACCAAAGACTATCTAGTATTGACCTCACCCCATTCCTAAGAGGTCTGTAAGGGGCGTGCATAAGAGCACCAACGTGCCTACCGTCCCTGTCCTAATGTTCCCTTTAGTTGTATTCCTTTTATGTATTCAATTCATGCTTATATTTATATAATTATTTAATATGTATTTGACAAAATAAAATGAATGAATGAATGAATAGAATAGAATAGAATAGAATTTTTATTGGCTAAGTGTGATTGGACACACAAGGAATGAATGAATGAATGAATGAGTGAGTGAGTGAGTTACTTCAACAACATTGTCTCACAGAAATTGACAATACAACTGCAAGCATGAAAATGAGTCCTCCTTTAGCTTCCAAGGGACCAGGGTGCCTCTGAAGGTCAGTGCTCTAAGCACTAAGAACCCAGCACAAATCTAAGCCTGTATGCACACCAATAGTGAAAATACCCTGCACAGTGTCTCTTGGCAGAAGGTTAATTTTCATAGGCGTTGGGGTGGCTCTTTTTTTTTTTGGCAGGGCAATAAGGATCTCTAATATCATTAAACCCAAGTGTGAGGAAAAGACAGCAGCTAAAATGTTAAGGCCAGTTGTGTGACCTTCTCCAATACAGTTGGCCTGGCTGTTTGCCAAAACTTAAAACACCCTCCATCCCCCTCCTGCTAAAGCTTCTTTCTTAAAACAATTGTGGTCTTTGCCTTTCATGTCGCTCAACCTTTCACCTGCCAGGTTCCTAGCCCTTCACCCTTGACCCACTGCTGTGTTTGCTTAGCATTGTGCCAATCGACTTTAGAAGTCTGTGTGTGTGTGTGAGAGAGAGAGAGAGAGAGAGAGGGAGGGAGGGAGGGAGTGCAAAAGGGGGAAGGAGGATTCCCAGCTCTAAACAAAGGGAAATCCCGGAATGCCAGCGCGAAAGGCGGTGCTCGCGTTCCTCCTCCCTTGCTCAAAAGCCCCAATAACCTTCACCAGCAAGGCAGACCCCCACGGGAAGGAAGGGGACGGGCTGACTCACCGAGCATCTGGCTGAAGAGCAGCTGCTCCAGGTCGCCCAGCACGGTGAAGCACGGAGGGAGAAGAAAGAATGAAAGAAGGGGAGGAACGGCCCCTCCTTTCTCTCTCTCTCTCTCTTCCAGCGCCGCGGAAGAGACTAGAGCACACAGGACTAGAGCACACAGGCGCGCACACACACGCCCAGCTTCTGAAGCACGGAGGGAGAAGAAAGAATGAAAGAAGGGGAGGAACGGCCCCTCCTTTCTCTCTCTCTCTCTCTTCCAACGGGAAAACGCTCTTTCGCTTGCGGGGGAGAGGAGGGAGGGAGGGAGGGAGGTTGGCTTGCTTATTCAACCCTTCCCGGCTAGCCATCCAGCCCTTCCCAGGAGAAGGCGAGGAGTTTTGGGCGAGCGACCTTTTTGCTAGAAAGCGGAGCGGCTGCCCCAACACCACCAGTTGGGGCGGGAGCCGGGTGAGCTGCAGTAACTCCCGCCAGGCTATGCATTGGCGCGGGGAAGCCCTGGCGGTGCAGTCCTTCTCGGCTGAGGAGGAGGTTTCCCGACCGCTGAACTTCGCCGTCGCGAGCCACCCCAAAGGCCAGAAGAAAAGGTCATTCCATCGGAGTAATGGAGCGAAGGCTCCTTCCTCTCCCGCCTTACCCATGCTGTGCGAGCCCGGCTGGGCTGCAACCCTGCCGCCGCCGCTCCTTCCTCAGCCTCCCGGGGCTCACGCTCTAGCAGCCGCCAAGCTCAGGCCGGACTCGGCAGCTCCCCATCAGCACTCGCACGGCGCGATTCGGGCAGGAGGAGTCGGTCTCGCTCCGTGGCCGTGGCGGCGGCGGCGGCGGCGGCGGCGGAGGCGGCGGCGGAGGCGCCACCGCCACAGAGCGAGCCCGACTCCTCCTGCCCGAATCGCGCCGTGCGAGTGCTGATGGGGAGCTGCCTTACCCATGCTGTGCGAGCCGGCTGGGCTGCAACCCGCGCCGCCGCTCCTTCCTCAGCCTCCCGGGGCTCGCGCTCTAGCAGCCGCCAAGCTCAGGCGGACTCGGCAGCTCCCCATCAGCACTCGCACGGCGCGATTCGGGCAGGAGGTCGGGCTCGCTCCGTGGCCGTGGCGGCGGCGGCGGCGGCAGCGGCGCCACCGCCACAGAGCGAGCCCGACTCCTCCTGCCCGAATCGCGCCGTGCGAGTGCTGATGGGGAGCTGCCGAGTCCGGCCTGAGCTTGGCGGCTGCTAGAGCGCGAGCCCCGGGAGGCTGAGGAAGGAGCGGCGGCGGGGTTGCAGCCCAGCCGGGCTCGCACAGCATGGGTAAGGCGGGAGAGGAAGGAGCCTTCGCTCCATTACTCCGATGGAATGACCTTTTCTTCTGGCCTTTGGGGTGGCTCTCGCGGCGGCGAGCTCGCGCGGTCGGGGAAACCCTCCCTCCCTCAGCCGAGAAGGCTGGCGGCTCCCCTGCCCAGCCCTCTCACTGCACCACCAGGGCTTCCCCGCGCCAATGCACAGTCCGCCAAGTTTGCGCCGTCCGCCCACCAGACACGGGAATGGGGGCCGGCCTGGGGGCGACAAATCCCGCGAGACCTCGGCGGGCCCGCTCCCCGTCCCTCCCATGGGAGTCCGTTCGGTACCCCCTCCTGTGCGGGGTTCCCGAAGACGTAGACTCGAGTATAAGCCGAGGGGACGTTTTTCAGCACAAAAAACGTGCTGAAAAACTCGGCTTATACTCGAGTATATACGGTAGTTCTTTTAATTACCAATCCATTACTTTGTTAATATTGTCAGAAGGTGAAAATAACATATCGATTAAGTTTTCAGCAACTGTTAATTGCAAAATGTTACATAGCTCTTTATCAAGCTGTTATGCTTCATGCAAGTCTGATATAAACAGGTTGGAAAGATTAATGTATCATTAATGTGTTAATAAATTACCTAATGGGGAACACAAAGTTAGTTGTCTCCTACATCTCATTTCATTGTGGCATATCCATCACCTTAATATTTCAAAGGATAGCCATCGTAGCAATGTAGTAACTGAAGATTGAAATGTAGAAAAGGATAAAGAGGTTTGGAAGCAACTATATTTGGGGAAAAAGAAACAACACCCATAAACTATACAGGATAAAAAATAATAGTTCTCTAATACTCTAGTAGTTTGGAAAGAAAGGAATTTATTTTGATTCTCAATTCTTCCATTTTTGTCACATTCATTGATACCCTAGGAAATCTTCCGGTTTTTCCTGTCCTTAAACAGATCACATTGATCTAAGTGTTGATCAATGTGATTCATTTAAGGACTGGGAAAAATACTGAGGATTTTCTTGGATGAGAATGAAAATGATCACTGGCAGGGAGGGGGCAAATAATATACTCAATATTATGAAAATGTCACAAATTCTGTAATTTTCAAAATACATAATTCATACTATCTGAGTAATGATGTCATGTTTTGTCATGTGTTGTACTAGATATCTTGATTATTGATGGAATATTTTTTAGGAATAATGGGTCACAATTATAATTTTGTTATTCTTTGTAGCAATCTCATATGTGATATGTATTTATCTAAAACTATGTTCTGAAATATTTGATTTTTCATTTTTTGGTGAGTAGCTCCCAATCTAAGGAGTCCAGCAATAGTGAATTCCTTCAACTCCTTTTTCATATAAAGAGCAATTCATTTATAGCCGTAACTGAACTGGTTTATTCTATTTTTTGTTTCATTTTACTCTTACAGTTTTTTGGCATGACACAAGACGTCATTGCTTTGACTTGGTTTGCAATGCTTTGGCTTGCAATGTAAGTTAACTAAATACTGAATGGTCTAAACAGATTTCAGAAAATGTACTAATAATGGTCATTCTCAAAGAGAAGACCACAAAAGTGAGTTGTACTGTCATTGATAAAGCTTCACTTTATTAGCTTGAATCAATTGAGAATCCTTAAGAACTTCCCACTAAAAACAAGTGTTATAGTTGGCCATGACTTCATTTACATTCCCCAGTAATTCATGTGAAATGAGGTTTAGTTGGTGTAAATTTTCATATCTAACCAAGCTCAGGCAACTCTCCATCGTCTCCTTTCTGTATCAAGAAAGATCTATTTGGTGCTCTAATAGATTCTAAGTTTAATATATAATATCACTGAGTTCCTCATTCTTTTATAAAAATCAACATTATTGCTACTGGGGACAGGTGATTAAATATAATTATCAACTCCTACTATGTCTTGGATTTTGGGAATGTTATAAATGTCTCTCTTGAGTTGTTGTTTTTTATCAGGTCACCTCATCACTTCTTCTGGCCATATTATATAATAATGTAATGTTGTGGTTTCAAAAAGATCAGAAGGTGTTCTGACCTACGCTTCCTTAAAAAGCATGAAGCAAAGTCTTAGTCCCACAAAACCTTTTATTTTTAAGACTGTAAATTAGTTTCATTTACAGTCCGCAAGGCTTGATAAACAGTCTTTCAGAGGAAGGTTATCAACACCCACATATCTTATGTGGAACGCTGCCATCTCTCATCTAGAATGAGAGCTAATTTCCAGATGCAAGGCAAGGCCAAACTTGGCACTTGCCCTGCATCTGTCGGCACTTGCAAATCTTGAATCAGCCAAATAAACTAATTGCTTCCTGCAAAAGCTCATTTCCCATTCGCTCTTCTTTTATGTCTTATGGGAGGGGCCAATCATCTCCAAGCCTTACTCCCAAGTCAATCCTGTCTTTTTAATTGTTCTTGTTGTCTGGCATGCACACTGCGCAGGCGCACACTGGGAACAGACTCCCTCTGTTCTTCTGCCTTGCTGATGTCAGACTCCGGAGATTGCACAGAACTATCAGATGGCCTTGGCCCCCTCTCTGCCTCCAATGCAGAGCCCTCGTCTGAGCTTACCCCAGCCCCCAGGACTGGCCCAAGTTCCTCCCCAACCTCCTCACTGTTTGACTCTGCTGCTAGTTCTGCTGGCCGCCGGCAGGCCACGACAGAAGGGTTTTTTTGTATGTGATTGCAAGCTTGTCACAACAACAATTGCAACAATTTCACTGTTTTTTTCAACTTCTATAATTGCTGTATATATAGTCAATGTGAATTTATCACATATGGGTTTAGGACTTCTTCTATTAATGGTCTGGGGTTTTTTTTTCTACCCACCATTTCTATTACACGTTATTTTTCTTTTACCTTTTCTTCTCTGTTACACACATTACTGCTCCACAAGCAAGAATTGAAAGTTTGGGCTCTATGCCTTTTTGTATCTGAAAGACTTATTTAGAAAACAGAGTCTATATATCCCTCAATCTTTAGCTTTCCTTCCTACATTAGAGGACAGCTTTATATCCAATTGAGGTACTCATCTCAATTGAACCAACCACTCCAGATATAAAACAACCACCTGTGTCAGTGTATTGATTCATTATTAATGATGCTTCAGTATTCTTAGCTTTCATCATTTAAATAGCTAATCCCATGCTCCTAGCTTTTCTGTAGGTAACCAAAGAAATATACAACATTCCTTTTTTCCAATTCTTCTGATTCTTTTCTTCCAATTTCAAACAAAACAAAACTTAAACTATACATAATTCAAGAGGAAATTTTTTACTTTTACTTTTGTAAGCATCCCTGCCTACCTCTCACGATGAATACGTAAACCAAATAAGCTTTTCACTAATCTAGTCATGTTTCCACTGAAGGTCGAAAACTAGATTTCTCACTGAAGGTACAAAACTGGATTAAAAGGTTACAATTTCAAACTTGCTTACTAGGCAATTTGTTCTTCCTTCGGAAAGAACCTTTTGAAATTTGTCAGAAGATAAATGTCTTTTGGCACACATAAACTTTTTTTTTAATCTAAAAATATTTTGTTATCCCAACAATAGATCTGCATTTCCAAACATGATACTTATTGTTCTGCCAGTCCTTGACTGGAACAAACAGCAGTGAGATGTTGCACTTGGTTAAGATTGTTTGGTCTTTAGCAGAAAGTTGAACCTTCTTGAAGTTTATCCATTTGAAGGTTAAAGTTTATTTATAATTTTCCTCAAAGAAGTGACCAAACAGATTCACAGAAAGTTAGAGCACTTATTCTAAGCAAACAATACCATTTCTGGTTTTTCTATTTCAAAACACTAAAGAAAGATCATGGGTTGCATCCAATCCCATTTTCAGATAATTTTTTTAATCAAACATTTTGACTGTGTCTTGTAAGCCAGAAATTAGTTTTCAACTCTTGATTTCAAGAGTGCTTATATTCACACAACAGAACAAGCCAACATACCGTATATACTCGAGTATAAGCCGAGTTTTTCAGCACGTTTTTTGTGCTGAAAAACGTCCCCTCGGCTTATACTCGAGTCTACGTCTTCGGGAACCCCGCACAGGAGGGGGTACCGAACGGACTCCCATGGGAGGGACGGGGAGCGGGCCCGCCGAGGTCTCGCGGGATTTGTCGCCCCCAGGCCGGCCCCCATTCCCGTGTCTGGTGGGCGGACGGCGCAAACTTGGCGGACTGTGCATTGGCGCGGGGAAGCCCTGGTGGTGCAGTGAGAGGGCTGGGCAGGGCCGCCAGCCTTCTCGGCTGAGGAGGAGGTTTCCCGACCGCGAGCTTCGCCGCCGCGAGAGCCACCCAAAGGCCAGAAGAAAGGTCATTCCATCGGAGTAATGGGCGGCTCCTTCCTCTCCGCCTTACCCATGCTGTGCGAGCCGGCTGGGCTGCAACCCCGCCGCCGCCGCTCCTTCCTCAGCCTCCCGGGGCTCGCGCTCTAGCAGCCGCCAAGCTCAGGCCGGACTCGGCAGCTCCCATCAGCACTGCACGGCGCGATTCGGGCAGGAGGAGTCGGGCTCGCTCTGTGGCGGTGGCGCCGCCGCCGCCGCCACGGCCACGCCACGGAGCGAGCCCGACTCCTCCTGCCCGAATCGCGCCGCGGCGAGTGCTGATGGGGAGCTGCCGAGTCCGGCCTGAGCTTGGCGGCTGCTAGAGCGCGAGCCCCGGAGGCTGAGGAAGGAGCGGCGGCGGCAGGGTTGCAGCCCAGCCGGCTCGCACAGCATGGGTAAGGCGGAGAGGAAGGAGCCTTCGCCCATTACTCGATGGAATGACCTTTCTTCTGGCCTTTGGGTGGCTCGCGGCGGCGAAGTTCGCGGTCGGGAAACCTCCTCCTCAGCCGAGAAGGACTGCACCGCCAGGGCTTCCCCGCGCCAATGCATAGCCTGGCGGGAGTTACTGCAGCTCACCCGGCTCCCGCCCCAACTGGTGGTGTTGGGGCAGCCGCTCCGCTTTCTAGCAAAAAGGTCGCTCGCCCAAAACTCCTCGCCTTCTCCTGGGAAGGGCTGGATGGCTAGCCGGGAAGGGTTGAATAAGCAAGCCAACCTCCCTCCCTCCCTCCCTCCTCTCCCCCGCAAGCGAAAGAGCGTTTTCCCGTTGGAAGAGAGAGAGAGAGAGAGAGAAAGGAGGGGCCGTTCCTCCCCTTCTTTCATTCTTTCTTCTCCCTCCGTGCTTCAGAAGCTGGGCGTGTGTGTGCGCGCCCTAGTCCCTTTCTCTTCCGCGGCGCTGGAAGAGAGAGAGAGAGAGAAAGGAGGGGCCGTTCCTCCCCTTCTTTCATTCTTTCTTCTCCCTCCGTGCTTCACCGTGCTGGGCGACCTGGAGCAGCTGCTCTTCAGCCAGATGCTCGGTGAGTCAGCCCGTCCCCTTCCTTCCCGTGGGGGTCTGCCTTGCTGGTGAAGGTTATTGGGGCTTTTGAGCAAGGGAGGAGGAACGCGAGCACCGCCTTTCGCGCTGGCATTCCGGGATTTCCCTTTGTTTAGAGCTGGGAATCCTCCTTCCCCCTTTTGCACTCCCTCCCTCCCTCCCTCTCTCTCTCTCTCTCACACACACACACACACACACACAGACTTCTAAAGTCGATTGGCACAATGCTAAGCAAACACAGCAGTGGGTCAAGGGTGAAGGGCTAGGAACCTGGCAGGTGAAAGGTTGAGCGACATGAAAGGCAAAGACCACAATTGTTTTAAGAAAGAAGCTTTAGCAGGAGGGGGATGGGAGGGTGTTTTAAGTTTTGGCAAACAGCCAGGCCAACTGTATTGGAGAAGGTCACACAACTGGCCTTAACATTTTAGCTGCTGTCTTTTTCCTCACACTTGGGTTTAATGATATTAGAGATCCTTATTGCCCTGCCAAAAAAAAAAAAAAGAGCCACCCCAACGTCTATGAAAATTAACCTTCTCTGCCAAGAGACACTGTGCAGGGTATTTTCACTATTGGTGTGCATACAGGCTTAGATTTGTGCTGGGTTCTTAGTGCTTAGAGCACTGACCTTCAGAGGCACCCTGGTCCCTTGGAAGCTAAAGGAGGACTCATTTTCATGCTTGCAGTTGTATTGTCAATTTCTGTGAGACAATGTTGTTGAAGTAACTCACTCACTCATTCATTCATTCATTCATTCATTCCTTGTGTGTCCAATCACACTTAGCCAATAAAAATTCTATTCTATTCTATTCTATTCATTCATTCATTCATTTTATTTTGTCAAATACATATTAAATAATTATATAAATATAAGCATGAATTGAATACATAAAAGGAATACAACTAAAGGGAACATTAGGACAGGGACGGTAGGCACGCTGGTGCTCTTATGCACGCCTTACAGACCTCTTAGGAATGGGGTGAGGTCAATACTAGATAGTCTTTGGTTAAGGCTTTGGGGATTTTGGGAAGAGACCAGAGTCAGGTAGCACATTCCAGGCATTAACAACTCTGTTACTGAAGTCACATTTTCTGCAATCTAGATTGGAGGTTCACTTTAAGTTTGAATCTATTGTGTTCTCGTGTATTGTTGTGGTTGAAGCTGAAGTAGTCATTGATAGGAAGTACATTGTAGCAGATAATTTTATGAGCTATGCTCAGGTCATACCAAAGGTGGCGTAGTTCTAAATTTTCTAAAGCTGGGAATCCTCCTTCCCCCTTTTGCACTTTTATTGTTTTTCGTTCAAATAAATATTCATGTTATTTTACTTGGCTCTATCTTTATTTTTTACATTGACCAGTAGCTGCCTCATTTCCCACCCTCGGCTTATACTCGAGTCAATAGTTTTTCCCAGTTTTTGTGGTAAAATTAGGTGCCTCGGCTTATATTCGGATCGGCTTATACTCGAGTATATACGGTAATTTTCTTCAGTTCAAAATATGTCCACAATTATGCTAGAATTGGCTGCTTCCTTTTCAAATGATTAAGTTCTCTGTGGTTATTCACTGTGTATCTAGCCATGATGATTTCTGACTTCAAAATTTTCAGAACATACTTTTACATTTCTTCTAATTAGGCCTGCTCACAAAAAAAACTTATGCTGGCGGCATCATATCCACAAAAGCTAGTGTTTGCCTTTGGTTTATGTGTGAAATGCAACAACTCCAAAAAAGTAATACATGACTTAATTTATAATGATAGCATAATAGTAATTGCTGATACGTAAATCATGTCATTTGTGCACATATATCATCATTTACACATTTCCTATGACAATGGGATTCTGGGATTCTGGGTCTGAGTTCTTCTTCCACAAAATAAATAAATAAATAAGTGTCCAACAACTGAATAGAGGTGATTGTGTTGCCCACTTCACTCTTTTCATGCTACTGTACTAACTGTGACTTGGAAGTTGTGTCTTGGATTGCATGCTGTAACTGTGGCTGTGTTACCTTCATACATTTTTAATATGTACACTTGTATATTGGCTCATTGTTCCTAGATTGCTGCTTGGACCTGACTGTATGTTAATTAGTATCCATTAGACGTTATAATCAGCTTCATAAGATAGAAAAGTGAGAAAAAGATGAGCAATAGTTTACTGACCCTGTTTCAACAGCTTTCTTGGATACTAATAATCAGGCTGTGATTTTATGACATCCAGGCTCGGCAAAAAACTTGGTTACAAATAAGTGTGTTAGACCTACCTTCGATAATGAGCACCTGTTATATTTTTCATTATGGTTCTCTATGGTTCCATTTTCATCTTAGTCGAGAAATGTTCTTCCCATCTTTTACTCCAATCTCTACACTTTTCATAAAAGGATCCTTTTATCATGTTGAGATCAAAAAGGTAAGTGGCTTTTTACCTTGATCATAAAAGTAATTTCTCATCCCAAAGCTTGTATGCTATTTTTCACTTTTTAAAAGGCAGGTATCCACTTTTTACCCTTATTTTTCCATATGTGACTGTAGCAGCACATCTGAGCCTTAAAGGATGAATATCCCAATATTTCCTCTCAGAGTCCTCTGGATTTACAAACCCAGCTGTACTTACTTGACTTGGTGTGGCATCTCATAGTAGATCTTGCTTCCATCTCCACTCTCCATGAGCATCTCTTCTGAAATTCTCCCCTTGATGCAGTACATAAGAGATATAGCCCCCCCCCCAAAAAAAAAACCTGCATTCTTTTTCAAACAAGTGAAAACTAAAGATAGAAAATGGAATAAGTTTTATAATACCATTATCTGGACTTGTAACATTAAAGTGCATGACTGAGGGAATACACCCCTAATTCCCCTACTGTTGAGGATTAATAAAATCAAGCTTTTTAAAAAAAAAGAAAAAAAGAAAAAGATAATATAAAAATCTCTTTTAGCTTTATGTAGCAATAGGCAAAACAAATGTGGAAAAGGAGATTAAAAGACAGGTCAAATCACAGGTAGCGATTAAAAGGAACTCCCGTGGAAAAAGTATAAAGGAAAATCTAAGGTTCTGGGCAAACCAGCACAACATGCTGCTGTTGTGATCCTAATTTATAGGCAACTCTGCTATAAAGAAGTACAAGCAATTACCATGATAATCTAGATGGGATAAATCTTGAATAGCAACACAAAGAAAAGAGAGAAACAGAAATTAAAGATATAGAATTAGACTAAAAATATTTCTGAGAAAGAAACTCATGTCCTGGGTCAAATTATTTTTTTTTTCTGTCTACTTCGATTTTTATAGTTTCTTATAGACTAAAACTTTTCATCCAACGCTGAGGATCAATCTTTGTAAGCTCTTCTTAGTGAAATTGGAAGCAGAAAAGAAGGAGTATATATAAAAGAAGTTGAAGGAGTTGCAAAAGATCTGCATTATCTCTGAGAGATGCAAAAATACGGGGCAGGGGGAAGAGTAGTTAGGTACAGTAGATAAAGTCAAAAGTCAATAAATGATAAAGAGATGCTAGAGCCAGAGGGTATTCTAGGTACTTCATGAGTCTCAAGCCAAGAAAAAATTGTACTTGCAAGCGAAACCAAGCTAAAGTACTATTGAATATATGTATAGACAAGAAATCTGGTGTATGTGGGACAGGCTGAGAGGAACCTTCTCTCTCTTTATAAAGTTCACAGCAGGTGGACTTTCTCAAGCTCAATTTAGGCTCATGGTGGCTATGACTCTGACCCTACAATCTAGTGCTCTTCTGTTTTTAGTCTTGTGTTCTTCCAAATAGTAACAGAAGTATTGCTTGGGGCTCGGGGAATGGAGATGCACACTCCAAAAAATGACAACAGGTCCAGGCTCAGCTTCATCTCTACTGTCTTACCAGAACCATGGTTGATAACAGACAACCCTAGCTCATTATTCTTCCTTGACATGCATATCTCCATTAAGGAAGAATCCAGACCATGCAAAATAAAACCACTTATGTCTTAGTTTTAAGTAGAGAGTGAATGCTTATCTTCTTTTTGAATCTGAAGACGTTGAAGAAACTTTTGACCAGTAAGGCACTGAGTCACTTCCCCCTCTCATGCCATTCAAAATCTTTTTGCCTTTATTATTTATTTATTACATTTAAACCCTGTGTTTCTCAAGAAAGCTCAAGGCGGTATACATGGAGCAGGGATATGTCCCTTAATTATATACTTATGAGCTCAGAGAGAGAAAAGAGAGTGACCGGCTCAGAGAGTTGCATGGTTGTGCAAAGATCCAAAGTTAAAATCACTACAGGTAGTCCTCAACCTATGTCCACAATGGAGCCCAAAATTTATGTTGCTAAGCTATGCAGTTGTTAAGTGAGTTTTGTTCCATTGTACAAATTTTTTTTTGCAACAGTTGTTAAATGAAACACTGCAGTTAAGTGAATCATGCTTCTCCCATTGACTATGCTTATTGTAAGCTAGCAAAAGGCGACACCCGGACCACACAACTGTCATAACTACATGCTAGTTACCATGTGCCCAAATTTTGATCATGTGACTATGGGGATGCAGCAACGGTTGTAAGTGTGAAGAACAGTCATAAATATTTTTTTGTTCAGTGACATTCGTAATGTTGAACAGTCACTAAACAAACGGTTTTAAGTGAAGGACTTCCTGTAAATGCCCAACAAGAAAAGATATAGAAATTTTAGTTTTTTCCAAACTCAGTGTAAGGTAAATAAGTTCTGCTGCTTCCGAGGCTTGCATTCTAAGTGTTGTGACCTAGGCCCAAGTAATTATTACCAGATACAATCAGTACTAAACAAACATATTTTATTAGAACAGTTGAGAATTACTTCATTATCAGCTTAGTCCAAATTAAGTCCAAAACAAGTCCTTCAGAAAAAGTCTTTCGGCCTTATCACAAACCTTTATCTTCTTTGGCACTGTGACAAATGCTTTTCTTGGCAAAGCCCCACAAAGTTCAGAAACAAGAGACACTGACAAGAAACAAATAAAGCAATGTTGCTTTCCTACAAAGAGCCCAAGAGCTGTTGCTGCTCTTTTAAGCTTTATGGGAGGGGCTAATCATCTCCTGGCCTTACTCCTGAGTCGTCCTTTTTGCTTTAGCTGCTCTTACCTTCTGGCAGCTCTTTGCATGTGTGCTCTAGGAACAGGCTCCTCCTGTTCCTCTGCCTCTCTGCTGTCTGCCTCTGGGGGCTCAGGAGTCCATGCATCGCTCCCAGATGGCCCTGGCCCCATCTCTGCCTCCGATGCAGAGCCCTCGTCCAGGCCTTCCCCTGACTCCAGGACTGGCCCATTGTCCTCCCCAGCCTCCTCACTGTCCGACTCCACTGCCAACTCCACAGGCTTCTTGTGGGCACAACACTAAGGGCCTAGGTAACATATACTCTGTTTCCTCCCAAATAAGACATTCCCTGATAATAAGCCCATTCGGGCTTTTGAGTGCATGACAATAAGGCCAAGCACTTATTTCAAAGTTTAAAAAAAATATAAGACAGGGTCTTATTTTAGGCAAAACACGGTAGGCAGAAGGAGCATTATATTTAAAAATAGCAGCTCTTAATCTGTTTTAACTCTGTTATTACATTGCAAAGTTTCCATTTCACCAGGAGGCCAGTTCTGAATTTGCCTGTTTCATTCATATTATAAACTAACAGCTATGTTGATGAGATGCTCCTTCTTATGGATGGGACCAAGATAGATGCAACATATTTTAATTAGAATTGGCTTTTTGAAGCAATCTAGATAAATGTTTTCTGTTTAATCTTTTAATTCTAGGCAAGGCAATTACCTTTTTGTCTCATTAGACTTTGGGAGCATAAATTGATTATTACATGTTGCTCTTTTGTTAATGGTTGGCTCACCATCTAAACATAGTTTTTTTGTGTGTGTGTGTGATCCTAGTTTATTAATTTATTTTATGAAACACCGTCAGGAATATTTTATTATTTTTGCTTCTAGTGCAAGATACCTTACAAATGCTTTAAAATGCTCATTACTCTAACTAACAAGCATTTAAATTGGAGAAGTCAATGTATATGTGTGAACTATATCTAGGACTGAAATTATGTATGAATTATGAAATCAAATTATAAAATTATACTAGGTTCAAAAGTTCTTTCAAAATGAATGTAAAATTGCCACATACAGTTGATTCACCTTAAGACTTATGCCTGTATTTTTATCTGGAAGACTTAACAAACCTTTTTTTTCTAATCCAAAATCTCATCTGATTAAATGAATATTTACATTGCCTCATTTATTTCTTGATCAAGTATTATGTTCGGTGGGTGGCATTCAGGATTCCTTTGAGCATAATCTGCTTATATCGAATGCTTTTCCTGGAGGACTACAAAGAAAAGATTTTTAATCATTTCTCTGTCTTGTTCTTTCCTGTTTTTCCATGAATTGTTGAAGGGGTGTGTAGGCAAAAAGAGCATTTTTCTTTCTTCATTGTGAATGCATCCACATTTCAATCCAATAGAATGTTCCTTCAACTTATTATTATAGTGTTCAGTGGTGGGTTGTTACTGGTTCACCCTAGTTCGGGCGAACTGGTAGCAGCAGCGGCGGGAGGCTCCACCCACCCACACGGATGTCATCAAATATGCTCTGTGCATGTGCAGAAGTGGTGCATGCATGAGCAAGTGAACTGGTCGCAAAGATAAGTGAAACCCACTCCTGATAGTGTTATATTATTCAAATAGGTTTTCACATTCACTTTAAATTATTATTCTAAAAACCATGTCATCAAATTTGCAGATGACACCAAGGTGGCAGGAATAGCCAACACTCCAGAAGATAGGCTCAAGATACAGAAAGATCTTGACAGACTAGAACATTGGGCGCTATCTAACAAAATGAAATTCAACAGTGAAAAAAGTAAGGTTCTACATTTAGGCCAAAAAAACAAAATGAACAGGTACCTGATATGTGATACCGGATATGTGGTAACTTGCTCAATAGTAGTAACTGTGAGAGGGATCTTGGAGTCCTAGTGGACGACCATTTAGATATGAGCCAGCAGTGTGCAGCAGCTGCCAAAAAAGCCAACACAGTTCTGGGCTGCATAAACAGAGGGATAGAATCAAGATCACGTGAAGTGTTAATACCACGTTATAATGCCTTGGTAAGGCCACACTTGGAATACTGCATTCAGTTTTGGTCGCCACGATGTAAAAAAGATGTTGAGACTCTAGAAAGAGTGCAGAGAAGAGCAACAAAGATGATTAGGGGACTGGAGGCTAAAACATATGAAGAACGGTTGCAAGAACTCGGTATGCCTAGTTTAATGAAAAGAAGGACTAGGGGAGACATGATAGCAGTGTTCCAATATCTCAGGGGTTGCCACAAAGAAGAGGGAGTCAAACTATTCTCCAAAACACCTGAGGGTAGAACAAGAAGCAATGGGTGGAAACTAATCAAGGAGAGATGCAACTTAGAACTAAGGAGAAATTTCCTGAACAATTAATCAGTGGAACAACTTGCCTGCAGAAATTGTAAATGCTCCAACACTGGAAATTTTTAAGAAAATGTTGGATAGCCATTTGTCTGAAATGGTGTAGGGTTTCCTGCCTGGGCAGGGGGTTGGACTAGAAGACCTGCAAGGTCCCTTCCAACTCTGTTATTATTATATTATTACCTTGATTTCCTTTAAGCAAAACTATTTCAGCATTAGTGCTGTATTTACTATGGAACATCTCTACTTGGGAAAAATTCTCAGTTTCTGTTATTAACATAAGCTTGTGTATTACAGTTAAAATGGATCTAT
Source organism: Ahaetulla prasina (assembly GCF_028640845.1). Classification (NCBI taxonomy): domain Eukaryota; kingdom Metazoa; phylum Chordata; class Lepidosauria; order Squamata; family Colubridae; genus Ahaetulla; species Ahaetulla prasina. Next base: position 159,490,450 of record NC_080541.1, read on the forward strand.
TAGAGCAGAAATTGTTCTTAAAATAAAGTTACTCTAATTTGTAAATAGAACTCAGGAAGTAGTTTGAGAAACAATGAACTGAAGAAAATAATCACCACCACCACAATAGCAAAAAGGTGGGTTACTTGGAACACATTCTATATTTTACAATGCTATATTATGGTGTCTTAAGATGTTTTGGATCATTGAGAAGGATCCAATGGCCAAAAGAACTAAATCCAGCCAGAATTGCTTGCTAGACTTTGTGTAAACAATGATAGCAATAATATGGAGTGTTTATGTGCTACAATAATTTGTATACTGTCTTTTCTATTGAGTAAGTGTTAAAGTTGAGTAAGTGTTAAGTTAAAGTTTTTTGATAATGTTTTTGAAACGTTTCATAAATACAACTGCAAGCATTTATAATAATGAGTGTAATATGAAATCTACTTTAGTAGACCCAAATATAAAAGAAACTATGTAATTCAAAGGACGATAAACTTGCATGGCAGATATTATATATCTCAACATTGGCAGGACTGTGTTTCACTGCATTATTTTTAACAGTCAAAATTTTGTGTATCAATAATACAGCATATACAGATAGAAAAAGAAAGAGGTTATACTAGAGGTGAAATCCAGCAGGTTCTGGAGAACCGGTAGTAGAAATTTTGAGAAGTTCGGAGAACTGATAGTGGAAATTTTGAGTAGTTTGAAGAACTGGCAAATACCACCTCTGGCTGGCCCCAGAGTGGGGTGGGAATGGAGATTTTGCAGTATCCTTCCCTGGAGTGGGGTGGGAATGGAGATTTTGCAGTATCCTTCCTCTGCCATGCCCACCAAGCCACACCCATTTCACCACTGGGTTATACATTCATTTGAAATGAAACAAATTAAGCCAAAACTACATTTTAGCACGATCTGTAAAACTAACTACTGTTTCATATATTTAACTTCTTTTCATTTTGTTTACATTGTAACAGCAAATAGGAGGAAGGGATTCTGGAATAAGTTGAACAGAAAATGTGGAGTCAGGATAAGCAAGATGATGGTTTCTAGATGGTTTGGATAACAACTAGGGGCCTCTGTGGCTCAGACTGGTAAGACAGTCTGTTATTAACACAGCTGCTTGCAATTACTGCAGGTTCTAGTCCCACCAGGCCCAAGGTTGACTCAGCCTTCCATCCTTTATAAGGTAGGTAAAATGAGACGCAGATTGTTGGGGGCAATAAGTTGACTTTGTATATAAATATACTAATAGGACAAAGACTATTGCTAACATAGTGTAAGCCGCCCCGAGTCTTCGGAGAAGGGCGGGATATAAATGCAAATTAAAAAAAAAACTCCAGTAACTGCTGACTGTACTGTCTGTTGTTTATGAGTGTTATAATCCCAAACACCTCCAGAGCACCAGGTTACATATATAGATATATAAATGGTATATTTTTATTCAGCACTGAACCGTTATTCTGAGAAAACATTTAGTATTGCAGTGGTGGGAAATCAAGGTCAAAAGTAAAATCCCTCCCACAGTAATCTTAATGATGTGGAAGAAGTCAGTGCTGGGGTTTTGGTAAGAAAGATGCTCAGCCATTCCCCAGAACATTTTTCTCACTGCAAAGAAACAGAATCGTGTCTTTCCTCCAAGGTTTAAGAGCTTATGACTGAGAGGCGATAAGAAGCTCAAGTATTTGTAAGTTAGCCATTTTCAAGTGTGGAGGTGATCATAATGGTCATAGACACAATCTTGTCTGTGTGTTTCCTTTCCTTTCGAGAAAAAATTTTCTACACTTCTTGACTATGCTGGTTTCATCCTAACTTTTTTTTTTTTTTTTACATTTATACCCCGCCCTTCTCCGAAGACTCAGGGCGGCTTACAATGTATAAGGCAATAGTCTCATTCTATTTGTATTTTTTTTTTTTTTACAAAGTCAACTTATTGCCCCCCTAACAATCTGGGTCCTCATTTTACCTACCTTATAAAGGGTGGAAGGCTGAGTCAACCTTGGGCCGGGCTCGAACCTGCAGTAATTGCAGGCTCTGTGTTCTAATAACAGGCTTCTCTACTGCCTGAGCTATCCCGGCCCCTACTTGAGCCTACCACCTTCATTTCTTCACCATCAGCTGTGAATTCATTAAGCATGTTGCTGACTCTTATCTTTCTCATCTCTTCCAATCTTCTTAAAATATATTTACCATATAAATTAAACAGATAATAGGCATTCTTCTTTAAAGAAGTTTCTGTTTTATCCTGTTTCTTCAAACTCAGTTCTTACTTAATTTTCTTTTCATTTTAAAGCTTCCACAGAACAATTATCCCTCAGATAGTCTGGCAGGCTAATTGGATGTATTACACCCCACATTTTGGAATAAGCTACATTGTAAAATATTGTATAGGTCAACTTACCTGAGAGTGCATCAAAAGACCTTTTTTTTTTTTTAATTTACATTTATATCCCGCCCTTCTCCGAAGACTCAGGGCAGCTTACAGTGTATAAGGCAATAGTCTCATTCTATTTGTATATTTACAAAGTCAACTTATTGCCCCCCCCAACAATCTGAGTCCTCATTTTACCTACCTTATAAAGGATGGAAGGCTGAGTCAACCTTGGGCCGGGCTTGAACCTGCAGTAATTGCAGGCTGCTGTGTTCTAATAACAGGCTTCTTACCAGCCTGAGCTATCACGACCCTTTGAGATAAATAAATATGACAGATTAATTATTGTTAATATTCCATGAAATAATTTGGATACAATCTTTTTCCAATGTTTTCTAATGCTGAAAGGAAGAAAAGATGTAGTAGGTAGATGGAGCATTTGAGTAGATGGAGAAATAAACTGCTATCCAATAGATACCAATCGGGTGAAATCTACTTACCTTCCCTACCGGTTTGGAAGTGCACACACCGTGACTCACATGTGCACTTGGACCCTCTGCACATGCACAAACCCTTCTGCGCGTGTATAGAGGGCAAAAAACAGGTTACTTCCTGGTTAAAACCGGGAAGTAATAATGACCAGGCAGGTGGGTAGAGCCTTGTGCTGCCATCGCTTCCAGTTCTCCGAACCACCTGCCGCCAACACTACCAGTTTGGCGAAACTGGTCTGAACCGGTAGCATTTCACCCCTGATACCAATCTTGTTTTAAATAGTTGTTTTAATCTGGGGGCAAGCTAATTGTTGTTGGTGAAAATTTCAGCCCACAATTCATATTGTGGAATTATAGAATTCTGTAGATCATCTAGTCTAACCTGCTCCAGTCAACTTTCTGGAAAAGCAATTAACTAAGTTTTCTAGCCTCCAAAAATGGAAAATCATGATCTCTGATTATAATCTATTCTATTGTTGTATATAACATATCATCAAAAGTTGTTCAATATATTTAAGTCACATCGATGTAACAAACGAAAAAATAGTTGACACGTTATATAGATTTATCAAGAGATGTATATGAGTGAAACTATTCTATATTTATGTTACAAGATTGCTGTTATGAAATACTTCACATATTTTCCAGAGCTCAGAACAATTTACAAAAATACTCAAAATATTAAAATATTAAAAAATATTAAAAATATTAAATATTAAAAATATTTTTAATAAAATATTAAAAAACAATTTAATTATATTTATTTATTTGAATTATATGTTACTGAGAGTCAATTATTGATGACTCTGAACAGCACACATACGTGTGTTTATAATTCAGATTGAAAAAGAAGGCTACAATAATTAGGGAAAACTTATCTACATAAACAAATTTTAGGAATATTTGTTACATTAAACAAATGTTCTAATGCCAGAGACACAGCATTAGAAAATGTCTTTCCCCAAGGCCTGCTGGAATAGCCAGTCTTAAAGAAAATATCCAGTAATCCAATAGGATAGCAGCCACTAAAAGTTATTTTATATATCATATATATAACATTTTGGACATAACCAAAACTGTTTTAGTTTGCCTGTTTTAGCTATAATGGTGTTTCATAGTAGATTCTATGGAGTTTTAAAAAAGTCTCCCCTACAAGGTGACTCTGGACAGCTTAGAAGAGTTTACATTTTGTGACAAAACCTTTTACATTATTAAACAACATCTACCTATCCAAGGTCCTTGGGAAGAACTCAATAATGGGAAAAATGCCAAATCCAGTCTAAACATCTGACTGACTATGCAACCAACCATAAAAGAGATAATACTAATAGTTTATGAAAGTTGTATGACATCTGCTCTCCAACAACTCTGGGTGTCTCACAATAATCAAAACAAAGAAAATAGAATAAAACTAATAAAAAGGTGGATAAAGAAAAATGATGGCAAGAATGACACGTCGAATGAAATGAAATAAGGGGTCTCACTTTCACTCCCCAAAGGGCAGAGTAAAGAGGTCTCTGCTGAATAATGTAGAGAGGGGATATCTAAATCTTGGGGTGAACCTTATTCCAGAGAGCAAGTGATATTACAGATAAGGCACATTTCTTGGGTTCCAATAGCTGACAATGTTTAACTAAAAGAATCTGGAATATGCTAACCGCACAAGGTTGAATCAACCAGGTAAAAAGTATAGGAAACAGAAGTTCCCTCAGCTCTATACCATATTGGCTTTTATAGGTAATAAACAGATCTTGAATCATACCTGAAGGCAAATAGATAACCAGTTAATGTAAATTTATGTTGAAATATATTTTAAAAGTGCAGAATTCGACTGTGTTTTAGGAACATCAATGATATTTAATGTTGAAAATTATTAAGAGAAGAAATTGGAAAAGCGCTAATACCTATGTTTCTTGATTTTTATTAAATTAAGAATAGAGAAAGTGACAAACAGTATCAACCAATAATTGCTTATATTTCGTACTCAAGATGTTATCTACTTTTTTCCTGCTATGTAAATAGCTAACTACATCTGCCAAAGATAATCTGCCAGACACTAGTATTTTTAATTTGTTGTTGTTGTTGTTGTTGTTTTGTTCAAAAGAATTCAATATCAAAATACTATTCAGCAAACAGCAGGTGGCTGATAAAGCATTTAGTAGAATCCTTTGTCTTTTATTCCTCATTCTTGGATTTTATAGCTTTTATCCTGAAAAAAAAGTATGCATTGTATTCTATGCATTTTGCTCTGCTTTTCTATTTATCTGTACATCTGAAGCAGATGGTTTGAATATTTTAACTGAAACATATAAATAATGGAACAGAAATCTGTTATCCTCATCCCCTTAAGGCATCAGGTGCTTTACAGCTTCTCCTGTGGAATGTGATATTCCATGGAGAGTGATGAAGTGATGAAAAGAGGAAAAACATGTCAAGTAAATTGGTATATAGCTTCTGTCCATTTGTTTCTCCTTCTTTCACACATGCATATATGTAGGTAAGTGCATATCAGTGTGGAGGTACAGATATCTGTATATGTAAATATGTTTATACATACACACGTATAAATCAACACACTCAAACTAGAATTGCATCTGAACTATTTGGATCCACAGATGGACATAAACGTTTGAAGTGGCATCTGCCTAAGGCACCATTGTCATATTTCTTTCAAAGACAAGATAGTCAGCTAGCTTGTTCATTGTTCATTGCCTCAAATCTTTCCTTCCTGGCAATGGTTTGGATAATAGTTTTAATTTGGTTCAAGGATGAGAATTTAGAACAAAGTGATCCATAATGACTGTAAATTGAATTCCATTTGGTTCAAAGCACATGTACTCCCAAATATCATTAAATCACCTTTATTTTATTTACCCCCTTGGTATGATTCAGTTCTAGAAGCATCATTTCTGTGGATATGTTCTAATATGTCTCCGTGGAGATAAGATCTGCCTCCACTTCATGTTCTTTTGAAAGGCCCTGAAGGCATAGTCTTGCAGCAGGCCTGGGGATCTCAGAGTGATACAAAGTCCATCAAGTGATTTCATTCTGGTTGCTAAGAGGTGATGGTTTAGTGGACTTTGTATGTGAGGTTTTACTTCTGTAAGCTGCCCAGAATTATCTGAATGAACTGGGCAGCCATATATATTTTCTTAATAAATGAATAATTACAATAAATTTTTCATTAGTTTAAACAAGTTTTAGTTTACTGAATCTAGATTAGAATTTGCTATTTATAGACAATAAATACTAAATATATTAAATAATAAATAATATATTAATACAATACAATACAATACAATACAATACAATACAATATAATATAATAATAAATAAATAAAATATTTATTTGCCAATAAAAAATTCTATTCTATTCTATTCTATTCTATTCTATTCTATTCTATTCTATTCTATTTAATATTAGTATAATATGTTTCAATTAGTCCCAGATGCTGGAATAGTTTTACTTATTTCTGAATTTTGAAATAATAGTTTTGACATCTAAACATAGGATAATATAATTTAAATACTGAGATATTTATATTGTTTCTATTGTTTTATATTGTTCTATTGTTTTAATAATGTTTTTAACTGTTTATGAGCTACCCCGTTATGTATTGCAATGTGCGCTATATAAAATTTATTAATAAATAAATAAACATAATACATCAAAGCAAAGTAACATTCTGGCATTATTGGGCCAATATGACAGTAACTCAAAAACCAAGTGTTATGTTCGGGCAATGAAGAGGCAGGAGACCAATGAGTGGCAACAGCTCTTTAGTTTATTGTGACCCAGCAAAAAACAACCGGCAAAAACCCCTCTTTAAATACTCTTTTGGTTGAGGCTTCAACCAATCAGCAACGTGCACATTTCCCGCCCAAAATTCCCTCTCAAAGTTCAAAATACATTACACCAAGCCTAGCTTAATAGGTATTGTAATCATTGCTGGGAACCTGCTTCAGGGATTCACTTCGAGACCCTCTATCTATCATCTACTGTTCCTTTGTTGTCCCTACTACAAATTTCTGAGCATATAATCAGAAAGAGAATAGCAAAGTCAGTATCTATTCTGGTAGAGGAACTGGTGGAACAATCGTTTGTATAGTACATATTATTTAAAAATCAATTTACTTTTACTTAAATGCAATTCTTTTCTAACAATTTATCCAGGTTACTATGTATGTCTGTTTCTCTAGTTCTCTGATAATATACATATTGCATTCCAGACATGTGTTCCTTTGATCTGTAGCAAGACATATGTTTACTCAGTGTTAAAAAATATATATTTATTTATTATTCTTTCTGTTGCAAATCAATAGATCCAAATGACATTTTTGAAATACATTTCCTTTGATTTTTCCCCCCAAATATTAAAGCTGTAGCTACAGGTCATATTTAGGAATTTGAGTGTTTTGAAATCAAAGAGGCCTAAAAAAATATCTATGTATTTATTATTTGGCTTTTGACAATTACTGCTTTTTAAAGTAGGATACTTAAAAAGACATTTTTATCTGTACTTTTATGAAACATTTTGCTATTTTATATGGAAAATGATCTCCTAATTTCTATATTGGAATACAATCAAGAAGCTTAAAGAAATTTTTCCTTGTAAAACAACTATGGACCTTTGTACTTATTTGTCACTTATAATTATAATCAATATTACGTAATTGAATGATAGCATAGCACCTATCGTGCTATCAAAACTCATTTTAAATTATTAAGTAAGCATGTCTGATTACAAAAATAAGACAAAATACTAAAAAAAATCACATTTTTCTTGTCAGGTTCTTGTGGAATGGGTTACCTAATTTTAACACTGAAAGAGTCACTAATAATTACATACAAATCAAATATATACACATATTGTACTACATGATATATAGTCAGTGACGGCAGGGGTTTTGGCAGTTAATATCTGGTCCTAAATGTATATTAATTAACAATATACAACAATACACTAATGATTTTCTTAATGAGTGTATAGTCTGTAATGTTTCGATTCATAATAAATTATAAATTATATAAAGACATCAGAAAAAGAGGCATATTTTTAAAAGAAACTGGTACTTGAGCTCTTGGTGCATTGCTGATGAAATTAGCAGAACTGCCTGATTCAGATTTATGCTAAATCATCTCAGTAGCAATAGCAATAGTGCTTAGACCTATATACCACTCCATAATGCTTTACAGCACTCTCTGGCAGGTTTATTGCATAATTCCCCAAGCAATCTGGGTCCTCATTTTACTGGTCCTAGAAGGATGGAAGACTGAGTTATCCTTAATTCCTGTCAGGATCAAACTCCAGTCTGTGGGCAGAGTGAGCCTATAATACTGCATTCTAACCACTGCACCACCAGGGCTCCTCTGTAAATCGAATGTAAAAGTTTTTCCCCTTTCTTTCTACCAAAGAACCATAAAAAGTTTAGAACAACCATAAAAAATAGTAAGTCGTTTTGTCGTTTTCATTACTTTACCCTTAGCAATTAACTATTTTCCAGCCTGCCACAGTAAAAATTCACCTATTATGTCAATGCAAACTTACTATAGTTTATCCCCTCGGAATCAAGTAAGGGCATTAATTATACTCATACGGCAAACTACTTTGGTTAATAAAGTGTTGCCTATTAAACTGATTCTTCTTCAGATCCTCTTCTCCCTTTCTGGTTAAGTCAACATGATCCCTTCATTTTCACTGGAACGCTTCAGTGCATCCTGGAAAAGGTGATTTTTCAGCAGTCAAAAGCTGCTTAAATCTTAAATTAAACCATCAATCTTCTTCATCTCCATCTCCACATCTCCCACAATTTCCTACTAGCTCATCAGCCCATTTCAATGTTCTCTCTTCCAGCATGAGAAATACTGCAGGGAAAATACCTTATCTATTTTACACTGGTTTATCACCTCCCAAATACATCTTATGAGTTTGAACGATCTCTTGAAAGGATGGCAGACACGGTTTGCCACCTCTATTCTGTCACAGTTATATGTTGCTGTCAGTCTCTCCCATATAAATAATATGTAAAGGCAAATATTTGTTTGCTAGGTTAATGACTTTTAATTGATTTTAGTATTAGTCATGTTTACTTTTAATATTTTAATATTAATTGGAGTTCCAGTTGTGGTTAACGCATGAGAGGAGACTCTCAGTTCTAGACCCACCTTGGGCACAAAGCCAGCTGAAAGACCTTGGGCTAGTCAGTTTCTCTCAACTCTGAAAAGCTGGCGATGGCAAACCACTTCTGAAAAATCTTGCCAAGAAAAGTGCCTTGACTTGTCCACACAGTCTTCAAGTATCACAATTGAAAGGAAGTTAAAAAAGAAACAGTCTAGTTAAATACTAATGATTCACTATGAATGGTTGTTCGAGTAGAAAAGAGGCTTCAATCTAATAATCCATAGGTCTAATCTGGTGTCAATTGGATGTAGCTTCCCATGGGAAAAACAAATCCTTCAAGACATTGCTTTCACTAACCTGTTTCTCTGTTTTCCCATATATTGGTTAGCATTTTTAGCAGACCAGTGAAATTCCAGTGAGGTTTCTTGACCCTGAACTGTGATATATCCTGGATTTGCTATCATCTGCACATCTTTTTCCAAGGGTAATTTCCATTTGAATTTTTTTGGATAAAGCCTAGTACAAAATGCTTTCCAACCAATCTGTCACTTCAAATCTTACTTCTTCTGTCTTCTCTACTTTTTGAATGTTTCTGTGTCCTCTGGTGATATGAAAGAGTCTTTTAAGCTACCTCATGAATCAAGTTTTAGATGCAAAATATTTATTAACTATTCATTCTTATCTGTGCTAAGAATGAAATATTTTAAAATATTCTCAGTCTGTTTCCCTCTGGAATAAAATATCTGCAGTGGTTTTTTTATTCAGCCAGTTCTACTGTGGTAGAATTTCTGCTATTAATCCAGCCATATATTAGGGTTTGGCAAGGAAAACATTTCTTTTCTAGATCTTAATACTTGCGTGCTTTAAACAGGAATTCTTTTTATATCCAGGAATCTAGAAAACTGCAGCTTGTCCAGACTCGAGTCCTGAGATACTAAATTAGCTGAATTTTTTTCACTGAATAAAATAACTTATTTTGGACAGTGTTGGGCTTCATGGTTTACTTAGCATGGTCTGGAGCAGGGGTGGGGAATGATGGCCCTTTTATGACTTGTGGACTTCAACTCTCAGAATTCATGCATGACTGGCTCAGAAATTCTGGCAGTTGAAATATACAAGTCATAAAAAGGTCACTGTTCCCCACCCCTGGTCTCGACAACATATTTTCTGATGTTTTGCTGGCAGCTGAGGCAGCCTGATCAAAGGCAGTTCAGCTATGCAGTTCATAGATAATTGAGCTGGGACTGAGCAGGGTTGAACTCCTATCTTTATAGCCAGGTGTCCTGAACACTGATTGGTCTTTAGGTCTCTGACTGATGCCAAGGATTGATCTTTGATTGATTCTTTGTGCCTGTTCATGATTGTAGTTTTGTTGATCTTGGTTCCTGATTGGTCATTTCTTTAAAAACATTGGTCATTTTTGAAGTACTGATTCCTAGTGAGTTCTTTATTTGTGCCCGCCACAACTGCCAGTGGAATCTAAGGAAATCTGTTGTCTAGACCACATATCATTAAACTTTGAACCCAACACTGCTTAGCAGATACCAGCTGTGGAAGTCTGTACAAGTAATTTAGTTTATTAACAATCACAATGTAACATTATCTGTGACACTTTATGAAAGTAAAAGTGGGATTTGAAGAAACCAGATACAAATAGTACTGAAGCTTTTGAATTTTGTTGTTAAGAACACCATGGAGAAGACTGCTGAGAATACCGTGAAGAGAAAAAAAAACAAACTAATAGATTATTGAACAAATTAACTCAGAGTTTTCATTTGAGTACAAATGACCAGACTCAGACTGTCTTACTTCATATTCATTGTGTAAAAATCTAGCTTTCTCAAGAAGACTCTGATTCTGGGAAAAGTAGAAAAGGAAGAAGAAGAAGAAGAAGAAGAAGAAGAAGAAGAAGGAGGAGGAGGAGGAGGAGGAGGAGGAGGAGGAGGAGGAGGAGGAGGAGGAGGAGGAGGAGGAGGAGGAGGAGGAGGAGGAGGAGGGGAGGGGGAGGGGGAGAAGAGGAGGAGGGGGAGGGGGAGGGGGACCAGAAGCAAGGTGATGAATTCAATTGCAGTGACAAAGGGAAGACGTTCAGCACCAGGTTAAGGGCAGATCATCAAAGAGAAAATATACTTATGTAGTCCTTAGGAGCTGACACTGACTTGATGATACATAATTAATCAGTCAATTAGTCTGCTTTTCCTAATAGAAGCCTCTGAACTCAAATATGTCCTGCGTCCCCCTTATCTTCTTTTCACCAATCATATATTTCTTGATGCCTCCATTCCACCAATATTCTAGTACAAACTTTCTCAGTTAGTGTTCCATGTAATCCTAGAATATCCTGAAAAGTCTTAAGGGTTTTCAGGAGAGATTGTTATTGAAAAATATTCTGTTTGGACATTTAACATTTAACATTTAACAGCTATGGATATAATAACTTTTATGAAGGTGATCTCTAAGACCTGAACATTATTTCAGGGATTCTTCCAAGGCACAAAGATTGCTAGCCTAGCTAACCTGAAGCTCCAGAATGTATATAATCTGTGAGGTTCCTTTGACTTGGGCTTTTCAAAATCCAACTCATAGTTTATAAGCAACTTTTACAGGATTCTTGGATTGTTGCATACTTATTTATTTATTTATTTATTTATTTATTTATTTATTTATTTATTTATTTATTTAATCAAGTACATATTAGATAACATATATAAGTATAAGCATGAATTGAATACATAAAATGAATACAATTAAAGGGAACATTAGGACAGGGATGGTAGGCACGCTGGTGCTCTTAGGCACGCCCCTTAAAGACCTCTTAGGAATGGGGTGAGGTCAACAGTAGACAGTCTTAGGTTAAAGTTTTGGGGGGGGGGTTGGGATGAGACCACAGAGTCTAGTAGTGCATTCCAGGCATTAACAACTCTGTAACTGAAGTCATATTTTCTGCAATCGAGTTTGGTGCGGTTCACTTTAAGTTTGTATGTATTGTGTGCTCATGTATTGTTGTGGTTGAAGCTGAAGTACTCATTGATAGGTAAGGACATTGTAGCATATGATTTTATGAGCTATGCTCAAGTCATACCGAAGGCGGCCTAGTTCTAAATTTTCTAAACCCAGAATTTCAAGTCTGGTGGCATAAGGTATTTTGTTGCGAGCAGAGGAGTGGAGGACTCTTCTTGTGAGATATCCCAATTGTATTAATTGTATTAATACACTCAATTGTATTAATGTCCGATATGCAGAGTGGGTTCCAGACAGATGAGCTGTATTCGAGAATTGGTCTAGCAAATGTTTTGTATGCTCTGGTTAGTAGTGTAATGTTACCGGAGAAGAAGCTACACAAGATTAGGTTTACAACTCTTAATGCCTTTTTGGCAATGTTGTTACACTGGGCTTTGGCACTTAGATCATTTGATATGAGTACAAACCAAGGTACTCTGTTGCTTTATGTATGTGTGTGTTCTTCAGCTGTATCACTGTTAACATGTAATAACTTCATAACTCAGATGAGGTCCTTAGGCGAATTATGGGAAAAGGAAAAAAAAATAGAGGGAGTCACTGTGGGGAAAAAAATCAATTTTCTTAGATCTGGGGGAAAACAGTTAAACTTTAATTAAAAAACAGATTGTCAGAGGCCTTGAGAGGCCTTCACTAATTAACTTAATTAATGTAGCCAGATCACTTTTTCCTTTTATTCATAGCAAAAAGAGAATTGGCATTTTTTCAATCATATAATGTATTATTTCCTTTTTATTGTACCGACAGTCTTGATTTAAAAAAAAAAGTTTGCTTTCTACAATGGGACTAGAGGAAGCAAAAATAAATCAACCACATGCATGATTTTGAGTATTAACAGAGAAGAGAAAGCAATACTTTTAATTCATGTTATTATAAATAGATCATTGCTCCCTAAATCAAAGTGTTCAAAAAGCTGATACTTCTTTGGCCCAGCTAATAAATTCACAATTATAGCTTCAGCTGACATCAGTGAAGCAAACAGGGAGATGAAGGTGGAATAAAATGCAACTCATGTCTGATTGAACATTATCAAGTTACTTTGTCATAGCAAATAAAAGCAAAGAGACCATTTTTCTTCTCCATCAATGTATTCTTTCAGTCTCAAATGAGGCAGAGAGGAAGGAATCCCAAAAGCCAGGTTTTTTTAAAAAAAAAAGTATTTATTTTGCTTGACGTATTTTGGAACACATTCCTTTTCCAAGGCCGCTTCTGAAGCATCCAACATTCTAGAAGTGCCCTTCAGAAAATAATACTTTGTGAAACCCATTAGAGCAAATAAATACTTTTTTATTGGAACTTTCATTTCTCTCTTTCTCTCACACATGCTCATTTTAATGCCTGTCATCTTTCTTCCTGATTCCTGCTTCTCTCAATAAACTTTTTATTGGTATTTGGATTTTTCCCTCCCTCCATCCCTCTTCTTTTCTCCTATAAAAGAAGGAACATGTTTCAGGGCAACATGAAATCACACACAGCCATCAGGAATTCATTGTGATATTTTGCCTAAAGACTTCAAGGAAAAAAACCCACCATATTCATAATGATTTATGATGTTCTATGAACAGAATCATATGAAGCCAGACAATGGAATAGCTGACAGAAGGGCCATAAATGGTAGTTCCCAAAGAAAATTACAGAAGTCCAAGGAAAAGATTGACAGGGAATGAACTATTAAATATCTGTGGATAGCAATCACCAAATCTGGTGGATGTTAAATAAATGAGCGTGATACATTTCTGCAGTTATTTATTTATTTATTAAATTTACAGTATATGCCACCCATCTCCCTATCCAAAGTGACCCTTTATTGCTAAAATTGGAAGACAAAAGAATGTTTCTGGCCACTCACAATCAGCTCACAGTCCTGAAGGAAAAAAGGCAGAAAGTTTAAGGTAATAAAAATTCTATATAAAAATTCTATAGAAAGTAGAATTTTATATAGGGTCTGAACTATCTTACCTTTATTCAGCTGTAACCATTTCCAATTGGTAATGTAAGGTAAGAAGACACCAAGAGATTCTTCAAACTCATACCGAGGTCACCTCACAATTAGATTGCTGTAATGTGCTCTACATGGGGCTGCCCTTAAAGACTTCCCAGAAGCTACTGCTGTTTCTTCTGGAAGACTTGCTACCTAAGTAATTCCTCAAATTTCTAGATATGGAGATTTGCATAGTTTTATTCCAAAATTTTATCACTGGGTTAATATCAAAATCAAGAGGTTACTTAAATCAGAGGGCCATCAACTAAGATTTGAATGACACACCTACTTATGATATGACATGATTAAAATAAATGTTGATTTTTAAGAATCACTTTGTTAGGATTCCAATCCTAAAGGTTTGGAAAATACATTATTTTCTCAATAAAACCTAATTTTAAGGGACAAAAGATATTGTTTTTGCTCTTCTTTCCCAAGGAGAGGACTTTATTGTTCAAACTATAGTTCTTAAACTTTTAGTTTCCCTTATAGTTTCAGTTGACCTCAGAACAGATTATCTTCTGGCAGAATAAGATCATATCCATAAAAATAGATATTTTGTCTCTAATCATTTTTTTTGAAAGGTGACATATGATAACGACATATTATCAAACTCTACAACATATTCTGTATATATTGTAGAGTTTGGTAAATCAAAATCACAAAGTTCTTGGAAGAAAATGAACGAAACTTTTGGAAGCCTAACTGAACCAATTTACTCCCTGTAGTATTCCAGCTTTTTCGTTTTTGCTTAATATTGCTGTGATCTCAACATTGGGTGCAGATTGATAATCAGTCCATTCAATTAAAATTGTTTTGGAAGAAAGCAATAATTTGTTAGGATTTTTAGATTCATTTGCAATGCAGAAAACTCATACCCTTGAAGTAAGATAAATGTATTAAGGAACCATTATTAACTGAAGACCTTTCTTTCTTTATCTACCAGCCGTTAAATAGCCATTAAAACACATTTTCGATCAACATTGTACTTAAAGCAGCAGTTCCCAATCTTTGGAGCTTGGCAGCATGATAGAGGGGAGAAAGGGGAACTGGGCTGTGTGAGCCGTGGGCTGCCATGTGTGCACATGGGAGCAACTTCAACATGCGCAAGCAATGGGGTGGCACACATGCACATGCATGCACAGCTCAATGTGCATAAGTTGAGCTACACATATATGTGCACATGCACTGGCCCATCATTTGCACAAGTCGAGCTGTGCACATGCACATGCATGTGTGCCAGCCCACCATTCACATGGCCCAGTTGTGAATATACCACAGCTCAGTAGGGAGCCGCAGCCCAGGGATTGGGGACCCCTGACTTAAAGCACTAGTTATGAATGAAAGATGACATATATTTAGATGTAGAGATTGTGGTGCTGGCCTAGAAACCAGGAAACTGTGAATTTTAGTCCTACTTTAGTCATGAAAAAATGAGCTGTATGATTTTGGACCAATCACTCTTTCTCAGCCTACCTCACAGGGTTATTGTTGTGGGAAAGTGAGATGAGGAAGGAATATGAGTATGTTTATCACTTTGAGTTGTATAAGACAAAAAAACTGGATAATAATAATCTTTTTAAAAGTCTTTTTTAAAAAAGACTTCTTGATGGTATCTACATTAAAGGGGACGGGCCTTCTCTGTGGGGGCTCCCACCCTCTGGAACGAACTCCCCCCAGGACTCCGTCAACTTCCGGACCTCCGAACCTTCCGTCGCGAGCTTAAGACACATTTATTCATCTGTGCAGGACTGGACTAGATTTTAAATTTATAGGGGTTTTAATTAGTTTTAATATTTATATTATTTTTTAAGAATCTGGCTTTAGAATAAGTTTTTTAATGGTTATTTTAATTTGTATATTATTGTTTTTATTTGCCTGTGAACTGCCCTGAGTCCTTCGGGAGATAGGGCGGTATACAAATATGAATAATACAAATATGAATATGAATAATAAAAGAGAAAATACAGGTGTCACAGATGAGAACAACACACACCACATTGTTTGTTATCTTATAGATGAATGATTTCTTTCCAAAATAAATACATCAAAATCAGAGGTGGGTTTCAGTAGGTTCTGCCAGTTCTAGAGAACCGGTATCAGAAATTTTGAGTCGTTCGGAGAACCGGTAAATACCCCTCTGACTGGCCCCGCTCTCATCTATTCTCTGCCTCCCGAGTCCCAGCTGATCAGGAGGAAATGGGGATTTTGCGGTAACCTTCTCCTGGAGTGGGGTGAGAATGGAGATTTTACATAGCCATACTCACAGAACTGGTAGTAAAAAAATTTGAAACCCATTAGAGCAAATAAATACTTTTTTATTGGAACTTTCATTTCTCTCTTTCTCTCACACATGCTCATTTTAATGCCTGTCATCTTTCTTCCTGATTCCTGCTTCTCTCAATAAACTTTTTATTGGTATTTGGATTTTTCCCTCCCTCCATCCCTCTTCTTTTCTCCTATAAAAGAAGGAACATGTTTCAGGGCAACATGAAATCACACACAGCCATCAGGAATTCATTGTGATATTTTGCCTAAAGACTTCAAGGAAAAAAACCCACCATATTCATAATGATTTATGATGTTCTATGAACAGAATCATATGAAGCCAGACAATGGAATAGCTGACAGAAGGGCCATAAATGGTAGTTCCCAAAGAAAATTACAGAAGTCCAAGGAAAAGATTGACAGGGAATGAACTATTAAATATCTGTGGATAGCAATCACCAAATCTGGTGGATGTTAAATAAATGAGCGTGATACATTTCTGCAGTTATTTATTTATTTATTAAATTTACAGTATATGCCACCCATCTCCCTATCCAAAGTGACCCTTTATTGCTAAAATTGGAAGACAAAAGAATGTTTCTGGCCACTCACAATCAGCTCACAGTCCTGAAGGAAAAAAGGCAGAAAGTTTAAGGTAATAAAAATTCTATATAAAAATTCTATAGAAAGTAGAATTTTATATAGGGTCACAGACTGTCTTACCTTTATTCAGCTGTAACCATTTCCAATTGGTAATGTAAGGTAAGAAGACACCAAGAGATTCTTCAAACTCATACCGAGGTCACCTCACAATTAGATTGCTGTAATGTGCTCTACATGGGGCTGCCCTTAAAGACTTCCCAGAAGCTACTGCTGTTTCTTCTGGAAGACTTGCTACCTAAGTAATTCCTCAAATTTCTAGATATGGAGATTTGCATAGTTTTATTCCAAAATTTTATCACTGGGTTAATATCAAAATCAAGAGGTTACTTAAATCAGAGGGCCATCAACTAAGATTTGAATGACACACCTACTTATGATATGACATGATTAAAATAAATGTTGATTTTTAAGAATCACTTTGTTAGGATTCCAATCCTAAAGGTTTGGAAAATACATTATTTTCTCAATAAAACCTAATTTTAAGGGACAAAAGATATTGTTTTTGCTCTTCTTTCCCAAGGAGAGGACTTTATTGTTCAAACTATAGTTCTTAAACTTTTAGTTTCCCTTATAGTTTCAGTTGACCTCAGAACAGATTATCTTCTGGCAGAATAAGATCATATCCATAAAAATAGATATTTTGTCTCTAATCATTTTTTTTGAAAGGTGACATATGATAACGACATATTATCAAACTCTACAACATATTCTGTATATATTGTAGAGTTTGGTAAATCAAAATCACAAAGTTCTTGGAAGAAAAATGAACGAAACTTTTGGAAGCCTAACTGAACCAATTTACTCCCTGTAGTATTCCAGCTTTTTCGTTTTTGCTTAATATTGCTGTGATCTCAACATTGGGTGCAGATTGATAATCAGTCCATTCAATTAAAATTGTTTTGGAAGAAAGCAATAATTTGTTAGGATTTTTAGATTCATTTGCAATGCAGAAAACTCATACCCTTGAAGTAAGATAAATGTATTAAGGAACCATTATTAACTGAAGACCTTTCTTTCTTTATCTACCAGCCGTTAAATAGCCATTAAAACACATTTTCGATCAACATTGTACTTAAAGCAGCAGTTCCCAATCTTTGGAGCTTGGCAGCATGATAGAGGGGAGAAAGGGGAACTGGGCTGTGTGAGCCGTGGGCTGCCATGTGCACATGGGAGCAACTTCAACATCAAGCAATGGGTGGCACACATGCACATGCATGCACAGCTCAATGTGCATAAGTTGAGCTACACATATATGTGCACATGCACTGGCCCATCATTTGCACAAGTCGAGCTGTGCACATGCACATGCATGTGTGCCAGCCCACCATTCACATGGCCCAGTTGTGAATATACCACAGCTCAGTAGGGAGCCGCAGCCCAGGGATTGGGGACCCCTGACTTAAAGCACTAGTTATGAATGAAAGATGACATATATTTAGATGTAGAGATTGTGGTGCTGGCCTAGAAACCAGGAAACTGTGAATTTTAGTCCTACTTTAGTCATGAAAAAATGAGCTGTATGATTTTGGACCAATCACTCTTTCTCAGCCTACCTCACAGGGTTATTGTTGTGGGAAAGTGAGATGAGGAAGGAATATGAGTATGTTTATCACTTTGAGTTGTATAAGACAAAAAAACTGGATAATAATAATCTTTTTAAAAGTCTTTTTTAAAAAAGACTTCTTGATGGTATCTACATTAAAGGGGACGGGCCTTCTCTGTGGGGGCTCCCACCCTCTGGAACGAACTCCCCCCAGGACTCCGTCAACTTCCGGACCTCCGAACCTTCCGTCGCGAGCTTAAGACACATTTATTCATCTGTGCAGGACTGGACTAGATTTTAAATTTATAGGGGTTTTAATTAGTTTTAATATTTATATTATTTTTTAAGAATCTGGCTTTAGAATAAGTTTTTTAATGGTTATTTTAATTTGTATATTATTGTTTTTATTTGCCTGTGAACTGCCCTGAGTCCTTCGGGAGATAGGGCGGTATACAAATATGAATAATACAAATATGAATATGAATAATAAAAGAGAAAATACAGGTGTCACAGATGAGAACAACACACACCACATTGTTTGTTATCTTATAGATGAATGATTTCTTTCCAAAATAAATACATCAAAATCAGAGGTGGGTTTCAGTAGGTTCTGCCAGTTCTAGAGAACCGGTATCAGAAATTTTGAGTCGTTCGGAGAACCGGTAAATACCCCTCTGACTGGCCCCGCTCTCATCTATTCTCTGCCTCCCGAGTCCCAGCTGATCAGGAGGAAATGGGGATTTTGCGGTAACCTTCTCCTGGAGTGGGGTGAGAATGGAGATTTTACATAGCCATACTCACAGAACTGGTAGTAAAAAAATTTGAAACCCACCACTGATCAAAATGGAAATTTGAGATAGACACCTTCAGTTCTGCCTATTATTGTAATCAGGAGAATATATGTTGCCTGAATCGCTCCACAAAAGAGGTAGCACAACATCCTTTGAAACACAGTTTTGATTTTTCCCTCACCATATGGTCAGAAATGTTATTCTTTAAGAATGCCATCCAAAACAGCAGATGGAAGGGCAATACATTAGGTCAATGTAAAAATTCTTCTGATGTTTTTGGATGAGGTATTAAACAAATAGTGAGGAGGTTTTTGTTTTTTTCCTGGCCTCACTGGGATAAAATGAGGGAGAAATAAAATGAAAAGAGTTAAATTGTTGCAGATATACAGTTAGTGACAAAAGAAATGGTAGTACTGATGACCAAAGGAAAATTTTGTTTTGTTTTGTTTTATGAAATTTTTTTTTGGTTAAGAGTGTGATTTTAACATGTATTGCTTCATGGGATGGTAATAGTAGGTAGGGATAGTCCTCGACTTATGACCACGATTGAGCCCTAAATGTCCCCCTTTCCCTGTTTTACAACCTTTCTTGAAACTGTTGTTAAGTGAATCATTGCAGTTGTTAAATTAGTAACAGAGTTGTAAAGTGAATCTGACTTCCCCATTGACTTTGCTTGTCAGAAGGTTGCAAAAGGTGATCACATGAGCCCAGCATACTGTAACCATCATGAATATCACCAGTTGCCAAGCATCCAAATTTTGATCATGTGACCATGGGGATAAACTGCAGTGGTTGTAAGTGTGAAAAACTGTCATAAATCACTTTTCTCAGTGCTGTTGTACCTTTGGACGGTCACTAAATTTATTTATTTATTTATTTATTTATTTATTTGATTTTTATACCGCCCTTCTCCCGAAGGACTCAGGGCGGTGTACAGGCAACAATAAAATACAGACACTACAGTATACAATTTAAAATGCAAGTTAAAAAACTTATTATAATTAGCCTAGAACTTTAAAAATTTATAAAAACCAAAACCCCATTTAAAATTAGTAAAAAATTTAAAAAAATGAATGAATGAATAAATGAATAGCTTTAAGTCAGCAACTGCCTGTAATACATTCACTTCTTTCAAAATGGTGCTACAGAGTTGGATGACAAACTGGAGAGGGAGAATTTATTAAAGAAAGTGAACAAAAAATAGTATCTCTTGCCACAAGAAGGGATGTGAATTCAGGGAAAGTGAGTTGAATGAGAAATGTTACATCTTCTTTTTTTTAATTAACTAAATAGGAAAAACAAAGAAAAAAAGAGTACAACAATTATAGAAGAAAAAAAGGAAACAAACGTATGTGTAGTTACAGACATATCTATATTGATAAAGTGAAGCCATTACTGATTACAGTCATCCATGGTGATCTTTATTAATGAATTCAGCAAACAGCTAAATAGCTGAAACTATATACTTATTGTCCAAAGCTGAAAAATGTCCTTCGATTCATCTTCTTTGTCCAAAAGTTAACACGCATATAAATAAGTCTCAAGTTAATATATATAATTGATTCTTACCAAAATGGGAAATATATTCAAATAAATAATAGTTTCACTGCTTCTGCAACAACATAAACACAATATGGTAATTTCTGATTTATTGGTTTTATTTTTTTTTAGAAAATGATGTGATCTAAAAATAAATTCAGGTTATATGATTTAAACAAGCAATTTAAATAACTATGATGCCATAGTTATGATGAGACAGGAAATACTAAGCAATATCTCAAATTTTTGCCAAATTCTGTTTGCACAATTATGTTCTATTAGTCAAGTCTCATCTCATTTCTACCTATGAATAAAGCAATTTTAAACAACCAGTAAGCCAACACAACTTCTTCGCATCTTCAAAATGTGTGAAATCGGTATTGCTATTTTTTGGAGGCAAGAACAAATTATTCTTGTACATACAAGATACGCTCAAGATTTATTTGATTATTGTTAACTTAAGTTCCATTCATTTCAATGGATCCACTATAAGCAGGATTAAGTTTTATTTTATATTTTGCATGAAAAGCACGACTAATTTTTTAAAAAAATAAAAGGACACCTACTTAAGTGAACAGAAAGCTTGGGAGAAGTGTACAGATTTTAGTCATATTTCTTATTTCGTGGTTTTCAAAAATAAGTATGGGAGCAAGATTAAAAGAGAACGAGCAGATGGCATCGCCTAGTGAAAAGTTTTCACAGAAGATGATATCATTCTCTATTTGCCTGCTAGGAATTAGAAATGTTAAATTTAACACATCTCTCACTTTTCATGACTTCTCATATTTTGTGACACGTTTTAATAGAAAATCTTCAGTCACTTATATCTATCATATACAGTTTTATTTCTTTTCAGGAACATGGTCTCAGTTTAGAGTTCCATAGTAAGAAATACTATAGTTTTGGGGTGGGTTTTTTTTTTTTTTACTAATGCTTTCAATTGAATGTGACAGGAAAGAGAGGAAGCCTGACTGACTACTTTATAATTTATTCTAACAACTGTGTTCTGAAATGCAGAGATAATTCATTGCAGTTGACCACTTTTCTGTTTATGCAAACCCCTTGGAGAGTGGCAGGTTCCATGTCACAGTCCCCTTTCTCACCATTTTAATTACAAATGCCTAATCATGATCAATGTATACCAGAAGATAGCATAGCATGATGAAGATAGCAAAGCAAGGAAATACAGGTACCATAGTCCTCACTTAATGATCAGTCACTTAATGATAATTCAAAATTACAATGGATTTGAAAGAAGTTACTTGTGGATCCATCTTTGAAGTTACAACTACTGCATCCGTTCCCATGGTCATTCGAATGGCTGGCAACCAGCTTGCATTTACAACAGGTTACAGTGTCCCATGGTCATATGACCTCAATTTGTAATGGTTTTTGCCATTTTTCTGGAAGCAAACAGTAAAAAACAGCCATTGGATATATTATATTCACTTAACAACTACATGGTTCATTTAATGGCCTTAAGATTCACTTAATGATGGTGGTAAGTTACATTACAACCATCATAAAGCAGTTATAAAATCAAATCAGGTTTCAAGCATTTTCAAATCTTACTTATTTTACTAATCTGCAAGATAGGGAGGGAGGGAGGGAGGGAGGGAGGGAGGGAGGGAGGGAGGGAAGGAAGGATAGAAGGAAGGAAGGAAGGAAGGAAGGAAGGAAGGAAATGAGAATTTATTTTATTATTAGGTAAAGATGGAAATTACTCAATTAGGAATGTTTTAGACTGGTAACAAACGATATATAGAAGTCTGTTTACAGAACGTGTATATTCACATGCTTTTGTGTGTAGCTTTGTCAATCACAAGGTTGTTTTTTTCTAAATAACTAATTAACAATTCACTAATTTAACATTGATTTAAGTATCTGACATCTGTTGTTTTTGTTTTTCACAAGATACATTTTTAAGAAAAAAAATCAAAAACATTGTTTTATGGGTAGACTAAGGCAGAATTGTAGAACAATCACTGCATATACGCATTCAAATATTTTTAGGGTGTGATGTGATGTGTGCAACAAAATTAAAGAAAGGCAATAACTACTTGCAAGCAGATGTTAAGGATTTTCCTTGGGTTTGTTTAAATTAATATCAGTGTCAGGCTATTCAGCAATGCAACTAGGGAAGCAAGTAACCATAACATATACTAAAATGTTAAACAAATTTTGAATGTGCTTTTGGATATTTGGGCAAAGCTAAATGAAGATTGAAGTTATAATTTGAGATACTTTGCTTTGTTACTTAAATATAAAGACAGTGTTTTTGTTTTCCTACACTGATCAGTCCTAGTAGCATCACTTGGTGTTTATGTGATGCTATTTATAAAAAGTCAGGGAAGTGTAGAATATTTGTATAACACCTTGTTCTGGTAGTATCTTTTCCATGGAAGTCCATGCATATGCATCAAAGCTTTGGATGTCTAAATTATTCATTGTATTATTCATTATTCATTGTATTTCGTATTAAAAAATAGAAAAAGGACTGTTTAAAATCATGGGGACCACCAATATTAGGCATTTATCTTGCAATTTACAGGATAAATTTATCCTGTAATTTGCAACTTCTGCACTGCAAAAACATATGGACTACAAATCTTGATCAGGGCAAAGCAATAGATGCTATTTACATAGACTTCTATAAAGCTTTTGACTATGTGGTACATGACAAACTTCTCCTAAAACTAAAAGGCATCTCCAGACCCCTCCACAATTGGATAACAGCGTTCCTGTCAAACAGACAACAAGTGGTCAAAATAGGCAAAATAGGCCCTATCAAATCCTGTTCCTGTCAATAGCGGCATTCCCCAAGGCAGCGTTCTTGGACCAACACTCTTCATATTATACATTAATGATCTCTGTGAACATATTATAATTAATTGTGTTCTCTTCGCTGACGATGTTAAACTATTTAACACTACCAACAATACAGCTACCCTTCAAAAAGACCTTGACTTTGTGTCAGAATGGTCAAAAACTTGGCAACTCCAAATCTCAAACAGCAAATGCTCTGTCTTACACATTGGAAAAAGAATCAGAACACTAAATACAAGCTCGATGGACATTACCTTGTAGATGACCCCCACCCCATTAAAGACCTTGGAGTTTTCATATCAAATGATCTAAGTGCCAAAACCCACTGCAACTACATCGCAAAAAAGGCTTTAAGAGTTGTAAACTTAATCTTGCATAGCTTCTTCTCCAGAAACACTACTGTTGTGTCTTGCCCGCCCTCAGAGCAGCCGGGGCCTTCTTACCTGCTCCCCAACACTGAGGAATGTATGCCTTCCAGCCCAAGTCCTGGCTCCATGCCCCCACAAACTGCAGAAGAAGGAGCATCTCCCTGCCCCAGCCCTGACTCCATGCCCAGGCAAACGGAGCAGCTAGACCCCTCCCCCTCCTCCTCCGCAGGTGAGCCTGAGGAGGGTTTACTCCCAAGAACAGCTGATTGGAGTGACCCTCGCATCAGAAGATTGGAGAGGCGGAGGCAACAGAGGGAAGGGAGGGGCAGGCCTTAATGAGTGCTGAGTCATGGAGCCACACCCCATGGCCTATATAAAGGAGCTACTTTCTGGCAGTCTCTGAGTCAGGCAAAAGTCGAACTTATCTTGCTGAAGTCACTTACTGGTCTCCTGCCTGCTCTGAGGACTTTGCTAGGACTTTGGGCAGAGCTGCAGAGGCAAGCCTGATTCGGATTTCCCTGACCCGGCCGTCAGCGGAGGAGTGGGACACGACACACTACATTACTAACCAGAGCATATAAAACATTTGCTAGACCAATTCTTGAATACAGCTCGCCTGTCTGGAACCCATACCTCATTTAGGACATTAATACAATTAAGCGTGTCCAGAAATATTTTACAAGAAGAGTTCTCCACTCCTCTGATTACAACCAAATACCTTACGCCACCAGACTTCAAATCCTGGGTTTAGAAAATTTAGAACTCCGCCACCTTCGACATGACCTGAGTTTAACTTATAGAATCATCTGTTACAACGTCCTTCCTGTTGAAGACTACTTCAGCTTCAATCATAACAATACACGAGCACACAATAGATTTAAGCTTAATGTGAACTCTCCAATCTTGATTGCAGAAAATATGACTTCAGTAACAGAGTTGTTAATGCCTGGAATGCACTCTTTTGTGGTCTCTTCCCAAAATCCCCAAAGCTTTAACCAAAAACGATTAACTATTGACCTCACCCTATTCCCTAAGGGGCGTGCATAAGAGCACCAACGTGCCTACCATTTCTGTCCTAATGTTCCTTTTGATTGTATCCAATTTCATATAGTTATCACATACTTATGATTATATTTATGCTTTTATATCATATACCGTATATACTCGAGTAAAAGCCGAGTTTTTCAGCACGTTTTTTGTGCTGAAAAGCGCCCCCTCGGCTTATACTCGAGTCTACCCTTGCAGCTGGGCCGGCAGGACGAGCCCAAATGCTGCCGGCATGCTTTGCCAGCTCGGCTGGCTCGTTTTGGGGCGGCGGCTGGCCTCCGGCGTTTTCTTCCACCGCTTTTTGATGGCAGCGGCGGCGGTGGTCGGCAGAGGGGGCGGGGGGCGGAGGGGGCGTTCGACATTTTCGCCCCCCTCTCACTCGTCCTCCTCTCACCCTCGGAGGGGGCGGAGGGGCGTTTGTCACCCTCGCCCTCCTCTCCGAAAAGCCGAAATTGAGTGCGAAGCGGCAGTGGGGGTGGGTGGGTGGAGGCCGCCGTGAAGTGCCGGCAGGACGAGCCCAAATGCTGCCGGCATGCTTTGCCAGCTCGGCCGGCTCGTTTTGGGGCGGCAGCTGGCCTCCGGCGTTTTCTTCCGCCGCTTTTTGATGGCGGCGGCGGTCGGCGGAGGGGCGGGGCGGAGGGGCGTTCGACATTTTCGCCCCCCTCTCACTCGTCCTCCTCTCACCCTCGGAGGGGGCGGAGGGGCGTTGTCACCTCGCCTCCTCTCCAGCCGAAATTGAGTGCGGCGGCAGTGGGGTGGGTGGTGGGTGGGGAGGCCGCTTTGAAGTGCCGGCAGGACGAGCCCAAATGCTGCCGGCATGCTTTGCCAGCTCGGCTGGCTCGTTTTGGGACGGCGGCTGGCCTCCGGCGTTTTCTTCCGCCGCTTTTTGATGGCGGCGGCGGTGGTCGGCGGAGGGGCGGGGCGGAGGGGCGTTCGACATTTCGCCCCCTCTCACTCGTCCTCCTCTCACCTCGGAGGGGCAGAGGGGCGTTGTCACCTCGCCTCCTCTTACTCGTCCTCCTCTCGCCTCGGAATGTGAAAAGAAACGTGGAAAACTCCAACTACAGTATAAAAAAACATTTGCACTCAGTACTTTTTATTTTATTTTATTTTTGCCATGTTTTCCCCAGGGTTTTCCCCCTATGGAAATTGGGGAGGTGGGAGAAAGAGGTGAAAAGAAAAGCCTCTTGGAAAGCGGAGAAATACGGCAAGAACAAACGATTTCTCCCCCCGCCCCTCCCGGCGCCGTCCTTCTCTCCCGCCAGTCACACGGTTCAGTTTTTTTTTCAGGCTAACTATACTTTGCGTTTCACTCCCCCGAGTGAGGAAGAAGAAGGGAGGCAAAAGAAACCGACCCTCACGCAGATCAGCAAATTAGCTTTCCTTCTCCAAACCAATTGAGGCGGGGCGGCGCTGCCGAGAAGCCGCTGCTTACAGAGAGCGAAAAAGCCAGGAGACCTTGGCATAGGTGGGCGGCTGGTGTAAGGAAGGAAAAGAAAGAAAGGGGAGTGAAAATAAGAGCAGTCCGAGCTCTGAACTGGGAAACGAGAAGGAAAAGAAAGAGGGAAAGAGAGAGTAAGGACTGCCACTGGGGTCAGGAGCAGAGCACCAGGAA
The DNA here is from genome assembly GCF_028640845.1 of Ahaetulla prasina. NCBI lineage: Eukaryota > Metazoa > Chordata > Lepidosauria > Squamata > Colubridae > Ahaetulla > Ahaetulla prasina. The sequence continues at coordinate 159,517,078 of NC_080541.1, forward strand.
ACAGGGCGCCAACGCGCATACTACACACACACAAACACAGAGCCAGCTCCTCCCTGCAGCTGTTGAATCTTACTTCACCGCACTGAGTCCTTCGGGAGAAGGGCGGTATAATAATAATAATAATAATAATAATAATAATAATAATGATGATGATGATGATGATGATGATGATGATGATGATGATGATAATGATAATGATGATAATAATAATAATAATAATGATGATGATGATGATAATGATAATAATGATAATAATAATAATAATAATAATGATGATGATAATGATAATAATGATAATGATAATAATAATAATAATGATGATGATGATGATAATGATAATGATAATGATAATAATGATAATGATGATGATGATAATGATGGTAATGATAATGATAATAATAATAATCAGCCGTGCTTGGTTTGATGGCAGCCTGACGAAATGGGGGCAGGGGATACATACAGTTAGAGAAAAATAACAAAACAACGTTTTGGGCTCAATTGCAGTCTTAAATTGAGGACTACTTGCAATTTGAACCTTATTGGACACTTCATTCCTGGAGGGTTTTTAAAGAACAGACTGGACAATCCTTTGTCTGAAACAGTATAGGATCTCTTGCTTGAGGAGTGGGGACTGGACTAGAAGATCACTGTTAGTTTGGGATATGTTCAGAGCCCACACATCTGATGACATAAAAAAATTGGCAAAGTCATCTCAAGTCACTTTGGCCGTTATTCCAGGTGGGCTTACATCTGTATTGCAGCCCCTAGATGTCAGTTTAAATAAACCTTTCAATGACCGTGTGCGAAGGATGTGGCATGAATGGATGACATCTGGTCAAGCTCGTCTGACAAAAGTTGGAAATCTGAGAAAGCCAGACATAGAACTAATAGCACAGTGGGTTCGTGATGCATGGGAAGATATTCCAGAGGACATGGTGCAACGTGCCTTCAAGAAATGTGGCATTAGTAATGCTATGGATGGCAGTGAAGACAGCGCATTGTATGAGAGTGACAGCAGTGATGATGACGACTGTGAACTCAGTGATGACGACAACGTATATGCGGATAACATCACAGAAGCTGAAGTAGCTGAAGCTCTGTTTGGACAAACAGATGAGGAGGAGGAGAACTCCAGTTTTGAGGGATTTTAGCTCTCGTTAGCTTGGTTGCTGTTACTTTTAAAGATACTGTATTTTTGATACCATATTCTTTTTGGGGACCCCCTTTTGCACTTTTATTGTTTTTCGTTCAAATAAATATTCATGTTATTTTACTTGGCTCTATCTTTATTTTTTACATTGACCAGTAGCTGCCTCATTTCCCACCCTAGGCTTATACTCGAGTCAATAGTTTTTCCCAGTTTTTTGTGGTAAAATTAGGTACCTCGGCTTATATTCAGGTCGGCTTATACTCGAGTATATACGGTAGTTATTTTATGCTTATGCTTATGCTTATGCTTATATATACTGTTGTGACAAACAAACAAACAAGTAGTAATCAAAATAACTGTTTGCTAGGACAGAATCCAATTTTAGAATTACTCATTAGTAATTATGAATGTATTTATTTTTGTTTATTAAATTTTTAGGCTGGCCATCTCACTGATAGAGTTACTCTGGGTGCCTTGCCCCCAGATATAATTTGTGTACATACTGTTGTTGTTCTCTGGCCCCATCTAGTGGCCAGGGCCAAATACCAATCTGTATTGTTTAGAAGCTGACCCGGCCCTTTGAGGGTCATCTACCCATAAACCCTCACTCCCAAAACAAGTGCATCCTGGGAAACCAGATTCTATTTTTTTCTAGCATTTAGAAACAAGTACCAGGAAGAATCCAGCCTAATCCATGGCACATGTTCACCTTAGAACAAAAATCCATATCCCATACCACAGCATCGCTGGTGCAATTTAGATTTATCTTTATTTTTTAATTATTATGCTCACCAGCAACTCAACACTGCCTATTTTGTATTTGGTTTCTTATTGTATGTATTTCTATTTTTCCCAGTTTCACCCATGCTGTTCCTTTAATAAAGCATCAAGATCTACGCACATGGTCTGTTTTATTGGTGGATATGTGGGTTTAGCTCTATGTCAAGTACATACAGAATACATGTAGTATTCTGGACAGAACACTGGGCATTCTTCTAAAAATTCCCTTCTAGAGACAGTGCTAAAATCATATCTTATTACTTCACTAGTGCTACTGCAATTAGCAAATTCAGTAATATTAAGGATCATGCTTTTAAAGACTAATCCAAATCAGATTTCACATCTGTTACTGAATACTATGATGAGGCAGAGTGAAGCACCAATGAGATCATGTGTGAATAATTCAAAATATTATCCATAATAATGGATCAATGTCTAGCTTTAAGATACTTTGTGAATAGCGAATGTTAGCTAGTTAAATGCCAAGTATATTGCTGAGCTCACTGGCCATTCTAATGTATTGCAGCTGCATAAAAAAGGTTAGTTGTGGTGAAATGTATTCCCACTTAATAAATGAGGCTTCAGTTATAATGAAGATCAAATAATTATAATAGTGACAATTTCAAGGGGAGGCTGTTCCAAAGCATAGGGGCTGTAATGGAGAAAGCATGCTTCCTGGCTCCCACTAGATGGCAACATTTTTGGGAAGGGAACTGAAATGTACCCACTCTATCTTATCTGGTGGAATAGATAGATACTCTCAGGATGAAGTGGTCTTACAAATAACCTGGTCCTGTGCCATGGAGGATATTAAAGGTGATTTCCTTGAAACTGAGAACCAGTGCAACTCACAGAGTAATGGTATAATATGGCAAATTGGAGGACACCCAGTACAGTATGTGCATTGTGGAATAATTCTGGAACACTTGTAATGGTTGTAATTCATGAGTGGTTCCTGGACCAGGCACAAATGACCAGATTTACACATGTCGAGTTCAAGCTAGCTACTTTATTGTACTCTACCTATAATACAGAAATCCTCTAAAACTGCTTGCTCTTCCTTGGGAACATATAGATAAGGTTCCATGGAGCCGTTCCATAGAGATCAGTTCTAGATCTCTTGTGGTTACATGACAACTCAGGATTAATGACCTGTCCAGGAAATAATCAAGACATGTATGTGTGGGGTTTAAGCCCCCACTGGACCCAGAAGGGGCACAATTGATGCACAAGACATATTATAAGAATTAAATACTAACTTTTCCATTTAAACTTCCAGCTGGGCAGTCTCAGTGTGAGATTAGATAAATAGAATGGGCCACGAATATCATGACCAAAGGGAAATAGAGGGCAAATGCATAGTCTAGAAGAGAAATGTATCTGTGTTTCTGTGTTAATTTTAGATGTCTATGAGGGACGTGGTGGCTCAGGGGCTAGGACGTTGAGCTTGTTGATCAAAAGGTCGGCAGCTCAGCAGTTCGAATCCCTAGTGCTGCCGTATAATGGGGTGGACTCCTGTTACTTGTCCCAGCTTCTGCCAACCTAGCAGTTTCGAAAGCACATAAAAATGCAAGTAGAAAAAATCGGGGCTACCTTGGTGGGAAGGTAACAGCATTCTGTGCGCCTTTGGTGTTGAGTCATGCCAGCCACATGATCACGGAGATGTCTTCGGACAGCGCTGGCTCTTCGGCTTTGAAATGGAGATGAGCACCGTCCCCTAGAGTCGGCAACGATTAGCACTTATGTGTGAGGGGAACCTTTGCCTTTGAGCACAGAGGCATTGAATCAAGAGCTTGATTCTGCATGACAGCAGATATACAATGGTGTAGTAAATTACATAACAGATTACCATCATTTGTAGTTAGTCTTGCAAAGAATAGGGTATAGTGCACTGGGAGTCTTTGTCCATATGAGAAAGAGGACATAGTGTCAAATTCTGAGAAACCTCAGAGTACAAAAATTCCCCTACAGGAATACTTAATGACTGTATAAGCCTCCAAAAGTTTGTAGATGTTTGTAGATTTCTTATGACAAGAAATATTAGATGCTTGATAAGCAGCTGCATTTCAAATTATTTACAGTAATGGTAGCATGTTTTGTTAAAAAGTTGAAAGATTCTATACCTGACAAATTCTTGCATAACTCTTTGTAGTCTTTGTAGTAGTTTTACAACCTTTCCAGAACATTGACTGTTGTGCCTCTCCAATCTCTACTTTTCTTCTCCACTTTTCTTCACTTATTTTTTTGGGGGGGTGAAAGTGACATGAAAAGCAATTACTATTTGAGACTTCCGGTATGGCTCTGCTTCGTTGAGAAGCAGCTTTGATTAGGCTGCTAACTCCCTAGTCTGTAGAGCTGTCAGGACATCGTAAATCTGGTCCAACAGCTTGGAAATCTCTTCCCTCGGGCAAAGAGGGAGAGATGAGCATTCAGGCTGAAGTTGAGACACCCAAATATAGCCACAGAAGCTTCTGAGGCTTGCGGGGAGCTCTCCTTCCATAGCCTGATAAGCTCCTGGCTGGGGGAGGCATCTGCCTTTTATGGCAGACGAAACGTAGCGTCCAATTTCCACGGCAGGAATTGATTTATGATGGATTGTAACGTGGACGGAGTTCTAGCACTTGTTTGTAAGAAGACTGCAAGCCCCTGAGGATATATTTGATAGGAGAGAAGAAAGCAAATGGCGGTTTTGTGGAATGTGTGTACTGGAAACGAAAGTTAAAGAAATGCTTACTAACCTCTGGAGGGCCAGGGATAGGGGTTGTTCCTCTGCCCTGGTCCTGTTGGATCTCTCATCGGCTTTTGATACCATCGACCATGGTATCCTGCTGCGCCGGTTGGAGGGGTTGGGAGTGGGAGGCACCGTTTATCGGTGGTTCTCCTCCTACCTCTCCGACCGGTCGCAGACGGTGTTGACAGGGGGGCAGAGATCGGCCGCAAGGCGCCTCACTTGTGGGGTGCCGCAGGGGTTGATTCTCTCGCCTCTCCTGTTCAACATCTACATGAAGCCGTTGGGCAAGGTCATCAGTGGCTTTGGGGTGAGTTATCATCTGTACGCTGATGATACCCAGCTGTACTTTTCCACCCCAGGCCACCCCAGCGAAGCTGTCGAAGTGCTGTCCCGTTGTTTGGAGGCCGTACGGGTCTGGATGGGGAGAAACAGACTCAGACTCAATCCATCCAAGACGGAGTGGCTGTGGATGCCGGCATCCCGGTACAGTCAGCTGCAACCGCGGCTGACTGTTGGGGGCGAGTCACTGGCCCCAACGGAAAGGGTGCGCAACTTGGGCGTTCTCCTGGATGAACGGCTGTGGTTTGAAGATCACTTGACGGCCGTCTCCAGGAGAGCTTTTTACCAGGTCCGCCTGGTCCGCCAGTTGCGCCCCTTTCTTGACCGGGGTGCCTTATGCATGGTCACTCACACTCTCGTCACTTCTCGACTGGATTATTGCAATGCTCTCTACATGGGGCTACCCCTGAAGTGTACCCGGAGACTGCAGTTAGTCCAGAATGCAGCTGCGCGGGTGATTGAGGGAGCACCGCGTTGCTCCCGGGTAACACCACTCCTGCGCAGTCTGCACTGGCTACCTGTGGTCTTCCGGGTGCGCTTCAAGGTTTTGGTTACCACCTTCAAAGCGCTCCATGGCTTAGGGCCCGGGTACTTACGGGACCGCCTGCTGTTTCCACATGCCTCCCACCGACCCGTACGCTCTCACAGAGAGGGTCTTCTCAGGGTGCCATCCGCCAAGCAGTGTCGGCTGGCGGCCCCCAGGGGAAGGTCCTTCTCTGTGGGAGCACCTACTCTCTGGAACGAACTTCCCCCCGGTTTACGCCAATTGCCTGACCTTCGGACCTTCTGCCGGGAACTGAAAACTTATTTATTTATACAAGCGGGACTGGCCTGATTTTTAAATTTTAAATTTAAATTTTAAACTTTTAATGGTAATTTTATTGGGTATTATGGTCAATCGACGGTTTTAATTTGGCCTTTTATTGAATAAGTTTTTTTATTGTTATTTTAATATGTATATTAATTGTTTTAAATGAAGGCTGTACACCGCCCTGAATCCTTCGGGAGAAGGGCGGTATAGAAGTTTGATAAATAAATAAATAAATAAATAAATAAATAAATAAATAAATAAATAAATAAATAAATAAATAAATAAATAAATAAATAAATAAATAAACAGCTAGTGGTGAATTAGAAGATATATAGGAAGATACTGACTAAATGGAAGAAACGAGAATTTTATGATTTATATTTTTTCTTCTTCTTTGGGATTATAGTGATTTAGAAGAAAAGTTTTTTGAATTTTTTTTTTTTGGTCCGTTACTAAGATATTTTTAAAAAATGGCTTTTAAGCAAATAGTGCCAAAAGTCATTAAAAACTTTGAAATTTCTTCAGTTCAGATTCAAAAATTAAAAGAAGAAATCAAAAAAGAATTAAGAAATTCTTTACAGGAGTTTTTGGAGAGTCATTTTTTAGAAATAGATCAAAAATTTGATGAAATAGAGAAAGAGATATTGGATTTTAAGGAAGTGGTGGAAGAGCAGAAGAGAGAAATGAAAATGGTAAAGGAAGCAATTGCGCAAATATTAAGCTCTTGTATTCAGATGGAAGATGATCTTGCAGAAATTAATAAAGCTAATTTAGAGTTGCAAAGGAAAATAGAGGAAATTCAAAAAAATCAAAACAATTGGAACTTAGATAATAAGATGGAAGATATACAGGCAAAGGTAGATAGGGCAGATGAAGAAAGAGTAATATTACAATATAGATTAATGGAATATGCTATAAGGGTGAGGAGTTTGAAGCAAAATAGGAAGGAAAATTTAAAAGAGATTTTTATGCAAGCCTTTGCTCAGATAAAGGGTGTGGAGCCGGAAGATTTTGAGATTAATATTGAAAGAATTTATTGTGTTAATTCTTGGTGGGCAAGACAAAATAGAATACCGAGGGATGTGGTTATTTATTTTACAACTAAAAGGGTTAGGTATGAAATTTTGCAAACCTTTTATAAAAATAAATTTCAAATATTGGGACAAGATATAAAAATGATGAAGGAAATTCCTCCTAAAATGTTAAGAAAGAGAAGAGAATTTGCTTTTTTAGTGGATGAGTTTAAGAAACATCAGATATATTTTAGATGGGAAGTTCCAATGGGTTTGTCAGTGAATTTTAGAGGCAGAAAGTATTTTCTTTATTCAGTTATGAAAGCGAGACATTTTTATATTAATGTTTTAAAGAGTGGGAATCCTTTGTTGTTAGATGCTAAGTTAATTGGTTTGGAAATGATGGAAAATAGAATGGGAGAGGGGAGGAATGTTTAAGATGTGAATATGATGATTATGGTTAATTTTTGGAATTGATTTGTTTAGGATATAAATTATAGAATTTTTGTTATTTGCTATTTGTATGGTATAAATCTATGGGATGATATTATTTAATTGTGAGGGATAGAAAGTGAAATTTATGAATTTAGATAATGTGGATGTAATGATTTTAACTGTTTACTGTTATATTGTGTATGTAGTTTAAATGATTATTTGTTTTAATTGACACGTTTATAGATAGTAAAAGTTATGAAGTTAAGTTGGAAATATTATATTTGAGAGATTTTATTCAAAATGATATTTGATTGATGGAGTAGTATTGGAAGATTGGATATTAAATGTTATGACAATTGAAGAAATATATAAGTGATGAAAATTTGAATTTGAGAAGCTGGATTGTAATTTAAGAAATGGACGTATGAAATTTGAAGGAATATACAAGTGGGTGAAAAAAATTTGAATTTTAGAAGATGGACTAATTTTTAAAATGGGACTGTAAGAAGAACGGACATTAAATGTTATGGCAATTGAAGAAATATATAAGTGATGAAAATTTGAGTTCGAGAAGATGGACTGTAATTTGAGAAATGGACTTATGAAATTTGAAGGAATATACAAGTGGGAAAAAAATTGAATTTGAGAAGATGGATTAATTTTAAAAATGGACTGTAAGAAGAAGTAATATATGAAGTTGGTATTGCTTCTTTTCTTTTTTTCTTTTTATTATTCTTTCCTATCTCTTTATTTTTATTGTGAGGGGATCTAAAGTTTTAAATTTTTAAAGGTGGGAGGTTATGTATATTTTGTATACTTTAGCTTGTGATTGTTGGTCATAATACCCGGTATTTGCTCTGGGAAGTCTGGGGGGGGGGAAGGGGGGAGGGGGGGAAAGGGGGGGAAATGATACATGGATTGATTATTAATGTACAGTAATTTTTGAAGATATGAAATTAAAATTTAAAATGACATTGGGGATGCTCGACTGCCATTTCAGAAAGAAAAGGAGAGAGGAGTAGAAGGAGGGAAGAAAGTAGGTAGGAAAGAGTAGAGAAGGAGGAGGGGAATAAGAAGGTTAGATAGGGTGGAAGAAGGGAGGAGTGGAGAAGGAGGATAGGACGTAGTAAAATGAAGGAGATGAAGGATGTGAAAGTAGTAGAGGGCAGAGAGGGAGTTGTGAAGAAAGGAAGTGGCAATCGGGCAGGCCTGAATCAGCAATAAATAAAAATTAATGATTAATGATGGATAATAGTTTGTACATAAATATGATGTTGGAAAATGGAAATAAAAATTATTTATATATATATAAAAAAGCAATTACTATTTGAACTCCTTGTTCTGAAATGAGAATCGTAGTATCTCTAATGGATTAAACTGTAGAAATTTAAAAAAACAACTTTTTTTATTTTTACCTTTTAGTCCACTCGAGATACTGAGATTTTTCTTCACCTTGACCTCAACTAGACAATTTGTTTTGTTGACAATAATGCAGAAATGGTTTGTAGTTGTCCTTTGAGAGGATTTTTTTTTTTAAAAAAATCAAATCTAAACTATACATTAGGGATCTGATGGTTATCTTCTGGTGGTTAATCATCCAAGCATTACTGAAGCTTATGTCCGTTCAGTTTTTTTTAAAAAAATAATCAGATACTACCTGCATATTCTCTGAAAGGGTGTCTTCATGCAAACTGGAGGTGAGAAGTTGTTTTGTCTGAGGTTCCTTTTTTTTATAAACATTTTTTTTTATTTTATAAACAAACATACAATATATAATCAATCATTCAGTGTATCATCTACATAGGTCTTTTGTGACTTCTTCTTACTCTTCTATTCTTCCTCATTTCTTAATATTTTCCATTCATTTGTTATAACATTCTCCCCATATTTCTTATTTCTTATTAATACATTTATCTATTTACCAGTGGTGGGTTTCAAAAATTTTTACTGGTTCTGTGGGTGTGGCTTGGTGGGCGTGACATGGCTTGGTGGGAGTGGCTTGATGGGTGTGGCAGGGGAAGGATACTGTAAAATCTCCATTCCCACCCAACTCCAGGAGAAGATTACTGCAAAAATCCCCATTTCCTCCTGATCAGCTGGGAATTGGGAGGCAAAGTATAGATGGGGGCGGGGCCAGTCAGAATTTTTACTACCAATTCTCCGAACTACTCAAAATTTCTGCTATGGGTTCTCCAGAACTGGTCAGAACCTGCTGAAACCCACCTCTGCTATTTACCCTTCTGAGGTTCCTGAAAGGCAAGACTTTCAACTGTGAAAAGCAAATCTAGGTGGTTTGAGAAGTTGAAAACATTGTATTATAAGAAATGAATATTATATTATGTAAGAATAAATGTCTACATTAAGAATTATTTGCCAATGACCAATAGTATTATTAACATTCTAAAATACATAATCTGAATGCTTTACAACAGGGGTGTAAATTGAAACTCAATTTCATTGAGGGTTGCATCAGGATTATGTTTGACCTTGGGGGGGATGGGCGTGGCCAGGGTGGGCATGGCAGCTTGACATCATTCCCACCCAAGCAATGGCTGCCTGCAACTCTCTGCCAGCAAAAACAGAGCTCGGGAGGACCAAGTACAGCTCTTCCAAGCTCCGTTTTTGCTGGAAAAGGCACCGCAGGCCGATCCTTGAAGTGAAGCAGTGAAGTTTGAATATGAGCATCATTAGACAAATTCAGTAGAAAAAAAGAACAGGAAAATCATATGAACAGTCTCCTTAATAAATACAAATTAAATAAAGCATAAAATAATTTTAAACCAATTGATCATGATTAATACAAACATTTCCTCTTTTAACTGCCTACGGTTTGAGATCTTCCGTGATGCACTCGGGACAAATGATCAATTTTGTTAGGAAAATCCAAGTTGCCTGGCAGTGGTCTCTTTTTCTAAATGTATGTTGTTTCAGGTTTGATGCTGAAAATTCATAGAATATTCCAGATTACAAATCCATGACTTGAGAAATTTTTGTTTTATGCTGTTCTATAGGCCTGCTCTGTAAAAATGTGTGTTGTATCCAGGAAATATGATTAACTGTTTTAAACCATTTCAATTAAGTTGAAGACATAATTTCAGGACAGAATTTAGAAGTGGGAAACCATTGAGGTATTACAGTCCAGGTGAATCTTCAGCTGTGTGATACTCTTGGAGATATTGTCTTCAGTATAAATGCTGCTACTTGTGGTTCCATTCATATCTGGATAATCAATTCCAGCTGAAAATACTTATTTTCTTAAGATTTATGTTTTGGGTTACTACAAAATTCTATTAGCCACAATGTAAACGTGGATGAACTGAACAATAAATCCCTGAATTTTAAGATGGAATCCAGTACAGGTAGTCCTCAATTTATGACCACAATTGAATCCAGCTTTTCTGTTGTTAAGTGAGACATTTGTTAAATGACTTTTTCCCATTTTATGACCTTTCTTACCACAGTTAAGTGAATCACTGCAGTTGATAACTTAGTAACCCAGTTGTTAAGTGAGTTTGGCTTCCCTATCAACATTGTTTGTCTGAAGGTCACATAAAGTGATCACATGACCTTGGGACACAGCAGTGGTCATAAATGTGAACCAGTTGCCAAGCACTTGAATTTTGATCACATGATCATGAGGGAATGCAGCAAAGGTTGTAACTTTGAACAGTCACCAAATGAGCTGTTGTAAGTCGAGTACTATCTGTATACAGCCATTCTTCATCTAATAATCCAATTCTACAGAGGAATTATTGAGTCTGTCATTTGCACCTCTATAACTGTCTGGTTCGGTTCTGCAACCCAACAAGAAAAACACAGACTTCAGAGGATAATTAGAACTGCAGAAAAAATAATTGCTACCAACTTGCCTTCCATTGAGGACCTGTATACTGCATGAATCAAGAAGAGGGCCGTGAAAATATTTGCAGATCCCTCCCATCCTGGACATAAACTGTTTCAACTCCTACCCTCAAAACGACGCTATAGAGCACTGCACACCAGAACAACTAGACACAAGAACAGTTTTTTCCCGAAGGCCATCACTCTGCTAAACAAATAATTCCCTCAACACTGTCAGACTATTTACTGAATCTGCACTACTATTAATTGTTTCATAGTTCCCATCACCAATCTCTTTCCACTTATGACTGTATGACTATAACTTGTTGCTGGCAATCCTTATGATTTATATTGATATATTGATCATCAATTGTGTTGTAAATGTTGTACCTTGATGAACGTATCTTTTCTTTTATGTACACTGAGAGCATATGCACCAAGACAAATTCCTTGTGTGTCCAATCACACTTGGCCAATAAAATTCTATTCTATTCTATTCTATTCTATTCTATTCTATTCTATAAAGGCAGTGGAAACTAGTCTGAGAAAACTAATACTAACTGCTTTCTTCCCCCCAATGCTTTGGCCATTTAGAAACAAAATCATAATGTTACCACAAATAATTTTGCTCCAACTCAGCAGCTGCAAAGCTATTTCTAGATGATCATAAAGGAGTCTCAAAGGATAAAAAAATACAGTAGGTTCTATTTCCATTTAAAGCACCACAATAGACACCCCACTTCCATTTAAAATAAAGGAAAACTTCTGGCACAAATAGAAGTTGGGATGTTTATTGCTCTTCCTATACTATATAAACACAGCTAACTAAATATATTGCAAGTTGTTTTCAGAGATATAGCCACATGCTTGAAAAAAGTGGGACATTTGAGCTCAATTGTATAACAATATAGACACTGATTTTAAGAACTGAGATAAGCTACAACTTATAAAAATATTGATTTTGAAAAAGTTAAAGAAATAGGGAAATTCATTTTCCCCTTTTTTTCTTGAAAGACTAGGTATGTAGCTTAGAAATATTTTTTTAATCTGTCTTTGTCATGGAGAGAGCAAGAAGTCTTTCTAGTCCAAAATACCTTTTATGCTATAGATTGATATAACTATGGTTGTGTCATGGCAAATAGAGGCTTTCCTCAGATAGCTGTCTATGAGATTGCTGTAAGTAAATACTCTTTCTAGTAGCAGCTTTTCATTGTGCCATTTCATTTTCATTTCTTTTTCTAAATTTGCTGTCTCTCAGAAATCATAAGGTGCAGCGTCCTGGGGAGTCCAGTATGTTAGACAACTGGTAGGTTGTCACAGTGGCCCCCAATCTTTTGGGCATCAGGGACCGGCTCTGTGAAGAGAGGTTTTTCCACAGACCAGAGGAGGCGTGGTATCATGTGTTGCCTGCATCCCATGGATGGGGCTTCGCTTGTTTGCATGGACCAGTTTCTGGCATGCCGCAGCCCGATACTGATTGACAGCCTGGGGGGTTGGGGTCTCTGGGTTATGACATATGTCCGCCATAAAAGCTCCCAGACTCAACACATATTATATCTTTTGATATAGACTTTCAACCAGTAAGATTTGGGTTTTTAATAAACATAAAATAAGAATGAACTACTAGAGCTTAATTTACCAGAATGCACAAATTTGAACAAAAGTGCAAACAGAGTACCTTCTGCAACTTTTTAAATCCAGAGAATATTTTCATAAGGTGGTGCAGCCCCCCATAGATAATCTGAAACATCTTTTAACTTTTGAATGGAAGGTACTGCACAACTCCTTGAGTCATAGGGCCCTGGATGTGTAGTGTAAGAACATTTCACTCATGCTTTGCAGATGACTGAATGTCATACTGAAGAGAATAGATGCAGAACTCATTCATTGTTCTTACAGTGCCTGAAGCACAATCTTGTTATATCTATCTATCTATCTATCTATCTATCTATCTATCTATCTATCTATCTATCTATCTATCTATCTAATCTTACATTCATTCCCTTCTCAGAGGAAAGCACTATACACCATTATTTTATAATTGTTTATTCTTAAGGAGAAAATTAAAATATATACAATCCATGCTTATTTCTCCTTATAAACATCCCTGTTTACCAAACAAATTCCTATGTTATAGTTTTATATGCCCACTAGAAATACATTTATTCAAAATCTTTGGAACTTAATGTCTGTAAAAATGCTTAGGATCAGGGGAACTTTGAGAAAAGATTGATGCTGCAAGGTTTAGAGGGTAATTGTTTTGCATCAAAAATGTAATAAGTTTGTACCTTTTGGCAGTTGGCCCAACCAAGGTTCATCAGTTACAGAAATCTTAATTTTTTTGAATGCCGGAAAGTTAATTTGTGGCTTTAGTTGGGTTAGTTTAAAAGATAAATAATTAACAAGCAGCATTATCTACTTTAAGCAATAACTTCAGGCATGACCTGTTATATAGAATAGAAGTTTTAAAACATCTTTATTAAATATGTTGTGTCTTGCAAATATTTTTAAACAAAGTGGGAAATTTGAGGAAATTGTGAGGAAAAAAAGGCATAATATTAAGCAGTCCGGATCTTCCTCAAGACTGCCCTTAAGAATATTTGTTTTGTTTTGTTTCTCAATTTTATCTCCTGCCATAAAAGGAATTTAAGAAATAAACATGCAAATTGAAAACAAGCCAATAAACCAAATATTTTCCTCAGCCATGCAGTTTTACCTCTGGGAGGTTTTGTACTTTTGCTAAGTTTTACCTATCTGTGACTACTCTGTTATTGTTATGCTGTTATTTTTAGAATGTTATTTCAAGAAAATGCCATAAAACAAAGTGAAAATAATATCAGATTTCCATGAAGAGTGGGGTGTTATGAAATCATAAAGATATAAAGAGTAAAGGAGTGAGATTCATGCCTCAAATAATATAGAGGTATTGTGCTTTAAATTGGTTTCGTTTGCTACAAGTGAAGTGGATGGATCAGGACCTATAATAAAGCTGAACAATAGCTAGAATTATATTCAAAATATGGTTCATTCAGATACATTTCCATTTATCCATATGTTCTTTCTTTTTTTTTTTATTCAAAAAGTTTTACAAAAAATTTTCCCCCTTTCCCCCCAACCTCCCTCCCTTCACAAACCCCCTCCCCCCCGACTTCCCGGAACAAGCACAAGGTATAGTTAAAAATAAAACAAACATATGCTAAAAAAAAAATTCCCCAAAACTATTATACCAATTTTCCCTCTCTAGCTCTGACTTCCTCCTTACATAACCAAAATCCTTCAAAAAAATTAACAATAAACAGTAATAAAATATATAAGTCAATAGAACAAATTAATCCTAAAGTATTTAAAACCAGCTAAAGCATAAAAATCCAATCCAATTCAGAGAATATCTCCCTTATAGCTTCTATAACCATATAATTTCCCCCCCAAGTCTTTCTTACATAAGATCTTTCGAGAATATTCTATTTAAAATTCAGTACAACACATTATAAAATTTCAATACAGGAAATTACAATATCTATTCAACTTTAGTCCTTCCTCGTCAAAATCCAGTATAAATCCAAATATCTAGTCTTTTATGATAGATATAAAACATATAATCAACCCATTTCTTCCAGATCTTCCTCACGTATTGTCTTTCAGGGACGCTAATATTTTTATCTGTTAATATTTCCAAAAAAAATTATTTCAAGGATAATACTTTTGTCTCTTGCCATTTTTTTGATGCATTAGTCTCTGTCTTTCCTTTATTACTCCTTTTGAAAAGTCAGTCGCAATATTTCCTAGTAGTTCCTTATGTCCAAGAATCCACAAGTTACTGCCATATATTCCATCAGTCCGAAAAGAGAACTCTTGGAAAGTATTAAACCTGTGAATTTTTCCGTTTCGGGAGACAGCCTCCTGTAGCACAAATTCAGGCATTTCATCCAAACTTTTTAAAAAAAGCTTCTTTACATCAACTTCTTTATTCACGATCATATCTTCATATTTATCCACTTTTGTTTGTATCTCCTCCATTCCATTTTCCAAGTCCTGATTACACTGGTTAATTTCCTCCAAACTCTCATCCAAAACGTCTCCATTTTTTATCAATTCGTATTTTTGAATAATTAAATACATTCTTTCTGTATAATCCTGTATAAAGTCACGAATCCATTCTTCTGAAAGAACCTTCATGGCAAAGTTCTTGCTGAGAATCCCCTTATAAAATACTTAAACAAACTAAAATAATCCAACAGTCCACAGTCCAGCACAATAAGATAAAGTCTCCATTCATTTTCACTTTCTCAGCAAGTAAACGCCATTTTATTTCATTATGTTGATTGTAGATGAAAGAAGAAGAAAAAAGTTTTTAAAACAAATAGAAGTCAGATTTAATACTTGCAATTTAAATGACTGATCTCCTGTGTTTATTCCGTCTGCTTATAAATATCCATAACAATCACTTGAAGCAGAATTGGTCGCTCTCTTCTCTTTCTGCATGAAGCAGAGACACGCTGGGGCTGGAGCTGCTGCAGAGGGATTTCCAGGGAACTTTCCCCTTCGAGTTCCCCAAGCGGGGCCTCTAGAGAGTTCTACCTTTCCCTCTTCTGCTCTTTCCATTCCCCTTTACCGGGGAAAGTACTTTCAGCTGGCGAACAACTGATATTCGCTGTTTTCGCCAGCTTTTTTACAGAATCCCAGCGCGGGCGCACTTAGGGCGTCCTTCAGAGAGAACGGAGCCACTGGAAGTAACATATGTTCTTTCTTTAGACTCACCCTCCCAGTTTACATGAAGGGGACACTGGAATTCTTAATGTGACTAGAAAAGGAACTCTGCTAACAGAGTATCCTTTCAAAGGAGTTTACCACAATTTGAGCAAGTTGATTTTTCCCTCAATTTCCAGAGCTCTTTAGGTCCAAAAGAGATTGCTGACTGCTGGTATCCTTGTGAGGAACAACTGTATGAGTACTTGTGGGTGATCTCAAGTCCTCTCTTTGTCCGGAGAGGAATTACAAAGAACTGGTCTACTTGCTTTATCTTCATTCCTACATGATCATAGCTCATTTTCATTCATCTTCAGTCTACTACTTCTTCCCTGGAAGTGAGAAGAAAATTGATTTAGTGTGATACGTTATTGTGAATCATAGCTGCAAGCTGTTACAAGCCTACAAAAGTAACTTGCTACTTGTATGTTTTGTCAAGCTCTGCAGAATTCCTAATGTATCTAGGAGACTGCCATTTTTTTTAAAAAAATATTTTATTAAACTTTTTTTACATTAAAAACATAGGAAAAAAAAGAAAGGTACTTAACAGCTATTTGTGGTTTTTTTTTATAACAATAATCCATGCAATGATTACGAGACTGCCATTTTTTTTTAGGATAGGTGACATCCGCTGTAACCATGGTTTCCTGTATCTGCATTTGGATCTATATATTTAAATATAGTCTTTCCAGTTGGCAGGCCATCTTTGTTTGCAAAAGAAAATTGATAAATGCATGCCTAAAATGTGAGGCAGTTGTCTAAAAGGCAGATCTGTATCTTAAACAAAAACAATTTGTTTGAACTCAGAAAAGTTAATCTAGATATATTTGAGTATGATGCAGGATACAATTTGTTTTGAAAAGGAAGCAAATTTAAAGGGTAAAATGTTCTGTTTCTTGCTGTTGCCCATTATCTATAACTGAAATTCTTCCTAATTTTAATTACAGATGTTTTATCAAAATATGTCAGTCAGTGTTAAAGGAGGAAAAACAAGGAGAAAGTGAAAATGTAGGTCATATAAATGATTTTTTTCTTATTTTTTCTTTTGATGTTATATTGTTTCAGTAAAGTGATGCATATATGATACGATTAGAGATAATTAACATTTTATTATTAAAATAGAAAAAGAAAGTAAAAAGATGGCTAATTTGCAATATTTTATATATACCATGCTGCATTATGTGTTATATGTATGAGAACCATTCCTACTTAAATTTAATGAAACTTTTATTGTATAATCATACTGTTAGTTTTGCAATTGCTGGGTATGCTTCAAGTTTAGTTCCCAGATAAATATTATCATGAGTGTGCCTTTCTTCCAGTGTTGAGCAAAGTTTATTATCACTGCTGCAAGCTTATATTTCATTAAATTGTTGATTTTTTTTCTGAATTTGCATCTAGTATGAAAAGTTGTGGTTTCATTTCAGATTTCGGTTCCATGATCTTCTGCATTATAATGTGTACGTTTTATATACATTTAAGGTACCCTACTGCATTCTTCCATCCATGTAGATGTAGTGTCACTGAGGACTATACATTGCAGTTGGTGAACTAGCTATGAATCCATCTGGTGTGATGGTATCTATTCTACATTTTTCTATTTTACCAAGATGTAGGTTATGGTCTACTTTGTCAATTGCCTTGCTGAAGTCCAACTATAATATGTCCACAGTATTTCACTGGTCCACTAACTAAATTGTGTTCTCTTTTCTTTGTCAAAGAGTGAGGTTTTTTTGTCATGATCTGTTTTTGACAAAACCATGTTGACTTTCAGAATTGACTTTGCTTATTTCTAGGTGTTTTCAGATCGGTTGCTTGATTAGATTTTCCAGATGTTTCCAGGTATTGATATCAGGCTGATAGTGTCCTGGATCCATTTTTTTGCCTTTTGAAAATGGGAACCACCATATCACCATATATTTTCTACTCTCTGGTATTTCCCCAGTGCTCCAGGATCTTTGAAAGTTCAGTAATTCTGAAATCATGTTTGCCAAACCACCATCTGGTCTTGGTGTTTTGAGCATGTATAGAGTATATAGTAGATGCTGTTTTTCTTGCCTATTTTTACTTGTATTCCTAATCTGTCTTTTACAGTACTGCTTTTGATAGGTTTGACTGTTTTTTCCCCTTTTGTATGAAGACATATGCAAAGAATGAATTAAGCAGTTCCACTTTCTCCCTGCTGCTCCATCACTTCCTGCCATCTTCTCCCATTAGTGGACCAATTGTTTCTTGACTTTTTTCTTGCTTTTTACATGTTGAAAGAAAACTTTTAATTATTTTGTACATTTGTTGCAAGTCCTTTGCAACCACTCAAAAGCCATTCAAAGTTACAATGCCCCCAAATCTACTTATGATCCAGTTCCAAAGTTCTGATTGCTTGCTCCCCAATCATGTGACTGCATTTTTGGTACTCTGTAAACAGTCTGCATTTATGGCAGTTTGCAATATTCTGCAGTCACACGAACATGATTTTTGATAGATTTCCAGAAACTGGCTTTTACTTCTTGTTTCTGAAGTTCATGTAATGACTGCTGCAAAAATTGTAAAAAAAGATCTGATCACAATGGTGGCTCACTTTGATCATCACAATTTATGGCTGTAATTGCCAGACTCAATTATGGTTGCAAATTGAAGACCACCTGTATATCATAATTTGATAATGAATTCGATATATTTAGTCCCTAATTCTTCCTATTGTTGAATTGTAATTGTTCCTTTAAGGTTTTGATCCATTTTGTTATTCAGTATTTTGCTTGTGCCGGAAATATGAATAATGATTAAAGAGCCCCAAAATGTATATAATTAAGAAATCATGTGATCTCACTTCTTAGTGAAAGATGATGCACAGTAATAATAACAGTGATACCTTTAACACCATCAAACATCCACATCTGTCTATCTCAGATCCTTGGGAAGGACTGGATAGGTGAATCAAAATATCAAATCCGGTTAAAACATCTGGTCAGATGTGTGACAAAGCATAATACCAATGTGCTGCTTATTCCGTGATACTAATATTTAAGTATGGACCCAGTCAGTGTTGCCCATTAGTTTCTACTTTGCTACAGCAAAAAAATATTTTGGAAGAAAGAAAAGAAATAGGAAAAATCAACATGTTTTTTCGTGTGCTATTTTTTTCCAATACATGCTACATTTGTTTTCATTAAACCATATCTAGTACTTTCTTTTCAAATGCTGATTTTACATTTTTATTCATGCCACAAATTTCATGTTAATATACAGAATTTTCATTTGAAAAGCAGCTGATAATGGATTTCTTCTACCTACCTTGCTGCATCTTGAGTTTTACCATTTTACATCCTGGCATTGTCATTTTTTTCTTTCTTAAGCTATATATCCAGGAGAGAGAGGAATTCTATAGTTCATCTACACTTTATATACTTATTAGTTTCATCAAAGTTGTGCATACTGATATGCGTTATCACAGGTTGAACATATCTGTACCCTGAAATTAAAAATACACTTTATATAATAGTTTATTGGTTATGTATGCTGTTATATTAGAATTGAAATCATGGAATTTTGTACTTCTGTCACAATTGAGAAGGGAGATGAATGAACGCACACATTGCAGAGCTCAAGCAAGCAAATTGGAGGAGAAAAAGCAGTTTTAACCACAAGGGATAAGATACAAGAATATTGCTGATGATAGGCAAGCAATTATTTTCTAGTACAGGTAAAAGAATGTAATCCCATCAGATTATATGAAACAAGCAGAATTTGCCATGTGCTTGTAAAGGCTCAGCTAAGCTTGTTACAGACAAAGATAGAACAAACTCTTAAGTGAATATGGCTGAAACAATAACAGCTGAAAAATGTGCTGAACAAATCATAGTAGATAACAGCTGCCTATCTTGGGTGCTATTGCAATCCACACTTTAAAAAAACCTATTTAAGTGATATTTTAATGAGCCTATCAAAACTGTTGCTTACAAATGGACTGTCCAAAAATACAATTAATTCCAGTAGCATATTAACCACAGCAATAATATTAGGCTGTTCACACTTTTTATTAAAATAGGCATTAAGCATTTAAAGTTGTACATTTCTAATGGGGAAAAACAATTTTAATTTATGTATTTTTTAAAAAGCAATATAGTTTCCCTGCTAGCTGACAGAAGTCAGGCAGAACACACATTCCCTCATGCAGACAGCATAGATTGCCAGTTCCTATGCACTGGAATGAGACAGCTCTCTTGGTTATGGGTATTTGTGTGTGTGTGTGACTGTGTGCATTTAAGTCATTTTTGACTCTTGACAACTGCCCAGACAAGTCCCTGCAGTTTTCCTGGGAAAGAGTTGAAAATGGTTGCCATTGCTTCCTTCCAGGCCTGAGAGAAAAATGGTGGCCCCAACGTCCTCCAGAGGACAGGTCTATAACTCACAAATTCCTTCTTTGTTATCCTGGTTCCTCCATCTTCTAGGGCAGGAGTGTCAAACTCACATCATCATGGCGGCATCATGTGACATATAGGGACTTTTTTCCCCTTTGCTAAACCGGGCGGGGCCATGGGCTGGGAGTTCGATAGCCCTTTTCTAAGGCAATAATAAAATAGTTGTTCTTAACACTGGGAGTAGAAAGTCCCAGTAGAAAATAAAGATAAATAAATAACTATTTTCCGACAATCTCTGATTAAAATTTCAAATTTCCAAAAAGCACAGAGATCCAGGAAATTAGAAATATAGGAAGAGAAGTTTCACATACTGCTTCAGTAGAAATAGATGAAAATCTAAACCAGAACCTATGATGTATTCTTGATTCACTTTCATGTCTTATTCAGCTTTAACATTATTATTTCTCTCTGCAAATTATGCAAAAGCATGTAACTTCAGCTTTTAGATACTTCAGAAAGTATATGATGATATCATAAACATGCTTTAGAATGTACGGTAATTAATTTAATTAATATAAACTTCTAACAAGTCTTACTCGTCAAAGACCTTGGTGGATTGATTGGGGCAAAATTAGCTGTTTGTAGCAGAATAGTGCCAATGTACAGTCTGCTTGGAGTACTGCATATTTTTATATATGTTTGTACAAGTGTCAGATTGGACAGCTTTGAAATTAATTATCTTCATCTTTTAATGTTTACTTTTTAATATCCAAAGTTAAGAATATTTATAGTTTAATTTTTCTTCTTTTTAAGTGAATTTTAATTTTGTTTATCTCTAATGAAATGTCCCAAAGATGCTTTTTTCAAGAGGCAACTGGATTTTCCAGTTTTTCTTTGAAGATGTTTCGCTTCTCATGCTCTGAGGAACTGAACAAAGCTGAAGAAGCTTCTTGGATGAGAATGAAACATCTTCAAAGAAAAACCAGAAAGTCCAGTTTCCTCTTGAAAAAGCACTTTTGGGACAACTATGACCTAGATGACTGAGAATCTCCATAGACACTCTAATGAGATGGTTTTCAATATCTCAATGAAGAGAAGAAGAACTAAAATCATGCATGTCTTTATCTACATGACCACGAGATGCCATTATTGAAATTACTTTGCTTTGTGTATACTTTTAATTTGCCAGAAGGATAATAAAAGTTGTGACAGCTACAATATTACAGGGTGGAGGCATCTTCTGAAAGATAACTGATGGCAGCAAGAACTACCAAATCAGGAGGATATTCTAGGCTTTGAAGATCCAGATGACTTCTGTGTCAGGATATTTGACACCCTGAGCTGCCCCTGACAAAATCTAAGCTATTAAATCAATGGAAATTAAATTTGAAGATAAAAACATTGCTGTGATGAGAATATAGTTTAGGACTGTTCATTCCACAGTATCCAGTGAAATGGACTGAAATTAATAGTATGCCACTCATAACAATACAAAAAAATAATAATGATTGTAATTGGACAAAGCTCCCATGTTCTTATTTTAATCATTTTTACCAATTACCAAACCTAATGAAGTGCAAAACTACCAGTGGCTTTGTTTCTTTTATTCAAGATTCTGATTACTCATGTCCACATGTTTGCTGTTTTGTGTTTTGTATATAAACCAGAGAAAACCACTCTCTCTTAGTCCTAGGCCAGGAGAGGCATTGGCAAACCACTTCTGGAAAAAAAAATGCCAAGAAAATACCAGGGACATGCCCAAGCAGTCCCTGAGAATCAGACATGATTGAACAAAAGAACAAAATATGTAGGCCTAATATTACTTGTCTCCTCAAGTACTTTGATAATCATACTTGAGCACACAAGTACTTGCGACTATGCATTTTGCTTTGGAATTGAATTTCATATTTCAAATACTTACTTGCTTATGAATCCCATTAATAAACAGAAAGAACTGAGATAGCAAAGTAGCAAAATTGATTGTCTACACGACTTGATTTCTTAATATTTGGAAGAATGGACTAACCAAACATAGAGAGTTTTTTGGAATCTTAAGAGAATATTAGTGTCAGTATTAAAGATTACAAATAATTTTAGCAGATGGTGTCTTTTCTTATTTCTTAAATTTTATTTTCTTGTAGGAAAAAAATGTACAATACTTCATTTCCTGATTTCGGTTTACTTGAAGAGTAGATTTTGGCAGGAAATCCAGAATGCAATCTATCTCCTATTGAAATCTATGATAAAGCTGACATTGATTTTTAAAAAGAGCTGGATTGCATCCATTCACTCCAAAGTGAACAGCCTGTAAATTTCATTTAGTAAACCTTAGTCATGTTGTCTGCCCTACTTAGCATCAAAACAAAGCCATCCTTTTGTGAGTAACTGGGTTTGAAACCAATTAGGAAATGGCTGTGAATGTTAACTATTTCCCTCTTCACATATAAGAACCAATTTGTTTTCATGAAGTGAAATAAAGAGCTAACAATCTAGTGCTGCAATTAAAGAGGGGAGAAAGAGAATCAGTATATATATGAGTTTATCTGTAACCCAAAATGAGATAGTCAGGCGAGCTACAGTGAATAACTGTAATGATAATCTCTAATAGACTTACTGATATTTAAAGTAAGAATAGAAGAGGAACGCATGAAAAAATGTAATACAATGCCTACTATGGGATTCAGATTACAAAAAACCTCAGCACTTTTGCATATGCTGATTTATATATAAATAAACACATTTATAAGGATCAAACTTTAAATTTCAAAAAGATAACTAATATAAATAATTCTAAATTCTTCTTTAACATCCAAAGAAGAGATTAATCAAACTGTCTGTTTTATTAATTTTAATAATAATAATAATAATAATAATAATATTGAAATCAATATTTTTGATTTAAAATAATTTGAAAATTGCAAATAATTTTTGAAGATACTCATGCCTCGACATGTCACTGCATGTTTATATGAATTCCTCCCATTGCTACCAATTTTAATGTATAGTTTCCAATATAGAAGTTCTGTATGCCTTTTTCTAATGTATGCATTTCTCTGTTTATTTTCTTGTGATAACATGCATTTTTATGCACATACATTGGAAGATGGTACCAAATATCTATATGATAAGAAATTGATTCAAAATAATTAATCCGCATACAAAAATGTGACAACATTGTAGAAAACACACACAGTTTATGGATTTTTTTTCTGCATTTCTTGCATTATATGTGCATTGGAACGGTATATGAATTGAATTAAAATACTTTATTGCATCATTGCTAAGGGCTAAACCCTTTTTGGAATAACTGGAAGAATTTTCCACTGTTTGTTCCAAAGATCTCACTGGAGACTGTCACTTGCTCTGATTCCTTAAAATTATTATACATTAATAGTGCATTTTAAGTGTATTACCTAAATTCCATGCTATTTTGGTCAGGCTTCCCATTAAATGTGCAAGACGGAATCTTCATGAAACATAACCCAAACCAGCTTCTCATGTTCTAAAGATGATCAGAGAAAGACGTAGAGACATCCACAGAAAATTAAGGCTTTGTCAAGTTGAAGATGATAGATAGATAGATAGATAGATAGATAGATAGATAGATAGATAGATAGATAGATAGATAGATAGATAGATGATAGATAGATGATAGATAGATAGATAGATAGATATCAATATCACTTAGTTATATACTACTTCACAGTGCTTTTCAGCCCTCTCTAAGTGGTTTACAGAGTTGACATGATGCCTCATTTTATCGACCTTGGAAGGATGGAAGGCTGAGTCAACCAGATGATAGATAGATAGATAGATAGATAGATAAAGAGAGAGAGAGATGTGTGTGTGTACATACACATATACACACATACATACATTACACAAATATATACAATATATGTAATGCAAGTTCTGCTCTTCACATATTCAAATGCTGTGTTGCACTGCAAATTTAGGGCAGATGGAGTTTCTGTTGTGATAGTACATTGCATGTTTCATTATTTGCCTTCTCTTGCTCTGCTCTCTGGACACACTTGAGCATAGGCATAGACATCCTCAGGGAAGAAGAACAAGGATGGGAGGAAGGAAAAGTGATAAAACATACCTCATGATGTTGTATATTTATGTGTGATATTTCAAGATGACTATAAAAAAGCAGAGCTTACATCACGGTATCAGAATGCACCTTTTGGCATCACTGTGTTACAAAAGATAAAACACAAAACATTGCTTTAAGCCAGCCTTTCCGACTTAATCCTTCCTAAGGTTTGAATTTCAATTCCTGTAACTTCTCTCCGTGCTGAATAAGAATGACAAAGTTGATCCAATGCATTTAAAGGGCATCGGGTTCCAGAAGACTGCTTTAAAAAGTGATTTCTAATGGATTTAGAGATTGCTTCATCGGTGACAAATGCATTTCAGTTGGGCTTTTATGCTCTTATAGAAATCTAGTGAATCTCAATAACAACAAAAAAGTTGGCAAGCTATATACTTCACACTGATCCTCTTAGTGACCTGCCACTGAGAAAGGATACAGTTGGTAGATTCAAACAAAATAGATGAGAACTTCAAGAAATAATGTGTTTATCCCACTCTTCTGAAATAGATTTTTTTTAAAAAATCTTTCTACTGCTGGGAAAAAGTTTGGTATTGTTTCATGACAATTTAAGGAAAGAAAGGTAAAGGAAAAACATTCTATTCTGCCTAAAATGCCTCAACTTCCTGTAGGCAACTACAAGGCCAAAAGGGCATGATATGTCCATATCAAAGGATTAATATTAACATCTTCCAATTCCAGGTTATCCTGCTATTGCCCCAAGACAAAAAACAGATTTAATGGGTGATGCCCTCTATGAGTTGAACTGTTATTAAATTGGACCAGGTCCATGGTTGTCACAATGTCCATGAATTCTTGAGCCATCTCTGGGCCCAAAGGTGGATTGAAACCATAAGCCTGGAGAACACCACCACCAATTTGGTCATAGAGTCAAGGAGGATGGGCAAAGTAACCATGCAATTATTAAACTCAATTCTGTTTCAATTAAATAAGCTATTCTCACATTCAAAAGGGTCTGAGGCAGTGCTCTCCAAAGCCCTGAGAAACTCCCGAATGACAACCGTCACTCCTTCACCCTTGCACCGAAGTCATGTCTAGGCCATTCTGAAATTCAGGAAAGTGCATTTCCTAATTGAGACCTATCGAGGATGCAATGGATCATGGGGGATGACCAACCGAATGTCAATGATGCAAGCCACCTAGTGAAAAGCACAATATCCAGGATGTTGGGGTACTCAAAGGAAACAGTTGAATTCCCTGTGGACTAATATGGAATTATATTAATGAATCCAGACTATTTACCTGCTCGGTTATTGTAAATCTATTTATTTATTTATTTATTTATTGAATTTTTATACCGCCCTTCTCCCGAAGGACTCAGGGCGGTGTACAGCCAAAGTAAAATACAAAATATATACAATTAAAACATATTTAAAATGGACCAAATTAGTAGACGGCTGACAAATTAAAATAAATTTAAAATTTAAAATTTAAAATTTAAAATTTAAAATTTAAAATTTAAAATATAGATTAAAACACCCCAATAAAATCAACCAATTCATGCCAGTCCCGCTTGAGTAAATAGATATGTTTTTAGTTCACGACGGAAGGTCCGAAGATCAGGCACCTGACGTATGCCAGGGGGAAGTTCATTCCAGAGCGTCGGAGCTCCCACAGAGAAGGCCCTACTCCTGGGGGTCGCCAGCCGACATTGTTTGGCGGATGGCACCCTGAGGAGACCCTCTCTGTGAGAGCGTACGGGTCGGTGGGAGGCATAAGGTAACAGCAGGCGGTCTCGTAAGTATGAAATATGAAACAAACATAGATGATTCTAGGTCTTTGAAATGACTCTATGACCTTGAATATTAAGCTGTTATTTGCTTCATACTTTTGACCTTCATGTGTAATTCTGCTTTAATTATAAAAAAACATTTTCTGGTATATTTGGGGAATATTTGGCAAATATTTTTTTAGTAGTTTATCTTTCTTCTTTATTTGTTTGCTTAGTTTATGTGCCATATTTTTGCTTAAATTACAGGCAACATATTTTTCATTCTTAATAGGAAATTTTATTAAGATGACATAATTGTTTATGTGCTTAACTGCAGGTTTACCTTTGAAAGATCTTCTGCAATGATTCACGCTACTTCCATAGCTTATTTGGGATGAATGATGACACTATGTTATGTGAGGATTAATCCTAAATGAAGTTCTTTTCTTTATGCATCAATCTTTTAAAGAAAATGCACATTTTTTTCATGAATTAGCCCATTTCTTTAAAATCACCTTGAGGAGTCTAGTCTCTTTTTGTAAATAACTTAATCAAGTATCCTGAGCATCAGTCCTAGTAATAGTAACTGTAGAGTCCCTGTTCCTTTTTTCCCTTGATACCTTTCATGGAGATACATTTCTGAATGGATTGCCCATGAATCACTTCTCTTATAACATAATTAGGCTGATTTTCATAAACAAATGACTGGTTTCTCTGCAATCCTCAAGTATATCACTAAAGTGATTGGTGTATATGAATTTGGCATAGTAGGCTTACACAATGGTTTCAGAAAATTTCTCATCCCTTTCTAACACTGTATTGCAAAAGAGCAGAGGAAGGAAGCATGATGAGCAATTAGTCTTGTGACCTGAACTAACCCCACCTCTCTTTATCTCTTCTTCACACTGTAATGGTATTTACAAAAAGGAGCAATTTAAATTTGTTGAGGTTAACTCATTCCATCTTATACAGCTGCACACATAATTCTTTAAATTTTTCTCATGTGCCTGTGTGATTAACTCAATTGTTAGTCGCAGCCAACTGGTATCTTCTTGTACTAAAATACCAATATTATTTTAGAGTACTTTTCACTGTAGCTCTAGTCCTCTGGAACAGTTTCCACCAGGATTACTCCTGGAATCCGATTAATTAAAAATTTGAAAGGCACCAAAACTATTTCAGCTTTATAGTCCTTTTTGAAGCTGGTGTAAATATTAATTAATTATTCAGAATGGTACAGATATAGATCCTAATTATTGTTTTACCTGCTATGGACCTAGATTACTAAGATTCTATATTTTATTTGTGATGTTACACTAGGGTGAAATTCAGCAGGTTCTGACAGGTTCTGGAGAACCAGTAACGTAAATTTTGAGTACTACTACAGCTGCAACCAATTTCACACATATTGTGCCAGAGTAGCATAGGAAAGAAAATGCCCAGGCATTAATGTTGACTATTCAGTAAGGAGCAAATGAGACATTCTTTATTCATGAAATGTATTAAGGCAGACTGGAGTTGCTGATAAGAATAGAATAGAATAGAATAGAATAGAATAGAATAGAATAGAATAGAATAGAATAGAATAGAATTTTTTTTTATTCAAAAAGTTTTACAAAAATTCCCCTTTCCCCAGCCCCCTCCCTCTCCTTCACAAACCCCCTTCCCCCCTCCCCCCTGACTTCCCGGAACAAACACAAGGTATGGTTAAAAATAAAACAAACATATGCTAAAAAAAAAAAATTCTCCCAAAACTATTATGCCAATTTTCCCTCTCAAGCTCTGACTTCCTCCTTACATAACCAAAATCCTTCAAAAAAAATTTAACAATTAACGGTAATAAAATATATAAATCAATAAAAGAAATTAATCCTAAAGTATTTAAAACCAGCTAGTGCATAAAAATCCAATCCAATTCAGAGAATATCTCCCTTATAGTTTCTATAACCATATAGTTTTCCCCCCAAATCTTTCTTACGGAAGATCTTTCGAGAATATTCTATTTGCAATTCAGTACAACACATTATATAATTTCAATACAAGAAATTACAGTATCTATTCAACTTTAGTCCTAGTCTTTTATGATAGATGTGAAACATATAATCAACCCATTTCTTCCAGATCTTTCTCACATAAAGTCTTTCAGGAACGCTAATATTTTTATCTGTTAATATTTCAAAAAAACCTTCAATCCAGGATAATACTTTTATCTCTTGCCATTTTTTTGAGACATTAGTCTCTGTCTTTCCTTCATTACTCCTTTTAAAAAGTCAATCACAATATTTCCTAATAGTTCCTTATGTCCAACAATCCACAAATTACTACCATATATTCCATCAATCCGGAAAGAAAACTCTTGGAAAGCATTAATCCTGTGAATTTTTCCAGTTCGGGAGGCAGCCTCTTGTAACACAGATTCAGGCATTTCATCTAAACTTTTTAGAAAAAGACTCTTTACATCATTTTGTTTATTCATGATCATATCTTCATTTTTATCCGTTTTTGTTTGTACCTCCATTCCATATTCCAAGTACCGATTACACTGGTTAATTTCCTCCAAGCTCTCATCCAAAACGTCCCCATTTTTTGTCAATTCGTATTTTTTAATAATTAAATACATTCTTTCTGTATAATCCTGTATAAAGTCATGAATCTATTCTTCTGAAAGAACCTTCATGGCAAAGTTCTTGCTGAGAATCCCCTTATGAAATACTTAAACAAACTAATATAATCCAACAGTCCACAGTCCAACACAATAAGATAAAGTCTCCCTTCACTTTCAGTTTCTCAGCAAGGCTCCTTTCCACTTTACTTTGCTCTACTTTCAGTTGCTCTCAAACGCCATTTTAAACAGTCAGTTAAAGCAAGGGGGAAAAAAATTATCTTTTTAAAAGGTGGAAGTCAGGAAATCAAAAATACTTGCAATCCAATAATTGTTCACTTGTACTTCTTCTGTCTGCATATAGAAATCCACAAAAAGAAATCAATTGAGCAGAGGTGGACACCTTTCTCTTTTCCTGCTTTTGCTGGAGCGCGCTGAATACTGGAGATTAAAGCAGGATTAAATGGGATTCCACCCTTCGGGACTTTGCATAACAAAAACAAAGCCCCTAGGGGAATCTACCACTCCCCCTGCCTGCTCTATTCTCTCTCTTTCAACCAGAGAGAGAAATCGAAGCCGGGAACAGCTTTTCTTCGCTGTTTTCACCAGCTTTTACCATATCCAGTGCAGAGTGCCATAAATTAGCACCCAGCAAGAAAGGTGGCACCAACCGGAAGTCCACTGGTGTAAATATTAATTAATTATTCAGAATGGTACAGATATAGATCCTAATTATTGTTTTACCTGCTATGGACCTAGATTACTAAGGTTCTATATTTTATTTGTGATGTTACACTAGGGTGAAATTCAGCAGGTTCTGACAGGTTCTGGAGAACCAGTAGCGTAAATTTTGAGTACTACTACAACTGCGACCAATTTCACACATATTGTGCCAGAGTAGCATAGGAAAGAAAATGCTCAGGCATTAATGTTGACTATTCAGTAAGGAGCAAATGAGACATTCTTCATTCATGAAATGTATTAAGGCAGACTGGAGTTGCTGATAAGAATAGAATAGAATAGAATAGAATAGAATAGAATAGAATAGAATAGAATAGAATAGAATAGAATAGAATAGAATAGAATAGAATTTTTATTGGCCAAGGGTGATTGGACACACAAGGAATTTGTCGGTGCATATGCTCTCAGTGTACATAAAAGAAAAGATTCCTTCATCAAGGTACAACACTCACAACACTTAATGATAGTCATAGGGTACAAATTTAACACCTAATGATACAACACTTAATGATAGTCATAGGCTACAAATAAGCAATCAGGAAACAATATCAGTATAAATCGTAAGGATACAAGCAACAAAGATACAGTCATAAGTGGAAGGAGATGGGTGATGGGAACAATGAGAAGATTAATAGTAGTGCAGATTTAGTAACTAGTTTGACAGTGTTGAGGGAATTATTTGTTTAGCAGAGTGATGGCATTCAGGAAAAAAACTGTTCTTGTGTCTAATTGTTCTGGTGTGCAGTGCTCTATAGCGTCGTTTTGAGGGTAGGAGTTGAAACAGTTTATGTTACTGTTAATACCAGAGGAGGGGAAATACAGATTCTCTTTGAACTTTGAAGAATGGCTTTATATGAGACAAAAAAAATATTGAATGTATTGAAATGAAAAGAAAAATGTTATCCCAAAAGTGGGCACATATGGCCCTTAGCAAGTAGCCCTCTGAAACCAACTCATGGCAACCTGATTGCACAGTTGAAAAAGGAGAGGATAGAAAAGAGAAATAAAGAGAAGGTATCTCTGCCAATTATAGGCTTTGATCACAACTACTATTGGCCTTGGATACATCATGAAGAACTCCGCAGACTAATTTAAGGTCATGTGCCCCACAGCCAAATGATTCCCTATTTCAGAGTTTCAGACAGGAAATAAGTTACAAATTTATAAATATGTAAGGTAGAAGGAAATGAAGTGGAAGATATTAAGAGCACATTAAATATGTAAAATCTGTTAAAAATAGAAATACATGTGTTTGGTACAAAAGAGAAGAGCACAGACATACCAGAGAAGTTATTTTCCTAAAGCGTGAAATCATAAAAGGAGGGTACAACAAGTCCTGTGCATTTTGGTTTGGAAATGCGCACAAGACAAAAGCAAAATCGTGGGAAACAGAACATGTTCAAGCATGAATAATTAAAGAAGCATTCCAAATGCCATATTTAGGGTGTGAATTTACAACTTTTTTTATACCCAGCAAAACCAATTAAAAGTTACAATCGCATGTTTTATACTTTTTGTAGCGATGAAAAAGAAATCTAGAATACTTCCAAAGTACAATTCAATTTCGGTTCATGCATTGTGTTCATTAATTCATTTATGAAGCTTGGGCAGTTAATTCACTTTATCGTTTTCAGACTTATAATTTTAAAATTTTAATTACATTTCACTTCGCATACCACATTCATTAACTTATTCATTTAAGAATCATTTGTAATTTATTGGCTTTGTCCTTTATATAGTTACCAAAGGAAAAGTTAGTCTAATTTGTCTTCCTAGAGTTAATAGTCAGAAGCATCGTAGAGATGGAAAGATGTGTTTTAAATTGATTGTGCTTTCTTTGGCCTTGATATTTTGTTAACTTCCTGAGAGTTTACATTAACCGAATAGATACATTTTTCTACACAATGGATTGTTGATAAATTCAATTTAGTTGATTTTTAGATAAGTACCATTTTTCAGAATTTCTGAGCCTAGAACTCATGTGTTCTACAATGCATATTCTTCAGAATATTGTAATGTAATTCAAAAGTATTATCTATGTATTACTATTTGTGTGTGTGTGGAGAGACAGAGAGAGAGAGAGATGATATTGATATAGATAGATATAGATGGTATAGATACATACACACATACATATACATTATCATCTCTCATTTACATACAATTGATTATGGGCCATCAAATAGTTCTTAATTCCTAGTGACTACATATATTTTCTCCATGACCATCAGTCCCTAACCTGGTCTTTCAGATTTTCTAACATGACACCCATTCCCGTGTGCCCTGCAATCAAGCCAGATTCTTAGCTGTTTACAAGTATGTAAATTACCATGCTCTATACCAGTAATGGCAAACCCTTTTTTCCTCAGGTGCCAAAAACGTGTGCGTGTGACAGCACATGTGCGTGTGCTGACACCCATAATACAATGCCCCCTGTGCTCCCCCCACCCCCTGTGCATGCACACATGACCCTTTCCCACATTCCCCCCTCCCCCCACCCATGCGCGCACAACCCCTGTTTGGTGCTAGCAGGCCTCCCCGAAGCCTCCTGGAACCAAAAACAGGGCACAGGGGGGTGCCACCCCCCACCCCCCCTCTCATGCACACGCATCTGCCAGCAGAGACCCGAAAATCAGCTAGCTGGCAGGAGAAATGCGGGCATGCGTTGGCTCACATGCCCACAGAGATAGCTCTGCGTGCCACAGGTGGCACACATGCCATAGATTTGCCATCACATCTCTATACACATGTATGTACAGCACAATACTTTATATGTTGTACCATGCTGGTTGATGAACTAATAGTAGACCTTGCCTTCCTCACTGCACATCTTGCTTCCTCCCCTCCCATCTTTTAATTACAATTTTGTATTTTTCTTGTGGTTTTATCTCCTTTAATATTGTAAGATGCCCAGAGTCACCTTGCAGCAAGATGAATGGCAAATTAAATAAATAAATAAATAAATGTCCATTATATCATCAATTACAACTCACTTTAATGAAAAGTTTTGTCACAAGAAACTCTAGTTTTCAGATTGAAGTATATAATTTCAATATCTTTTATTACTTAATGTTTCTAGATTTTGGCTATACTCTATTCCCTTAAGAATTTCCAAAGGATTTTTTCCTCTGGCTTCCATCCTAGATTTATTATACATTATTACTGATATATTTTATAAAACAATTATAAAACAATTATAAATTATAGAATTTATAATTCTATAAAATAGAAACCGTCAATGTTTAAAACAATTACTATTCACATTAAAATTACACAATACTTTAACATATGGTACATCCGTTTAAGTGTCAGGGAAAAAAATAAATGTTTTGCTAATTTTCACATAACCAAAATTCTTAACACAAAATAACATGGAAGATATATAAAAGTCTGTATAGCTTGAAATAACCTTGATTTAATAAATAAATCTAACAAGGCATTAGGTGGTCCAGAATGTGTGAAAAATTGCATAAGAAGACTCTGAATTTAGAATAAATTCTAAATAATTTAGAATAAATTTCTCCCGCGTAAAATTGGAAGTGTCTTGGCGACGTTTCGACGAAGTCTCATTCGTCATCTTCAGGCTTCAGCTTCGTGCTTCTGGGAGCAATTTTATTTATTTATTTATTTATTTATTTCGATTTTTATACCGCCCTTCTCCCGGAGGACTCAGGGCGGTGTACAGCCAAGTAAAAATTCAATATATAAACATTAAAAAGAAGTTAAAAAGAAATATTATAATGTGGCCGAAATTTTAAAACCATTTAAAATCTTAAAACATAAATACCCCAATAAAATTTCAATCCAGTCCCGCTTGAATAAATAGGTGAATAAATAGCAATGTGAATAAATAGCAATGTGTGATCGCAGCTGTTTCTTCTTTTTAACTGCTAGTGGGGGTTTGAACTGATTAGGTGAGAGCTTGGCTGTGCTCTGATTGGATGGGGGGGGGTTTGTGCTCTGATTGGCTGGGGGGGTGTCCTGTTTGGGTGGGGGCTGCGATCACACATTGCTCCCAGAAGCACGAAGCTGAAGCCTGAAGACGACGAACGAGACCCCGTCGAAACGTCACCAAGACACCCCCAATTCTACATGGGATAAAACCCGAACAACCAAAGACATATATATATATATAATATGACCACAATTGAGATCAGAACTTCTGTTGCTAAGTGATAGGTCATTAAGTGAGTTACACACAATTTTATTACACTTTTTGCTGTGATGGTTGAGTGAATTTCCATGGTTAGTGGAATCAAGCAGTTTTTAAGTGACTCCAGGGTGCTGCAATAGTGTCATGGATCTACCTTCGGACCCCTCTCTGGATGCAGAGAAGGAGAGTGAGTTTGAGTCAACAGAGGAAAGCATGGAGCCAAGTGTTGGTCATCAATTGTGTTGTAAATGTTTACCTTGATGAACGTATCTTTTCTTTTATGTACACTGAGAGCATATGCACCAAGACAAATTCCTTGTGTGTCCAATCACACTTGGCCAATAAAATTCTATTCTATAATCCATGGTCAGAGAATGCTAGCCTGATGGAGCAGCCTCAGTTGGGTTGAATAGACAAGCAACAGGCTGAGACATAGCAAGATGAGCCATAGCTACATCAAGTTGGCCAGAATATTCCAGACGAGGACCGGGAGCAGCTGCCCATTAGCAATGAGGAGGAAATGGCGTCCACATCTCTTCCTGATTCAAGGACAAATAGAACAGAGAGTAGGCAGGTACAATGCCAGTCAGCTAGACTACTTGTGAGGATGCAACCTCACCTCTTGTGAAGGGCTGCATCAGTATTGTCTACTTAATCCTGCCATGAGGATTGAGCATTGCTGGAGCAATGTGCCCAGTTCAGTACCTTGTGTGCTCATGCTGTGTATCCTTATCCATTCGAGTCATGGACTGCCTTCCTGGACTTTGTGTGTGCCCATTGGACTCAGTTACCCACTGACTCTTACTATGCTGAGCTTGGAACCCATACCTCTGCAACAGATGTGCTAACCAAGGACCTGTTTGGGAGGGGTTGAATAAACACTTATAGAACTCTTACTGTATGCACAAGGGGGTGGGTGGGAACAGGGCAGCACAAGTCATTATAAATACATGCTGCTTGCTAAGCAACTGAATTTTGATCACATGTCTGAAGGGACAGTTCAATGATTGCAAGTGCAATTGACTGACTATAAGTCACTTTTTCAGCACCGTCCTAACAAATGAGTGGTTATAAGTAGTTTCCATTATATGTACACCAGCTGAATTGAGGATTTTGTATCATTATTGTGCTCATTGGAAGATACCAGATATTTTAAATCAGTTGTACATAGATCTGCTCCCTGAATCAAATCTATTGATTTGGCAAAAGAAAGTATGGATTTGGCACTATTTGCATAAGGAAATCTTTCACAGTAATTTACATACATACAAAAAAAAATCTAGCAATTTTTTTTTGAGAAATTCACACACAAGTTTCCTGACAACATTTTCTCTTCCCTGTTATGGGAAGAGAATTCAATGGGAGTTAAGGCAGAGCCCCTATAAAAAAAATTTCTAATAGTTTTCTTGGGCTTAAATGATATTTCCAGTTAGTTTCGCCATCTTTGCAAATTCAGTCAATTTTAAGATCCATTCTTCAACAATCAATATTTCTTTTCCTTTCCAATGCTTAGCAAGCACAAACCTTGCAGCAATCACCATGTAAAGAAATAGCGTCCCAAATTGCTTTTTTATTGGTTTATCTATAATACCTAAAAGAGAAACTTCAGGTTTCATTAATATTTGTATCTTAAATACTTTCAGCATTATCATTATTATGTTTATATATGTATGTATGATTTACCACATATTTCTGAAAATTTCAATCAAGTAATTGTTTTTCAATGATGCACATTAATATTTTTGAATCAAAAGTTGGATCTGGGCTCAAACTCAATTCAAGTCTGAGATTTTAAAAAAAATCTGACCGAAATGTGGCTGTTTGCCAATTCCTAATCACTTGAACAAATTCTAGATTGAAACTTGTGATTGATATATTTCCTTAATATAATATATTCTTCGGATACACAGTAAAGCAGCAATATAAATACAATGTCCCTTTTTAAAAAAAGTTACTCTTATTTGGTTTTTTAAAAATCTTTTGTTTAATAAACTGTTAGGTTTGATGCCACGTAATAGAAATAGAAAAGATTCAAATGTTAATAGCCCAGGGACAGGATATAACACCATTACTTATATCCAAATGATCAGCACTAACTGAAAATTAAGATTAGAAATTATATCCTGGAAGAAAAGAGAATGACTCTCACAAATAATGATTTCCTCTGTAACTGATGACACTTCATTTCTAAAGTAATTTGAAAGTCTGAGTCTTACAATTTGAGACATTTTGGTCCTGCATGAAACCTGCAAATGAAAGATCTATTTGTATATACCAACGGTGGTATAATAAACCATGTGTGAAGGCCATTTGCAAAAGAGCAAGTTAAATGTTTAACACATTATAATCAATCATACCTTGATTGAAGTAAGGCTTAGTATGCTATTTGGTTCCACCACTCCGCAAGTGCATCCCTTCTTTTTTAATTTGTTTTTTATTCTTTTACTTATTGTCTCTTTCTAAAAAGAAAATTGACCCACTGGGATAAAAATAAGAATGTCAAGTATCCCATTGTTTCTTCAACATTGCTTTCTAAGTTTGCTTCTTGCTGGGTAGAGACCTTGACGTTTACTATTTTCTTTCAGAAAACTAACAATACTTGCTGAAAAGATGATATTCAGTTTTTTTTCTATTGAGAAAATTGTATAAATAGTACTAGTTTTCTACTAGGAATCATGGTAATGGAAATCCAAGTTCCATTTCCACTATGGAAATAATAAACTCATCTTCATAATCCTTGTAACATCCTTTGCTCAAATTAAAACAGTTTGTTATACATTTTTATCTGGACCCTTATTTAAATTGTAAATAATATGGTAAATAATATTTATTTATATTTATTTTATTTATTAATTAAATTTTTATACTGCCGTTCTCCCGAAGGAGTCAGGGCGGTGTACAGCCTTATTTAAAACACATAAATACACATAAATCCCACATTTAAAATACATTTAAAATGAAATATTTAACAGGCCAAATTTACTAAAACGGTCAAACCCGATATAAACCCTTAAAATTTAAAATTATAAATAGATTAATACATTAAAATTAAATTAAAATTAAATTAAAATACTTAGGCTAGTCCTTAAAATTAAAATACTTAGGCATATTCCTGCAAGAATAGAGGCTACTGTTTTTTATACAACTCCACATGTCTATATTTTGAACTACCTGATGAACTACCTCATAATTGTGGAGTTTTTACTGAGACATAATGGAAATACTATCATGAGCCTGACAACTTTTATCTTAGATCATTGTGATATGAAAAAATAGAATGTGTCAACAAGGTTTTTTTTCCCCTATAAAGCATAATTGCAAAGTCTCAGGAAGGAAGTCTGGAAAAGTCCCAGATCTCTCCCCACATTCTGACACAAAATGTCAGTGATAACCATTTTTTCCCACTAATGACCCCTTTTCTTTTTTGTTTCTCATAAAGATGAGCATAGCATTAGCAAAATGTCAGCAATTAGCTTAACATTAAAATTTGAAATTAACAACCCCTTTTGCAATCAAATAGCTTTCTGCCCCTTTACAGATCTATTCTGGCTATTGCAAAATATTCAGCAATTTTTCTTAATTTCCAAGAGGTAAGTGACACATCCTGACAGCTTTACAAGCTCTGCTGTTTTCAGCTGTAGTTTATTCAGAATCTATCTTTGATGTTTCATAGTGTGAGAGATTAGAGCTATGGGGAAAAAAACTTTGAGGGATCTGATAACAAAAGCAAAAGTCATGCCATCTCATTTCATATTCCTAGCAATTAAGAACATAACTGACAAACCAAATAGTCTGAGTAAAACTAAAAGTGCTGTCCAGAGCAAATTATTTGATTTGGGTGACACTTATATTGAAATAACTCAATGAATTTTTTTCTTTATCCTTTCTCCATTCTTATGCAAGCTCATGTAGTTATGTCATTTATTGACTACTATGCTTTGGGAAAAGGCAATGTAGTGCTTTCTGTATATTTTGGATTTCAGATTATTTGGATATTAGTTTCCTTTGGCTGCAGCCAACATGGCAGAATGGGAGAATTTTGTTGGAATTTTGTTTGCTAGATCTGAAGAGCGTTAAAATCCTTGTCACTGGTTTATACAGAAGATACATTTATACTACTAAAAAATCCCTGAAGAATAGCTATAAACCTGAATGGTTTATACAGAAGATACATTTATACTACTAAAAAAACCTGAAGAATAGCTATTGCACTAAATTTTGGGTTGGCATCCACCAATGGGTGCTCAAATACTGAAGTGAATGCAATGCTGTTTAGATTATGACTTAAATGTGAGGAATTATTCACAGAGGATATTTAGTTTTTGAACTTCATTTCTATAACATGAGATATATTAATTGCCAAAGTTTCATATATTTTAAATTCATAAAAGTTTGCCCAATGCAAGTAGGACTTGTCAAAACATGGATGTATCTTTCTAAGGTTGAATTGAAGAGGTTTTGTGGGATCCTTGATGCTCTTTGAGCTTGTTTTTTTTTTTTTTTGGTTTTTTGTTTTGCAGACATTTCATTACCCAACTAGGTAATATCATCAGTGTACAAGACAGTGGGCTTGCTGTCTGTTTATATACTACTGGCTTGCTCTGTCATAGTGAGTATGTCCTTGGTAGTTTCTTGATTAGACTGTTGTTTACTATTAACTTATAGTCTGAATTGGTAGTTCATTGGTTGGGGTATTGTTTATTGCTTGAATGTTCGTTTAGGATTAATCTTTAATTTAGGACCTCACAGTTCAATTCTGGGCTGAAAATATTTTCTTCTGTTGGTACCAAGGGTTTTTCTCTCACCTTTCTGATTCAGCAGAAATATGGTTATTCTTCTATTGGCCTTAAGAGGCTCCAGTTCAATTTTGACACATGATTCTCTCTACCTTGAGTTAGTGGTTTTTGCTTATTTAGCTTCATTTCTTATAGTGTCACCTTTACCTATTTATTTACTTTTTCCTCTGAATCTGAAGTTGTCAGGTGCTTTACCACTCCTGTCATTTCTTCAGTAGTTGAGGCTAACACAAACTCCCCTCACCCATTCAGGTCTCTTTACTTTTCCATGCTCTTGGGGTGATGCAGTTTCTGCCTCATTATGTTTAGTTTTACCAGTGTCTGTCTCCTTCTTCCCAAACAGAAAATCCGCCCCTTCAAAATCAGACTGCTAGCCAGACTGCTAAATTGCAAATAAAATGTAACAAGATTGATTTGTGCAATTACAAGGAGTGATCTAATAAACGTGGCATCCAGCTTCTTAGACAGTCACGTGTAAAAGGGAGAAATCAAGAAATAAAAACATTATCTCCAACAGCAACAGGGGAGGGTGTCCTGATGATGACAGCCAGAAGAGCACTTATAAAAGGCTTTGACATGATGCTAAATTTGATCTTAAGAAATTACTGCCAATCTTGAAATTCCAGAAAAAAATAGGAGGCCACTAGAATAAAGCAGACCTGGAAAGCATTTGGCAGCTTGTTCTTGAAAGGAAACTAAGACATTAAAAATGAACTGAGATATAAATATGCAAATAGACTGTTTTCTTGGTAGTTTACATAGCAGATCTGAGGACTGAAAAATATCCTGAAGACAAGGATATTACTGCGAATGTGGGTCTATTCAAACAACTATCAATCTGTTACAATGGTCCCTGGAACCAACAGACGAACACAGAATGACTTGCTGGTCGGAAATATCCATGCCATCAATATGGCCCAACATTGGGCTAGAACTATATACAGTAAATCTATGTAATAATAATAATAATAACAGAGTTGGAAGGGACCTTGGAGGTCTTCTAGTCCAACCCCCTGCCCAGGCAGGAAACCTTACACCACCTCAGACAAACGGTTATCCAACATCTTCTTAAAAATGTCCAGTGTTGGAGCATTCACAACTTCTGCAGGCAAGTTTTTCCGCTCATTAATTGTTCTGACTGTCAGGAAATTTCTCCTTAGTTCTAAGTTGCTTCTTTCCTTCATCAGTTTCCACCCATTGCTTCTTGTTCTACCCTCAGGTGCTTTGGAGAATAGTTTGACTCCCTCTTCTTTGTGGCAACCCCTGAGATATTGGATACTGCTATCATGTCTCCCCTAGTCCTTCTTTTCATTAAACTAGACATACCTAGTTCCTGCAACAGTTCTTCATATGTTTTAGCCTCCAGTCCCCTAATCATCTTTGTTGCTCTTCTCTGCACTCTTTCTAGAGTCTCAACAATTTTTTTACATCGTGGCGACCAAAACTGAATGCAATATTCCAAGTGTTGCCTTACCAAGGCATTATAAAGTGGTATTAACACTTCACGTGATCTTGATTCTATCTCTCTGTTTATGCAGCCCAGAACTGTGTTGGGGTTTTTTGGCAGCTGCTGCACACTGCTGGCTCATATCTAAATGGTTGTCCACTAGGACTCCAAAATCCCTCTCACAGTTACTACTATTGAACAAAGTACCACATATACGGTACCTGTGCATTTTGTTTTATTTGCCAAAATGTAGAACCTTACTTAATGTCTTTATTAAAATTTTAATCTTTTAAAATTTAAATTAATAATTTCCCATTTTTAATTTTTACATTTCTGACACAAGATGAGATGAGATGAGATAATTTCTAAATAAAAATTTATATACAACCTGTCATAAAATTCCAGATGATTTATAGCAGTAAAATAAACAAATTTTTAACCAAAATACCCTGGCTGAGGCTATCCCATTTCTTGGTCTGTTTATTAATTCAGCTTATATAGAACTTCATTAGGATAGTGTCAAACCAGATAATTAAAATATATGACATAAAATTTTCCCCAACAATGCAAAAAATAATAAATATATTTAAAAAGCAGCCCAACAATATTGCTACAATCAGAAAATGGCAAAAAAAACCCATCACAAATTGTAATCTCATCATCACAGGATGCTGCAAGACCAATCGTCAAGCATCCAATACCTGATCATGTGAGTGTGGTTGATGGGGCACAACATTTTACAATAGTCAGAAGTTCTTTTCAGATGTAAAGCACATTTTATGAGGCTGTGGTAATTTTAAGTGGCCATTAAGTCAATGGTTGTTAAATGAGTACTACCTTTACTCTAACATAGCTCCTTGAGTATGTCTATCAGCATCCAAAAACAGATGAATTAATTTTGACATAATGCCTGGGGAAGCCTGACAAATTGATCCAAGATCTATTTTATTTATCTTTATTTATTTATTTATTTGTCAATCATATATAAGATAACAATAAAAGTATAAACATAATTTGGATACATGAAAAGAGTAAGTAAAAAAGGAATATTAGGACAGGGACGGTAGGCACGCTGGTGTACTTATGCACACCCCTTACAGACCATTTAGGAATAGGATGAAGTCAACAGTAGACAGTTTAAGCTTAAAGTTTTCGGGGTTTGGGGAAGAAACTACAGAGTCAGGTAGTGCTTTCCAGGCATTGATCACTCTATTACTGAAGTCATATTTTCTGCAATCAAGTTTGGAGCAGTTTACTTTGAGTTTGTATCTATTATTTTCTCGTGTATTGTTGCGGTTGAAGCTGAAGTAGTCATTGACAGGTAGGACATTGTGGTAGATAATTTTATGTACTATACTTAGGTCAGATTGAAGTCTGAATA
Source organism: Ahaetulla prasina (assembly GCF_028640845.1). NCBI lineage: Eukaryota > Metazoa > Chordata > Lepidosauria > Squamata > Colubridae > Ahaetulla > Ahaetulla prasina. The sequence goes on from NC_080541.1 coordinate 159,558,229, forward strand.
GTTCTAAGCTGTCTAAGCCCAAAATTTGGAATCTGGTGGCACATGGTATTTTATTGCGAGCAGAGGAGTGGAGGACTCTTCTTGTGAAATATCTCTGGACTCTCTTGATTGTATTTATGTCCAATATGCAGTGCGGGTTCCAGACAGATGAGCTCTATTCAAGGATCTAGGTCTATGATACAATCTTACCTGCTAGGATTCACGGGGTGGGCCAACTTAATTAACTAGTTGGCCATTTTGTTCTAGTGCTGGAGTGAGGCCTTCACAACCTGACTAACTGTTGTCAGCATTAGAAGGTATGATGGAGTATACAGGTGGATTGCCAGGAGGAAGTGGCACATTCCAGAGGACTAAGAAGCAGCTCTGCCCAGATAGCATGTGTGTGAGACAAAGGGTAAAGACAGTTCCTCCCTAATAGTTCTCAGAGTATACTGTAGATGCAGACTCTTCAGCCTGGCAAGATTTTGTCTATAGGTATAAAACAATTCAGAATTCAGCTTCTAAGATTTGTCATGTGTCATTCTTGGTTTTGGGCCTGACATTAGGAAATATATAGCCATAGTTTAATCCAGGGGTGAAATTCAAAATTTTTCCCTACCGGTTCTGTGGGCGTGGCTTGGTGGGCATGGGGAAAGGATATTGCAAAATCCCCATTCCCATCCTACTCTGGGGCTAGCCAGAGTTGGTATTTGCCAGTTCTCTGAACTAATCAAAATTTGTGCTACCGGTTCGCCAGAACCCGTTAGAACCTGATGGATTTCACCCTTGGTTTAATCCTTAGTTTCTAGGGTTTTGTTTTTTTTCCTAGAGTGAACAAAATCTAGATATTAAGATTTACACTTAGACTGTAAATCTAGTAGCTGTAAATCTCAACAGCTAGTCAACTCCAGTTCAGGAATTGATGTATTCAGTACAAGTCTTTCAAACATGACTTGGATGAATTAGTATCATGGTTTCAGAGAAAATACAGCCATAAATGTGAAGTAGATTTGTCCAGAAACCAAAGCCTTTATGTAAGCCTGTATAATCTGCTTTAAATAGTCGCAGAGAGGTGTTATATTTGCATGCATCTGAGCTTCAAATTATTTCAATAGTGCCGCACAACCCTTTATATTGATACTTTGAGAAAAGTGTTATCTGTTTAATTTACTTGGTCTGCTTCCTTTATCCTGCTGTAGAAAAATTAAAATTACTGGTTCAAGCATTTTTCTTCTGCTTTTATTTATATTTATATATAATTTTCCCTTTTTTTAAATTTTCACTTGAAAACTTTATTTATATCATGGCTGCATGTCTATACTGGCATCCTGTTTCAACCATAGGAAAGAATAACATCATTTTACATGTTTAAAGTAAATAAAGAACATTGCCTGGTTTTTGTTCAACCTAAAAATTAAGCAATAAAAATAACGACAAACATACATTTCCTGCTCTAGTTCAGCATGCCTTTGGAAGGCAAAGACCTATTGCGATTGCAATAATCCTATGAAAATGCATACCTTGGAGTAGTTTATGGACATTAATGCAATGAATATATGCATATAAAATAAAATTATGAAGAAAAGAAAGGAGTGGTTAGATTCATCAGTATAGGCATAAGAGTAATGGGTTTATCACATTGCAACACTTGAGTCTGCTTTTTGATATTTCATCAACAACTATCAAAAACAACCTTGCTTGTGGCATTTGTTTTTCCTGATTTCCTGTTTTACATTTTTTTGATTCATTTTCTGGCCTCAATTTACTATACCACGTAGAAGGAATAAACTAGAAGAGTTATCTGTATGCCCGGTTTTCTTTTCTATATTATCTGGTTTTATAAAAAGCGAACTGTTATTGGAACAAGATATGATTTCATTAAGAAAAATAATGATTTTCCCTACTCTTACATGGCTTGGATACTTCCTAATGTGCCATTTACAAAGAAGCAGGATTTCCTTTTATTTTCACAACTATTTCTGCCTTCTCCTCTGCAAATTATCCAGTGAACTTCCTTAATAGCATAATTTGGGGATTGGCAATTAGCTCCATAGATCCCCCGGTCTTCTTTATTGTGGTCTCCAAAGGGTACCCAGAGTTTACCCCCTGACTAAAACATTAATTTTTGGCAACATGTCTGAAAAAAAAATCACTAGTGTACATTCTGGTGATATAAAAAACATCCTAAAGTAGCTTTTAAAAAACAAAGAAACCAACGAAGAAATCTTGATAATCACCATGCCCTCAAAGAAAGGGATATTGAAAAAAAATGCAAAACCACATAAAATTGGTACATGGCCCCATCCACTTCCATCTTTTTCCCTGTGAGGCTCTGTCCCTTCTAAAAAGTATCCTACTTTGGATACATTATGCAGAAAGCATAATGCTTTAGAGAATGCTTTACTATTGGGAGAGGGTGAATGAAAGAGAAGAGAATGACCACCAACAGCAAGGTTTTAGTGATGGTGGGTGCATCGTTGGAAGACTTGAAGAACCAGATAGGCACAGATCATCAAGGAAAAATATATATGTACTTATTAAGAGTTGACACCAACTTGATGGGACAAGTTGATTGATTGATTGATTGATTCACCAATCAATCAATCAATCAATTGTTTTTACTTAGTCTTGCATTTATATCATATATTATTGATTTTTTATTTGTTTTTGTAATGTATCTTTAAGAGTTTTGGAGGGAAAACTGAGCGGGAAAAAGCACGTTGCTGATTGGATGAAGCCTCTGGCTAAACTGTATATAAAGAGAGGGTTTTCCCAGCCCGAGCCGCTGGGTTCCCCATATAGTAAAGAGCTGTTGTCACTATCCTGGTCTCCTGCCTCGTCATTGCCCGAATCTAACACTGGCGACGAAGGTGGGATCTCGAGGCTAGGAGCGCCAGGAAAAAAGCTGAAGTCACCAGGAAGACGCGAACCCAGCAAACAAGGGGCGGAAAGCAGCGATGTCCAGCTACACACCGCCAGCGCCATTTGACCCAAATAAGGAAAAATGGGAGTCATACATGGCTCGTTTCGAGTGTTTCCTCGAGGCGAACGAACTCCAAGGAGTCTCAGACAACAGGAAGTGAGCGTATTTCCTGAGCCACTGCGGTCCAGAGGTTTTCGACACCGCAGAATCGTTGGCGGAGCCAACGCCGGTACAATCGGTGCCGTGGCAGACTCTACAGACCGTATTGAAAGCCCATTATGCACCAACGCCGTCCAAGTATGTGCAACGGTACGAATTCAGGGAGCGTAGGCAGCAAGAGGGCGAGTCCATCAGCGTATACATGGCAGCCCTGAGGAAAGCCACGAACCATTGCGAGTACCGAGACTTGGAAGAGGCATTACTGGAGCAACTCATTCGTGGGGTCAGGGACATCCGTTTGCGACGGCGGCTGCTGTCCAAAAGCAACTTGACGCTGGCAAACGCCTTGGATGAAGCCAGGGCTCATGAGATGTCTACCCAAGCGGCGGAAACCCTACAAAAGCAGGTCGCACCAACGGCTGGTGCGAAATCAACCCCGGTCCACAATGAAGAGGTCCAGGCCGAGTCGGACGGTGAGGAGGAGGAAGGAGTCTTCCACACCGGGAGGCCGGAGAAAGAAGACCGGGGTGACTGCGCGAGTTGTGGAGGGCAACACCAACGACAACAATGCAAATTTAAGGATGCGACTTGTCGGCGGTGCGAAAGGAAGGGGCACATAGCACAGGTCTGTCAAGCACCCCAACCTTCCCGCCAAAAATTCAAACTGACCAACCAGAGCGCGGGAACGGCGAAGCGGCCCGTGATTGGTCAATTCAAAAAAGGCGTGAAGTTGAATCAGACTGCCGTGAGAGTGGGTCACGCAGCAACACGCCTAGAAAAAAAAATCTTTACGAAAACAAAGATTGAGGGGGTGCCGTGCTGATTGGAGGTGGACACCGGCTCAGCGATCACGATCATGTCCTGGGACACTCTCGTGAAAGCCTTACCCGCCATCGCAAAGCACAAGCTGAAACCACAGAACTTAAAGGTACAAGACTACCAAGGGAATCGCATCCCTGTTCGAGGGGTAACGTCCGTCCACGTCGAGTATGGACAATACAAGAACTCTGCCCATCACCATAGTCGATGGGAACCTGCCAAGCTTGTTGGGACTGGACTGGTTCCGAGCATTGGGCATGGGAGTGACTGGAATCTTCAGAAACGAAGTCAACCTCAAAGACGCACTCATGAAGGAATTTGGGGACGTTTTCAGAGACTGCCTGGGCAAGTACACGGGGACCCCTATTTCTTTTAACTTAGACCCACAAGTTGCCCCTATTCGTTTAAAGGCTAGGAGGGTCCCGTTCGCCCTAAAGCCCAGGATTGACCGGGAACTGGACAAGCTAGTAAACCAGGGAATTCTAGTGCCAGTTGACCATGCTAAGTGGGAGACCCCTATAGTCACCCCAGTCAAACCGGATGGGTCGGTCCGGATTTGCGCTGACTATAAGGCAACGCTTAACAAAGCGTTGCAAAAGAGTGCTTACCCCGTCCCGGTGGTACAGCACTTACTGCACTCAATGGGGCAAGGGCAGTTTTTTGCCAAGCTAGACTTGGCCCAAGCCTATCAACAGCTGCCTGTAGATAGCAGCACAGCCGAAGCGCAGACAATTGTGACTCACAGCGGGGCTTTTAAGTGTACCCGGTTACAGTTTGGGGTTAGTGTGGCTCCCGGGTTATTTCAGAACCTAATGGAGCGGCTATTGCAGGGAATACCAGGGGTGGTACCATACTTTGACGATGTACTGGTATCCGCTGAGAATCTAGAGGAATTAGGGGTAAGGCTGCGAAAAGTTTTGGGCATTTTCCGGTCTGCCGGTCTCAAAGTTAAACTGAATAAATGCCAGATCGGGGTTGAATCTGTGGAATTCCTAGGCTACCGGATAGACAGGGAAGGGATCCACCCCACTGAAAGCAAGGTACGGGCCATCAGGAAGGCCCCGGTTCCAAAGAACAAAACGGAGTTGCAGGCATTCTTAGGTCTGGTCAATTTCTACGCGGTATTTCTAAGAAATAAGGCAGCAGCAGCCGAGCCACTTCATAAATTACTAGCAAAGACGGCTGTATGGTCTTGGGGAAAGGCGGAAGCTAGGGCATTCGAAGGGGTGAAGAATCTCCTATCGAGTGATAGCCTCCTTATCCAATACAATGGCACGCTGCCATTAGTGTTAAGCTGCGATGCATCTCCCTATGGGGTGGGGGCTGTGCTCAGCCACAGGTTGCCAAATGGCACAGAAGCCCCTATTGCATATTACTCCCGAACAATGTCATCAGCTGAAAGGAATTATAGCCAGCTAGATAGGGAAGCCTTGGCTATAGTCTCCGGAGTAAAGAAATTCCATGAATATGTATTTGGTCGTGATTTCGAAATCATCACGGACCATAGACCTTTGCTAGGTCTGTTGGCAGGGGACCGCCCAACGCCCGTGGCACTTTCGCCCAGACTGACCAGATGGACTATCTTCCTAGCGGCGTATTCTTACAAACTACTACACCGGCCAGGGAAGGAATTAGGGCATGCGGACGCCCTGAGCAGATGCCCGTTACCAGAGACTACCGAAGACCCCACTCCGGGGACACCAGTTCTACTAATTGACTCTTTGGACTCTGGCCCAGTCACATCCAAAGAGGTGGCTCGGGCTTCGTACAAGGACATTACAATAAGGACTGTAATTGGTTGGGTACAAAGAGGTTGGCCCGCTGCGCCGGGCGAGCGTTTTAAAGAGTTTGTGAAAAAACGTGGGGAACTCTCAGCTCAAGGGGGGTGCCTGCTATGGGGGGATCGAGTGGTGATCCCGGAGAAATTGAGGAAAAAGGTATTGGAGCTCCTTCACGAAGGCCACCCAGGGATCGTGAGAATGAAGGGTCTAGCGAGAAGCTATGTGTGGTGGCCCTTAATGGACACGGAAATTGCTGAAAGGGTAGGGAAATGCCAGGCCTGCCAGGAGTCCAGACCGCTACCCCCAACGGCCCCGATTCAGGAATGGGAGAGACCCCAGGGCCCTTGGTCTAGGATCCATATCGATTTTGCCGGCCCCTTCCACGGCCAAACCTTTCTGGTAGTAGTCGATGCCTACTCCAAATGGCTGGAAATCATTCTCATGAGATCCATGACAGCCGAGGCCGTGATTTCAGTCCTACGGCACCTATTTGTAACCCACGGGTTGCCCGACACTTTAGTCTCCGATAACGCCCGCACCACGGCAACCCAGTTTGAGGGGTACTTGGCAGAGGAGGGCATCCGGCATGTCCTCTCGGCGCCTTTCCACCCTGCGATGAACGGCCTTGCAGAACGTTTCGTTCGGAGCGCAAAGGAAGCATTGTCCAGAATCAGGCCAGGCGATTGGCAAACAAAAATCGACACATTCCTAGCAGTCCAACACAGAACCCCCTGTGTAACAACTGGCCGCAGCCCGGCAGAGCTATTAATGGGTCGGAAGCTTAGGTGCCCACTAGACCGTTTAAACCCAAACTACACACCAGACGGTTACAAAGGGGCACATGGTAAAACAAGAGGGATGGCAGTAGGCGACCTAGTGTGGGCACACAACTACAGCGAGGGCCCGACCTGGTTAGCAGGAAAAATCCTAGAGATAACAGGACCAAAATCATATCTAGTAGAGATAGAGGATGGCCGGGTATGGAAGCGCCACATAGACCAAATAAGGAAACGCATAACCGGTAAATCAGAATCAGACGAAACAGGTCCTGACTATCAAATGTTTGAATCCACAGCTGACTCAAACCCGGGGCAAACGTGGGACTTACCTGAGTTCCAGGAGGTCCAGCGACGCCAACCGGTTCCTCCTGAAGACAGCAGGGACAACTCTGCAAATAATCCAGGGCCGGATGGCCTAGAGGAGGAGCTGAGAGGAACAAACAGTCCCTCCGGTCAGCTCGACTCACTCCCAGAAAATGAATTGCGCAGGTCTGAAAGAGTCAGGAGACGCCCAGTCTACTTGCGTGATTACGTAGAAAAATAAGATGTTAATTCTATGTAAATATTGGTAAAGTGTTCTCTGGGAGGGAAGGAGTGTAATGTATCTTTAAGAGTTTTGGAGGGAAAACTGAGCGGGAAAAAGCACGTTGCTGATTGGATGAAGCCTCTGGCTAAACTGTATATAAAGAGAGGGTTTTCCCAGCCCGAGCCGCTGGGTTCACCATATAGTAAAGAGCTGTTGTCACTATCCTGGTCTCCTGCCTCGTCATTGCCCGAATCTAACAGTTTTTACTTAGTCTTGCACTTATAGCATATATTATTGATTTTTTAATTTCCAAAAGATTTATAGCATCATGGACCATATAAAATTTATACTGCCTTTTGTGTTTCAAGAGAAACTCTAAAACATAATTTATAAGTTTAAGCTGTAGTCCAAGGGTGAAATGCTACCAGTTTGGACCGGTTCAGCTGAACCGGTAGCAGTGGCGGCGTATAGTTTGGAGAACCAGTAGCGGCGGTAGCACGAGGCTCTGCCCATCTTCCCGGTTATCATTACTTCTTGGTTTTAACCAGGATGTAACCTTTTTTTTTTGACCCTCTGGACATGCGCAGAAGGCTGTGTGCATGTGCAGAAGGTCCAAGCACGCACAAGACATGCGAGCGTGCACTTCCAAACTGGTAGGGAAGGTAAGTAGATTTCACCTCTGCTGTAGTTCTATATCAATGTATCTAAAAGAGAGAAATGATCTAGGTATTTGACACTGTTGTCTCCTAATGTTTTTTTCTCTTCTAATGGTCCCAAATATTTTACAAAGATCAAAAATAATGCAAAGGAAAAAAATATTTTAAAACTGCCTTTTTATGTTTGCCCTTATTAATTTTTAATGTACACTACTTCAAATACTGAAATCTCTTTTCTGATTTATAAATACAAAACAATTTTACAAGAGTAAAACAAACTATTAAAAAGAAACAATAATCTACTGACAAGGGAATGTAAATATAAAAAAGTGTTATTTTTTCAGAGTTGCATGAAATATGCTAGAATTAGCACTGCAAAATGTTACATGCCAAAATAAAAAAATCAAAATGACAAAGTCGGTTATGCGTTACTCAGAGGTAGTTGAACAAGGCTTTTAATGTTGGACTCTCAAAAGCTGTGAATCCTTTTGATGTACTCTGTCCCATTCGCTGGCAGGTTCATTTCCTCAACTGCTTGGCCTGGTCTCTGAGCTGGTGTAAGAATCAGTTTGCCTTTTGGTCTTAGGTAATTTTCATTTCCATTATCTGAAGGCTGGGTCAGGAAGAACTCCTGTGTATAGGGCTTCCATATATGGTCATCATGAATTTCTCCTAGGTAATTTCAGTTTTTTGTCAGGATTCAGGCCTGAGCATAGTAGAGAAGAGTACTGGTAATAGTTTTGTTGAGCTTAATCAGAATGTTGATGTGGGGGAGTGTACACTGATACTGTTGATGTGGGGGAATATACACAGATATGTCAGCATCCTTTAAGATCATTAATAATAATATCCTAGAAGTACTATTTTCCTTGGCAGGTATTTCCAGTTGGTTATCACAAAGGAAGAAAGATTGGCACATCAGCTGCACACGTCTTGAGTACCATAAGGTTTGGACCTCACTTCCTTGCTGTTTAACATTGTTCTTCCTCAGGAGATACTATCAACATCTTGACACAGGGTCTAGATGGGATAAAACTGGCTGAAGCTAAACGAGATGGAACTGCTATTTGTGTTTTGGAACAACTCTAGTGTTGTCTTTCAGCAGGATGGCACATCTGGAATTGAGGATCTTTATGAATTAATTGTTACTACCATATTGGTGGTTGAGGCCATAGCCAGAAGAACCTTTGTCCTGCTCTGGCTAGTGTATCAGTTGTGGCCTTACTTGAAGTAGTGAGATCTTACATTAATAACTTATGTTTGTCCATTACGGAACAGTCCAATTACTGGTTGATGCTCACAGCCATGGGCACATTATATTGGGTTTCAGGTCCTGCATTGGCTTCTTATGGGCTTCCAATGTGTAATACAAAGTGCTGGTAATTGACCTTTAGGAGGCATCATCTCTAGTTCTCCACCTAAGAGAAGCTATTCCCCAAGATAGGTCCAGTCATTAAAAATGGTTTCTACACTTTTCAGTCTCCATGATTTCATGACCACTGAAGACCATGGATAATTTCCACAGCATACTACTTGTATAATGCTAACTTGTGGAATAGCATTTCTGTAGAAATTATGTCTGCCTTTTCATTGTTAGGTCTCCAGAATCTGCTGAAAACGGAAATATTATGGAGGGGTTTACATTAATGATTGTTTGATACATATATTGGTCTACGAATCTTTGATGTTTATTTTTATTATGACTGTGGCTGTTTTAACTGTACTTTTATTGTGTACATGAAAATTCGTAAAGTCCAGTTAATTGAAGCTGGCATAAATCTGATCAAATCACTCCATTCATCAATAAGTTTGATTAGCAGAAACCATTGTTGTTATAAGCAAGCAGAGATAGGAAGAGTGAAGAATATTTCCATTTAATATGTCACAAGATGTGCTGTAAACATATTTAGCTAGGTTTTTAAGTTATTAGGGTTGAATTAGCTTAATAAGTAATAATATTTTGTTAATTATTTAATTTAAATATCTGGTGTGCTTTTCTCCTGCAAAAATAATAAATAGCGCCTGTGAATTGTTCAAGATACAAGTCCTATAAAATAAATGAAAATATTATAAAGCTGTGAACAGTTCCTGAAACCCTGCTATAGCAAGCTAAAAGCTGTAGAAAAGAGAAATATAAAAACAATCAGTAAAAACAAATTAAGCAAAATACAGTCAAATGCTTGTTTTAAAAAAATCCCTTTAACTGTCAGAGTATCGGAAGTAAGGATAAACTACTGGAGCAAGGTGCTACAATCAAAATATATTTCTGCCATATTGCTAACTGCTTCAAAAGACAACAGTACACATAAAGAAGATATAACAGCTGACTTAATAGATGAGCCTTAATTAGCGAGGCTTAGGTGAGGTTTCACAGATGGAATAGAATTTAAAAATGCCATTTGTAAATGTGTTAAGTTTCCCATAGGAGGTTAGAAAAGAATCCTTAAATAGTGCTTCACTCTTCTCAAGCACATACAGGTGAAAGCTGGGGGAAAATATTAAAGTTTAGAATTATAAGAATATGTTAAAAATGGTCTAGTGTTAATCATTATCCATTAATATGTATACAAATCATGCTGACTTAATCTGAGCCTTGGATAACCTTGTCAATGTTATACTCCTGTTTTAACACTGTTCTAAGTAAGGCACTGTTCTAAGTAAGGGGACGTTGTGGCTCAGTGCTGAGCTTGTCGATAGATGCTGAGCTTGTCGATAGAAAGGTTGGCAGTTCAGTGGTTCGAATCCCTAGTGCCGCATAACAGGGTTGGCTCCCGTTACTTGTCCAAGTTTCTGCCAACCTAGCAGTTCAAAAGCACATAAAAAATGCAAGTAGAAAAATAGGGACCACCTTTGGTGGGAAGGTAACAATGTTCCGTGTGCCTTTAGCATTTAGTCATGCCAGCCACATGACCATGGAGACGTCTTCAGACAGCGCTGGCTCTTCGGCTTTGAAACGGAGATGAGCACTGTTCCCTAGTGCCGGGAACGATTAGCACATATTTGCAAGGGGAACCTTTACCTAAGTAAGTAAGGCAATGCAAAAACTTTTCCATCCTCTTTTTAAACACTTTTGCACAAGCAATCATAGCGTTCAACTCCACTTATAACAACAACAAAACTTTTGTTTGTAACATTACTTCTGCTCTTGTGGAACATTACATTTGTTCCTTGAAACCCTTACCACCAATGATGATCTCCAGGAACCTGTCTGGAATTTCTTTTTGTAGACTTCAGCATCAAAGATTGTTCATTTACCATACATAAGACAGTCGCTGCAGCATTCTACATTGGAATAAAGAAAATTCCTTAAAATCAGTTTACTGGATTGTGACCAGACTCCAGATGAATCATTATCTGCACAGTACTCTGCCTTTTCTACCCTGAGGAACAAATATCTCTGTTTTGTTCCTGAATGTGGCGGAACATACTACTGTTTTACTGCCTGTTGAGTGATGCATTTTTGCATAACTCCGTTGAACATTAAAATACCATGGTATTGCTTCACTTCAGGGATGCTCATCAGAAGTTCTCAATTATGTTTTCTTTAAAATTCCACCTTGCTAAAAAGTGAAGCAAAAGAGGTGACAAAGGAAACTTCACCCCAATATAGCAGACACTTTTGACAGTAGTGCCTCTTAAGTGTTCCAGTTTCAAATTACCCTAACTGAAAATTATTACAAGTGTTGAGGATATGTCATATAATAGATACATCCCCATATCAGTGGGCTGCAGGCAACAATGTATGTTGTCTTCCAGGACAGTTACTATATTACAGATCTTTGCCTGCATAAAATAGTTTGAGAATGCTTAGAATAAAACTTGTCTTCAGTTGTGTTTTTGACATACTGGCCAAAATGCACCACTATCCTTAATTCAGGAAGTTGTAGTACTTTTGGCATTGCTATAATTCAGACTGGTTACCTAGTCTACAAATTTTCTTTGTTATTCATTCTGTAAAAATCTCAGTTGCCCAGAACCACAATAGGTGGCAGAGATAAATAGGTATGGGTCCAATTAGCGATAATCATGTAATATAGAAGATTTTTTACTTAAAATGTAAGAGGATTAAATGGTAAAGAGCATGAATTAATGAATGAAATTAATGAAAGAAAAGTAGATGTGTCTACCTGGGAAACTAAAAGAAGATGCAATGAATCTGAAGTAAGGAGTCTAATCTTGGAGATCATAGCTGATGGATTTATACAGGACGATGAAAATGTAATTAATCATAAATTTAAACTAGAAGGAAAGTAGAATCACCAGAGGAAAATACAATATGAGTCTAGTATGAAAAATATTGGATTGGTTGATCTCCCAACAGAATGAATAGAAAACGGAAATAAAGAAAGGAGATGTGACAATTGTTTGTTGGAAAAAATATGATATGAAGTGCTACAGAGGTTTTGGAGCCATGTAAAAAAATAGAATGAAACAGAATACTTGATGGGATAATAAAGTGAAAGAGACTATGTATCTAACAATAGTGGCACCCTCAATCTTTTTGTTTACTAAAGCTGTTCATAGTTTTTTCAGAGGGTTGTTGGTAAAAATAACATAATACCATCATACTATTAATTGTTCTTGGGACATTGTTTTAATTTGAAACTGATGGGGTTCAATATTTTGGCATTATTATATTGTGGCCTGTCAGAATTATTTTCCTAGCCTTCTCTCCTGGGCCCCCCCAGTTGTGAATCTCGTACTCGGGTCTGTAGCTGGTCGATGTGTCGCCTCTACACTCGGCCGTCGTCCAGCTCCACTTTGTATGATTTAGGCCCCGTAACGGTGGTGACAGTGGCCAGAATCCAGGTGGAAGGCCCGGCGTAGTTCGGGGCGAAGACTGGGTCCCCTGTCCCGAACTCTCTCTGCCCACTTCGGGTTGTTGTCCAGTCGTGTTGGGGTGGTAGTTGGGGTGCAGTCTGTCTAGTTGGGACCTCAGCTTCTGACCCATTAAAAATTTGGTGGACTGTGCCCAGTGGCAGTGCTGGGGGTGATAAGTTGCGCTAGGAGGAACTGGTCAATTTTTTCCTGCCAGTTCCCTGGCCCCATGTGGGTGAGGGTGTCCTTGGTCAGCCTGACCATTCTTTCTGCTTGCCCATTACTGGCCAGCTGAACGCGGCTACCAGGACATGTCCAATCCCCAGTCCCCCCAAGAATGTCCATGGTCTTGGCTGTCAGCTGAGGTCCATTGTCTGACACCAGTGTGTCCGGTAGTCTGTGGGTGACAAATAGCCTTCTCAGGGCTCTTATGGTGGCTTCCGTTGTGCAAGTGGGCATGATGATGACCCCCAACCATTTTGAGTAGGTGTCCACTACTATTAAAAAGGTTTGCTTCCCCATGGGTCTCGCAAAGTCTATGTGCACCCTAGGCCAGGGTCCTTTGGGTACCTCCCATTCCTTGGAGGTCATGCGGAATGGCACTGGACATGTTTCCTGGCAGGGCATGGACATGGCCACCCATTCTGAGATGTGTCTATCTACATTGGGCCAGATGTAGCTCCGGGTGAGTGCTTTCATACGCACGATGCCTGGGTGCCCGGTATGTAATGTCTCGAGCATCTGTCTTCACAAATTCTGGGGGACAATTACTTTTTCAGCCCTTTAACACTGACAGTTCTGATTTTCTCTGTTCAAACTGCCTGAATTCTTCTTCTGCTCTTTCCGGTGGCCATGTTATCAACACCCAGTTCAAGACCTTGGACAGTACCTTTCTTTCTTGGTGTGGTCCGCAATCTCGGTGGATGTGATGGAGCTGTCTTCATCAGCATTGATGAGCAGGATATGGGTGGTGGGTGCGGGGTCTTGCACTAATTCTGGCAGGGGGCATCTGCTGAGGACATCCGCATTGGTGATGTTCTTTCCGGGTCTGTGGGTTAGTTTATAGTTGTAGCCCGTTAGGAAGATGGACCACTTTGTCAGCCTAGGTGACATGAATGCTGGAGTTTGTTGGTCTCTCACGAGGAGACCTAGTAGTGATTTGTGGTTGGTGATGAGTTTGAATCGTGAAAATGCTTGATTCCTGCCATAGCAGATAGGGCTTCTTTGTCGAACTGGCTGTAGTTCCGTTCGGCAGGAGAGGAAGTCTTACAATAGAATGCTATTGGGGCCTCTGACCCATCCAGAAGTCTGTGGCTCAGAACAGCTCCCACTCCGAATGGGGACGTGTCACAGATCAGCAGTAGTGGCATGAACTCAGTGTATTGGATAAGGACGCTGTCTGACGATAGGAGGTCTTTGACTTCGTTGAAAGCATCATTTTCTTTTGTTCCTATGTCCATGTCTTCCCCAGGAGCCAGTGGAGCGGTTCAGCAATGGTAGCCTTTTGTTTTAAAAAAATGGAGTAAAAGTTCAGTAGTCCCAAAAATCTGCCTTATTCCTGGGGGTTGGGGCTTCCTTGATGGCCTTTATCTTTGATTGGATCAGGTAGATCTCTGCACTGTCGATGAGATACCCCAGGAATTCCACTTGGGTGACCCTGATTTGGCACTTTTCCTTTTTCACTTTAAGCCCTCTTTGCTGGAACCTCCCCAAGGTCTCTCTAAGTCTGGCCATTAATTGCTCCATAGATTGTCCTGATATCAGGATGTCATCAAAGTAGGGGATGACGCCTGGAATGCCCTGCGGCAGCCTCTCCATCATACCCTGGAAAAGCCCTGGAGCTACGCTTACTCCAAATTGCAGACTTTTACATTTGAATGTCCCCTCCCAGTGAGTCACTATTGTCTGGGCTTCTGCAGTGGCCTCATCCACAGGCAATTGCTGGTATGCTTCCGCCAGGTCCAATTTGGCGAATACCTTGCAGATGTTGGACCACTGGGACTGGGTATGCATGCTGTTGTAAGGCCTTGTTGATTGTGCACTTCTAGTCCATGCACACCCTGATTGACCCTTCTGGCTTCATTGGGGTGATGATTGGGATTTTACACATTGCATGGTCAATTGAATCCAAGATTAGCTTGTCTAATTACTCATCTACCTTGGGCCGCAGAGCAAATGGAACCCTGAGAGGTTAGAGCTTGATGGGAGTGATTTGGGGGGTCTAGGTTAAATGATATGGGTTTCCCCGTATATTTACCTAGGCTTCCATCTAAATTCGCCCAGCAGCTGTTCCAGTTCAGTTCCTCGGACTTGGTGCAATCCCATGATTCTTAGCCCCAGTGCTTTGAACCACTCCACACCTAGCGACATGGGGTGCTTGCTGGAGACGACTGTTAGGGGTAGATTGCCACTGAAGTTCTTGTACTTGACCCTAACTTCAGCTCTGCCCAGCACGGTGATGGGGTTGCCTTAGAAGTTGTGCAGGTGGATCCGTTGAGGTTTTAGTTGGGTCCTTTTCAGGTTGGGGTTTAAAGTCTTTAGAGTCTCCCACGAGATTATGGTGGAGGACCCAGTGTCCAGTTCCATCTTGCATGGTCTTCCTTCAATGGATACTATTGCATGGAACCTATTTCCATTGCAGGCATCTGCTGATGATGGGGGTGGTGGCTGGGGCATAGTGGCCCCTTAGTTTGTTTTGTAGTGTGGACCATGAAATGGATTTGATGTCTGCTGGTGAGACGAGGGTCTGTACCATCTTGTAGAATTTTGGATTGCAGTAGGTCAGGAAGATGGCTCTTTTTCAATCGTCCGGCAGATCCTGGTAGTTGTTTGCTTGCAGGAAGGTCCTGAAGTGGCTCATGTATGTGTGCCGTTCCTCCAATCGAGGATCATAGGTTGCCAGGGTGGGTGCAGGCTGGTTTGCCTGGTTGGCTGATGAAGGGTTGGCTGATGAAGGGTTGTTCACTCGATAAGATGGCTGCGGCTTGCCCCGTGGCGCTGGTCAGTTACCTTGTACTTCCTGAGATCCCATCCTTGTCGCCAGTGTTAGATTGAGGCAAGGAAGAGACGAGCAGTATCTTTCAGTACTTTATTTGGAGACAGGCAAAGTACGAACTGCTCGGCAGCAGCTGAGCCTGGCTCTTTATAGAGTGCCGGCATGCAAGCCGGCCACTGACAGCGCTTTAAATTTTCCCCCACTGAAACACCCAATCAGCGGCGGGCATGCAAATATTCATACGTACCTCCGTACATAACATAGATAGATGAGAGAGAGAGAGAGAGAGAGAGATCTGGTCTGTTACAAAAAGAAATGGAGTGGCCAGTTTCATAGTGGCATGTTTTCTGATACGTATAAAGGAACAAAGTGTATTCAGTAAAAAAAAAAGGCATTCATCACGTTTGGGTTAATTTCTCTGGATGTTTATTGACAAAATAGGAGACTTGGGGTGATATGAAGCTTGTTACTTTAGTCCTATATTAGCATAGCAATAACTTGGTGAGAGCATATATTGCTAGTATGAAAATATTCAAAGAATGAAGATTAGGAGAGTAGAAGCAGACCAATGGTGGGTTTCAATTTTTTTTACTACCGGTTCTGTGGGTGTGGCTTTGTGGGTGTGGCATGGCTTGGTGGGCGTGGCTTGATGGGTGTGGCAGGGAAAGGATACTGTAAAATCTCCATTCCCACCCCTCTCCAGGGAAAGGGTACTGCAAAAATCCCCATTTCCTCCTGATCAGCTGGGAATTGGGAGGCAGAGGGGGGCGGGGGCAGTCAGAATTTTTACTACCGGTTCTCCGAACTACTCAAAATTTCTGCTACCGGTTCTCCAGAACTGGACAGAACCTGCTGAAACCCACCTCTGAAGCAGACCGTAACACTGGATTTTTCCTGAACTATTCATTGCTGATGCTGTCCTTTATGTATTAGAAAAGTCACTTCTGATAGTTAAGACATTCCCTGTAAAAGTCCAGGAAATGGGAAACAATATCACAGAAAATGAAAGAACTTTTGTTACAACCTCATAATCAAACTATTATCCATTCAAGTCTATTCTTCAAAGAGCCACTATGGTACAGTGGTTAGAATACAGTACTGCAGGCTACTTCTGCTGATCACCGCCTGCCAGCAGTTTGACAGTTCTGGTCTCACAGGCTCATGGTTAACTCAGTCTTCCATCTTCCCAAGGTCGATAAAATGAGGACCCAGTTTGTTGGGGGCAATAGGCTGAATCTGTAAACTGTTTAGAGAGGGCTGTAAAGCACTATGAAGTGGTATATAAGTCTAAGTGCTATCGCTATCGCTATTTCTGGAAAAGTGTTTTTCTTACCCTGAAAATGGCTAATTCCATATACAATAAGTGGTTAGTACAAAGCATTCAGAAGCATTCATTCTTCTCTGATTATTCTGTTGTTAAAGTGTTGTAAACTATCGCCAAAACTGAACACTTTAACAACAGAATAATCAGAGAAGCCATCGAGATAGAAAAACGCCCACACAGCATGAACAAACGAGATGATACCTCCCGCCTACCAGCCATTTGGAAATCCACCCTTATTGACAAACGAGTCCCTAACACGAGGAATGACACCAGACCCACACTCACGAGGTCCACACAGGATGTCACAAACACACATCCACCCAGAAAGCAGACCCAAATCCACACTAATCATGAAGCACGACCAAGGACCAGAAGCCAGACTGCAGCTGCAACATTAGCCATTTCAAACCCCTCCAATCCATACATGCTGCAGACAGACACCCACTATGAAGATATAGCACGACCACAAACACAAAGCCAAACAACAGCAATGCAGCTCACCAGCTCAAATCCCCCTGCAACACAGACTAATCTGAGCACAACCAAGCCCCCACCCAAACAGGATACACCCCCAGCCAATCAGAGCACAAAAAACCCCATCCAATCAGAGCACAGCCAAGCTCCCACCCAATCAGTTCAAACCCCCACTAGCAGTTAAAAAGGAAGAAACAGCTGCAATCACATATTGCTCCCAGAAGCACGAAGCTGAAGCCTGAAGATGACGAATGAGACTTCGTCGAAACGTTGCCAAGACACTTCCAATTTTACGCGGGAGAAAACCCAAATAACCAAAGACCTACATACATACATACATACATACATACATATTAGTCGGCTCATACGAAACATTCCACCTACCAATCAAGATGCAATCACACAGCCAACCAACCCGCTGTGATGATGGTCAGTGAGAGGCTGTCAGGCCTGGAAACCATACTAGACTTTAGGGTTCCAGATGCTGCCACATTTTTCCCCTGAGGGAAAGAAGGGGGGTTGAGGGGTATGGTAACATTCTTCAAGCGGTCAAGGTCGGATGGTGTTCACATCTGCAGGAAGAGTGGCGAGAAGATATTCGAATGAACTGGGAGAACGTGGGACCATGTGACCAGCAAAGGGGTCAGGGGGGTGGGACTCTTGGGGTTTGTATAACTGAGAAAAAAATCCGGAAGTTCAGTTTTGGAATTTCACTCATCGTGTGCCAGTTTCCTCATGCTAGTAAAGAACTCTGAAAGACAATGGCTTCTGAGTTTTTTTTATGCAGAAGAGGTTTTTCTGGAACCCTGACAGAGGCTTCCATTTAACTTGCCAAATTTCACTCTGAATGTGCCACAGCCCACAACGGGGATTTGATTCCCCTGGTAGTCACTCTATTTAAGCCATTGGTGGTTAACTGTCTCTTGTGGAGGTGTGGGACTGCTTTCTTGATTTCAGCCCAGGAGATGATGGTTACAGATGAGCCAGGATCGATCTCCATTTGTCATGGTGAGCCTTCAATCTGTACAGTCACATGCAGCTTTTTGTTGTAGGGGGTGTTCGGCTTGCCCAATTCACGTTTGGTACATGCGCTGGAGTAGTTCCCTTTCACTTTGGCTTCTCAATGTCTCTTTTAGGGGTCTTTGTTGGGCCAGACTACCCACCCGGTGGTTTAGACCTCTGGAACATGGGTTGGCTGGCCCTGCAGACTTGTGCCAAATGTCCCTTCCATTCATAGCACCTGCAAATGGCATCTCTGAAATGGCATGCAGCTGTTAGATGTTGACCCCCACAGCTAGCACACCCCGGCTGCCTGTCCTCAGTTTCAGCGGTCTTTTTCTTATCTGTCTGGAAGATCTCTTCTTCACTGTCCTCTGCACTGGGATAGTGACCATTTTCTGGGCCATCGAGGTGGAAGCCTGTCTCTGTAGTGACTCTTCTGCCTTGTTTGATGATTCAGATGCTCTTGCCTCATTAGGACAATGTGGAGGGTGAGGCTTGTTTTGGCTAGCAATCGCTGTTGCAGATGGATGTCTTGCATGCCACATATAAGTTGATCTAGGAGGAAGTCATCCAGATCCCTAAACTCACATGTGTGGCAACCTTCCACAATGCTGCGTTTACTGTACTGGTTTATTGATTTGCCGTCCTTCTGGTACCATTGGTGAAATTCATGTCATTGCATGACTTTTGATGGCACGGGAGCGCAGTGGGTCCGGAACATGTTCTGCAAAACTTGCCAGGTACGGACTTCACTGGTGTAGGCTGTGACAGTGACACCACCATGTCGAAAACCTCGTGGCCACAATGGCTGAGAAATAGTGCTCTCTTGTGGTTGTCTGACAACCCTAGGAGATTGTTTGCCTCCATGAAGCATTCGAAATGAATCATATATGAGCCCCATTGCTACCTTGGATCAAAAGGTGTCAGTGGTGCAAAGTCAGACATCTCTCTCTCCTCCGTGGCTCATGTACTTGAGCGCGCAGTTCCACCTGGCTGGAATTGGCTGTCAGCTTTTTTTGTTTTCCTATCTACTTCTATCCCACCTTTGTCGCCAGTGTTAGATGAGGTGACTGAAGAGATGGGAGCCAGGCTAATGCAACAGTCTTTATTATAACTATGTAAAGAATCAAGCAGCAGGCTGTCTGACAGCTCTCCTTATATAGAGAGCTATCAGGGGTTCTGACCAATCAGGTTCAAGTATTTTTCCCACTCCTTTTTCCCTCCAATTTCGCTGTAGCCAGTATCTAACAATTGCTATTCTATGTAGTGTTGGCTACAGGCAGTTGTAGGCAACTCTAAATCAGCCATGACCAGATTGGCAATGTGCAACTTTTTTATACCCACTTTAGTTCTAATCAAGTTTGAATTCAGAAATAATTGCCATTTACTACTCTAGGCTGAATACCTAAGAGCACTGTTGGTTGCCAGTTCATTTGCAAAATGGATGCAACCTCCAAGCACATAGTTAATGCTGTCTCTATTGCATCGTGATTGCCTTGTCTTCTCTTTGATGCAGTTGTGATTTATTTTATTTATTTTTGAGCCTGGGAAATTTCCATTTGCAACATTCTGCAGAGCTTCAGAAGTAACTAGCTTGTACAGAATGATTATCATGGCATGGTCTCTGTAGTCATTGGAGAGTACGTCTGACTCATTCCTACGTCCAGTTCTTGAGCTCACATTTTAAGGGCAGGATTGTTGCAAAAAGGAACAAACTTTTAGAATTCTTATGCAAGGAGGCATGCTGCATGTTAATCAGAAGAGATGTTTTAATTGGTGGGGGGGGGGTCAATTGAAGGGAAGGTGAAAGGATTTATTTATTTTTCTTATTGGAAAGAAAGAACATTTTGTAACTATCTGTTGATTTTCAGTGACTACTATAGATTCACAGGATAGAAAAGCTTGAATTATTCTGTTAACTAAAATGCTGAATGTAGGCCATTCAATTCCTCTTCCATTTAAATTATAAAATTAGAAGACAAGGATGATGGACAGGACATCTGGAATTGCCTTGGACTACAAAGATAGTCAAGACTCTAGAACAGTGGCTCTAGAGCCGTGATGGCGAACCTATGACACGGGTGCCGGAGGTGGCACACCGAACCCTCTCTTTGGGCATGCGCGCTGTCGCCAGCTGCTCTTCCGGGTTCTGTCACATGCATATGTACTGGACAGCTGGTCTTCGCATGAAGACCAGCTGTACGGCACACATGTGCGCAACAGAACCTGGAAGAGCAGCTGACCACCACACCCATGTGCACAACAGAACCTGGAAGATAGCAGCTGGAAGTGTGCATGTGCACAACAGAAACTGGAAGAGCAGCTGTCCATGCGTGCTTCAGTTTTGGCACTTGGTGCCAAAAAGGTTAGCCATCACTGTTCTAGAGCATGGCTGGCTAGAGAATTCTGGAAATGGAAGTCCACACATTTCAAAGCTGCAAAATTGATAAAGATTGCTCCAGAATGCCTTTTATAAACTTTGCCTGATTACATGGGGGTTCTTGGGAAGATAGAAACGTGGAGTTATTTCAGAATACAGTTGCTCAGTTACATGTGACCAAGCAGTTTCAAATATATAGGAATATTTGTGTATCCTCTGCTTTGGATGTCAATGCATTTCCAGACCTAAACCATTTCCTTAAATTTCCTAATTGCAATGGAATTAAATTACAGGAAGGAATCCTGCACCTAACAAGACTGGTACAATAAACTCTTTCAGACCTTCCTCTCTGCCAATACTCATCAGAGTGGGAAGCAAAATAAATCTCTCTTTTTTTGCTTCTAGTGGTGGTCTAATTATTATCAAACTCTCTCTCATGGTTAATGCAATTAGCCAGTTGCAATGCATTGTTCAATGAATATTAAAATCCTGGGTATTTACATCTGGTTTTACCAGATTAAGGCAAAGTTGTCTTAAGCTTTTGAATAGTCTATTTATTACTGTTGTTTTCTATTGTGTTCTTGATGGCATTAGTTTGTATTAATTTGCATTGATTTTTATGTAATGTTCATATTTGAGAAGCAGAAAAAGTAATATACCATTTGGTCTTTCCGTTTCTACTGTAGTTTGTGCTTATAATCATAAAAGTACTTAGTTTCAATCATAAAAGTACTTAGTTTCTGTATGAGTTAAATACAACATTTATAATTTATATAATAAAATATGTTTCCTTTATGCCTCATAACATTTGTTAATACATGTTTAGAAAGTTAAAAATTTGGTTAGTTATGCATCCACAATGTGTAAGTAGTCCTCAATTAAAGATCATAACTGAACCCAGAATTACAATTATAACTCATACTAGCCAGGTCATCATGTGGCTAATCTCATTTTGCAACATTTTTCAGGTGGTTTTTATACAAGAATTGCAGAACAACTTGTCTGCAATGGGAGATTTTTTGCTGGAAACTGGATGTAAACCACAGTTTCTGTCGAAAAATAAATAAATAAATGACATGGTTGTGACTTAAAAAATATAATTTCAGGAAAACTTTTGGAAACAAAACAAATCAAAATCACCGTGTAGAAATTTCACTGGATTTTTTTAAAATTCTGTGATGCAGCAATGTATTCATGCTGCGAAGGCAGTAAAACTTTCAAACTACAGAGCAGTGAAATGAAAATCAGAATATCAGATAAAGTTAAAATTGTAGTACTCAAATGCGTGGCCAATATTTAATTGAGAAATATAACATAATGAGAACAAATGCTCAGATCTGAGTTAGTATCCTTATAAACTGGAGGTTTGCAGCCTCAGCTCTTTCAACTATTTTATTTGGAGTGATTATTGGCACACCTACTGATTTTTGTCTAGCTTTTTCACTAAAAAAGAAAAAAAGAGAGCAAGAACCTCTGTATCTTGTTCATGGCTCAGTGGTAATAAACATTCCTGACATGCTGAGCTCACTAATATTTCCAGAGCTTTTATATTACTTTTTTGCCCCTTCTTTCCATGATGAGCTAGAGTATTCATCAAAACCTGCTGTGCAAAGATTGATATTCATTGAGATGCCCAAGATCACCTGGAGGGGAGTTTATGAAATAATAATAAAAATTACTGGAGGGAAATAGAGCCTCTTTATGTCATGTACTTTTCCTCTTCACCTTGGTTTTCTACTTCCACAATAAATGCACAAATAGAAAGTCTTCACCGCAGCTTGCAAATATAAAGGAAATTATAGATGGAAAAGTCAAAGGTAATTTCTATGTATTTTAATAGCCTGTGAAGGACTAAAAGAAAAGAGATTAATAGTTAGAATGTTAGTTATTATTATGAAACCTAAAAAATAAGGGTAAGGAGGATACATCATTATCTAGTGTCTGGTCCAAACAGTCCACTTCCACAGTTAAAGGACAACCTGTGACTTGTCTTCATTCTCAGGCAGAAATTAGTTGGACATACAGTTAATGGGTTGGTTTCCTCCACAAGATCTCATATATGAATCTAGTTTATGTTACTGAGATCATGTGGCATACTTTATTCTACTTTCCACTACAGGGAAATACCAAAGAATTTAGGAAAAATGGAGTACGGAGGAGAAAAGGAGGATGCTGGCTCACTTGTCTTTAAGGATATAGCTGATTCTATGTGACCTTGAAAATAAATATCAACAACACTCTGTTGATATACATATTTGTGGTTTATTTTTAATATATTACTTCATTTCCAGAATTACATTATTATGGACATGTCCCAATTAGTATCTAGTCCCATGAATTTATAAATTAGATTTGGCATTTGGATGTGATTGGTCATTTCAAATGGAGGAACTCCATGTGAGTGTGTTGTCATGAACAATTTCTGAAGTAGCAGAAAATCAGCAAAAGACACTGCTTCTTTTAAGTACCTTTTTCCTCTTTGGTAGGGGGAGACCATGCCCTTAGTTTACAGGTACTCTTCAATTTACAACTGGTCATTTAGCAACCATTCAAAGTTATGATGGACTGCCCCAAAAGCTACTTAGCACTTGGTTTCGAAATTCCAACATTGCCCCCTTCATGTGACTCCATTGTGGGTACTCAGCAACTGGCCTGCATTTATGGCTGCAATTTACGATGGTTTTGCCAGAAACCGGCATTTACTTCAAATCTCCAGCAAAACCATAACGAACAACCTAAAAATCGCAGTGTTCACTTAATGATCACTGTGAAAAAGGTTGTAAAAACAGGTCCAGTCATGTGGAGCTCTGCTTACAACCACTATGACTTAACAACTACAGTTGCCAAGTGTAATTGCAATTGTACCTCGAGGGCTACATCTATTAGTAGCTGAATAATGATGGCATAGAAATGAAATATAGAATGAGGTGCTCCTGAAGTCCTACTTCAATATATTGTTTGTTCTCATTGTGCAGCATGTCTTTCATTAGGATGTTAGTGGGGGAGAAATCGTAACAATTGGTAGTCACGCTGAGTAATCTGTGTTACTCTTTATAGACCAAATCATATGAGCGTGTCTCCAGTATTGGAGCAGATAATAAGGATGTAATATGGGCAACTGTTTTTTCCTGATTTTTTTAAAAAAATATTTTTAGCGTGTAGCTTTTAAATATATGGAGATAAGTGGGCTTTACTTCTTGTTTCCTTAATCTTTGATCATTCTGATTTGATTACCAACCGTTGTCCAGGTTGGTGCTGGCTCCATGGTGTAGGGAAATGATCAGTACCTAGTTTTGAATGGAGTGTGCTACTTACCCATTTATGCCTAAAGGCAATATTATAAACTCTATTCTGAAAGCGTTGTTCCCTGGCTCAACAGATCTCTAAAATTATAAATGAATCTCCAACATTACATTCCTAGGAAATACAGTTAAGAAATTTAGACAAATCAGCTTGACAAAATACCTTTATTTTTATCCTGATTTTATTATTTTTATAAATAATAGGGAGATTGCTAGTGGCTTTTTAAAGTCCCAGGGAAACAACTGGCATTCTTGGATGTTACCTAATTCTGGTAATGGTTTGAATGTGCTAGTAGAGACTGAAATTAAGTATAGACAAGATGAAGGTGCTTTGGATCAATAAGAAACTCTTGTTCTGGATGAAAATGCCCTAAATCTGGAAGGGTGTATTTGTACTCTTAGAGTACTCCTTGATCCTGGATTCACAAGTGACACATGTAGCAAGAAGAACTTTTGCACAATTGTATCTAGTAGAGTAGTTGCAGTCCTGACCAAGCCAAGTGCATTTGTTGTCAGTGATTTATATTGTGTTACATATTGTCATGACCGTTGTTGTGCACTCTGAAAATGTCTGGAAATTGCAGTTGGTGTACAATGTGGCAATTGGATTACTCGAAAATTACTAACAGAGGCATATGCAGAAATATTTGCACTGGTTATTAGTTGCTTTCCCAGCAGTATTCATAATACTGGCACTAACTTTTAAATCCCTAAACAGCTTGTGGTTTGACTGAAACCATCTTTTGCATTATAAACCTATACAGTTGTTAAAATCTGAAAGAGAGAATCTTTTAAAGTTTTGGTTTTCACAGGGAATTTTTTGCATTCCAAGAAGTTCCTTACCTCCACTGCTCTCAGATTATGGAAAGCAAGAGTGATTTTTCTTCGCAAATGTTTTAAATTACTAGTTTTAGTGTTTGCGAGGTTTTACATTTTTAATGTTTTTCTACTCAAACTGTACTTTTTAAGTTTTCTTAGACACCTTAAGTCACTTGCCAAACTAGAAAATGTCTTTGGAATTTCTTCTGATTTTATTCTTAGTGGGAATAATAGCCAAATAGTTATGTAGCTACACGCCTGTTACTTCTTAATTTCTAAGTAGAAACTGTCCAATATGAATTCCTGGCTGCTATGTATTGATCTTTACATTTCCAAAACAGAGACATTGTTAGCAGTGTTTCCTTTGGAGAAGAATCCAGCTGAATTTTATATTGACTGCTAATTGACTGCAGCAATTGTTTCAATATTATAGGCACTGTCAGAACCTCATTTCAATAACACTTTTCAATTTTTTTTCCTATTTTCTCCTTCAGTGCATTATGGTATAATTATGTACTTTGGATAATTGCTGTTTGCTTACTGTCAAAATGCAGAAAGTGTGTGAATTTTCTCAAACTGTTTCTTTGTTAATATCCTAAATGAGTATGGATAACATCAACTCCTATAATTTATTGAGAACATAACATAATTAAAGCAGAAGGAAGACAGACACACAGAAAAGAGTCAGAATTGGGTTGAGCACTAAGTGATGGGAAGCCTCCAAGGTTATTTCAGTGCATAATTGATCTCATTTTACTGGAATGTTTGAATGGGAAGCAGACTGAATTCATCTTCAGATGGTGATGGCTTGTTATCCAACAATAGGAAATAATTTCTGGAGAGAATGTCAGTTATAAGATTTCATTAATAGCACTTTATTTTTTGTGTAGGTTTTTTTTTTCTTACATAAAATGGAGAAAAGGAAGGGTTTTGACTTTCTACAAGTCTGTTTTCTATGTTAAAAAAACAATTCTCAAGTGCTTAAATTGTAGATAATAGAACATGTATTAGCTAATCTCAAAAGTCAATGCTATTTATTCCGGTATAGATGAAGAAAGCCTTCAAGACTAGTTTCAGATTTCTAATTGGGGTCAATTGCATATAAAAAGTGCTACTCTTCTCTTGTGCACAATATTAGAATCTGCAGATAATAAGAATTGACAGAGAAATTTGGATCACTCCTATTGGTCTCAGGTTCCTCTGGTAGGTTGTATTTTTATTTGTGTAGGAGAGGCTAATATATCTGAAGATATATCTGCAAAATCCGTGCCCTATTTTTCTAAAAGTAAAAGTCATCTTCATGAGATTCTATAGGGATGCTGCCTGTCAAAATAGAAAATGAAACTCTGGTAAAGGATGTAGAAATTCTGAACAGCGCCCAGGTAGATAGAATGCAAATGAATAGACGTAATACTTATTTTCAGATTTTCAAGTAATATTATATAATTTATAATCTTTTAAATGTTGTGTGAAAATACCAAGGAAATCAAACTTTTGTAGCATGTAAGGCAGAGGTAGGTTTCAGCAGGTTCTGACCAGTTCTGGAGACCCGGTAGCGGAAATTTTGAGTAATTCAGAGAACTAGTAGTAAAAATTCTGACTGGCCCTGCAGCCATCTATTCTCTGCCTCCCAAGTCCCAACTGATCGGAAGGAAATGGGGATTTTGTAGTAACCTTCCCGTGGATTGGGGAGAGAATGGAGATTTTACAGTATCCTTCCCTTGCCACAACCACTAAGTCATGCCATGCCCACCAAGCCACACCCACAGAACCAGTAGTAAAAAAATTTGAAACCCACCACTGATGTAAGGAGTATTACAACTCTTACTATTCTTTATTTGTTTGGTTTTTTTAAAAAAATCTTCGGTCTTTACAACATACTCATTGTACAAGACGATCACTCTGCTAAACAAATAATTCCATCAACACTGTCAAACTATTTACTGAATCTGCACTACTATTAATCTTCTCATAGTTCCCATCACCAATCTCTTTCCATTTATGACTGTATGACTATAACTTGTTGCTGGCAATCCTTATGATTTATATTGATATATTGACCATCAATTGTGTTGTAAATGATGTACCTTGATGAACGTATCTTTTCTTTTATGTACACTGAGAACATATGCACCAAGACAAATTCCTTGTGTGTCCAATCACACTTGGCTAATAAAAAATTCTATTCTATTCTATTCTATTCTATTCTATTCTATTCTATTCTATTCTATTCTATTCTATTCTATTCTATCAGACTTAGGAATTATAGATCGTAAAAAGCCTAGATAAAAGTTCACATGAAAGAATAATAGGAAGTAATTGTTTAAGTGAATTTTTTTCAGTATAGTTGCAGGTTTTGCACTGTAATTTTCAGATGTTTATTGCTTCTCACTTTTTCCCCCTTGTATTTTAAGCTCTGTATAATTTTTCATAAATGAGAAGACTATTTATAATATAGCAATTAGTAAAATATAACTTCAGAAAGAATATTAAAATGCATTTGTCATCTCTTAAATCTGTGCACATGCTTGCATGATAGATAGAATAGGTTGCAGAAATAATGTTGTTAAGATTCCTTAGATTAAATTGAACCTAAAAACAAAATATTAAGGAATATATCGCTGGGATTGATTATGAATGATCACACAACATACTTGGAGCCAATTCTGAAAACTGACTTGCAGAGTGAGCAGGAATGGAGCCTTTTCATTATTTAGTACTGGAAAAAGTTTTTTTAAAAACAAAATATATATATACATGTACTCCTCAACTTACAACAGTTCATTTAGTGACTGTTAGACATTACAATGGCCCTGAAAAAAGTGACTTATGAACATTTTTCACACTTATGATCATTGCAGCATCCCCATGGACTCATGATTTACATTCGGCTACTTAGCAATTGGTTCATATTTATGACGGTTGTAGTGTCCCAGGGTCATATGTTCTCCTTTTTGTGACCTTCTGATAAGCAAAGTCAATGGGAGAGCCAGATTCACTTAACAACCATATTACTAATTTAACAACTGCAGTGATTCACTTAACAAATGTGACAAGGAAAGTCGTAAAATGGGACAAAATTCATTTAACAAATTTCTCACTTAGCAACATAAATTCTGGGCTCAATGTGATTGTAAGTCAAGGACTACCTGTAGTTGCTTTTTTATCAGATGAATAATATAAAATATGCAAATATAAAGTTACAACATTATAATATGGAAGAAGAAGAATGCAAATTTAGGGGCTTTTGAGCTACTTGCTTTTAAACTTTTTTTTTTTTTAAAGTTCTCATTTTTGGGGTCTTACTAGAAAAATTACATGGCTTTTATGCACTGAAACATGTCAGATGTTACTGATACCAGTGCAGGAGTTTTCAAATTACAGTAATAGTAAGCATAATGTTTTTGTTTTGAGTCATACTATAATAAAAGTTGCTGTGAGAATTGATTCTTTAGTGAGGAATATGTGATAAATTTCAGACAGATAAAAGTAATTGGATTTTTGGTATAAATAGAAGGTGTTCATAAGGAATAATGATGCACCTTCTTGAATTCAGTGAAGCCGATGAGCAGGGGCAAGAAATACATGAATATAAAAGATTAACCCACTTATTTTTTTAAATAAAAGGTAATGTTCTTATACCAGTCAGGTACTGTAGATTAGAGACCTACAAGTTTCTTTTTTTCTGTGGATAGGAAATGGAAAAGTGGGAGAAGTGAGATTCTGTCATTGAACAAATGATCAGAGTCTTATCACAAAGATCAGACTGATTCAAAAGTACACTTCTCAGACCTTGAAAATTGTATTCTCATTCTCTGCTTCCCTTTCGTGTCAACACATTTCACAAAAACCATGCTGCATAGAGACAGTTGTTGGGTGTAACAGATTTCCTGAAGTGGAACTTCAGAGAAGATTTTGAATCAGGGAGAGAAAAATAACTGTTACTGGTAATTCTTTTTCAGATGAATTAAAAGCTATGGAATTATCCCTAACCTTTTGGGTTTCAAGATTCACATTAAACTGGTACACAACCATAAATCTTGGTAGCTAAATTATCAGTCAGTTGTGTGACTGGACTCTTGTAATTTAGTAGCCAGTTAAAAAAGTAGAAAACATGTGAGTACTGCTATCCTATGTAGGATGTGAGAGGGGAACTGAGATTTCACTAAGATGACTTAAAAAGCAGAAAAGCATGGGTCTCTATTATGTCATTTTTAGGTATCAGTCTGGTGCTATTCCTTGGCAAGTAAATATCTTAGATTTCAACTTAGGTTTTCTTACACTGCACATACATTTTTTTTTACTGGGGAACAGCACATTGGATAACAACTACTCTCCAGTGGTGGGTTGCTACCGGTTCGCCACAAATTGGGCTAACCGGTAGTGGCAATGGCAGGAGGCTCCACCTACATGCCCGGATGCTTCTTCACATGAACAGAAGCTTCGGTACATATGTAGAAGCGTTGCACTCACAAGCGCATGCATGCCCACAAGTGAACCGGTACCTAGGGGTTTCGGAAGCCGCCCCTGCCACTCTCCAGTAATTTCAGTCAGAGCTCATTGAACAACAATTGTTTTTTTTTTCCCCAGTAAAAAAAATGTATGCTATTGGGTATGCTATCTTTCTCATCAGACTTAGGACTGGTATTCAAGAAGAATTCAAATATATATTACATCACAGTCATATTTAAAATACATTAAATAAAATACAAGAATTTAAACAATAACACTGGATTGCTTTTCCTGAAAGAATTTAACTATTAAATTTCTTA
Source organism: Ahaetulla prasina (assembly GCF_028640845.1). NCBI lineage: Eukaryota > Metazoa > Chordata > Lepidosauria > Squamata > Colubridae > Ahaetulla > Ahaetulla prasina. The sequence continues at coordinate 159,587,737 of NC_080541.1, forward strand.
CAATCTTGTTGAAGAAATTGAGAATACTTGATTCCAACTGGAGTTTCCTGACACACATTTGCTATTCCTCACTTTCATTTTAGGGTAGTAACTTTGCACTAATATTTTGCTTTTGAAGCAAACTGCTGTCTTTTTTATAAAAACAAAACCTCCAACTTAAAAAAAAAATAGAAAGAGTAAAATCTGCAGAAAATAAATAAAATTAAAAAACACAACCATATTGAACCAAAAAACTGAAAAACAAGAATAAAATATTTCAACATTATAAGAAATTTAATAGTCAAATTATTTCAGGAAATTATTTCAGGAAAAGTCAGGAATGCTAAGGGTCAAGAAAGATGGGACAGTAATTTTAAAATTTTGAGTTTCCCATCTGCTGACTTTATTCATACATTTTGAAACTTGAAATAATTTATTCTTGTTTTTCAGTTCTTTGGTTCACTATGGTTGTGGGTTTTAATTTTATTTATTTATTTCCTGCAGATTTTACTTTTTTTATCTTTTTAGTTGCAAAGTTACCGTATATACTCGAGTATAAGCCGAGTTTTTCAGCACGTTTTTTGTGCTGAAAAGCGCCCCCTCGGCTTATACTCGAGTCTACCCTTGCAGCTGGGCCGGCAGGACGAGCCCAAATGCTGCCGGCATGCTTTGCCAGCTCGGCCGGCTCGTTTTGGGGCGGTGGCTGGCCTCCGGCGTTTTCTTCCGCCGCTTTTTGATGGCAGCGGTGGCGGTGGTCGGCGGAGGGGGCGGGGGGCGGAGGGGGCGTTCGACATTTTCGCCCCCCTCTCACTCGTCCTCCTTTCGCCCTCGGAGGGGGCGGAGGGGGCGTTTGTCACCCTCGCCCTCCTCTCCGAAAAGCCGAAATTGAGTGCGAAGCGGCAGTGGGGGTGGGTGGGTGGGTGGGGGGAGGCCGCCGTGAAGTGCCGGCAGGATGAGCCCAAATGCTGCCGGCATGCTTTGCCAGCTCGGCCGGCTCATTTTGGGTCGGCGGCTGGCCTCCGGCATTTTCTTCCGCCGCTTTTTGATGGCGGCGGCGGCGGTGGTCGGCGGAGGGGCGGGGCGGAGGGGCGTCGACATTTTCACCCCTCTCACTCGTCCTCCTCTCGCCTCGGAGGCGGAGGGGCGTTGTCACGCTCCCCCTCCTCTTACTCGTCCTCCTCTCGCCCTCGGAATGTGAAAGAAACGTGGAAAACTCCAACTACAGTATAAAAAAAAAACATTTGCACTCAGTACTTTTTATTTTATTTTATTTTTTGCCAAGTTTTCCTCAGGTTTTTTTTTTTCCCCCTATGGAAATTGGGGAGGTGGGGAGAAAGAGGTGAAAAAGAAAAAGCCTCTTGGAAAGCGGAGAAATACGGCAAGAACAAACGATTTCTCCCCCCGCCCCTCCCGGCGCCGTCCTTCTCTCCCGCCAGTCACACGGTTCAGTTTTTTTTCAGGCTAACTATACTTTGCGTTTCACTCCCCCGAGTGAGGAAGAAGAAGGGAGGCAAAAGAAACCGACCCTCGCGCAGATCAGCAAATTAGCTTTCCTTCTCCAAACCAATTGGAGGCGGGGGGCAACGCTGCCGAGAAGCCACTGCTTACAGAGAGCGAAAAAGCCAGGGAGACCTTGGCATAGGTGGGCGGCTGGTGTAAGGAAGGAAAAGAAAAGAAAAGGGGGAGTGAAAATAAGAGCAGTCCGAGCTCTGAACTGGGGAACGAGAAGGAAAGAAAGAGGGAGAGAGAGAGTAAGGACTGCCACTGGGGTCAGGGAGCAGAGCACCAGGAAACAGGGCGGCCAACGCGCGCATACTACACACACACAAACACAGAGCCAGCTCCTCCCTGCCGCTGTTGAATCTTACTTCACCGCACTGAGTCCTTCGGGAGAAGGGCGGTATAATAATAATAATAATAATAATAATAATAATAATAATAATAATAATAATGATGATGATGATGATGATGATGATGATGATGATGATGATAATGATAATAATAATAATGATGATGATGATGATAATGATAATAATGATAATGATAATAATAATAATAATAATAATGATGATGATGATAATGATAATAATGATAATGATAATAATAATAATAATAATGATGATGATGATGATGATAATGATGATAATGATAATAATAATAATAATATTCAGCCGTGCTTCGCTTTGATGGCAGCCTGACGTAAAATGGGGGGCAGGGGGATACATACACGGTTAGGGAAAAATAACAAAACAACGTTTTGGGCTCAATTGCAGTCTTAAATTGAGGACTACTTGCAATTTGAACCTTATTGGACACTTCATTCCTGGAGGGTTTTTAAAGAACAGACTGGACAATCCTTTGTCTGAAACAGTATAGGATCTCTTGCTTGAGGAGTGGGGACTGGACTAGAAGATCACTGTTAGTTTGGGATATGTTCAGAGCCCACACATCTGATGACATAAAAAAATTGGCAAAGTCATCTCAAGTCACTTTGGCCGTTATTCCAGGTGGGCTTACATCTGTATTGCAGCCCCTAGATGTCAGTTTAAATAAACCTTTCAAGGACTGTGTGCGAAGGATGTGGCATGAATGGATGACATCTGGTCAAGCTCGTCTGACAAAAGTTGGAAATCTGAGAAAGCCAGACATAGAACTAATAGCACAGTGGGTTCGTGATGCATGGGAAGATATTCCAGAGGACATGGTGCAACGTGCCTTCAAGAAATGTGGCATTAGTAATGCTATGGATGGCAGTGAAGACAGCGCATTGTATGAGAGTGACAGCAGTGATGATGACGACTGTGAACTCAGTGATGACGACAACGTATATGCGGATAACATCACAGAAGCTGAAGTAGCTGAAGCTCTGTTTGGACAAACAGATGATGAGGAGGAGAACTCCAGTTTTGAGGGATTTTAGCTCTCGTTAGCTTGGTTGCTGTTACTTTTAAAGATACTGTATTTTTGATACCATATTCTTTTTGGGGACCCCCTTTTGCACTTTTATTGTTTTTCGTTCAAATAAATATTCATGTTATTTTACTTGGCTCTATCTTTATTTTTTACATTGACCAGTAGCTGCCTCATTTCCCACCCTAGGCTTATACTCGAGTCAATAGTTTTTCCCAGTTTTTTGTGGTAAAATTAGGTACCTCGGCTTATATTCGGGTCGGCTTATACTCGAGTCAATAGTTTTTCCCAGTTTTTTGTGGTAAAATTAGGTACCTCGGCTTATATTCGGGTCGGCTTATACTCGAGTATATACGGTACTACCCTAGAAAGAATGAAAATGGAGGAATAGCAAATGCATGTCAGAAAACTAGCAATAAAGCTTTAAGACAAACCTGAAAAAAAAGCTTCAGTATACAAATATAGAAAATATAGTCCCAACTCTCTCTGTGCTCAGTAGTTTTACTGTAAATATATTAAATATCAAATAAAGCAGACTTTTTTTAAAAAAAAAACACAATATATTAAATTATACTAAGCTGGTGTCAGTGAGCCCCAAATAGCTACGTCTTAATTGGATCCTGAAATGATCCTAACATGAACATCAGCTGAATCTCCAGAAGAAAAGCCTTTCAGTAGTCAGAGTCCCACATCATAGAAGGTTGCATCTCTGGATAGTTAGTGATATGCCAGGTGAATATTGGAAGAAACCTTCTCTGCATTGTTCTGTATAACAATACTAGCATTGTGAAGCTTAATCAGAAAACTTGTGGACATCACCACTTTATGTTATTGTTAGCAACGGTCATTTTGGCCATTAGCTGTGACTTTTGAATCATCCCATAGGCAGCCTGAGGTAAAGCAGAATATGCTAATCTACCTCATTGTTAGCTAATATAGCCAGCTACATCTGCCTGGAAAGACCATAAGGAGCAGTACAAAATGGCCAAAGAATTCTTCTTCAAGGTTATAAGTGTTTCTTTTCCAATAGTCCATTAATGTTTGGACTCAGCTTCTGATTCTCTTCCTGGTCATACAACAAACCAGAAACGAGAAGAATTAGGCTCACAAATAGCAGAGCTCATCTTCAGAAAGACTCTGAAGATTTCCTCAGGACCCACAGTTTCTAACTCTTCTTGCTTTTTACCAATTGCAATGTTGAAGTCATCTTTATATAGCATGTATTAAAATAGCGTAATTGCATGATGATGATGGTGGTACAAGAAATTGTCATAAGCTAGCACTTTGTTTGAAGTTCAGTGGTGGTCTTCTCAGAGAAGTTTCTCTAGACATTCTGAAGACACAGTGCTTATAGGGAGTGATAAAAGCAAAGGTTTGGGAGAAAGTGTTATTTGGAGTTCATTTAGAATGTAATAACACTTGAATCATGTTGACTGTAACAAATCTTACATAATAAACTGAAAGTGCTCAAAGAATACTTAAGGCAAACCTTCCTATAGAAGTAAACACTTCTTTTACATTTTCACATAAAAGGAAATATAATATCATGGCAAAAGGGTAACCCAAATAAGCCATTTTTAAATAGGCTTTAATTTTATACTAGTGTTTATTCGTTAAATGCTAGAATGTCAGCTACAAGCATCGTTATTAAATTACGCATTTATATTATCATTTTTAAATTTATAATATAAATACAATTGCATATTTATATTCTTAATTTCCAGATTAAGGTATAATTAAGGTGTAATTTTCAGTATCTACAATAAAAACCTTTGGTATAAATGAAAATGTATATAGTGCTTCGAGTATTTTTGCATTATGCTCAATTTGCCCTTAAAGAGAGTATTTAGATTCAGATCATTATTTTCTTTCATTTTCTATATAACTTGGCACAATCAGTACATGCGACAGAATGTTTTCTCTCTGTTTCTCTTTCTCATACAGATAGATGAGAGAGTGAGAGAGACTGAGTGAGAGAGAGAGAGAGAGAGAGAGAGAGAGAGAGAGAGAGAATTTTTATTCACAAAGAACATGAAAGTGAACGCAAACTAAGAAAAAGAAAAAGCGGAACAGAGAGAGAAAAAAGAAAAAAGTGAGAAAGAAGGAAAGAAATAAAAAGTTTTCAATTATCTTTGCAGCAAATATAAGTGGAATTATAAATTATCTCCATTTTTCTTTGGTTACAAAAAAAAGCTCACCTTTTTCTACAGTCCAGTTTTTTTCCCCAATCATCAAAATCACAAAACATAAGTGTATTTCTTCATCGTACACAAAAAGTCTATAAGGTCTTTCTAGTCAGACATAAATTTAGATATCATTTTTTCTCTAGGTAAAGGCTACATAATTTACTTTCTGTATAGTTTACTGCAGTCACCTTCATCTAATCCCTGCATAACCAGAATTTGACTGTTTTTGCGTATCAAAAAGTTTTACAACCTTTTTGCTCATTTCTTCAAAATTTGCTGTCCTTGACTTTCATATTTCTGAGCAAGAGCCATCAGTTCGTTTCCTGATAGCATTGACAGAATCACCAGCCAAATAGTTTAATTAACTGTGGTTTTTAAAATATGTTTGCCAAACCCCAAATTTTCTGCTTCTATAAAGCCAACCGATTTTTAAATTAAGGTGGATTTTTTTATGATTTTACACATGACCGTAATATTCAAAGCCAAGAAAAACCTTTAAAAACCTTACTAGATGTGTACAAATCCTTTAAACTGCAAGTTTTACATTTTTTGGAATTTAAGGCCACTTTCATATATATATATATGTAGGCATTAGAAAGACAAAGTATACCTTAAAAAAGGTAAAGGTTTCCCTCGCACATACGTGCTAGTCATTGCCAACTCTAGGGGGCGGTGCTCATCTCTGTTTCAAAGCCGAAGAGCCAGCGTTGTCCGAAGTTGTCTCCGTGGTCATGGGGCCGGGATGACTCAACACCAAAGGCGCATGGAACGCTGATTCCTTCTAATTTTTAATTTTTATTTTTTAATGTAAATTTTTTAATTTTTAATTTATTTATTTACATTTATATCCCGCCCTTCTCCGAAGACTCAGGGCGGCTTACAGTGTATAAGGCAATAGTCTCATTCTATTTGTATATTTACAAAGTCAACTTATTGCCCCCCCAACAATCTGGGTCCTCATTTTACCTACCTTATAAAGGATGGAAGGCTGAGTCAACCTTGGGCCGGGCTTGAACCTGCAGTAATTGCAGGCTGCTGTGTTCTAATAACAGGCTTCTTACAGCCTGAGCTACCACAGCCCAATTTTTAATGTAAAGTATATCTTACATTATCCTTTGTAGTACCGTTCTTATGTTTCAACTACCTACTGTGTTTCACAAAGTTTGTGAATATATGCCAAATCAGTAAGGCACTAAGATATGGCTGAACTAGAAACCATAATTCTATTTAATTCATATTAAGATATTTAAATTTAGTAGCTGTGACAGTGGGGTTCTACAATGAGTCAGAACACACAATTGTAGCTGATTGATTGGAGAGTGATGGCGCCTGCATGATTCTGTGCTGTGATTGGTTGATGTGGGTGGTAGAGGAGGAGTTTCCCTTTTTTCCTACCTTTTTCTTCTGTGTGCTCTATGATTTACCTCGTGATGCTCCTGTTTGCCTGACTATCTTGTTTGCTGTAAATGTAGATGTAAAATATATTTATTTGGATAAAACTACAAGTTTGTGTCAGCGTCTCTGACTTCGTTTGGACACCTGCTGCACAACTCCCTGACAGTTCATAGCTTTTTGTACCAAAATAAAGTTCACTCATTTTGCCTATGAATACTTGTTGTTTAAATTACATTTATTTGAGTTAAATAAGAATCTTAGAGCTAGAAAGGTATATGTACAATTGGAGAAAAATAGCCTGCCAGTATTAGTTTCCCAAATTATGTAATAGTTTCAAATGCTAACTGGGCATCTCTGATAGGGATTTTGTTGATTGGTTGATCGATTGATTGATTGATTATGTACGATCAAATCATTTTGACTCCTAAAGACCACACTGACACATTTTCTCCATGACTATCTGTTTTTTTCAAGTCTCCCTCTCATTGCCACTGCAACTGAGTCCATGTACATTCCACTGGGCATCTCTTCTTCTCTTTCCTTCCTTCTCCTTTCCTAGGATTAAAGAGCATAAGGTGTCCAAAATAGAATAATGGTCATTTGGGCCTCAAGAGAGTGCTCTGAATTGATTTGTTCAATAATCCATCAGTTTGTTTTCTTGGCTGACCACATTATTGACACTAAATTGTCAATATTCTTTCTGCTTCTTTAAAGTCTAATTTGATATAGTGTTACATTGAGTAACGTGGTTTATGCAGGATTCTGATTTTTGTAGCAGTGGTGGGTTGCTACCGGTTCTCCCCAGTTCTTGCGAACCGGTAGTAAACATTTTGAGTAGTTTGGAGAACCGGTAAATGCCACCTCTGTCTGGCCCTGCCCCCAATCTATTTGCTGCCTCCGGACTCCCAGCTGATCGGCTAGAAGGAAAAAATCAGGACTCACTTGACAAAGAAGAGAAAAAAAAACAAGACACTGTCGCTTTAAATTGAGAAGCCAAGAAGCCTCCCAATTGATTGGCTAGAATGAAAAAATCAGGACTCACTTCTCTGCCGAGAGATCGCTTGGCAAAGAAGAAGGGAAAAAAAAAGACGCCGTCACTTTAAATTGACGCAGCTGCTGGAAGGAGGATTTTACTTGCAGAAGCAGTTCGTTTCTGGGTCAGCTGAACAACAAACTGGATAAAAGGAGGAAATCTTATATGGTTCTATGTTTTTGAAGTTTTGGGGTTTGTGCAACATGGGCCTTGTGTTTCTAAAAAGGTTTGGGCAATTTCCATTGTGAAATATCCTGTCTTCAATGAGTTTTCTGCCTGCTTGAAAATGGAGCTGAACTTCCGGCTTCCACTTTATATTATCTCTATATTATCCACCGGTAGCTGTTTTCTGCTTACAAAGTTTCCTTTATGCAGCTGGCAGGAATGTGGAGGGAATGGGGATTTTGAAGTGACCTTCCCCTGGAGTGGGGAGGGAATGGGGATTTTAGGCTTGCTGTCAAATATCAGGCATAATACTAATGACTGTTTTGAACAATAGGCAGGTTGTATTATACGAATGGCTATTTTATATGTGAAATTATGACTGAAACCTATATTGGTTCACACTGTCAGAAAGTTTCTCCTTAGTTTTAGGTTGCTTCTCTCTTTGTTCAGTTTCCATCCTTTGCTTCTTGTTTTGCTTTCTGGTTCTTTGGAAAATACCCTTCTTTCTGGCAGCTCCTTAAAAGCCTATGACACCCTTGGGGAAAGCATGTGAGCCATTTCCTCCTTTCAGTGGTCCATGAAAGTGCATCTATAGATCAGGGGTCTCCAACCTTGGCCACTTTAAGACTTGTGGACTTCAACTCCCAGAATTCCTCAGCCAGCAAAGCTGGGAGTTGAAGCCCACAAGTCTCAAAGTGGCCAAGGTTGGAGACCCCTGATCTATAGTATGTAGATAATAAAGTTGAAAAAAGGTGAACAACACTTTTGCAGAACTATAGGAATGTTGAGGCTGGGTGTGACAAGGAATGGCTGGGAGGGGAAGGGCCAATCGAGGCACCCCTTGACGTGAGTGACATTGAGTTGGCCACACCTACCCAGTCACGTGACCACCAACCCACACCAACTGTCACATGACCATCAAGCCACACCCACAAAATAAGCCATGCCCACAGAACCGGTAGTAAATAAATTTAGAACCCATCCCTGCTTTGTAGATATAGACACATCGCAGCATTTGAATATCTTTTTCAGGGCCTTAATAACTGCTCTACCAAATACTATTTTGCAAAGTATTTCTTGATTACTTGTTTCTTAATGTAGATCGGGGTGTCAAATTTGCATTGTCATGGCATCATCACATGATGTATCATGACTTTTTTCCCCTTTGCTAAACTGGGCATGGGCATGGCCAGTGTGTGAGGTTGACAGCCGTCATTAAATATAAAGAAGAATAATGACAATCAGCCTTACAATGAACAATAAATATATTGAAGTGGTGATTAGCTTCTACCTTTTGGGACCAACCATCTACATCAGGGTTGTCAAACTTTTAGCTCCATTTTTTACCACTGTGCTCTTTGATTTTTACTGCTAGGGCTTGCCAAATCCTTTGTATTTTCAGCTGTTAGAGTAGTATTGTCAACATATGGTAGCATAAGTTATTGATGCTTCTTTCTCCAGTTTTAAAAGCACACTCATCCAGCTTCACTTTGGAATTTGGTAATTTTCAATTATTGTGATGCAGCATTTTAGAAAAATATTTCCAGATCCAAAATGAAAGTAAAAACTGGTTTCTGAAATAGATCTATGATAATTTTATGCCTTTCTGTTCTGATCAGATTCAGCTTTCTTTCTTTGAAACCGTTTGAGCTGAAACTATTAAAGCCAAACTTAAACTAAATTATTACATATTTTCTTTTAATTTTTTTTCTAGAAGTTATCCTCAGGAATCAGGTACATCATTTCTTATTTGTTTTATTGTTTTAGTTTTGGAGTTATGTTATGTAAAAAATTTGAGGCATGTAGATTTCCCATAAAATCCAAAGTATTAGATAATACACTGATAGGAATATACTTTATTTCATACCAGCAACTTCCGCAGTATGTCTGGGGTTGTCCTGAACTTGTTTTAATTACTCTTTGACATAATCTTCTGAAATGTAGAAATGCTGGAAATGACCCACATTGTAGTCACTTTGCCAGTCTCTGTCATTATCTTTACCACAGAATACAGAGATGGAAGTGTGGGACCATGCACAGTTAGAAATGTTTTAATTCTCATTAACTTACCTTTCCTGACACGCAGTGGCATCAAGATTAAGTTAAATCAATTATGTTAAATAATGCGATAAATATAAAATATTTTGCTTATATCAAAATTCTAAGTGTATTAGCTAGTATTAGGTGGATGGTACTCCAATTAATACTTAATAGGTTGAAAAGTGTTCTGTTGCTGCTGTTGGTAAATATGAATCCTAACCCTTTAAAGTCTGAAATGAGTTAAGGGCTAACTATCTGCAGGATTTTTCCCCATTATGAATGTATTGAACGATTGTTAAGTGCAGCTGACATTAGAGGTGGGTTTCAGCAGGTTCTGACCAGTTCTAGAGAACCGGTAGCGGAAATTTTGAGTAGTTCGTAGAACCGGTAAATACCACCTCTGACTGGCCCTGCCCCATCTATTCTCTGCCTCCCAAGTCCCAGCTGATCGGGAGGAAATGGGGATTTTGTAATAACCTTCCCCTGGAGTGGGGAGGGAATGGAAATTTTACAGTATCCTTTCCCTGTCACGCCCACCAAGCCACGCCCACCAAGCAATGCTACACCTACCTACCAAGCCACACCCACAGAACCCGTAGTAAAAAAATTTGAAACCCGCTACTGGCTGACACCCTACTCAATATCTGGCATCTTTAAGAAAGGGGGAGGGGGAGTGCATCATTCAGAGGATTTATAGTGGCCTCTGTTATCCCTTCCTTTAGAAGCATTTCTTTTATCAGGCTTTTTACTGTTTTTTTAATAGCTCTTAATTCCATTCTTGTTGTATGTAACGTTTTATTTAGTGTACTCCCCTTGAATTGAAAAAAGGAACGAATAAATACAAATAAATGGCCATTGATTAAAGTTTGGATGCCTTTAAAGAAATGAGATGTTTATCTTTTGTGTGGGATAATGTATTTTTCCCTTTTATCGCAATAACTTACATTCGGGATTGCGATAAATGAGACTAAATGGACAGAATCACTTGATTCTGTATCATTCTTAGCCCACCTAGACATAAAGACTGAAGCAATGTGCTTCGGAAGTAAGAATGAGCAATATTTTCTATTGTTCCGTAACTTTAATTCCATTCTATTACATTTCTGCATTCATCTGAAATTCAAATAAAATCCTTTTGAAAGAATTATCAATGTTCATTTTAAAGTCTTTTAAGGTGTGTTTTATTTTTCTGTCTTTCTTTGATGAAGCTGCTTTGCAACACATATTGGCATGAATAAGGTACTTTTCTTGTAATCTTTTGCTTCAACAATTTTTTTTCAGGTTTCTCCACATATTTCTTCATGCAGCCATTTCTAACCGATTACTGAAATATTGTGAAATCATCATCGAAACACGAAAAATTCATATAATACTCATATAATGTTATTGGTCTCTCATGAGATTCTTCCAATTCCCTATGATCTTGCTGACCTGGACCAAGTTATCATGGGGAAGGAGGAACTGGAACCCCCCCCCCAAAAAAAAAGTTGTCAACCCTTGCTGTGAATAATGACCTAATCCAATTTTCTCAGACCAAAAGCAAACTGTCCGCCAGAATGTGTATCTCTCCAAAAGTCATAACACTCTGCATTAATTATGCTCTAATTGTGCACTAAGTCTGCACAAAGAGTTCTGCATTGTTGTAACTCCGTATTAGGATTGTGCACATTATTCATAAGAGCTGATCACAATATGCATTATCTAGCACGCAGGAAGTGGTCTTCTATATAGAAAGATAAAGTTATGTCTAGCTTGTATCTTACTTATTGTAGGTCACAAATTCAAAAAGAATCCATCTAATTTTTAAAAAAATGAAACAATACATCCTAATCAAATCTGACATATTTTTATTTTATTGATTTTTTTCCCCAATGCCACAATATCTAATCTGACAAATGTCAGATGTTTGTCAGTTCAGATATTAGTGGATGATATTTTTTCCCATCACATTTTCCCATTATTTTTATTCTTTTTTTTTTTTTCAGAATCAGTTGAGAAGTATGCTTGGCAATTTTGTCTAGGTGCACTGACATTTGTGCTACAAATAATTAAGGAATGAAGGAAGATAATTGGATACACGAAGGGAAGAATAGATGCATAAATATACCATGTTAAGGTTTGATTCACCGCAATTCTATAGCATTACATTTCCCTTCCTAAAACTTAATTTGGCACCTGATTGTCCAATCTTATATTGCAAGCTTTGGAAGGCAATTTTCTTTCTTGCTTCTTAACTGCCCAGCACACTAGGTCACTTTAGAGTCAAGTTCTACAGGTTGTAAATACGTGGAATCTAATATTTTCTTTCCATTTTACTGGCAATACCAATGTGATTTGCAATTGGTCATAATGTCCATTTTGTTTTTCAGCTCATTAATTTAGCCTATAGCCTATTACTTCGTTATGGTCTCTCATTCAAGTACTGATTATTTCCAATTTTGATTAGCTTTTTTGAGATTAGCCAAAATCAGCTAAGTGCTGTTCATGTTGTGATGATAAATTGTATTTAGAAGTAAATAGCACTGAGTTAAATGGGGCATATTCCCAGATGTCTGTGTGTATAATTAAAGCCATAGATCCTCATCTAGTTTAAACTAGTTCCCATTGGAACAAATAAAAGTTAGTAGTGTCCAGCTAACTAGATTTTGTATGGAATTTAAGACATTATTACATTCTCTCCCATCGCCTCCCAAACTATATTCTAATCATTCTTCTTAAGAAGTAAATCCCACCAAATGCATTCAGGTAACTAAGCATTAAATGGTAAACTCAGTAGCATTAGTTTTAGTACTAAAACAATCATTATTTTGTGAGTGATTTTCCACAACATTGTTATTATTCTACGTATTTATTTTATGTATTCGGAGTGTAGCTATGCCATTTTATTTCAGAATTCTTCCCTACTGAGTCATAATGAAATTTCTCAAGTTCTTTTACATATTTTCTTTATACATATAAAAATTCAAATGCTGTTTCCCTTATGACTAATAAATCAGGCTAAATTAGTGCTGTGTCAAGATACCCTGAGAGAGTATCAATTTTTTAACTTAATCCTGAAATATGCTTTGTTCCAAGATCTGGAATAAAGATGTTTACTAGGTATACTATTTATACATCAATGATATTCTTTTAAGTTTTTCAGCTGTTAATATTATCTATGAGTGTCAAGCTAATTAATCTCAATTATACAAGATCCTCAAAGATTAATAACTTGTTTGTGGCTCATGCTATTTACTGTGAAGCTAAAATATTCAAAACATTATTTATAAAGATAAAGGATGCATTTTCTGAAGCAAAGACAATTTGCATAGCACGTCTACTCTTATAGTTATACCGAGTTTCAGCAAATACATTGACAACTTTTGTGAATAAGACTCCTATAGCCCTCACTTAATAATCCTAATTGGGACCAGAATTCCATTGCTAAACAAAGTGATTATTAGGTGAAACATCATTTGATGGCAAGTTGATTATACTAGTTCCAGTAGTCTCAGTTGAGGTCATTAGGGGATCACACTGTTATTCTGCTGCCCTGCACAAACCACTGTGCTGTTTCCCAGCCAGACCTTTAGCAGACAAGGCTCAACTACCATACTTGCCTCTACTTAAACTCTCACCACCTACCTATCTCTCTGATACTAGCCGTGGTGGTGCAGTGGTTAGAGTGCAGTATTGCAGGCTAACTCTGCCCACTGCCAGGAGTTGATTCAGCCTTCCATTCTTCCTAGGTTGGTAAAATGAGGACTCGGATTGTTTGAGGCAATATGCTGACTCTGTAAACTGCTTAGAGAGGGCTGTAAAGAACTATGAAGTGGTATATAAGTCTAAGTGTTATTGCTACCTTTCCCCATCTCTGACCTTTTGACTGGCCTGCATTCTGCCACCATTTATTTCAGCTGCACCCCACTGCTTTAGCTGACCTCTACTATCTTCTTCTCCCACTGCTGATGGGGCACATCCAGTGGACAGAGAATAGAATAGAATAGAATAGAATAGAATAGAATAGAATAGAATAGAATAGAATAGAATAGAATAGAATAGATCTTTTTATTGGCCAAGTGTTATTGGACATACAAGGAATTTTTCGGTGCGTATGCTGTCAGTGTACATAAAAGAAAAGATACGTTCATCAAGAATCATAAGGTACAACACTTAATGATAGTCATAGGGTACAAATAATCAATCAAATCATATTAGGAAACAGTCAATATAAATTGTAAGGATACAAGCAACAAAGTTACAGTCATACCTTCATAAGTGGAAGAGATGGGTGATGGGAACAATAAGAAGATTAATAGTCATGCAGACTTAGTAAATATTTGACAGTGTTGAGGGAATTCTTTGTTTAGCAGAGTGATAGCGTTCGGGAAAATATTATTCTTATGTTTAGTTGTTCTATAGTATCGTTTTGAGGGTAGGAGTTGAAACAGTTTATGTCCAGAATATGAGGGGTCTGTAAATATTCCAACAGCCCTATTTCTGACTTGTGCAGTATACAAGTCCTCAATGGAAGGCAGGTTGGTAGAAGTTGTTTTTTTCCTGTAGTTCTAATTATCCTCTGAAGTCTTTGTCTGTCTTGGTGAGTTGCAGAACCAAACCAGACAGTTATAGAGGTGCAGATGACAGACTCAATAATTCCTCTGTAGGACTGGATCAGCAGCTCCTTGGGCAGTTTGAGCTTTCTGAGTTGGCGCAGAAAGAACATTCTTTGTTGTGATTTTTTGATGACGTTTTTGATGTTGGGTGTCCATTTTAGATCTTGCAATATGGTAGAACCTAGAAATTTGAAGGTCTCTACTTTTGATACTGTGTTGTCTAGTATTGTGAGAGGTGGAAGTATGGAAGGGTTTCTCCTAAAGTCTACCACCATTTCTACAGTTTTGAGTGTGTTCAGTTCCAGATTGTTCCAGTCATACCATGAGGCTACTTGTTCAACCTCCTGTCTGTATGCTGATTCATCATTGTCTTGAATGAGACTGATCACTGTTGTGTCATCTGCAAACTGTTGTGTCATCAGTAGTTTAACAGATGGATTGTTAGAGCTGCAGTCATTGGTATAGAGAGAGAAGAGAAGTGGGGAGAGCACACAGCCTTGGAGGGCCCTTGTGCTAATTGTACAGGTATCTGATGTGATTCTGCTTAGCTTCACCTGCTGCTTCATGTTTGTTAGGAAGCTTATGAACTTATGAGCAGGATGTAGGCAGCAGAATGCAGGGCATCTCAGAGGTGAAAGATGGTGGGGAGATAGGCAGGTGGGGGAGTTGACACCCATTCTAAAGTCATAAATATGGGCAGGCTGCCAAACACTCACATTTTTATCACACAACACTGCAACAGCTGAAATGTCAAGAACTGTTTGTAGCTGCCATTTGTTCAGATCCTCTGTATGAATGAATGGAATTAAGTGAAGACTGTTTATATGGATGCCCTGAGGCTCCAGACCTCAGCAGAGCATCTGATTTAATAAATTAATGTTAATAGCCTGATGGGAACAAATTGTATATCACATTTCTAAAGGTTTTTAATATTTAAGAATGTGGGCATAAGGCCAGCTTTCCCTGCTCTTAGCTAAGGATGTTGCAAATTAGGAACATGGGTGAAGAGAGAATTTTTTTACTGGAAGCTGATAGGAAATTGCAAGACGCACAAACTGTTGAGTTGATTTTTTCCTGATGTGAGATTAAATGTCTTCTGCCTTCACTGTACTTGGGATGTATGAATAAATGCAAACATTGCAATAATTCTCTGGTGATTTCTTTCTATAGGAACTAAAAACTGGGCAATTGTGACAGTTTGAAATGTAGGTGTGATGCTACTCTCTATATAAATTACATAGTATTGGTAAGCAATATTATAAAACATTATATTGTTCTGACCTTAAAGAACTGACTTCCTTTCTTTTCTTTTCTTTTTTTTGTTTATATTTATACCCCGCCCTTCTCCGAAGACTCAGGGCGGCTTACAATGTATAAGGCAATAGTCTCATTCTATTTGTATATTTTTTTACAAAGTCAACTTATTGCCCCCCCAACAATCTGGGTCCTCATTTTACCTACCTTATAAAGGGTGGAAGGCTGAGTCAACCTTGGGCCGGGCTCGAACCTGCAGTAATTGCAGGCTCTGTGTTCTAATAACAGGCTTCTCTACTGCCTGAGCTATTCTTCCACTTTCCGTTCTATATAGTTTTAAAGATTGAATGCAGTTGTATCTTTGTGCATGTGTGTCTCTGTGTGTGTTGGTGTTTCTAAAAATGTAATAAGCGTTGGGAGACAACTGCTTGAAAAGCAGACTAAAACTACAGCACGTAGAGCAGAGTGTCCAAACTTTTTGCAAGGAGGGCCATATTTAGTGAGTTGAAAATGTGTGGGGACCGACCATTCAGCCTGATATTATTTGATCCATTAACATTAAATGCAAATGAATTATTTTATGAAAGACTAAACAAATAACTTAACTGCACTAATGTGAAGGGTGATACTGAGATCTTGACTTCATTATATAGGCCAGATCTGGCTCAAAAAAGGTGGTTTTGATGCGCAAGATTTTACGCAAGTGAAAGTCACTTAGTCTCATCCTCACACGGTTCTTGTTAATATTCATAACCAAGAATGTCTTCTCATTTTAGATGTCGCCATTTTAGAAATGGGCACACAAGCTCACAAGGGTCACGCGGCAAGAGTGCTGACTCAGGTCTACTGCCATCTTCTGGTGAAAAATATGGCTGAGATGCTCTGCAGAGCAGGGTGGCTGTGGAGCAGGGGGCAGCAGGGGGCAGCTGCAGGAACTACTGTGCCGTGAAGGGAAAAATGCCGGCTGGCAGGGATGAGTGACAGGCTGAGCTGGCAGGGAAAAGAGGCTGGGGTCTGCTCGAAATTTGAACATGGGCCAAAATTGGCCCCTAGGCCAGACTTTGGACATGCCTGACAGAGAAGAATAATAAATAAAATAATATTAAAAAATTAATGTAGTCTTATTCCAAGACACTGAGAGGAAATACGAATAAAATGGCTCAAAAATTAGGGGAGTCATCTTTATCATTTAAAGTAACCATAGCATTTAAGATATATTTTATTAAAATATTATATTAAATTTGTATAATGCTTGACTCTTAATGACTTTGAAATATGGTGATCTACTCAAAAAGACCTGAGATTCTAAAGATGGAAATGTGATTTAAATTATAAAACTGAATGGTTTAAATGTTTGTTTGCCTGCATTTGTACAAGGTTAAATGTGTTTTATTTTCTAAGTTATTGTTATACTGTTTTTATACTATTTATGGTTGTACTTCTAGCAATTTAAAACAGTAATAGAATATATAATAAATAAATGTACAGCAAAGTAGGAAATAGCTGTAGTAGTGCCAGGCACTATAAATAGAAGGTATCATTCAAAGTCAACTGTAATATAGAATAATAGGTGATAGTCTCATCACATTGTTGATATTCTCTTGACATGGTTGACTAAGTCTGCTGCTCCCTTGGAATAACATGATCACAAGTGTCCCTGTCACCTGGAGAAAAATCATGTTAAAAGACTTCCCATAAAAGTGACTGCAACACTATAATCCCATGCCCTCCCCCTTAAAAATATATGTCCAAGGGTGACCATGGAAGGAGTCAATAAAATAAAATGTCATGCTTAACTGAGCAATCAAAACCTGTCCTTTTGAATGTGTCACTTACATCATATACTCCTAAGAACTCACAGGACTTTGATGTCTCTGGTGGCATCCACTATTTTGATACTCTTGACCCCACTGCACAGATGCCACTCTGGATATGTACTGGATATATGTAATCTGTAATGTTTAACTTTACTGCTCCGGTATTTATTTTTTTAAAAAATAAGCTAAAGAAAAATTCACTCTAAGGACAGGGGATCAACAGTGTCAAAATATACTAAGAACAAAAGTTCTAAATGTCCCTAGTGACATTTTTTCAGTCAGGATTCTATTTTTCATAAATTATTTTATTAATATTTCTGTAACATCACAGTGAAAGTAGAAGAGGTTATGTATTTTTGTCCAATATTGAAAACCATTGGGACAAAAGAAATTGTTTAACTTCTGGACTCTGCTTCTACCTTTTAGTTTTCTCCTAATCATAGAGCAATCCATTGAGCCAAAGATCTGTTAGCTGAAATGATTACATTAATCATTTAAATAAGAGTTATCATATCCTTTCCCCCTATTTGTCAATGGGTTGATGACATGCAGAAAACTTACTTGAAATGCTTACAGTCCCATAATGAGATAAACAATGGACTAAATACTAGCCTACCTTAATTCTGATTCATTATGCTCTCTGCTAGCCAATTTTGCCACATGGTATTTAGTGATAATGACTATCCTGTTGAAAATCTATATTAATCCTTTCATAGTTTTTTCCCCGAAGGCCTTCTTCATCAGGAGTATTAACTAAATTAAGATATTATGCAAATGCTCATCCTACTGTGGCAATATTGTTACATCATAAATTGTGAAATCTGGCAAATAATCCATTTTTCTTCCACTGGGATTTTTGCATAGAGATATCAACATATATACATATATTAATTTTTCAGTGCTTGAACTTGTGCTTGGGTTACTGGCTTTCTCTTTATCAGATTTTCTGCCTCAGACTTGCTTAAATGAAAGTCTTATTTGGTGCACTATTATCAAGAGTTATGGCATCATATTATCAGCCATGAATCCACTGATACATTAACCAGTTTAATCTATAAATATTGAATATTTTATTACATAAACAAAATAATTGTTTCACTGCCAGCACTTTTAAAATGTAGAAAATGGGGGGGATACAAATGTGATTAATATGTGCACAAAAATAATACATTTTGCAAATCTCCATATAATAACAAATGCAGGGTAGTTATTGCTCAGTGGCATTATACAACTATAGACGTTTTGTTTCTTTCTCTACATTTTAGTTCAAAAACACAAGGCATTTTATTTAAGCCCCACTGTTTTTTCTTCTTTCATATGATTATTAGTTAATTAGTAAAAAAGATAGTAAAAGGTTGTAGTTAGTTACTTAGTTATGTAGTTAGTTAGTTAGTGGATAGGGAGATGAGTAAACTAGCCAGTAATATTTTCTAGATCTGTATAGAATCCCTGGAATTTATTTTCAAGTCAGTAGGCAAAACAAAACACATTAGTGCCATAAGTGAACATCTTATGATGAAATCTTGGTTGCAGAAATTATTGAAATTTTCAGGCACGAAAGACCAGGGTCACATGTGAACTTCCAATTAAACTGATTTATTGCTCATGCCTATGCAAAGGACCAAACTAACGGTTAGCACTATTTTGATGGTAAATAAGGGTTAATGCAATTCAAGAGGGATTGGACTTAGTCTATTTGTGGCAACATAGAGATTCTAGGCAATTTCCTCTTTTGATTCCACACCCAGGTTCTGCCACTCCTTCTCCTACAGAAATTCAGAAAAAGGTTCAAAATGGGCAGTACTAGTGGCAAAAGACACTGGATGCTTTTAGCTTTTTGTTAAAAAAGAAAACTAAAATGAGAATGAATGAATGAATGAATGAATGAATGGCACAAAACTGTAGACTGGGGTAGACTAAGGTAACATGTGCTTTTGATCATGTTTTTCTATGGTCTGATTATAAATTCAGAATAAAAATGGCATTTAATTTCAGCTACAGAACCATTTAACAACAATACTTTCTATACTCCATTTGGCTACATGTTTAATGCAAAATAAATTGCTAGATATTGCATTCACTTAGAGATTTCTAATTCAAATGTTTTGCATTCGAAGTTAAGGTTACACTGAAAATTTAATTGGTATATACTTTGCTTCATTTCTTTCAGCAACAGAAATTTATATTTAGATTATATTTTTATTTATTTATTTATTTATTTATTTTGTCACACAGTATATATAAGCATAAGCATGAAATAATTATACAATATATAAGCATATATATGAGTATGAGTATGTAATAACTATATTAATTGGATATAACGAAAGGAAACAATAGGATATACACAGTCTTCATTAAAAATATTCCTTTTTTAAAAAAAACTGTTCATGCTGGACATCAAATTACTATTTGCTAATTAATATTTATGGTTATAGGTTAAATTGATTGAAATTTCAGTCTTTATTGCAGTAAATTCTCTAGATCATAGATCCATAGTTTCTTTTGAATATGAGACAAAATGTTAATGAAAATATTTTAGGTTCTAAGTATAGTTGGAACATTTGGCTATCTCATATTGATTCTACTAAATGAAAAACACAACTATTTGATTTAGTTTGATTATTGTTTCATTATTTTAACTACAAGTATTGATGACATTAAATAGATTTTATATACTATCTTGGTATTATCAAACCGAATTTGAAAGACATCTGAAAACTCAAGTGGCATTCTACTTTATTTCATAAAATATTACTGTAGCTTAATGTCTCTGAGCCTGGCCTTTGGTATTATGTATTATCAAATTAGTGTTGACTCTTACTAGCCACACAGATAGATTTTCTCCATGATGACCTGTCTCTTATCCGATTCCTCCAGTTTGCCAACATTGCACCAATTCCTTCTGTAACTGAATCTATGCACCTTACTACTGCTTGTCCTCTTCTCCTCTTTCTTTCCATCTTTCCCTATCGTAGCCTTCTCCAGAGTACCAGTTCTTTCCATAATGTATCCAAAGTATGTTATTGGAGCCTAGTCATGTACACTTCAAGTGAGAACTTTAAGTTAATTTGTTCAATGATCCATTTATTTGTTTTCTTGACTGTTCACAATTACTCTTTCTATTCTGCTTCTTCAAAGTCCAACTTTTACTTCCATGGTGTATCCATGGCTTGCATTCTTGTGATCCTTATGGGTATAAACACATCACATTATCTGAATAGTGTTTCCACAACATTTATCATTATTCTATTAAATCCTACCGTAGTCTATGGCATGTTTCCTGATGGGTTTTTTTTTCTTTATTGTTGATGACTAATCCTAAAAGACATAAGATATTTGCCACTTCAGTATCAATTCTAAAACTATTTATTGTACATTTTATCACTAATTTGGTCTTCTTCATATTTAATCTTAGCCCCATTTCAGTTTAAAATAATCCACAAAAAGTACATACTAGCAAAGGTAATCTGCATCTGATCCTGAGATAAAATAAACCCTAGAGATAAAAAATATCTCTAGTAACATACTACTAATACACATTATGCAATATTCAATCATTATCTGTATTTTTATCCTTATGTATTTGGCTCAACCTCTGCTTCCCACATTTTACCACAGTTAAGCTAAAACTCTCATATATTCTCTGTTTACTTTTCCCTTTTATTCTTCTGCTATTTTTTTCTTTGCTGAATTTTAGATGGTAAGCATCTAAGGCTGGGGATTATCACTTTGGACTCTATACATATATAATTCTTATTACATATGATGGTATTATAAAAACAACACACAGATATAATCGCCTCCTTTCAGGAAGCTTTCTTAAGAAGTTTCCCCTCTGGAAATTTACATATATAAGAACATCTTATATATAAGAAAGATTGAATAGTAAATAAAATATTCCAAAGCTCATGCAATAACTCTTGCATATAAATAAATAAATACATTCAAAACTTCTGTGACTTGTAGTCTATTTATCTTTCTTATTTTCATGTATAAAGTGTAAGTACTGCATTGCACCACTGCTTTGAATAATATTTTTTTTGGTAGATGCACATTCTTAGCAAAGTTCTTAAAACTAATTTCAAGGATTGCTTATGGAGTCTTTTAAGCTTCTGTTTATAAATAGTTGAAAATATTACAATCAATACAAGAATGTAAAATCTGTTTATGTCTATGTATGAGAGTATTGTTAGCCTTGGATATACAAAAGCAGCCATAATGTATTGCACAGCTGCATAGTTTTATCAATCCAAGGTTATGAATTGAATTATGCTATAAGCCCTGAATAAAAACATGTGGATTTTCAAAAGAAAAATAAACTTTCAATTTGGACGGCAAATACATGCATTATTTGCCTAGGACCAAGTCTTACTGAATTCTGCAAAGCTTAGTCTTAATCCAAAAAGGCTTGTGACTAAGGGCTAGGATGGAGGTTGCTTGCTTGTGGACTATAATATTACAATGTACCTGAAAAAAAATTACTTCCTCCATATTTTGCTTTATTCTGTC
This sequence comes from Ahaetulla prasina, assembly GCF_028640845.1. NCBI lineage: Eukaryota > Metazoa > Chordata > Lepidosauria > Squamata > Colubridae > Ahaetulla > Ahaetulla prasina. The sequence continues at coordinate 159,609,623 of NC_080541.1, forward strand.
TTTTACTACTCTTCTCCCTCCACACCTCTAGACCATTGAAACTGTTGCACATTAAGGAGACAGTTATTTCAGTTTTTTTCCATATCATAACTAAACAATAGGAAAAACAAACCAAGAACTATATGGCAAGGGGTGGGAAACAGATCAGAAAAAACAGGTGTCTTTCTTACTACTCAGTTAAAGAATATAAATGAAGACAGCAGCCTTGTTCCCTGGTCAGGGTGCAAGTATAATGATGATGATGATTATCTCTTGTCTTGACAAGAGAATAAGGAAAAAACTAGATGCGCAGTATGCCTTTTAGTCCTGAAAATTATGTTCTGTTTGATTAGTTCTGCATAGATTACCTGCTGCAATGCCAGTTTATGTGCAGTATATATAAAGGAAGTATGTTCGTTTTCATTGCTAGCATTTTAACTAGAAAATGGATCCAATCAACACCGATCTGTGGCATTGCTGGCTAAGTGTAATGGGGCATAATAAAATGTTTTGGCATATTTGCATGTATAACTGAACTAATTCAGCCAGCCAAATGGGTTTTTCAGCAAATTTTTACTGTGGGTTTTAGTTCTTTCTCCAATATAGTATTATATGTTACTATGTAGTGGTATGTGAAAATGACCTTGAGGGACCAGAGAAAGAGATACTGCCTAGGAAATAATCAGATAAGAAAGAGAGAAGCCCCCAGTGGTTTAACAGTCAGAGGAAGAAATTTAGGAAGGATCCACCCTAATTGACTGGGCAGTTGAAAGTGGTAACAGGAGATTTTCATCTTCAGATTTGCAAGATTCTGTTAAGGTAGCTTTGTAGTAAAATAGAATTACCACATCTAGTCATGTTTTCTATCTGGTTAACCTGGGAGGGCTGACAAACTATGTTTCTTGTTATAAACAAGTATTTAAAGAATTCAGCTAGAATATTGCTGATAGATTATAGACCAATACAAGAGTAACTTCAGAGTCCAGTGCTGATATCAAAAACTTAATCACAAGGCTCTTTTCAAAGAGTTGTTTCACTAGCAAATTGAAATAAAAATCTAACACAGCTACTGTTTTAAAGGAAAATGAGAAGTCTGTCACTTTCTCATATTACATAAACCATTATTTAAATAGAGCTTACTGAACATACTACAATTAGCTGAATTCCCGGAATATGCTTAACTTGAATCAATGTTTACATCCTACAGTGGATAGAATCATATAAAATGGTACACTAAGATTAAGCCATACTATGGCTAGGTACAGCCTATCTATTGACTTATATATGGAAGCTAGGAGATCGTGAGTTCTAGAGCCTTAGGCATGATACCAAATGGGTGATTTTGGGCCAATCGCTCAGCCCAACCTACCTCATGAAGTTGCTGTTGTGAGGAAGACAGGAAAAAGAAGGAGATATGCTCATCATCTTGAGTTATTTATAAAAAATAGTAAAGGAGGAATAAAAATAAATTAATTAATTAGGTTCCTTTTTTACAATCTCTTTATGCCAGGTAAGTTAAATATGTTTCTTCATAACATTGCTCTGGGAAAATGAAGAGAAATTACAGCATGAAAAAAACTACCACAAATTTTCCACATCTCCATGTTTTAAAATAATATAAAACAGGTACAAAAGTTTGGTTATATTTTAAATGAATGTAGTATCATTGGAGTTTTTTAGCTGGATCCTATGAAACCCTGTTTTAAAATTTCTGTTTCCGCTTTTAACCATTTTAATCAAGCCTACAGAAATAAATTGGTTTTGAGTAAGATATTCAGAAAATAATATCATTGAAACTTACACAAGAACAGTGTGTAATTTTCCTGTACTTGTCTTATTACTAGATTGCTGAAGAGTAGATGTAAATTTATAATAATTGTTATGGCAGTTTTCAGCCTCTGCAATTTCTCCTGCTTCAGTTAAAGGCTAGGAGAAGTTACTATGAGGAAACTCCTCTTAAAGACTTTCCTTCCTTCCTCCCTCCCTCCCTCCCTTTGCTTCTCAACCAAAAACAATGAGCAATGAGCAGCAAGTAAAAATAGCATCAACAACTGCCTTGGGAAACACACATACATACACTCAAAACAAGCTGAAGTCGCAGCGTCAAATTCTTAACAGATTATAGAACATAGAATAATAGAGTTGGAGGTCTTCTAGTCTGACCGTCTGATCGGGCAAGAGACCCTGTACCATTAAGGACATATAGCTTTCCAATCTCTTCTTAAAAACCTTCAGTGATGGAACACCCACAACTTCTAATCCAAGCAGATTAATTGTTCTTATTGTTAGGAAAGTTCTCCTTATTGAAGGGTGTAATTTGAGTCTTGGGATGAAGGTGATATGCCATTAAGAGCTGTGGTGGTGCAGTTGTTAGAATGTAGTATTGCAGATTAATTCTGCCATCTGCCAGGAGTTTGATCCGGACTAGCTCAAGATTGACTCAGCCTTCCATCTTTCCGAAGTCAGTAAAATGAGGACCCAGATTGTTGGGGGCATATGCTGACTCTGTAAACCACTCAGAGGGCTGTAAAGCACTATGAAGCGGTATATGTCTAAGTTCTATTACTATTGCTGTTGCCATTGTTATTCCATAGGACACGTGTAGTGACAGAGAAGGTATGCTTCCCAGGCCCCATCAGGTGACATGGTTCAAATGAAGTCTTAATTTCTGGAACTCCTAGCCAACATTTCAGTTTAATATATTTGGAGATTTGCCCACCCAGAAAATGTAGAACACTGACAATAAGAGCTCTCAAGTGGACATGAAAGCTTGAGTTTGAATATATATAATATATAACATTTATTACACTATAATATATGTTATATAGTATACATATATTATATAGCATATATAACAATATATTCAAATCAATATTTAACTTTGTTCATTGTCTAGTAATATTTTCACAAACATTCATATTCCTCTTTATGCATAAAATATATATTTTTAAAGATGGTTTCTAAGCTCTAACCCACACACATTTACCATCCCTATGTGTTTCCCCCTCTCCTGCCATTTATCTAAAGCATTTATCTGTTTTCTTTCTCTTGGAAAAGCAATCCTTATTTGTATTTTTAATGCCTGCCAAATGACATTCATCACTACGCCTTTGAGATATAAGCCAATGCACCTAAATGTGCTGGAAGGTAGTGGAGGTTTTTTTTTTTTCTTACAGAAAATCAGTATGTCAGAATCAATAGCTGTGATTATCTTGCAGTAACTATGTTTAATGTTCATGGGCTATGTTCTTTAGACTGGATTACTGAGGCAACCAAGTGAGTATCTGCTGCGAGAAGATAAAGAGCACCAGTTGAGTGGAGGTGACGGTTTGCTAAGTAATCTACTTCCTTGACTGCATTCTGTAAAAAGCTAAATTCCTTTGGTAAAATTTCTTTTTACAATGAATGAATCAAATGGAAATACAGCATGAAAAATGAGAATAGGCTCCTGAGGTGTTTTTTTTTTTAAAAAAAAAAAGCTTATCCTATTAACAGTGAAGGCACATGAAATTATAAGGCTAGGAACTAACAATCAAAGCTATTATTAAAACCTCTGATGCAACCTTTGCCTTTAATGCATCATTTATATCTTAAACCTTTTGTCACGCTCTCATGAAGCTAGAGAGTTTATTATGTCCTATTGTTTTATTGTGATGATGACAACAGTTCAGTAAATTGCCCATTGCATGAAGCTTCTCGTGCTGGCTGTGCTAGGTTGGGTGTTTGGTACAGATATATTTTTAGCACATGCTAGAACAGCTAAAAGTTGCAGGAAATGTTACTTTGATTAGGCCAGTTAAATGGAGACAACTATTTATTATTTCATTGGTCATCAAGCTCTGCCTCAGAACAAAGAAAGTACTGTCTATACGTCATTTTTATTTTGATACAGGATCTATAGACCTTGGTTCTAGGGAGCCACTAATTGGAATTTTCATCTTGGCTTATCTAGGAATCAAAACCTTCAGTGTAAGATGGATGCAATTTCCATTTGTGCTCCAAAAAGGATGTTTAAAATAGCCTTTTCTGTGCTAACAACCTGTAAAAACCTTGGTAAATTTTTTGCATATTATGATAGATTTGCAAATTAGGCTTTGTGTGCCCACAGTTTATCTTGGTCTTTCAGCTTTTTCTGGGGCTGAAAGAAGAAGTTTTTCAGGCATATATTCAATCAAATTCAGCTTTACCAATTAATCTGCACTTCTGCCCAACTTCTTTCTCTTTAATGTGAATCCATAGAAAAGAGGCTAAAATAAAAACAAGTCCAGGCTTGAAATGTATGTATTATTATGTTTGCAGTTTAGAACTAGAATAGTCATTTCTTATTTTTGACAGCCTCTTCAGTTTCAAGGGCTACGTGACTCATAGAACATATCCCTGTACATGCTATATATTACATGTATTGAATGAGATTGAAGTAAATAGGTACAGATTTCTGAATTTTTTTAAGAACAGGAAATAATTGAAGTAATAATAATATACATTTTTTTCAATATAGAAAAGAATAATGGCCACATGATCAAAATTGTGTAGCTTGGCAACTGGCGTATACTTACAACTTGGGGTCACAAGATTGCCATTTGTGATACTGCCAGAAGGGGGCTTTTGATAAGTAAAATCACTGGGGGAAGTCAGATTTGAGCAACAATCACATGATTTGCTTAACAACCATGGCAAAAAAAAAGGCAGTAAAATTGAGTGCAAATCACTTAATGGCCACATGGCTTTGCAATGCAAATTCCAGTCCCAATTGTCTCATAAATCAAAGAATACTTGTATTTTGATCTTCTGCCAATGGCACATCCCAAGATTTAATTTTATGTGTGGCTAATTATTGCTACTTGTTATGTTCAAGAAAGCAATATTTCATTATTTTCCAATATGTTAGTGTTTTATATATAAAGTGCAACGTCTCCGACAGAATGTCCTTCTCTGTCCTTTCCATAAACTTTATATTCGGGGATGACTGAATCTCACATTATGATCTTCAAATTTTGGCAGGACCCTTTTTTAGAGTCTATTTGCCTCTCTTTCTTCTCCTAAGTCGTATTACCACCACTTTAACACATGTTAAATTCATTTTACTTTGAACTACTTTAGCTCACTTTGTTCCTGCCTCTTGCAGTTCCTCCTGTAATATTTACACTCTTGTAAATTGGATTCTGCCCATTACCCCATTGACTTATCTCCTTGGATCAATTTAAAAGCTGGTCTGGCACATTTTTAATGTTTGTATTGAGTGGATCTTACCTGTATTGAATAGGTTCAGCTTTGTTAGTGCCTAACAAATCTAAACCTTCCCCCAGTACTACAATCTCATCCAAGCATTCAGGCTACTAAGGTCTGTGTGCCCAGCTGGCCCTGCACATGGCATAGATAGAATTTTGATACCTTGGCAGGACTGGACTTCAATCTGATACTTATCATACAGAGCTTTTTCATGCATTCATAAATTTACTTAACTTATACTGCCACACATCTGACTTTTACTTCCTTGTTTTAAACATATTTTAAGAATTCCATGAAACTTCATAATAATCTCTTATAAAAATGGGCCAAATGAAGTTTTGGTCAATCCCTGCTGAAAACATAGTTTGTTTGCCAGCTAAATGTATCAGCAAGGCCAAATACAAATAATTAAATGCTAGACAGGAAAAACAAATACAGCTAATGTATAAAACAGTTTAGTATAAAGACAGTGTTCTTGCTCTTTTTAGAACATTTACTTTCTCTGCTAACTGTGGAAGGAAAACTTTGCAGCTGCCAGCAGGAACTCTTACTTCCCATCATTTTCTCCCCTGGGGCATTAAGGCAGCTTGAAGAGCACTGGACCACACCTGGGTTCCAATTATAAAAGGAAAATGCTGATAGCCCTTGAGTGTCGGTGTGTTGGTGTGTGTTGGAGGAAGATTTGTGTCATGTAGGACTACACAGAAGAAAAATAGGCAGTGGAGGCAGCAGAGCAGCAGGCTTGAACTTCTTACAGGAGACAAGTTGTAAAGGGAAGTTAACAGCAGTCTCACCATGTCACTAGAGATGCTGAGAGCCTATAGTCAGCCAACAGCTGATGAAGCACCTTCTGTCCCTATCTGCACCCCAGCAACATTGAGAAACTGCAAAACCAGTGCTTCAGGAGCAGTTTGGAATGCTGGCGACAACAAAAACTAACTAGCTAGTTTGAAGGTAGTTAAATAGTTGCTGAAGATTTTGTTATGAATTCAGGCGAAAAAGGAACAGAGAATTATCCTCTCTGCCGTGGTGGCGCAGTGGTTAGAATGCAGTACTGCAGGGTATTTCTGCTGGCTGCCAGCTGCTTGCAATTTGCCAGTTCAAATCTCACCAGGCTCAAGGTTGACTCAGCCTTCCATCCTTCCGAGGTTCAGTAAAATGAGGACCCAGATTGTTGGGGGCAATATGCTGACTCTGAAAACCACTTAGAGATGGCTGTAAAGCACTGTGAAGAGGTATATAAATCTAAGTAATATTGCTATAGGACCACTTAAGAATGTGGTGAAAAAATAGATTCAGACATAAACAGTATAAATATAGTACAATGTAGCATCAGTTTAACGACTATTGCATAGAGTCAGGGATAAGTGTTAACCCATGACAACAGACCTGCCATCATAGTGATGGCAACAGTTTTCCAAAATGTTCAGAACACCCCTATTTTTAGAAATGGACCATTCCGGTTGCGAATAGCTTTTGTTTTCCCACCAATAAGAACACATAAAATAAAATAAAAACACATCGTGCTTGCATCAGTTATTTGATGTTTTTTGTAGCAGCATTTGAAGTTGAGTTTCAGTCATTTTGACCGTAGATCTTTGTTAACGTATTTTTTTTATAATGTCACGGCCAAGTTTTCCACCAAAAAGAGTACAATTTGGTGATCCAAACTTTGAAGAAACTGTTCTAAAATGGTATGGAGAAGCAGAGAGTGATCTGGGTGAAGTGGAATCGTATTGTGACAAAAAATTTGTAATGGATGATGAGGAACCCACTGCCACTGCCATTTCTGACATCAGTGATAATGAAGCTCCCAATGAAATTGATGAACAGGTACAATGTACATTGTGCGATAATTTATATGGCAAGAACAAATTCAAATGGTCTTCTGTATCCTTTGGAAGCAATAGATCCAGAACTGCTAGTCAAAATATTGTTGTGCAATTACCTAGACAACAGCCAGCAGCTAGAAATCTCAGAAATTCACCTACTCCCCTAGAGATTTGGAAATTATTATTTTATTTAAAAAAATATTAGTGCTATCAGTGAACCAGTGTAAAAATTAGAAAAGAAAGATTGAAGTTCAAGGATGGAGAAACAAAAAGTGACCCGCACGATGTGGATTTGATAGAGATCAATACTTTTTTTTGGTTTACTGCTTTAGAGATCAATTTTTAGATCCAACCATGAAAACATTGAATGTCTTTTTGCTATTGAGGTCATTATGACATCTTGTCTGTAATAGTGTAACTGAAATAGTACGTCTGTGGTTAAGTGTTAAGTTGATTATGTGCCATCAAGTCATTATTGATTTTAGTGACTGCATGGATATTTTCCATGATCTGTCCTAACCTTGTCCTTCAGGCCTTCCAACAGTGCATTTCTTATACCATTGTAATTGAGCTAATCCACTTTGACAGTGGTCACCTTTTCATTTTTATATATTAAAAATGTTCTTCCAATTGTAATCGATTGATCATGTAGAAGTTCATTGAACTGTGTTGCCTTGCCAGGTGTAAATAATCAGATTCACATGTGAAGAATTCTATTAGATGCTTTATTGTTCATGCATATTTCACAGGAATCTTCCTAAATGAATGGCTTGCACCTAGGCCAGACTAGATAAGGTTCAATTGCACTCAAGGGGAATAGGACTTTGCCTTCTTGTGCCTACATAAAGATTCCAGAATAATTCCCCACTTGACATCTCCCTTTGGCTCAGCTAGTCTCTCTCTGATATACCACTCTGGAATGTAGCCTGGTGAAATATCTGATCCAAAAGATATGTAATTCATACTATCCAGGAACACCTCAGGTTTGTTTGTTTTTTCTATTTGTGACCTGTTGGGTCATCATTTTAGAAATATTTCCTTGCCTAAACAGAGACACAGAATAACCATGGCATGCAAAAAATCAGTGGGAGGAGGAGTAACTTCCAACTTCCTGTCAGCTTCCCCATTAAGTTTCCTCGTGGGAAGCTGGCAGAGAACATCAGACATCTTTTCCTTCCTCCCTTTCCTCTTTTTTCCTTGCTTCTCTCTATTCTTCCCTCTTTTCCTCCCTTTTTTCTTTCTTCCTTCCTTTCTTTCCTCCCTTCCTCAATAACCAATAAAATAATGAATAGCAATAGCAATAGCAGTTAGACTTATATACTGCTTCATAGTGCTTTACAGCCTTCTCTAAGGCGTTTACAGAATCAGGATATTGCCCCCAATAATCTGGGTCCTCATTTTACTGACCTCAGAGGGATGGAAGGCTGAGTCAACCTGGAGCCTAGTGAGATTCGATTTGCCAAACTGCTGGCAGGCGGTGATCAGCAAAAGTAGCCTGTAGTACTGCACTCTAACCACTGTACCACCGTGGCTCTGAATATATATTAATAAAGGGAAACAATGAGAACATAATTCCATTATTATGGCATTATGTTGAATTTCACTTGGTTGAAATTCTCATGAATGTACCTCTAAAGTTTAAGTAACCAAGATTCATATCACATGAGTTTGTCACAAAATCCATTTGGAAAGCTATTTTTGTTGGGTAGGTTTTTGATACAGTTGAATTTTTTTTCCACAATGTATACCATAGTAGTATAGAAACTGGTCTATATATCATTCACTATTAGGAACCATAACTAATGAAATTCATAATTTAAAAACATAACAATATAGAATAAATTAAATCAAGCTATCTCCCCGGTAGAGGAGATACACAGATGTAACTATCTTAAAATGTATTGCATCTTCTTTTATTACTTGTAAAACAAACCAAAAAACTGGATTATTCCACCATTTTAATGACCATCATTTATATTAAATAGTTTTGAAGTGAAGCCATAAGAATTGATCAAATGAATAAAGAGATGTTGTTTTTAAAAAACAATATTTCCTTTTAATTTGTACATTTTATATTGCAAGTTTATAGTTTGATCCAATGGCAGCCTGGTAGGATCTTTTTTTTTCCCCAGTTTCAGGAACTCCTGTGCCAGGTACTTTATAATCTGATCACATTTCATGGCATTAAATATAACATCAACATTGCATGCATTAATATTGTGTCAGTGCTGAGCAAGCCCATATGTGCAATCCTATAATAGCAATAGTTCAAAAGCTATTATTCATGAAGGTTGCTATGTAACAGGCAGGTTAGGTGTCTGATTAGTATTTTTGTTACTAAGCTGTATCTACAGCGTCTGCAGCAGGTTGGTTATTTATGTATATGCCTGCCATCTCTAATATGAAAAGCTTTGTAATGCCTCAGTAATAAAATGCTTTCATAACCATATCTTCTGTAATCACTGCAGTTCCTAAGCTGCTATTTCGCACTCATTAGCTGAAACTGCCATTCACCTATAATTTATGAGAAGCATACAATTATGTGTTATCACTATTTCAAGTGATTATTACACTGTATGTTTTTGAGATAATGGCATGCAACACTCCATGATGAATTATACCTCTGTGGGTTGCTTGCTTCTGTCATTAGCTCTGTTATTTTCTTAAAATCATCATGGGGAGAATTATGTTGCAGGGTTAGTACCTTTCTGAAGTAAGAGTCTAAGGTCATGGTTGATCAAACAGAGGACAGGATGTGGCATTTAATATGTATATCCACACATAAATTTCAATAGCCCTCTGCTTGTTGCAGGCTTACACAGTATTTTTACATTCCATTTAAAACGACTACAATGAATAGGCGCACCTAGTTTAAGGTCTGCGCAGAACACTTCTTTCGTGGGTAAGATAGATAGATACAGATACACACGTACACGTATTATATGTAGCCCTCTGTGAATTATAATTATACCAGGGATGGAATTGCATTTATATTAAAATGATGCTCTTTATGCATCATTAAAATTCCTACGTTCAGAAAATAGATATTGAACCTGGTAAAAGGAAAAGAGTAAAACCATCAATGGTTTCAAAATGAGGGTGTTTTCTTGACAGGAATGATGAAGAAGCGAAGGGTTTTTCATTTGGATAGGGGTACAAAATAAGGTTCAATGTTTTGTTGCAGGGAATATAAAGACACAGAGTCCTTAAACTTCATTTCATGCAGCCATCAGACTAATTTAAAAGCGTCTCCAAAAGCAATCTATTTTAAACCTGTGGCAGGAATACTCTGCTCCTTTTATGGGAGAAAGTGAATAAATGCCTCATTCACAGCCATTTTTGGTTTGGGCACCATTCCCTGTTTTCTTTAGTCCTCATAGATAGCCACTAAAGGGCTATGATGCTCAGTTAAAAAGGTTGCCCAAGCCTCCTTTACACATTTCATAGAGGACAAATTTGAGGGTTTCACAAGGCAATTGAAAAACTCAAGTATTTATTAATATATTTACATATTTATAACTTAACACACTCTTGGAGGATTCTGGCTAGTGTACCACTACAAAAACAAAGAAAAAGAAAGAAAAAAATAAACAATACAAATCTTCAGTACTATTAAAATAGTTGTCCTCCCTCAATGAACTCTGGCCAATAGCAGGAAGAATTAAGGAGGAACAATTGAAATTTGTATCTGTTCTTCATGTTGCTGTAAAATGCTAATGGAAGCACTTTATGGCTCACATGAAAGCTCAGAATTTTATGGGGCAGAATGTATTATTTGTCATAATATTGCATAATCTTCACTTTTTATTAATTTAGACATAAAATGAACCGAAGCATGTAGTCTATGCTGGCTATGAGTTATTTAAATTATTTTAAAGATATGGTAAAAATAAATGATTCTGAATTAATAAGTGTGGGATTTGTTTAGGCCACTAAATAGTCTGATTTAATTTAATATCTCTTTAATTTAATTTTCCTATTCAGAATAATCATAGTAAAACATTTCATTATGTTTTGGGTCTAACTCTTATAAATTTCCATTCCTAATTCCTTATTTTTAAAAAACCCTTAATGAATTTTTCACCAAATTGGTTCAGTTGATTTTATGGGCACTGATGAGAAGAAGAGGAAGAGGAGGAGGGGGAGGGGGAGGGGGAGGGGGAGGGGGAGGGGGAAGGGGAAGGGGAAGAGGAAGAGGAAGAGGAAGAGGAAGAAGAAGAAGAAGAAGAAGAAGAAGAAGAAGAAGAAGAAGAAGAAGAAGAAGAAGAAGAAGAAGAAGAAGAAGAAGAAGAAGAAGAAGAAGAAGAAGAAGAAACATTGCCTGTATAGGAACCTCTAAGCAAGTAATGATGACTTTCAACTTTGTGGAAAATAAATAAACCTTCAGGCCTTGTAGACCAGTAATTTGAAGTAATATTTGACAATTTTTTGGTATTTCTTTTACTTTGCATAGCTCCATGCCATCCTGCTGTTTTTCCATAATTGAAGATTTTAGACAAGGTTTTAAACAGGGTTCCGGGTAATGAAGAAAATTCTGAGCTTAGAAAATAAAAGCATGGTGGAAGTCAATATAGTTCCCACAAGCCTTACAAATACTTAACTCATATTCATTTTAATTAAGAATGTCTTTGCTAATCAAGTACTACTGGGTAGGTTGGATCAATGACTGACATTGTGGAAAAATCCAGGCTTTTTTGTAATAGTCAACATGGGGGAAATAATCCCACATTAATTTGATAGTTATTTCCATCTAGGGTTGATTTTACAGCATGGTGATTTGAATGCTTGTCAAAAACTATATTTTGATTTTTTTTAAAAACAAAATTATTGGAATAATTTTGGTATCTCTAATTTTTCAGCTTTGCTGTTATCATGGATGAATGGTGCAGAATGCTAAACTTTCATAAAAAGAAATGAATCTTTCCATATTTTTCAAGAAAGTACTATGACTGTTACTGTTGGAAGCATGCTTTTGGACATATAGAACAGAAACTCTTTACTGGATTGTCCAGCAAATGACTTCTTTTAGTGACTGTTATGAATAATAAACTTAATAAACTATAAGATGAACATTCAATCTAATCAAGCACGTAAGTTCCTCTGATTGCACAGTTGCATGAAAAAGCAAAGCATGCTAGGGCAGATTAACACAATGAAGAGAATTATTTATTGGCCAAGTGTGATGGGACACAAAAGGAATTTGTCTTGGTGAATACACTCTCAGTGTATATAAAAGAAAAGATACATTCATCAAAAATCATAATCACAACACTTAATGATAGTCATAGGGAACAAATAAGCAATCAAATCATATAAACCAGGATAGCTCCAGGCTCAGACAAGATAACTCCTTCTTGCTTAAAAGTCTGTGCTGATCAATTGGCCCCCATCTTCACCCATATCTTCAATAAATCACTAGAGATATGCTATGTTCCTTCTTGCTTCAAACCCTCTACTATCATCCCATTGCCCATTCAAGGAGCTGAATGACTACAGATCAGTTGCTCTAACATCTGTAGTCATGAAAACCTTTGAAAGGCTAGTGCTGTCCCACTTGAAAACCATCACGGATCCACTGTTAGACCCCTTGCAATTTGTATACTGAGCAAATAGATCAACAGATGATGCTGTTAATATGGCTCTGCACTACATCCTACAACATCTTGAATCTTTAAAGACCTACACAAGGGTCCTCTTTTTAGACTTTAGTTCAGCATTCAATACCATTATTCCAGACACTCTTCTAACTAAGCTAAACCAGCTACAGGTACCTGAACACACTTGTAAGTGGATCATAAGCTTCCTAACAAACATTAATCAGCAGGTGAAGCTAAGCAGAATCACATCAGATACCTGTTCAATTAGCACAGGGTTCCCCCCCCCCACAAGGCTGTGTGCTCTCCCCACTTCTCTTTTCTCTGTATACATAACATAACATAACATAACAACAGAGTTGGAAGGGACCTTGGAGGCCTTCTAGTTCAACCCCCTGCCTAGGCAGGAACCCTACACCATCTCAGTCAGATGGTTATCCAACATTTTCTTAAAAATTTCCAGTGTTGGAGCATTCACAACTTCTGCAGGAAAGTCGTTCCACTTATTAATTGTTCTAACTGTCAGGAAATTTCTCCTTAGTTCTAAGTTGCTTCTTTCCTTGATCAGTTTCCACCCATTGCTTCTTGTTCTACCCTCAGGTGCTTTGGAGAACAGCCTGACTCCCTCTTCTCTGTGGCAGCCCCTGAGATATTGGAACACTGCTATCATGTCTCCCCTAGTCCTTCTTTTCATTAAACTAGACATCCCAGTTCCTGCAACCGTTCTTCATATGTTTTAGCCTCCAGTCCCCTAATCATCTTTATTGCTCTTCTCTGCACTCTTTCCAGAGTCTCAGCATCTTTTTTACATCGTGGCGATCAAAACTGAATGCAGTATTCCAAGTGTGGCCTTACCAAGGCATTATAAAGTGGCACTAACACTTCACGTGATCTTGATTCTATCCCTCTGTTTATGCAGCCCAGAACTGTGTTGGCTTTTTTAGCAGCAGCTGCACACTGCTGGTTCATATCTAAATGGTTGTCCACTAGGACTCCAAGATCCCTCTCACAGGTACTACTATTGAGCAAGGTACCACATATACGGTACCTGTGCATTTTGTTCTTTTTGCCTAAATGTAGAACCTTACTTTTTTCACTGTTGAATTTCATTTTGTTAGATAGCGCCCAATGTTCAAGTCTGTCAAGATCTTTCTGTAACTTGAGCCTATCTTCTGGAGTGTTGGCTATTCCTGCCAGCTTGGTGTCATCTGCAAATTTGATGAGTTCCCCATTTATCCCCTCTTCCAAGTCATTGTTGAAGATGTTGAAGATTACTGGGCCTAAAACAGAGCCTTGGGGTACTCCACTGCATACTTCCCTCCATGTGGATGTAGTTCCGTTGAGGACTACACGTTGAGTGCGGTTGGTCAGCTAGTTACGAATCCATCTGGTGGTGGTGCTGTCTAACCCACATTTTTCTACTTTATCTAGTAGTAGGTTATGGTCTACTTTATCAAATGCTTTACTGAAGTCCAAGTAAATTATATCGACAGCATTCCTCTGGTCTACTAATTTTGTCATTTTGTCAAAGAATGCGATAAGATTAGTCTGGCATGATCTATTTTTGACAAACCCATGTTGGCTTTTGGTTATTACTTTGTTTGCTTCTAGGTGTTTGGTGATTCGTTGCTTGATTATCTTTTCTAGAATCTTCCCCGGTATTGAGGTCAGGCTGATAGGTCTGTAGTTTCCTGGATCTGTTTTTTTTCCTTTTTTGAAGATGGGAACTACATCAGCTCTTTTCCAGTCCTCTGGCAGCTCCCCTGTGCTCCAGGATCTTTGAAAGATATAGTTCAGTGGTTCTGAGATCACGTCTGCCAGTTCCTTCAGAACCTTGGGGTGTAATCCATCCGGTCCTGGTGATTTGAACTTGTCTAGGGTAGACAGGTGTTCACTTACCATTTTCTTCCCTATTTTAACTTGTGTTTCTAATCTGTTTTTTGTAGTGCTGTTTTTGATAGGTTGGATTGTTTTTTCCTTTTGTGTAAAGACAGATGCAAAATATGATTTTGTGTAAAGACAGATGCAAAATATACCAATGACTGCATCTTTAATGATCCATCTGTTAAACTACTAAAGTTCACAAATGACACAACAGTGATTATTTTATTATTTTTATTTATTTATTTTGTCACAACATTATATATAAACATATATAATGAAAGAAAACAACAGGACAGAACGGTAGGCACTTTTGTGCACTTATGCACTGTCTTACTGTAACCTTGTTGCTGGTATCCTTAAGATTTATATTGATTGTTTCCCTATCACTATCATTAAGTTTTGTACCTTATGATTCTTGATGAAGGTATCTTTTCTTTTATGTACTCCAAGAGCGTATGCACCAAGACAAATTCCTTGTGTGTCCAATCACACTTGGCCAATAAAGTTCTGTTCTGTTCTGTTCTGTTCTGTGCTGTGCTGTGCTGTGCTGTGCTGTGCTGTGCTGTGCTGTGCTGTGCTGTACTATGCTATGCTATTTTATTCTATTTGGAAACAGTCAATGTAAATCATAAGGATACCAGCAACAAGGTTAAAGTCATATAGTCATAAATGGAAGAGATGGGTGGTGGGAATGATGAGAAGATTAATAGTAATGCAGACTTAGTAACTAGTTTGACAGTGTTGAGGGAATTATTTGTTCAGCAGAGTGATGGCGTTTGGGAAAAAAATGTTCTTGTTTCTAGTTCTGGTGTGCAGTGCTCTACAGCATCATTTTGAGGGTATGAGTTGAAACAGTTTATGTCCAGGATGTGAGGGGCCTGTAAATATTTTCACAGCCCTCTTTTTGACTCTTGCAGTAGACAGGTCCTCAATGGAAGGCAGGTTGGTAGTAATTGTTTTTTCTGCAGTTCTAATTATTCTTTGAAGTCTGTATCTGTTTTGTTGGGTTGCAGAACCAAACCAGATAATTATAGAGGTGCAGATGATGATATGCAGAGATGAACAGCAGAAGGGAAGATCAAAGTATAACTAAAACCAAAACTTGGCATATGAGTCTGTTTGTCTGGTGATAACCTTCAATTAGTCCAATCAGTGCATCATAGCACAAAGATGTTTGAATCAAACTATTTCAAATCTGTCTGTAGAGATTCTCAGTTATCCAGGTCACAATTGCCCCAAAGATGCTTTTTCAGGAGGCAACTGGACTTTCTTGGTTTTTTTTCTTTTGAAGATGTTTCATTCTCATCCAAGAACCTTCTTCAGCTCTGACAGGATAGTGGGGAATGGAAGGAAGATTTTTGGATGAGAAGCAAAATGTCTTCAAAATTAAAAACAAGAAAGTCCAGTTGCCTCCTTAAAAAGCACCTTTGGGGCTATCTCAAATCTGCTAACTTAAAGAGTGCGTACAAAATCACTTTACTCCTGTTAATTTAAATTTCAAGGATCTTCACATTCACAAAGTTGTGCCCACCATAGCAGCACTGCAATCAGCTGAGGTCACCTGATTCTAATGTTTCCTTCCAGCTTCCTGCAAGCAAAGTCATTGGGAAAGCCAGCAGGAAATATAAAATGACTTTTGTTCCCACTTCTTTTAATTTTTTTTTTGCCTGACCAGGATCATTTTGTTTCTCTCCTTAAGAAAGGAAATATCTCTGAAAAGATGATCCAACAGATCATCTTTTCAGGTTTTCTTCTAAACTGTAACAATATTGAATGATAAAATAGATGGAAACCAGAGGATGAAAGTCAAACATTTTAGATTATAAAATAGAAGATTAGAGGAGCAGTATGTGTAACCCGGAGTAAGTGTGGGGGCAAACGTGTGTATGTGTATGATTTTGCCATCTACTTCACTTTTCCACACTGGAAAATCTTTCTGATATCAAAGAGCTACAGAACAACTTTTAGTAAATGATTTAAATAACCTCTTAGTCCTCTTTATTTGGAAAAATTGTGTTGATTAGTGATTATGTTTCTCTATGTATTGTGCTGGAACTGAAAATTTTACCATATGGACAACTATATTCAAGCCGTGATTTAATAAACCTCTGCAATTGTTGTACTGTATACTGTTAGCTTCTGGGTGATTATGCTTTCAGGTCCAATGATCCAGAGAAGCAATAAATTCCCTGTATTTTCCCTCCTAGCTTCCCTTTCTGCCATGGATGCATCATTGCTACATATAGTTATACCCCTAGCTTGAGCCACTCTGTGGCCATACAACTATTGTTTCCTTAGTAATTGTATCAGACATTCCCCTTCAATTTTTGTTCCACTAAACAAAAATCCTAAATAAATATCTAGTCTTGAATGAGTGGAAGACTCATTCTCATTAAGACAAATCTTGACTTAAGTCAGGCATTTGATACTGAATTATGCAAGGGAGAGTGAAAATAAAAGGTAAATTACATTATACAGCACTTTTCACGATCCTTCTGAAAAATAACTAGATTTCTAATCCACATGTTACAGTGTGTGTGTGTGTGTGTGTGTGTGTGTGTGTGTGTACTTGAGATAATGACATTAGCCCGGTTAATGTGAAGCGGATTTCTGTTGTAAAGAATAGTCTTGCCATCACAGCAGGAATCTTTCCATCTAAAGAGATTATAGGCCTGATCCTGAAAATTTTGGCTGAATGAAAACACTCCAGCTATGTCAATGGAAAGCTTGTTTCTAAATAAGGATTAAATCCCTAAGTAGGGTTGCCAACTTTTTCTTTGTGCCAAGCTTCGGTGCTGTTAAGAAATGGAGCAGGTGGATCTTGTCTTGGGATTAAGAGATTGCACTAAATAAATAAACGTGTATGCAATTTGTTTTTAAAAGAGCGAACTCAGTTAATGTGAGATTAATTGGGTGGAACCAACATTTTAGCCTTTTCCACATTAGTAAGGGATTTAAGGAGCAAAATAGGAATCGAAAGTTTTGTGGTTTCATAAGGCATCCACATCTGAAAATTTCTCCCAAATAGATCTTGGCCACATTTCTCCCATATGGGCTGAGAATATTGTGAACTGTTCAACACATTGGAGTGTGTACCAGGGTGTGGACAATTACCCTAGAAAATATGTAGAAAAAGAGTTTGCAGGTCTGTCTATCTGAATATTTATGGTTGGTAATTATTAATTAATGTAAGTTCTTTAGCTAATTCCCATTGTGCTTTGGGAGTCACTGGTTTTTGTCAGTGTTTAACTGATGTTCATCAAGGGGAAATAGTGTTGCTTTTTGCCTCACAGTGCTTCAGCTATCTAACCTCAACAGTCACTTTGGAAGCCTTTAAATCAGAGATAAGCAAATGGACTGCATACGGTTTCCATCCTGCCCAAAGCAGATCCACAAAGGTTTAAGACAGTTATTTCACAGTTTAACAATTCCCCACCCCACCCATCCCTGCCAATATTTCTCAGTTGGAAGCCTGCCTACCTGCCTGCCTGCCTGCCTGCCTGCTTTCCTTCCTTCCTTCCTTCCTTCCTTCCTTCCTTCCTTCCTTCCTTCCTTCCTTCTCTGTAACTGCCTATCTCAACCAATGACTCTGGGTGATTTACAATCCCTGACAGCTTAAGGGATAAACAAACATGAGCTGAAAATCTTGGCCTTGTCAATCTCGTCTCTTGAACTGCACTTGTTTGTTAAAGAAAGAAAATGCTTTATTTGTATAGCTCTATTAAACGGTAACCTGCAATGCTTTGCATCCCAACTCAGAAGTAACCACTGAAATCTGCGAGACTTGCCTTGGATAAATATGGCTAGCTTTGGGCTGTTGAAATAGCAGCGTGAACTGTGCAGTTTTGCAAACATAATCAATATTTAGATAGTGTGAGAAGACAGGTGTTTCCCCAAATTAAATTTACCCAGGTTTTCCATAATTGGTATTCACTGCTATTGTTCTAGCTACACCTCAGTTAAGATTTTCAGTTTATTTGTCATGCATGTTCAGCTTTAATGGTTGCTGTCCTCAATGCAAAGTATTCTGTTGAGTTCAAAATTCAATTTCATGGTTAATTCAATTCAAGCGGCTTCCATTCTTCTCTCTATTAGGAACTTGCTGGGTTGGGAGACGTGACACTATGTATTATAGGAGTGCTATCTTTCTGTGCTGCCAAGGAAAGTGACGAATATACTTTCCGTTCAGTAATATATATTTCCCAAAAAGCATTAAGCACTGAAATATGACTATTATTCCCTCCCCTGCCCTTCAAATGTACATTCTGTTTGCATTACATAATTTGTAACAAATAAATTATTCCATGGAATAGGGTGTATGATTAAAGGTGGATGGTAAAAGATGAATATAAGGAGTCAGTGTCTAGATTTAGAATGAGGAAGAAGGCAAAGCAATACTAATTCTCAAGATGGAAAGTTTCTGTATTTGTGTTTTATCTTAGGGGAATTTGTTCTGGCCGTTCCAGATATTAAGATGTTTTGGCTTCAAATTCCCAACCACACACATTATTTTAGGACCATCTCTCTTCTAATATCAGTTCACTGATATACAGAAGACATACATGGTATAATTACAGTTTCTTTTCTTCTTCTTCAGGCTTCAATCCTTCAAGAAACAACTGTCTCCTAAACCAGACTACAGCTCTTATCCTGAATTTGACAGAACCCATTTTAGGCACCTTCTATTGTATTATTATTATTTAAGATTTAATCTTCAATTCAATTCACAGTCTGGAACTGGTAAAAACTGAATAATTCAAGTTCTAACTAAGAACCTAAGAGCTGTTAAGGTAACATCTGAGTATATAGGCAGTTCTGAATAAGGTGTTTTTTTGCAAAGTCAAAATATTCAGATCTAATAACTTCAAAATTTCCTTGAATCTAGGCAATCCTTTGGGTATTGCCCCAAGGGCTCCTATTATTATTGCAACATCCATTGATTTCTTCCTCCACAATCGCTCAACTTCAATTTATAAATCATCATATTTTGTTAATTTTTCTAGCTGTTTCTCTTTAATTCGTGTATCACCTGGTATTGCAATATCAATGAGACAGATTTTTTCTTTTCTATAATAGTGATATCAGGTGTGTTGTGGGCCAGATGTCTGTCTGCTTGGATTTGAAAGTTCCAGAAGATCTTGACCTGTTCATTTTCAAGAACTTTGTCAACTTAGTGTTTCCAGTAATGTTTGCTGTATTCAAACTTCTGCCAAAACTTCCAATGTATAATTTTGGCAACTTGATCATGATATTGTAGATGATCAATCTGTGAAATTTTGCTGCATAAGATGATCCACTGTTTCATCTTTCTCATCGCATAAGTGACATTTGCTGTTGTTACTTTCATTTTTGAATTTTTGCTTTCATAGAATTAGCCGCAAGGCTTGTTCTTGAGCAGCCAAAATGAGGCCTTCAGTTTCTTTTCTTCTTCTTCAGGCTTCAATCCTTCAAGAAACAACTGTCTCCTAAACCAGACTACAGCTCTTATCCTGAATTTGACAGAACCCATTTTAGGCACCTTCTATTGTATTATTATTATTTAAGATTTAATCTTCAATTCAATTCACAGTCTGGAACTGGTAAAAACTGAATAATTCAAGTTCTAACTAAGAACCTAAGAGCTGTTAAGGTAACATCTGAGTATATAGGCAGTTCTGAATAAGGTGTTTTTTTGCAAAGTCAAAATATTCAGATCTAATAACTTCAAAATTTCCTTGAATCTAGGCAATCCTTTGGGTATTGCCCCAAGGGCTCCTATTATTATTGCAACATCCATTGATTTCTTCCTCCACAATCGCTCAACTTCAATTTATAAATCATCATATTTTGTTAATTTTTCTAGCTGTTTCTCTTTAATTCGTGTATCACCTGGTATTGCAATATCAATGAGACAGATTTTTTCTTTTCTATAATAGTGATATCAGGTGTGTTGTGGGCCAGATGTCTGTCTGCTTGGATTTGAAAGTTCCAGAAGATCTTGACCTGTTCATTTTCAAGAACTTTGTCAACTTAGTGTTTCCAGTAATGTTTGCTGTATTCAAACTTCTGCCAAAACTTCCAATGTATAATTTTGGCAACTTGATCATGATATTGTAGATGATCAATCTGTGAAATTTTGCTGCATAAGATGATCCACTGTTTCATCTTTCTCATCGCATAAGTGACATTTGCTGTTGTTACTTTCATTTTTGAATTTTTGCTTTCATAGAATTAGCCCGCAAGGCTTGTTCTTGAGCAGCCAAAATGAGGCCTTCAGTTTCTTTCTTCAGCACCCCTGATCTCAACCATGTTAGCTTTGTATCTGCCTTTCCTTCAATGTCCTTCAGGTAGTGACTCTGCATAGGCTTCTTTTTAGAAATCTTACCTTAAAAATAAAAGAAACTTCCGTTTCTTTGATATACCAGTTTCCCTCACATCCTTCACTAACTTGGCTTGTTCTATAACTGTGGCAGTATTTGTATAAACTGGCAGTTAAAGTATGACATCCAACCCTTTTAATTCAAAACAAATTATAACCATAGGAGAGATGTCATATGCAACAAAACAAGCATATGCATGCTGTGTTTGACCCTGGGGGGCTGAGATGGGCATGGCCACAGTGGGCATGGCGAGTTCAATGTCACTTATATCAGGGGTGCCTGTGGCGGCCCAAGCACTCTGCCAGAGAAAACTGGCTCCTGGGCTCCGTTTTTTGGCTGCAACAGCTTCCTGCAACCCTCTGCCAGTGAAAATGGAGCTTGGAAGGGCTGCCTCTCACCCTCGCAAGATCCATTTTCAGCTGCAATGGCCTCCTGCAATCCTATGCCAGCAAAAACAGAGCTTGGGAGGGCCACACACTCTTTTTTCACTGGCAGAGGCACCACAGTCCAGTCTTTCACTGTTTCCAGGGTGGCCCTGTGGGCCAGATCTAAACACCCCATGGGCTGGATCGAGCCCCACAGGCCTTGAGTTTGACACCCCACCTATAGATATACAACATCAGCAATAAAAATATATAATAAAATGTTCAATATTGATTATGAAATCAAAATATTCAAAGCCCACAGAAAAGAGGTTTTCATCCCAAGGACTTTGCATACCTAATTATACCTGCAAGGGCCATATTTAAAAAGCATGTGGAACCAGTCCTTCTTTGGGAAGAGTTTGAATTAATAAAGGAGAATATTTGTAGCTCAGGATTCAAATGAGGGGGTGCTTGGTACTCTTTGAACCTGGAATTTTCTTGCAGACATTTTATTACCTCAACTAGGTAATACCATTAGGGCTGTTTGCAAGAAAACAACCAAACTCAGAGAGCACTAAGGGCGCCTCAGAATTTAAATTTACTGAGAAGATGAAAACCCATATGAAGTAGTGGATTGCTTAAGACATTTCTTGAGTGTGGGACAATTTCCTAGTATGGGAAAAGAAAAAACTAAAAAAAAATCATGTGCTGATTTGAGGGAAATATTATTAGGGTATTTTTATACAGGTAGTCCTGAACTTACACTCATTCATTTAGTGTCTGGTTGAAGTTACAAGGACACTGATAAAAATGACTTATGACCGTTTGTCATACTTAAGATTGTTGAAGCATCCCCATGGTTATGTGATCAAAATTTGGATCAAAACACATGCAACTGGCATGTATTCATGATGGTTGCAGTGTCCGAGAGTCATGTGATCACCTTTTGCAACCTTCTGGGAAGTAAAGTCAATGGGCAAGCCAGATTCATTTAATAACGTTGTTACTAACTTAATACCTACAGTGGTTCATTTAACAATGTGGCAAGAAGGGTTGTAAAATGGAATCAAACTTACTTAATATCTGTTTTGCTTAGTAACAGAAATTTTGGGCTCAATTGTGGTCATTCATTGAAGTCTACCTGTGTTGTGACCCAGACCCAAATAGGTAGTAGGAAACTCAGTCAGTGAAAAAACAAACAAACTTTATTCGAACAACTGAGAATTACTTCATTCCCAGCATAGTTCAACTAAATTAAAGCAAATTCCTCCCAACACAAATTCCTCAGTCCTATCCCAAACCTTGGTCCAATTAGGCAAACTGCCAAAGTCCTTTCATGGCAAACTTTCAGAAGTCACAGATACAAAAATAAATGCAAGACGTAGACAAAGAAGAAGACAAAGCTACCAACGTTTTTTCTGGCAAAGCCCAAACACCTTTGCTGGTCTGTTTTAAGCCATATGGGAGTGGCCAATAATCTCTTGGCCCTAGTCCTAAATTGTCCTCTTTGCTTGAGCTGCTCTTGCCTTCTGTCAGCTCTTCTCATGCGTGCATTAGGAACAGGCTCTTCCTATTCTTCTGCCTCACTACTATCAGTCTCTGGAGGCTCTGGAGTCCACACCTCACTCCCCGATGGCCGTGGCTTCATCTCAGCCTCATCGCTGTCCGACTCCATTGCCAGCTCCACAGGCTGCTGGCGGACCATAACAACCTGTACTTTTGTGTGTGTTTCCTCCATCTCTACCACCCAGTCACCCAAATCTCTCTTATTATCTAGCAATCCACCTAAAATTTATTACATGCATAGTGCCAATTCTTTCTATCCACCCTCTTCATCTATGAAACATTTCAATTAATCAGGCATCTATTCAATTCATGTACCAGCATCTGCCTACATTCATTCCTTATACTTTCCTATTGCTAACTTTTATTATAATATTTGCAATTGGGAAGATACAGAGAAAGAGAGAGAGAGAAAGAAAGATCAAGTTATCTCCTCTAAAATTCAACATGCCAAGTACACCAGTTGCATTATAAATAATGAATACATACAATAGTAATAAGGAAAGCAATGAAATGCTCATTACAATATCAAAGATTGAGTCATACGCTCAGGTAGAATATATTTTAAATCACAATCGTGATATTCCTGAACCTATTAGAAATCTTAATGAGGTTGGTGAAAAAAATAAAATAAAAATTAAATTAGAGACTGTAACATTATTTCTAATTCCTCCAAAGCATGATTCTTCATTCATTTGCTTCAGCATTTTATAGTCAGGTCCAGCAATTACATTCCAAACATTATGCACAGAGATAGTGGTTTTTGTTCTTCTCATTTTCTTTCATTCAGATTAAACTCCTGTACGTTCCTTTTTTGCCTTAGAAAGTCCAATATGATTTTTTTAAATAAATAAATAAATACACACAATGGTACATATTCTGATTCATCATTTGTTCTATGAAGTATATGTCTGAGAAGTTTGACTTTTGATTATTGGATTCTGAAAAATTTCATTAAATACATAACAACACCAAGAGATTTTAATTTTATAAACATATTAATAATCCTGGATCTTTACATTTATTATGAGTGCATCATATAGTAATACTTTCCATTGGCAGCATTTAACTATTATTTTGTTGATTTTTCCAGAATATATGAGTTTACAAAAGAATTTGGGAAAGTGTTAGCTTGGGATAAAGTTTTAAAAACTGAAGTCAATAACATTGGCTTCAACTGCCTGGTAGTTATTAACAATTAGGATTTGCAATTTAGTGATTTATTTCTGGAGTTATGCATTCTTTTTTCCTAGTTTGCTTTTTTAAAAAAAAAAAAAAAAAGTTGACTATGGTACAACCCCTTAGCCAAAACCTGTGATATTGAGTGTTTGGATATGATCAACATTTTCAAAATCCTGTTATTTCTTGTCCTCTAGGCATAATCTACTGCTCTGTGGTGGTCTCAAAGCTTCTGTTGCTTTTTATTCCTTTAATTTTATATTTCTGTGTCACATGCAGAAAATCGGGGGTTGGGGGGAATAGTACCATCTGGGTTGGCTGGGATCACCAGGAAAAATGACTGTACAATACAGAAATGCTTGCAGGTTTTCTATTTTCACTGATGCTGCCACGAATGGTTTAAAAGCAAGGTAGTTACTTATATTGCAAAGAGCTTCTGGTATCTGGCATGAACATCTGGATTGCTGTTGTTGTTTTCACTAGATGCCAATGGAAGTGTGAGCATACTAAATGCTTTAGGAATTGAAAGCTTTTCAATACTGTTTCTTATTATTTGAGCAACTTAATGAAATGAATCTTGTTTGGAAATACAGAATTATTGATTAAATATTGCTACCAAGTTGTTAGAGACTTATTCTTCCTTTCTTAGAAAGATTTGCTATCATAGTTTGATCTATAAAGACATATATTGGAAGAATTTATAGGAATATTAAGACAGCAGTCTTTAATTAGTTTAATCAATAGAAGAAGGATCATATATACCCTTTTTGTCATTTGGTCCTATGACATCCTAAATTGTATTCTTATTTTTTTCTATTATATTATATTAATATAACATAATCCCATGTGTGATTCTAAACAGGCAAGTGGCATATTTAACTTCAGCTGTTCAGTGTATCTGTTAAATTTATCTTAAAAGATTACGTTCCATGGATAAGTTATATAGGATGGACAAGGAATAAGAGGTTTGGTCTAACAAAAACATTGAGAGATCTAGTAGCATTAGGAAATTAAGAGTTAACTAATCTAGATGGTAAAGAATCAGAAAAGGTCAGCATAAAATTACAGTAGAAAATAAAATTTATGTTCACAGGATAAGAAACTGAGAAACAGCAAGAATGATTTTGTCACAGATTAACTAATATTAAATGCTAATTGTGGAAACACAGGAAACATCTTTCTACCAACTCATCTGATTGATCATTTAATATAGTTAGGGATGTTGAGAAATCAGTATTTGAAAATATAATACAATATAATGTAAATGGCACTTCATGAACTCTATACTATATAGATATGATATCGATATGATACAGATCTAATAATTTTTATTACAGATTTTAAACAGAAGATAAAACTATTAAGAAGTATACTGTATATAAAGTTAAAAAAATAGAGAAAGGAAAAGAAAGAACAAAGCCAAAACTGCAAAAAAAAATAATAATAATAGAAAGAAAGAAATAGAAATTGTCTCCAATTTCCTTTACAGCAAATACAATTACAAATGCAAAATTACCTTTTACTCTTACAAATTTATTCTATAATTCTTAGCAATCTCTGCTTCAGTATTCTCCTCTTCACAATCTAAGACAGGGGTATCAGACTTGGTTTCATTGAGGGCCGTATCAGGTTTGTGTTTGACCTTGGGAGCCTGGGTGGGTATGGCCAGCTTGACATCACTTGTGTTGGGGGTGCCTGTGGCAGCCCGAGCGCTTTATCAGTGAAAACAGGCTCCCGAGCTCCGTTTTCAGCTGTGACAGCCTCCTGCAGCCCTCTGTCAGTGAAGACGGTGCTCAGGGGGCTCTGCAGGGCCCCTTCAAGCTCCATTTTTGCTGGCAAAGGGCTGCAGGAGGTCATTGTGGCTGGAAATGGAGCCTGAGAGGACTGTGTGAAGCCCTCCTGAGCTTCATTTTTGCTGGCAGAGGCACCACAGGCTGGTCCTTTGCTGTTTCCAAGGCGGTCCTGCAGGCAAGATCTAAGCAATCCATGGGCCAGATCCACCCCACAGGTCTTGAGTTGGACATCCCTGATCTAAGAAGTTTGCTAACACTTTAATAATGCTTTATATAATATATTCCTTTGAGCTTTCCAGAATTTCTCTAAATTTTCTCAAGCAGAAAATTTCTCTTAATTTTCTCTTTAATTCTCTTTCTCTCTTAATTAAAATTGAGCTAAGTTATCAAAATTGTTTCTAGCTTTCTATCCATACTGTCTAAAATTTCCACTTTAAAATTAATCTGTTTTACCTCTCCAGACATATGTTTTATAGAACTTTCCACTTTTCTAGCTTCTTTTTTCACTTCTTGACTCATCTTTACAAATTTTCAACCATTCGGTTTTCAAAAGCTGTCAATTTATTGTCCTAAGATTCTTACCACATATTTTCTGAAGCAAATCTGGTGTTCTTTCCTTCTTTGCAGTTTGCTCTAAGAGTCCTCTCCTGCCTTCCATTTTTGTGGCTTTTCTTATTGTTGCTATTCTAATATTATAATCCAAAGGTAAAAGTAATTCAGGAAGAGGCACAACACTGACACACACACATTTTTTGTTTTTTTATTTTTCTATGCCTTTAACACTTTTGTCTCTGATGACACATTCTGTGGTTTCAAGCATCATATTCCACATCCCCATAGCAACAAAGTATGAAAACCTGCCTCATATTACCTTATCTTTTGTTTTGTAAAATCCTCCAATTACTTGTACATTTTAGATGTAAACAGAAAGCATTACTATAAAGATCTGGTCTGTTTTTCTAATTTAATTCAAGTTTATGCAAAAGCACATGCATAAAAAATAAAAATAGTAAAAATAAAAAAACCCTCTTTCTTTTGCCTATTTAAAACTTTCTTAAATCATCTGTTGGTTTAGCTTTTGGACTAAACTTCTTAAGTCTTTAAATCTTAGAGTATCAGAAAAAAAGTTCACCTTTTATTTGCACCATTATAAAAAGGAAACTTTATCATGGTGCAAAGGAAATCTTTCTTTATCTATAGACTAATAAAATCCAAAAGTGGTTAAGAAATTAGGATGAGTGGATTTGTGTTTGCAAGTGAAGATATAACCTCCTAATAGCTCATCTCAGAAGCTGTTTGCAAAAACTACTGAGGAACCACTCTGCAGAGTATTAACCACAAATGATTCTTGATCTGGAGAGATTTTGCCAGCCAACATTCACCCTCCAGCTAGTGTACTTGCCCACAATCCTTCTTTGCTCCTTTGAGACCCTTAATCCATCTTTAACCCCTACAAGAAGTCAGAACTTGATTCCTTGACTAACTTTTTTTAGCTTCATAGCATTTCAGACTGAAGATATTTCCTCCCCTATCAAGTAAATGAGTTTAGGATCTTTTGTTTGCAACTCTGAGGCTCAACGATGCAGAATTATGAGCAGCAAAGAGCTTTCACATCCCAGATGTATTTGAAACATTTGAAGACTGTGATTTTTGTGAAAGGAAAGGAAATAAATGCATATGTATAAGTATTGCCAAAGGGCGTTGAATACTCCGGGTTTCTATGAGGCATTGGGATTTGAACAGTTCTCCTAACCACTGCAAAGCTGTCTTCTTGCACTTGCCACCAAACAAGCTCTTTGTATTTGTTACAACAGCAAAGTAGAAGTAACATGACACTTGTCAGTTTCCATTCATAACCTCACACACCAAAGTGTATCTTGTCAAGTTTCTTCTCAGGCTATTGGGCAAAGCTCCATAATCAGGAGCAGGGAGAAAATTACACTGGAACGTCTGCATTTGACCTTTCCCTTGCTTTCCTTCTGTTGTAATAGCATCTACTTTGTAGGTGGCAGACTAATTTCTCAGGCCTGCCATTAAGAATAATAATAATGTGGTTTGTACAGCCCTTACATTTAATAATCCATATGCAAAATCTCAAAAGTACTAGAGGTGACATATGAAAAATTCATGAATGGTAATTATGCTAATTACACATAAAAATTCAGGTAGCAAGTAAGCATTTGATCCATTTATTTCCAGCAGTTTGCCAATTAAGAAGCACATGCTAAAAGCTATGTCTCTTGAAAAATCTATGATTCAGCAGGTACCCCAGGGAGAACTCTTACTTTCTCCTTAAACATTTGCACATCTTTAATTCATAGTTGTCTGTTCATGAAGTAGTGCAACGGTTTGCTTTACTCTGTCTCTCTCTCCCTCACCCTCTCCCTCTCCCTGTCCCTCTGCCTCTGCCTCTCTCTCTTTTAGGTAATAAAACCAATGCCCCTGAGAAAATTATAAATAAAAATCATACATTGTTGCTATTCCTTTTTTGTGCTTCGGACAGTACATATACATTTACAGATAAACGTGCGATGCGCACATCCAATTTAATGGGTATCTTAAAGAGCAGCCACTGTTTTCTTCAGGCACATGTGAAAGGAGACCAAAGCACTCTTCCAATTATTTGTGAAGTGTGCACAGTCCTATGAACCATCTATTAGTGCAAACTCCTGATTTTCAGAGAAAAGTTGATTATTTTTTCCTATTTATTATAAACTGGATCCTTATTCTATGCCGATTACAATTTAAAATCAGTTCATCACAGTTTTACACCTTTCCTTGTTAAACATGTGAGGAGGAATTTTGGATTTTATGGCTTTTTCCCTCCAATTCCCAAGATTTTCCACTTTGAGAAGGCATATTCCCACTCCTTTTCTTCTTTTTAGGAAGAACCTTCAAATTCATCTCTTTGCTCAGCTGTTTTTGCATACATCTCTTAAGTATTTCTAACTGCCAATTCTTATTGCCAATTCTTGACCATTATCGCAATTCAATCCCAAAGCCAGCACATGTAATAGTTTCATTGTTTTCTATTTAGGGGAAAGTAAATCATAATCTCTCATATTTGCAAGGTGCATTTTTTTTTTAAATCAATTTTTAGGCCAATTTACGATAGAGCTCCAAAAGCGTCTGTGGATAGTTCTTGATTTGCAACCATTCATTTAGTGACCATTTTAAAAAAATGACTTATGACTGGTCTTCTCACACTTAGAAGCATTGAAGTCATGCTATCAGAATTCAGGTTCTTGGCATTTTTTGCAATTATGCAAAATTATGATGGTTGCAGGATCCTGGGATGATATCATTTATTTTATTTATTTATTTAATTTTGTCATAACAATATACACAAGCATAACACAAAAGATTATATAATTGTTGTGTCTCGTCCGATCTCACCACAGCCGAGACCTTCTTATCTGCTTCCGAACACGGAGGAATGTCCTAGTATGCCTCCCGGCCCCAGCCCTGGCTCCATGCCCAGACAGGCTGAAGAGGAGAGAGTATCTCCAGCCCCCAGCTCTGGCTCCATGCCCAGGCAAACGGAGCAACTAGACCCCTCCCCCTCCTCCACAGCATGTGAGCCTGAGGGAGGTCAATTGCCAACAGCTGCAGACTGGAGTGACCCTCGCGTCAGAAGACTTGATAGACGGAGGCAACAGAAGGAAGGGAGGGGCAGGCCTGGATAAGTGCTGAGTCATGGAGCCACACCCCATGGCCTATATAAAGGACTTGCTTTCTGGCATTCTCTGAGTCAGGCAAAGTCTAAACATATCTTGCTGAAGTCACTTCCTGGTCTCCTGCCTGCCCTGAGGACTTTGCTAGGACTTTGGCAGAGCTGCAGAGGCACGACTGATTTGGATTTCCCTGACCCGGCCGTCAGCGGAGGAGTAGGACACGACAATAATATATAAACATATATATGTGGAGAAACAAGGTAGTATAAGCATATATATATATAGGGGAAGAAACAATAGGACAGGAACGGTAGGCACGTTTGTGCTCTTATGCACACCCCTTAGAGTCGTCTTAGGAATGTGGTGAGGTCAACAGTGGATAGATTTTGAATAAAGCTTTTGGGGTTATGAGAAGAGACCACAGAGTCAGGTTATGCATTCCAAGCATAGATAATTCTGTTACAGAAATCATGTTTTCTGCAGTCTAAACAGGAGCGGTTGACATTAAGTTTAAATCTGTTGGTAGCTCTTGTGTTATTGTAGTTGAAACTGAAATAGTCATTGGCAGGAAGGACATTACAACGGATGATTCTATGAGCTTAACCCAGGTCCTGTCGAAGGCAATGAAGTTCCAAGTTTTCTAGACCCAGGATATCAAGTCTGGTGGAATAAGGTATTTTATTGGTTACGGAGGAGTGGAGAACTCTTCTCGTAAAATACCTTTGGACACGCTCAACTGTATTGATATCAGATATATAGTATGGGTTCCAGACAGGCGAGCAGTAATCAAGAATTGGCCTAGCAAATGTTTTATGACTGAGATGGTATAGGGTTTCCTGCCTGGGCAGGGGGTTGGACTAGAAGGCCTCCAAGGTCCCTTCCAACTCTGATGTTATGTTATGTTATGTTATGTTATATGCTCTGGTCAGTAGCATGGTGTTTTTGGAAAAGAAGCTACGTAGAATTAAGTTAACAATTCTTAGAGCCTTTTTTTGCTATATAGTTGCCATGGGCTTTGGCACTTAGATTGTTAGATAGGCTTAGGGCCTGGGTATTTACGGGACCGCCTACTGTTACCTCACGCCTCCCACTGATCCATGCGCTCACACAGAGAGGGACTTCTCAGGGTGCCGTCCGCCAAGCAATGTCGGCTGGCGGCCCCCAGGGGAAGGTCCTTCTCTGTGGGGGCTCATACCCTCTGGAACGAACTTCCCCCTAGCTTGCGCCAATTGCCTGACCTTCGGACCTTTTGCCGCAAGCTGAAGACGTATTTATTTATTCGCGCGGGACTGGCTTAAATTTTAAATTTTAAATTTTAATTTTAATTGGGGTTGAATTAATTTATATTTTAATATGAATTTTAAGGGTTTTAGGTCTAAACGTTTTAAATCTCTGCCAATTATATAATAAGTTTTTTAATTTTTGTTTTAGTTGTACATTGTTATTGTTTTTATATTGGCTGTAAACCGCCCTGAGTCCTTCGGGAGAAGGGCGGTATAAAAATCTAATTAATAATAATAATAATAATAATAATAATAATAATAATAATAATAATAATAATAATAATAATAGTTGTTGTTATTATTATTATTATTATTATTATTATTATTATTATTATTATTATTATTTAAAAAAAAATTCCAACGTCTTTGACAGGGTGAGGGTCATCTGTGAGGTAATGTCCATCAAGCATGTACTTAGTGATTGGGTTCTTTCTTCCAATATGTAAGACTGAGCATTTGCTGGTTGAGATTTGTAGTTGCCAAATTTTAGACCAAGCGGTTAGATGATCAAAGTCTTTTTGAATTGTAGATGTATTGTCAGTGGTGTTAAAAAGTTTGACATCGTCAGCAAAGAGAACACAGTTACTTGAGATATGATCACAAAGATCATTTATGTATATTATAAAGAGAGTTGGTCCAAGAACACTACCTTGAGGAACACCACTCTTGACAGGAACAGGATTTGATAGAGCATTACCAATTTTAACTACTTGTTATCTGTTCGACAGATATCCAGTTGTGTAAGGGTCCTGAAATGCCATAGGATTTTAATTTTAGGAGAAGTTTATCATGTATTATCATATCATCTCCACCTTCCTTGCCAGCTTCCAACAAGCAAAATCAATGGGGGAAGCCAAATTTGCTTAATGACCACTTAATGATTCATTTAACAACCATAATGATTGACTTAACAGCCATGGCCAAAAAGATTATAAAATCAGTTGTGACTTACTTAATAACCACCCTGCTTAGCAATGAAAATTCTCATTGTCAATTGTGGCTGAACTGTATTGGGCTAAAACCATCACAAAATATAACAGCAATAGCAATAGCAATAGCATTTAGCCTTTTTTACCACTTCACAGTGCTATACAGGCCTCTTTAAGCGGTTTACAGAGTCAGCATATTGTCCCAGCAATCTGACTCCTCATTTTACTGATCTCGGAAGGATGGAAAGCTGAGTCAACCTTGAGCCAGTGAGAATCGAACTACCGAACTGCTGCAACCAGCAGTCAGCAGAAGTAGCCTGCAGTACTACATCCTAACCACTGCTCCACCATGGTTCATAAGCCATGTTATTAAATAAAACTTGTTCAAAATGTTCAGCAATAGCAAATATTTTTTTTTAAATACCAAGAGGAACTAGGAACTTTTAAAGCACATACGTTAGTATAACTCTTGCAGTGAGGAGGATCTCAGACCAAAGAAACCCCTTTGACAATCTCCTATTGGGCTCCAGCATTGAACAATGTTATTGAATTGGCAAAGCTGATCTTAAAAGGAATGTGTTTGTTATCCAGATTTATTCTTTTGTTCTTTTCGTTTGCACTGCGAATATCTAAACCAGAAGCACTGTGTATTATAAAAAGGTAAAGGTTCCCCTCACACATATGTATTAGTCATTCCTGGCTCTAGGGGGCAGTGCTCATCACTGTTTCTAAGATGAAGAGCAAGAGCTGTCCAAAGACCTCTCTGTGGTCTTATGGCCAGCATGACTAAATGCCAAAGATGCACGAAACGCTACCTTCCGACCAAAGGTGGTCTCTATTTTTCTACTTGCATTTTTACGTGCTTTCAGACTTTTAGGTTGGTAGAAGCTGGGACAAGCAAGAGGAGCTCATCCCATTACATGGCACTAGGGATGAACCACTGAACTGCCGACCTTTCGATCGACAAACTCAACATATTTGCCACTGAGCCACTGCGTTCCTCTACTGTGTACTATAGCAGTACACAAAATTAGTAAACAAGTTAGAAAGTGAGCATGGGTAGTTTGGTCAATTTAATAAAAGTAATTGATGATACGATATGCTAACAGTGTTTCAAAATCAGCATTATATCTGTGCATGTAAAACTGAGTAAAACATTTCTAATATTTTTGGAAGAAGGATGATACTAAGGTCATTTGAAAATGTCCTCACCCATTCTAACCATATGGTGTGTGTTAATCTCTGAATGAAATATCACAGAGAGTCTAATTTTCCTGGAAGCAGCACACACAAAAAGTCAAATCCTTTTTCCTCATTAACTGTGATTCATTGGCATATGCTTTATTATGAAGCTGAGCTGATAAGAAATATGTAGTCGTATTTCCATTTTAATATCTAAAATTCTGTCATTCTTGAAAGTAGTTGTTGCAGGAAAGATGCCACAGCATTTCTTTTCTTGAGGGAGGGAGGGAGGAGGGAAATACGTCGGAGCTGTATTTGGTTAAACCAATAAATGTAAAAATAGCGGTTTTGAAGAAGTCAGCAGGTCACTCTGATGCAGAGCAAAGAGCTGTAAAATCAACTAGAACTGAAATTAGGTTTCCAAGGTGTAGCATATGTTGTGATGAAGGTGCCAGGGAAGATAAACTAGGCTACACTCTTTCAACCTGTTCAGAGTGTGTTCCAATCATTTGGAACTAGAATGAACAGTTTCACATTAGGCAGCCAAAATCAGAACAAATTAAAACACGGCTGCTCTTACAGTTGCATCCATTAATCCCTGTGCACAGTCTGACCTGTGTTCTCTCATTCTCTCTCTCTTGCTTTCTCATTCTGTCTCTCTCCCTCTCCCTCCCTCCCTCCCTCCCTTTCTCTCTCTCTCTCATTCTCTCTCTCTCTCTCAGTGTATGTGTTTGGTCTTTAGAAACACCAAGTCAAAATGCCAGAAAGGAGATACACAAGATCAAGTACTAATTCGGAAAACGCAGACAAAGAAAGAAGATAAAAATTGATTGCAAATATTTAAATATCTATGTAATTATACTTCAGGCTTTTTGTTCATAACTGTTCCATTTCACATAATACCTCAGTCTCCCTCTTGTGGTTTGACTTTTCACCAAATCTAAAACGAAAAAGATTGGGTAGAGAATGTCACATACACTACATACACATTTGAAAAGTCAAATGTACATAAAAATTGTTTTAAGATAACAAGGTTATATTGTTAACTATATCTATTTATATACATGCAAAGTGCTTTCTAAACATTATAAGAACTGAAAATAAACATAGCCAATTAAGTTCTAAACTGAAAATTATTCTATGTGTTGATCAAAATGGAGTAGACATGGGGAATCTGAAGACATAATCAGTTTGGGAGCAGAACCAATGAGAGGAGGAAGGCTGAAGCCAGAAATTGGCAGTACTCATTCATTTTCTATAATTCTGCCAAGTTCTCATCCAGCAGGCTGCCAAGGAAAGGACAAATACTTCTTGCCAGGAACTGATTTTATGGAGACTCAGAAAGAACTATAAGGCATCTAACCAATGGAACTCTTCTTAATTTTATTTATTTATTTTCAGCTTTTGTGGGTTTTTTTTTTAAATAACTCAAAACAGTAAACACACACATTACTTCTTTCTCCTCCTATTTCCCCCACAACATCAACCCTGTGAGGTGAGTTGGGTTGAGAGAGAGCGATTAGCCGAAAGACACATAGCTGGCTTTCATGCCTAAAGTGGGACTACAGTTCATAGTCTCCTGGTTGCTAGGCTACAGCTTTAACCACTAGCCCAAGTGTCATCATAACATATTTGAATATATTTAAAATATGGTTGAATACATGAACAATACATACAGAAAACTCGTATGATTCTGGTTAATGCCTTATCAGCAGCTCTTAAACTCCTAGGGTAGCATGGTTTCTGTAACTAATATTATTTACATGAAACTACTGACAATATGTAAAACTTGATAAATTCTTCACAAAGGGTAGTCTAAGCTGGCTAATCAGTGCACATTTCTGAGGAATCAAAAACCCCATGATCAAACTTAAAGCTGAAATTTGGGTACTTCACAATTTTGTCAGCTTAAAAAAAATCAAATGATATAATTTTTTAAATATTTTTTCCTTTTGTTGTCAAACAATCTGCTCTGAATGGAAATGATTCAGATGTATTAGAGCTAATTATTTCACAATATCTATAAATGTTTGGCAACTATGCATATTATTAATGAAATGAGTTCATTGTTAAATCAGGCTAGATTGAACTTCCAGATGGGGTAAAATGAACATTGTATCTCTAAACAGTGGAGAAAAAACTCAGACAGAGACTAGTGACCAGGATATTGCCTACATGTATTCTGGGGGCATCTGCTCATGAGAAGATTTGCAGAGCTCTGCAGTGACTCATGAATAAGAGCACCAGAAGCCATAGAAAAAATATTATGCTCACAACCTTAGCAGAGTTTGTTCAAAGGCACTGAGTTTGCCCAAATATCTACTTTCTAAGGCACATTTAGAATATAAAAATTTAAAAGCTACAGAAGTCTTCTAAGTAGCATGGCAACCATATTACCTGGTGAGTGATCCTTCAACCAGGACTAAAGATTAAAGCCAAAAGCATATAAAGAAATATAAGGACTTGAAATTAATTAACTGTAAAGTGCTTTTTAAGAATCTGAATTTAAATGTTTAAAATATTTAAGAGGATAGTTCCATTTGGAATTATTACTTTAAAGTAATTTTGAAATAATTAAATAAATACTATGAACATTTGGTGAAGCTGGATTGTTTAGTTTTGCCAAAGAAAATAATTGGTTAGTTTTGTCAAACAGAAGGAAAGTTGCAAATGATCATCTGACTGTAGAAATATAGACTGTTGAATGGTATCAAAGAATTAAGGGTACAGAGAAAGGATAGGGAGAAGCCTCTCTTTCATTTTACTTCTCCTTTCTGGATTATAAATCAAATAAAAGAAGTGGCTGCTACTAGGAAAGCAGTAAAATTTGCAGCAGGAAAGACAGGATCTTTGACAGGGCAAATGACAAAAAAAAAAAAAAAGGAATTGCACCAGAGATATTTCAAGAATGTTCAAGGACTTTAGGAAAAATATGACCGAATCAGGCTTTGTTAGAAGGAAGGATTGAGGGGGAGGGATGAACATATGGAAGAAAAAAGGAATAAAGAATTTGAAGAATCTATATTGCAGATGAGTGAGAAGATTAAACAAACACAAAATAAAATGGATACTTTATCTGTTGAGAGATATGGATTACATTTTGAAGAGAGAAATGGAAGAAAGATTTGAAAAGATGAATAAAAAAGCTTAAAGAATCTGCAACACAAACAAATGAGGCAGAAAACATTAAACCAAATGATGAAAAAAGATTCAGACAATGTGAATTTCTGGATTTAAGAAAAAGAATTTTGCTTGAGCTTGAGAATAGTTGCAGAAAAACCTGGCAAGGATAGATAGATAAATAGAAGATAGATAAACAGAAGGTGAGGGTTACTAAGGTCTTAAAAAGCATTTAGAAGGGGAGAGCGGAGACATGGATTCAGAAATAGACAAGGTGTACAAGAAATGAAAACTTAAAAAATGTAGCAAGAAATGTTTGTTCACCTAGTTAGTACAAAGGCAAGATAACAGGCCCTTCTACAATATGTTAACACCAACATTCTTCCTTCTGATCCTGCATAACTGAAGGCATTGTGTTTTCCTTTCAGGTTTGTTGTTGTTAGCTGAGGCTTACCCACTCTTCCCAGTTATATGCTTCTCATTCCCCCAACTAACCCTCCTAACTTTCTTTGCATTGTTTATTCTTTATATTACCCTTTCTTTCTCTAGTTAGGATTGGCTTTTACTATTGTAATGAAAAGAAATCAATGAAAATCATAAAAAGAGAAGAAAGTAGGTCATTGTAAATATGCTCTGGTGCTTTGATAGAACTGCAATATTTATCCCTTTAAGGAAGAATATAACATACATACATACATATATACATACATACATACATACATACATACATACATACATACATATTGTGTATGTGTGTGTTTTCATGTGTGTGCAGTTTCTTCCTTAAAGATATAAATATTGCAGTCCATATGTAATATAGATACTTATATATAGATATTAGCATTTAACTTGACATTTGCACAGTCAACCTTTTCTTCAGCCTTTTGCTAACCACCTATTGATACAGTAGGGGACTTAACTAGCCTTTTTTTCTGATAAAGAAGGAATGTGTGGTTGTTCTAAATGGTCAAGATGTCAGATTATAGAATGGCTAGGTTCTTTGCTGTATTCTCAAATTCAGCTTTCACAAAATCAGTGCCATTTCCAAGCCAAGTTTCTTCTGAATTTAAAGGGGAGCTTCTCCACTATCCAATTCCCAAAGTCACTAGGCTAATTATAAATACAATTTGTTGAAGAAATCATCAAATCTGATGGAAGAGTACAGTTCACACTGAGTAAGGAAAGCAGTATATTGTGTTTTTATCATGTTTGTAAAGTGAGGAGCAGGATATTTAATGGCATGGATCTGTGGTTACCATAGTTCTTCCAACAATGACATGATCTTGCATTGGAACTGCTACTAAGGTGAACAGTTATAGTAGATTCTATCTTACTTGTTGGTTAACTATCTGGATTAACTGGTCCATTTGCACTGTCACTTTACTCTGGTACTAGAGGAAGGCATTGGCAATTTGGCTGAATAGCAGGACTGTAAAAGAGTCTGTAGCCATAATTTAATTCTTTGTCTCTATTTGAAGGCTCTATTCCTATATTGGTTGGTATAAGAATTAGCAAATCTAGCTGTCAAGCTTCACGTTATAATTAATTGTAAATATTGGTTTTTCAAATATTAAACCTCTCCAGATAGTAAATTCTGTAACTTTATTTGGCAGAAAATTTTATCTCTTTATCTTATACAATAATGAAACTATATATCCAGAATATTATTCCATTGCATTTTCCCAGCCTAGTGTCCATGCCTGGTGTAAATTCTAGGCCTTTTCCTCCCATTTTTTTGAGTAGCAGATATCTACCCATTCTCTTGATGGCTTTGGCAGACATCTGATCTACAGACACATAAAGGTTTTCACTAGCTTAGATACGACTAGTTCCTCATTAACTTCATTCCATACAATTTTATACTTTCTCCATCCTTCCTTATCTTGTTTTCCCTAGAGGCCCTTAGAGAAGTAAGGATGACAGGTGTGACTGTTGCTGGCTCTGTAATCCATCAACATTCTTTTAGACAGAAATCAATTATGCCATTTTGCAGTAAAAGGTGATAACAGAAAAACAACTCACTAGCATTGAGGGAAAATGAGAAGATAGAACTGGAACACTCAAACGGTAAGTCCTGTTGTCTGATGGGGTTGGTTTCATTTCTAAAAGAGTTGCATGCTTATCTTCATAATTAATTTACCGTATATACTCGAGTATAAGCCGAGTTTTTCAGCACATTTTTTGTGCTGAAAAGCGCCCCCTCGGCTTATACTCGAGTCTACGTCTCGATGTACTTCGGGAACCTCGCACAGGAGACGCCAAAGAGGCGGCGAGATCGTCCGGCGGGATTTGCCCAAGGCTGAGCAGTTCGCCGCGCGGACCTGAGCCAAGCCGGTCCCAGTCCAGCCGAACGGTGAAAGCGACATGCCGAGCGCCGCTCCGCTTTCACCGTTCGGCTGGACTGGGACCCAACTTCGATCGCAATAACTCCGCCAGGCTGTGCCGCGAAGAAACCATTTAAAAGCCCGCCAGGGCTTTCTTCTCCTCCGTGCTTCAGAAGTTGGGCTTTTAAATGGTTTCTTCGTGGCACAGCCTGGCGGGGAGTTACTGCGGACCGAGCCAAGCCAGTCCCAGTCCAGCCGAACGGTGAAAGCGGAGCGCGCCGCATGTCGCTTTCACCGCTCGGCTGGACTGGGACCGGCTTGGCTCGGGTCCCGCGCGGGCGGGGAGCCGACTTTGGCCTTTAGCAAGGAGGAAGGTGGGAGGAAGCGGAGCTGCCGGCTGTGGCGCTCCGCTTGGAGCCGCCGCCGCCGCCTGGAAGAGGAGGAGGTGACCTTCACGCTGGAGAGGGTGGGGATGGGGGTTGAGGCGTGCAAGAGGAGCGGCGTGGAGGAAGAGGAGGAGGCGGCCCCGCCGGGACAGCGCGGCTTCTAAGACCAGCCCACGCTCCGAAGAGGGAAAGGGAGCGAGTGGGTGGGTGGCTGGGACGAGACCCCCACCACAAACACACACACAGCCGGTCGGACGGCGCGGTTCCTTTCTCTACTCTCTCTCGCTCTGCGTCAAGGCGCTGGAAGGGGGCGGAGAGCGCGAAACAGCAGCAGGAGCAGCCGGCGCTCGCCTTCGCTTCCTCCTCCTCCTCCTCCTCCTCCTTTCGTGGCGGGCTGCTTCCAAGTCTGGAAATCTGTTTTGGGAAGTGGTGGTGCAGCGCGGCAGTTCAGCCCTGTCGGCCGGGGGAAGGAGGCGGTGGATCGGATTCTCGCGCCACACCGAAGTCGGCTGGAAAGCTTGCTGCTTCTTCTTCTTTTTTGCTTCTCTCCCCCCACCCACTCTTTTCTGCTCTCTTGCAACGTTGCTGCAGCTCCTCGGCTCCTTTTCCCGGCGCCCCAGAAGGCTCGAGCCTCTGCTGCCGATTGAATACTAAAATAAAATAAAAGAGCGGAGAAGAACGGGGCGCCGCTTTTGGTGTCCGCGTCCCTGTCGCCGCCCGGCAGGACGTTTAAAAAAGGCGGGGAGTTGAAAAGAGGCTGCCTCTTGGGTTACCTCAACATCCATTCCAGAGCCGCTAAAGAGCGGCTGCTTGGCCCGCCCTGGTTGGGGAACGGCACAAAAAGGGTCCCTGGTGACCCAGAATTCATCCTAGCCCCATTGACTGGCCCTTTGACTCGATAGGATTTAGCTGACGGATTGTTAAACAGCGCTCGCACCTTTCTTCTGGGAGAGAAGTCACTCTAATAAATATTGGGAGGTGTTTTCAAGGAAACATAGGGGTCCACCTTCTGCCCACAAGAAATGTAGGAAATGCCACCATTCCCAGCCTTCTGAGCACATCAGCTTATCCTGGCAGAGGATGAGGAAAGTCGATTTCAAAGCCTTTGGAAATCACCAGCTTGGAAAAAGCTAAATTATGTAGGGCTATTCAGCTACAACTTCGTGTTTAGGTTTTGTCTTTTGAAGCGAGATAATGATAGCTAGCTAGCTAGCTAATTAGATAGATAGATAGATAGATAGATAGATAGATAGATAGATAGATAGATAGATAGATAGATAGATAGATAGATAGATTAGAAAGAAAACAGAACAAAAAAACAGAATAATAGAGTTGGAAGGGACCTTGGAGGTCTTCTAGTCTAACCCCTGCTTACGCAGGAAACCTTATACCACTTCAAATGCTTATCCAATATCTTCTTAAAAACTTCCAGTGTTAGAGCATTCACAACTTCTGGAGGCAAGTTGTTCCACTGGTTAATTGTTCTAACTGTCAGGAAATTTCTCCTTAGTTCTAGGTTGCTTCTCTCCTTGATTAGTTTCCACCCATGCTTCTTGTCCTGCCCTCAGGTGCTTTGGAGAATAGTTTGATTCCCCCTTCTTTGTGGCAGCCCCTGAGATATTGGAATGTTCCTATCATGTCACCCCTAAACTAGACATACCCAGTTCACATGCCCCGTGAGGCGTCTTCCCTGCATGTCACACACGCACGCTCGCTGGGAAAAAAAAGGATGGATGGATGGATGGAAGGAAGGAAGGAAGGATGGATTGATGGATGGAGGCGACCGCTTTGAAGCGCAACCCTTCTCCCGCAACTAAGGGGGGGGGGTCAATGTTTTCCCCAATCCTAGGGTGTGGGGAAACAGTCATTCTTTCTTCCCCCCTAGTCTCTCCCGAGATCGCACTGCAGCGCCCATCATCCCCAGCCGGCAATCTGAGCTCGTGCCATCGATGTGGTCCTTGAACTTCCCCTCCTTGTTTCTAACCCAGCCTAGGATGGCGGCGTGGAGGGTATGGTGGTGGTAAAGCGACCAGGAGAAAGCTTTCGCTCTTTTCGAGAGGTCCTCTTGGAAGGCTGCCTTGGAAAGGGAAAGTGGGAGGGGCAGAGATTTCTCCTCAAGGTCCCCTTGAAGGCTGGGTTGGAAAGGGAAAGTGGGAGGGGCAGAGATTTCTTCCTCGGGTCCCCTTGGAAGGCTGGGTTGGAAAGGAAAGTGGGAGGGGCAGAGATTTCTTCCTCGGGTCCTTCTAGAGTCCTTGAGAAACTGATATCATACAAGGTTAATAAATTATACTCCTCCTCCTCATTGATGAGTTTTCATCCTGAAATTGATTGAAACATTGTACCATCATATGCTGCCATAGTATAGTGTTAACAACATCTGTAAAGATGATATATGAGCATGACACTAAGTTTTTCTATATTTCCCCCTTTATTGAAAAACTTCCATCATGCTTCTTTCTGAAAACAAAGGTCATTATAATATACCTCATTATATATTTGATTTGATGATATTTCAGTTAATAAATACCATTTAAGGTGTTAAGCTTCCTTTCTTTTTCAGCAGCAAAGTGAATTACAACTTTAAAGAACTTTATTACTTTATATTCATTTATTTTAAGTATAGATTTTAGATTTTTAAACAAATATGTTTAGAGCTTTTATATCTTTCAAGTTATTCAAATTATCCCCTCAGCAGGTATATAATGGCATCCAATTCCAATATCATGTTGGGGCTTTTGAGCAAGGGAGGAGGAACGCGAGCACCGCCTTTCGCGCTGGCATTCCGGGATTTCCCTTTGTTTAGAGCTGGGAATCCTCCTTCCCCCTTTTGCACTTTTATTGTTTTTCGTTCAAATAAATATTCATGTTATTTTACTTGGCTCTATCTTTATTTTTTACATTGACCAGTAGCTGCCTCATTTCCCACCCTCGGCTTATACTCGAGTCAATAGTTTTTCCCAGTTTTTTGTGGTAAAATTAGGTGCCTCGGCTTATATTCGGGTCGGCTTATACTCGAGTATATACGGTAAATAGGGATACTTTACTCAATGAATTAAGGAAATAATTTTGAAATGAACTGTTTTGTTACCTTTTTTTTGTTTATCTCAAAACATAAACATCATCATTCAAGAGACCTTTCTGGCAATAGATTTTTTTTAAAAGCCATCACAACAGAACTTGTGTTTTGTTGTTTCGACAAGATT
The DNA here is from genome assembly GCF_028640845.1 of Ahaetulla prasina. Lineage (NCBI taxonomy): Eukaryota > Metazoa > Chordata > Lepidosauria > Squamata > Colubridae > Ahaetulla > Ahaetulla prasina. The sequence continues at coordinate 159,651,501 of NC_080541.1, forward strand.
CTTTCCACCTCTTCATTTGAGGTAAATTGATTGCTACAACACATTCTTTCAATTTGGGCTAAAGCAGGGGTCTGCAAACTTGTCTCTTTTAAGACTTGTGGACTTCAGCTCCCAGAGTTCAGATTTGCTTTGCTGGCTGAGGAACTCTGGGAGTTGAAGTCCACAAGACTTAAAAGAGACAAGTTTGCAGACCCCTGGGGTAAAGTAAAAGTCCACATGTATCAAGCCTGGACTATATGATGGGGGTGGGTGGGTAAGATAGGAGATCCAGCATCTCATTTTTCTCTTGGATGGCTCATGAGGAATGATGCCTAGCCTTGCTATATTTTAGCAAAATGTCCTTCTTGCAGGGGTGAAATGCTCCCGGTTCAGACCGGATCGCCCAATCCAGTAGCGATGGCAGTGGGTGGTTCAGAAAACTGGTAACAAAAATACATTCCCGCCCCCACCCCGTGTGACTATCAGAGGTTTTTTGGTTTTTTTTTTTTATTTTTAAAAGAATTTTTTCTTCGGCTGAAAAAATGCTTTTAAAAGTAAAAAATAAAAGCCTCTGATGATTGCGTGGCTCAGCTGGGATCGTCAGAACCCTTTTTCTACAAGTTTTCTACAAATTCTTTAGCCGAAGAGGTTATAGAAAAAATGCTTTCAAAATGTTCTGGTGATCAGGCAACTCAGCTGGGATCGTCAGAACCCTTTAAAAGCTTTTTTTCCTCTGGTGATCCCAGCTAAGTTGCCTGATCATCACAGACTTTTAAAAGCATTTTTTTACAATCTCTTCGGCCGAAGAGGTTGTAAAAAAATGCTTTTAAAAGTTAAAAAAAAAGTTGGGCGCGCCCACCCAGTCACATTACCCCATCCAACAAATTTTACATTTCACCCCTGCCTTCTTTCCTTACGAACTCTTCCCATTTGTTGTTTCAAAGTTTGCAGTGTTACAGTGTAGCACCCCAACTTGATATTTATTCCAAGTTCAAAGAAATCATGTGAATAACTCCATCTATACTGCAAAAACCTATATCCATGAGTTTTTGTGCCAAAGGCTAAGTGTTGATTTCTCTTTCCACAGATCAAACTTTGTAATGATGTCCCATGGAGGGACACTCCATTTCTAGACCATGATATTTAATCAGCTGTCAAATGTATCACATGTTGAAGAAGTTACTCCTCTTCATTTATGTGGTGTGATAACACTTGCTGCAAATTGAGGCTTTCATCTCTGCAGTCAGTGTGTTTGGAACCCATCTTGCACAAAACTTCATGGTCTGAAGAAGATCAATTACGTGTTCCATACGTTATTGTAAAATGCCAAGCTTGACAGTAATTTCCTTTCACCCATTGTCATTAATAATTTCATCAATCTTTCTTGTGTGAAGTGTGTTGGTTGCTGTCAATCTTCATATATATATTTGATTGGAAGTTGCCCAGAATTTGATATAAGATGGCAGGCTATATAAATTTTTTAAATAAATAAATAACATCCACTAGCAGTTTGAATTTTGGGGCCCATAATACACAATACTTGTGTCATCACAGTCATCATCATATAGAATTTCAATTTGGAGAGATTCCTTCAGCAGTATAACATTCAAACTTGTCACAGTGCTTAAAGTTCACTGATGAGAAGACTCTGCAGGTATTCCTTTCTCTCTCACACAGGCACAGCAATACAACCTTTTCTCAGAACAATTTCCCACCTACTGAAGCAGATGGTGATGAACACTTCAGAGTTAGGTTACATCAATACTGCCATTTGTTGGTGACTTACAACACAGGGTACATTACTTCTCATTCAAATCTCATAAACTTCAGAATACTATAATACTAAATTATTATTATTTATATTTATTTAATATTAATATATTATTAATACTAAATAAATAATAATGAAAACGAATGCTAGTTCTTTCCACTGCTTTGATATAGTAGTCTTTTCCTAAGCAGAAAATCATTTCTAACAAGTTTTTCAAGAGTCATGAAAAATCAGCATTAATGTCATTTCTGTCTAATAAGTGTGGCACTAAGTTTAATTAATTTTTCTGTACAATCATTCTTTATTCATAAGGAATAATTGGTGTTTCATAGAGATTTTTATTAATAAATTGCATTAAGTATAATCTTACGATGACCAGCAAGCAGCTGAATAGTAGAAATAACTGAAGGGGGGAAAAAAGATGAAGTTCCTAATAAAGTCTCATTAAAGAACGTATCTTGTAATTTTTTACTTAAATGTAATAAAATAATTGTATAAGTAGAGATCTTTCTCCTTTTTTAATTAATTGCAACTAATATTCAAATGCAATACTTCGGATGATTCATTCCCAAGATGAGGATAAACTACATTTCAGTGAGGCATAATGTGCTTTCTACACATATCCATAGGCATATAGATTCGTATCAGAAGACAAAAAAGATCATACTTTGAAATTACCTTGTTAGCAGACCAGGGAGCTGAAGATAATGGTTCAAGATTGTTTTCCATAATAACATCCTTCATTGTGATCAAATATGTTGACATTAACAGAATTATGTTAATTCCTTCAAACGGGGCACCAGTATACATGTTGTATTTGTCCCTTGTATAAGTCTGAGCACCTTTTGGAATATTTTGTAAAACATCATATAATTTAAAGCTTAAAAATAACTTTAAGAACAAATACAGGGATGTTATTGCTATAACAAAGTGGGGTCTTTGGTGAGCTTGGTTGTTTTCTTGATTTTATTAGCCAATTAGGTAACATTATCAGTGCTGATGATATTACCCACTTGGGTAATAAAAGCATGAGAATATTCAAGTCTTTCCTTCATCCATGATAATGTTTTCCTTATTGAAATGGGTTATGGATGAAACAGTCATCTTAAATATTCTTCATGGATATGGCTGGATGCTGCTTATGAATTTTCTCAAAGTTTTGAGATACTGCAAAACCAGGAAACACATTTGTATAAAAAGTGTTTTGCCACAATCAGACTAGATGAGGTGTGCTTAGTGTAGTACAGACCTTGCTTAGATTCAATAGGTAAATACCATCTTAGCCCTCGAAGGAAGGCAGGAGGGAAAGAAACGAAAGATCGCCCTGCTTTGATTGTCTTTTCTATAAAGAGAGGAGAGATCTGTGTCAGGTTTTCAACATTCTGTTACTATACATTTTAATACAAAGTAGAACTTCAGTAGTTCTTATGCTATCTTTTTCCTGACCTCCCTAGGAAGTCTGATTCTTAAAAAAACCTCATGTGGGCCTAATTTTGGTATGAAATAAAGGCTGATATCCAATTTCCTATATCAGTGTAAAACATTGTACTTTTCTTCTGGATTGCACATCTCTTTGAATGATGGCTAGATTACAACCTTCATGATGATCTGGCAGTCATATTTTAACACATCTTTGCCTTGTTGCTTTAAGCAGCTAGAAACCCTTCTGTTGTTGTGAGTAGTACCACACAGGAATTCGGAATATGATACACTGTAAAAGAGGACATGTTTTCCTTTCTGGCATATTGTACTCATATCAATGCACCCACATGGCTCTTTTATGCATAACTTATGAGAATACATGCAAAGTCACATCAACTGGATTTAGTTCTGTTCTGTCCAACTCCCAATTCACTATACAAATTAGGCTAAACCTCCAAGTTTCAAATCTTAACATTAGGGTAATACAATATATAAAATGTTAACCACTAATTTTATCATAACTTTACTAATCAGCTTTAATTAACTTCTTTAACTCAACTACGTTTATTTATTAATATATGACTTTATCTTGACAAGGGTCCTCTTCCATTGCGAGGCTGTTCATTTCAAAGATGTGCAGAGTCTTCCAAATAAACAGCAATATTTGTATATTTGTCAGTTATTCTAAAGGTCTGATGGGGCAGACGCTGCAAAAATAAAACGGCTTGCTATAACACCGATGCATCTCTTTTACAACTGTATTATATCTCATCCATTTCAGCATTAAGCCCTTGATGTCCAAAGAGTTGAGTTTTTATATGAGGAGCAGATAGAAAATTCTGTAACTTTGAAAATGGCATATGATTATTTTATAGTCTTTAAAAGGCTGTGAACAAAAAGCTTTCAGAACTGTCCATTACACTATAGAGAAAACTGTAAAAATACATGGCTAACTCAATTTGAATGTAGTTTTCACAAGATTTATACATTCAAGAGGATATGTTATTTCATTATAATCGTAGGCATTAAGATCTTAAAAGGTAATGCATCACATTGATTAATGTGTTTTTATAGGAATGGAAAGAAGGGAAGAAATCTCAGGGTTTGCATGTATAGTAAGTATTAATATAAATCTACATTTATATTATAAATCTAAAATACCATTCAGGTTTCATTTGTAAGTTAATACAGGTAGAGCTTGTTTACCGCCTGCCTCATTTAACAACTGTTTGAAATTACAGTGGTGTTAAAACAAGAGCTTTGCAACCCAACTTCATATTTATATATTATATTCATATATTATATTCATATAACTTGAAATCCTAGGCTTAGAAAACTTGGAACTCCGTCGCCTTCGACAAGACCTAAGCTTAACTCACAGAATCATCTATTGTAATGTCCTTCCTGTTAAAGACTACTTCAGCTTTATTTGCAATAATACTAGAGCAACTAATAGATTTAAACTTAATGTCAACCGCTTTAATCTAGATTGCAGAAAATATGACTTCTGTAATAAAGTGCTTGGAATACTTTACCTGACTCTGTGGTCTCTTCCCATAATCCTAAAAGCTTTATCCAAAAACTTTCTACTATTGACCTCACCCCAATCCTAAGAGGACCATAAGGGGCGTGCATAAGCGCACAAACATGCCTACCGTTCCTGCCCTATTGTTTTTCTTTTCTTCTTCCTATATATATATATGCTTATACCTCCTTATATTTACTCATATATGTGTTTATATACTATATAATCTTTTTTGTATGATACCTACATATACTATTGTGACAAAATAAATAAATAAATAAAATAAATAAATATTTACAACTGTTCCAGCATCCCATAGTCACCTGATTGCTATTGGTTGCTTTGATACTAGAATACATTTATGACTGTCACAGTGTCCCATGGTCACACAATCACAATTTGGGGGCTTCACAACGGGCTTGCAACCGTCTGAGTTAATAGTGAAGACAGAGTAAAATCATTAATTGTGGTCAGATGATGTCTTTCTTAGTGCCGTAGCACTTAGAGGAGTTACCAGTCCCAATTGTCGTTCCTAAGCAACGAATTGTTGTACTTCAATTTGCTGCTATGTGATGAATGTTGCACCAACAATTCAGCTGCTTTGCAAACAACTTGCATTTACAATGGTTACTTGCAGTGTCTTGTAGTCATGTGATTGCGATTTGTACCTTCCCAGCCAGCTTCTTACAAAAAAAGTCAATTGAGGAAGCCAGATTCACTTAATGGATCATATGATTCACTTAACAACCACAGTGATTTCTTTAATGATCATATAAAATTGATCATAAAATGGGGTATGGTCACGTGATTATCTGTCTTATGACCAGACTGAATTTCAGTGGAAATTCTAGTCCCATTGTTGCTTGTAAGCAACAAAAATAAAAGAAAACATAATAAGAAAACAAAAAAAAGAGTCATATAATATCCATTCAATATCAATATGAAACTAATTCAGTTCTTAAGGTTGTCATTAAACAAAGGCCATAGAGGAACATTGCTTCATCTTCTCATTTTTATATTACAGTATTTTTCAGAATATTAGACACATTTCCGCCCCCCCTCCCAAAAAGGGGCTGAAAAGTTGGGTGTGTCTTATTCTTCGAATGTAGCTTTTTTTGAAGTTTTTTTTCAGCCCTAACAAGGCGCTAGCAAGTGAAGCAATCTTCCGCACTTTGCCTGCTTTTCTCATTGTTGCTCCTTCCTATGATCAGCTCTGCTTTAGAAGCTATTTTTCAGCCCTAACAAGTGAAGTGGTCTTCCGCACTTCACCTGCTTTTCTCATTGCTTCTCTCTTTGATGATCAGCTGTGCTTTAGAAACTGGTTTTTATCCCCAACCAGGTGTGTATGAGTGTAGTGAGTGCACAGACATGTGCTCAAAACCAGTGAACTAATGTGCTGAAACTGACCAAACTAATGACGCTAGCCAGATGAATACCTGGTAGGCAGAATTTTTTTTCCTATTTTCCTCCCCAAAAATGACAGTGTGTCTTATACTCCGGTGTGTCTTATACTTTGAAAAATAAAGTATAAATCCTTTAAACATAGACAACAGACTTATATCCTGAATCTATTCCATAGAACCAGGAAGTGTTAGAAATTTCTTACAATTTATATGAGAATTGTTGCTGAATCTCAGACTCACTAGTGATAAAGGTCTTCATAAAATGACAAATTCCATAATTTAGGAATATAATTTTACATTATAGTTACATATTCAACTATGCAGCACAAGTTTGAATCACATCTTTCATCTCAAAAAATATTTGATGTCTATTCTTTAAAAAAAAAAAAGGATTCAATAGACATGCAATAATATTTTCTGATTCTTCTGAAGACTATAATGTAATTATATTAGTATATAACTACTATTAATCTTCATTCTGTGTTTTAATTTGATACAAAATTGAGTTGTTGGTTTCACTTCAAGCACAACAGTTATTTCTGAGGTAATTAAACATCTGGCCTATGCTGTTTTGTCAGTAACATATTTCAACTATATTATTACTCAGTAGATGCTATAGTAAGTCATACTCAAAACACAATATTTTTTTAAAAAAACAACAATTATTAAATAATTTAAGATATTTAGCCTTTCTTCGGTCTGGATATTTCAGTAGACCAAATTCTCAACTATTTTCAAATTTTAAATTATTCTATGTAAATTTCTTGTGTAATTCTGAACCAAAATATGTAACCTATTAATAACTAAATATGAGATGTTTTGGCCTACCATAGACATTTTCTTATAAATTTATTTATTTATCTGAAAGGCATTCCTTCTTAAAATCTAGTCTCAATGTGATATTGATTTTTATTGCATAAAATTTACTCCAGAAATTTAATGGACATTTTAGCTATTTTAGCGCTATACATACTGAAATCACAGCTATAAAGTTAGACATAATCAATTCAACATATTGTGATACAGCTCATGGAAAACATAAACCTAAGTATTTTATAGTGTTTGTACAAAAAGTAAATCCATACTTCTTGCAGTAGTCTATAGATGCTAAAGGCAATAAATTAGACTTTCCAATTGATAGTATAACCAGACTACAAACCATATTGCAGCTTTGTAATTTTTGTACCAGAGCTCAAGGCAGCATATATAATTTATCCAAAACAACAATTTTGATTATGTAAATCGGGCTCAAATTGTGATTGGCTCAGACTCATACCTTGAGCTGGCTGAAGGTGAACTAGAATACCGTAATCAGTATTACCATGTTGGCTCTCAAAAAATCTCAGAAAATCTCAGTGAGCTTTGGTAATGGAAGGACATAATGATTAGACACAGTCATAATACCATTAGTATACTCCTGTTAGCATTTTTCCCCAAAGAATTGGGAGAACATTGGCACATTTATGTGGACTGGCACCAAGATATTGTTATTTTTATGTTTCAATCAGTTGTGTTTTATAGTTTTGAAAATGATTATATATATCTTTTAATTCTAGAGTTGGCTGAAAGATGGGCGGCTACATAAATAATAATAAATAAATAAAATAATAAATAAATAAGTAAATATATTTAAATGTATTCAAGAATGACATTAAAAAAGTAACATTCAAATACCAACTATGAGTATCTGTGTGTAAGAAAATATCTTGGACCAAGAAAACAGTCTAAACAAAATTTGTACTCTTGTTACTAGTATCAGCTTCGTTGCTGCTGCCGCTGCTGTATTATAGTTAGATATTATATAATACTGTATGTACAGTATATAGCAGTGATGGCTAACCTTTACTGGACTGAGTGCTAAAGCACGTGTGCATGCCCGAACCATCCAAATGCAATGCACGCACGCCGCTCCACATGCTCACCCCCACCCCCATGCATGTGTGCATGCCCCCACATGGTCAAGGGCCCCCTGCGCATGAGGCCCACACACATGCACCTTGCTCCCCACACATGCTCATGTGCGTCCCCGCATGCACCCTGCCCCACCGCACATGCGTGTGCACCCCCCACATGCACACTGTGCATGTGCAAATGCCCCCCGCATGCCACATGCCCCCCGCACATGCGCGGCAGAGATTCAAAGACCAGCTTGCTGGCAGGAGGCACACGCGCATGCAAAGCAGAGAACTGGGGCTACGGCTTGCATGCCATCAGAGAGAGCACTGCGTGCCACCTCTGGGACATGTGCCAAGGGTTTGCCATCATGGTATATAGCAGGGGTAGTCAATTTTTTTATACCTACTGCCCATTTTTGTATCTCTGTTAGTAGTAAAATTTTCTAACTGCCCACCAATTCCACAGTAATGCGCCATGTACCATCGTCTGCGCATGCCTCTCGCGCAGCGTGGATTGGGTTTGGGGGCGCACCAGCTACCAGCTTTGCTTGTCTGTTACAGCTGAGTGGTGTGGGGGGAGATGTGCGAGCTATTCTGGGACAAGGCTCTTTTGTTTGCGGTCGCACTATAGCACCATTAGTTTTACTTAGGTAACGTGAACTAAACTTATACGTGGGCGATACAAATAGTATATTTTCAGAAATTTAAATTGTCACGGGGAATTTTATGAAAACCTAATGAAAATGTTTTTAAATAATGCTATAAAAATTTTTTTTAAAGTCAATTAAATTAAAAAAAAGAGAAGTGCTTCAGTATCGGACAAAACCCCTACTGCCCACCATGAAAGCTGGAACACCCACTAGTGGGCGGTTGATCCAGGTTGACTACCACTGGTATATAGTGTATATTGCTGTTATTATAGCTCAGCCTATGGATCTTCTGTTTCTTGAACATTTTGCTTCTGATTAAAAATAATGGAAGACTCCAAAAGAACCTTTGTTTGTATGGGTTATTTTTTATTGATATTTACCATATTAAACATTTAAATTGATTTGTTCCTAGAATATTTATTTATTAATATTATTATTAAATATTTATTAAAGCACATAAAAATAACATCATTAACATAAATAAAAATGTTTTGTAACAATATTGTGATAGAATATTTTTCAAGAAAACTTTATAGATTTTTAAAAAGTAAAGAATAATAGTGAGAAGAATGATATTGTTTTAATATTTGCTAATATTTGCAACGTCTGACAAATCATCAGGATTTTGCCATATCTAAGCAGATATGTTTAGACTTTAAGAAAAAATACTCCAAAAGGAATTTAGTAAATAATTACTTACCCCTTTCCTTTGATGTCTCCTCACAGTTTTCTTAACATTTCTTCATCACTCATCAGTATTGATGTATATGTGTATTTGTGCACGTGTTGCTCTGATTCTTTTCTATATACTACTTTTACATTATTTTGCTATCATGTGAAATTAAAGCTATTATGTACTCTGTTAAATCTCATTTCTTTGAGTTTGATATGTAACAAACTCTTCCAGTCTGTTAGATACTATCTTTCTCAGTTTTGCTGGCATAATTTCTCAGTTTTGCTGGCAAATTTAACAGATTCTCCCTACGTTGCTAGCAATATTACTGTAGATAGATACTTCATCAATTCCTATAACCATCTAGCTTAGTAATGACAAAGGTGATTATCTAGCTTTCTGTTTTGATCCTAGAGGTTCTTTTAATGAGGGAATACATTCTAAGGTATCTTGGGTGTTCACATATATACTGTGTAGAATTTCAGTGCTCTTTTTTCATCTTTGTTCAGGGCTCTCTTTCCATTTTGTTCCATCTTTGTTCAATCTTTGAACCAGTTACTTTCTATTCATTGTGTCCTTTGGCACGTTAATTCAAAGTTAGGACCTCTTTCTGAGTTCAGAGAGTTTTTGGAATATATTCTTGTTTTTCTATGTCTCTTTCCATGTTTGATGTTTTACAGATGTCATTGTAATAATACTTCTTGTCTCTGCCAACTGCTCTCTGAAAATCTTTATTAAGTTCCTTTGTGATATTCTTGTCTTTCTTGCCCTTGGCTTTTGTTCTTGTCTTCAGGTTTTTATTATGCTGGCTTTTTTCTTTTTACTGGTGTTTGGCACTCTCTTTTCACACTTATCGTAACAATTTCTTTGATTTCATTCTAGAGCTTTTCTGGCTTCCTATCACTTAAGTTCAAGAGTTCAAAGACATTTCTTGTGTTCTTGAAAATGGTGGGAATGTGGTCAAAAACATATTGTGGAAACTCTTACACATGAACTGTTTGTGGTCTGTTCCACAGTCATTCCTTGGCAACATCTTTATTGTTGTAACTGAGCACTTCCATATCCTGTTACCAATGATATAGCACAGTGTCGGTGAACCTATGGCATGCATGCTGGAAGCGGCACACAAAACCATCCCGTGAAAAATGTGCATCCTCGCTGGCTCTAATTCAGCATTCCTGTGATCATATGCATGCCGGTCAGTTCGCTGTCACGTGCGTGGGAGTGGCGGAACCCGGAAGAGCGGTGTTCCGCCACACATGCGCAGGTCAGCACCTGGCCTTCCAGGTTGACGTTGCTTGCATGCATGATGGCCAGCAGTTCATCGAACATGCTTCCATGCCGGTATCTGGGTGTCCAGGTGCTGGCTCATGCATGTGCGATGGACCGCCGCTCTTCTGGGTATCGGCATTCCCGTGCGTGTGAAGGCCAGCGGGGCCATGCATACCTCATGGGATGGTTTTGCATGCCACTTCTGGAATGCAGGCCGGCACACAGGCACGTCAAAGGTTCACCAACATGGATATAGCAGCTTGATTTCAGTGTATTCTGCCTGGTGTTCTCCATGTATATAAGGGTTGCTTTGATTTGGAAAACGCTACAGATAGTATGACAATTATTACAGTGTTGAAAAGATAACTGGCCTATTTAAGATCTTCACACCAACCCTCGGGGACATGATTGCTATTACTATTGGCATGCATTGTTCTATGTCTGACCTATGTTCTTCTCTCCTCTCTTGCAGAGTAGAGAGATTGCAGAGCAAAGGATTGCAAAAGAGTAAGATGTTTGCTCTTCTGCATATCAAAAACAATGCAATTGCACAGGCGGTTGAAAAGAGTCAAGAAACAAGACATTGCCTACAATTTCCTCTTGCCTGCTTGCTTTTTTTTTTTTTCCTCTCACACTTCTCCCACAGATCAAAGAGATTGGAGAGGAAAATTTTTCAGGGGAATAAGCTGTTTGCATAGTGTGCCCATGTTCCAGAGCTGCCAGCGCAGTTCCATTTCTTTTGATATGTACAAGACAATAAACAGGCACTCAGGCATTCCAAAGGAGGAGAAAAGACAAACAAAAGCCAAAAGTGTGAAACTGAATAGTATTGTATCTTTCCAGCTGAAAAGTACAATCATAGTCATATGATTTCTCACTTAGTGACCACTTCATTTCGGAATAGACTTGCCAGTCCCAATTAGGATCATTAAGTGAGGACCTGTAAAAGCAATAAGAAATCTGGCAGAAATGTATACATTCTTTCCCTATGTCATTTCTGTTTCCTAGGCCATATAGTCCAACTACATTTTCCTCTTTAGTGTTTCCAACTTTGGCGTTCCTGTCTCTAATCACCAACAACACATCTTGTGTGCATGTTCTGTTGATTTTAGATTGAATTTGACTATTAAATTGTCAAACTTTTCTTTTTCTGCATCAGTGGTTGGAGCATGAGCTTGGCTAATATAATAATAATTAGGGTAGTCTGTGAAATCTAATGGATATTATTTGATCCTTAACTGCACCGTACCTAAATAATGTCTTAGTTATATCCTTCCCAATTTTGAAAGCAATGCTATTTCTTCTTTGGTTTTGGTGTCCTTAATAGTAAACCAGAGGTTCCCAATCTTTTTCGCCCGCGGCTCCCCCGGAAATCCGACCTGCAACTGCGCATGCGCACCAGACGCCCCAGAAATGGCGCATCAGCGCCAGACCCAGCGGGCGCAGATATTCCGCGGCGCCCCCATGATGATAGCGCGGCTCCCTGGGGAGCCGCGGCTCACACTTTGGGAATCACTGTAGTAAACCATAGATCTTCTGTCTATGTTGAGCTTCTTCCATACTAATCCTTCCTACATCCCATGTTCCCACTGTACTTCTTTCTCTACAGTTTTGAATTTCCTTTTCCTGCATGGCAACATCGGGAACTAGACATCCCAAAGGGTTTTAATCTAGTCACATCATATACACCTGGGGTGTCAAATTTGCAGCACACAGGCCAGATGCATCACATGCTGACCACGTCCACCCCAGTTTAGCAAAGGGGGAAGAAGTTGTGATACGTCACATGACGACAACGTAAAACCACAAGTTTGATACCCCTGATATACACCATTAATACTCTGAAATATTGTCAGCTGTTCCTCAGAAGCATGTTGTGGACTATTCAGCCTGAAGATTCTATCACTCAGGGCTATATCATCAGTCATTTTATCTTGTCTGCTCATCTAATTAATTTGGTACCGTGTTTCCCTGAAAATAAGACCCTGTCTTATATTTTTTTGAACTTCAAAATAAGTGCTTGGCCTTATTTTCAGGGAGGTCTTATTATTTTGGGGCGTGTGGAACAAGATGGGGCTTCTCTTGCCATCTAACCTGATTTCCAGCTCTGCGTTTAAATATTTTTGGGGAGGGCTTATTTTCGGGGGGAGGCTTATTTTAGTGCATGCGCTCAAAAGCCCGATTAAGCTTATTATCAGGGGATGTTTTATTTTTGGGGAAACAGGGTACAATACAGGAGTAGTTTACCATTGCCATCTCCCTCAATGTATCAAATGATGCTTTTGCCATTGTCACTGAGATGATTGTTCATAATCCTCCCTTATTGATGCTGCTCAGTATAGCCATTGGTGGACAGTTCATGTCCTGCAAGGAACATATCCCAGGGTACTTTACCTGTCCCTCCCAGGAACCCCTTTTCATGAGACATCACAGCAGGACTTGAGCAGGGACATCAATGACACACTCATTTGAATTATTTGGTGAAGCCAGAATGGCTGGTACCAGAGGGAGCCTTTCAAGATAGAAGCAGATAATTCAATTTATTGGGTCTTCCTTCTAAGTAGATTCAGAATAGGTATTTTGCATTAAGCCATTTTATATATTTCTACAACATGCTAGAAATGTCAGGTGTAGACAACCAGATTTATGCATGTAGAGTTCAAGCTACCATATTTTTCAGAATATAAGATGCACCTTAATTTTTGGGGAGGAAAATAAGTAAAAAGCTGATTGGTGGGTGGATTGGACTCCTGGAATACCCTCAATCAGCTGTTCCCAGAGGTGAATTTTAGCAATAGGTTCCTTGGTTGTGACTCTGTAGCTTGATTTTATTTTTAATTTTTTTGCTTTTTTTTTCTTGCCTCTGAAACTTCTGAAACTCCATTTCAGAAAAAAACTTTTTTTCCTGTCTCTGAAAGCCTCCGAAACAGAGCTTCAGAAAAAAAGCCTCTGAAGCTCTGTTTGGGGGCTTTTTTTCCTGAAGCTCTGTTTGGGGGCTTCTTTTCTTAAGCTTCATTTCTGATGCTTTTTTCAGCCTCTGAAACCTGTGTTTCAGAGGCTGAAACAGAGCTACATTTGGGCTACATTCGGAATATAAGATGCACCCAAATTTTCACCCTCTTTTTTGGGGGGAAAAGGTCCGTCTTATGCTCCGAATAATATGGTACCTATTTATTGTATTCTGCCAGTAACACAGGAATATCCCCAGACTGCTTGCTTTCTCTTGAGTACAGATAGATAATGTTCTGTGGAGCTTAGGGAGGGTTAGTCCATAATCTCCTGTGGCTGCATAATGATGCCAGGCTAATCTTTTATTTGAGTTCTCTTTCCTGTCTGGCTGGGTGTTTCCCAACAAGAAATTCCTTTTAATTTGCTCAGAGAAACATCCTTAATTTTAAATATATGAATAGGTTTCTCAAAAGACAATGACGTGCCTCATAACTTTTGAATAACAGTCATGCTGTAATCATATATGCACAATACTATGCAGTTACTTTAAAATTTTAGAAATCCGGCCGTATATCTTTAAATAAATATGAAGATCTGGTCATTCTTAATACAAATCTATGAAAACTCTTTGTGCTTTTGTTTCAGCATGAGAATGAAAGTGGCTGTAAATTAGATTCTGTGAAATATCTTGTTCCTTATTTTTGAACTGATTAGTTTCGTACTGTTGGCAGTGACTTACCCTGTTGAAATCAGCTTGGGATTTTGTAGCAATTTTCAGCATGGTGTTCCAACCCCTGAGGGACTGTAAATATTCTGTCAAACCTTTTCCAATGGATGTGTATTTCATTTGTGAGATGTACTGTGCTCATTTAAAAGAACCACTCTTCAATCTGTGATGGAACATTTTCAAAAGCGTAGAGAGGCAGCAGTCTGACACACTGACTGAAGTATTTTTCCTTCCTACGATGTATTGGCTCCATTAATATGAATAGAATGTCCGTATTGTATTGAATTTTGTATTGCAGTATTCTAATTATTCAAATGGCATTTTAGATGAAATAAGTAATATACAAAAATGTTATCATTTGCTATAGAAATTACTAAAATCACTACCATTGAAATATTGGTAAATCTATCTTGCCAATTTTAAACTTCTTTTTTAAAAAAAAATATGCTATTAGCACATATTAATATAACAAATGTGAGTAATAAATAGTGGATCAGATAAGAAAACTGGTTATTCTAATATTTTGAGAATAGTCAAGAAAATATATTTGGAAAATGTGACAAGCTCTTTTGAAGTCTTGGTTCATGGCTGATTAGTTGCTTGTATTTCTTTGGGGTCTTTTTCAGAAGAACAAAATAATAGTCAATTCAGATCTTAATATTCATCAAATGACTTGCACAAGCCTAATACATAAAATCATCAGAATTTCAAATATCTGCATTCCTCTGTCACTAAAAAACAAGGATGCACTATGAAATGTTGTTACTAGAGATTTTTTGTAATTTATTTCAAAGTCCTTGGGATATTTATTCTAAGAAGTAAGTCGCAAAATTCCCCAAAATATTCATAAATCATATATTAGTGGCAAATGTTAATGTAGCCATTCTTTCTATTAGAAAAGTATCATTTCATAATTATGTAAGTCATGGGTAACATTAAAAAAAATCTTTTCTAGACAACTAAGATCATTCTATTAATAGCATCCTTTTTTTTTTTAATTTACAGATGTTACTTGGAAGATGGAGCTTCAAAAGGTGCCTGGCTGAATCGATCAAGTATTATTTTTGCAGGAGGAGACAAGTGGTCAGTAGATCCTCGAGTTTCAATTGCAACAGCAAATAAAAGGGAATACAGTCTCCAGATACAGAATGTGGATGTGTCAGATGATGGTCTATATACTTGTTCAGTGCAGACCCAGCACACGCCCAGAACCATGCAGGTGTACTTAACTGTAAAAGGTATAAGTGATTCCATTTTCTAAATTTTAATTAATTTTTATAGACAGAATAGATTTGGCATCTGATTCTAAGGGATAATTAACTCATTTATAGCTTCTTCTTTTTTGATGCCATGAATTTAAAATACAGTTGGCATAATTGTAGTCACTTACAAACACATATCAAAATGTGTGGGAGTATGAATGTTTTGTGAAAAAGAGATGGGAGGATTGATTTTGTGCTTGCAGAAAGATGTGTGGTATTTGTTAAAATTAAGAGATGTCATGTATTCTAATTTTAAAAGTTAGAATTTTAATCAGAACTCCCATTAAGAAAAAGATTTTGCTTGTTATTCCCTGCACGAAATATGCATCAGTTTGTTAAAATGTTTCCTTTTACATACTCCTATTAGTTTGCTACAGCTAGATACCATTATGAAACTAGCACCAGAAAAAGAATTGAAGATAAGTATCCCCTTCTAGTCTAATAGTTTTTCTCAATTGAATTATTTTGAGCCAAGCTTATTGCAGACCTTATTCAACATTTTAGTTACAAGTTAAAATAATTTATATCCATAATGATTTCCAAATTATGAATTTGGATTAAATGAACCCTATTCTTTCTTGCTGTTCAGTTCAGCATCCACTCTAAAACAACCTGATGTTTCATCTTTTTCTTATGCACCTACCTTAACTTGCAGTGTTGAGAACTCCTCCCTTGTCTACCTTATGAACCTCTTATTTCATCAAAAGAATGCAAAAGTAGAGTGAATTTCTCAGTTCAGTGTAGCATCTCCTTATTTTAGTGGAGGTACAAAGTAAAAATATAAATTATTTTCAGTTTGTTGTCTCTCCCTTAGAGCCAACATTGCCATCCCATTTTTCTCCATTAGAGATGTATGTAGTAAATTAGATTATTTGCTGAAGTTTTCTTTTGACTACTGCGATATTTCCTAGTTTCATACAGAAACATTACTTAAGTAAGAAAAGTGTATTTTTTTTCACGGTCTCCATGCATTAGATTTGCCACACCACTCTTTTGATTAACCAATACTTCAAATACCTAATAGATCTAATATTTTCCACCATAATTGATATATGACTCTGGCTTCATATTTAACCAAAGCATAGAATCCTTTTCAGGATGTTTGTAGTAAACATATACATCATATGTCTAAAGATAAAGAAAAAGGATGTCCTGTATATTCAGAGGGACTTGTGTATTGGCTATGTTTCACATGTAGCAGTAATATGCTTAACAATACAGTGGATTAAGTATTTATTCATGAACTGCAACACAGACTATCACATAAACTGTTCCTAAAGTGGTTTGTTGGTCCCTCTTTTCCCCAGCCAGATTCCAGCCATCAATGAATTGCAAGCAGCTAGCATTACTTTTTTTAAAAAAAATAACCCCCCAAAATGAGAGTGCTATAGAGTAGCTGACATGAAAGCCATTCCAAGTTAAGAAAAGAGCTGATATTTTGTTAAATTTTCTACCTTGGCCAAATTTGGGCAATGTCACTTCATTCAGTCAGCATGCTAAGCATAACCAAATTTAGTCAAATTTACCATATGAAACAGGTCATATTTTCTCTTGATCTATGCTTAGCTTAGTTGGATCCTGTTTTGGGTCTGGTGAAGCTGTTCTTCCAGGCACGTTAACTCATCTCTGTTTTATAATGTCTCTTCTCAAATAGTGACTCCTGGTAGGATCACCTCTGCATAAGCCTGATTTTTCCACTCCCAGAATGAAATTCTGTCAGTTCTTGATAAACCATTAAAAAGAAATTCATACAGCCCACACTAAGAATATATTGGAGGATGAAAAAAAAGTTATTATTCTGAAATTTATTTTAGCTAAGACACATCCTGAATGCATGCATTTTGGTTCACAGAATTTTTCAGCCTTAATGGGCATGCTCAGAATTCTGGGAAATGAAGTCCATATGTTTGAAAGGTACCAAATTTGTTGAATGCTGCCCCAAACCCTAAGAAAAAGATGCTTTGGACCAGGCAATGTTCCAAGTATTAAAAATGTCTGGCATGTGATTCCATCAATTTGAGCCAAAAAGCAAGAAGAGTATCCCATGCTTTTACTGATGGCAATACACAAAAGAAAATTGTGTCAAAATAGTGTACCTTTGCTGGAAAAAAACATTCTCTGAAAAATGGATATGGCATTCTGAAAATACTGCAGATAAGATTCAGTGGAAATGAATATGTTTTTCTTTCGAAAACTAGAAAATAACAACAATTACGGTCTTGTAGGGAAAATAGCAAGTTGATGTAGGTAGCTCAGAAGAGCATTTATTTTGGTAATCAAAGTTCTTCCTGTATCTTTATATGGAAACAAATAAGCATTCAAGTCATTTCCTGCAAGTATTAATAAAGTTCAAGAGGATAGATATTATTATTGCAAACAGGGTCAAAGAAAAGAGCATAAATGCCACTGAAAACAGTGTTCCCTGGAAATTTGCAAAAGTAAAACAAAAACACAAAAGCATGCTGTCAAATACACAGTTTTTCAGAAAACTCTTTCATCCTTGTCCTGGCAACACAAGTTCAGGTGCACATTTGAACTTGATAATTTGTGTGGCGGGTCTCCAGGTACAATGAAACTGAATAGTTAGAAAGGCCCAAAACATTTATCACACTTATCACCATTGAAGCTGCTGTACATTTTATATAACAAAGCACCATTTTGTATCAATAACCTTCTCAGAGATTAGACATGCCTGATTAACTATTCTAAGGGACAGGTGGTTTAGGAATTAGCAATCAGATGAAAGAAGCCTTTGATCTCATGAGTTGCAGTGCCAAACTGACTTGGACATCTGATTGCTGCCTATCTTTTTCCTAAAATGTCCTTTTATGCTGTCACTACAGATTTCTGTATTTAAGCCCCAATAAAGTACAAACAAAGAAAATCAGATTAGAAATACCTTACGCGAGCGTGTGTGTGTTTGTTTGTTTTATAAAAGATAAAAAGATGAATGAATGAATGAATGAATGAATGAAGAAAGATCACTTTGTTTATTTAGAGGCATTTATTTTGTAATAAAATCTGGGGGCTTACAAGGATAAGTATCAGTAATATATTTGACGCTGTATCCTAAATCGGATCATTGGTTCATTTCATCTGATATCGTCCACTTTACTCACTATGACTTTCCAGATTTTCAACAAAAGGTTTTTATACTAAGATTATTTCTTTTTTATACTTCAGATGGCAGGGCTAATCCTTCTTAGCTTGCTACTGTTTCGTGCACTAGTACTGTATATTATAAAAGAACAGTGTTTATCATCACTGAATATACAACTGTTTATTGGCATGTTTGTTTCATAAACACTGACAAAAATCCTTGGAGCTCTTACTTAAGGTCCCTAGGTTAAGGATATAGTTAGTGACTGAAATCATTGCTTTATTAATATTGCAATATGATGGAAATATGGAACAAAGAATGGTTCTAATAAATGCCAGGTCTTTTGTTTTAGCAGTAGTGTAGTTATTGTTTGACTGCTGTCATATGAACCAATATTTAAATATAACCAATGATTTTTTTAAAAAGTATACTGGAAGAATTTATCCTAATATATAATATATGCAGTTCTAAAAGCATTTTTCAAGGTATTCAGTTGTGTTTTTTAATACTTTTTTGCAATTTACTGTATTTCTGGAATATTTTCCCACAATATTTTGCATATGCTTAAACTTATAACCATCACAGCTTTACAAGTTCCACAATATACAAGGACCCTTGAATAGTTTTCTCTAAGATTGGTATTTTTCTGGTTAAATGATGAATTACATTACATTAGTTCTGTGTTCATGTTCCCTAAAGGTAATTAAACTTCTTTCATTTATTGAAATGGCGAATACTTGAGTGATGATGATTTTTCAGAAGCAAATATGTAACCAGGCCTTTTCATTCTGTCCTATGTCGATGTACCTTATTCCATGTATTCATACGAGTAAAACTTTAATATATGAATTTACAGTCTGTTGCACCAAGACCTCACATAATTCTCAGAATAGGGCTGCCTTTGAATAGTCTCTGGAAGCATAAACTACCGTGGCACCAGATGTTATGGGCACCTTTTGCTTGGCACATACGATGGTTGGGTTCTGCAAGCCATGTTGCTTTCCAGTATGCTTCTGGGCTCATTCTAAAGTGCTTCTAGTGATATCCAAAGCCCTTCATGGCCTGGGACCAGTGTATTCATGAGGCAGTCTCCCCAGTTGCACCTACCAATGAGATCCAGCAGAAAATACATGTTCTAAGTCCCACCTTTTCTACTATGGTGCCCACTTTCTAGAACTTCATTCCTTCAGAGGGTTGACTTGCCCTGACCCTTACAGGCTTTCTGTAGGACCTTAAAAACCTGGCTTTGTTGCTGAGTCTTGGGCCCAGGTTATGTGGTTGATCCTGTATCTCAAATTACCTTGTGTTAGTTCATCTTATCTTACTTGCCTTATATTTGTTATTTATTGTTTTTTAAATGTTTTTTTTTTAATTTTATAATTTTATTAGCTATCTAGTGTTATATGTTTGAGACGTGTGGTCCTATTAATCGAATGAAAAAATAAATAGTGGTTGAATTCTAATTTGTAATGTGATAGACAGGAAAAAAATATGAAATACGTGGGGAGAAATCATAAAAACTCAGATGGATCTCTGCCATATTCATCTTATTTACATTTAAATTGCATTGAAGCAAAGTTAGGTTTTGCTTTAGTTTTTATTATGTTGTAGGCTCTAGGCTCTAGTCAAGGGGCAAAAGTGTCTCTCAGAACAAAAAAAAGCTGTGCATTCCATTTTTACTGAGTTGCTCATGTTTCTGGCGAACATAATTATTTCAATTTTTTATTGGAGATATTAGGGATAAAAAGAAGAACAAGACACTGCAAACCTACGGGTCAAATTAAGATAGTAATATTGTCTGCTCTGGAAAATAAATGATAATATCATGTGCAAACTAGGAATGAATTTCTTTATTTTGCATAGAGATATAAAAGTAGCCTGGATAAATAACAGAACTTAATCCACACATTCGTCACAAAATAGTAGTGAATCTATTTTCAGACACATATCTTTGCCTTAAGGGTTTTATCTAAACCAGGCCAAACCTATTATTTGTTAAAGAGGGGGTTTCAATTTTTTCAGGCCTTCTCTCTCTCCTTCCCTCCCTCCCTCCAACCTTCCCTCCCTCCCTCCCTCCCTCCCTCCCTCCATCCATCCATATCCATCCATCCATATCCATCCATCCATGCATCCATTCATAAATGGCAAAGATAAACTGATGTTAACTTTGTGTCCTGGGTGTATATTATGCAGTGGTGGGATTCAGCCAGTTCGCACCACTTCGGGAGAACCGGTTGTTAACTTTCTGAGCAGTTTGGTAAACTGGTTGTTGGAAGAAATCATTAGGGCAGAAAACCAGTTGTTAAATTACTTGAATCCCACCACTGATATTGTGGTATATTACAGAATGTGACTTACTTTGGAAACATTATTCTGATGCCTGACATTGCTGCCTAATCTGTGGCCCAAAACCATAGATAAGAATGTTAATCAAAAGAAGTGCTTGATAATTTATGTAAAGTTATAAAGAGAATAATTCCTGATTTATGTGGACTTGCCAACAAAACCTGAGCCTCAAATTAGGCTTTCACTCATATTTATATTGTCTTAAACTGAATCATGTTTATCTTAAAACTAAAAGAAAAAAGAAAATCAGTAAGGCACAGTAGAAAGATATGAAATAGTTATATTTCTGACAACCCAATTTTGAGATGATAAAACTGGTTGTTGAAAGAACTGGTATCTTTTCTTTTCTTTTCTTTTTTGACATTAACATTTTATATTTCTCTAACCATTGTCTACATTTGAGTTACTGTGGCTGCTAGAAGAAATAATACGATAAACTGTGACCCAATCCACATTTGTATTTTCTTCTGGAGTAATTCAAGCATAGTGCAATCCAATATATATCTACTCAGTGAGTTCAATAGAGCTTGCTCCAAGGTAAGTAGATATAAAACCACAGCCTGAATCTGAAATATTTACAGCAAGTTATATAATTGGAAGATAGCACCAAAGAAATACTGGTGAGAGGAAAAGAAGATTCAAAAGGAAAGAAAAAAAATCACTGCATTGACAGCGTGTAGATGATTGGCATGGCAGTTGAGCAAAACATGAAATAAGAAAAAAAGTGAGAAAAAAATGGACAGATTCTTTTAACATTTGAAATTCTTTCTGCCTTACAAGGTGAGGTTTGTTGACCTAAGAACATGTTACTCTAACATGACATGAGGGAAATGTCACTTATTCATTCTCCAGAATGGAAAAAATGTCCAAATATATTGCCTCTCTTTCAAAATTAAACCTTGAATGTAGGCAACAGATTAACAATGAGAAATTCAGAATGAAATATTTCTTTATAATTGAGATATCTATTCCTTTTTAACTCCAATACTAGCACTACTCTCTAGCGTTCCTTCCATTTTATCTATTATTCAGTACACTGTGTTAACAATGAGCCAAGCCTCTGGACTGAATTTCTGTGTGCTGCATATATTAAACATATCTCAGGAACACTGGTTATGCTTTTCTTGGGATCCAATAATAAAAATGAAATATCAATCATAATTAGCCCATTCTGGCTTGTTTAAGGAAAAATACTGGTATAGGATACAAATAAAAATGGTTTCCTAATGATCAATTGAGGGACGCAGTGGCTCAGTGGCTAAGATGCTGAGCTTGTCGATCGAAAAGTCGGCCGTTCAATGATTCAAATCCCTAGTGCTGCGTAACAGGGTGAGCTCCTGTTACTTACAGCTTCTGCCAACCTAGAAGTTCGAAAGCACGTAAAAAATGCAAGTAGAAAAATAGGGACCATCTTTGGTGGGAAAGTAACAGTGTTCTATGCGTCATTGGCATTTAGTCATGCCTGCCAAATGACCACAGAGACGTTTTTGGACAGCACTGGCTCTTCGGCTTTGAAATAGAGATGAGCACCGCCCCCTAGAGTCAGGAATAACTAGCATATATGTGTGAGGGGAACCTTTACCTTTAATGATCATTTGGATTCTGCCTTTGCTTCTGCACTTGGGCTCTTTCTGAGACTAAAATAGTAATAGCACTTAGACTTATATACTGCTTCAAAGTGTTTACAGCCCTCTCTAAGTAGTTTACAGAGTCATCATATTGCCCCCAACAATCTGGTTCTAATTTTGTCAACTTCGAAAGCTGAGTCAACCTTGAGCCAATGAGAATCGAACTGCTGGCAGTCAGCAGAATTAGCCTGCAATACTGCATTCTAACCACTGAGCCACCACAGCGCTTGTGATTGGACTAGTTTAAAAATACTATTAAATGCATGCATGCCATGTAATAGTTCCTTACCTCCTTCACTATTATAGCTTTTAAAAATATGAGGCTTTCTGGAATGAAGAACACCAAAAGGTGGAAAAAGAAATTCACAATATTTAGTCTTCATCAAAAACTAAATCAACATGCATCAAAGGAGAAGAGCAATCATATTTGTTGTCTTTTCATACGACATGCTCAACTGAAACAGAGAATAAACATATATGCAATCTTGTTGGATGCAATGTTAAATGCACCAGCTTTCTTTGTCTATTATCCAATTAACTACTAGGGGCAATAGGCAGAGAGTTAGTAGAGTGGCTTTTTATCTTTACCATATTTCTCTTCTTTCTCTAAAAAATTTCCTTTGTTATCTCTGTAAGAGGTCTGCTATTAGTTAAGCAAAAATTCCCATCCTTTTCTTCCTTAGTTCTGTCTTTTATCTCTTCTAACTCTACCCTCTACAGGTAGTTACCTGACTTGTGTTCTTTCTATGAAGGGAAATAGCATAATACAGACTCTTAATTGTAGGCAGACTAATCTGACTCTGTCTTTCTTCCTAAATACAACTTGTCTATTTTCATTTCATACAAACATCAGGCTCAAGAATATTTTATTATAAATAGTTCTACTGTTAACTGCAATAATTTTTCTCCACACATTCTTTATACAAGTGGTCCTCGACTAACAGCAGTTTACTTAGTGACTGTTCAAAATTACAAAACCACTGAAAACTGTGACTTACGACATACCATTGCAGCTTCCCCATGGTCATGTGATCAAAATTTGGATATTTGGCAACTGGTTCATATTTATGATGGTTGCAATATGCCCGAATCATTTTTGGGGCCTTCTGACAAGTAAAGTCAGTGGGGAATCAAGATTAATTTAACAACCATGCTACTAACTTCACCACAACAACTGTGACAAGAAAGTCATAACATGGGGCAAAATTCACTTAACAAATGTTTTATTTAGCAACAAAAATTTTGGGCTCATAAGTGAAGGACTGTAACATATCAGCTAGTAAACATGTAATATTCAGTAGTCTTAAAGGTGCTTTTTCAAGAGGCAACTGGACATCCAACTAACAAGGAAAAAGGAAAAATGTGTACAAAAATGAAAAAAAAAATCACTCAACTTTCAAATAAATCTAACATTAAACATAAAGAATCTATCTAGATCAGGGGTCTCCAACCTTTGCAACTTTAAGCCTGGAGGACTTTAACTCCCAGAATTCCCCAGCCAGCAAAGCTGGCTGGGGGATTCTGGGAGTTGAAGTCCTCCAGGCTTAAAGTTGCAAAGGTTGGAGACCCCTGATCTAGATAGATGCTGAAAATATTTTTTTAAAAAAAAAAACCTGATAAATTTTTCTCCCCTTACATAACAGGTCTACAAATAGTTATCAGCTTTCCCATCCTTATTTAACAAGAATACTATATTAAATAAACAGATGTTTCAGATGAGGGTATCTCTAGCTGATAATCAATCAAATCAACCCAATATCTAATCATAATATATATGTAGGAAAAAGAGGGGGGGAAACAGTTAGCAAGTTAGCCTAAATGTTACACTAATCTTTAAATTCCTCTGTTCACCATCTGTTATTGTATTTATCATGTAGAAAGTCCACAAATGGCTTCCAGTCTCTTATAAAACTGTCTAGTCCATTGTCTCTAACCAAAGCAGTTAGTTTCACCATCTCTGCTAATTCAGTCAATTTTAAAATCCATTTCAACAGTTGGCATTTCTTTTCCTTTCCAGTGCTTAGCGAGTACAATCCTCTCAGCACTCACCTTATAAAGAAATAGCATCCCAAATTGTTTTGGATTGGTTTGTCCACAATACCTAAAAGAAAAGTTTCATTACTATTTGAATCTTCAATATTTTCTGCATGGTCATTAATATCTTTATCCAGTATGTATTCACATACTTGCAAGACATATGATAAAAGGCACCTGGATTTTGATTACATTTTCAACACTTATTAGAAGTCTCTCTATACATTTTCACTAGTCTAAAATGTTTATGTCCAATATTAACGCTTCACAGTTGGAATTGGCAATATGTCCAATATTAACGCTTCACAGCATTCCCAGTTAGCTGCCTATAGTGCCATTGCATTCAGCTTAATAGTAGTGTCGTGTCCCACTCCTCCTCCGACGGCCGGGTCTGGGAAGTCTGTATCAAGCGTGGCCATGAAGCCTCTGCAGCTTTGCCAAATTCCTGTCAGAGTTCTCAGGGCAGACAGGAATCCAAGGTGTGACTTCAGCAAACCAGATGAGACTTTGCTTGACTCAAGGAATGCCAAAAAGCAGATCCTTTATATAGGCCATGGGGTGTGGCTCCATGACTCAGCACTTATCCAGGCCTGCCCCTCCCTTCCTTTTACTGACGTTGCCTCTCCATTCTCCAGAAGCGGGGATCCGTCCACTGTGATTTTCCGTCCTCCTGATCTGCTGCTGGCAATTCTAGCACGTGGCTGGCTTCGTGCTCACACGCTGTAGGAGTGAGGTCTGTTTGCTCATTCTGTCTGGGCATGGTGCCAGGGCTGGGGGTTGGAGGCATGCCAGGCCGTTCCTCTTCATTATCAGACACTGGCTCAGATAGCAGGAGATGGGAGGGGCCCGGCTAAAGAGAGGAGGGCGGGCGAGGCACAACAAGTAGACAGGTTCTGATCAGATTAGCACTCATCAAAAGGTTCCTTGGATCTCCACAAAATAATCATAACTGCTCTTGTTCTTTTGAAAGCTTTTTAAATATAGCCTTAACTTTGCTATAAACATACTTGAATCTTTGAAATTTCAGAAGTCAGCCAGATTTTCAAGTGAATTAGGATCTCCTTTGCAAAACTGAAAAGCACACAGGAATCTTGAATATTGGTTAGATTATTATCCTGATATCTTTGGGTGTAGATTTCAGGATAAAACCAATATACTTATTTTTTTTTTATTTGCATTTATATCCCGCCCTTCTCCGAAGACTCAGGGCGGCTTACACTATGTCAAGCAATAGTCTCCATCCATTTGTATATTATATACAAAGTCAACTTATTGCTCCCAACAATCTGGGTCCTCATTTTACCTACCTTATAAAGGATGGAAGGCTGAGTCAACCTTGGGCCTGGTGGGGCTTGAACCTGCAGTAATTGCAAGCAGCTGCTGTTAATAACAGACTGTCTTACCAGTCTGAGCCACAGAGGCCCATACTACGCGTTTTTGCAGTTTTGTGAATTAAGGCCAGTTCTGAATACCCAGATATCTTCACGGTATCTGGAAAATATGGCAGACAAAACAGGGAGAGTAGCAATGAACTCTCCAACATAAATGCAAATAATATAGTTATGCACAGGAAGCTTACCTCTTTGCTGAAAACCAAAGGCTCTCTGCTTACATTGGATTTATTTTGATTCTGTCCAAGGATGTATATCCTTCTTATGTTGTATATCTGCATTTGTTTATCTGTACATGTAAACACAATTTATAGATTCAGTGTGTCATTGCAATTGATGCTTTTGAATTAAATATGTTCAATATTTCCAGTGTAACGGGTGCTGCCCTTTTCTACTAATAAACCTCCCTAATGCCTCCATAAATATTAATGTATTGATTTAGTCTCTACAATGTTTGTGAGGACTAATTTATTTTCTAAATCTGGCCAAGAGGGACTTGTATTGGGGACTAACAAGATAAATCTTATACAAATTTATTTAAAGTGGGACAAAATAAATATGCAGAAGACATCTATAATCATACCAGCAACCACTTCCCACTTAAAACTGACAAAGCATTGCTCTTTTAAATTGCTGCTGCTTGAGATGTCAGTTTGTTATAAAATTAACTTCATGATGCCAGCAACTGTTATCAACTTGTCTTTTCTCTATGAACAAAACCAGATAGATTGAACAAATTTGTGTTTGTTCTTGGTAAAGTAGCTTGATAAGATTTAAGGGAAAAAATATAGACAGGCAATCATTCTCTAAAATACATATTTACACTCTTTTATTATTGTCACATGGATGCTGTCATGGCTGTGACTATGAATCATTCTTCTTCTTATATACTTTCCTGTATATAAAGTGAATATTTGACAGTCCTATGTCAGTTAAGTGTACAAAAACCTAGTATGAGTTTTTGTTTATCTGCTTAGTCCATAAACCAAGCCAGAGCACAAGAGATTAAAGAATTGAGTGTCAAGCAGTAATGGGTAACATTTGAGGAAGCTTCTAAATATTTTTTTACAAAAAATATTGCTATTGCTATTATTATGGAATATTGCTATCATATTACCACTCATCCTTCTTTCCCTAGAGCAGTGCTTCTCAATTATTTTCTGTCATACCCCCCTAGGAAGAAGAAAACATTTTTCGGGCCCCCCGCGCGACTGTAAACACGGGGCTTAGCTTGTTATGACAGTGTTTGCCGAGGTCAAACGCGCCCCCCTTTACGGAGCCTCGCGCCCCCCCTGGGGGGCCCGCCCCACTATTTGAGAAGCACTGCCCTAGAGTGGCCAAACCCAACCTGCAACCATTCTTCATATGTTTTTTGTCTCCAGGCCTTTAATCATCCTAGTTGCTCTTCTCTGCACTTTTTCTAAAATCTCAACATCTTTTTTGTAATATTGTGATCAAAACTGGATGCAATATTGGTGTGGTCTTATTAAGGTTTTATAAAATAGTACTAATACTTCACATGATTTTGATTCTATGTCTCTGTTTATACAACCAAGGATTGTAGTAGCTTTTTTTGGTTGCTGCCTCACACTGCTAGCTTATTTATTATTTTATTTATTATTATTTATTAGAAATGATCACCATTCCTAAAAACATTTAGAACTTTAGAAAAGTTATAAATGTTTATAGGAATGGTGAGCATTTCAGAATATTCCCAAATATTGGCATAAATTATATGGTTCATCTTGGAATGTCTGACAGACAAAGGATAAGTTACAATACATACTTTTAAAAAGTATACATAAACTCATCTTAACATTCAAATAATGTGTATGAAATTGGTGTGAAATAAAAGTTTCACAGTAACCCACTGTATAACCTAGGTGCCAAATCTAAAAACAATCAAGTTATAAACTATTACAGAAAAGGAACAGCCAACTAATTAACCTAGAATTCAATGGTTTTTTTGAAGGAGATCCAGAATGAATTGAAATGCAGGCAATGTTCTTTCAAGATGCCACAACTAATCCAGCTGAAGTTGAACAAATTGGTCACCTTCTTTGTATGACCGAAATCATTCTGAGACCTTGTATGCCTTTTGGAAGTTTTTTCCAAGCTGAGAGGCATGAATCAGGATTCCATTTTTTGATACGCACATGAAATATCTCCAGCGAAACATTATCATCAGTTAAAACTCTTTTGTCAACTTTGTTTAATGTGCTATGTGATGAAATAGCTTTGGAAATAAAATTCCATATTTTCACTTCAAAGACGTGAAGATTGGTGAGAAATAAAAGGTCTGAAGCTCAGGCTCTGAAGAAAAGATGGACAAGCAGAAACATCAAAGGAAATATATTTGTCCACAGTCAATTAATCTTGTAATGGATAAAATCCTATATCAACAGGCTTCTCAATACATTTAAATAGATTTTTTCCCCAATATTTTGCATTGCTTCTATTGTATTTATCTGGTCATTATGACCCAAACAGATTTTGCACAAATTTGAGACAGGGTAAATAGGTTTAATATAATATAATATAACAACAAAGTTGGAAGGGACCTTGGAGGCCTTCTAGTCCAACCCCCTGCCCAGGCAGGAAATCCTACACCATCTCAGTCAGATGGTTATCCAACATTTTCTTAAAAATTTCCAGTGTTGGAGCATTCACAACTTCTGCAGGCAAGTTGTTCCACTTATTAATTGTTCTAACTGTCAGGAAATTTCTCTTTAGTTCTAAGTTGCTTCTTTCTTTGATCAGTTTCCACCCATTGCTTCTTCTTCTACCCTCAGGTGCTTTGGAGAACAGCCCGACTCCCTCTTCTTTGTGGCAACCCCTGAGATATTGGAACACTGCTATCATGTCTCCCCTAGTCCTTTTTATTAAACTAGACATACCCAGTTCCTGCAACCGTTCTTCATATGTTTTAGCCTCGAGTCCCCTAATCATCTTTGTTGCTCTTCTCTGCACTCTTTCTAGAGTCTCAACATCTTTTTTACATCGTGGCGACCAAAACTGGATGCAATATTCCAAGTGTGGCCTTACCAAGGCATTATAAAGTGGTATTAACACTTCACGTGATCTTGATTCTATCCCTCTGTTTATGCAGCCCAGAACTGTGTTGGCTTTTTTAGCAGCTGCTGCACACTGCTGGCTCATATCTAAATGGTTATCCACTAGGACTCCAAGATCCCTCTCACAGATACTACTATTGAGCAAGGTACCACATATACGGTACCTGTGCATTTTGTTTTTTTGGCCTGAATGTAGAACCTTACTTTTTTCACTGTTGAATTTCATTTGTTAGATAGCGCCCAATGTTCAAGTCTGTCAAGATATTTCTGTAACTTGAGCCTATCTTCTGGAGTGTTGGCTATTCCTGCCAGCTTGGTGTCATCTGCAAATTTGATGAGTTCCCCATCTATCCCCTCATCCAAGTCATTGATGAAGATGTTGAAGAGTACTGGGCCTAAAACAGAGCCTTGGGGTACTCCACTGTTTTGGGGTACTCCACTGTTTTGATTTTCTAAAAACGAAATGAGACTGTTTCCTTCAGTGTTCTGTGAAAAAGCTTGGGATCTCTCCACCAATAAAATAACTTTGGTAGAATAACAATTTTACAATAATGAGGTATAACCATTGTTGTTGAAGGGTTAGAGAAGGTGCAGACCATTGGAAAGGTGAGGAAAAGGGAAAAAAGGGGGGGAATGTGTTTCTTCTTGCACATAAAATGATTACCGGCGAAGAGTCCTAAAATACATCTGTTGTAGTCTGACATTCTACCCACTCCTTCATTTCTTAAAGGCAAATGATATATTTATACTTATTGGTTAAACATTTCTTTTTGGCAGTTGGTAATTATGTGCCTCCCTCTATCTTTCTGCTTGCAACCTTGCAAGTTAAACAAATCTAATTATAAAAATGCAGAACATTACATGTATCAATAAAGGCAATTAAAATGCTAGGAATGTAATTAAGAAGAAAATTATAATTTTGAAAAGGAAAATGAATATGCTCAAGGGCATTTACATTTGGAAACAAGAACAAAAATAATTGCAACAGACCAGGAATGCTATAAACAATATTTATTTACAAAAGAAGATGGAAAATAGATTTGCAATTTCAGAGCTAAAATCAGTATCATGAAGTATCATGTCAATATCATGAAGGGCTCCTTGACTTTTTGTTCAATAGATTCCTAGCTATAAGAATATCTTGGGCCTTGACTTCAGGTTCTCTCCTGACTGCTCAGTACAGGTAGTCTACAATTTATGACCACTGTAGAGCCCAAAATTTCCATTTCTGAGCCAGACAGTTGTAAAGTGAATTCTGCTCCATTTCATGGCCTTTTTTTTTTTGCCACGGCTATTAAGCGAATAGAATAGAATAGAATAGAATAGAATAGAATAGAATAGAATAGAATAGAATAGAATTTTTTATTGTCCAAGTGTGATTGGACACACAAGGAATTTGTCTTGGTGCATATGCTCTCAGTGTACATAAAGGAAAAGATACCTTCATCAAGGTACAACACTTACAACACTTAGTGATAGTCATAGGCTACAAATAAGCAATCAGGAAACAATCAAAATCAATATAATAGCTGCAGTTGTTACCTGAATCATGCAGTTCTTAAGTGAATCTGATTTCCCCTATTTCCTTTGTTTGTTGAAAGCCAGCTGGAAAGGTTACAAATGGTGACCACATGATCCTGGGACCCTGCATCTGTCATAAATGCATGCCAGTGTTACATGTCCAAATTTTGATAGCAATAGCATGTAGACTTATATACCACTTCACAGTGCTTTACAGGCCTCTTTAAGCAGTTTACAAATGTCAGCATATTGCCACCAACAATCTGGGTCCTCATTTTAGCAACCTCGAAAGGTTGGATGGCTGAATCATCCTTAAGTGGGCCAGGATCGAACTGCTGGCAGTGAGCAGTGAGTTAGCCTGCAATACTGCCCCCACAGCTGTGACGTGATGGGGATGCTGCAAAAGCTGTTAGTGTGAGAACCATTTATAATTCACTTTTTTCAGTGCCATTATAACTGAACAGTCACTAAATAAATGGTTGTAAGTCAAGGACTACATTTTCTTTTATTCTTTCAGTTCATGTTCTCATGATCAGTTTGATGTTGTGTTCTGAAGTTGGACTGGATTTGCTACCACACCATTAACTCAATGCTTCCATTACATTAATAATACATTGCCTTTCATGGGGCTAGGACACCGGGCTTATATCTAAAGTTTTATAATTTTTAATTGGTGCTATCCTCAAACAAATCATTTGCCAAATCATAATATGATTGATTGATTGATTTTTTAAAAATGCCTGACACTCAATAATTTCGAGTACTATACACCATTAAAACATAGAACAATTAAAAAAATAAAAACAAAAAGATGTGCATCCAGGAAAGAAACCATACCAAAGAAAAACAAAATCCTACAAGGTCTCACCATCCTTCTTACAATAAATTCTGGGAGAATATCCAAGTTTTCAGTGCTTCCTGGAGTATAATCGGGATAAGAGCCATGTCAGGCATCCTGACAGTTTATGAGTTCACAATTATTCCATCTTAGTTGTACACATATTTCTCAATATTACACTGCAGAATATTGATTGTAACATCTTAAAATAACTCCTTGATTCTGAAGGCATCAGAACCATATTCGTAATTTATATGCAAGACTCGTAATTTATATGTATAGCACTGAAGGGTTGGTGCAAAGTTCGGAGGTCTTGTGTTCATGTATTGATATTCTAGTGTTGCTCATTACTGGTCAATTTGGCTGGAGCTAATGAGAGTTGTAGTTCAGCAACAGGAGGGCCCTTGCCTATAGGCTAGCATCTACTTAGAGAAAAGATCTCAGACATCAACCTGGGGTTCTCTTTTGAAAATAAGAGGAAGACAGAATAAACTTATTTGGGGCTCATGCCGTTTAGGTTACTGAAATGATTAAGGTTCCAAAGAAACCAATGTGGTACTCAATTTCTGGGGAGACCAAATATATACCAAGAGAAAGTGGAGTATGTTACACATATCTCATTAAATAACTTTAAGGATGGTTGTTCACAGTTTGTTTCTTAAAGGTTGAAATAGTTTCCCTCAGTTCCCATCCTTCATCATTTCATGCTGTTTTATAAGAAAATAATTCTTCCCAATCTCTTTCTTGTTCTTTACACCAGAATTCTCTGAAAATTCTGTTTTCTTTTGTACTGTTGCTAAAATATGTCTGCAGTGACCTTAGAAGAATGCTATCATAGGTTTCATGAGAAAGCCATAACCTTTAACACTGGGTAATTACAGTGCCCCGCCATTTTTCTGTAATTTGTCTATGAAAGAAAGACCATTTGGGTAAGAGTTTAATACACAGTATATGATGAGTCTGACAGCAGGTGAGAGAATTGTTGATTACAGCTGTAGTGACAAAACATACTTAAACCTAAAATTCCATAATGTATCACTTGGAAGAAATTTTATAGGTCATCTAATCCAACACTCTACTTAGCACAGATTCACTGAAAAATCCCTGACAGGTGGCCATCCATCCTCCATTTGAAAACCTCAGTGAGGGAGACACCATAGTTTAGAAAGGGCATTCTATTGCTTAGCAGTTTTTACTGTCAGGAAATAGTCAGCCTGAATCTCTGTCTTAATTCCTTGGTCTTGATTCTTTTCTTAATTTCAAAATGAAACAGGTGAATCCTCACTTTATCACAACAGCCTTTTTTTTTATTATTTATAGATCACTCTGATATTTTAAGTGATAGGTAGTCAAGAAATGCCTCACTTGGTGGAGCAATTATGGAGAACTTGGAAAAGATTTTCAGATTTCAGTAGTATCTCTACCTACAAAGATCAGAATTGTGCAAGCCATGATATTTTCTGTGACACACTCTGGAAGCAAAAGTTGGGCTTTGAAAAAGCAGGAAAGGAAAACTCCTGAGTATACTATGGCAGCCAAGAAAATAAAGCAATGGATCATCAAACTCAATTAAGAGATCTCACTCAAGGTGGAAATGACTACGCTCAAGTTATCTTACTTTGGACATATTGTGTAAATCTAGCTCACAGGGGAGGCTGTAATGCTGGGAAAGCTAGAAAGAAACAGGAGAAGAGGACAACCAACAGCAAAGTTGATGAAGTCAGAAGACGACAATCAACAGCAAAGCTGATGGAGTCAGTTATATTGGCAAAAGGTACATCACTGGAAGATGTGAAAGACTGGATTAGGGACAAACGGTTATGGAGAAAATCTATGTAAAATCTATGTAATTACTAAGAATTCACAATGATATAATGGCACATATCAATCATCTGATCTTTTCTCTGAACTTTATCAAGCTTTTCATTTCCTTTTTTTAAGAACAGAGCCAAGTGCTGTCTAACTAACAAGCTCCTTCATTTTTGTACTCTGTAGCAAATTTGAATATGTATTTACACATATTCAGTTGACCATCAATCAGTTGGGAAAAAGAGGGTGGGGGGAAGGAAAAGAGGAACAATCTTTTTTGTATAGTATAATCCAGCCGGTATAACATTCTGGTATTTGTTAACTACATTTCTTGGGTTCACAGCAAATATGTTTCTTTGGTAGCTTGTTTGTAAAATTGTAAAGTAGAATAATAATGATCAAATCGTCCGTTGCTTTCATGCTTGAGTTTAACCTGTCAGAGTTGACAACTTGCTGATAGAATACATACTTTGCATGCAGGAAGTCTAGAGCCTTGTTCCTAATATCTACAATTAAGTAATCTTCCTCTTCTACCTGATGAGAAATTTGTGCCCTAAGCTTTGAGGAGCTTTTGCCAACAAATGTACATAATATTATGCCAGCCAATACAATGATACAACACAGTAGCAAACATGATCATTTCCATGTATTTTCAGATGGTGAGTGAGATATACTTTTCCCAAGCTTGTAATCAAGTGCAGTTGGGACCAGGTATAAATGACCGTGCTAATTATGTCAACTAAATGTATGGAAATGTTTTCCTTCAGCAGGAAGCAATGAGAAACGAAAGCCATGTCAGCATGTCCCTTTTTGCATTCATCCGGATCCACCATCTGAATGTTATTGTGTCTTGTTTTCTTCTTCTTCTTCTTTCTTACAACCAAAAATAATACAACACTTGGTTCATTAATCCAAATCATTTGCAACAACTTCACTCAGTAAAACTGAAGACTGGAATGAAAACAGCAAACTTCATCGGTTTCTTATTCAACCAAATCCTATGCTCAGTACTACTTGGCTAATTTTACCACAGAGGGGGCAGGGAAAGAACAAATGAGCAGCTTTCTAGACTATATCCCCCAACACACACCTAAGAAAGAAACTAAACATGATCTGGAAATGCAGCTAGGCAAGTGAGATCATTTTCAGAGCAGCAGAAACTGATGTTCTGCCCCATTGAACAGAATTGTGTTTGATTCAGTTCTCTGTAAAACAAAATAATAATAATAATAACTGTTTACCTTAGCAATAAACAAATCATTGCTTTATAATGCAATAAAGAGTTTTGCAATTTAAGTCAGACAAAATCCTATTTTGTATTGCATATTTTTGCCACTGTTTCTAACTATTCTTATATAAGCATCACTAATCTTATTTAGCCCTGTTCACAAGATTTGTGGTTCAAATCCAATTATATTTTATAGTATGGCAGACTTGTCTGCACTACAAAGAAGGGAGTCTTTGTCATTCTGTCTATATTTCCTCTTTTCCATGTGGACATAACATTATGATTTTGCTTATATTTATGGCCAGTGCTCTTTACCTAAAGATTGATGGAGAAATCAATTTAACTATTATAATCTTCTGTTTCATTTGAAACCTATGATCATGAACATTGATATTGTAATTATCAGCAACTCTAAGATCTGTCTTAAAGGAACTGCAAATGTTAGAATACAGAAACTATCATTGCATGTTGGCAATGCCTAATAATATTTATTTTTGGACTGCTATTATCTTTCTTTTTTTGCTCAATGAGAGAATTGTATTGAGCTCTAATCCTCCTTTCCTGAGACAAGCTATTTGAGTAGTGCCTATCAATATCACTCACTTCCAGAAAAAACTATGCAAGGTTAGATTTAATACTTAGAATGACAGACATCTAGGGAATCTCAAATTAATGGTTTAAATCAGGGATGTCAAACTGGATTTCTTTGTGGGCTGGATCAGCATTGTAGTTCTCCGTGGGCCGAAGGGTGGGGGTGGAGAGTGAGAGGGGAGACTAGACGGAGCTCTTGCAGCACCCTGAAAGCACCCTCTGCCCCATTTTCAGCCTGAATAGCCTCCTGCAACACTTTTCTGGCCAAAATGGGATGTGGGGGCCTCACATGTCTCCCCCACACCTCATTTTCAGCCTCCCCCACCTCCAGCAGCACTCTGCCAGCCAAAATTGGGCTGTGCGCGGGGTCTCATGGGGCCTCTGCGTGATCCGTTTTTGGTTGGCAGAGTACTGCAGAAAGCCATGGAGGCACCACGGGCCAGTCCTTTGATATTTCCAGGCCAGCCCCGCGAGCCAGATTTAAGCACCCTGCAGGCCAGATGCAGCCTGTGGGCCTTGAGTTAGACAACCCTGGTTTAAATTGAGAAAGAATGCAATGGTGATCCATTTCTGTTTTGTTGTCAATAAATCCACATAGCCATATCTATGAAGTAACCAGGAGCTGAGCTTGATTCAAAGAGGGCTTTAGTGTTTTTTTTTAAAAAAACCATGGTAAATAAATACTTAGTCTATACTAGAGTTCTTAATGCTATTTTTTCTTGAATGTAAAACGGTAAACATTTGAGATTTTATTTTTACTTGGATAACTTAGCAAGTTTTTAATTTGCAAAGTGAAAAAAAGTCAATTATATTTTAAAGAGACTGTATTTTAATGCTTTATTAATATGGAAAGTTGCTTTTACTTAAAATACAGTAAAATTACCAGTTTACTGTATTTTTCTGTATAAATTTTTTTTTCTTGAAAAAATTGCTTCTGAAGTACTTGGATAATTCACATTAATAATAGAAACCTATAAGTATGAAACATTTCTATAAGGTGTTATAAAATTCACAGAATAGGTGGAGATGTATTAGTAAAGGGTCTACTATCTTTGGGCTTTACTTTAAGTCATTTGATGTTCCATAAATAGATCTAAAGCAAAACTTATCAGCAGTTGTACAGGTGATTGGAAAGCTTGAAATGTGTAAATCAGTTTATTTAAATTCAACCTCTGAAGCACAAAACACTTTTTTCCTTTTAACAGTTTAATGATGAAGAAGCATTTTTATGTATTATAGTTCAACAACCTCCAGATGGAACAAAGTCTTTATTTGACATTTTAGCATTAGGGAAACGTTTTAAAGAGGATGGAATTGCTAAATTGCAGAAGCATACAATTATTTTAAATTAGTGCCTTCTCAAATAATCTTTTCAGTGATATTATTTGTTAATGTTAAAACTGTTTTTTTCACAAACGCATATTAGTAGATCATTTTACAATTATTTTTAAATAACATATTAAGACTAGTATTGGGTCAGTTGTGCACTGGTTTAAGAGTTCCAGGAACACTGATATTATTTCACAGTAATTAATCTGATACCTATTACTTGTCAAACATGACACACTGATGGAATAGTTCAGGAACACTTTGTACAATACCATAGCTGAAGTTTAGTGACTACTGACTTGATCAATGTCTAGAAATTGCATTTAGAGCTTGTATTTAGAGACATCAAAGGATGTCATGGTAAACCTGGCAAGAACATCCGTGTTTAATCCTCCAGTAACATCTGTTGTTACTTGTGAAGCATACTATGATCAAAAGGGTTAGCATTATCTCATAATACATCTCACCAGCACCATTGTTTCATACATATCTGTTGGCCATATAGAGAGAAAAGCTGATCATTTTGTACATATTTTTGCAGTACAATTTCTATAAGGATCTGTCACGAATTTTGGAAATTGAAATTTAAACACTGAAAGGCCCTAGTTTGCTGAGAACTAAGCTTTAAGACATGTAAGATAGAAACCATTATTATGGAATTATCTTTGATAGAAGAGTTCAGCAAGTAAATATTTTAAAGCACACAGAAATGCAAAATTAAAAAATATTGTTGTAGAGGAAATCCAATAATCAAAAGGAAACATTTACATAACACTTTCAGCATGAAATAAATGGCTTACTTTTTTTCTTTTAATTTATTTTTTATTTTATTATGAAATGTATTTGCCATCCATCCAATGACTCTGGGACTGAAGTCTTATGGCCCTTGGTAGGACAGGCATAGATTCATAGAAATAAGTTGCTCTTCCCCCCATCTGGTTTGGATGATGATGAAATGCAGATATGTATATCCATTTCTAAAAGTTGATTAATTGAAGTATGAAAATTGGAGATTATGTTTATGCAATATCAGTGTTCTGACAACAGCTGAAAAGGGGAGAATTATGGTAGAGAGTTTATGTTGATTAAGGGAAACTTAAAATGCAAAGAATTGAAAATCTTTTCCACTCCCAGAATGACTGCAAAAGCTGCTGCACTTATTTTTATTTCCACTAGAATCAACAAAAGTAGAGTTCTGAAGAGGAAAAGATGTTGGAAAGAGTATTTGACTAGAAATGTTGGA
Organism: Ahaetulla prasina; assembly: GCF_028640845.1. Classification (NCBI taxonomy): domain Eukaryota; kingdom Metazoa; phylum Chordata; class Lepidosauria; order Squamata; family Colubridae; genus Ahaetulla; species Ahaetulla prasina. The sequence continues at coordinate 159,689,161 of NC_080541.1, forward strand.
CAATTTTGTTTGATCCACACTTATAAGAAGCTTAACTCACTCTTTCCAGGCCCACAAATACAAAATTCCCTCATTCTTTTCTAGGAATATTTTGATTTTGAGAGACAGTTCAATCTTTGCAGGATCCAATCTGAGTTGGTCACCAGGACCAGAGGTTTATTCTTCCAAGCCTTTGGAATGTGTCACATTCTGAGGAGAGAGAAGTTCTCTGAAGCTGGGCTGTCATCTTTGCTCTCTTATGGATTCTAGCAAGGTAACATTTTGGAAATATTTATTTATCCTTAAGAATTTTACCAATAGCAATAGCACTTAAGTGATTTACAGCGTCAGCATATTGCCCCCAACAATCTGGACCCTCATTTTACTGATCTTGGAAGGATGAAAGGCTGAGTCAACCTTAAACCACTCAGAATTGAACTCTTGAAGTGAGCAGTAAGTTAGTCTGCAGTACTGTATTCTAACCACTGTGCCACCAAAATCTCAGTTCTACAGTAAGGCAGAGACATATGTTTTTTTGCCCAGGAATGTGTGACTCAAATTGGATACTTGTGAAAAATGGGAGAAATCAGATAGGGAAATTGCATATGCAAGATACGGTGACATGAGAAGGTAGATGGAAGTTGATCTTCTGAAATAAGTCTTTTTCTGTTTTCATGATCCTCTCAGATTGACATTACCAAAGATGTATGAGTAGTTACAAATAACTGATATAAAGATGATCCTAAAGTTCTTACAGCTATTATATGGGAGAGTTGAGCAACAGTTCAACTTTTAAGGACAATGGATTGTCATCTGGTGATATGAGAGGACAGTACAGATTGGTGTGGCCAAAATGTTGGGGACTTTATGGATGGATGGCAAATTGTTTCCAGTCCAATTGCTTATTTTATACACAACAATAAAACATTTCACACCACTGACAAGTGACCCTTTTGCTTTCATACTGTGGTAAATCTGGTCTCAGAGTACTGGGGAACTGCATGCTGGCCTCGAATTATGGCAGCTCAGCCGCTTCTGTTGCACGGTTTTATATTGGAATTGGAATTTTTCTATTGGAATTAGAAATCCTTTGATGGTGACGTTTAACTGCAAAGATACAGAACTTGATCATTGTAAAATGAATGAAGTAGAGCAGCAAATGACACTATCCACATGGATCTCTTGTCCTGCAAACACAAGGCATCAATGAAGCAAAAGGTAGCCTTTCTTAACCTTAGGTCTTTCACTTGCAGCATTGGCTGAAAGCTAGAGGAAATTGGAGGAGGCTATTTTTATGTAATCAGGTGGCACAGGAGCCTTGTGAATAAAATGTTACCCTTAATACTATAACTAAACTACAAGTAAATGGGAAAATGTTTGCCATTGCTCTACTTCTTTTATGACAGTCAATTTTTTCCCCATATAGGCTGCAATGTAGCACTGCATATTAGGCATATTTTAGTAACATGTTCTGCATCATCTTAATTTTAGTGTTCTGAATGCTTTATTGCTTGGGTAGTCCCATTATGCAGCATGGGTTGACATTCCTATGTTTCTATTGATTTATATTTGGGATAAAATGTCTCTGTGGTTGATTGTCCCCATTTACACTGTGAAAGTTACATCTGCAAGCCAGAGCAATAAAATCTTTTAAATTTTATTTTTGCAGGATTTCACTGACAAAGAGAGACGCTGCTAGCTTTCATAGCTGTCACCTAACTTTCCTTTGTCTTCAGAATGCTTTCCAACAGCGCCTTCTGCTTGATTCATTTCATTTTTGAAAACAGAATTAAAGATACATCATACAAGTGTCAATCCAGGCAGGAACGATTGCCATAAAAAAAAAAAAAAGCTGCAGCATAGTGAACAGTACTCTAAAAAAAGTTGGATATTACATAATCTAACTGGGGAAACAACATAAAGGAAGAACGACCCTTTTACCTTGATTTATTTAACAAACCAGATTGTGGAAATTAGTTGTGCAAATTTGGATTTCATATCTGAAATTGCTTTATGAGTTTTTATTGTTTATACAGTCTTCAAAGTCGCATTTGTAATTTGTGTTTCTTAACACAGAAATCTATATTTGCTTTTTAACCAAAGTATTTATGCTGCAAATAACATGCATCAATTTTGGGTGTAGAATTACAATAAAAATAAACTTCAGCGTATTTGCTAAATTCTTGAAATACTCTCTAAATAACCAAATAACTTTCTCGGGTTAGCAAGAAAAGCCAGGCACTTAAATGTGGATATCTTTTAGGTCAAAGAAGTGAGATACAATCAGAGAAGGTAAATCTAGCTCTAATCAAATTACGATTATCAGCTATTGAGGTTCTATCAATTCATTATAATATGCAATATCTTCTCTAAGGGTCAGGGACAAATCCCATTGATGTCAAAGAGCTTTGTATCAAGCTTTGAATGCCGCATGTTGTTACTACTCTCTATGTGCCAGATCAATTTAATCCCACCTTTGCATATAAATCTTCTAGTCAGGTTTTTGAGACTGGTGTTTCAAATGAAGGCTTTTCAAGCAGCAAGTTTAAAGGAAGAAAAGCTTTCTTTTTTTACTCTGTAAAATGCTTTTCATTTCTGTTAGCAAATTCAATTCCGTAACTAGATTTTGGTCTGTGAGAAATGATTCTTCAAAGCAACCATTTTCTACCTCCTTGAAAAGTTGCCTATTTTGCAACTTGAGCATCCCAGTAACATAACATTGTGACTGAAATTGTTATTAATTGTGGCTTTAATTGAATGAGACAGAAAGACATTTTCCAGACAAGAAAGTTAACATTTGCAAACAGTATTTTTTTTTTATTTACATTTATATCCCGCCCTTCTCCGAAGACTCAGGGCGGCTTACAATGTATAAGGCAATAGTTTCATTCTATTTGTATATTTACAAAGTCAACTTATTGCCCCCCCAACAATCTGGGTCCTCATTTTACCTACCTTATAAAGGATGGAAGGCTGAGTCAACCTCGGGCCGGGCTTGAACCTGCAGTAATTGCAGGCTACTGTGTTCTAATAACAGGCTTTACCAGCTTGAGCTATTACGGCCCTTTTTCTAATTTTCTAATTTTCTAATTTTCTATTTCTAAACAAAACAGGTTATATACTATATAGAGGCCACAATAACAAAAACTGACATCCTTCTTTATACCCTGTTTTGAAATTCCTACTTTTAAGTAATATGTAAGGTATGATGCCTTTTTTGTTCCTAAAGTGAGCCACCAGAAACATAATCTTATAAGTCAGTGTCAAGATTCAAATAGCATTTGCAGCAAAGTGAAAGAAACTGAGCTGGTCAAAATACAATTTGGAATCGAAAACATACACAAAAAAACAAGTCTTAAGAGATTTAGAGGAACAGATGTAATTGCCAAAAGATTAACAGCTGGAAGACTGCACAAGGAGCCACAGGAAACAAGATTTCCAGCATTGTCTGTTTGTCATTGGCACAAGACTTTTCATGCCAAGGCAGCTGGGAGCTCTACCCAAACTCTGCCATACTTATTTGCTCTTAGGGAAGGATGATCAGTGTTGGAGAATTAATTTACAGTTGAATTTGCACCCAGCACACTCCTAATCTGTTTCTCTAGTCTGGTCAGAGCAAATGGCCACACAATTCAGTGAAAATAGAGGTTCGGGGTTGATCCTGTGTTGCTGGTAAAACTAAGCAGTTTGCTATAAAATCTAAATATCACAGATTCTCTGAGGTTCTTGTTTCTTCTTTGTTAAAATAAGCAGTGTTGTGTGTGTTTATTTTTTAGTTAAGTCCAAAATCCTTTAAGTCCCTTTGTTCTTCAATGATAGCGCAGTATTACTTCAAATTGAATTCAACAATCTCCTTCCGTTATTGGATCTTTTTTTTTTTTTGTAGTTTATTCCGTGATTGAACTTGTTTGTTATAAAAGCATGGAACAGTTTGAGTTTCTTAAACATTTTGCCCTTATTGGTTAAGAGATAAGTATAAGTTTATTTTGATGGCAGATCTATAAATGTTCCAAAGTAGGGTTGTTGGAGTTTTTTTGTCCTTTGTCCTGTTTTGATTTGCATGGGACTCTTAATAGGTTCATCTCTGTGGCCAAATTTTCTGTGTCATTTTACATATTATTCTTATGCTTGGATCCATTACTAATTTTTGCTTTAAATAGCATAAGCTCCAGCATACTAGCATTATTGTGCTTTTCTTTCAACATTATTTGATGTTCTTTTGTAACAGTTCAAAGACTATTTTAAGCTCAATTTTATTGCCACATTGTATAACATAATATAGATTTACATAATTTGCATCCAATTTGGATTTGTGATAAGCTTCTTTAAATATTCCTTTTTTTCATTATCAAGCATGTCAGCTTCCTTACACATCTATTGACACTCTCTTTGCTAAGTTAACTTTTTCTTAATAAGATTTATTAAGACTTAACAACACGTCTTTGTGGAGATAATGTCAGGCAGGAAAGACAAGTCCACATATAAAGATCCACTTAAACTGAGTTATTGCTAAATAGCATATGCACAGGAAACTTCTCCAATAACAATTTGCATCTGCTTAGAGTTAGATGAGGGTCCTGAATTTAGTCTGTTTGTGACTATATAAGATTTCTAGGCTGATCCCTCTTTTAACTTCACCCCCAGGTTTTTCTCTTCTTTTCCAGTCAATATACAGGTAGTCCTTGACTTCCCACAGTTTGCTTAGTAACAGTCCAAAGTTACAATGGCTTATGTACACAAGTTAAGGGATGCAGCAGCTCAGAGGCTAAGATGCTTAACTTGTTGATTGAAACGTCGGCAGTTCAGCAGTTCGAATCCTTAGTGCCACGTAATGGGGTGAGCTCCTGTTACTTGCCCCAGCTTCTGCCAAGCTAGCAGTTCGAAAGCACATAAAAAATGCAAGTAGAAAAAATAGGGACTACCTTTGGTGGGAAGGTAACAGTGTTCCATGCGCTTTTGGTGTTGAGTCATGCTGGCCACATGACCATGGAGACATCTTCAGACAGCTCTGGCTCTTCGGCTTTGAAACGAAGATGAGCACTGCCCCTAGAGTTGGGAACGACTAGCATGTATGTGCGAGGGGAACCTTTACCTTTACCTTTATGTACATTAGTTACAGTGACTTACAGTGACTTATGACTAATTTTCGTATTTAACCATTATAGCATCCCTAGGGTCACATGATCAAGATTCAGATACTTGGCAATTGATTCATATCTATGACAGTTCCAGTGTCCTGGCATCATGTGATCACCTTCTGACAAGCAAAGTCAACAGGAAAGCTAAATTCACTTAATAGCTCTGTTACTAATTTAACAGCTGCTCTGATTCACTTAAGAATTGGAACAAGAAAGGCTGTAAGATGTAAGGCTCACTTAACAAATGTGTTGCTTAGCAGCAAAAATTTTGGGTTCCATTATAAATACTATCTGTATTGGGTTGATGTGCCACAATTCAGCAAAAATCTGTTTCCTTATTCCAATTCTGATAATGTCTAACTTCAAGTAAGCGTCTACCATATTTTTTGGAGTATAAAATGCACCGGAGTTTAAGACACTGCTTAGTTTTTGGGAAGGAAAATGGGGGGGGGGGGGAATCTGCCTACCAGGTATTCATCTGGCTAGCGTCCTTAGTCTGGTCAGCTTCAGCACATTAGTTTGCTGTTTTTGAGCGCTCACGCGGCTTGGGGATAAAAAACAGTTTCTAAAGCACAGTTGAGAGGGAGTAGTGATGAGAAAAGCAGGCAAAGCACAGAGATTGCTTCACTCGCCAGCACCTCGTTAGGGCTGAAAAAAAGCTTCTAAAGCACACTGAGAGTAGGCGGGAGCAGGCAAAGTGCATGGAAGATCGCTTCACTCGCTAGCACCTCGTTAGGGCTGAAAAAAAACTTCTAAAACACAGCTGAGAGTCAGAGGGAGCAGGCAAAGCCCACGGAAGATCATTCACTCTCTAGCGTTAGGGCTGAAAAAAAGCTTCAAAAAAGCTACATTCAGAATATAAGATGCACCCAAGTGTAAGATCTTATACTCCAAAAAATACGGTATTTGCTAATAGAATATTATTTCTTTCTGCAATCCATGCAAAGATTTGACTTTTCTTTTAGGCCACTTGATCTCATTATCTCTCTCGTTCTTTCACATGGATCTTACCACTGATTCCCCTTTAATATGACCTTTTCTACTGCAGTAATAACACAGACTATGTTTCTAACTATTATCCACTTTAGAGAATTCCCTTCAATTACAACATTCAAATCTTGCTGCTATACCTCCAGACTGGAAATTACTTTCTCAAAGGAAATTTCACAAGGAGGTTTGATTAACTCTGCTATATATTTATAGTTTTCTATAGTTAACAGATATTTACAATTAAATCATCAGAAAAAAATTATACATGCAGTCCTTGACTTATGACCAGCTGTGGCATAACTTAGCACAGTTTAGCAGTGTTCAAAGTTATGACAGACCTCCCCAGGGCTACTTAAGACCTATTTTTAAAATTCGTTCCCTGTGGTCATGTGATCACATTTTGGGTGCCTTGTAGTCAGGTCCCCTTTATGGATGTTTGCAGCATCCCACAGTCACATGACCAAGATTTGTAAATTTTATGATCAATTCCACAGTTTATTTCTGATTTCCAGAAAAAGTATCTACTGAGGAAAATAGATTCATTTAATGATCATGTGTTTATTTAACAAATGTCATTAAAAATAATCATAACTTTAAATGTGATCACACATGAATCCTTAACTTACAATCACAAGGACTTACAACTATAATTCCAGGCTCAACTACGATCACAGGTGAATGACTACGGGTAGTTTGTTTTAGGTAGTTTGAATAAATAATGTGCCACATAATGTGCTGTCAAAGTGCTGTCCCGGTGTCTGGAAGCTGTACGGGTCTGGATGGGGAGAAACAGACTCAAGCTCAATCCCTCCAAGACGGAGTGGCTGTGGATGCCAGCACCCTGGTACAGTCAGCTGCAGCCGCAGCTGGCTGTGGGGGGCGAGTTATTGGCCCCAACGGAGAGGGTGCGCAACTTGGGTGTCCTCTTGGATGGGCGGCTGTCATTTGACGATCATTTGGCGGCCGTCTCCAAGAGGGCCTTTCACCAAGTATGCTTGGTGCGCCCCTTCCTTGACCGGGATGCCTTATGCTCGGTCACTCATGCCCTTGTCACTTCCCGCTTGGATTATTGCAATGCTCTCTACATGGGGCTGCCCTTGAAGTGCACCCGGAAGCTGCAGCTAGTCCAGAATGCAGCTGTGCGGGTAATAGTGGGAGCAACTCGTTGCTCCCATGTAACACCAATCCTGCGCAGTTTGCACTGGCTCCATGTGGTCTTTCGGGTGCGCTTTAAGATTTTGGTTACCACCTTTAAAGCGCTCCATGGCTTAGGACCCGGGTACTTACGGGACCGCCTGCTGTTACCTTTTGCCTCCCACCGACCCGTACGCTCACACAGAGAGGGCCTTCTCAGGGTGCCGTCTGCCAAGCAATGTCGGTTGGCGGCCCCCAGGGGAAGGGCCTTCTCTGTTGGAGCTCCTACGCTTTGGAATGAACTTCCCCCTGGTTTACGTCAAGTGCCTGATCTTCGGACTTTTCGCTGTGAGCTGAAAACGCACCTATTTATTCAAGCGGGACTGGATTAAAATTTTATTGGGGTTATTTATATTTTAAGGTTTTTAAATTGTTTTAAATTTTCGGCCACCTTATAATATGTTCTTTTTTAATCTCTTTTAATGTGTATATAGTGAATTTTTACTTGGCTGTACACCGCCCTGAGTCCTTCGGGAGAAGGGCGGTATAAAAATCGAATAAATAAATAAATAAATAAATAATCCCATTAAACATTCATTCCTTGATAATTTCAGATTTATAAACTTTTGAACATTAAAGAATTATTTACTACACTTTTTAAAAAAATAATAATTTTGGAAGATAAAATAATAAGGTATTCTAGGATAGCCAAAATAAACTAAACAATCCTTACATTAAATAAAAAAGATTGAAACAAAAAAGAGAAGCAAATAAAAAAAGACAAAAAAAATCTACCATACAGCACTGCATTATGATTAGAATCAAAATATTATTGTAACGTATCATTAAATTTCTGCCAAAGAAAATTATGTTACTTCATCCCTTCTGTTGAGCCAAGCAGGCTGTGTAGATCAGGGGTCTCCAACCTTGGCAACTTTAAGCCTGGAGGACTTCAACTCCCAAAATTCTGGGAATTGCAGCATTCCAGGCTTAAAGTTGTCAAGGTTGGAGACCCCTAGTGTAGATGACAGACAATCTAATCAGATTTGGCCTATCCAGTGGATTAATTTGGGAGAAACTCCTGCTAATCCCACATTGTTTTAAGATTAAGGAGTTCTGTGTGTTGTGTTTTTCTTCTGTAGCACCGAAGTTTGGAATTAGATAATTCCTACAATGACTGTCTTCTGGAAAGTAGAAAAGACAAACTATTCAATAGAGCTTTTGGTCTTCTCAATATTATGCAAGCTTAAAGCGCTTATTTGTATTAGGCTGCTGCTGTGGGATTTCTTTAATTATAGTGGGAAATATCTTTTATCATATTTTGTTTCTTTCTCATTCTCAAGCATGAAATTTTCCACTCTCAATATCATCATCATTTTTTTCAAAAAATTATATTGGCTTTACCGGCATGAAATAATTTAATTTAACAATTAATTTTAATAATGTAACTTATTTAGGCGCTGCCTGACTCCAAACAATTCCAGACAGCTAATAATGTAATGAGAAAAATAAAACACAATCACAATTCATCAAAAGAAAAGAAGAAGCAGGCAAAAAAAGCAATGGCATATCCAGCCAACTTCTGGAGGTTGGTGTCAGAAGTTGCAACCGATCTTGCAGACCCTTCGTATTTTTGGCTATTAGATATAGGTAAAGGTAAAGGTTCCCCTCATACATATATGCTTGTTCTGTTTCCCTCCCCCAATACTCCCAACAAAGAGTCAGTCAAAGGCCTCCTTTTCTAGTTTATTTACATCAATAAATGTTCTGACCACATATACCCATGCGCCTGCCAAGTCTCTGGAGTTAACTAGGAAATTATAGATAAGGCCAGAGTTACTTACGAATATATTCTTCCCTCCATTGATACGGTTTGCCCGCGCAAATTCACTGCTTTGTCCAAGACGAAAAGCCAGGAAGTTCCGCCTCCTGCTTTTATAACCTCTGTGGGTGTCACTCCGTGACTCATCATTCTTTAACTTTGTCCCAACGCTTCCTCTGCTGCGCGCGCCGGTCACGTCTGCGCAGTCTTGCATCAAGCCAAAATTGTTCTTGGGGCGTTGCCAAATCAGAAGAAGGCCCTGGGGAATCAGGCCTTGCCAGCCCCTCCTCCTCCCCTTGGGTGGGTGCCAGGGAGGGAGAGGGCCCAGGAGAAGCAGGCCTTGCCAGGTCTTCTTCCTCACTTTCTGAATCATCCGAGTCCAGGAGTCCAAGTCCAGGAACCTGGGTCACAACAGTGCTAGTCATTCCCATTATGTGCTAGTATTTCCTTATCAGGTATAAGTAGTCCTTTATGTATAACCGGTCTCTTAGCAACTGTTGCAATGGAAGCCCCCCCCCCAAGGTACTTATGATCCAGTTCCAACAGCTTCCCACACATACACACAGTCACATGACTGTATTTCAGGAGCTCGATAACCGGCTCACATTTATGGCTATTTGCAGCATTCCATGGTCGCGTGACCATAATTTATGTTTTTGCCAAAAACTGGCATTAAGCTCCAGGTTTTGGCAAACAATGGGTTCATTTAACTAATATGCAGCTAACCCTAATATCTGTAATATTATCAGCATAGACGAGATTTTTGATACTTTTCCCATCAGTTTTCAATCCATGCTCATCTATTTCTTATTCAGCTTTCCTTATAGATTCAGCACAAAGGTTGAATAAATAAGGGGGAGTATGCAGCCTTGTTTCATTCCTTTGCCAACCTAGAGCCTGTTTATTTCTGCATATTCTGTCTAGAATGGAAATATTTAGGCTTTAATATTTGCCTTACTGCTCTTAGTTTTCAAGAAAACTTATCTATTAGAATTGGCTTCCTTCTTTTCTGGGAAGGAAAACTAAAGTAATTTATTGGTACAATTTTCTCAGAATCACCATTTTGTAGATGTGGTGTCTACACTGAAAATAAATGAAAGGGTTGCTTTTGTCACGATCAGCATAGATTCTTCAAAATCTATGTGAAGCATTAATAGGTAGAAAATACTATTTTAACTTCAGGAAAGAATGTTTATGACAGAAAGTAAACAAACGGTGAAATCATTGGAAATCAATTTATACATTCACTCTTCTAGGGTGTTGTTGTTTTTTAATCAATCTCAGAGGCAAACCTTTATGCCACTTCCTGCAACACAAGCAAACACAACTAAACTTCTGAAAAAAGTATGTATGCATGTATCGCAACACAGTTTTATATTAGCTGGATCAGGATAATAATCATAAAGTCATTTTACTTGTTGAAAGTAGTCTTAATTTGCAGTTTGCATCTTAATTGTTGCATTATCTTGTATCGGCTCTTGGAGAAGGATCAGACAACCAGCCCTTTTCTTCTCTGCTTGGCAGTATGATATTCTTTTCTGCCACTTTGTGGTTTGCAGTGTGAATCATAGGTCAGTCAGCAATCAATAACTAGATTATAATTATGGTGTTAAAATAGCAAATCCTTTTGTCGTGTACGCTTGCCCTTGAAATATCTGAAAACAGTTCTGTGATATATGAAAATGGTATTTGGCACACCAAGTTCATTAAGGTTGAAGAGCTAATGTAATAGTGTTGAATTATTATTTACTGAAAGCTCCTTGACAAATGCTAACATTTGTTACCTTTGGGGGGGGGAAAACAACAACTCCTTGTTGTAATGCTGCAGTCTTCTATATTAGGGCTTCCCTCTTTTGTTGTAGGATAATTACTCTGTGCATTTATCCTGGCTCTGCCAGACACTAATTGGCTATTTATGCACCTTTTATTTTGTGGAACTGCCGTACATCCCAGTCATTGCTGCTCCAATAATAATAATGTCACTTGCAAAAAACCACACATTATGTGCAAAAAGACAGACCTCTAGATTTCTGTCAATGTAATTTGGTAAATAATTAATCATCGCATTAAGTAACATTGTTCTAATTGCATTTCCCTGAAGGCCTTCTTTTCTGTCTTGCAGAATTCTGATAAGATGTTCCCTGCATGAATATGTATGTTCCAACAAGATGCAATCTTCTTTAAAGTTGCAAAAGAGAAAGGGGGGGGGATATGCTACTGCTTCTATTGGTGTGGCTTTTTTTCCCCCCTCTCGTCTAAGTTTCAGTTTTTGACTGTGTGTAGCAGCATCGGCAATTGCCTCCCTTGAGTTAATGTTTTGCAATTGCATCTATTTCTAAGGTTTTATAGCTTGTCCATAAAACTTTGCTGGAGGCCCTTCTTCCAACATACAAGAGATAGTCGTCTTTCAGGGTGGCAACTTAACTTCCAGGAGAAATAATAGGAGCTGCATTCCACTTAAGCTGTTCAAGGGACCTAATTTGCCTGCAGCTACCGACAGATATATAAATGAAATATCATGTTTATTGCCTCTACCTATCTATCCAGACGTGGGAATTTCAGGCATTATTATGCAGTAATGGCCAGTAGCTGGTAGGTACTGAGAGACATACAGAAATGCTTCAGAAACTTTAAAAAAAAATCTGATCTTTTTCTTTCAGCTCTAGGAAAATCTATCTACAGATTAGGAAAATGCTCACCAAAGATCTCAGAAACGTTACGCGCTGAACCTCTAAAGAGTACCGAAGGACAACTGGATTTTCCTTGAAGATGGTTCACTTCTCATGCAACAAGCTTCTTCAGTTCTAACTGAATGGTAGATAAGAAAAAGATTTATAATTTCTTGCAGTCATCTGTTCATATTCTGGACAGTGAAGACCGCTGGTTTGAAAGATGGGTCAAAGAAGCTATCTACATTAAAATTGAACAACCCTCTCAACAGAAGGGTTGAGTACGGTTGTAAGCACTGATCTCCTGCGTACAACATAATCCTTTTCAGCAGTTCCAAGAAGGTCCCACATCCATTTGCACTATTCCAGGTGACCCTGAGGGCATAGATAAACCTTCAAATGGCCTCAGTGACTCTTGGAAAGAGTGCTAACAACCAGATTACTGCAAGGAATATAAATCCTTCTATCCTCCACCATTCAGCCTGAACGGAGGAAGAAGCTTCTTGGATAAGAAGCAAAACATCTTCAAGGAAAAACAAAACAAGTTCAGTTGCCTTTTGAAAAAGCACCTTCGGGACAACCATGACGTTGATGACTGAGAATCTCCATAGACATTTATCTAAAGAGTGATCTGTCTCTTCTCCTGATAGATATTCTGCCTAAGTCTGTCCTCAAAATGTCTTTGAATTTTATATAGAATAAAATTAGTTGGCAAACAAATGGCAACAACTAATAGCAAGCCCATTTTATGACATGAATGAAATATTTTATCATAATCATTCATTATTTAAACCCCAAAAAATGTGGCTCAGATCATAAAGTTGATACAAATCTACCCTTTGTTTTAATTAGGGCATTTTTAGGCGGAAAATTAACACGACATTTTGGTCTGTTTTTGAAAGAAATTGGCAGGTAAAAATTTTAGGAATATATTTGATTTGCTGGCAACTAAAATGGAATCTATTCCCCTGCAACTTTTTCCTATTTGATTTCATCTTTGTTATAATGCTATATCATGCAGAGGCAGTTTGTTCAAAAGTCTTCAGACTGACAGCTAGTGTGATGGTTGTTGCTATCTGTCAAAAGAGGCTGTGTTAAAGTACCTATTACAAATTTATTTTTTAAATGAAAGCATTTGATCCATCTCAATGGACTTCCCATGCAAGCCAAGCAGCAACAAAGAGAAACTGCTGGTGTACGTTGTTTGCTGCTAAAAGCATTATTCATCTGAGAAAAGTGCATACAAAGCAGCTTATGCCTTGAAAATTTCATAAACACATACAAAATTGGCTGTGTCTGAATGAAATATGTTAACCATTTTGTACTTAATATTTGGTTAAGTATGTAAAAATGTATACATTAAACACGCATGAATGGAAAACCATAGATTAAAGATAATCATAGAAGTTAAATGCAAACAGTGGGTTGCTACCGGTTTGCCCCAGATCAGGTGAACTGGTAGCAGCGGAAGGCTCTGTCCACCCACCCAGACGCTTCTGTGCTTTTTTTTTGAAACCCACTAGTGCATACAAAGGCATATAAATTCTTTTTAGGAAATGCAAAAGGGAGTTTGCAAGAGAGCAGCAAATAGTAGGTTTATTTTTCATTTCATCCTGATCAGATTTCCCCCCCATCCCTCACAGAAACCCAATATGAACTAACCTTTTCTTTGGAAAACTTTGATCCATTATACAGGTGGGATTTTCATAGGATTTATCCACATAATAGTTAGAAATCAGTTGTGTTTCTATGAGGCCATTTCATCTAATGCAGGACATTTGATTACAACATACAAAAGGACTATTTCTGTTCTGTTTACTCAGTAAGAGCCACCTGCTATTTGATAGAGTCAAGGAGTCATAAAAATAAAACTTACATCTCTTTAGATTCACAGCCATACCAATGCATTGTTTGGAAGGAACCACCACAAGGTTGCTGTATGGAATTCTTGGTTTTAGCAATAATTGATAAATTATAGTAGATGAGCAGACTCAGCTGGAAGGTGGGGTTAAATGTGTCATCAGTTTTGAATCATTACACAGCCACAAGAGACCCAAGATGGAGCATGATTATGTCCAGGCAGGTGGGTGGAGCCACCCGCAGCCGCCACTACCAGTTCACCCGAACCGGATATAACCGGCTGAATACCACCACTGCTTCAGTGCTTTGAACTCAGCAAGTGTTCCCAGTTCTTTGCACCTGACATTAAATGAATAGTCTATGGTTCATGAATCACAACAGTTTTGTTCACATGTCATTATCAAAAAATACATTTTATATACATTTGCTGCTCCTATGTAGACTACCACTTCTCCTTCTTTTCCTTTCTTCTTTTCCTTTTCTCTCTGTTTGATTAACTATCACACATGCATTACTTCTATCATAACAAAACAGAGGTTATTTGAATTTCCCACCTTCCTTTTCAATTTTCTCCTCTTTCTGAAGGTCTGTCATTGGTACCTCTGAAAGACACCTAGTAAACAGCATCAGAAAGCCTATCCGGAAATTTTTCATTTCAGAACAAATAAAAGAGGAAATTAAATTACTGGTATGATGTGTTGAGACTGTTTAGAGATTGTTTAGTAGACAGCCTCATCCATCCCACACTGTTTGTATGAGTATTCAATCTTTAAACATACAAAGAATGACTTGGATAAATAGAATGAATGTTGAATTGCCTAGTTTTCTTTCTTTTCTTTGCAGTGTGTAAGATGTTAATGCACGGTGATACTTAGCCAACTGGAAGCCAGACACCTCTGTGTGTGTGTGCTTGCGTGTGCTTAAATGTTTTTAGGATCAGTTATTTATTTGATTTCTTTATATGAAAAATCCCTTTTTATCTTCAGTGACTAATAATTTACTGCATCCATTATGTTTTGCTTTTAATAAAGCAGCTAGCTATTTTTTAAATATTTCTACCTTTTTTGGTTCTATTTAAAATATTTTAAAAAACAAAGAGACAAAGAAACAAAAGTACAGTAGTTACAAATTACAAAATGCATATAATGCATGGAAAAGTTTACCAAGTAACATTAAAGGAAAGTATACACAATTCAACTGGAGAAAACATCTCACTTTTATCTTTACATATCAATTTGATTAAATGAATACTACATAAACATAATTTCATGGTAGTTTAACACTTCAGCTCTTTAAAAACTGTTATATTCAACTGTTACTCAAATCAGATATAATTTAGCTAAAAGATGTATATAATTATTTTAAAAAAAACATAGCTGAAGAGTTTAGAACCCTTATTTTAAAGGAATCCAAACCTTGGCTAAAAGCCATGTACAGAATTTTACTCTTCACAATTAAATAAAACTTATATTTATAAGACTTGTTTTTCATAAGGAAGTTCTTTTGGACATTGATGCATACTTCTATAATTTAAGCTACCATTCATTGTTGGCTCTAAACATTAGGGAAGATGGAGTTGATCATGCCTCCATCTTAACTCTTTATGGTCCCTCTAAATCAGGGGTGTCAAACTCAATTTCATTGAGGGCTGCATCAGGGCTATGGTTTACGTCGGGGGGCTGGGTGACTGTGGCTGACTGGGTGGCCGTGGCCAGCTTGACACCATTCCCCAAACTGCTGGCATGTTTCATCTTTGCATTGGGTAGACAGAGCTGAAGCCATGCTGGCCCAATGTTTTCTCTTTGCATTGCATTGGGTAGACCAGACTGAAGCCATGCGGGGAGGCACCTTACATTTTTCAGAACGGTTCCACTGGCTGAATCTGACCACTTTGCGGGCCACATGTGGCCCGCAGGCCTTGTGTTTGACACCCCTGCTCTAGACTGCTCTAGTCTAGACTTTTCCTAGTGCAGTATCCTTGCCATAAGAACAAAAGAATATTTCAAAAAGTGGGCACTTACAACAGTAAGGTAATTCTTTAATATACCTGTCCGCAGAATCCCACTGCCTCATAGGTTTTCTTGTATTTCTTGAAGTTTTTAATTTCAGTTTTGAGTCATGGCCAACAATATATACAACATCATTTCTCCCTTAAATGTATTTGGTACAAATTCACAGATGGTTCTGTACATGAAATATTCTTTTGGCATTAAATCTCCATTTATCTTTGTAGACAAATGACAAGCTGTGAATCTAAACTGACTTCCATTTGTGTCCACAATATATTTAAAAGCTTGGAGAAACTTTTACCTTTTGCTTTAGATTTCCTCAGTCACTATTGGAGAAATACTAGGATGCCTAGGAGACTGCTTCCATATAGCTCCCAATTTGAGGAAAATATAATTCAGTTTTTCCACCGAAAGTGATTCCAACAGACATTGCAATTAATGTGTGATAAATTTGTGAGCTATTAAAAAAACCATGAGTTTATCTGATAAGTTTTCATTAAATGCTTTAAGCTACATGTTTTTCCTCAAGGTATAATAGTGTTGAATGAGAATAAATGCAGTGTCAACAGTAAAGAATTCAACACTCCCATAACATGAGATTCTGAAGCTTCTGAGATGTCTTTTTGAATACTTTTTGCCCCTTGTACTGGTCTTGTGTCATTTTTTTTTCTCTTATGAATATCTCAGGAACCAATTGTTATGTAAAGGAGTAGAGGCAATCTGTGGCTGCATGTATACGGCTTCTGGAGCTTTTTGTGGCTCCTCCTGAATTATGGATTCCTACAATTCTGAAATAGAAAAATGCATTAACTATTGTAGTGCAAATGTAAAATAGGCTTAGCCTCAACTCAGGGAAGGAGGGGGAGGAGGAGGAAAGCTCTTGGTATCAACAGTGTGGTCTAGTGCAGGGGTCTCCAACCTTGGTCCCTTTAAGACTTGTGGACGTCAACTCCCAGAGTTCCTCAGCCAGCTTTGCTTTGCTGGCTGAGGGACTCTGGGAGTTGACGTCCACAAGTCTTAAAGGGACCAAGGTTGGAGACCCCTGGTCTAGTGTGTTCTCTTGAAGTTTTCCTACTCTGATTTAAAGTTCAACTCCCTGCTTCACTTGCTTAAGAGCCAAACCAGGGATTTTAAAAAACTTTTTTCAGTATGATGCTTCTTCATTTGTAGCAAAACTCAAAATTATTGAGGTGTTTGTGCTAATTAATTATCCTGAGGAAGATATTTATGAAAAAATTGCAATTTGAGCAGCCTGTTTTATTTTTTTAAAAAAGAGGCTAATATCCCATCAGTTTAGAAAGATTACGTTCAATTAATTTCTTAAGTATACCAGATGGCAACTTAAAGTATGGAAGCCTGTAGATCTATCTGAGAGAGAAATATTGCTCTTATTGTCGTTGTTGTTGCTACTGACAAGGACAGCATAAAACTTACATCCTGCCTGAAGAGAGGGCAAGGAATTTTTTCTGCAGACCTTATTGTGTTTTTCAGAGCAGGTCAGGGAAAATTCTGTATTCACAACATACACTAACCAACACTCATCGTCTGTCCACATTTGCTTTTCCTCAGAGGTCAGTACTAGTGCTAAAGTTTAATGATTCAATCCTATACACACTGATGGGTTTTATTGAATGAAATGGGGGAGGGGGAAGGTGTCACTGAACATCACACAACTGTACTGCTTGGCATGAGTAATGCAAAGAAAAACAGCCAGCCAAAACCTATTCTCTTGATAAACTCAGGGTTGGTATATAGTTCCTTGTATATATAAATATGGAAATGGCATGATAATAAGCTCTATACTAGAATTGGAGATTTCCATGATATGATTGCATGCTTTCAGTTGCCAAATTGTATTCATATCCATAGTGTTACAATAATATAAAGAGAGGGAGGGAAACCTTTTGGCTTTTAATTTCTAATGTATGCCCCATATTCTTGGGATTTGTTTGTTTTCGGCATTTTTGTAAGTTTCTGTTATTAGACACATAACAGTCAGAGAGAAATGTTTCAGTCTAGGAATATGGAATAATTTATGAATGCTATCACAAATTACCCTTAAGAAAATCAACATGCAGAACAGCAATCTATTAAAATGTATATATGGGTGAGGGAAGATTATATTAATATATTTAATGACTATGAATCTATGTCTGATATGATTTTCAGAAATGCTAATGTAAGCCTTTAAGTACAGCCTTGAGAAATTGTTGTTGTTATAAAGCAATTTTAATGTGTATTTTATGACAAAAATCAAGTTTTGAAAGACTGCTGATTATACATGCCATACATTTCCTCCATATAATTTGTAATCTGCAATAGAACGAGGCTGTTTGGATACTATAAAAATCAATGGAATTTTAGCAGCCTCTTATGTTGCAAACCAAAACCATAGTTTTTATTTTTGGGTCAAAATCATATTTAAATTTGAAAATGGAACTTAGAATGGAATAGAATTCTTTATTGTCCAAGTGTGATTGGACACACAGGGAATTTGTCTTGGTGCATACGCTCTCAGAGTACATAAAAGAAAAGATATATTTGTCAAGTTTAGCGTGTTTTACCTATAAAGCCAGCTGGGTAACCTTGAATCAGTCAGGCAGAAGGCAGTGGCAAATCCCTTCCAAAACTATTACCAAGAAAGCTGCCATCAAATGTCAAGATTGATTTAAGGACAAGAAAAAATAGGGAGGGAACAAAGAGCCTCCTTTATATTCAGGAAGCACGGACATCTGTTATATGGTTTACAGCAGTAGTGGGTTGCAAACCCATCGCTACCAGTTCATTCATGTGCATGATGCTTCTGCGCATGTGCAGAAGCATCCAGTGCAGGTGGGCGGAGCTTCCCAACGCCACTACCAGTTCGCTGATTCGGGTAGAACCTGTAGCAACCTACCACTGCTTTACAGGTAGTCCTTGACGTATGACCATAATAGAGCCTGCCTGTTTCAGTCATAAGCTGTGATGATTGTAAGCAGGTTTCCCATGTTACCAACCCAAGATACCACAGTCTGTCCATGGCAGAGGATTAATGTTAATGTTCCCCAAATCCAGCTGCCAAAACTACTGTCCAAAGGCAAAAAACCAATCTAATGTATGACATACAACCCTGTGGGTAGAATAAGCAGTCCATAAATAGGTTGGACCATGTCCATGGCTGCTGTGGTAGCCATGAACCCACTGCACTATCTCAGTCTCAGTCTCAGAGAAGGCAGATTGAAGTCTCCGAGAACCATAAGCCTGAGGAGCTCCACTGCCACAGAATCCAGAAATGTGGGCTGGGATGCTCCTACATTTCAGGGAGGAAGATAAATGAGCAATAGTAACAAAAATTTAAAATATCATTGGCCAAATTATCCCTGAAAACACTTTTCTTGTATTGAGATATGGATGAATTATATGTGTAATTTTTTTCTTGGTGGTGTAATGTCAAACTATTAACTAGGCTAAGAATCCTCACAATGCTTCCAAATTCAATATCAGAGCAAAATGATCACCTAACAGCTGAAACTGTAATTAGAATTTTTTTTGAATATTCATCACTGGGAGTCAATATTGACTAAAGCAGCCATTTTGAACATTACAATCCTTTTAATACTTAATAAAGAACTTCAGATTTGATTTATTCCTTATTAGCCAGTCCCTTAATAATAATCATCATCATTGTGTTTTATGAAGTAATTTAAAAGTGTCTAATAAAAAAAAAAAAGACCCAAAATCTCAGATGAACTTTTGTTGAATTTTACAGAGGGGAAAAATTTACTTTATATGTGCTGCTAAAATACTAAATAATATAGAGTGATTCACAGTGAGCTTTTGGCTAAAAGACAAGAATGCATTTAATGTTAGAGGGAGCATAAAGCATTGTTGGAATGATTGTGTCCAACACTTTTTTCTAACCAATTTTGTTTCTTATATGTTATATTTGGTCTGGCCACCTTGTATTTACCCGATCAAAGAGGCCAATGATCTCTTTAATTCTGTTATCATTTGGACCATATAAAATGTACTCTTTTCTCTTTATCTACATGCTTTTAAAAAATACTGTTGATGTTTACTCAACTTTGCTGATAAATACTTCCCCCCCCCCTCCAACCACAGACAAACCTAGAAATAGATCCTTTGACTTCATTTCTCTTCTCTTCCTTTTTTCTATTTCCTTGGAATCATCTCTTGTTTTAATTTTAAAAATGTTTAAAACATAAAATAGACTTAAACTTCTTAGAGCTTTTTCCTTGTGATACTTTTATGCAAGGGGCCCAGGATAAGCGCAAAGCATAAAAAGAATAAAAGGAAGACATAGTAAATAAACCCTAGGCTTTCTAGCCTTTCCTCCCCAAAGGTCCTTCACGAAAATATATGGAAATGTGAGCAAAGCTGCTGGAGGGAATTTTAAAAGAAACTGGACAGGAGATTTTTGAAGAGCAAGCTACAAGGGAGAGGAAAGAAAGGACTGCAGGGCCGGCGCAATGTGTAACATGTTCACACTGGTGCAATAGGACCGGGTGTTTTGTTAATATGATTTATTGAGTTAGGGATTTTCTGTCTTCATTGTGAGTTGTATTGTGTTGGGGGGGGAGGTGCACAACAAATCTCATTGTACATATGTTGTGCACTGACCATAAAGATTTGAAATTGAATTGAAATAAACAGCATTTTCCTGAGGCAAACTCCAGAGTAATATTTGGTATTTTCTACCAATCAAAGGATGTAGCAATAAGTGTTATTATGGCAGATATTTCATGATATCTTTTTGTGTATGCATCATACTCATCTGTCTTGGAGTAAATAACATTATGGAAAGAGCAGAAAAGAAGTAAAGACTGAATTGAAGGCATATCATAGCAAAAGGAAAAGGCAATTTGGCTAACACTTGGTTTATAGTATATAGTATTATAGTGCCTGGATTCTGCTTCTTACACTTTGTCCTCCCCATTTTCCCCCTCCCCCATTTTTCCATTTCTGTGCCTGGATTCTGCTTTTGCAAGAGAAGGCTTGGGTGGCGGAGGGAAACTCAAAGCATTGGGAGCTTCAGAAGGGCAGAATGTGTTTCAAATGTGCAGCTCCTGGCTCTAACAGTGAGTGACATCAAGTTGGCCACACCCACCTGATCACATGACCACTAAACCACACTCATCAAGCCATGCCCACAGAACCAGTAGCAAACATTTTTACATTCCACCCCTGGTTTAAACCAGCAGATATTCTATATGCCTCTGCATTACTCCATCCTGATAAATCATCCTTGCTCCCACACACTGTTTTGTACATTGCCTCATATTGTTTAAACTTTAAACCATTCTCTCATTAAGTATCAGTTCCATTCAAGCATACATTCTTGGTCTTTTTCAAGTTCCTGATCCATTTATTCTGCCTTCAAATGATGGTTTTTCAAATGGATACTCATCCATATATTTGTTTTGTGATTTGAGCCCCTCTTTTGTATGATGTACTTAATTCATACTGAGTGTGCTCTTGTATGCAGTTTACATCAGTCAACATCTATTTATTCTTGACCCTATCTCTTCTTATTTTACTACACAGTGCCTCATTGCTGCTTCATTCAACACTGATATTTCTCCTGAGATTGCATGTGGATATCACAGTGGATGAAACATAGTCATGTTTGAATTTTTTTGGCAAACACTAATTCTTTGTAACATATTACATACTATCTACTGTATTCCCCAGCCACCAGCATTTGCACAAGTTCTCTATTTTCTTCAGTAAACTTTACACTAAGGTACACAAATTCATCTACTAGTTTTCATCATTTGTAATTATTCATTCTATGTTTTGTGACGCATTTGTCTTGGACTTTGATATATTAATTTTCAGGGTTATATTCTTGCTACATCATTCAGTCTTTCTAACATTTCCTGTTTCTCAGGAACAAAATAAATGAACAAAATAATTGTTAATATCCACTGATTGTTCTGTGAGGAAATTTGTCCTTAGTTCTAGGTTGGTTCCAGGGGCGGGTTTCAAAACCTGTTGCTACCATTTTGCTTGTGGGCGTGTGTGTGCTTGCGCACAGGCATGACGCTTCTGCACATGCACAGAAGCATCTGGCAGTGAGCCTCCTGCTGCCACCGCTACTGGTTCGCCTGAACCGGGGGGAACTGGTAGCAACCCACCACTGGTTGGTTCTCTCCTTGATTAGTTTCCATCCATTGCTTCTTGTTCTGCCTATGAGTTACCATCACCAGAAATTATTTAGGTGGCACATAAACTGAATAAATTACCATCACAAGCATGACTCACATATTTGGCCATATATTTAATAATCAAATGGATGTTATATATCCTTGACTTATGCATTGTTCTGTGCTCTGATTATTTGCTAAGCATTTCATTTAGTCTCACTTATGCTTTACTCCTATTGTATGATACTGTTATCACATTCAGCAGCCAATAATCAACTTCACAAAGATAACCTTCCATAATTCAAGCTTATTTAATTTACCATACATTTTTTCTTAATCAGTAAAGCTACATTAAACTTCCTTTTCACATTCATATTCATTCTTTTACTATTGTAAGTATGAATAGACTTAAGTTTAAACTACATATTCAAAACAAGTAAGCCTCTCTCTAACTAGATACTCTCTAGTCATTATTCTCACTCTTATTTTCCTATCCTCTTTCATCCTGTGGTGAATTATTCATGTCACCCAATAAACATTCATGTCACCCAATAAAGTATTTTTTTCTGTCATGGAATGCCTTCACTCAGGAATATAACATAATGTTTTATCTTCAAACTCATGTATGTTTTTTTTCCATTATCACCATGCAGGAGTTTATAATATACACTATCTTCAAATTATGTTCACCTATTATATACATATCCACAACAACATAGATGAATAAAAGTTTCTGGCATACATTTTATCCATTTCATTTCACAGCCAACCCAGTCTGCCTGTATGAATCAACTCCACTGTATAATATTGGAGCATCTTCGTTCATATCTTTATGAGTTTATGCTTTCACCATTTATTTGCCTTATATTCTAAGACACACCCTTTCTTATGTCATGGTTGTTATCACATGGGCTCATAGATATTGACCTCTGTCATCTCTCGTGGCTTTGGTCAATTAAGGCTTTCACATACATTTTAGCATGGTAAATTTTGACACTTTTAGTCATATTCCTATCACAGGCCACATTCCTTCTAACCAGAAAACCAGTACTTTTTTTTTCTGTGTGGGCATACTTTGTCAAACATTCCACAAGTGCACTGCTTTACATATTTTTTACTCAAGCACACTTACACAGTTTCATGCAAAGTAGCACCTCCAATCTACCTTGCAAATTAACCTGCTGTTACCTATATAATAATAAGATAATAAAAAGACCCAGAAGATATTAGTACCGCTGAGATGGAAATAGAATCTCTATATATATCTTACTCATTAATGGCCTGATAACCAGATAATTTTGTTAACAGCATTCATCTAGCATGTCAGACCATTAGTAAGTTTTTAAAGTTGTGTGAACTATGTCTGTTCAAATAGTCAACTCATATAGGCACCTCCTGCCCTATTCACTGCTTCTCGTTTGCTCTTGTAAATAGCACAATATTTATAACCTTATATTTACAAAAACTGTATGGGGTTTTACTGGCTGGGGGCGGGAGATATTTTTGTATGTGTGATAGAGCGGAAGGGACAAACTAGTCATGTCATACTGTAGCTGTTCTGGTTCTTCCATGGTTGCTGTTTTTGGTTCTTGGAAAAATCAAATTACTTGCCTTCTCTAAGGCACATATGTGCTAATAGCTGTTCACAGGAATGCCATGCTCTAGAACAGCGGTTCTCAACCTATGGGTCGTGACCCCGTTGGGGGTCGAATGACAATTTGCTAGGGGTCGCCTAAGACCATCGGAAATATGGGAAGTATACTTGTGAGTCAAAGAATCGCGCTCCAATGGTTGATTCCACAAGCCAGCTGCAGGCTCTTCAAATCGCTAGCCAAATTCGGCTTCAGGCACGATGAATTAAAAAAGAGAGAAATCTTTGCTCTGATGTCTCCCTCTCAAGCCAGCTGCAATCACTCCCAATCGCTAGCCTAATCTGGCTTCAGGCACCATAAACTTTATAGGGAAGGAGTTTCCACTTTAATGCCTCCGTCCTCAAGGCAATCACAAGCAGTTCAGATCGCTAGCCAATACGGCTTCAGGCGTGATAAATTCAAAAAAAGTGTTGTGTCTCGCTCGCTCCCCCTGCCACAGCCGGGCCCCTCTTATATCCTGCCAGACACTGATAGTGCTGAAGAATATCCTGGCATGCCTCCAGCCCCCAGCCCTGGCACCATGCCCAGACAGGCTAAACAAACAAACCTCCCTCCGATAGCATGTGCGCCTGAAGCCAGCCACAAGCTGAGATTACCAATAGCTGGAGATGAAACGATGCAATGGATAGACCCACACTTCTGGAGAATGGAGAGGCGACATCACCAAAAGGAAGGGAGGGGCAGGCCTGGATAAGTGCTGAGTCATGGAGCCACACCCCATGATCTGCTTTCTGGCATTCTCTGAGTCAAGCAAAGTCTAACTTGGATTGCTGAAGTCACTTCCTGGTCTCCTGCCTGCCTTGAGAACTCTGATAGGACTTTGGCAGAGCTGCAGAGGCACGCTTGATACAGACTTCCCCGACCCGGTCATCAGCGGAGGAGTGGGACACGACAAAAAGTTTGCTGCTTTTTTCCCCCTTCTGCGGCTGCTGAGGCACGCTGAGATCGCTGCGAAAATAATTTTACGGTTGGGGTCGCCACATTATGGGGAATTGTATTAAAGGGGTCGCAGCACTATAAAGGTTGAGAACCACTGCTCTAGAAACTGCATAGGCTTCTAGTCATTTTCAGAATATCATTCAATGTGCCTATTTCTACCTACAGTATATGGCTAGGACCTTTATAGTTAAAATACAACCTTTCTCCAATAGTTTCTGTTTGTCTTGCTTGGGAACTTAGAGAGTTCCTGTTATGTGTTCCCATCTACCAGAAGATACCATGTGAGAAGGCCTTCTATGTAGCAGCTATCTTCTCTTGAACAGCTTGCTTATGAAACACATATGGACCCCAACCTCATGGACCCCTGGAAGCTAATGAAAATATGGCTGCTTGTTAGGTTCATTATAATTGGACATAATGTGATGTCATGTCTTCACATTATATTTTTTTAGCTTGCGATCAGTATCTTTTTCTTTTTTTAATTATATCTTGGTTTTAACACTGTCCTATAAGGTGCTAGGTTCCATCTGATTTATAACATTATACACATATTTTTCATATGATCAATCAATCATTCAATTGTGGGTAATATTACCTCCACATCTCTTGCAATTGGCCTTGTAAACTGATTTGAGCTAAAGTCCCCTCCAAAACAACAACTTTAGTAGAATTCAAACTGCCCTGTGAATACTGCCCTGTGAATACTGGATGTGCACTGCTTATAGCTGTAATGAACCTCCATTGTGATCTTTTGATTTGGCTTCATTCGTTTTATTTCGTGCTCATCTCTTGGGTATAATTTTTTTTCACTTACTTTGAGTCATCCTGACCCATTCTAACAATTGCAATACTGAGTGTAGAATCTGGCACTTTGCAATTCTCCTTTTGTTGCCCTAGTGCTTCCTCACTTTGACCTCGACAAGCAAGAGTTTTGTGTCAAATGTGTGCTTTCCAACAAAAAGAAAATATGCTCTTAAGAGCATGACTCGTTAAGAGCATTAAAATGAGGGGAAAGGAGATTAACTCCCTTCTGGCAGGAAAATCAACTAACCAAAAAGGTGGAAACTTGCCTAATTTAGGACTTTTTTTTCCCCTCTTCGGTTCCAGTTGGCAGCTTTAACATGTACCTAGCCAACCTTCACAACTGCAGCCTCTCCAGTTGACGCTAGCCAACAGATCATATGAAAAGCATTCAGAAAAAGGGATTTAATATTTTTTTTCCCCTTTGCTGATTTCACAGCCAGGCCGATTTTTTTGATGTGTAATTATCTCTTTTTTTCCACCTAAAGAGAAGCTCCAATATTATTACAATTTTAGTCCTAAGAATACTGTCTCATACATGGGAAACTGGTCCCTAAATTTGTCTCCAGTGGGCAGGGATTCCTTTCCTAATCAAATTATGAAATCTAATATGAAATTTAGTACTGTTTGTTCACTACTCAAATATTTATCGGCTCTAGGAATAACAGCTGATGAAGTATTATTTGATTTGGTTATGTGTGTATTATATGTAAGCATTTGTCCCCTTTTTAGAGAAAAACAAAAGGTATCAAATGTAGGTGTAGCAGAAAGGCTCATCTTCAAGTTAAGCCAAACACTGAATTTCTGAACATTTCTGTTTCAAACATCACCTCTGGGACACTGCTAGGTGTTCTATGAGGTACATTCCCTAACCTAAGACCATCCAATGCAGATTTTGTTCAATACATTCAGAATGTCCCAGTCTGGATGACATTGCCTTGGGTAAATTATTATTATTCAGTGTGCAGATCACACAAAGCCATGTTTTGCTTAAACTGCGTTTACTTAACTGCTACAATTGACCGGCTTTGCCCAGTACCTGTCAGGTACAAGCAACCAGGACAGCTTTGAGAATGGGTCAAATGGGTTTCTTCAGTGTCAATCACCAGTTTGCCAGACTGTCTGCTTTCCTTTGGGAAATGGCAAGTGTAAACTTTAGGGTTTGACTTCAAATGTTTCCTTCTCTGAGTGTACTCTAAGCTGAAATGTCTTTTAACATTCCCTATCAAGGTCTCTTCTCCTTCAGCTGGTGATTCCACTATAATACCGAGTCTATTATTTATTAATCATATTGGCTAAATTGGTACCACATATATATTCCCCAAAAAATGGCCTTGGCATCCATGCCCATTTGACTTATTTCAATCTATTTGTAAAATGGAACTAATGGACACCTACTTTATATCACCGTTGATAGATTATTAAGGCAATGTATAAGAAGATTATTTAAGAGTATTCTAAATAACATATTCACACATAAACAAATCTCCTCACAGTTATTGTTGGGAAAATACATTGTTCATTTAAAAAATTAAAATAGTGGGAATCAATGATTCAAAACACCAGCAGAATAGGATGAGTGGATTAGAATGCTTACTATATGGTTGATGTATCAGCCTGATAATTAATGGGGATGTAACCAAATTTGCTGAAGCTTTTAATCTGTTTGTTGTAACAGTCCAAATATTGCTGCCTCTTTATGTTTCTATGTTTCATAGTTAGAGATCCTTAACTATGAAACTGAAATATTTTTTCTTGGATTTTGGAACTAGTGAAGCCCCATGATGTAATTGTTACTTCCTATAATGTGCACAGTTTTAAACACTTAAAAATGGAACACCAAGTTTAGGACTCAAATCTGTAGCAATTCCATGAAGAGTTATTTAAAAAAGGATCAACCAAGATTTCCATCAGAATCTAGACAAGGATAAGAGATTCCTCTGGTTGTTGCTTGAAATTAAAAAAAAATGTTAATAGCAATAAACGGATAACCTAACCGGTTGCTTCCACTAAGAATATAAAAGCAACTGTGCTGTTTAGAAAAGGGATATCCCTCAAATGTGATATTCCCTCTGTCACATAATCCAAACCTAAGCAGCAACAAAAGCTGCTGCTAGTCTGAAAACTATACCTGATTAAATCCCTGGAATATTTTTTTTTATTATTTCTTTTTGTCACAACAGTATACACAAACAATTGTCATAGATAAAACAACATATCTTGAAGAAAATATATATATATATGTAAAAATATGCATCAACTATATCAATTTGA
Source organism: Ahaetulla prasina (assembly GCF_028640845.1). Classification (NCBI taxonomy): domain Eukaryota; kingdom Metazoa; phylum Chordata; class Lepidosauria; order Squamata; family Colubridae; genus Ahaetulla; species Ahaetulla prasina. The sequence goes on from NC_080541.1 coordinate 159,716,574, forward strand.
TATAATGAAGGGAACAATAGGACAGGAACGGTAGGCACTTTTGTGCTCTTATGCACGCCCCTTATAGCCCTCTTAGGAATGGGGTGAGATCAATAGTAGACAGTTTTTGGTTGAAGATTTTGGGATTTTGGGAGACTATGGAGTCAAGTAATGAGTTCCAAGCATTAACAACTCTGTTACAGAAGTCATATTTTCATATCTCCAAAGACCTTTTGAAAAAATGGTAGAGAACTCCTGCCATTAATAAATAAAAGTAAGCTTCATGGGCCAAAATATAAACTAGCTTCCTGTGTGCTTCATAGAAATGAGGAGGGTTCCGTTTTCAAGCATCCGTGCTCCCTGGTGCTTTGCAACCAAAGTTGGTAGACTTCAAGACCTGGAAAACAGGACTGTAGAATGAGATACTTTGCACCTAAATTTCATAGCAATATCAATTATTTTAAAAAACCCACAGCCTTCCAAATTATCCGTGAAAATGAAGTGCAAATGAATATTTTTCACTCACAGCTACAGTTTCCATTGCAACATTTAGACATATTCCCAGTTGAGAATGAAAAGGTTTAAAGTTCCAAATGAAACATTTTAGAAATATTTACCACATATACAACCATTTCTGTTTACACAGGGCTACACAATATTTTCATTAACTTTCTTGTTTGGGTTCATTCTGTTTTCCCAGAATGTTCTGACACTAGAGTCCTATCTACAAGAATCCTATCTAGAGCAAAAGTGGTAATGTGGAAAGACTTAGTCCTCTCCACTTTGGCCAATGCAAGGAATATTTCAATATTTTCCTTAGGTCATGGATGTGATGGAAATTTGGGGAGAACAAACACTGTTCTTCAGCTTCTTCTCTCTCTACAGTATTCCATGCACATACCCAGTCTCCATTCTCTCAATTGTGTTGGAGTTTCAACATCAGGGAGGGGCAGAAGGATTAAGAATATTTTCACAGGGACCAGGATAAGAAACATTTATGATATTTCTTGCTCCAAAGTCAGAACTCTTTGGTATCATCCTAATTATAGATATCTCTTTAAACCGTCCAACTTGCAAATCCTGCCGTAAAAAGCAGTCAGACCTTTCAATCATTTGAAGTGTTATATAATGGCAATGCTTTTTTTTTTGCAACAGATAATAAGGCATATTAAACAGTAACTTTACATTTATGCTCAAAGAAGTGATGGTGTTGTTATTCTTTTTTTTCCTTCATGCCACAATAAACAATACATAAGGGATCTGACAGGTATCTTGTACAGCAAATCATTTTAATGTGAAGTTGGTTTTAAAGCAAACCCAGGACTTCCTGGGATTTAGAAAAGAATGGAAGCCAAAGAAAATTTAAAAGAAAATATCCTCCTATGCTCCAGTATGAAAACAGAAGCATATTTGTGCCAGTTAAGGAAAACTCACATCTAATGATCTGAAGTTATTGAAAAATAGTACGTGGACAATATTCTTCTATTTTCCCCAATACACTCTTTTATACATACCCCCTCCACTAGAAATTAAAATTGCCCTAAAATTCCTATGGTAATCTTTACCATATTCTCAGAATATGCATCAGGAATAAGGCTGAAAAAGTGCAAATGAGGGTAATCATCAGTAATTATTCAATACTACGTCAGAAGTTTACATTACTTCCTAACTCACATCCCAGGGAAAACAGCCATGTTTCCAAAAGCCAAATAATAGCAATAGCAATTAGACTTATATACCGCTTCACAATACTTTACAGCCCTCTCTAAGTGGTTTACAGAGTGCCCTCAACAATCTGGATCCTCAATTTACCAACCTCTGAAGGATGAAAGGCTGAGTTAACCTTGAGCCAGTGAGAATCGAACTGTCGAATTGCTGGCAGCCAAACTGCTGGCAGCTGGCACTAAGCAGATGTCGCCTGCAGTACTGCATTCTAACCACTGCACCACCATGTTTTCTTATTTGAGACCAATCTAATCTTGGGGGAAGGATGTCCCAAGGATAGATACAGTGACAGAAAGAGGACACATTCTGATTTCTACTAGATTCTACTCTTTAATCAATTACTTGATCCCTCAGTATCCCAGCCCATGTCATGTAGGGCTTACAGATGACAAACAACACTGGAATCCAGCCTAACTGTGAAATAGAAGTGTAAAATGGGCATAATGAGGCACTCACTGCCACATTCTGAAGTGCAGAAAGCTTTTGTACATTCTGCAGACCCAGATAAAATTCAGGCAGAATGCATTGCAGTGTTCCAATCACTCATGAGTCATGACCAAAATAGGAGTGGCTGTATGAAGTGCCTTTAGATCCAGGAAGGGGCACAAATGGTACAGAACTAAATTTGTGCAAATCCAAACTTTATAAATTCCACTGCACAATTTTTTTCCATTCAATCACAGCATTGCTTATGCTTAATTTGGGCTATTATTATTGCTGTTGTAATATTATAGTGTTGCTGTGGTTATATGGTATGTTTTGGTGACAGACCAAAAGCCATGCATTTATATTATTACTTTAAATGTGACTAAAATAGCTTTCTAAACTTAGGAAATATGTTTTGGTGACAAGTTTGGTATTATTTGGTAGGGCCTCTGTGGCTCAGACTGGTAAGACAGTCTGTTATTAACAGCAGTTGCCTGCAATTACTGCAAGTTCAAGCCCCACTAGGCCCAAGTTTGACTCAGCCTTCCATCCTTTATAAGGTAGGTAATATGAGGACCCAGATTGTTGGGGGCAATAAGTTGACTTTGTATATAATATACAAATGGATGAAGACTATTGCTTGACATAGTGTAAGCCGCCCTGAGTCTTCGGAGAAGGGCGGGATATAAATGCAAAAAAAAAAAAATTATAACATTTAATTAAATGTTTGGTTGGGGGATTGTTTTGTTTTGTTATTTATACCAAACTAAGTTTTGAGATTTTTTTTTAACGTCTGATTGAAGACTGATATTCTAAAGAGCTAAAATATAAAATCTGCCCAAAGGACTACAAATGTTTTTTAAAAAACATATGTGCTTTTCATGAATAGGAAGGTTTTTACTACTGGTCTTTATAGCTGTTTTTAAATAAGTGCTAATAGGAAAAAGTGCACCACAAGTAAAATATTATATCAGAGGCAGACTGATATATATATATATTCTGAGGTTTTCACGGGTGTTTGTATATAGGTCTTTGGTTGTTCGGGTTTTCTCCCGTGTAAAATTGGAAGTGTCTTGGCGACGTTTCGACGAAGTCTCATTCGTCATCTTCAGGCTTCAGCTTCGTGCTTCTGGGAGCAATGTGTGATCGCAGCTGTTTCTTCCTTTTAACTGCTAGTGGGGGTTTGAACTGATTGGGTGGGAGCTTGGCTGTGCTCTGATTGGATGGGGTTTTTTTTGTGCTCTGATTGGCTGGGGGTGTGTCCTGTTTGGGTGGGGGCTTGGTTGTGCTCAGTTCAGTCTGTGTTGCAGGGGGATTTGAGCTGGTGAGCTGCATAGCTGTTGTTTGGCTTTGTGGTCGTGCTACATCTTCATAGTGGGTGTCAGTCTGATGCATGTATGGATTGGAGGGGTTTGAAATGGCTAATGTTGCAGCTGCGGTCTGGCTTCTGGTCCTTGGTCGTGCTTCCTGATCAGTGTGGGTTTGGGTCTGCTTTCTGGGTGGATGTGTGTTTGTGACATCCTGTGTGGACCTCGTGAGTGTGGGTCTGGTGTCATTCCTCGTGTTAGGGACTCGTTTGTCAATAAGGGCGGGTTTCCAAATGGCTGGTAGGCGGGAGGTGTCATCTCGTTTGTTCATGCTGTGTGGGCGTTTTTCTATCTCAATGGCTTCTCTGATTATTCTGTTGTTAAAGTGTTCAGTTTTGGCGATAGTTCTGGTCTTTTTAAAGTCAATATCATGTCCTGTGACTTTAAAGTGTTGGACCAGGGAAGAAGTTGGTTCCTCTTTTTTGAATGAGTTCTTGTGTTCTTCAATGCGTGCACTTATTCTTCTGTTGGTTTGTCCAATGTATGTGGTGGGGCAGGCGGTGCATGGGATTTCATATACTCCTTGATTTTCTAACTCAATTTTGTCTTTGGGGTTTCTTAGGATGGTGGATATTTTTCTGTTTGTGCAGAATGCTGTCTTGATGTTGTGTTTGTGGAGGATCTTGCTGATTCTGTCTGTGGTGCCTTTTATATATGGGAGGAGGGCTGTGCCGTTTTCTTGTTCTCTGTCTTGGATTTTAGTGGGGGGTTCTTTTTGGATTAGCTTGGTAATCTTATTTGTTTGGAATCCATTGGATGTTAGTACGTTAGTGAGAGTGTCTAGTTCGGGTTTTAGGTGTTGTTCATCAGCTAAGCATTTTGTTCTGGAGATGAGTGTCTTGGCTACGGAGTTGATCTGTGCTGGGTGGTGGTGTGAGAGTGCGTGCAGATAGCGGTTTGTGTGTGTTTTCTTCTGGTAGATGGTGTGTCCTAGGGAGCCATTGGGTTTTCTGTAGACTAAGACATCCAGGAAGGGAAGTTGGTTATTAACTTCTGTTTCCATGGTGAACTGTATTTTGGGGTGTAGGCTATTGATGACGAATGAGACTTCGTCGAAACGTCGCCAAGACACTTCCAATTTTACACGGGAGAAAACCCGAACAACCAAAGACACACACACACACACACACACACACACACACACACACACACACACACACACACATATATATATATATATATATATATATATATATATATATATATATATATATATATATATAATATATAATATAATATATCAGACTGAAAAATAAGTATGCCTCCATTTTGTGTATTTGTTTCAATGTGTTTGCATAGCAGAGGTCAGATTTGCTTGGCCAGGGATTTAATCAGCACTGCCAGTTCCCGTGTTCCTAAATAATCTTTAACTAACTCTAATGGAAGCTGGGATCTTGAAAGGGTGGACTGGAGGTTGGATTCACAAGTATTATATCATTTGATTTATTTTAGGCCTTTATAAAAAAAAAACCACTCCCTGAGTCCAAACTTTGGGAAACAAATCAGCCGAAATGACAACCTTATTTTTCTTATTTTCTTTTATAACCATCAAGACATAGGTTACAAATATATATCCAAAGCTCAGTATTTACAGTTCCCTTCTTCTCGAATTCTGTTTTCTGAGTGATAAATTGGTACAGTGATGAAAAAAGGTTAGAGACAGATGAAAGGTCTAAAGGAACAAGTGCTAGGTCTCTCTCTTTCTTAGCTGAATTCACCAAGAGAATAGTATGAGTCATGAAAAAATAAGGGAAATCCATGGCACCAAATATTGAAGAATGATTATCTCCAGAGAGTCTTTCTCCTTCTTCATTGACAGAAAAATTGTTGCATGACAAAATAACTCTTGTTGAAAAATGAAGATCCTTTGATTTACCATCCCCACTTCCAACCCCTCAAAAAATCTGCCAAGGTAGACTCATCAGGCCACCCAGATGAAGTCACCTCTCAGAAATTGATCACTGTAGGCTTACGATTACTCGAGCCTTACATGGAATCATCACATTTACATGGAATCATCACATTTGCAGATCCCTCGCATCCCGGACATAAACTGTTTCAACTCCTACCCTCAAAACGACGCTATAGAGCACTGCACACCAGAACAACTAGACACAAGAACAGTTTTTTCCCGAAGGCCATCACTCTGCTAAACAAATAATTCCCTCAACACTGTCAGACTATTTACTGAATCTGCACTACTATTAATCGTTTCATAGTTCCCATCACCAATCTCTTTCCACTTATGACTGTATGACTATAACTTGTTGCTGGCAATCCTTATGATTTATATTGATATATTGATCATCAATTGTGTTATAAATGTTGTACCTTGATGAACGTATCTTTTCTTTTATGTACACTGAGAGCATATGCACCAAGACAAATTCCTTGTGTGTCCAATCACACTTGGCCAATAAAAATTCTATTCTATTCTATTCTATTCTATTCTATTTACGGTGAACTTTTGAGAAGCAAGAATATTCTTCTTATTTAATGTTCTAGTTTCAATACTGGCCTAACTTCAATCCTGGCTAAGTTTAGTTAGCCAATATCTCCAATGGGAAAGTAACCTGGGGCATGCTCACCAAGTAAGCCATACTATGACCATGGCATCTTTTGTCCCTGTTCCTTGAAGGAAGCCTAAAGTGAGGAAGCTACATTATACGGATCCCAGATACTTTAAATGCCTGCTTGTAAAGGATTCTAGGTCATGTCAGCCATCTCCATGGATGGAACAATCTCTGCCGTCACATTTTTATCCTCCAGCATATGTAGAATTGCAGGCCAGACAATTGGGATGCAACAGCAGAAACTGGACCAGTCAGCATCACTCTGTATTTGTTTTCACATAGTCATAAAGGAATGCGTAGGTTAGTATTTCTGAAATGTAGAATAAAGTAAGTACACTGACCAGCAATCTATAATTTGATGCAAAGTTATTTTAAGAAATCATCTTAGATAAACTGGAATTCAGGAATAGTGATTCAGACTGGATTAACCCATAGAAAATAAAATAATGGATTTAATAAAAGCTACGTTTGAGGTTACCCAGTATTGTTTAGCATTTCTAAGATTCCACAGTAATGTTCCCGACTCTGGGTATCAGCATTTAAATATTAGGTGAATAGTTAATGTAAGGAAATGCTTAAATTATAACCTATTTTGAAAAATAGTATATATGTTTTTTTAACTTTAACTTGCATTCAGCCAGATGGAATCTGAATTTACTTACTTACAACTTGGCAAAGAGGTCTGGAGCTCCTGGGCTAAAATCCCATTTACATTTGCTGGCATGCCTCTGTTTATCTATGTTTGTAATGTTCTAAAGTGATAATATATTACACATTCCAGAACAAAGTGGGAAATTAAATGGCAGTTCCCAACCATCTTTGGTATTTGTTGTTGCTAGCACTATTGCCAGCTGCTTAGGGAAATCATTTTTTAAAAGGGATTTGTTTTTTCCACAAATTCTTTTCTAAACAAGGACTTGGCCCTGTGCACTTGTATTGTTTATTGTTTTGGTGGGTTTTTTTGTGATCATAAACCAATCTAAAGTATAAACTGCTCATCAAAGAGATTGGCAGAGTATCTGCATAATTAAAACTGGTTATGTATTGAGTTCTATGGGAGAATTTGTGAACATTTCTTTCAAATTCAAGGAAACTTTCAGAATTAGTGGAACATGAAAGGACTAACTTGAAGTTAAGAATATTCCTTAATAGAGTTCAGATTTTCATTATGCCGGAAATAAAATCCATAAATAAAGACCAAACATTTTGCCTATTATGAGCCTATCTTCCACAGCTTTCTCCCCTTTCTTAACCTTTGAATAACAAGTTAAGTATCATAACAATTTCAAGTTGGTCCAATTATTCATTAATAGCAGCACTTGTATTTCAAAATCCTTTGGCATTGACGTACTGCTTTGCGTTATTATATATCATAAGTTAATTGAGCAAGGGAGAGAGTGTGTATTGCTCTGAATATCTACTTGAACTAATTATCCAGGATGGATAAAGGCCATTATGAGTTACGTCCCATGTTTAGCACTAGCATATGAAATCTGCTTTCAAGTATTAATGATCCATCTTTGTTTTGAAGCAATGAAGTGGATGACAGCCAGAAACCCACCCACCTTATCTTCAGTAATTAAGATGTATTTTTTTCTTTGATACATTTTATGGTAAGCTTTTAATTACCACTATTTGTTAAGGGTCAAAGCCTTTATTGGGGTCACCTATGCCATATTGTTGTGGTCCTCTTGCTACACTTATTTTCATATAGCAACATATAGATTTTCTGAAACTGAAACCAGACTGCAAGGAATCCATCAGTGGTAAATAATTACATTACCGGGGCAGTAAATTTCCAGTTAAAGTAGCTAGGCTTGTTAAACTAGATCATCGAAATGCTGTATGTAATTCCAGTGGCAAAGGAGGACTTTGATTGTTCAGATTAAGCCAAATCCCAGAACACGAGTGGCGCTTAGAAGAATCTTTATTTTTTTTTCTTTCTGCAATAAATTGGAAGTAAGTCATGAATACTGTCATTTTTCTTTTTAATGCACCCACTATGTACTAACCAAGGGCTGAGCTTTTCTTCAGTGTATAAGTGGTATTCGGTAAGCTATCTTGTGTCAAAATGCTGTTAAGAATCTAATCAAATCAATGCCAAAACAGAGAATGAGAGGAAAGAAAAGGATAGGGTCACATAGCCAACAAGTAATCAATGCATGTTCCACAATTACACGGCAAAAAATTGAATTAAGAAATGGGGCTCAAACTGAATTTGTAATCTATACATAAAGTAGCTCTTTTAAGTAATTCTCCCGGTCTAGAAAGGATTTATCTGTATTTGCTGGAAGAGGAAGATAATGACAATGGATTAGCTTGTAATTGTGTGTGTGTTGTTATTTTAAAAAATCTTCTGCACTTTCAACTATAGAAGCAAACTACAGACTTCCTATGAAAACTGAATTCCATAAGCAAGCTCCCTAACATCATTTTAACTGCCAGGGATGTTGAGACATTATATACTAAGCTATCTTACAAACTTTGTTGCTTTTATCCTTACGATTGATATAGATATTGATTGTTTGTTTCCTAGTATGATTTGATTTTCTTATTTGTACCCTATGACTATCATTAAGTGTTGTACCTATGATTCTTGACAAATGTATTGTGTCTTTTTATGTACACTGAAAGCATATGCACCAAAGACAAATTCCTTGTGTGTCCAATCACACTTGGCCAATAAAGAACTCTATTCTATTCTAAACAGGGAATTTAAGCCATAAAGAATACTATAATCAATATCATTTTCAATATCACCTGAACGCATGGAAATGAATCTTTCATAAGTTTCTATAACTTCCATTACAAGCATCTGTTGGAGCTAACAAAATATTATTCCTTTTAGTAACATTTGTTAATCAGAAAATATGCTACCAGAATTCCTTCTGATTCTAATATATCTAAATGTGGGCAATGGTTTTTTTAACCATCACTGGCCAAATGAGCAATTATTGCAATAATATGTTTATTTTTTCCCTTTGATGTCATGGCAAGTATTTTCATACTATCACATGATTTAAACTGGCTGCAGTAATTGGGCAAGGTGGCATTTAAAAACTCAACAGTATATAAAACCTGTTCAAATATGTTTACACTTGAATGAAATTTCAAATTATGGTTAGCTAATCACTTTCTGTATATAGTGTTTTTATCATTCTGCACCTAAAGTTCTAGAATCTAGATTAGCAAAAGAAAGGGTTGACAAGCAAATTTGGACAATAAAATTCTACATCCATTTTCAATAACTCTGGAATCTGAAATATATGTATTGTATCTAACAAAGTAGGTGGTATAGGGGATTTATACTTAGGCAATGTAGTGTTATTTATTTATAAATTGCTATTCATATTACAATTAATTCAAAACATCACATTTTTTCTGGGCTTGAGGTGGTGTCTTAGGGATTTGCACACAGAGAAAAAAAATCGAGGTCCTCATAAAACTCCTCTTGATTTTCTAGACAAACAGGTTCTCCTAGCAGAGTAAGGAAAATTATTATAACTAATACATAATTTATATTATTATTAAATATTTTAGTTCTAGCCAAATTGAAAATAATGGAACTTAAACAAGTAATGTATTTGTTTCTGTTGACTCTCTTTTCACATTGGTTTATGACTGAAATGCCTAACAAAGGCTCATGAATGAAATTAAATTCCAAATATTTACATGAACATATGCCTGGCTAGTTAGTATGGCTCTGGGCCCAAAACTTGATTCTGGGCATAAACATAATCAATGAGTTTACAACTGATGCCTCTTAATTGGTAAAGCATAATAAGACAATTGTGTACCATAGCAATATTAAAAAGGGAAGAAAGTTTAACAAGGGGAAAAAAAAATCTGTCTAAGCACTCAGACTTTTACTATCCACATTGAGGTGAGATATCCAACTCCTTATGTCTTCAGTTCTTTGAGTAAAGCAACCAGACTTTTATTTTCAAGAAATTCCAATAATTAATATGGAGCACTTTTTTCCACTATCTTACATTATATGGAAGTTATTTTTTCCCATTTTATATTGTAAAAGTCCTGCATTACTTTTTCATATTAAGTTTAATTAAATTGCATTATTTGGAGGTGATTCCTGAATCTGTTATACTGAAAGATATGAACAAAATTAATTTTTAGTTGTTCATGGCACCTTAAAGGTTTTCTGAAACCTTAAAGTTTCAGAAAACCTGGCATTATTGTGATTTACCTTTTTTTTTTAAAAAAAAATCTTCATTGAAATAATAATACATTTTAGTAAAACATGTTGGTTTATTAACCTCTTCGATCATTCTCACTTTGAAGAACTAACACAACTTTATTATTGTTGGAGTTAAGTAGACATTTCTCAAGGACTGCAGTGACATGGTCACTATATTTTCACTCAGCCATCTGGATATAGTGTCAAGCCAAATCAAGCCAAAAAAGGGAATTACTCATTCATCTTGAATCTCATGTAATTTAAAACTAAGTAGTCTTACATTACCAAATATTTAATTTCTGTGATAGGCTATGGGGCAGGGGTGAAATTCACTTACCTTCCCTACCGGTTCGCAAATGTTCACTTCGGTCATGTGTGCCATCATCCACATGTACAAAGCCTTCTGTGCATGCACCAAGGCTTAAATGTAGCAAAAAAGTGATGCATGATGTCCGCAAAGGTGGGCGGAGCCTCCCGCAGTTGTCCAAGCTGGAAAGACCCGGCTGAATTTCACCCACTGCTATGGGTTTGTTTGTTTTTTCAATTTGGAAGATCCGTCTCCAGGAATGTCCTTTCTTAGTGAATGAGTACAAAAGTGAAAATTGGTTTTGCTTCAAATTGGTCAAGCAAGCAAGACTTATAAACAATACTATAAACATTGCCCATAAATAAGACTCATATCTGCTGATTTTTTTATTTTATTAAATTCATCTCGAATGTGGTGAGGGCTAGTCTTTTGTAGGTAATAGGTTGAAGTGGAACACACAGTTTTAACTAAACTTATGCAGATAACCATGAATTAATGAATTTAAGATAAGGAGGGGGATGTATGGGAAGGAACCTCTAGCTCCAAAGAAGCAAGTTTCATGCAACAATTCATGCAAGGCTTTGAAGAGTAGAAAAAAACTGAAATGTAAAGAATATGTTCTTATTAGTCCATTATTGATCATATTGTATGGATCTTATACCAAATTATCTTAGGTATAATCAAAATTCAACAGATATAAAATCCAGAATCATTTGGGACTGGGATATATTTTTGTATTTCCCACCAAGATAGTCAAGATTATTGTGAACCCATAGCAGATGGTGACAATCCATTTGTGGACATTTCTGATCATAAAATTAGACTAGCATTTCCTTTCAGTTTTAAGTGAGCTATTAATTATGCATGACTTTCAAACTATTTTAAATGCAGTCACCCCACTCAATGTGTTCATTTTTTAAAATAATTGCTTGCATGTTTTGCTGAGTATACATTTTTTAAATTTTTCTTTGAAGTTATCTCAGGGGCTCTTTAGAGGCTGAAAAATAACTCACAAACAAATGTATTTCTTTATAATAAGTAAGCAAAGATAAAACAAATAAGCAAAAGCAAGGAATGTTTCATTTAAGGAGATAGTGGTGTATATCTTATTTTAATGTTTTTGAAACAACTTAAGAAAACTTGACATTAAGGATGAAATTTAAATCATCAGACTAAAGTATAACAAGGAATAAAGGTTTAATAGATATTTTAAAAAATACTAATATATTTGGATTTGATCCAAATAAAATGAGAGTACTATTTTGACATAATGAGGACAGAAATCAATAATATGTATGGAGTTTTGCTACAGACAGTAGTTCACTACTTGATAGCTAAAACAGCATTTGACTTTGCCATCAACCTATATTTCAGAGCAAATGAAGTATTCAGAACAATTTTCAATGCTATGTTTAATTATTATTAGTTTACAAAAGGGCACCACATGCATTTAATATAACCAGTTTTAATATCTATCTATATATAAACAGTATTAGAAAGATTAACCCAGGGCTTTTTTTCCTAAATAGATGAATAGTTATATTAAAATAAAGTTGACTGAAAAAGTGTAGTTTTATTTAAGATCAATAAAAGCAATGAAGATATTGCTTTTAGGGAGTCGGTCATAACTCTGTGATGAAAACATATTATTTAAACACAGAATATTCCAAAAATCAGTAGATGGAGGAATGCCAGGAATATACCTGACAATCAATAAAATCAAACAAGAGATCTATGATTGAATATTCTTAATTAAAAAATATTAAACATTTACAGAGGAGGAGATGAATTACAATAGATTTCCAATGTTGTGAAAGACAGCATTTAACTCTTTCCCTCAATTCTTTTCTCTCCCCAAATATCAAATAACATTAAACATAAAAACATTGAGTTATATTTTTTGTAAACATTTTTTCCTTTTTGTTGTTGTTGTTAGTGTTGGATGTATGTTTTTCTGTTTTGCATTTTATTCTTGTTGATAAAACCAAATAAATATATATATAAAAGCTTTCCCCCTCCCCCCACCACAAAAAACAATCCATCCTTATCTCCAGAGGGAAGGTTCTATAATAAAAAAAGGCACATATCCTCATCCTGTCAGCCAACATTCCTTGACTGATGGATCATGCAGTATGCCCAATGTGCCGGATCAAATTGAATGGATTGATGGGTAGAAACTATTGGGAAAAGATGGTCACTTACTGTAAGTAGCCCAGTCCCGTTTGGGCTTTAAAGGGCTTTAATGTGACCATAACAGAAGGACATAAGATTGCAACTTCAACTGTATGAGGAAAAATGGTGTTTGATGTCTCTCAAAGGTACGGTGTTGTCATGGTATTTATAAGGCCATTTTATCCAGTATCTTGATCCATTGTTTTCAGATTCTGGATGTCACCCAGTCTTTTTTTTAGTGCAAGACTTATGTGATTTCTTAGGATCATTAGCTTTTTCTGCTTGTTACTAAATCAATCCTGATGGTAGGATTAATTGGGTACGTACTATCTATCTATAGTATCTATCTATAGTATCTATCTATCTATCTATCTATCTATCTATCTATCCATCCATCCATCCATCTATCATCTATCTATTACCTTATTTTAGCAGATAGGTACAGGAAAAATATCCAGAAGGAACAATACAGTAATGGAAATACTTGAGGTGCTCTTGGTTCTCTCTTGAGTTTGGTTGTTTTTGGGGGTTTTTTTGCAGATGTTTCATTACCAAAAATAGTAATATCATCAGTGCTAGATAATAACAAAATTCAGAGAGCACCAAGGACCTTAGCTACAAATAGGAAATTCTCCTTTATTGGTACTGGCACAGAAGTATCTGTGAATCCTAGTGATTGAACATGTTTGAAGTGCTAAAGTGAAGGAAGAATTCTGTGTCTGCAGTGTAATTTCAGGGCTGCAATGTAAAGACATGCTTAGCAATGGAAGTTGCTTCCAGACTGAATCTTCACCCAGTGGAAAAATGCAAAAAATTTTTACTACCGGTTCTGTGGGCGTGGCTTGGTGGGAGGGTCATGTGACTTGATGGGCATGGCCAACTTTTTTTTTTTTTACTTTTTAAAGCATTTTTTAACTACCTATTTGCCCGAACCAGTAGTAAAAAAAATGCTTTAAAAAAGTAAAAGACGGTTCTGACGATTGCGCAGCACAGCTGTGATCATCGGAACCTTTTTTTTAACTTTTTAAAGAATTTTTTACTACCGGTTCACCCAAACTGCTAGTTTTTTATCACTACCAGTTCATCCGAACTGGAGTGAACCGGTAGCATTTCACCCGTATCTTCACCATAATGAGGAATAAAAATATACTTTCCAAGACCTGCAGTTTTGGGATTTCGACCATGAATTGCTTAGGAGAGGGACAATGGGGGCTGCTGGGAAGAGAGGACATGATAATTTTGTTCTTCTTTCCTTTGCTTAGATAGTTAGTACTTCTGATGGATGCTTTTTTGAAAGTCAGAATTGTATAGCAGAATTGGGAATAAAGTGAGATAGAAAATATAAGTCATGGCTCCAATATTGTTCTTAGATTTAAACTGCTAATATAATTCACACAGCACAATTTGCTTTGTTCTAATGATAACAAATTACATTTGGCTGGCATATTTCATCACAATGGGGCCCCGAGTGCTTTATAAACTGATTTGTAAGCTATAAATAATCACCCTCTCAAGCAATGTGGCAATGGATCGTAGACTCAGTTCAAACTGCAGCGAGAACTACTGAACAGAGCATCTGCAGGAGGCAAAAGCTTATTAATATCATAGCATTGGGAGTAGAAATAAACAGAATTTATCCAGAACAAGAGGATTAGTGAAATTACCCCATTTTTACATACAACTAGTGGCTGTGATCTTTAGGGAAAACAATGTAGAAACTACTCTAGCCTTCAGGTTGAAAAGCCTTCAAAATCAGTTATACACCATCTGTTTTAGCCATATCTATGATGTACAGACAGTGCTAAGACAAATGGAAAGACTGAAACCGCATCTGAATCTCCCACATATATGTGGTAGAAATGATATTTGAGAAGTGATGTCTGGGCATACACTATAGACAGAAAGGTAGAGAAAAAATTGTTTGATTTGCACTTTTCCAGCAAGATACAAATTCAGACAGATGGCTTGATTTGTTTTTGAACTCTCTGATTAAGATATGTACATGATGGAATAATTGTGTGCACAACAAATACATTAATGAAAACAACATAGTAAAATGTTTAGGCAATACTGAGATTTGCTAACACATTTAAACCAAATCCTGTACACATGTACATAAAATATGTAGATTGATATTTCATTCTTAACATTCCCCAAATGAAACAGGAAAGGGACAAGGTGAATTTTGGACCGAAAACAGTCCTAATCCTTGATGTGAAAAGCAGGTGAAGAGAATGGCGGAAGGGGAGGGAAAACCATTGTACCTCTGGTATATCAAACACTATGTTGCTTTAGAGAAGGCCAGTGACACCTTCCTCTATGATGATCGGTAGTAATGTTGGCTGCCTGCTGTGCAAGATGTGGCAATCTCCATTCTATCAAGTTGTTGGTAGTTATGGATGGGCGACTTGCAATATAGGCACAGCTAGACCTCCATTAAATGTGTGCAAATAATGGAAATACTTGAAAGGGCAATTTCAATCTTTCACCACCTACAAATAACCTCACTCCCTCTGATATCACCCCCCCCCTCCATCCAAATTTAGCGACTGTGGGATGGCAGCAAAGAGATAACAAAGACTCTTTGCTGCAATATTATAGTTGTCCATTTTTGGCAGCCCGGATCTGGAATCCCTACTTTATAGGTATAGCAATTACAGAGATACAGCTTAGAGGTTGGAATAGAAGGGCTGGATATTTGTTGCTAAATAGTAAGGTCTTCTGCTTTCTACGGGTAGATTTAATCTAAAGCTTTTATTATTCTTTCTATGAGTCCTGCTGTGACCAAAGAACAGCTTGCGAGCATTAAACCGTTGGTTGCCCAACTCTGAGATCTAAATCAAGTTCCTGCTATTGTTATTTCCACTGCTCTTGTTCATTTCTTGAGATCATTTACAAAAGGGCAGCCTTTGCTAGCCCTCCATTGGCTTCATTATTAAATCGTTCTTTATCAGTTTTAGAAGCAAAGGGAAATTACAGTCCCACTTAGCAAAGAGCCTGGAGGAGAAATAACAATATTTTAATGTCCCCCTTGCCACTGTACATTGATTTGAAGCTCTCTAGAAATGGCATTAATTTATTCAATGATTTCTGTAGCCCCTGCAAGCACCAGCAAATATTAAGAAAGGAGTTAATTTCAAATGAGCCAAAAAAAGGAAAGCAGAATGAACTTTATTCATATCGGATAAACCCTTGGTTCTGCTTGAGAAACCAAAGCAGCTTGCATATACTATTTAGAACTAATTCCATCTAAAGAGGAATTATTTAGTCTATCATCTGCACCTCTATAATTGTTTGGTTTGGTTCTGCAACCCAACAAGACAGACACAGACTTCAGAGGATAATTAGAACTGCAGAAAAAACAATTGCTACCAACTTGCCTTCCATTGAGGACCTGTATACTGCACGAGTCAAAAAGAGGGCTATTCTATTCTATTCTATTCTATTCTATTCTATTCTAATTGGTGACATGGTTTTGATGCATCAATCCAGTGCTTTTTATTTATTTAAGTGATAGATTAATACTGTTCTGTCCCCACCAACCACAACCAAGCAGACACGCGAGCTGACTATATCTGCCAGCAATTTACTCCTACGACAGATATCAGTTCTGGCAACGAACCTGTGATTACCTGCCAAGTTCTCTTATCTCCTCAGACCAGCTTAACTGCAGTTCAGAAATAAACAGAAGCCAAAGTCTTAGTCTCAAAATATTGCAGCCAAAGTTTCCAAGAGTCAGTTTTTGTCCGTCACAAGAAGCTATAGAGCAGCTCCTCCTGCTTTTATACCCTGTGGGTGTGGCTCCATGACTCAGCACTCTCTAGGCCTGCCCCACCCCTTCTTTTGTTGTTCCCGCTTCTCCTTTCTGCGATGCCTGGGATTTAACCAGAACTGATTGTCAGCAGCTGAGTCTTGAGGCATTTCCTGGGAGGGGGAAGGTGCGGGAGAAAGAGGCCTCATCATCTCCTCCACCTGGCCTGCCTCTGGGACCTGGAGCGGAGCCAGAGAGGAAGGTCCTGTAGAGGGAAGCCCTGTCGGCTCTTCCCCCTCACTCTCTGAGTCACTCTCTGCCAGGAGGCCAGGCTCGGGAGCTGAAGACACAACAAATACCTGGGACACGGGATATAAGTGCAACAGTAAATGCTTTGTAATTAATTATTTCTTTATGACATTTCTATCTCGTCTTTCCATTAGGGAGTTCACATCTTTATTATGGTCATATCATCATCATAAGAAGGGTAAAATACAAGCAGAATTTTTTATGACTGGTAACATAGTGAAATTTTTGATATGATGACTTGATATCAGATAGTTGGTATGGTGATAACCCCAAAGCAGGAGAATTCTGGGTGGTTAATGGAGTATCCAATTGGACCATCTGAAGTCATTTGTAGTTGAAATGCCCTCCCTGGCATACAAAAGACATCACTAGCAGATTTTGTTTCTCCTTCCTCTTTTTCACTGAGAACATTTAATAAATCAGGCCAGGAGACTTCCCGGTTGCTCCTTCTTTACCCCAAATTCTTCACAAACCAGTTTGAGACTAACCTATCATCTTCACACTGCTTCAAATTGCTGGGTAAAAACAATCAGTTCTCCCTCCAGCTGGTGAATAAGTTAGTATATATATATCACCATTTCTTCTCACCATTTGAAATCAATTCAATCTATTGTAGGGGGGAAGCCATGCTATGTAAGGCGTGTCAAATTTTCCAACTTTCAATTTCCAAACATTAGGAGTGCTCAAAAGTTGTGACGTGCCTTGGGGATTGTAAAGATATTTTGATTACTTTAATATAATTTAGATGTGCTTATAACTACATAAATAGCATAACTTTTTAACATTTTGTTTGTTTGTTTTACAATTAGAAATATCTCCCTGGGATACTAGAAGGATAACATAGTAACTGGGGGCTTTTCATACATGTACAAATGTACATGTATGAAAAGTAATCGCAACAATGCACGAGCACACAATAGATTGAAACTTAATGTGAACTGCTCCAATCTTGATTGCAGAAAATATGACTTGAGTAACAGAGTAGTTAATGCTTGGAATGCACTACCTGACTCTGTGTCTCTTCCCAAAATCCCCAAAACTTTAACGAAAGACTATCTACTATTGACCTCACCCCATTCCTAAGAGGTCTGTAAGGGGCATGCATAAGAGCACCAGCGTGCCTACCGTTCCTGTCCTAATGTTCCCTTTGATTGTATCCAATTTGTATGGTTATTTCATGCTTATACTTATATATACTGTTGTGTTTAACAGACAAACAAACAAACAAACAAACAAAAAAATAAATAAAAGATGAAGTATTACTTTATAGGCAGTCCTTGATTTATGTCCATGGAAAATTTGTTGTTAAGTGAGCCTAAATCTAGAGCTGAGATGAATCTAAGACTGCAGAGGGCATGCTGAGAGGTGTGTAAGGAGGAGGCAAAGTAAAAACAGTGTTTTTGTGCTATGTACTAATACTCTGGCATCACAAGCACATCCTTAGTTCAAATTTACACAAGGCACAAGCAGATGGAGCAAGAAAAGGCAAACATGGCTGCTAAGGTGCAAAAGGAAGGATATGAAACAGAATATGAAGAACCAAAAAAAAAGCAAATTTGACCCAGTTGAGTCCAGTAGTATGAATATATTTGCATAAAAGAGGCTAAGTCTTAGAAATATTTCTCACTGTGCTCTTTGGGCCTTAATTCTAAATGTGCCTAGCACTACAATATTAACATGATCGAAGTTTTCTTGTTTATAACTAATGGGATTCGAAGCCAGGAATATGGTTTGTCATTTAAACTGGCAGATTTAGTAAATTGGATTCAGCAATCCTTTAAATGTATGAATTGACCTAAATGTGTGAAAAATGTCCAGATTTTTAGAGGGTGTGATTTGTATCTGAATTTACTGTAGATTCCAGTACTGAAAACATGACAGTTATTGTCAGAAGGCAATAAGTATGGCCAGAAAGAAACAAAACAAAGTAGAGATAGAAAAGGAACATCATCTGCCTTATCATACTCTAGGATGCAAGTGCTTGAATTTATAAATAATGGCAAAACTATCCTATTGTTGTTTTCAATTATAGCAGCTGTGGTGTTTTCTAGTGTAATTAATGGATTGCTCTTGTATTTACATTAGAGAAGTATTTCAAGAGGCTAGGACTAGATACCATTGTAACTTGAATGGGTATTTTCACCAGTCTATTTTAAATTTAATTCTTTCAAACTACAGAACTGACAAACTTTTTTCAGAATTGGATCATCATTATCATCATTTTAGTCATTATCTATCCACTACAGGATGAAGCCCTCTTCCGCTTGTTTCCAACCAATATGGTCTTGAGCTTTGTAAGTTTATGACGTTAACATCAGTGGTGGGATTCAGCCAGTTCGCACCAGTTCGGGAGAACCGGTTGTTAACTTTCTGAGCAGTTTGGCAAACTGGTTGTTGGAAGAAATCATTAGGGCAGAGAACCGGTTGTTAAATTACTTGAATCCCACCACTGGTTAACATAATAAAATTCAACAGTATGTCCTGCAGTTTTACTCCATTTTGTTGGCCCCTGTAGTATTTTAAGGAATTAATAACTAGAAGAATGACAATTTGAAAATTACACATATAAATATACATTTAAATTACTTAATTTGCTCTTTTAATCAGAAGCTTTTTGTTTTTGTATTACAATTATTGTGTTTTGTTGTAATTTCGTTAAAATTGTCTTATAAGAAATTGATTTGGCAATGAGAAATTACTAATTTTTATTTACATAAGAAATATGTATGGGACTCGTTTTTTTCTGTCATAGTATTTTAACATAGCACTAGTATACTTTGTGCTACTGCATTGCATTACACACTAAATTTTAAAAATATCAAACACAAAATTACAGTCAGTTCATATCAGTGATCTTTTGATGCTTTCCTGCAATATTATTCAATCATTCTTTGCGCTATATTAAACCTTTTAAAAATAAACGTTTTCTGCAAATTCTTCTAATTAAACCATATTCTACCCCTGAAGTATCACTGAATTTTTCAACCTGTTATCCATTCATTCTATATTCTTTTTTTTTTTCCTAATTTAGATTTCATGTTCAGGATTCATGTCTTCTTTTTTACACTGAATATCCTCCAGCATATTGATGGTATTCATTAAAGAAGCTATGATGTTACTCAGTTTTAGTCATAGGAGGGTGCCTGATGGAAGACCAGTATTTCATCAAAGTGCTCCAGCTGTTTAAATAAAGTATCATAGAATAATTAACTTGATTCCATTTTGACAGAAATAATTAAAGTAGGAAGAATTTATATTATGGGTATGGAAGTAAGGTTGGGCACTACTGTTTCAGATCTGATTCAACAAAGAATGCATTCCCAGGAAATGGTCTGCAACTATCAGTTTAGTATTTATTTGTTGCTATATACTATAAATCTGTCAGTAATAGGGAAATTCAACAATAAATACACAGGACCATAAGGGGGCTTTTCTAAGGCCCAGATAACATGGCACAGATTCTGTTTGCATCTGCATTGTTCTAAACTTCATATGAGCCTTGCAGGCTTTTTGAAGTTTCAAGGAGGGAGGGAGGGAGGGAGGGAGGGAGGGAAGGAAGGAAGGAAGGAAGGAAGGAAGGAAGGAAGGAAGGAAGGAAGGAAGGAAGGAAGGAAGGTAGGTAGGTTGTATTAAAATTAGTTGCATCTAAATACGCTATATAATGGGGAAAATACATAGAAAATATTTTAAGAATAATTGATTACAAAGATGTAAATTGTGTATAATTATTAAAAGTCTACATGAAACTATGCACGAAACCACATACGTTGAGAAACATACTTCAAAAACTGTACCCTAGGTGTATCCTACCTACTGCTGATTATTTTACTTTTTATCCATAATGGATTGTGTATTAATATAACTCTCTACTGATGAAGCAAGGAAATCTGGAAACGATTGAAAAAATGCAAGCAGTGCATATGGTGGATTGGGCAAATCCAGCACCTTTATCTCTAGCCTTCTGAACACTTCCTACTTTTCAGGAAAATTGTTGATAAAATTAACAACTTTTCTCCAGTTTTACACTTGCCTTTTTGTTTGATGCTTTTGAACCATTTGGGCATAACTTTAATGCAAAACTTACTTTTTAAATTGAATTGCAAAGGAGAAACAAGAAACAATGTGTGTGTGTCTGTTTAATGAGGTTTAGTATTTGTATAACTATGAGAAACAAATGCTATCTAAACTGCAGTGGTTTGGTCAGTACAAAAGAAGCTCTGAACTCTGGAGGAACAAGATGTAGTAATGGTTAATTATGAAACTAGTTACCGGCAAATTAATGGTATATATATTTGCCAAAGTAAAAATGATCTGATCCAGATGATTAGAACAGCAATTCTGTTGAAGGAAGGGACATTTTGAATTTGTTAAAGCATTGACATGATCAATAGAGTAGTCTGGCACTAATTTATACTCCTAATATACAGTCCATGAACAAGTTCTTGAATGATTATATTTATTAGAGGAGGAGGAGGAGGAGGAGAGAGAAATTTTAGCCTATATTATCTGAGGATATGCCAAACCTCCAAATATTTTAAATAGCTAAGAGACAATGTTTAATAAACCCTCCCTGTTAATAAAATAATATAGGATAAATGTCAGTCCTGGTATTGATAACCTAGTACAGTATCTGTTGAAGTCTCTTCTGCACTTGTGGCACATAAATCTGTTTTGAGGGGCAAATAGAGTCCGGATTAACACAGAGTTTTAGAAACAACAAATATGCATACCATACTTACTTCATCATCAGGGCATTCCACACCTCTTAAGAATAACTCTGTCTCTGCACTTAAAACAATTTAAACCCAGTCTTCTTTTTATTCAGTATATTCAGCCAAGACACCAAGATCACTTTTATATTTTTTAAAAATGTAGCTTCCCCCATGCAGCAGCATTTAGATAAAATAAAGGAATGGGGAGGAAAGGAGGAGGAGGAGGAGGAGGAGGAAAAGAAGAAGAAAGATAGGAAGGAGAAAAAAGAAGGAAGAGGAAAAGAGGATAAAGAGGAAGGAGGAGGAGGAGGAGGAGGAGGAGAAGAAGAGGAAGAAGAAGAAGAAGAAGAAGAAGAAGAAGAAGAAGAAGAAGAAGAAGAAGAAGAAGAAGAAGAAGAAGAAGAAGAAGAAGAAGAAGAAGAAGAAGAAGAAGAAGAAGAAGAAACAACGTCTCCACTATTCTGTTTCCTGCAGAGCAACATGTAGGGCATGAATACATCATTTTGCTTTCATCTCTTTCCAGGAACAGATATTAGAGAGATGCTCTCTCCACCTATTGAGGTTCCAGTGTGCACAGTAGGAAAAGGATGTGTGCACAGTGGCTGCAAAGAAAATAAGGCATAGTCCATGTTCCTGTATGCAGAAATCCCTTCTTAGAGTGCTTGCATCTGGCAACAATCCACACTCTGCTCCCTTTAAAGACTCCCAGAGGACTAAAAGTGGCTTTGCACAGCTTGGTCCTTCCAAGTGTTTACCATGTCATTTGTTGTTACGCAGCACTTCAAATGTAAGTCGCCTTGGGAAAAATCAATCACTGAAACTGTGCCCACATGTAAACAAATTGTATTGTAGAAATAAACAGGAGATGTTGTCAAATTCTTTTCCCATCTCTGGGACGCAAAATGGAGCAATGCCCCTCCTATCTACTGAGAAATGGTACTTAGCATAAATTTTAAAAGGCAAAAAAATTAAAACGGCATGAAAAATGCTGAACGGTTGCTTTCCAAGGAGGCAGCGCAAAAAGGGTGATGTTCTGAGGCTCGATTCAATAAACATTCCTTGCCCTCCTGTCTGTCCTGGAAGGCTGCCTTGAATTGATTGGTGTGTGTTGATGTAGCCTTGCAACAACTCTTGTGAAAGAAAAGCTGGTTAGAATTATTTTTTATTGATTCTGCTGCTGTAAACTTTTTATAGAGCTGTTTAATCAAGGGAACTTAATACATATCATTAGAGCTGGTGGGGTGGGGGGGTATCTCCATATACTGATGATCATTTGAGGATCACACCATATCCTGACCATCTAAATATTGATTCCTCCTAACTTTGGAGGTACTGTTGGCAAAAGGCAGAAAAGAGAAGGTGGTGGATCCTGAGTGTTTGGAAATATATTAATATCTGGAAAATATAATATGAGAGGCAGAGAAAGTGGGGGGAGAGAGAGACATGTCAAAAAGAAAACTAGAAAATTGAGCATGAGCAAGAAAGAGAATGAGTTGCTTCCACTCCCTTCAACTAAGGCCTGGCTACCACTTACTTCGGTGCTATGTGAAACGATTGCTACTTTAGCTGACTGCTATCTGCAGTTCAGCAGTTCAAATCTCACTGGCTCAAGGTTGACTCAGCCTTCCATCCTTCTGAGGTGGGTAAAATGAGGACCCAAATTGTTGGTGTCAATAGGCTGACTCTGTAAACCACTGTAAAAGCACTATACAAGTCTAAGTGCTATTGCTATACTAGGTAGGACTGCAATGATGGTCCAGTTTCCAGGAAGAGGGAATGGGAAATCCTTGTTTCTTTCCCTCTACTTTCCTCTGCAGAAATAATATTTCAAGAAGATGTATGTGACTTTTCGTAGGGGGCTATTGTAATGTAAATACTGGCTGAAGTCAGGTGTTCCTGGTTGTAATAAAGCCACCCAAAGTAGCCACACAGTGAAATGGATGTTTGTGAGCCCATGTTTTTCCTGGCTGTATGCAACCCCTGAAAGATGATCCATTATACTATGACACTGCTATAATCTACAACTCAAGTCTGGGAAAGCCCAGGTTTCAATCTATGTTGGTCTATGAAATCCATTCTATGATCTTGGATCAGTCACTATTTTTCAACCTAAACTAACTCATTAGACTTTTATAAAGATAAGATGAGTTGAATAAAATTCATGAACATTTATTACAGGAATACTACAATAATCAGTTTACTAGGGCAGATTCAAATAAAGAATCTGTTTCCTCCAACTTCAGTATTGTATAAAAATATACACAAAGTCTCCAAACATAGACACATTCCTCCCTGAAGAAGTCATTCCTTGATATGTTGTGAAACAATCCGAATTCCTGAAATACATGCAGCCCTGTAAGACTAAATGTTGTATCAGCCAAAACACAATGTAGAGTGCTAATAGAATGCCTCAGAAATAGTACTTCATATTGAAGTTCTTAGTTTCAGTGGTTCATAAAATTTATTTTTCTGGATATTACAATTTTGGAACAAGGATGGTTGCTGTTTGGTGATATGAAATCCAATTCATCTGAAAGCTATTGGATCAGGAAAGGTACCATATAGAAATACCCTATTGTTAACCGTGATGACATTGTTAAATTAATTAGCTTAAAGGAATTTCATGAATAAGGAAATATTTCATTGCTTTGTGTTCTTTCATTTCAGTTTCTCCAAAGATAAGTCATATTTCAAATGATATTGTGGCGAATGAAGGAAGCAACATCACACTGGCTTGTTTAGCTACAGGGAAGCCGGATCCTTCCATCTCTTGGAGACATATTTCTCCATCAGGTATGCTTTAACAATTATTCTGGTTCTAACCACTTATCTTTCCTTGTTCTCACTCTATTGCATACAAGCCAAGAAAGAGTCTTAGAATCCATTTGCTCAGGAACCTAGAACAGTGTTTCTCTGAGAAATTTGGAAGCAAAAAAAAATAATCTCAAAACCTGTTTGAAAATTGGTAATTAAATCCCATTCAATGAGACATAATGGTGAATCTTTGTGATGCAAGTGTTAGTAATTTTTTTAAAAAGTCATCAATTTGAAACTATTTTTAACTTTGAGGAATTTATTTATTCATCACTTGTTTTAATAGAATAGAATAGAATAGAACAGAACAGAATAGAATAGAATAGAATAGAATAGAATAGAATAGAATAGAATAGAATTCTTTATTCCACACAAGGAATTTTTCTTTGGTGCATATGCCCTCAGTATACATAGAAGGAAAAAAAAAGAAAAAAATACATTCATCAAGAATCATAAGATACAACACTTAATGTTAGTCAAAGGTTACTAATAAGCAATCAAATTATACTAGGAAACAAACAGAACAATACAAATCGTAAAAATACAAGCAACATGGTTATAGTCATAAGTGGGAGGAGATAGGTAATAGGAAGGATGGTTATAATAATAATAATAATACAGTCTTAGTAAATAGTTTGACAATGCTGTGGGAATTAGTTGTTTAGCAGAATGATGGCATTCAGAAAAAAACTATCCTTGTGTCTAGTTGTTCTGGTGTGCAGTGCCCTACACCGTCATTTTGAGGTAGAAATTGAAACAATTTATGTCCAGGATATGAGGGATCTGTAGATATTTTCTCAGCCCTTTTTTTGACTCATGCTGTATACAGGTCCTCAATGGAAGGGAGGTTGGTAGCCACTGTTTTTTCTGCAGTTTTTTTAATGTATTTTTAATGTGTATGTTTTTTATGTGTAAATTAAACAATTTCCTGGCCAAAGATTGAGGAAAAATTGCATTGGTTTTCAAATACAGTTTTCATACCAGCCATGATGCTGGCCCATTCTGTGGGGAACATCTCTTCTTCAAATATCTACAAATAATGGAACAATCAAACTTGCACAATTATCAGACAAAAAAGAAGTGACATATTAGTAGCATAGCATGAGAGAGGCCACCTTTAGGTGACATAAATTACTGGCTGAGTAAGTACTTGTCCTGGGTACTAAAGTTTAGAGGACACCAAATACTACCCTTCTTCTGAATCATTGTAAAAATGATTCTAAAAAAACAATTCTTTGCAGTGGCTGGATTATCAATCAAGGTAGGTTAGGGGCCTCCTTTACCCTTGAACAGCACTGACACAAGAATTTTGTCCGAGTTTGGCCTTCCCTTGATGGAAGCAGCATCACAAGAAATTGTAGTTCTCTTGCCTGGTTTATAAAATGATTTTTTTTCCTATAATAGGATATGAAAGTTATACATTGTAATGAAATATGAATAGTTATTTTGCATTTACCTATAACAATGGAAAGAAAGTTAAGGAGATTCAATTAAGCAACCTTGGAAGGGGCTAGAAAGTGCCTATCAGTATCATTACCTCTTTACTTTGTACTGTATCCCCCAACCACTTGGATGCTGAGGCTCTTTTAATTTTTTAAATACACAGCTTTGTTAAATATATATGGTATGAGGATATTGTCATTGTAGTCATAAGCTCTGCTTTCCCGCACCTTTGAGTAAAAGAAAGCTGTAAAATTTGGACAACTACTACTGTGTTTTCCCCGAAAATAAGACCCTGTCTTATATTTTTTTGAACCCCGAAATAAGTGCTTGGCCTTATTTTCAGGGAGGTCTTATTATTTTGGGGCGCATAGAGCAAGACGAGGCTCCTCTTGTCTTACCTGATTTCCAGTTATGTCTCCCTACCCTAAGCAGAGGAAATGGTGGGGACTTTCTGTGCATGCGTTTAAATATTTTCAAGGAGGGCTTATTTTTGGGGAGGGCTTATTTTGGGGAGGGGTTTATTTTAGCTCGTGTGCTATGACAATTTTCCACAACTAACTCACATGGCTAACTCATCACAGCCAACTCATTGCAAGACAACTCACTGCAAGAAAAGGGTTATACTAAGATCAAAGAAATGGTGGGACAGAATCATTAAAGAAGGGATGAAAAAGGAGGGACAGAATGAAATGTGAATGACAAAAATTAAAATATTTTTTTATTTATTTTAAAAAATTGAATTGAATTGTAGAATTGTCCCTCAGTGAGTTGTCCCATGGTGAGTTGACTTCAGCCAGTTGGCTGTGGCGAGTTTGTGCGATTACAGCTATAGGTACAGCTACAGACACAGACAAACATACAGTATGCATGCACATGCAGAGATACATATACAGAGATACACAGAGAGAAAGACGAAACCACATATTACAGATCTGCAAGTCATTGGCAGAGCCTGGAGTCACCTTGAGTTCAATAAACATACAAGAAAGACGATACTGGAAAATAGGTGCTATTTTTAATTTCATCTTGTAACTGGGTGTTAATAAGGCTTTGGAGAATGGCAGAACTGTGGTTTTCACTATTTCACAGTTTCTGACATAAAAATGGTTGGCCTAAAGCGATGAAGCAAATAAAAGGAGATTGCCCATTTCAATATACCGTATTTTTCTGACTATAAGACACACCTACTTTTTTGGGGGAGGAAAACAAGAAAAAAATCTGCCCCTGCCTCCCAGCAATTTGCCTCCTTGTAGAAAAAACCCTGTTTCAATTTCAGCTTCAGCACAGCCTGATTTGCGCAAGCAGCTGATTATTGGTTGGATCAGCCTCCCAAAGATCAGCTGTTTCAGGCTGCAAGGATTGCCATAGCCTATTGCCACCTCTGCACACCTCATTTTATGCGGGGCCGGCAGATGGGTGGGGCTACATTTGATATATAAGATGCACCCAAATTTTCACCCTCTTTTATGGAGGAAAAAGTGCATCTTATACTCTGAAAAATACGGTAGCTGGCTTCTGAACAACAATGGCCTTTCAGAAAATAATACTGTGATTGCCCACTTTTCCTTACAACAAATATACAGGTAGTCCTCAACCTATGACCATTCATTTAATCATCATTCGGTGATGCAGCAGAACTGAAACAAGTGACTTGCTGTTTTCACACATGTAATTGTTGTAGCATTCCCAATTGTTGACTGATCAAAATTTGGGCTCTTGACCACTGGCATCTATTTATGACAGTTGCACTGTCCTGGTGTCGTGTGATCACCTTTTGTAACCTTCTCACCTGACTTCCGACAAGCAAAGTCAATGAAGGAAGCTAGATTCACCTAATGACTGCATGGTTCACTTAATAACGGCAGTGATTTGCTTAACCACTGTGGTAAAAATGTTGTAAAATGGGGAAAACTCACTAAATCTGATTCCAACCCTCTGGTTCTTCTTCATGATCTAACCCAATATGTTTGAGACTTATTTCTTCAAAATACTCGGCCAACTGAAACAGAGGTGTGGAAGACATTAAAAAAATATAAGCCCTTCAAGATGAGCAGATGAAAAATATTGGTTTTGCCTAGGATTTGATCTCCCTTTTCTGTTTTGCCCTTGTTAGATTACTTCCCCATCTCATTTTGTGGTGAATTAATAACAAAGAGCCACCAATTATTGTTGTACAGCAATAAAATAAAGTAACTCAGTATAACCTACCCCAGTTCATTTGGATCTTATTTAGTTAGACAATATTTTGATATATTCTATGAATGTCATGTGGCTATTAGTGGTGAAGTCACATCCTGATAGGTCTGAAAGTAATGCTAATCAGCACTTTATTTTGCAAAGAGGGGCTTGAAAGAATTACTAATAGTGACCTTTCAAAGAGCAACAATTAAACCTTTTTAAGTGACCTCCAACAGAGTAGAAAAATCAGTTACATCATAAAGGTAGTCTTTAGCTAAAGGTCAAACAAAATTGTGTTGGGAACCTTGGGCAGTCTTCAAAGTGGGAGCTTAGGACATGAGTTCACCTAATGGTGTTGTCTGTTAAAATAACATTAATGGAACCCTACTGCCATCTTGCAAATCCAGCAGAAAAGCAGGGATTTCCCCAGCAACTGGAACTTTGATGAGATCAGCACAGTCTTCAAGATTTCTTCAAGCTATGTCAATTAAACTCCAATCAAATCCTTAACATATATATGTTTTTTGCAATGAGTCAATAGATAAATTTGGAGAAAATGAATGCAAGTTAAAAACTTGTAAATGCAAGGGATACAAAACCAATAAAAATGAAGCGCTTGTTCAAATATTACAGAAAAGAAAGTGATTGCCTTCCACTGTGAAATGATAACTCTAGGCACAAAATTAAAGGTTTGAAAGGAATGGGAAAGTTATTCCACAGTGTAATTGATAGAACTGCAAGAAAACAAAACATATTAGGAATCTAAATGTGAGCCTGGCCATTCATAAAATGTGATCTGGTCACCAAGTGAAGGTGTCGGTTACCCAAAGCCTCTTTTATCTACAGTGTGTACCGTTATAGTACACAGTGTGTACTATAACTAGTGGCAAATGGACTGACATCATAAAGCACTTCTCAGTCACTGGGGCCAAAATAAGCATTCTCATCCATATGAGCAACAACTTCCTCTGGGTAATCCAAAGTAGCCTTCAGATCAAGGTTATCTGATTAAAGGTTTTATATAATGAGTATTGTGGTTGCTAACATCCTCATTGTTGCAATTGGACAACTGTCCAATCTTAATGGAGATTGAAGTCAGTTGGAATTCACACAAACAATTGCCTTTTTTTTACCTGAAAATAAAGCTTTAATGGAATTCATTATTGCAAGGTATAGCTTTGGAAGCTTCTCCAAGTTGAAAAAACTCTGCATGTTAAAACTTAATCAACAATAAGAACAGCTTCAGCTCCTTAATCTGTTTATTTTTTATTAAATTTCATTCAAGAGCTCAAGATGGCATTCAGATTAGTTTTTCTTCTAATTTTTCCCCACAAGAACCCTTTGAAGTTGATTGGGTTGAGAGAGGATGATTTACAAAAAAAACTATCAGATGAACTAGTCCGTTATGGCAGATAATTGACAAGTAGGTAGCATGTGTTTTAGGACTGTGTCTCATAAACACAAACACACACAAGCATATATATTCATATGAGCATTGGAACAATATCAGTACAAACCCATACATAAAATGGAGCAAAATTATTACAATTTTCACATGGACTTAGCATCACTTCCATAGGTAATTGCCAAAATGACCAAATTCTTCAAACTAGGACTTATCTTCTGTATTTTTAGTAGTATCTGTTTTGTCAGACACTCTGACCGGAACTTGACAGAAACTATTCCAACCCTCCATTGTGGTCATAAGTCAAGGACTACCTGTAACTCATACAGCTAAGTAAGATAAAACATCTACAATTTTATGTATTTTTAATCAAAGGTAAAATAAAAAAAATAAGTTTTTATGAGAAATTTTCTTGCATGGGATTCAGGCTGTTTGTGTTCATCTTGAATATAAGGTAGCTGAGGTAAAGAAATCAGAATTTTTCAATGAAATTTATTCTAAATGGCCAGTGAGACAACAAAGAAATGGGAATACATGTAGCAGAAACAATTTTCCTAGCTTGAAAAAGAAGATAATCTTTAAGGTGCCTCAAAAAGAGACTCAAAAGCACTTTGAGAATAGTGTGGAAAATCAGAGGCCTTTTTGGAGTCTCCAATTACTGCTGCAATCATTTCCTCCTGCATGGCTGAGGTAACATATATATTTACCACGTTCTATATCTGACTGGCGAGGACTTCCAGGGTGATGTCACGGTGGTGAGGTTCAGGAGAACAGAGCTCCGTTCATTCAGACCAAATTTTCGCATCTGGAAGGTGGTAAAGGCAAGGTCCAACCCTGGAGGGGTCAGCATTGTAGAGGGGAAACCCTAGGGGTGATAGGGAGAAGAGCAATCCCCCATTGTGGAAGGAGGAACCCTTGAATTCGGTGCAAAAGAGACCAGCTGTAATGGTCGGATCCAGAGGCCTGACGGCCTGACTGAATTGTGAAGGAAGCAAAAAGTGAGAAGCAGCGAGAAGTATTGGTGGATAGTGACAGGACGAAGTGAGATACTGGGTTGCTTCTCTAAATTTGTGGAATCTACAAGCCAATGGACAAGTGAGTCTCCAAAAGGGGAAAAGTGGTGCCTTGGCGGTAGGAGCAAAATTGAGAAGATGGCAGAAAAAGGAGAGAGGGAGATTGGATGATCTGAATGAAAATAGCATTGGAAAACTGTATTAACTTTATTAATTATCGAGACTGAATCTGTGGTGATTGGGACTGAGTGATTAAAAACTGTGGATATATAGATAGAGACACCAAGGCTTGTAGAGCAAAGAGAAGTGACAGTGGCTGTGCATATTAGAAGGAGCTGACATCTTGGATTTTTGACTTGGAAAGTGGAGAGAGGAGGTGGTATGGATGGAATTGTGAAACTGAAGACAGAACGACCTATCTAAACTTGGTGAAAGATTGTGGATTGGAAATATTAGTGGCCAGTTGTGTATCTTAACTATTTATTCTTATTTATTATTGGGTACTTTTATAGTTATTATTTACCATCTTACTTATCTATGATATATTTATAATACATATAATTAATTGAGGTATATTTAGACCTATATATTAGATTTTATAAATAGATAAATTTACAAATTGATTAAGAGGAAGTATTGGATTGAACTTGATATATAAAACTTTCTTTTAAATAATTTATATTTTGGTTATACTTCTTTTTAATTATTATAAGTATTCTGCTTGTGTATTGTTAAATGAACTTTGATTGGAATTGATAATTGTATTACTAATTAGAATTGTAGAATTAATTGTAGAACTTATTTAATTGTCAATTATTTTAGCAAGTAATGCTTTGGAAAATAACGGCTAAGCTATAGGGGGGATATCAATATAAGAGCAAGATCTGTCTGATAATAGCAGTTATATGATAAGTGAATGGAGTAGAAGGAATTTTTACTAGAAGAAAGCTTTTTGAGGAAACAAAGAATAGGTAATTTATGGTACTGTGGAAGAAACTCTTTAAGAGTTTAGATATGACAAGTACAGTGACAATCATTAAACTACAAAGAAAACCACACAGATGACAGCTTCTCCAGCAGGACAGAAATTAAAAGGGGACATGTTGGGACGAGAGAGAGCAGAATCCTCAATGATTGTACAAATTATGCAGTTGACATTGAACATGATTCAAGAGGTAATTTTGAAAACACAACAATCAATTGGGAAGAATCATGAGGAATTGAAGAATGATATGGGCAAAGTAAAAGAGGATATACAGAAATTAGATAGAATGGGAGAAATACAAGAGACAATTGCTAAAAATGAGCAGAGAATAAAGTCGGTGGAGGTAAAAGCAGAGCAAACAGAGAAGAAATTGGAAGATATGAAAAATAATTGATGAACTCGAATCATGAACTCGAAGAGGCATAACACACTTAGAATTGGACAAATCTGCTTTCTATCTAAGATTTCAAAACATAATAGAAAACAAAGAAGAAGAGCTCATGAATCTTATGACAGGACTGTTGGCTGATAATTTGCAGAGGAATAAATCTGAAATGCAGAACGCCATTGATGAAATATACAGAGTGCATACGAATTATGTGTGGTGACACAAATTAACATGAGAAGTTCATGTATGCCTCATGAAAAGAATGATTAGAGATGAAATCTACAGGAGGACATGAGATACATTGTTGACCTATAAATAGAAAGAACTGTTAACTTTGAAGCAAGTACCTAGAAGAGTGAGAGAGCAGAGGCAAAATTATCATTTCCTCTCCTCACAATTTGTCAAATACAAGATAATGTTCTGATGGCATATTCCAGAGGGGCTGCTAGTAACTTGGCAAGACAAGAAAATTAGACTCGACACACTTGATAAAGCCCAAAAAATTTATGTCCAATGAATAGCAAATAAGGAACAGGAGAGTGATAAAGAGATAGAAGGTAAAAGCCAGGAAGAACTTGGAACTTCGTCGCCTTCGACAGGATCTGGGTTTAGCATATAAAATCATCCGTTGTAATGTCCTTCCTGTCAATGACTTTTTTAGTTTCAATAACAATATCACAAGAGCTACCAACAGATTTAAACTCAATGTCAACCGCTCCAGTTTAGATTGCAGAAAACACGATTTCTGTAACAGAATTGTATATGCTTGGAATGCATTACCTGACTCTGTGGTTTCTTCTCAGAACCCCAAAGGCTTTACTCAAAAACTGTCCACGGTTGACCTCTCCACTTTCCTAAGAGGACTCTAAGGGGCGTGCATAAGAGCACAAACGTGCCTACCGTTCCTGTCCTATTGTTTCTTCCCCTATGCATATATATGTTTATAGTACCTCGTTTCTCCTGATATATACGTTCATATATTATATATGCAATGCTTGTATATATTGTTACGACAAATAAATAAATAAAAATAAAAATAAAAATAATAAAGAACAACATCTGGAAGAAAAGGAGTTGGATACAGAGGGACAGAACAACAGGAAAGAGAGGGAGCGAGGACAAGGACGCAACAGGAAATAAGACCAAGGAAAGGAACAAAAACTATTAGCACCAAACTATCTGGACAAGTGCTGTCCAATCTCTTCTTTAAAACCTCCAGTGATAGAGCACCCACAACTTCTAGTGGCAAGCCATTCCACTGGTTCATCGTTCTCACTGTCAGGAAATTTCTCCTTAGTTCCAGGTTGCTTCTCTCTTTGGTTAGTTTTCAACCCAGCAAGAAGGATGCAGTCTCGCTGCTAATTCAGGCAAATCGTTTGAATACAATGGTAAACCATAGTCTGTCAGAAAGCTGAAGTCACTGAAGAAATCTAGATGCTGGAGATAAACATGGGGCTTTGTAATCTAATACCGAAATCAATATTTGGTCTTGTGTGTATCAGTAGAGAATATAAATACCTCAGTGGCCTTGTGAAATAAGCAGAAAGTAGATCAATCATCATGGGTGACTACAAGAAAGATTTGAATTGGTGACTACAAGAAAGCAGGTAATACATATTCCTTGCTGCTAAGCAAGAAGTTGGATAGCTACTACCCTGGCAGTTTCTTTCTATTAAAAAATCCTCAAATATTCTACTAGCACTTACAATTATTGAAGAGGTATATTAACAAATGGCAACACTGCTGCCTTAGCACATAAAGGAAAATATTGCAATATCAAAGATTTAAACTATTTCACCATTTTGTCATATGGTTAGACAGACAAAGCAAATATTCTTGCCTCATGGATACCACAAATAGAGGACATGGAGAAGAAGGGCTAGGTATATTTGGTGGACCCAATAATCGACACCTAGCACAGCTGGAAATGCAAATGGATGACAATATAGAACTTAGTCACATTTGTCAAACTAAACATTCAACCAAACATTAAAAGGGCAAAAAGGCCATTAAAGCTATCTCCTGCATATTATACAGGCAGATATATACAGGCAGAGTAGGCCTGTAAGCAGCTCATATTATAGTCTCACATTTATATCTAAGTAGGACAATCAAGAATATTTAGTGTATCTGATGGCACCACAAGCAAATTTGATTTGTCTGCTTTAGAATAGAATAGAATAGAATAGAATAGAATAGAATAGAATAGAATTTTTATTGGCCAAGTGTGATTGGACACACAAGGAATTTGTCTTGGTGCATATGCTCTCAGTGTACATAAAAGAAAAGATACATTCATCAAGGTACAACATTTACAACACAATTGATGGTCAATATATCAATATAAATCATAAGGATTGCCAGCAACAAGTTATAGTCATACAGTCATAAGTGGAAAGAGATTGGTGATGGGAACGATGAGACGATTAATAGTAGTGCAGATTCAGTAAATAGTCTGACAGTGTTGAGGGAATTATTTGTTTAGCAGAGTGATGGCCTTCGGGAAAAAACTGTTCTTGTGTCTAGTTGTTCTGGTGTGCAGTGCTCTATAGCGTCGTTTTGAGGGTAGGAGTTGAAACAGTTTATGTCCAGGATGCGAGGGATCTGCAAATATTTTCACGGCCCTCTTCTTGATTCGTGCAGTATACAGGTCCTCAATGGAAGGCAGGTTGGTAGCAATTATTTTTTCTGCAGTTCTAATTATCCTCTGAAGTCTGTGTTTTTCTTGTTGGGTTGCAGAACCGAACCAGACAGTTATAGAGGTGCAAATGACAGACTCAATAATTCCTCTGTAGAACTGAATCAGCAGCTCCCTGGGCAGTTTGAGCTTACTGAGTTGGCGCAGAAAGAAGAGTCTTTGTTGTCCTTTTTTAATGATGTTTTTGATGTTAGCTGTCCATTTTAGATCTTGCGATATGATAGAACCTAGAAATTTGAAGGTTTCTACTGTTGATACTGTGTTGTCTAGTATTGTGAGAGGTGGAAGTATGGAAGGGTTTCTCCTAAAGTCTACCACCATTTCTACGGTTTTGAGTGTGTTCAGTTCCAGATTGTTTTGGTTGCACCACAAGGCTAGTCGTTCGACCTCTCGTCTATATGCGGATTCGTCATTGTCTCGAATGAGACCAATCACTGTTGTGTCATCTGCGAACTTCAGTAGCTTAACAGATGGATCATTGGAGATGCAGTCATTAGTATAAAGAGAGAAGAGAAGTGGGGAGAGCACACAGCCTTGGGGGCCCCTGTGCTAATTGTACAGGTATTTGATGTGATCTTGCTTAGCTTCACCTGCTGCTTCCTGTTTGTTAGGAAGCTTGTGATCCACTTACAAGTCTGTTCCGGTACCTGTAGGAGCAAGTGCTGATGGTAAACTCCAGGCACAACCTCTTCTTTTTATACTCTAGTCCTCATCAATGGGTTGTGGGAACACTGCTCAGTTTGTTTCAGCTGCTCATCGTGAACACATTTCAAGTTAGGCTTGAGAAAATCCATATAGGAACATAAGTTACAACCTAAAAACAACATAGCTTTGATTTGTTTCGTGCACTGTATTGTATGCAAAAGAACAGGTACAAGCTTTTGATTCAGTTTCTCCTTGCTCGCAAAGCAGATTTGAAACTTTAACTTTTTCACCAATCATCTGAATTATAACTGGGTGATATTGTTGCAAAATATGGTCCAGAATACATTCTCTTAATATGTCTGTGGTATGGGTGACTATTGTGAAATAATTGGAAGCAGAAGAGTTTCAAAAAATTCTGAATATGCATTCAGCACTTAAAAGATCATCTCATAAATAGTCCTGCAAAATCTCTCTGAATTGCGGTGGCAAGGCAGGCCATTGCCATGGACAATGAAATACTGTTTTTCATCTGAATATATTGGCAACAGTCAGAGCCACTCATTTCAAAGTAATTTGTTGATCTATTCCCAGCCATTAAGCAAAACTATAAGCTAAATACCTTCAATTTTTATTACTCCAAGATATCTGTCGCGTAGCTCTTCTAAGCTCTTCATACAAGCTTGCAGTATG
Source organism: Ahaetulla prasina (assembly GCF_028640845.1). NCBI lineage: Eukaryota > Metazoa > Chordata > Lepidosauria > Squamata > Colubridae > Ahaetulla > Ahaetulla prasina. Next base: position 159,752,349 of record NC_080541.1, read on the forward strand.
GTGATTCTCAGTCCCCAAATAATACAATAACTGTAAAATGTAAATATAAATTTGAGTACTGATTAAAATCCACAGACTGGGAAAAACATTTCTGTGTATTCCAACCATTCCAGTTTGCTGGGTCTTCTATTTCTCATTGAATCTTATCACCTGTAATGGGAAGATTCAATGTCTGGGGGCAAAAAGCATATCAAACAAATATTTCAATGAAATTGCAGTCCAGCAGCAACTGCCACAGCTAACAACAATTCTGAAGTTTGGTCCACCTGTTTTAACAATATATAAGTCTAACATATTTTGTTGTTTATTGTGTTTACAATTTAGGTTTTATTCAGATTATCTTTTCTTACTAGAAATATATTGTTTGTTGGCTTTAGTTTAGTATTTTAAAATGCTGCTCATATAGATGTTTTATTGTAATTGATATGGTAAAATCAGTGTCCAGTTGTATTGACATGGTTTTGCCATTTATTTCTAGTATGAGGCATATTGGTTTCCTCTTATATTTATGCTGTAGATTTCCAGGTGAAATATCCCTTTTTCTCTATCAAATCTTTCATCAATATAATATGCAGTATTGTTGCAGTTATTTTAAAATAGTGACTGGTTGCTTATCCAGAGCAAATGGTTTTTAGAGAGGCTCCCTCAATATGTTCCATAAAGTGTATTTTCTGCAGGCATCTTTTTAAATCTACATTAAATTTACAAAATCATGTAAATTTGGTGTGTGCAATAATGTCACAGTTTTGTTGAATATGCACTAATCTTATGAAAAAAAGAAATTCATAATAAAAATAACATTTTAAAAAAATTGGTGTGCACGAACAAGCATGGCACAGTTCATTTTGACTTGTAACTTTTTGTGCTATTGCAAACTTATTCACATTTGCTTCCACTCCAGATTACATCTGTATGCTACCTTTGGCAACAGCACCCATGCAGGCTTTTCAGATTCTCTTTTTGCCTCTGTTAAAAGATTTTGTTGATGTTGTTTTCATTTCATGAAATAGCTGATCTCTCAGTGCATCATTTAATGCTTTCAGATTTGTGATCCTTTGTTATATTCAATGTTCAGGTAGTTGTTTTTTTTTTTTATTATTCAAAAAGTTTTACAAAAAAATTTTTTCCCCCTTTCCCCCCCTCCCCTCCTTCGCAACCCCTCCCCCGACTTCCCGGAACGAGCACAAGGTATAGTTAAAAATAAAACAAACATATGCTAAAAAAATTTCGTCCCAACTTAATTATACCCCTACAATCATCAATTCCTAACTTCCCCCAAAAGCAATCAAAAATAATACATCATAATCATTCAAAAACAGTCTGATAACTCTTAGTCTGGTATCTACGTTGAATATAGTCAATCCATTTTTTCCATTCCTTTAAGTATCTTTCTTGCGTATTGTCTTTCAAAAAGGCTGTCAATGTTCAGGTAATTTATTAAGTTCAGTTGCATATGTAATTTTCTCTTTCCAATTTCATTATTGGAGACTTAAATTTTCTGCAGTCAGTAGTGGTTTTAGCACCACCCTGGAAGTTTTTTTGGGGTCACAAACTTAATACCATAAATTATATGTTTTGCCTTCTATAAAACTCAGTAAAACAGGCATCTTTTTTCAACATTTCATTTACCTCAATTGTTCATGTTTCTCTGTATATAATGTCTAACGCTCTGTGACAGATCAAACAGATTTTCAGCTCCTTGCTGAAACTTTTTGAAGAACTAACCATAATAAGCCTGCAAGAATGACAACATTTACAAGCAGTCACAGTAGTAGATTAATGTATGCACAATTAATTCGTGATAAAAATAACTCAGTAGACTACAATTTCTGCAGTTCTCGTGTGTTCCAAATGTTTGTTGGACATTTACTGATCAAATTATACTAAGGCAATATATATAGCAGGATTAAGAACTGTTTTCAGATTTATTAGTGAGGGATGAAATAATGTTGAGTAGAAATTATGTACATAGCCTCAGGTGTTTTTTTTTAATCTTGTTAGTTGACAGAGGGTGATAGCACGTTTTTTTTAGGAAAAAAAATGATAGTCTAATATGAATGAAAATAAACTATAAAGTTATTTTAACTTAGTACATAAATTAGAGCATGCAGCTTTAATGATACTTGTTTAACTTGCAGTCATTATGCAAATTCTGTATTATAAATATTCATTATCCAAAGCTATTATGTAAATCCACGAAATCTACACATTTAGTGTAATACTAGAAGGAACATGGAGCTGAAGCTTGTAATCTGGAAATCTTATATTCTTGAAATGTCATTTGAATAAATTGCAGGTATTAGTTGTTTTGTTCTGACATTTAAATACAAACTGCAACATCAATAGCTGAAGAATGAAACTGGAATCTTTAAAAAATGGGTTGTCTGAGGCATAATTATGATTCCTAATACTAGTATGAGCAGTGTTCTTATCATTTTAGATCTACATGGGAGTATGTTAGAAATTCAGATTGTGGCAACACAATCCAATCTTTTTGAAGTTTCCAAGAAGTAGTACATTACACTCATTTAATCTGACATGTATTCAAATATGCCCTTTTTGTCTTCATTCTGATTTCTTCATTAGTCAAAAATTTTAAAGCTGAATTTACTTTTATAATATGCAATTTTTGCAATTTCCATTTTCTAAGCAAAGTTTTAATAAATGCATAGGACTAGTTTAAGGATGTAATTCAAAAGCTTTCACCTCTGCTTTGCATTTTAGTAAATATTGCTCATTTTAAGTTTTTTTTCTTCATTCCTATGCCCTTGTAATATAAAACAATTCAATGAATAAGCCACAATTCATCAGAATAAGCTTGTAAGAGAGAAGCATAATCTTTGATACCCTTGATAGCAGCTGTTTATTGAGGCATGGGATATTCATTGATAAATTTCAGATATCAGAAAATATTGTTATAAAGACACACTCGATGGGAATCAAAAATACCACATGACAATGAATGGATGATAGCCAGGAGTATATTAGTAATAAAGTTCATTGATCTAATTGTGATTTTCTTCATGCTTTTCATTGAAGCCACTTCAGAAACATGGGGTCTTTCAATAGCACTTAGACTTATATACCACTTTACAGTGCTTTTACAGCCTTCTCTAAGCAGTTTATACAGTCAGCATATTGCCCCCAACAATCTGGGTCCTCATTTTACCCACCTTGGAAGGATGGAAGGCTGAGTCAACCTTGAGCCAGTGAGATTTGAACTGCCAAATTACAGGCAGTTGGCAGTCAGCAGAAGTAGCCTGCAGTACTGCATTCTAACCACTGTGCCACCCCGTCTCTTATATTTTATATTTCAAACTATGTATTCCCTTTGAAATAATATTATAACTAACTCAGAGATATGTTTGGCCCTTACATCTGCATAACATTCTGGATAATTGGTTGAAAGCTGCACGATATATATACAAATTCCTTAGCGATATAAGGGCAACTAAAATTAGAATTCTTTACTTTTTATTGGCCAAGTGTGATTGGACACACAAGGAATTAGTCTTTGGTGCATATGCTTTCCGTGTATATAATTATTATGGGGGAAAGTAAAATATCCTTTTCTTTCCCATTTGTCTATCCTATCCTGATCCACCCATCATGCACCTGTTGTTTTATTTCTGGAATACAACCACTATAGGCTGTTCATGAAGAAGCATAGTACAGTTCATCCTAAACAAGCTAGGTCATCCTAAATTTCTACTGAGATTATTTTATAGTCATAGATCAACCTGGCATTTTCATATAAAATATACTATGGTGCTGAAATCTGCAAAAAGAATTATGTTTAAAAATTACAATTGTGCTTATAACTGATGTCAAGATTTCTTTATATATTTTTCTATTTCTTTTATGGGTTTTTTTTTTCATTTTCTTCCTTTCTCTTTTTTTAATCTCTTTTAGTTTGCATTAGTTCTTATTGTTAAAATTTCAGTAAAAATTACATATTTTTTAAAAAAGAAAAAAGACTAATCAGTGTGGCATGTCCTATTGGCTGTTACAAAAAGCAATTTGGAACTCTGTGATAGATAGCTGTCTTGCAATCTTGTAGAAAATCTATCAAGAAATCTAGATGATCTGTACATGCCCAGTGTTTCTTTGAAATTGTGACACCTGGTCAAAGGATCAGCATTAAAAGGAGGGCAAATATACTGTATGACTATATGATTAAAGAGAAAGCATTTCTCTTTGAAAGGAAAAGTCATGTGCTTGTTCTGATCCTTATCGCTAATTTTTTTTTTAATTTACATTTATATCCCACCCTTCTCCGGAGACTCAGGGCGGCTTACAGTGTATAAGGCAATAGTCTCATTCTATTTGTATATTTACAAAGTCAACTTATTGCCCCCCCAACAATCTGGGTCCTCATTTTACCTACCTTATAAAGGATGGAAGGCTGAGTCAACCTCGGGCCGGGCTTGAACCTGCAGTAATTGCAGGCTGCTGTGTTCTAATAACAGGCTTCTTACAGCCTGAGCTATCACGGCCCAATTTCAAATGTATGGTCAAACAAAAAGCATGGTCAATGTGTATTACTTTTTCTAGCTATGATAATTGTAGTGTCTCATATAGAATTCTTTAAGGAATAGAATTCTTTATTGACCAAGTTTGATTGGACACAGTAGTAAACATGCAAGAAGTGTCATTTGCATGTTTTGCTTGACTTTTAAATTACACATCCATAGTTAAGCTGTGCATTACACTGATTACAGATCATGTAGCTCCCTGGAGTGTTTTTATTTACTTGAAAATAAATACACAGGACTCCGATTTCATTGGACTTCCATATTCAGGGAGGGAAAATTCAAACATTCCCTGTGAGCAATTTCATACGCAATTTCATACTTCTACTTCTTTTCACATAAACAAAAGCCATGCAGGATGTGGCATGTTCTGTAACAAAACAATTTGTACATTAACATATCCTGTGAAAGATTCTGTCTTGTTTTCTATACTATGCATGTTTTTATTGGAAGCCCATTGGTCAGATTCTTTTTTCAAGTGTTGCTTCTCATTTGTTTTAGCAAATAATAAAAAATCTACGTGCTTGCTTATATAAATATCCTGAAGCAGTGGCTTAACTTTCCCCTCCTTTAATCTCCAAGTCCTTATAAACTATCAATTCTCATTAAATCTTTGACTTTGATTTAACTATATTAAAATGATAATATTTCATTAAACTTATATATTATTTTCTGGTTTATGTCATATCATAGTCTATGTATCCAGCTATTGTGGTTTGTAAACCATGTTTTATAATTGTAGTGAATCATAAAATGATTTATTACGTTGACAGCAACAGAAAAAAATGAATTATTTCCCATCTATTGCATTGCCCTATATTATATTATTCCTGGCAGTGGTAGATTTTGACATCTTCTCCATCCATTCACTTCCTCTTATCCATTTTTATAATTTTTGTTATATGTTCTTTCTGCCTATTTAACAGAAACAGCTATCTATAGTCTACATATATAACTGAAGGACATTGTTGTCAGACATATATGACATAAGATAAACAGCAGGTAAATGAACCTTGATAGTTGAAATTGATAGGGTAGGATAGGGTAGGGTGGGGTGGGGTGGGATGGGATGGGATGGGATGGGATGGGATGGGATGGGATGGGATGGGATGGGATGGGATGGGATCTACATAGGCTGATTTGTAAGCCATATATAATCTACAAACCATGTGGTTTGTATTTTAAAGTAACAGGCAAAAATATGAACCGAAAACTGTTGATGGTATTGCAAATAAATAAATTCAGGCTTTCAAGTGCTAGAGCTGTGGCCCTGACATTGCTCTCAATGAAAACAAGAATCTCAAGGCTGATTACACAGTAGAAAGTGACAAAAGAATTTCCTATGTGAAAAAAATATTTGTGCTTGTTTACTATTTGCCTCGTTTCTGTGATGAAAATTGAAATATTTATTTGACAGAAAATCACACTCCTCACTAATTCAATTGCAAGTTCAAAGATGGGCTATTGCAGAAATTAAGGTTCCTCTTTCCAAGCAGATATGAAATACGTCTAATGGCTGATATTGTTAATTGTGCTCCCATGGCAAAAATTGAAGTGTTTTGTAATCTGGCCCATGGACAAGATAAGAGATTCTTCATTTTATGTTTGTATTATACAGAAAATGGGTAAAATGAAAATAATAAGATTAACTTCTAAAAATGGAAGTAAGGATTCTAGCAACTTTCTAGATATTAATGAAGACAAATTAACAAAGGGAAACCTAGGAATTATAGCACAGCAAGAAGAAGCTTGCTATCTACTTATAAATCAAAGGTGAGAGATGGCCCGCATTCCAGATTGGAATCCCAACCTGGTTGCCTTTCAGAAGTATACTGTTACATATGTAAATAGTGAGTGAAGCCAGGGATGTAGTCTTCACTCAGGTCCAGCTTTAGCTGGACATTTGCGTGCCCATTGCTGATTGGTGGATTCAAATGGAGGGAAAAGTAAAGTGTTGTCAGTGGTTGAATTGGTGGGACAGCTCTCTTTAAAAGGGAGCGCTGCCGACAAAGCCTGATCAGAAGTCACTTACTTAAATAAAGAGCTGAAGTTACTGCCTGTCATCCTGCCTCTTCATTGCCTCCCACGATCTAACATATACAATTCAATACAGTTCTCATCAATAACTTCATTTTTGAGGACTTCAGGAAATCAATGCCTAAACATCTAAAGGACCCCAAGGACAGGCAGATCGGGGACTTCTTGCTACTTCACAGAGCAAAACTTAAATGAAGTGGAGAAGATGTTTTACTTAGTTATATGGCTTATATTCCAGTTTTTAAGATACTAATCTTTTAGCTGGATAATGAATAAAATAAATATAATAAATAAAATCATGATAATTGTCACGAGAGGAAACAGGACAGCTCATCTCAGCAAGGTGAGCAAGCACAGGACAAGCAATTAACTTTCTTTTTTCATATTCCTTCCTATGTAACAGTAACATGGAGAGAAAATAGCTCTTTCCAGCCACAGCTTTATGAAAACTTAAAAATTTCCAATGGGTTGCAGTGATGGAATCCATTTTTTTTACTACTGGTTCTGTGGGCGTGGCTTGGTGGGCATGGCAGGGGAAGGATACTGGATATATGGCAGGGGAAGGATATTGCAAAATCTCCATTCCCACCCCACTCCAGGGGAAGGATGTTGCAAAATCTCCATTCCCACCCCACTCTGGGGCCAGCCAGAGGTGGTATTTGCCGGTTCTCCAAACTACTCAAAATGTCCACTACTGGTTCTCCAGCACCTGTTAGAACCTGCTGACTAGCACCCCAGTTTGATGACAAGTAATAGGAAGAGTGTTTAAAAGGAACGCAAAAAAATTTGTTTCCCTGGAAGTAAATTGTTTAAATTAACTGACTCCTCTATTTCAATTCTAAGGAAAAACAATGTTTTGTGTTTTTCTAGGACATACTTATTTCTTTATAACATTTTATCTTTCTTATCTGAATTTCTTTGTCCTCTTTGTAATGTGTAAATAGACTTGCTACTAATAAAAAGTCTTTGTCTGATTCCTGATAAGAGGTTTCTTATCAGGCCAAGTTTGCAAAATCATAAGGAAATATACAAAAGCATTTCAGATACTATGTTCAAAGTTCAAAAATTAAGTATAAAAAGGTATAAAAACAAATATGCTCTTTTTCTAGAAAGAGAAAAAGAAAATTAATTATAAATAGCTAAAAGTAAAATATAATAAATTTTCTGCATCATGTAGTGATTAAAGACACATCTGTAAAAAATAAAAAGGGACAGAATAATTTTAATCTGTTAGAATAAATTCAACATATTTTTTGTAATATACCAAAAGTTTGAATATTATTATCAAACCGGACTGCATAAATCAGATTGACCACTAGTTGACAGCAAACAAGACACTGGATAATCTATCCTTTGTTTCTATCTAATGATTCTCCAGATTTTTTAGTCCAGGCCTGATAGCAATGTTTGGTAACGGATTCAGTATGTAATTAAGAATTAGCTTTGTTGTTTTTTCATATTATAGAATAGAATATCAGAGTTGGAAGGGACCTTGGAGGTCTTCTAGTCCAACCCCCTGCTTAGGCAGGAAACCTACACCACTTAAGACAAATGGTTATCCAGCATCTTCTTAAACACTTCCAGTGTTGGATCATTCACAACTTCTGGAGGCAAGTTGTTCCACTGTTTAATTGTTCTAACTGTCAGGAAATTTCTCCTTAGTTCTAAATTGCTTCTCTCCTTCATTAGTTTCCACCCATTGCTTCTTGTCCTACCTTCAGGTGCTTTGAATAGTTTGACTCCCTCTTCTTTGTAGCAGCCCCTGAGATATTGGAACACTGCTATCATGTCTCCCCTAGTCCTTCTTTTCATTAAACTAGACATACCCAGTTCCTTCATATGTTTTAGCCTCAAGTCCCCTAATCATCTTTGCTGCTATAGGAATATATCTCTTCCATTACCAGATTCCAGTTCTGTTTAAGAGTGTGTGTGCGCACCAACTGAATTTTAGCCAATACAATCCCTATTATTTCTGGACAGTGCAAAGCTCTGAAGATATATTACTCTAATGTATCATCATAGCAGTGTCATTCTGAAGATATATTAGTGTAATACATCTTCAGAACACTCAAATGATAGACTGTGAATTGATTCAATTCAATTATTGGACAAAAGGCATTGGTAGACAACTGAATGGAGAACAAGAAAGAATGTTTCCTTCAGAACTCCATGTTCTGCAGAACATGCATGTTAATGCAAAAATGTGATCATCCTATTGGGTTTTTCTATGTTCCATGCAATGCAATAAAGCATTTGGATTGCAGTCAACTACTGCTAAAGAGGACGTATCAGGTGAAACATATGTTTGCAGCCAGCAACAATGAACACAGCTGAAATGATGGCTTTGGAAAATAACTGATAGATTATTTGATGGAACAGCCACAGTTTTAGTATTGTGTCTGTTTATTTTTCTGCTTGGTCTGTGCGATTGCAGGTGTGTGCAAAGCCAGAAATGCACCTGCAGAAATATTATTGCACCAAGGGCATTCAAAAATAAAATCTAATAAACATCTTATGAACAAAAGTTAACATCTTATATCCTTTATGTAGTTTCCTGATAATTTCATTTAAAAACTGAATATAAAATACCACACTGAACTATTTGGAGAAGGAGCTAAATGAAAGTGAAATAGAAAAAAAAGGCCATGGCTGCATGTATATTAATAGCATTATATGAAAATAAGGAATGGACCATTCCTCACAGGATCGGGACAGGATTTGCAATTTAGGCTGTTGGCAGGATCAACCTCTTCCCAATTCTGCTAGAGCTCCTGTTCCTCCACTCTTTCTCTTTGTAGCATTCTGCTTTTGGAGAACAGTAACTCTTTTATTTGTGTTAGGCAGCTTCTCAAACACAAACCACTTTCTTCTCACACCCTGCTAAGATGCCTCTCTGATAAACTTTTATAGCCACAGATGCTAGCCTGACTAGGTTGAGTCTTAAAGGCACACAGGGCATTTGCAACCCAGGTGCTGGCCATTGTGCAAACGGCCTGCTTTCTCACAGCAAGGTTTCTATTCTACTAAACTATCATTGAACACAGGTAGGCTTCTTCTTTGTTGGAAGTAAAGAACAGGGTTAAAACTTTACTTGGGTACTTTAGACATGTTACAGATTTTTGCACTGCAGTTTCTAGGGATTTTAGAATATGTATCCATTATGGAGGTATTTGTGAGAGGTAGTCATATAGATATGAAGAACTTTTGTGGATCACATTTTTCTGTTCTCCAACCTCCCCATTTAGGACAACCTGATCTGGGCTGCAAACGTCCAAATAGACTCTAGAAGACACCAAAGAGACATGGAAAACCATCCTGACCCAGGGGTGAAATCCAGCAGGTTCTCACAGGTTCTGGAGAAACAGTAGTGGAAATTTTGAGTAGTTCGGAGAACCTGCAAATACCACCTATGGCTGGCCCCATAGTGGGGTGGGAATGGAGATTTTGCAATATCCTTCCCTCAGGGGTGGGGAGAGAATGGTAATTTTGCAATATCCTTCCCCTGCCACGCCCACCAAACCACGCTCACAGATCCGGTAGTAAAAAAATTGGATTTCACCACTGCCCTGACCCAAACATTTATAAAAAGTGTTTTTTAATATAACCATGCCCACATTGGTGATTCCACTATGTACTTCAGAGATCAAAAATAATAATCCAATACAGAAATATCAATGTCCCACATCAAGAATGTTTTAAAATTGTTGTTGTATAGTATCAATTCCCCCTATAGTATATATACATATATATAGTGTATATATATATATACACTGACATAGTGTAAGCCGCCCTGAGTCTTTGGAGAAGGGCGGGATATAAATGCAAATAAAATAAATAAATAAATAAATAAAAAATATCTTTGTGCAATTTTACTGTTCAGATTATAGCTTTTTTTCCCCCAGACAACAAAGAATTTATCTCAGGTATCTTCATAGCAGTTTTCTGATGTTCTAGGGAAATCATGTAAAACAATTCAGTGATTTTATTTGATGAGCCCTGACATACCTCCCTTATGCCATCATTATTCTGCTGGCAGGCAACAGCTTGATTATGGGCACCAGCACTGCACTTACCTTCCAGGTGAGAGATGGGGGAAGGAGGTGAAACATCTGTTCCCTGCAGTTAAGTTGGAATGGTTCTGGAGACTTGCCAGGAAATTTGAGTGGCAAACTGCACCACGAAGAACCAACTGTGATTTGGCTAGAAAGAGCCAAAAGCTCTCAGAATTTTTTATATGCTAGGAAAAAGAAATTAGGCCATTAGGCCATTATGAATAATTACCCTGGCCTGTTGAAAGCTATTTATCTCAATCTCAGTCTGTGCCCTGGATTTTAAATTTGCTTTCATGTTATAGGAGAGGTAAATGAGAATACTCATCAGTGCCCAGATATAGACTCTTTCATCCTCTCCCCAATCATGGATTGACTATACTCTACTGAATATAGCTTTAAAAGTATTACAGTAATTGAGAGCCACACATGTCTTACAGAATTTCCTGGTGATATTTCATAGTACTATGAACATAGTTTTAATTTTTCAAGTTTGCTGATAAAGATTGGAAAAAGTGAGACAAATTAAAAGACGGGTAACCTGTAACAAAAAAAAAAGGAAATTTTAATTTTGATTAGTTAAAATCACAGTAAGTTTTTTTTTGTTTGTTTCACAGATCCTTCTTTTTTCAGAAAAAAAATATCTACCCCTATCGTGGGAGCTTTATGCACTTAGACTGTTTAACCTTAGCTGACTTTTTACTTATACATGTAGTCCTCAACATGATCACAATTAGGCCCAAAATTTCTGTTGCTAAGCAAGACAGTTGTTAAGTGAGTTTTGCTCCATTTTACAACCTTTCTTGCCACATTTGTTAAGTGAAACACTACAGTTTTTAAGTTAGTAACACAATTTTTAAGTAAATCTAGGTTTCCCATTGACTTTGCTTGTTAGAAGATCACAAAAGATGATCACATAACCCAAGATACTGCAACCATTATAAATGCATACAAGTTGCCAAGCAGCTGAAATTTGATCACATGACCATAAGTATGAAAAGCAGTCATAAGTCACTTTTTCAGTGCCATTATAACTTTGAACAGTCACTAAATAAATGGTTGTAAGCCAAGGACTGCCTATAAATTAGCCATATAAATATTGATCAGGGTTTGCTACAGATTGAGAAATTAGAGGAGAGTGATCTATGGTTCTTTAAGAGCTCCGGAACCTTAGTGAGAATCCATGTAATTTACTAGTTAAATTGTTGGATGTGGATTAAACAAAACACAGATTGTAAAATTTGGACAACTACTTTTTTTTTAACTCAACCAACCTCTCAAATTTACATTATTTCTCATTTATTCACAGTGTCCAAAACTTATATGGAAACATTTATACTCTTTCAAAATAAGGGGCGTGCATAAGAGCACAAACGTGCCTCCCGTTCCTGTCCTATTGTTTCCTTTCATTATATCCAATTAATATAGTTATTACATACTTATGCTTATATATATGCTTATATATTATATAGTTACTTTCATGCTTATGCTTATATATACTGTTGTGACAAAATAAATAAATAAAATAAATAAAATAAAATATTGCAGATTACAAGAGAACGAAAACTGAATTATGAAATACAAGACTCGGCACAAAAATACAAAGAAAAGGGGAAACAAAACAAGTTAATTGTGGAACTTTTTTTTACAAATTCATATAAATAAACAAAATAGTTTGGCAGTATCAAGAGTCATATTTCTGGTTACTATCAGCCAGTAGAAAAGATGTATACCAATCCATACATCTTCCAGAGAACCAATCAAGAATATGAGCAAAACTTCATGATGTCTATGTTCGGAAAGTTAAAATGCTCAAGAAGCCCAAGTTTGAATTGGGCAAATTGATGGAACTGCACGGTGAAGGTGGTGGTGCTGGAAAACCATCTGGTGATGAAACTGGTGCCAAAGTAGAACGAGCTGATGGATATGAGCCCCCTGTGCAAGAATCTGTTTAAAATCAGACACAAAATAAAAGACTTCATATAAAAAAAAAAAAAGAATATGAGCAAAACATCATAAATGCACTACATGATAAAGTTGCATCTGCCCCATAGGAGTGGATATCACTATCTAACTGTCTATCTTAAAAATGACCAAATATGAATATCTCCAATATTCAATATTCCTATTTCTAATATGCATACAGGAAATCAGCATCACTGCATGATGGTCAACGTTAGTCTTGGCAATATCCTGGAGTCAACCAAAAGGCCTAAAAGTGTCAGTTTTGTGGTGAAGGCAATAGGCCAAGCACTGTTGTTGCCAGATTCTCTGGGATAGTTGAGTAAACAAACTACTCTTTCATCAGGAATGTGCATAAATAACCTTCAACTAACAACTAAGAGCTATAAACCAAGTTCTACCTTCAATGTGAGGAAAACTAACCTATGAGAGATGGCACACATGTGAATCTACCAAGAATCAATAATTAAATATTCGTAAATATAAAAAAACTTTTTCAGTGACTTTACTTAATCCTCAGCTCTGTAGTGGGACACCAACTAAATACTGGGATAATACTAAAGTGACTATTGCAAATAATGACTAAATAGTGACTAAAACAAATAATGCTATTTGTTTTAAATAGCTGTAGAGTGACTGGAATAAACTTCCTTTAGTGAAAGACTGAGTTGCTAAAGTTCTATGGACAGCAAAATGTTTTAGGATAGATATACAGTATGAGCTAAAGAACTTTTTGCACATCTTTTTTAAAAGAAATTTATCTTAGATTTGCTTAAATGAACAGTCCAAAAAAGTTGTTAAATAAATTTGAGGCAAGACTGCAGCCTCAGCAAACCCTTTTATGACAACAATGGCTTAGTCAAATTTCCTTTCCTTCAACAGCTCACTGTAATTGTAGAATCTAGATAAAGAGGAAAAATTAAATAGAGAAATATTTTATCAAGGGAAGTAGTCCTAAATTTAAGCCAAAACATTTCCATTTATATGGAATAGAGGTAGTCCTCAAATCCAGGTGAGCTATTATTTTTCTGCCATATGGCTTGAAATGAAACTGGTCAACTGTTGACCTTCCTTTCCTAAAGCCAGGAAACCAACTTTCTATTACAACAGTTGGGAAAGCCATTTTTTCTCAAACCAACCTTCCTCAGAAACTAATAATGACTTTTAGAAACCCAAGGGAAAAATGCAACCCATGGACACTGAAAATTTTCCCACCGTTCTGTATATGAATGTGAAATCTATTATTTTTTGTATCTATGTGCAATTATAAAAATGAACAAAAATGCATATCTTTGGAAAAATAGAGTGTAAATCTTTTTGTGAATGAAAAATGTATTCTGCTAAAGAAAGCTGGTGGAAAACATGTACATATAAGAAAATTTAATTAAAGATCATTGTTGATAATTTTTTCCCAGAGCTAATGCAATTCTGTTAATTATTATGCAAGCTTCCTGACTATATTAGCAACATAAATAGAATAAAATAATATTTAAATAATATTTTCCATTTCCATGCCATTTTTTAAATTTCAGTGTTAGGTTATTTTATATTATAAGTCTGAAGTTTGTAGATTGTAAATCACTGAGAAATTTTCAGGCTAAAAATTAAGCTACGTCTATTTCTTGTATAATGATAAATATGAATATGTAACATATATTACGTACGCTCTCACAGAGAGGGTCTTCTCAGGGTGCCGTCCGCCAAACAATGTCGGCTGGCGGCCCCCAGGGGCAGGGCCTTCTCTGTGGGAGCTCCCACACTCTGGAATGAGCTTCCCCCTGGTTTACGTCAAGTGCCTGATCTTCGGACCTTTCGCCGTGAGCTGAAAACGCACTTATTTATTGGGTTAAAATTTTATTGGGTTATTTATATTTTAATATTTTCATTCGTTTTAAATCTGGCCACTTTATAATATGTTTGTTTTAATTTCTTTTAATATTGATATTGTGATTTTTTACTTGGCTGTACACCGCCCTGAGTCCTTTGGGAGAAGGGCGGTATAAAAATTGAATAAAATAAATAAATAAATAAATATGTATTCATAAAAGTATAATAATAATCCAAGTAAGGTTATGGCTAGCTGATGAGAATTAAATAGCTTGAAATAGATCTATACTAAAGGTAAAGGTAAAGGTTCCCCTCGCACATACGTGCTAGTTGTTGCTGACTCTAGGGGGCGGTGCTCATCTCCGTTTCAAAGCCGAAGAGCCACTGCTGTCCGAAGACGTCTCCGTGGTCATGTGGCCGGCATGACTCAACACCAAAGGCGCACAGAATCCTGTTACCTTCCCACCAAAGGTGGTCCCTATTTTTTCTACTTGCATTTTTACGTGCTTTCGAACTGCTAGGTTGGCAGAAGCTGGGACAAGTAATGGGAGCTCACCCCGTTACATGGCAGCACTAGGAATTCGAACCGCTGAGCTGCCGACCTTTCAATCGACAAGCTCAACATCCTAGCCCTTGAGCCTAGATCTATACTAGTCTCCCTTTATTTCTTTATCAGCAAACACAAATTTGGTACAAAATAGTTTGTCGTGAAAGTGACTGCCTGAGGGCTCCTGGATTGGAATTGAAAGGCAAAAGGGAAGCAGTATGCTCCCTCCCATATTGAGGCAGATCAGGTGCTTCAACAGAAACACACACACACACACACACACACAACGTGTGTGTGTGTGTGTGTGTGTGTGTGTGTGTGTGTGTGTGCGTGCGTGTAGGTCTTGGCATATTTGGGTCTTTTCCCATGTAAGGTTGAGGGTATCTGGGTGACATTTCGACGAGGACTCACTCATCATCTTCAGGCTGGTGCTTTCGGCTTCGTGCCCATGTGAGCACAAAGTCGAAAGCACCAGCCTGAAGATGATGAGTGGGACCTCATCGAAACATCGCCAAGATACCCTCAACCTTACATGGGAAAAGACCCGAACATACCAAATATATATATATATAGGTCTTTGGTTGTTCGGGTTTTCTCCCGTGTAAAATTGGAAATGTCTTGGCAACGTTTCGACGAAGTCTCATTCGTCATCTTCAGGCTTCAGCTTCGTGCTTCTGGGAGCAATGTGTGATCGCAGCTGTTTCTTCCTTTTAACTGCTAGTGGGGGTTTGAACTGATTGGGTGGGAGCTTGGCTGTGCTCTGATTGGATGGAGGTTTTTTTGTGCTCTGATTTGCTGGGGGTGTGTCCTGTTTGGGTGGGGGCTTGGTTGTGCTCAATTTAGTCTGTGTTGCAGGGGGATTGAGATAGAAAAACGCCCACACAGCATGAACAAACGAGATGATACCTCCCGCCTACCAGCCATTTGGAAACCCGCCCTTATTGACAAACGAGTCCCTAACATGAGGAATGACACCAGACCCACACTCACGAGGTCCACACAGGATGTCACCACTGCACATCAACCCAGAAAGCAGACCCAAACCCACACTGATCATGAAGCACGACCAAGGACCAGAAGCCAGACCGCAGCTGCAACTTTAGCCATTTCAAACCCCTCCAATCCATACATGTAGCAGACTGACACCCACTATGAAGATGTAGCACCACCACAAAGCCAAACAACAGCTATGCAGCTCACCAGCTCAAATCCCCCTGCAACACAGACTAAATTGAGCACAACCAAGCCCCCACCCAAACAGGACACACCCCCAGCCAATCAGAGCACAAAAAAACCTCCATCCAATCAGAGCACAGCCAAGCTCCCACCCAATCAGTTCAAACCCCCACTAGCAGTTAAAAGGAAGAAACAGCTGCGATCACACATTGCTCCCAGAAGCACGAAGCTGAAGCCTGAAGATGACGAATGAGACTTCGTCGAAACGTTGCCAAGACATTTCCAATTTTACACGGGAGAAAACCCGAACAACCAAAGACCTACATAATGATTAAGTAAGATGGATGAGATGTAACCCATGGTAATGATAGTGTTGACACCACACTGAAAGAAGCTGCTGGAAGTTAGAATAGTCACTAGGCATCCCCAGAAGGGGGCCCAGAGACAGATTTTGCCCACCAAAAGTTAAGTTGTGTTGTGAGGTAAACATCTTCAACCAATCAAAACTGTTGATGTCATCTAGGATGTATATAAATGCCTATTGTGAGGACATGCTTGGCAACTGTAGCCTCAAGCATGAGCGCTTCATTTTTGTGCAGAAATAAAGGTCTAAATGTGTTTCCACTCACCTCTGTACTGATAGGCTAATTCACACGAGGTGAAACAAACAATATGAAAACTGTATATTTAATTCAGTATATGTAACACCAACTCATTTGTAGGAATAATACTAGTCTACTTCACAGGTACTCGGCCTTTGGTACTTATGTATAATTGCAACATATGGGATAGTTGTATTTCTGGATAACAGAAATGGATCATACTAAATCATCTATGTCAGAGGTGGGGAGCTATGGCCACTTCGTGACCTGTGGACTTCAACTTCCAGAATTCCTGAGCCAGCCATGGGAGTTGAAATCCACAGGTCATAAAAGGGCCATAGTTCCACACCCTGATCTATGTGGTAAGGCCAACCAGGTCAGTCTTCAGACGTATCATTTCACATACTGTACCTCGGCTTCAAATTTTCAAATCGGTGACCAATTTGCAGTTTGGTTACGTAAGACTTCCCTGGTGGACTGTTGTTTATATCTAGTAAGCTACATTTGGCATTAGCTGCTTGGTAGTAACAAATTGTAAAATTAGTTTAAATAGTGTTTTACTGAGGGTACTGTAATATTAGACTTTAAAAGTTAAGTCTCACAAGAAACTGTGGAGTCCATACTTGCTTGATTTTGAACCAATCATTAGGCCTTCATTTTCATTACAACCATTGCTCTAAACTCTTTGGAGGAGGGATATAACAAACTCTATCCAATATTAAAAGTCTATGTACACAGTCTCTCAACTGGGATCCACTGTCCAGCTCTCCTTCACAATCTCCATGTATTATCCAAATCTAGGCAAACTTTCAAAACAGATTTGGGAGTGGATGGAAAATTAGAGTAAAGTATTATTAATCATATACACTGTTGGCAGCATGACATCACCAGTAGACTGATAACACTGAATCAAAACCAATCTATTTAATAAATCTCAATTTCCTAAGCACTAACAATAATAAATATGTGAAGACATATGGTTTTGAAAAGTTTTATAGTTTACAAAAATTAAATCTGAGAAGATATTTGGTATGCTTCTGACAATTAACCAGAGTAAAAGTTTTCTGCTAGTCAGAAAAATGTTCTCTATTATTCAAAATATTCTCCAATCTTTGTCAATAATATCATAATAATTTTAAGCAACTTATTGTAAGTGAAATATTTGCCCAACAGTTGAGAGAAGCTGCATAATGCTTTCATTATATAATACTGATGTATTATTATATGATATTGTCTGATCTAGTATTATTGATGTTACCTTTGCCTTCCTGAATATGTTTGCAGATTTATAATAATAATAATTAGCTCTTCTAGAATTTACAGTCAAGCCAGTAGCAGAAAATCCTACTCTTGTTTCTAGTATCTTGTTTGATCAAGTTCGGTACAGAAGTTCTCAAGCCAAAGAGACAGAAAGGGAAGTAAAAAAATGCAAAAACAAAACAAAAATCAATTTAAAAAATACAGAGCAAAAATAATGCTAGATTGATCACAACAACTAAAGACAAAGGAGAAAATAAGTAAAGAAGAATGGCAAATTTTATGGGGGAGAACTGAATGCTTGTTTTACCACAGGTCATTATACAGAGAGACTTGAACAATTCTTTAAAGCAAATGAGATAGTTATAGAAAAAAAGACACCGTTTTACTGAGTGGTATGAACATCAAATCATATAGCTCATTAACAAGTTTACAGGCCTCACAGCAGCCCTCACAATTTACATTTGCAGAACTAGTTTAAAAATGCAGGAACATACGGCATCAAAATGATTATTGATTGCAGTCTTTCCAGTTTAAAAAGCACAAAGCAGCAAAGGGAAAGTATACTGTAGCATACAGAGATGATATTAACAAGCAAATTTAGTGAAGAGCTAAATGATACATTGAGAAATTGGGTAGTTTATAGAATTATGAAAATGCAAAATAAAGAACTTCAACAGGTAGATGGAATATTTAGAAAATATTTTGAAATGGCAGTTGTCATAATAGATGCCTAGATATACTATAGAACTAAAACAGAGGTAAAAACTAATGTGAATAAACTTGCTACAGATAATCAGTCAAACACCACTTTAAAGAAATGTAGGACTATATATCATATAGATGAAGAATCTTCTAGTAAACCAGCGGTGAAATCCCCCCGGTTCCATCCGGCTCACCGAACCAGTAGTGTCAGCAGCAGGAGGCTCTGCCCACCTGCTGCAACGTTATTACATCCTGTTTTTTTACCATCTGCGCATGCACAGGTTCTGCATATGCACAGATTCTGCGCATACACAGAGGAGGTGCACACGTGCATAGCGTGCACACACTCCCATTCCCAAACCGGTAGCAAATGTAAGTGGGTTTCACCACTGTAGTAAACCTGTAGTATCATATGTGAAATGAGAGCAGTAATGGCTAATATTAGATAAGACTGGCAAAAACATATCAGTGAATGGATACTGGATCTGCCATATCAGTTGTATCAAAAAGTGGATTTGAGCAACTTATTATAGATGCTACATTAAAGCCATTCAGAAATATAAGAAATACAATCAAAACCTGTCTTAAAGATAATTTAGGAATTATGCCTGAAATTGTAAAATATAATAACTAGCAAGGCATTTCACTGCTTACATGTTGTGAAAGCACACTGGCCAGCTCTCTGGCATGATGGTTATTTTAAGCAGCTGCAGCTGGAATTCAGCTCCATTCTAGGTGCACTGGGTTGCAGTTGTCAAACACGATGCCAACTTACAATGATAGTCCCAGCAATTTCAGCTTTAGTCATTAGACAAATCCTATGTGATCATTAAGTGTGACATCATATGGTTGCCATTTGCAACTCCTGTCAGTTTCCCATTAACTTTGCTTGTTGGAAGCCGGCAGCAAAGGTCTCAAATAGCAGTCACGTGATTCCAGGACACTGTAACTATTGTAATTGCAAGCTGGGTGCCACATGCCTGAATCACAATCATGTGACCATGGGAATGCTGCAATGGTTGCAACTTCAAGAATGGAGCATAACTTTTCCCATTCAGCACCACCATAACTTCAAACAGCCAGTCATCAAATACTTGTTAACCAAAGTTTATTTATATTCGAGAATGGTATTGGCACATGCACATGAAAGTTAAAATAGCATCACAGAAGAATGCCAGTCCTAAGTTGCACAAAGTAGACAAAGGCTTTGGAATTCTTTCCAGAGCTGTTTATATCCCATGTCATTGTGATTCTAATAGCGAACAGAACGGAACGGAACAGAACAGAACAGAACAGAACAGAACAGAACAGAATAGAATAGAATAGAATAGAATAGAATAGAATTCTTTATTGGCCAAGTGTGATTGGACACACAAGGAATTTATCTTGATGCATATGCTTTCAGTTTACATAAAAGAAACAGTATGTTCATCAATATTATTATTATTATTATTATTATTATTATTTTTCAAATTTATATACCGCCCTATCTCCCTAAGGACTCAGGGCGGTTCACAGGCAGTTAAAATACATATAAATACAAATTAAAAAACAACAATTAAAAAACTTATTCTATTGCCTAATTTAAAAACAATATAAATAATAAAAAACCCCTTAAAACCAATAACTTTAAAATCTAATCCAGTCCCGCGCAGATGAATAAGTGCGTTTAAGCTCATGACGAAGGTTCGGAGGTCCGGAAGTTGACAAAGTCCTGGGGGGAGTTCGTTCCAGAGGGTGGGAGCCCCCACAGAGAAGGCCCTTCCCCTGGGTGTCGCCAGACGGCACTGCCTAGCTGACGGCACCCTGAGGAGTCCCTCTCTGTGGGAGCGCACGGGTCGGTGAGAGGTATTTGGAAGCAGTAGGCGGTCCCGTAAATAGCCCGGCCCTATGCCATGGAGCGCTTTAAAGATTGTCACCAACACCTTGAAGCGCACCGGAAGGCCACAGGTAGCCAGTGCAGTCTGCGCAGGATAGGTAACACGGAGCCCCGAGGGCTCCCTCTATCACCCGCGCAGCCGCGTTCTGGACCAACTGAAGCCTCCGGATGCCCCTCAAGGGGAGCCCCATGTAGAGAGCATTGCAGTAATCCAGGCGAGACGTCACGAGGGCGTGAGTGACCGTGCATAAGGCATCCCAGTCTAGAAAGGGGCGCAACTGGCGCACCAGGCGAACCTGGTGAAAAGCTCTCCTGGAGACGGCCGTCAAATGGTCTTCAAAAGACAGCCGTTCATCCAGGAGAACGCCCAGATTGCGCACCCTCTCCATCGGGGCCAATGACTCGCCCCCAACAGTCAGCCGAGGACTCAGCTGACTGTACCGGGATGCCGGCATCCACAGCCACTCAATCTTGGAGGGATTGAGCTTGAGCCCGTTTCTCCCCATCCAGACCCGTACGGCCTCCAAACACCGGGACAGCACTTCGATAGCTTCATTGGGGTGGCCCGGTGTGGAAAAGTACAGCTGGGTGTCATCAGCGTACAGCTGGTACCTCACACCGAAGCCACTGATGATCTCACCCAGCGGCTTCATATAGATGTTGAACAGAAGGGGCGAGAGAATAACAGCTGAACTGTCCCAATCTGTGCTAATTTTAAAGTTTAGTCAATCTACTCTAACAGTCTGAGCAATACTTGTTGGCTAGAATTGAGGACATCTGTAATAATCTCATTAGAAGACAACATTTGAGTAACATAGACATAGGAGGAATCTATTTATCAATGAAAATAGAAGACGAGACCAAGGTACTTATTTATGAAAGATTATTTATTTATTTATTTATTTATTTATTTATTTATTTATTTATTTATTTATTTATTTATTTATTTATTTATTTATTTGATTTTTATACCGCCCTTCTCCCGAAGGACTCAGGGCAGTTTACGGCCAAATAAAACCACAATGGATAGATACAGAATAAAAACAATAATTAAAAAACTTATTAAATATGGCCACAAATTTAAAATAGATTTAAAACAGTAAAACCCACATTAAAATTTAAAACCAGATAATAAACTTCTAAAAAATCTATGCCAGTCCTGCGCGAATAAATAAAAGCGTCTTCAGCTGGTGGCAAAAGGTCCGAAGGTCAGCAAGTTGACGAAGTCCTGGGGGAAGTTCGTTCCAGAGGGTGGGAGCCCCCACAGAGAAGGCCCTTTCCCTGGGGGCCGCCAGCCGACATTGCTTGGCTGATGGTACCGTGAGGAGTCCCTCTCTGTGTGAGCGCACGGGTCGGTGAGAGGCAAACGGTGGCAGTAGGTGGTCCCGTAAGTAACCCGGTCCTAAGCCATGGAGCGCTTTGAAGGTGGTAACCAACACCTTGAAGTGCACCCGAAAGACCACAGGCAGCCAGTGCAGCTTGCGCAGGAGTGGTGTTACATGGGAGCCACGAGTGGCTCCCTCTGTCACCCACGCAGCTGCATTCTGAACCAACTGGAGCCTTCGGGTGCTCTTCAAGGGGAGCCCCATGTAGAGAGCATTGCAGTAGTCCAGGTGAGATGTAACAAGAGCATGAGTGACTGTGCATAAGGCGTCCTGGTCAAGGAAGGGGCGCAACTGGCGGATCAGGCGTACCTGATAAAAAGCTCTCCTGGAGATGGTCATCAAATGTTCTTCAAAAGACAACCGTCCATCCAGGAGAACGCCTAGCTTGCGCACCCTTTCCATAGGGGCCAGTAACTCGCCCCCAACAGTCAGCTGTGGTTGCAGCTGACTGTACCGGGGCGCCGGCATCCACAGCCACTCCGTCTTGGAGGGGTTGAGCATGAGCCTGTTTCTCCCCATCCAGACCCATACGGCTTCCAGGCACTGAGACAGCACGTCGACAGCTTCATTGGGGTGGCCTGGGGTGGAAAAGTATAGCTGCGTGTCATCAGCGTACAGTTGGTAACTCACCCCAAAACCACTGATGATCTCACCCAGTGGCTTTATATAGATGTTGAACAGGAGAGGTGAGAGAATCGACCCCTGCGGCACCCCACACATGAGGCGCCTCACGGTCAATCTCTGCCCCCCTGCCAACACCGTCTGCGACCGGTCAGAGAGATAGGAGGAGAACCACCAATAAACAGTGCTTCCCACTCCCAAACTCCCCAACCGGTGCAGCAGGATACCATGGTCGATGGTATCAAAAGCCGCTGAGAGGTCTAAGAGGACCAGGGCAGAGGAATAACCCCTGTCCCGAGCCCTCCAGAGATCATCAACCAACGCGACCAAAGCTGTCTCTGTGCTGTAGCCAGGCCGAAAGCCGGACTGGAACGGGTCTAGATAGACAGTTTCATCCAGGTACTGGGGTAATTGACATGCCACCACACTCTCTACAGCCTTCACCACAAAGCGAAGGTTGGAGACCGGACGATAATTTCCTAAAACAGCTGGATCCAGGGAGGGCTTCTTAAGGAGGGGTCTCACCACCGCTTCTTTCAAGGCAGGAGGCACAACCCCTTCCAACAAAGAAGCATTAACAATCCCCCGGAGCCAGCCTCATGTCACCTCCTGTGTGGCCAGCACCAACCAGGAGGGACACGGGTCCAATAAACAAGTGGTGGCATTCAACCTCCCCAGCAACCTGTCCATGTCCTCAGGAGCCACAGGATCAAACCCATCCCAAATAGTCTCAACAAGATGAGTCTCTAACATCTCACCTGGATCAACCCAATTTTGATCCAACCCGCCCCGAAGCTGAGCGATTTTATCGTGCAGATACACACTGAAATCCTTGGCACGCCCTTGTAGGGGGTCATCCCGCACCTCCTGCTGAAGAAGAGAGCGGGTCACTCTGAACAGGGCAGCCGGGCAGTTATCTGCTGATGCAATGAGGGAGGAAACGTAGGAATGCTTAGCCTCCCTCAATGCCACTAGGTAGGTCTGAATATATGACCTAACTAGTGTTTGGTCAGCTTCCGAGTGGCTGGATCTCCAGACACTCTCTAGGCATCTTTTCCGGCGCTTCATCTCCCTCAGCTTCCCAGAAAACCAAGGAGCTGGTTGAGTTCTATGCCGGGTCAGAGGCTGCAAAGGCACGACACGGTCCAAAGCCCCAGCCGCAGCCCGTTCCCAGGCTGCAACTAGTTCTTCGGCCGTGCCATGGGCCAGCTCCTCAGGGAACGGCCCAAGCTCCATCAGGAATCTCTCCGGGTCCAACAGGCGCCTGGGACGGAACCAGCGCATTGGTCCCGTCTCCCTGCGGTGTTGAGTAGCGGTCCAAAAGTCCAGAAGAAGGAGAGAATGAACTGACCATGACAAAGGCTCAATAACTAAATCTCCTAAATCCAGATCATTCAGCCAGAGATAAAAATCAGATCCAGTGTGCCTCCCCCAATGTGAGTAGGGCCATTAACTACTTGAGTCAGGTCCAAGGCCGTCATGGGGGCCATGAACTCCCGAGCTGTCATCGATGCCACGCCGGTTGATGGCAAGTTGAAATCCCCCATGACCATAAGTCTAGGGGTCTCAACCGCCACCCCGGCAAGCACCTTCAACAGCTCAGGCAGGGCTGTTGTCACGCAGCAAGGAGCCAGGTACGTGATCAACAAGCCCACCTGAGTCCTATGACCCCACTTCACAAAGAGGGATTCACAACCAGCTATCTGAGGTACAGTGGTCTCCCTTGGTTCTAGACTCTCCTTAATAACAACCGCCACCCCCACCTACCTTGGGTCCTCGGCTGATGGAATACTCAGAAACCCGGTGGGCACATTTCAACGAGGGGAACCCCCCCTTCCATGCCCAACCAGGTCTCTGTAATGCCCATAAGGTCCGCGGGCCCCCCCTGTATAAGGTCACAAATCAGGGGGGCTTTGTTCACCACAGACCGTGCATTGCACAGCATCAACTGAAGGTCCAAGCTCTGAGGATTCAAGCCACTCAGGGAACAGGAGAAGTCTGAGGGGCCGGGGCGCGCGATTGCTTTTAAACAGCAGGCACGCACCCCCGAAGAACGATATGGCCCCCTGCTTCCGCCATATCTGCCCCTCCCACTTACCGTGCAGATGGAACCACCCTCACAAACAAGAACATGATCCTCCCCCGTTACCCTCGAACCTACTATAAAAATGCCGCGAGCACACACAGGAACTGGTCCCCTCCCCGACGGGTTACCCCCAATGCCCGTCCTTTCCCTCCCCCCCCATTAAAAATTCCCTATTTAAAAATCCCCAGAGGTTCTTCCTAGACGCATGCCACCTCTCTGGGTCCCAAAACCCATCATTAAAGCCAGCCCTCGGTAATGTGGAGGGCCACTCCTGCGAGGCGGGGGCACCTCACAGGCGCAAGAGTTCAAGCAGAGAATATCGCATAAAAACAGAAATCAGCAAATGAGTGGATCCGTCCCAAACCGGCAAAGATGTAAACAAAGATGGTCAAAGATGTTAATCCAATTAGGACCCGGTGAAGTTGGAAGAAATGGACAGTCAATCTTCATTTATCATTAATAAAATATATGTTTTTAGAGTAGCTTTAGTACGAGCAAGAACCATACACCAAATGCTACAAGACAGCACAAGCAATCAGTGCTGTCATTGTTACTGAAAAAAAATATGAGGTATATCTTCTAAATCTTAAAATAGCACTATGGGTTTTAGCAGACTATGGCATTTGTGTATGATGAAACAAACATGAATTCTTTAAACCTAGCATTGTTTACTGTATGTCATACCATTGATGCACAAGACTTATAGAAATGTATAGAGAAATTCAAGCAATCATTAACTAGAAGGCATGTCACAGTCCTTTTCAGCATTAATTATTGTAACATATTTCTACCAAATTTAGCTTTGGTGCTATACTTTTCTCAGTGGACAAAACAGTGGAAATAAACTTTAATAGAAGCAAAGATAATGGTGGCAATGGACTTGGTGTATACATGTTATAGCTTTTGTTTCATGAGTTATACATTTCAGAAAATATTTGTGTGGAAGGGGGAGTTCACTTACAACAGCTGTTTGAATTTTGTGGGCTTTGTTCCTTAGAAGGCAGAGTTACATAAAAGAATTCAAAAGAACAGACAATCATGCAAATGTGGGTATAAATTCTTGTGACATGTTTTCTCTCACAGATTGGGAATCTTCCCATCACAGATTAAATATATCAAATATATCTGTATTGTATTGTAGAGCTTGCTATTGATATGATAACATTTGGAAACAACACATTGACCAGTAGAGATGAGAGAAATAAAAAGAAATTACACTTGATGTAGTTAGAGGTTCAAATCTAATGCCTGTTTTCTCTCAGCAGCTCTAGCCACAAAATAAATAAACAAGCAATGTTTGCTTTCCTGTCATAGTACCATTGGACACACTGAATACCCCTGGCTGTGGATGAAGCCATGAATACATAAACAAAAAAGCCACCACAGTATCTAGTTTTGTAAATTTAACCTGATCTATATCTTGGTGGGGGAAGGTTAAGTATTGATATATTGTTATGTGATTGATTAACCTTTTCCATCATGCAGTATTGTTACTAATCACACTGGGTTACTGTGTATATTATAACTTTTGCACATTTCCTAGAGTTAATTCTTTTTGACATTTCAATAGAGCAAGCATCTATAATGATCTTTTTTTGATCAGTAGAAACTACGCAACAATATATTAGAAGGATATTCTCATCAGAATATGCAGGATTCTCAATTGTATAAATGATAGAAATGGTTCAGATGTCTTTTAATTTCTGTATCATTGAAGCTGAAATTGAAGTCTCAAATCCAAATGAAATCTGAGAATTAAATAAGTATTAATTATTCATATTTTAAAAGAATTTTTTTAAAGAATTGTTCTCTCCCCCTCCCCCAATTATATCCCTATTATGTGGGGGTTTTTTGACTGATGGGCAGGATAACAGAGCAGTGCTCCTGGGGAAAAGTTCTTGATAAGCTCTATATGAAGCCGCTAAAATTTACAATGGCTCATAATTGTCATGAGCCTAAGTTGCAAATTTACCACTGCTTTTACAGGATTTGTGATATTTCTAAAATTTTTATTTCTTCCATTTGTGATGGATTAACAAAACCCTTTTGCAAGAAACAAAATGACTATATGTAGAGGCAGTAATTGCATTCTGATTTTTCATTCACCAATGACTGGTTTGTGCTGCTTATGTTCTCATGTTCAATAGAATGTTTGTGACTGAACTTCTCTTTTATTTGGCATGTGCCTTCAAATGTTTCTTGCCTCAAAGCTTAGACTGAAAACGGGTACACTGGAGAAATTTATTTTTTCCTATTTCTGCTCACCAGATGTTTCATATACATCTTCTAACAATTATAGAATAGATGAAAAAATATATTAAACAGCTGGCGAAAATATAATCTTATTAATGAAATGCAGCTGATAACTCTCTGTGTTTAAACCAAATCATGTTTTTTATGTGGCATTTTTGTTTTTTATTGCCAGATACCTTTGTTTTACATTTCTAGACATCCATCTTATCTCATCTCTCACTCTTATCCTCCTTGTAACCTATAAAATCAGAATATACTATGTCAAAGTGCCCAGCCCAAGGTTATTCAATAGGCTAAAGTATATTTGGCTATGTTGGGTAAGCTTACATGCTGACAGTCAATTATCAATTTGGAATTATCAGTATGTCACCAAAAACATACTTAATATATTTCCCAGATAAAAATCCCAGATCATTCAGGTAGCAATGGCATCTGCACCAAGCAAATGAAGGACCATTACATCACAACCAAGAGGGAAGAACTCTTTGTTGCCATTAAGTGCCCATTAGGCCAATTGGTTGATAGTCCTTGCGTGGGAAATGATTGGAATTTTTTTTTTAAATTTGAATTTATATCCCACCCTTCTCCGAAGACTCAGGGCGGCTTACATTGTGTAAGGCAATAGTCTCATCCTATTTGTATATTTATATACAAAGTCAACTTATTGCCCCCCCCCCCAACAATCTGGGTCCTCATTTTACCTACCTTATAAAGGATGGAAGGCTGAGTCAACCTTGGGCCTGGTGGGACTCGAGCCTGCAGTAATTGTAACAGGCTGCATTAGCCTGGTGAGCCACTTCCCAGCCCAAATTCTCTTTGTATCTACAAGCACTGCTCCAGCACAGATCCCATATTATATTGAAACAGCTTTTCACATGGTTGGTGAAATTCAGAATTCTGGTGGGGAAAATCAACCGCTGTCTTTACAATGCTATAGCTTATACAGATGCATGATAAGGGGCAGCAAGTTTTAGAGTGATAAGAGTTTTTCCTGGTTCCAGGACAGCAGGAAAGGAACAAAAGTAGCTGTGTGGCTAAGTCCACACTCTTCAATGTACTGTATTTTGACTGCTTCATGCCCAATTAGTGCTTTGAAGGTTGTAAGAATAAATTGATGGATGTCATCTTCTTTTGAATGTATCCTGTGAAGTCTTGCAGATTCCCACACTTAAAAGTGACTATTTTAGAGGATATAGAGGATGACAACATTTTAGAAGCACAGCACATAAAACTGTTGAGTCTGATCATTATTTCCCAATATTCTCTTTGCAGCATATAATTTTACTTGATTGCTGTAACATTTTCAAAGATATGCCCCCACAGGTATATTTGACTAAGACATGGTGGCAGAAACAAATAGCAATTCTAATAAGAAAAATACAAGCTTAACAACTTTTCTGCATTATATTGTATTGCATTGCTGGAGATACTTGTTATTTAGTATTCTTTCACTTTCCCTAATTCCTTCTTCAACCTACCAGTCACAGATTTCTCTACAAGACACCTAAATTTTCTATAAATTTACTGTTTGTGATTTTTTTTTTAAAAAAAAAAGTTGAATTGGAAAGTTGTGCTACTTGTTGTGCTACTTGGTGTACTAGCTGTTCTCTGAAG
This sequence comes from Ahaetulla prasina, assembly GCF_028640845.1. Classification (NCBI taxonomy): domain Eukaryota; kingdom Metazoa; phylum Chordata; class Lepidosauria; order Squamata; family Colubridae; genus Ahaetulla; species Ahaetulla prasina. The sequence continues at coordinate 159,780,881 of NC_080541.1, forward strand.
CCTGTCACTTCTGTTAATATTAGAGTGGCAACAATATTAACCTTGGCTGAAGTTGGATGTTACTCTTCCCAAGACTTCAAAGCCACCAGTACTACAATCCTAGAAATTACTCAAAATATGAGAGATGGAGAAATTCTACAATGTGAAGGAAAGGATACAGGAGTAAGAATGATTTAATATTAGATCTGACTGGGAATAGCATATCTATATGTAGACAAATATTGCCCATTCTCATTTTATTACTTTTATGCATGCTGTTTTTAAGGTTTTATTTGGGATAGCTCCTGAATATCCTTCCATTTTTATTTCCAAAATCAGAAATACAAGTTTGCTATAAATATAATGCAAATCTCAGATTTTTAGGAAAAACTCTGCTTAGAGAAAGTCTGAGAAGGACATAAAGTTATTTAATGCATTATTTTTTTTTAACCATAAGAATGAAAAGAAGTGCTTTGGGAACTACTGTATGCATGCTGATTTGCATGTGTGGAATGTAAATTTTCTCCTCTGATTCAGGTGAGAAAATAACTTGGTCAAGTTGAGATAGTGGTCTATAAAGATCAACTATAAGAGCTGATATCCAACAAAACCAGAAGCTAGAAAAGGGTGATTTGGTGGTTTTATTTATTTTCAGGCTATCTGCTTTCTAGCTACTTTATTATTATTTTATTTATTATTTTATTAAATTTTTATACCGCCCTTCTCCCGAAGGACTCAGGGCGGTGTACAGCCAGAATAAAAACAAAATATATACAATTTAAAACAACATTTAAAAAGAGCAAATTTTAAAGGCTGATTATTAAAATTTAGATTTAAAAATTTAAAAATATTAAGAATACCCAATTTAAAATTCAACACAAATTATGCCAGTCCCGCTTTAATAAATAGATATGTTTTGAGCTCACGACGGAAGGTCCGAAGATCAGGCACTTGACGCAGGCCAGGGGGAAGTTCGTTCCAGAGCGTCACTGCCCCCACAGAGAAGGCCCTACTCCTGGGGGCCGCCAGCCGACACTGTTTGGCGGACGGCACCCTGAGAAGACCCTCTCTGTGAGAGCGTATGGGTCGGTGGGAGGCAAAGGGTAACAGCAGGCGGTCTCATAAGTACCTTTATGTGTTCATAAAGTAAAAATACATACACTATGCTTTGTTAGTGATAATCTTTTAATCTTTATTGATACAACTTTTACCAATTTCCAGATTGAAATGGGATTGAGTTATTTTCTGCCATAGTAATTTTCTTTGTATTGCTGAAATTTGCTACTGATGTATTTGTTAGTGTGAAAATTCTAAAATGCAGGTTGCCTAATAATTTGAAATTATTTTATTTTCGAGTGGACAAAAATATCCATGCTTCTATTACACAAGTGTACTCATTTACAATAGCTGATAGATCAGGTATTTTCCAAACAGGCCAAATATGTATGAATAAGAAGAATCAAAGATATTTAAAGTAAAACATTGCCCATTGATTAGCTAAAGAGTGAAATTTTCCTTTCAGCTTGAAGGATCCCAAAATTTTACATGCCCATTCTTCTCAATTTTACTCTCTACTACAGTAAAACCAGCACTATTACAATAACAATTATTCAGTAAGAAACTGTTGCAAATCTATCCACCAAAGTATATTCAATTATTGGTGCAATATAATATAAATAAAGTATAGCTTTTCTGTCAACTTGGTTGCTAACATAAGCTTCATTTCACATTGATAGCAAATAATACTTTCGTAAAAAGTCATTCAATCCACCCACAGTGAAATACAACAGCAGTCAACCACATCAAAAGAACAGCTGGCTCTTTAGTTGAAGTTTACTTTTCATAATGCATTCTTTCCATCCAAAAAAAGGGAGAGGGGAGAGAAAAATAAACTATTCCACAGCAATTTGTTTTGTTCCATTAATTGTTTTCGCTCTGTTTTGTCCTCTTTACTTTTGCTTTTCTGAGGTGTTTGTATTAAACTATCATTTCTACATTATTTCACTTGGAATGATTTAAATTATCTAGAAAAACATCCAGAACACCAAAGTTAAAATTGATAGCATTGTTACCTGCCAAATTATACAAATTTATCCTACTGGATGGAATCACACAGTTGTATCAGCTGCGAGAGAACACTTTAGTCTGAGCAAATGTGTGTCTATTTTTCTCAGCTCTACCCTACTGGAATTAATGGATGTGCTGTGCAGCCATGATTCAAGTGTTTCAAAATACTACTTAAAGTGGCTTACTAAAAAAAAACTGAATTTAGCATTTTTTCCTAGTTTATAACTACTTTGTTTGGATTTATTTTTTAAAAAAATTGGAAGAATACTCTCTTGGCCTCATTTATATATGAACTCAAATTCATATCTTTATAAGATGTACCTTTTGCCGCAAGACAGCATGCGCATCGTAGACATGATCACATCCTGGACATAAACTGTTTTAACTCCTACCCTCAAAACAACGCTACAGAGCACTGCACATCAGAACAATTAGACACAAGAACAGTTTTTTCAAAACACCATCACTCTGCTAAACAATAATTTCCTCAACACTGTCAAACTATTTACTAAATCTGCACTACTATTAATCTTCTCATCATTCCTATCACTCATCTCCTCCCACTTATGACTGTACAACTGTAACCTTGTTGCTTGTATTCTTACGATTTGTATTGACTGTTTCCTAATATGATTTGATTGCTTATTTGTACCCTATGACTATCATTAAGTCTTGAACCTTATGATTCTTGATGAATGTATCTTTTCCTTTATGTACACTGAGCACATATGCACCACATATGCACTTGGCCAATAAATTATTCTATTCTATTCTATTCTATTCTATTCTATTCTATTCTATTCTATTCTATTCTATTAAAACAGAATTTTCTTAAAATAAAAAGTGTTCATGAAAAGAAAATAAGTGCACCATCTTCTAGACCTTGACAGAGTAACTGTAACTAACAAGAATAATAAAACTATAAAGTGATGGAGCAAGGAGTAATGGTTTTCAAATAAGTTGTGAGAGATTATGATGTGACAAATCTTGGGGAGCTAAGTATAACAAAGAATAATAAAGGAAACATGAAATACTTCTTGGCTGTGATTATTTGGAAACCTTCAATGGGAATGGTCTTCATTAACCTTGGGATATAGTGGGGTAATTATGTTTCCTGATACTACATTGAGTTCTTCCATCTCTTTCAGGTCAAATTATATAGTTACTGATTAGATGACCAAATGATTGGCTAGTGAATCTAAGAACCTTGTAGAATGTGCTTAAAAATTGGAGTTTGGAATGGAGAGTTGTAGCAAAAGGGATAAAAAGGAAGAGGAAGAAGGAAAAATAAGGAAAGGAAATAAGAGAAGCTAGCTAAATGTGTTTGGGTGAATGTGTGTGTAAGCGGGAAAATGAGAATGATAGCATGAAACTCCAGTTCTGCTCTTTAACATTTGAAGCTTTTAAATTCTTCTCTGAAGATCATATCAGATTTAAAGTTTAATGAAACACAGCTTCATAGCTTCATATTGGTGTAGAAAGCTATGAATTTGATTGCATATTCAAGGGCAAGTCCCATTACTCTTAGAATCTGGTATGTTCAAAATGAAATAGGTTGTTCAGTTTTTGGGTAGCATGTGGAGTATCTCCAGACATTGTGGTTTGTAACATATTTGAATCAGAATAATATTTATCTTTGGAAAATTAATGTTACCAAAGCTACTTTTTGGAGAAGATGTCTGGGTGCAGTGGCAGCTTCAATTTTAGATAGGATTTTATTTCAAGGATTAATTTCCAAACCAGTTACATTAAGAATTAGGTTGAACAAGATTCAACACGTAATTAGAACAGATACAATCATATATTGTTGTTAAACAAAAGTTCTCCTATGAATCTAACTGCTTATAATATATTGAATTGTGTAGCTGCTATGACTTAAAGTACATATTTGGTGTATGTGTCAGATTATTTTTTCTGGTCCAAGTGGAGCTTTATATTTTGTAAAAGTCAATATATACTGAGGTATATTAGTGAATGTTCATTTTACAAGCTACAAGGCTGTTCAACTCAACTAGCAGATGGCCATAGAATTATTTGTAGTATGCTAAAGTTAGCTAATGCTAAACTGTTATAAAATTTATGTGTCTTTTTTTCATCGGCTAGTCACTGTTATAACAATGCTGCTAAAATGAGATTATTCTGGGCCACTCGGTATAAACCAGTTAAATTGCAACCTATGACCATCATTTGTGTTGTAAATGTTGTACCTTTGATGAAGGTTTTTTTTCTTCTTTTTCTTTTATGTACACTGAGAGCATATGCACCAAAACATATTCCTTGTGTGTCCAATCACACTTCACCAATAAATTCTATTCTATTCTATTCTATTCTATTCTATTCTATTCTATTCTATTCTATTCTATTGACAGAATCTTGCACGTCTGAAAATACAATCCTTTCCCCTGCTTCCTTTACAGCCCAAAACTAGGGAGGGTCTCTTCAGAGTCTCTTACCCTCCCCACTACCCAGTTTCCAACTTTGCTGTTTCTTATCTGACCATTTCCATGGCAGTGTCTGTTTCCCAGATTCCCAAAGTCTTTTCCACATACCATTACACTTGTACAATGTGAGATTGTTTTCTGAGCACAAGAAAAGAAGTAAAATGTACTCATTTTTCATTTTAGAAATAGTTCTGTCAGCAGAACTTTTGTGTAGCACATTGTTTATATCTGAATAAGATTCATTCAGCTCCAGTTCCTTTTCCACCAGATTTCCTATTTTTGACATCTTTTTCTTCTTTCATTTCAGCCAAACCCTTTGAAAATGGACAATACTTGGACATCTATGGAATTACAAGAGACCAAGCTGGGGAGTATGAATGTAGTGCTGAAAACGATGTCTCAGTTCCAGATGTGAAAAAAGTAAAAGTCACAGTAAACTGTAAGTCATGACTTTTTGTTTTTTTAAAATGAATCATTAAGTACATTGTGATTTTTTAGAAGCAAAAAGCAGTTGTCAATAAATGATTAAATGTGATGTAAATTCTGTATAAAGATTACACTAGCTGAGAAGCATAGCAATAGTCTCTGCCCACAACTTGTATGTCTTCTGGAGAAGGTCATTGACCTTTTGTACCAGTGGAAACTCTTGGCAGTTCTTACAATAACTTACATTTCATGAGCATGCGTTATTCCCAGCCACACCGTCTCAAAAAGATTTATTTTGAAAGCCTTTCCCATCCATCCGGAGAGTTCTTCAACATGCTGGTTTGCTGGGCTGCCTATTCATTTATTCCACTCTTTCTTTCTGAATTGGAAATGTTTACTAATTTCTGTCCTTGATAAGAAGAGAACAGAACTCCATAGATTTTAGCAAGATTTCCACAAAACATGGCCATTACATGACAGAAAACTGAAAATGAGTGAAGACTGTGAGAACCTTTCATTCCCCACTGTTACGTTTGGGGCCAATGCCTATGTGCGCATATGTGTATGTGTGTATGTGTATGAAGAAATTAAATTATAAAAGTACAAGCAAAAAGATTTAATCCTAATTTTTAAATACACATTCTGAAATGTTAGACAGAAAAATTTACTTACATAAAATATTGTAATATGGTTCCCTAATAACAAATTCAAACTTTCTGTAGATTTTTTAAATTTATAATGAAGAAAATGATAATAAATAAAACCCTATTGTACTTTATTTAAACTGATTTGTATTTTCCTTGTTTCATCCTTTTGCAAAATTCTAAAGTCCATGTCTGTGATAGTTTCAGTAATAAAATTGTTTTGACTTGCTGCATATTAAGTTTAAGTTTGAGTGGAAAAAAACTCAGTTTAATTTTAAATGATAGGAGCTGTGACAGTGAGATCTTGAGGAGATGAGGAAAATGTACAGTTATCTTAGTGGCCATTCCTTCTTGCACACTTAATACCTTTCAGATTATAATCGTGTTTATGTACTCAAACACAAATAGTTCTCCATTAGGTTTAATATTAACATACCACTAATTTATTGTTTCAGGAAAAATGCAGTAAAAAAAATGTAGTTCTTATGATGGGCTGATGCATCTCAATCTTGGCAGCTGTCAGATGTGTGGACTTCAATTCCCAGAATTCCCCAGCCAGCAGACACTGCCCTAAGAGAAATGAAGTAATACATCCCCATATTGCCAAAAGAAATACGGTACTTAAGAAGCCACTTTGTGTCTTGAATTAGGAGACGGGTAGCACCTTTTCAGACTAATTATTAAATAAGACTAAAGCCACAAATGTTAACTACAGAACACTATTAGGATAATATAGTAGATGGATGATTTAGATTGATGAGGGATGAAGTGGGGAGATGAAATGGTTATACCCATGCAAGTTATATCTAAAACACATTGCAAATACCATATGAATTTATAATTAAAAACTCATTGTTTTTGTACAGAACTTCTGAAATCTTCTGATGTATGTCAGTTCTTCAATATTTACTCAATTCTGTTGGTAGAGGTTTTTGTTCCAAAACAGCTGCTTTGATATACTTTAGGAATTCTGGGAATTGAAGTCCACACATCTTAAAGTAACTGAAGTTGAAGAACACCAGTCAAACTATTGTCCAGTCATAACTGCAAAACTCAGAACAGGTTTTGTTTTAGCATTTTGAGGTAGAAAATGGGAAATCTGCAGCTTAGGTCCTAAAATAAGGAGGCATGGTATTTTTAAAAAAAAATAGAACTCCCCCACCCTCTACAATTTTTGAAAAGCCTGAAAAACTTGATTGTATAGATATGCTTGAAAAATGTCTGTTTTGTATCAGTTAATTCATCTATTGACATTGTAAGTCCAGAAGTTGATGTGGGCATCTTCTTGTCATTTGTTTGCCTGTTAAGCAAACTACCCGAATTTACTTGGCTTTGACACTACCTCCAAGGCATGATCATATATTAACATATTTGCCAGAGAGAGGTTTTTTCTTTAGTAGAAATATGATATTAAAAAAATAGCTCAGGAATTTATCCCCACCAAAACAAAATAAAGCCTCATCAATAGGACTCTTTTATAAGCTAGTGTTTCATGGTAATGCATTGTTCACCTTCAAATGCTATTTTTTTAATGTGTAAGGTTTTCTTCCTCTCAATGGGAAACATTCAGATATGTAACCCCACTTCTCTGTAAATTCCCAGCACTTGAATAATCTAGAATGTGCTCCAAAAAAACTATGACTGTATTCACTGAACTCTTAGTTTTTCTGAATCTGACTTTAACATATAGCTTGGTCAGCCTTATCTGCATGTTCTTGTGAGAGCCTGTCATACTACTAGCAATTGTCAATGAGGTTTCAACCAGCTATTGCCTGTAGCTAGATTAGGAGTATTGGAATTCTTCCTGGATTGCCCAGAGCTGCCTCATTATATCAGTTTCCATTTTCTGTCTGCTTAGGAATAAATATATATCTGTAAACTGTATATAGTACATATACTTTATATCTACTCAGACCCAACTTTAAATTCCATTAGAAAAATGGATTCTATTGAAATCCAACATCATTTACTATTTTGGCATTTTCCTTAAATCTTCTATAACAGGGGTGTCAAAGTCAATTTCATTGATGGTTGCATCAAGGTTGTGTTTGACCTTGGGGGCCAGGGTGGGTGTGGCCATGGTAGGCATGGCCAGCTTGATATCACTGGTGTCGGGGCCAACTATGGCCCAAACGCTCTGCCAGCAAAAAAAGGCTTCTGAGCTCCGTTTTTGGCTGGGATAGCCTCCTGCAACCTTCTGCTAGCAAAAATGGAACTCGGGAGGGCTGCATGCGCCCCTTGCAAGCTGCATTTTCAGCTGGAATCACCTCCTGCAACCCTCTGCCAGGGAAAATGGAGCTTTGGAGGGCCGTGTATGGTCTTTGTGAGCCCTGTGTTTGGCTGGAATGGACTCCAAACCTCTGCCTGCAAAAACAAAACTCGGCGGGCCACGCACAGCTCTCTCGAGCTTCGTTTTTACTGGCAGAGGTACCATGGGCTGTTTCCAGGGTGACCCCATGGTCTAGCACTGAGACGGCTTTGGTCGCGTTGGTGGATGATCTCTGGAGGGCCAGGGATAGGGGTTATTCCTCTGCCTTGGTCCTATTAGACCTCTCAGCGGCTTTTGATACCATCGACCATGGTATCCTGCTGCACCGGTGGAAGGGATTGGGAGTGGGAGGCACCATTTATCGGTGGTTCTCCTCCTATCTCTCCGATCGGTTGCAGACGGTGTTGACGGGGGGGGCAGAGGTCGGCCCCGAGATGCCTCACTTGTGGGGTGCCTCAGGGGTCGATTCTCTCACCCCTCTTGTTCAACATCTATATGAAGCCACTGGGTGAGATCATCAGTGGTTTCGGTGTGAGGTACCAGCTGTACGCTGATGACACTCAGCTGTACTTTTCCACACCGGACCACCCCAACGAAGCTATCGAGGTGTTGTCCCGGTGTCTGGAAGCTGTACGGGTCTGGATGGGGAGAAACAGGCTCAAGCTCAATCCCTCCAAGACGGAGTGGCTGTGGATGCTGGCTTCCCGGTACAGTCAGCTGCAGCCGCGGCTGACTGTTGGGGGCAAGTCATTGGCCCCAATGGAGAGGGTGCACAACTTGGGCGTCCTCCTGGATGGACGGCTATCTTTCGAAGACCATTTGACGGCCGTCTCCAGGAGAGCTTTTTACCAGGTTCGCCTGGTTCGCCAGTTGCGCCCCTTTCTAGACCGGGATGCCCTATGCACGGTCACTCATGCTCTCGTGACATCTCGTCTGGATTACTGCAATGCTCTCTACATGGGGGTCCCCTTGAGGAGCACCCGGAGACTCCAGGTAGTTCAGAATGCGGCTGCGCGGGTGATAGAGGGAGCCCCTCGTGGCTCCCACGTAACACTTCTCCTGCGCAGACTGCACTGGCTGCCTGTGGCCTTCCGGGTGCACTTCAAGGTTTTGGTAATGATCTTCAAAGCGCTCCATGGCATAGGGCCGGGTTACTTACGGGACCGTCTGCTGCCACCGAATGCCTCTCACCGACCCGTGCGCTCTCACAGAGAGGGACTCCTCAGGGTGCCGTCGGCCAGGCAGTGCTGACTGGCGACACCCAGGGGAAGGGCCTTTTCTGTGGGGGCCCCCACCCTCTGGAACGAGCTTCCCCCAGGACTTCGCCAACTTCCTGACCTTCGAACCTTCCGCCACGAGCTTAAGACACATCTATTTATCTGCGCAGGACTGGACTAGAATTTTAAATTTTAAATGTTTAAATTTTAAATTTGGTTTTAAATGGGGTTTTATTATTTATAGCTCTATTTTAAATATTCGGCCTATGTAATAAGTTTTTTAATTTAATGTTTTTATCTTGTACATATGTATGTTTTTTAGGTGGCTGTAAACCGCCCTGAATCCCTAGGGAGATAGGGCGGAATAAAAGTACGAATAATAAATAAAAATAAATAAATAAGATCTAAGCACCACACAGGCTGGATCCAGCCCGTGGGCCTTGAGTTTGACAGCCCTGTTCTATAACATTAGTTACAGATCTTCTGTGACTTATGCAGTTATAGAATCTGAATACATTTGATCGTCACAAGGTATTGGTTAATATAAAATATGCCCTACTTTGAACTCTCCATCAATATCTTGCTGGCAATTTGGAAATAGGATATTGGGCTATACAGGTCTTTTGCTGGATATAATACAGTGCTTTTCATTCTTGCTTGAAACATTCAAATATAGTTTACAAGATAAATGGCTTGTGGTAGATATACTGATCTCAAACTTCCTAAAGCAGTCCAAAATTCCATAATAATTTAATAGTCCAGTGAAGCAAAACAGGATCTTTTTTAATGCAGTTCATATAAACTTGACTTTCAGATCTGTCCAACTCTTTGCAAGGATAAAGGAAACAAGATAACATCCTGGTTCAAACTGTACTGTACCAATCCTTCCATCCATTTCATCTATGGTTCTTTCTTTTTCTAATACCCCACCTTAAATATTAGAGAAATCTCATAAAAGCATAGCACATTGTCAGACCAAGCTGTGTATTTGAACTACAGTATATTGTTACTTACATATATCACAGGTCATCTGACTCTAGAGAATAAAGGTTACTGCCTTTCCTGCCAGATGAAAGGAAGATTTTTGTGTAAACTGTTGTATTATCAAGGGTAAAAAGTCCAGCTAGGAGAAAGATCATGATCCCTTGGTTTTTGATGTGAAAATTTTGTATCATTTACCACTCCACTGCCTTTGGACATATTGAACAGGATTCTGGTTTTTTTTCCCCCTATATTGCTGTAAATCCGAGGTAGCTGCCCCAAAATCGATGACATTATATCAGATTTATGGTCGTATTGGAAAGTGCAATTTGTCCTAATGGCCTTGGCTCTAGAATTGTAATTAAAATAGCTGTAAATGTTGATAGATGGTGGAAAGTATACATGGAAGCCTTGATTCACTGAGGAAATTTTAACAAACTGCAACTCTTGCAAGAGAGACTTCATGATCTCTGTATCATGCAAATCACCATATGCCTAGCAAGAGAGTTAACTCATCAAGATATAACAGCCATTGCACTCACCAGATGTGTGTTTAACAAAAACAGCTGCAGGCTGGAAGCTGCTTAGAGTCAGAGAAATGATTTATGGGTGTGTCTGCATTTTAATTTTCAATGAATATATATGTTAATGTTTGAAAACAAATTCCCATAATGTCCTAATCTACTTTGTTGCTTTCATTGCATCTAATTCTGAAGTCATTTTGCTAAGGAGTGTGTGAGGGAAATAGTATATTTAGCCTCTTTTTTACTGCCTATTTACCAATGCAGTACATAAGTCTCTATGAATAAGGAAAGATAGACTTATTCATGCAGGTTTTGGAAAGAGAAGATAATTCATACATTTTTTAAAAAATTGTTCTTCCTTGCAAAATAAGGATGTAGAAAGGTTCTTGAATTGCAATTTGAGCAAGGAAGTGGGGTATTAAGCACTTGCAAACCTTCAGAATTTTTCTTTTTCATGCCAACAAGAGGTCCACCCAGACTGGATATACAGCCTAATAATTCTTGGTTACTATCAAACAATGGTGCTGTCAGGCTGCAGTGAGACTTGGAAGTGATGAAAGAAATAGAGTGATAGAGGGGGGAAAAAACACCCCCACTTTGTTGAAAGCACCAAATTCAAGCAAGCATTTCTCACAGAATAATGTGAGAAATGTGAGAAATAAAAACAGATTTTTCAAACCCTGGGGAGTGAAGCTCATTTCTGCTGCTCAAGCTATTTTCTGTGGAGATGACACCAATAAATGAAGCCCAAACGAAGCTAGAAGATATAAAGAATAGACACTTTTAACAGGAACAAAATTTCATTATCCAAGAAACAAACCGATAGAGTTATGGCTACTTGAGCAAACCATTCACATTTATATATATTTTTTATTCAAATAATGTTTTTAAATTTCTTTCAACAGTAAATGATTTACTATATGAACTTTATTCAGTAGAAACACTGTTAGGCATTAAATATTACAAAAACACTATGTATCCTTTCTATCCATAGGGATTTTCTCCATCCTCATTCCTTCCCACATTTTAATTTTTAATGAGCCCAAACTTGTAACACTTAAGTTTTTTTAAAAAAAAGAGGGCTATTGTGGACAAGCAGTAGCAGTAATGATCACTATATGAGAAAGATCATTTACAGGTAGCAAAAGCAGCTGAGAAATAATGAGCATTGTTGATGTCACTGACGATGGAGTACATTTTTTACCTAAAGCATGTCATTCCAAAATAGTGGCTCTCTGCACAAAGCAAAGGGACTGTGCATGCACATACATATGAAGAAAATCAGATGCAGTATCTGCAGTAGTCATATGCAGCTGAATAAAAGACACAGCTGTTCTAATGATTTGAAAAGGGGGGAGGTGTTGTGGATCTAGATTAGGGGTGTCAAACTTGTGTCGTCACAGCAGCGTCACGTGACGCATCAAGTCTGTTTTTCCCCTTTGCTAAACGGGCATGGGTGTAGGTCAGCGCATAACGCATCCGGCCAGTGGGCCACAAGTTTGACAGCCCTGGTCTAGAGAAAGACCTGTATTTTTCAGTACATTTATACATGCCTGTCATTCACAGTTCCTGGGGTTTACCCATCGTTATTGTAAATCCTCTGAATGATATATGCTTTGATTTCCTTCTAAAAGTCCCATGAAGCAGTGACCTCAGTGGAATGCAGTTCATTTCTCTTCTGACCAAAACATTTTACCATTTACCGTACTGTAGAAATTCTGTCTACACAAACTAAAAATCAGTTCTGAGCAACTATGCAGCATAAACAAAAGACCTATTTTTTAATATTGGATATTCATTTTTATGTCGTAAACAATTGTTCAGCCTTCCAAATGTATGCAAGGAAAAAAATTATCCCCATTAAGTGATTTTTCATATGTGAAGATTTGTATTTCTTTTCCTTCTGAGACATTGCAGTAAAACTTCTGTTTGTTCTTTCTGTTTTTGTTCTGTTTTGATTGTGCCAATTATGTTTTTTAATTAAATATGTCATCAAGTCTTTGTTTTAAAAAGATAACTTTATAAATATGATAGGTGTTGGTAGATATATGGTGGGAAGTAGATGAGCAGGAGTATACATGCATGCGTTCTTTACAGTATGTGCAATTAGTAGTAGAGGGAATGTTTAATTGCTAGCGATAATACCATTCCAGCAGAATTAAAATAAATAATCTGTGTTTTATTTTGTCAGCAAGGTTTTATTTGCATTTTTAATTGTAAGGCGGATGCTGATTTATAGTTTACCTGGGTTTAGAACTCTAGGTTAATGTAGCAAGATGTGAATATGCCATCTGAAATATTGGCTGGGATTTACACACACACAGGAGCTTTGCTACTAAGTCGTTTGGGAGGTCAATATGTAATTTCAAAAAAATAAGTATTAATGAAGTTATTAAATTCTTAAATTTCTAGAAATTGAAGCTGGAATCCTGGAATGTTTTAAGACAAGACTTTTCAGTTTCTAATCTAGACACAATTGGAATTGAGAAGTATGATTCTCACAGAAAGCCTTTGTTATATCCTCTATCCTAAGTGCATATTTTGGGTGACTGTTGTGATTGTCTTTCCCCTTGGGAATGGGGAAGGAACAAATTGTTAATTTGATTTTTTGGGAAAAGACAACTCAGTCCTGAAAAATAGGATAGCATGAGAATGAAACTCAAGATAATATTACCTTGATTTTCTTTGGTATAAGATGGGGCATAGAGAAAGTATTTCAGGCTTTCATGTTTCTGTTTCGCTATCCTACAACAATAAACTGATGCCTGGAAACTCAAGCATGGCTGTTTCTTGACCCTGCCTATCTTGAAGAGCTGACAAAAAATGAAATTTCATTGTTTAGTTTAGCATACATTTATGAAGGGGGTGGAGAGACTATTTATGGCTACAATTAGTTCCATACTGCATAGCTTACATACAAATCAAAAATATAAAAGATAGCACTTAGAAGGAACAGGGGGAAATTGTCTTAGAATACCATAGAATAACAGAGTTGGAAGGGGTCTTAGAGGTCTTCTAGTCCAACCCCCTGCTGAAGCAAGTAACCCTATACCATTTCAGACGGGTGGCTGTCCAGTTTCTTCTTAAAAGCCTCCAGTGAGGTAGCACCTTCTTCAACTTCTGAACGCAAGCTGTTCCACTTGTTGATTGTTCTCATTGTCAGGAAATTTCTCCTTAGTTCTAGGTTGCTTCTCTCCTTGATTAGCTTCCATTCGTTTCTTATCTTAGAATTCGGATTTCTTCGTTGCTAGAAAATGTGCAATTATATTTCTTTGGTTGTCTTTAAATGAAGAAAAATATATCCAACACAAAGCAGAATAAAATCAACCTAGGCAGCGGCAAAATAGAATCATAAATAAGAACTTCTCACATGCTGTTATAGTACTAGAGCATTACAGTTTGGCAAGAAATGCAGTCAGAAATGCAAACAAGGCACTAGTGGTGAAATCCAATTTTTTTTACTACCAGTTCTATGGGCGTGGCTTGGTGGGCATGGTGTGGCTTGGTGGGCGTGGCTTGGTGGGCATGGCAGGGGAAGGATAGTGCAAAATCCCCATTCCCTCCCCACTCCTGGGGGAAGGATATTGCAAAATCTCCATTCCCACCCCATTCTGGGCCAGTTAGAGGTGATATTTGCCGGTTTGCTGAACTATTCAAAATTTTCGCTACCAGTTCTCCAAACTTCTCAAAATTTCTGCTACCGGTTCTCTAGAACCTGTCAGAACCTGCTGGATTTCACCCCTGTAAGGCACTATATTGATAAATCAGTCTGCATACTCTGCCAGTTTGGAAATTTTCAGTAAATCTTCTGTCTCGTATAGTTCTATTCTGTCCATATGTAGGTCTCCAAAATACATGGATTTTATATGCGACTTTTCTACAAACATTCACTTTGGGGCATGATTTTTTAAAGTTAAGTGCTGCATAAAATTGTGCAAGGATCTGGAAGGAGGATGCTATGTAAGGAAACTAAATTAAATTTGTTTGCTGAAAAAAAGTTAGATTTGTGGTCATTTTCATGATGATTATGACCAGTCTCCAAACACCCATGTACTTGAAAGTGAAGTGTAACCCCTAATGTATTTCAAAACTCTGCCGTTTAAGTTTTTCCTTTCCATCACCATTTCAGCTTTCTTATGTTTTTCTTTTTGTGCAAGGCAATACTGTTTTTAAAAAGGCATTGGACTTTCATTCCCCACTGATCTTCTTTTGATCAGTGTACAGTTTTAAATATGTGGATATGTGATAAAATATGTTCGAACACTTATGGTTTTATTTTTCTCGTAATATTGAGAAATGAGATTTGAAAAGTTGGCAAAACTTCTTTTTATTTACTTTACAATTTTGAAGTTTTCCCGCTCTGGATTGCAGAGAAAATTTGGGGAGAAAAAAAATACTGCATCAAAATTCACCCTGTAGTGACTTGATCATCACCTTAGATATGAGGAAAGAATACTTTTAGTAGAAAGACCTGTTCAAGTTGATTTCTTTTCTTGGATACTTTAGCTTTTTACAGAACAGCTCAACTTATTAGCATTTCTTAGAAGTCTGTGTTACAGTTGCTATGGCAGTTTGCATAATATTAGTTATAATGCTCATTTTAGTTTAGCTCATATACTCATACTTGTTTCTTTAATTTAATTATATTGCAAAACCTTAAACCTACTGACTAAGAAATTAGTGGACTATGATGTTTCTTGTGATTTTGGGTGTTAAGATGGATAATTTTTGCTTTAATCTTTTAAGATGTGTGTTGTTTAAGAACACTAGTCAATGGTTTTCTTAGAATAAATTGCACTTCAGCCTTTTTAAAAAAAGGCAGTGGTTAAGCAGAGCCCCAAAATGCTGACTTCTTTTTCATGGCTTTGTCTAATAAACAAATAGCATAATAAATAGAATAACAGAGTTGGAAAAGACTTTGGAGGTCTTCTAGTCCAATCCCCTGCTGAAGCAGGAGACTTTATACCATTTCAGACAGGTGTCTGTCTAGTTTCTTCTTAAAAGCCTCCACTGATGGAGCACCTTCTTCAACTTCTGAAGGCAAGCTGTTCCACTACTTATTTGTTCTCATTATTAAGAAATTTCTCCTTAGTTCTAAGTTGCTTCTATCCTAAATTAGTTTCCATCCACTGTTTCTTGTCTGTCTTCTGGTGCTTTAGAAAATAAGTTCAGCCCCCTCTTCTTTGTGGCAATCCCTCAAATATTGGAACACTGCTATCATGTCACCCATAGTCGTTCTTTTCAGTAGACTATACCCAATTTCTGCAGCTATTCTTCATATGTTTTAGCCTCCAGCCCTCTAAACAACTTTGTTGTTCTGTTCTAAACTCAGAAACAGTTTTGCAGAAGTACAGTAATGGATTTATGGATTAGTAATGGATACACTAATTGTAGACTTTCTTGTAGATGGTTAAAAATAGGATGTACACAGATCATCACTGCTATTTGGGAAGCATTCATATCCTGGGATTTATTTACAGTTGGTCTGACCAAGAACCAATTTGAATTGGGGCATGTCTAATTGGGGTATGACTAATTGGGTTATGACTAATTGGGGACGCGGTGGCTCAGAGGCTAAGACACTGACCTTGTCGATTGAAAGGTCGGCAGTTCAGCGGTTCGAATCCCTAGTGCCGCGTAACGGAGTGAGCTCCTGTTACTTGTCCCAGCTTCTGCCAACTTAGCAGTTCAAAAGCATGTAAAAATGCAAGTAGAAAAATAGGGACCACATTTGGTGGGAAGGTAACAGGATTCCATGCGCCTTTGGCATTTACTCATGCCAGCCACATGACCATGGAGATGTCTTCAGACAGCTCTGGCTCTTCGGCTTTGAAACAGAGATGAGCACCGTCCCCTAGAGTCAGGAACGACTAGCACATATGTGCGAGGGGAACCTTTACCTTTACCTTTATGACTAAATACCTCATTTCTGCCATTTCTGTCTGATTCCCAAACATTTCCAGTTGTATAACTTCCACACTAGATAGTTATTTAAAGTTTTGTTATTCTTGCATATTTCTGAAATCAGCCAATGTTGTAGGTCCTATAAACTAACATAAGACCTCATCATTTCTCTCTTACTTGCACTGAATGGAACAAATTGCATACTGTTTTTGTGGCCCAGTGCCAAAATCAAAAACAAAAATGCCAAAAAAAAACAACCCAAAACCTGTAAGATTTCCCATGATACTACTGAAATAGCCATTTAATGAAAATATGTGGTATGTGTATCTGTATGTGTGCTGTGTAATTTGGGGAGAAACATGTATAATTTTTACTGCCAATACCCATGATAGAGAAGCTCAAATAAAAGCAAATTCTTCTCTCCATTATGGCCTGGATTTAGGTTATTTACTTGAGAATTTTATATTGTATATTTAAACAGAATAGTAAGCTAACCACCCTGATTTTTCTGTCAACGTAGTTAGCCTACAAAGATGTTAACTGATTAGTACCTGAAAGAAACCTGGCAATTTCACCCAGAAGTTGCATGCATATGTTAAACAAATTGGGCTAGAGTATTCTGTCCTATAGCACCCTACAGGTGAGAGGTTGTGGAACAAATTCCTCCTTGCCAATTTATGCTGACAAAACTGGCCACAAAGAAAGATGTTAATCACTGCATAATGCCTTCCATTCCTTTTTTTATTTATTTATTTACATTTATATCCCGCCCTTCTCCGAAGACTCAGGGCGGCTTACAGTGTGTAAGGCAATATTCTATTTGTATATTTACAAAGTCAACTTATTGCCCCCCCCAACAATCTGGGTCCTCATTTTACCTACCTTATAAAGGATGGAAGGCTGAGTCAACCTTGGACCTGGTGGGACTAGAACCTGCAGTAATTGCAGGCAGCTGTGTTTTAATAACAGGCTTCTTACAGCCTGGGCCACACCGCGGCTGGTTCAAAAAAATACTCTAATTAATGGTATTGAAAGCTATTGAGAAATGAAGACAGAGTACAAGGATGGGTCTGCTACCTCAATCCCAGCTCTGCCACAGATCATCAGAAAGCACCACTAATAGCAATAGCACTTAGGCTTATAGACTGCTTCACTGTGCTTTATAGCCCTTTCTATGCGGTTTACCGAGTCAGCGTATTTTTTTTTATTTCTTTTTGTCACAACAGTATACACAAACAATTGTCATAGATAAAACAACATATTTTGAAGAAAATATATATATATGTAAAAAAAATATGCATCAACTATATCAATTTGATATAATGAAGGGAACAATAGGACAGGAACAGTAGGCACTTTTGTGCTCTTATGCCTTATAGCCCTCTTATGCCTTATATCCCTTATAGCCCTCTTAGGAATGGGGTGAGGTCAATAGTAGACAGTTTTTGGTTGAAGTATTTCCCCAACAATCTGGGTCCTCATTTTACCTACCTTATAAAGGATGGAAGGCTGAGTCAACCTTGGACCTGGTGGGACTAGAACCTGCAGTAATTGCAGGCAGCTGTGTTTTAATAACAGGCTTCTTACAGCCTGGGCCACACCGCGGCTGGTTCAAAAAAATACTCTAATTAATGGTATTGAAAGCTATTGAGAAATGAAGACAGAGTACAAGGATGGGTCTGCTACCTCAATCCCAGCTCTGCCACAGATCATCAGAAAGCACCACTAATAGCAATAGCACTTAGGCTTATAGACTGCTTCACTGTGCTTTATAGCCCTTTCTATGCGGTTTACCGAGTCAGCGTATTTTTTTTTATTTCTTTTTGTCACAACAGTATACACAAACAATTGTCATAGATAAAACAACATATCTTGAAGAAAATATATATATATATGTAAAAAAAATATGCATCAACTATATCAATTTGATATAATGAAGGAAACAATAGGACAGGAACGGTAGGCACTTTTGTGCTCTTATGCACGCCCCTTATAGCCCTCTTAGGAATGGGGTGAGGTCAATAGTAGACTGTTTTTGGTTGAAGTATTTCCCCCAACAATCTGGGTCCTCATTTTACCGACTTCAGAAGGATGGAAGACATGAGTCGGTAAATTAATTGAACTGCCAAACTGCTGGCAGCCAACAATAAGCAGGTCTGTTCTGGAACTCTATCTAAAATCTGAATAAAATGGGTCCAGATAATTTTCTCTTCCAGTATCCTCTGGAGCTGAAGCTCAGCCATCTTCTCAACAACTTTGTAAAGAAAAATACAGCCCTCTCCCTCCTGGGAGCCCAGACTACATTCCATCACATTTCTAACATCAGTTATTTTATAGTTATTTGCCACTTATTTGTCACTTTAGCCAACATATTTAGAATAGCCTATTCTAAACCAAAGCAATGTTTCAGTCTTTCGAATCCATCTAGAGCATGAAACCCATTTAATTTGCTTAGTAAAATTTGCTTAGTAAAAAAACAAGGCAATTTCATTCCAAACTGACTCATATTGAATCCTTGCAAAAGAGCACATTATTGCTGCTGAAATCAGGTAGGAGATATGACCAGGAAGCAATGAATTTTTAAACTGTGCAATTCTGCTTCATGTGTTGAGGCAATATGCAAATCAAACATGAAAACATACCTAGACTCCTCCACTACCAGCCTTACCCTTTTATATATATATATAAATGGACAAAATAGGGAATGCTGCAATCAACAGGTGAAGCTATATTCCTTTGGATGTAATAAGAGTAATCTATGAGATACTCTATACATATGAACTTTTTAAACATACGCAGCTATTTGAACTGATCTCATACCTGCCATATAGTTTGCTGTGAATAAGTATCATCTTATATCAACTGAGATGTTGCTTCAGAAGTAGTGGAGAACTATGATTTCAAACTTCAAAGAAGCTAAAGTAAACCCTGCCGCCATGTTTCCTCTTCCTATTTTAGAGAATTTGTCAAATTTTCAATTTTATATTTTGATTGATGTCCTTGAAAAAATATCTCATATTTTGGCTGATATTCTCTATCTTGCTTTTTGGTTATTTTAATTCGTGTGTGTGTGGTGTGTGTGTGTGTGTGTGTGTGTGTGTGTGTGTGTGTAGGTAGGTAGGTAGGTAGGTAGGTAGGTAGGTAGGTAGGTAGGTAGGTAGGTATCTATCTATCTATTTATCTATCTATACCTACCTACCTACATACATACATACACATATATATTCAAATATTTTAGATTGCCATAAAGATTATAACATGTAGTTTTATAAGATTTAGGTTCTGCTCATGACACACTGCATAGAAGACTTGTTAAACCGTATTAATGTTAATAAATAGTGTGATCTGGTTTAAATAATTTAACATGGTAAAATTGGTTTGAGTTACACAAGCATTGTGTTTAAGGAAGAAACTAAAAGAATATTATTTTAAATATTATATCTTGTATAGCAAAAATAAGCCATCATCCACTTCCAGAAAATTCATGGGTTGATCCCTTGCATGAGTTAAGCAACACAAGGATACAGTTTGGTTCCTGCTTGGAGCTACAAAGCAACTAATGGCACAACTCTAGCATTGTCAAAGAGAATATATGGCTTTATGTTCAAATGGCAAGTTGTACAAGTCAATCAAGATGCCAGCAAATGTATAAAGTTTTTCTTGCTCTAGGGGAAAAGTAGACATATTTTTCAGCATGAGTTCCAGGCAGTCGCACTGAATAATTATTGAAATTTTGAAAATATGTTCAAAGGAATTATTTTAATTGCCTTCATCCACTGTTAGGTTTCAAACAGAAAACATCAATGAATTTCTGACCCATGTAATAAAAAGAATACTTCCCTAATGGTTATGAAATACAGATTGGAGTAATAATTAACCTTAGGCTTTTCTGCTCTCTCTGTTATTTCTTTGATGGACTAATTTTCAAAACTTACTGCAGAGTTTATTTTCTTTTTCTAGATAATGAGTCAAGAATTGAAGGTAGTGTCACAGGCAAGCAATCCTTTCCTATTAGCTTGTAATAGGCATTTGAAATGTCCTAAAAAAATCTAGGCAATAATCGCCTGTTTTCTTCCAAGAGCAATCAGTGTAGCACTGATCGTATGTGCCTGCGAGAGAATGTGAATATATGTGTGTTTTGAAGCAAGAGTTTTGGTAAACAATATAGATTTCCCCCTCCCTTCTTTCCTGAATCCTCAAATAGTTAACACAGTGTGCCAGCTGGAAATTAAATTGATCTTATTGCATAGCAACATTTCTAATGCAAAATGATATGGATAAGCAAAAATGAGTGTATATTTACAGCCCCTTTTTTGGCTATATAACCTATAATGTATGAACACAATGGACTTTGGTTCTTGATTTAATTCGAGCATTCCAATTCATTTCCAATTAAGCCGAAGCGAGATCTATTAACTATCATTTAAAACTGTATGGAAAGCATAACTTTTTCCATCAAAATATTTGTTTACTATTAAAGAAAGGCTAGATCAACATGAATAACAAACACATAATTATCTTGGGCTGTACTTATGCTAATCATCTTCTTTTAGATTGTTCTTTGTTGTGTGTGCAGGGATGTGTCTATGTACTGTAATTCCCACAGATTGTTTTATCTGATGGGAACTAACTCTGTATAATACAGTGCCATTGAGTAGAAAACTGTGCTAGGAGTCAATGAAGTTTCTTTCTTGTAGTTATAAAGAGAGAGAACTATATTCCTGTCCTTTGGGTTTTTTCCCATCACAGTATTAATATTGCATGAGAGAGAGAATGGGATTACACTTGTCCCCACTGTACTAATTAAGTATAAGAATAAGATTTGCAGCAAGGAATTCTTTGCAAAAGTGGCCAGGTATTTACAACCTAAAAAGAGCCAATTTGATATTGTAGCTAAGGCATCAGGCTAGAAACCAGGAGACTACGAATTCTAGCCTCCTTTAGGCAAAAGCCAGATGAGTGACCTTGGGCCAGAGCCTCTCTCTCAGCTCTAGGAAGCAGGCAATAGCAAATCACTCTTAAAACCTTGCCAATAAAACTGCAGGAACTAGTTCAGGCAGTGACCAGGAATCAACAACTGACTCAAAGTCACACAAACACCCCAAAAAACCTCTACATCTTACTCACACGCTCCTTCCTTAAACAATAACATTGTGGAACTCGTGAAGTTGTCCTAACTTACCATTCATGTATTGGAAGATGGGAACTAAAAAAAAAAATTGACCTTTAGGAGCCATGGTGGCACAGTGGTTAGAATGCAGTACTGCAGACTAACTCTGCTCACAGCCAGGAGTTTGATTCTGACCAGATCAAGGTTGACTCAGCGTTCCATCCTTCCGAGGTCAGTAAAATGAGGACCTAGATCAGCGGTTCTCAACCTGTGGATCAGGACCCTGTTGGGGATCGAATGACGATTTGCCAGGGGTCGCCTAAGACCATCGGAAATATGGGAAGTATACTTGCGAATTGAAGAATCGCACTCCAATGGTTGATCCACAAGCCAGCTGCAGGCTCTTCAAATCGCTAGCCGAATTCGGCTTCAGGCGCGATCAATTAAAAAAAAGAGAAATCTTTGCTCTGATGTCTCCCTCTCAAGCCAGCTGCAATCACTCTCAATCGCTAGCCTAATCTGGCTTCAGGCGCAATAAACTTAATAGGGGAGGAGTCTCCGCTTTAATGCCTCCGTTCTCAAGGCAATCACAAACAGTTCAGATCGCTAGCCAATAAAGCTTCAGGCACAATAAATTCAAAACAAAAATAATTTTACGTTGGGGGTCGCCACATCGTGGGGAATTGTATTAAAGGGGTCGCAGCACTATAAAGGTTGAGAACCACTGACCTAGATTGTTGGGAGCAATATGCTGACCATGTAAACTGCTTAGAGAGGACTGTAAAGCACTGTGAAGGGGTATATAAGGGGTATATAAATCTAAGTGCTATTGTTATTGCTATTACTCTTACTGTAATCTCATCCATTACAGCTTTGATACATGGATGTCCCTTCCATAAACTGAGAAACAGGGAATAAAGTGTGTATTGTACAGCCTTATGAAACAATATGTTTTGGGAAATCTGGATGAAATTGGTTTAAGAATTCTTCATCTGAGATAGGTGATGATCTTGTGCTGCAATGGAACACTAAAAGTACCAAATCCATATGTCCCTAATCTAAATGCTGCATAGCTTTTTTTAAAAAAATGAGGGAATAAGAGGGAAAGAAATAAGAGGGAAAGAAATCAAAGTATGGACATGTATAGTAATGCCATTAAATACTTTTTTGAGCAAATTGAGTAAGATACTTCTAGGAAAAGGATTGTAACCTTAGGCAATGTAAATACAAATAGAGTATCCATGTTATTTGCTGCAATGATTCTATACTATTCTGCATCTGGATTACTCTGCCAAGTTCTGAGTGCCATATTTTAAAATAAAGAATAATTGGGATATTTAATAGCATTGAATCCTGTTCCAAGGAAGAGTAGTTGAAAAAGAAAAATAATCTCATATTTAACTGAGATTAGAGAAGATTAATGGGAGATAGGATTGCTGTCTTCACCTAACTGAAAAACTGTCATAAGGAAGATGGAAACACAATTATTCTTTGCTGCTTCAGAGAATAGGACTAGTATCCGTGGATGGAAATCTCAGAAAAGTAGATTTCAAACTAAGATTAGGAAACACTCCATAATGATAACAGCTGTTAAGAGTGAAGTAGGCTTCCTTAAGAGATAATAAGACTTTCTTCAGTGGGGATATTTAAGCAAAGGCTGCATAGCTGAATGGATGCTGTAGCAACGTTATTTCCTCCTGCGCTAAGTAGGGAGTTGAGTAAATGTTCCCCAAGGTTCCATTCAATTCTAATATTCTAAAATCATGGACCTTTTAAAGAAAACAATCTTCTGTTCCATCCTAAAATACAGATGGGAAGATTCACATGGAAAAAAGTCCACCACTGTTTAGAGAAAACAAACCCATACCTGCCTACATCAGACAGCAATATATTAAAATATATTAATATATTACCAGTCTGGTGGCTTAGACTGGTAAGGCAGTCTGTTATTAACACAGCTGCTTGCAATTACTGCAGGTTCAAGTCCCACCAGGCCCAAGGTTGACTCAGCCTTCCATCCTTTATAAGGTAGGTAAAATGAGGACCCAGATTGTTGGGGGGCAATAAGTTGACTTTGTATATAATATACAAATGGATGAAGACTATTGCTTAACATAGTGTAAGCCGCCCTGAGTCTTCGGAGAAGGGTGGAATATAAATGCAAATTTAAAAAAAATATTTAGCTAAAAGCTAAAACAATTTTTGTCCCAAAGGTGCTTTTTCAGGAGGCAACTGGACTTTCTTGTTCCCCGCTATCCTATCAGAGCTGACAAAGCTTCTTGGATGAGAAGCAAAATGTCTTCCAAAAAAAAAAACAACCAGAAAATCCAGTTGCCTTCTGAAAAAACACCTTTGGGACAACCATGACTTGGTTTTCTTTTATATGGTAACTTTTTTTACAGATCTTGTGTGGAAAGAGAATCCAAAAGTGCTCATGACTTTAGCATGTATTTTCAGTACTTTTAGATTGCTTTTCATTGGCAGATATTACTTTAATATAAATTCAGTGTGTTGTATTGGGTGATTGAAGAGATGGGAGCCAGGCTAGTGCAACAGTTCTTTATTATAACTATGTTTATAATAAATCCAGCAGCAGCCTGTCTGACAGCTCTCCTTCTATAGAGAGCTGTCAGGCTTCTGACCAATCAAGTCTGAGTATTTTTCCTGCTCCTTTTTCCCTCCAATTTCTCTGTAGCCAGTGTCTAACACGACGTCTGTTCTACAATTTGATAGGCAGAAATTTGCTTTATACTTTGCTACTTTTTCTCTACTGCATAGAGAAAGGAATTTAACTGAAAAAGGAAACATTGTTTAGACCAGGGGTCTCCAACCTTGGTCCCTTTAAGACAGCAGTTCTCAACCTGTGGGTCAGGACCCCGTTGGGGGTCGAATGACGATTTGCCAGGGGTCGCCTAAGACCATCTGAAATATGGGAAATATACTTGCGCGTCGAAGAATTGCGCTCCAATGGTTGACTCCACAAGCCAACTGCAGGCTCTTCAAATCGCTAGCCGAATTCGGCTTCAGGCGCAATCAATTAAAAAAAAGAGAAATCTTTGCTCTGATGTCTCCCTCTCAAGCCAGCTGCAATCACTCTCAATCGCTAGCCTAATCTGGCTTCAGGCGCAATAAACTTAATAGGGGAGGAGTCTCCGCTTTAATGCCTCCGTTCTCAAGGCAATCGCAAACAGTTCAGATCGCTAGCCAATATGGCTTCAGGTGCGATAAATTCAAAACGAAAATAATTTTACGGTTGGGGGTCGCCACATCGTGGGGAATTGTATTAAAGGTGTCGCCACATCATGGGGAATTGTATTAAAGGGGTCGCAGCACTATAAAGGTTGAGAACCACTGCTTTAAGACTTGTGGACTTCAACTCCCAGAGGTTGGAGACCCCTGGTTTAGACTTCAAGCAAAGGGGAACTACTGTGGTTTTAATTAACGTTATCTATTTTATTTATTTATTTCAAATCTGTAAACCACTCATTTCCCTCAAAAGGGGCTCTGGGCAATGTACAATATAATATAATTGATTAAAATAAATTGTATAAAAATTAACATTAAAATGTTAGGATTTAAAATAATAAAATTGTAGAATAATGACATTATAAACTTCTAAAGGATAAAAATCCCAAGATGGACCTTAATGTCCATCTTAATGTTGGTTATTACAGGTGAGAGCGATTCTCAGGGGCTAGACAGCTCCACAGTTGCATGTCCTCTGTGCTCCCACACAAGGCTGAAGAGCCAAGTCCTGGCTCCTTTGCAGAAGGCCAAGGGAGTGGGGGCTTTCCTCACCTCTAGGGACAGAATGTTCCATAATGCAGGGGCAGGACCAAAGAAGGCTTTCTTCCTAGACTCTGACAGATGAACTTCCTTGACTGACGGTTGTGCAGCATACCTTCCCTTCCTGAATAAGTGCGATGGGCTGAGGTGAATGGGCAAAACTGGTTCTGTAAGTATTCTGGCTTTATGCCATTTAGGGCATTATAGGTGATGAGCAACACTTTGAATTGGACCTAGAAACAAACTGGTACCCAGTACAGTCCACAGAACAAGAGTGTTATATGTGCCCTTCTTTGGGCATCCAGTATGGCTCACTCAGCCAC
Organism: Ahaetulla prasina; assembly: GCF_028640845.1. Lineage (NCBI taxonomy): Eukaryota > Metazoa > Chordata > Lepidosauria > Squamata > Colubridae > Ahaetulla > Ahaetulla prasina. The sequence goes on from NC_080541.1 coordinate 159,806,552, forward strand.
GTTTTCTACCAGCTAAAAGCTTTCAGATACTTTTCAAGGATAGCCCCATACAGAGTGTGTTTCAGTAGTCCAATCAAGAGATAACCAGAGCATGAGTGACCAAACAAAGAGTCTCCCTGTCCAGGAAAGGATATAATTGGTACACAACACAGAGTTGGGCAAAGGCTCTCCAGGCCACATTTGCCACCTGCTCTTTGAGCAGGAACCTGAGTTCAAGAAGAACCTCAAGTTACACACCAGGTCTGTCTATGGTAATGCAACCCCATCCAAGATGAGAAACTCCTGGATACAGAGGGATTCACCCTTAGCCACTCACTTCACCCAGAATGGAGAAATCCCAAAATCTTTGACCAAAAACTATCTACTATTGACCTCACCTCATTCCTAAGAGGTCTATAAGGGGCGTGCATAAGAGTACAAACTTGCCTACTGTTCCTGTCCTATTGTTTCCTTTTGTTATATCCAATTAATACAGTTATTGCATACTTACGCTCATATATATGCTTATATATTATATAGTTATTTCATGTTAATGCTTATATACACTGTTATGACAAAAATAAATAAATAAAATAAATAAAATAAACATAATTGGGTGTCATCAGCATATTAATTATGCCTGGTCCCGTGAAGATGGATGATCTCACCAATTGGTTTCATGTAGATGTTAAAAAGGAGCAGGGAAAGAGCCCTGAGCCCAATTCCAATTGCTGCATCTAAATTTTCTATCAGATGCCAAAATTCCTATCTCCACATTTTCCTTGAAAAATAAATGTGCGAATATAATCACTTAAAAAACAAGCATTATTTATCAGTTATCAAACTAATACACTTCATGTTTTTGACTATCTACAGAATAATTTAGTTATGAAATTTATAAGATTGGCCTTTCTATGACTTATCTCCACTTCCTGAAACAAATATGTATATAACTTAAAATGTGCTGTCAATGAACAATAGTTTTTCAGTCTAAAACTGTTCATAAGGCTGATTTACTAACAAGAAAACTGGCATGCTGTGACAGCTGCTGTCTTCATAGCCCCAGACAATCTGTTCTACACTAACATTGACTTAACCCTCCCGTTTATTATATGGTCATAATGAGTAAAGTCCTCAGAAATATCATTTGATTGGACATATTTGGTTGTTCTATTATGTGTACATTTCTGCAAAATCAAAACAAATTGATACATTTATTTCTAGCTAGATCAGTTATTTAATTGTGTCACTAGGGAATGAAATTTAAATATCCAGAAATATTGTTCAAAAACATTGCACATTTTAAAGTCATCAATTGCTAGGGAAAAAGCATTCCAATTTAGCAATCTTGCAACCTTTTATGAGCCAATAGGTTGACTCCAATGCAATATCCCCTTGATGCCACACAATCTGGGTTAAATGGTAATTGATTCACCTATACCTCTTGCTCATAATATGATAGTGGTTGGATCGTCTAGTGAGTGTGACCTTAATTATGGAATTCAGCCCTGGAGGTCCCCATATTGTCTGGTTTCAAATATCAACTTATGACAAGATTGTTCAGCTGGCCATTTGGAAAATAACAATTTAGGAGAGTTTTAAATGAATTTTATTTACATTTTTGTACAATTTTACACCTGCAGTGGGTATATATGGAACAGGATTATATAAAAAATGATACTAAGTCTACCTGTCTTTTTTCTGTGTGAATATTCAGCTTTTACTGGGTTTCCTACTATTTGAGTAATTCAATTCTGTGTTCTACTGAGACTATTTCTCTGGGTGTTAATGTCTGGAGGAATCATGTTCAAAAGGCTATCTTTGCTGGCCTTCTGCTTGATGAAATACTAAGCCAATGAAAATTGATATCACTTGGGCTTTTCCTGTGTTTTTCATCAGTTCACAGTGGACAAAGATATTCTGAAAAATTGTGAAAATTATCTTCAGTTTCTAAAGCTTATCATAAAGCTGTTCAAATCCAAATCCATCTTCAAGACTTGTTCAATATGCATAACTTTACATGCAACTCTGTTTAAGTGCTATTGTGTGTTATTGATTATGTATCAACAAATTATGTGCGTTATTGAGATACTAATTGTTGCTGTCAGCTCCCTACACCATTCCTGCTTCCATGTATTGAGAGGTGCCTAAAATTAATTGTGGCCTTCACTGACAAAAAAAAAAACCCTGGAAAAATACCACCATAGGTAGAATGACCCAAAGCCATAAGTGTTGATGTATTACCATCAGATTTTGCTTGTTTCTCTCTATAGCCTAGTGATCAGTTGACAACAAGATTAATTGTGTTCAATTTTGATGAGACAAAATTTTCCCCCTAATGCTAATTATAATTCTTGATTTATTGTTTATATTTTATAGAAGAACCAGAATGTTGCATTGTCAATAACACTTCACTTTTATCTATCTTTAATCTTTCATAGAATATATTTAATTTCTTTCTTCCGTCTCTTCCTGTTAAGATGAAAACTATTCTGTGATTTTCAAATTACGTGTGAAATCCACTCCTTGTCTTAGAACCACTTGATAAGCTCTATTTCTCCCATCTAAACAGTATCATGAAGTCTTTACAAATATAATTAAACTTTCTATTCCTGTTACATATGGTGCTTGGTTCTTAATTAAGCACAATATGTTTCTCTTGGCAGATCTCATTTATATATTTCATTTCCAATGCTGAAATAATGTTTGATGATGTTGCAGGTTTCAAAAGAACATTTCAAAATTTTGTGTCATGTGTCAATATACTTATTATTGCTATCTTCAACTATTTTGCAGAGTATTCTTACAGAAAAATATGGCAAACAATAAATTATTCTAGTTTCCTCATTTGTTTACAGTAATAATTTGAAATTGAAAATATATTTCAATTATTTGAAATACAAGTTTTTTATCTCATTTCTGTTATCTAATCTATAGAGACTTTTTAAAAAGTTTACAGTGCATTCAAATGCATATTTTGAGGAACAAATCATGTTTCACCTGGAATATCCCTGGCCAAGCACACATAAGGATAAAGAGAGGTGGTTGCAAGCCTTAATGATTCGTTTTTAAAAATTAGTGGCTAAGGGAAAATGAGTGCAAATGCACACATACATGTATTAGAGAAAAAAGTCCCCCTGAATTTAGCAAGCTTGCCTTAAAAGAGTTCCAATACAAATAGTGGACACAAGAGTTGTCAAATGAAGTCCAAGGCTCCAAACATTGTAGAAGGTTCATCAGTCCAGGTCCAGAGTCCAGTCACAAGGTATCAAATCAGAAGTCAAGGTACACGGAGTTTGGAAAGCTTTTTGCTAACGGAGTGACTTTAGTTTGCTGCTCTTCTTAAATAAAAGCGGTCCCAGTGTTGCACATTTTCTTGTGAAGATCCTTGCAGAGCACTTTTGTCCTACTCTATTCTCCAGACAATGAGGCCTTGCACTGATAGGGATTAGCACTCACACTTCTCACCTTCAGAGATCAGGAGCAGTATCTCTGATGGTTACTGGACAGCCCATTTCTCTGCATGCAATAACTCCTCCTTCATCCAGCTCCATCCAATGTGGAACTGGCTGCTCATTGTGAGTCTCCGCATCTGAATGAGTCCCCCATGACATTACCATTCTCCCATCCACCTGCATCCTATGCAAAACGGCATTGAGTGTGGCATCAGGGACATTTATGAAAATTTATCAAGATGAAAAGATGAACTGTAAAATCTTACTGGGGTTGCAGTTCCAGCTTTATACATTATGGAGACTCAATGTCAGGGAGGTCTCAATAAGCCTTCAGCCCACAAGTGAAGGGTGAAGTTGGGGGTGGCTATAAGAACTACTTTCTTGTTATGGACAGATCAGTTTCTATGATCATGACATCAAAGATGACTGAGAGTTTTTGAATTTTACTAGTATTATATAAAGTAGTCCTTACTTAATGATTGCAATTGGAACTGGCAACTCCATTGATAAGCATCATAATCATTGAGGGAAACGTTACATGATTGCAACAGACTTACAACCTCTCTTTCACTGCAGTCATTAAGTGGACATTAAATGAGACAATATATGCTCACAACTTGCAGTTTTACTACTGGCTTTTCCATTTACACACATATACTTGCAAGCAGACATAATTTTGGATACTCTTTTAGAACACTACATAGAAAAAAAATATGGAAATCAATGATGGATAAGACTATCTGCCAAGATGGCAATGTTCTGTTGCATTTTTGTGGTTTTATATTGTGACTAAAATGACTATTCAGAGTCATTTTGGAGTCAGGTGGTGTTAAATTGAATAAATACATTACTCAATCATACACAGCCAATATTAAGTAACAGCTGCTGTTGGACAATGAAATAAGACTCTAATGTTCATATCATGCTTCTGAGCTAACCAGAATTTTTGGCTTGGATTCTGCATAAGATACAAGGATTCTGCTTATATTTATTTATATGTGTCTTATCGTCTTGGATTATACTTTTAAAGAAGTAATTTATACCGGAATAAGCTTCAGGCAGTTCAGAATCCTCCTTTTGTATTAGAAATCCTTATTTTTAAGGAAGTATTAATTTTATCATGTAGATATGGGTTACCAGATCTTAATTGCAAAAATCTAGTTGTGGTGTGAGAAAAAGATTGTGGTTGTATCTTCTTATACTGCCCAGTGGTTGTCTGAATTTTAGTCACCATAAAGCAAGCAAACATTTATGTTAATAACAACCTCAATTGTATAAAACAGTTCTGAATCACAAATAAATAAAAGTGTGGTTCAAATCAGCCAAATGAAAGGTAAACCTTTTTGTGACTTTACAAGTAATATCATGAAATGTTTGTTTAATCAGACACTGTAGTTAATCATAAAGGTGAAACTGAAAGTTAGCACTGCTGGATGCTAGCATAAAAGTTAATAAATTTACCTCATAATCATTATGCACATGCTAGTTATAATAATTTACTGTCCATATCAAATCTTTATAAGCATTGTAATTAAATATAAAAATGCACATTAGAATTATAATGAGTAATTAGGGTAACATAACTAATATGCAAAAAGTCCCAAAGCTCATTAAAATGTTAAAAGATGAAACCTGTTGTAGTCAGATTTTTTTTGCCTTTTTTTTGTATCTGTCTGAATGTCAGTATATCTTCTGTATTGCTTCATTAACTGGATCTTTTAACGACATTAAAAAAAACCCCAATCCTAGATTAAACTAAAAGTTTTCATTATTTTATCACATTTTGAGTTGGAACTCGATAGCCACAATTTATGTTCAAGGGAAGACATTTAGCCTTTTGGTAAAATATCGTGTTCTGGAAAATGGAATGAAATTGAGCCATGCCAAGTAATTGTCAGAAAATGCATTGGGTGACAAAATCATGCACATTGACTGAAACCAAAGTCCTCATTTGTTGTGGTAATAGGCATCCAGAGAAAACCTCAAAAGCCAAGAACATGAAAAGATCCTCAAGCTCATTACAAAGTTTAAAGATCAAACTTGGAGTGCATTAGAAGTGTTTTAGCTACTGTTTGCATCTCTTAGGGAAGTTTTTTAGGCCAGTCCATGTCTTGCTTGTGGTAATTCTACAACTGCTGAATAAGTATCAAGACTTTGCAGGACATCGTTGGTATTGATCACAGACTGGTGAACTAATTATGAGACTCATGAAGATGCCACCGAGCGCCTTGAGTTCTCTCAGTAAGCAAAACTGAGTTGTGCAAGTAAAATGATGCCACATGCAAGGAATAACTCCAGGTGCTAATAATATATCCTGCTCTGTGACTGAATCCTGTCAGGTGGTCATATTACCATTTCAAGAAATGCTAGAGAAGAGAAAATGTTTCTCTGCAAAAAAAAAATCCCTGCTGGACTTTTTAAAGGTTAAACAAAGCTGGAGAAGAAGCCTCAGTCACTGCATGCATTTAGGGGAAGGGGGAAAAACACCAAATCAATCCTACAGTGTAATCTCCCAGCTGCTCTGCAGCTGCCTAAGTTTTAATGTGGTTGTTTTAAGGAACAGCCAATGATAACCAGACTTTGTTTGCATCTACGACTATGGATTGGTTATAGAAAGAGCTCCAGATTTTCTCCCAGATAAATTGGGGCCCAGTTCTTTTATTAATAGCACAATGATGCTGAATTGATCCTATTCACACACACATACACACCACACAAATCCCTTTCCAAAAACTTCAAAAGCACTATGTAAAGTATTATGAATAGCCACTAAAAGCAACTAGTTAAATTAGTTGTATGAGAGAGTTTCGTAGAGGTATCTCAAATGTATCATGTGTTAGACCACTTTTTTTTTTCCGTTTACTAGAACTATATTTTGTATTGTATTTCTTCTATATTTTCCTCTAGCTATCCTTTTGTTTAGTTGTTTTTTGGGGGGTTCATTTCCTGTTTAAACTTTCCTTCTCTCTGTCTCTCTCACACAGATACGTGTGTGTTTATAGAAGTATACAATAGGTACATGTATGTATGTATGTCTATATGTATGTATGTATATATATATGCATATGTATGTATGTATGTATGTATGTATGTATGTATGTATAGAGTCGGCAACGACTAGCACGTATCTGCGAGGGGAACCTTTACCTTTTACTTTATGTATGTATGTATTTGTGTGTATATATATATATATATATATATATATATATATATATATATATATATATATATATATATATATATATATATATATATATATATATATATATATAGGTCTTTGGTTGTTCGGGTTTTCTCCCGTGTAAAATTGGAAGTGTCTTGGCGACGTTTCGACGAAGTCTCATTCGTCATCTTCAGGCTTCAGCTTCGTGCTTCTGGGAGCAATGTGTGATCGCAGCTGTTTCTTCCTTTTAACTGCTAGTGGGGGTTTGAACTGATTGGGTGGGAGCTTGGCTGTGCTCTGATTGGATGGGGTTTTTTCTGTGCTCTGATTGGCTGGGGGTGTGTCCTGTGTTGGTGGGGGCTTGGTTGTGCTCAGTCTAATCTGTGCTGCAGGGGGATTTGAGCTGGTGAGCTGCACTGCTGCTGTTTGGCTTCGTGGTCGTGGTCGTGCTACATCTTCGTAGTGGGTGTCAGTCTGCTGCATGTATGGATTGGAGGGGTTTGAAGTGGCTAATGTTGCAGCTGCGGTCTGGCTTCTGGTCCTTGGTCGTGCTTCCTGATCAGTGTGGGTTTGGGTGTGCTTTCTGGGTGGATGTGGTGGTGACATCCTGTGTGGACCTCGTGAGTGTGGGTCTGGTGTCATTCCTCGTGTTAGGGACACGTTTGTCAATAAGGGCAGGTTTCCAAATGGCTGGTAGGTGGGAGGTATCATCTCGTTTGTTCATGCTGTGTGGGCGTTTTTCTATCTCGATGGCTTCTCTGATTATTCTGTTGTTAAAGTGTTCAGTTTTGGCGATAGTTCTGGTCTTTTTAAAGTCAATATCGTGTCCTGTGACTTTAAAGTGTTGGACCAGGAAGAAGTTGGTTCCTCTTTTTGAATGAGTTCTTGTGTTCTTCAATGCGTGCACTTATTCTTCTGTTGGTTTGTCCAATGTATGTGGTGGGGCAGGCGGTGCATGGGATTTCATATACTCCTTGATTTTCTAACTCAATTTTGTCTTTGGGGTTTCTTAGGATGGTGGATATTTTTGGTTTGTGCAGAATGCTGTCTTGATGTTATGTTTGTGGAGGATCTTGCTGATTCTGTCTGTGGTGCCTTTTATATATGGGAGGAGGGCTGTGCCATTTTCTTGCTCTCTGTCTTGGGTTTTAGTGGGGGTTCTTTTGGATTAGTTTGGTAATCTTATTTCTCTGGAATCCATTGGATGTTAGTACGTTTGTGAGAGTGTGTAGTTCGGTTTTAGGTGTTGTTCGTCAGCTAAGCATTTTGTTCTAGAGATGAGTGTCTTGGCTACGGAGTTGATCTGTGCTGGGTGGTGGTGTGAGAGTGCATGCAGATAGCGGTTTGTGTGTGTTTTCTTCTGGTAGATGGTGTGTCCTAGGGAGCCATTGGGTTTCTTGTAGACTAAGACATCTAGGAAGGAAGTTGGTTGTTAACTTCTGTTTCCATGGTGAACTGTATTTTGGGGTGTAGGCTATTGAGGTGTGTGAGGAAGTTTTCAAGTTTTTCTTTCCCGTGTGGCCAGATTATGAAGGTGTCGTCTACGTATCTGAGCCAGAGTTTGGGTTTGTGATCAGATTTTTCTAGTGCTTGGGTTTCAAAGTGTTCCATGTAGAGGTTGGCAATGACAGGTGAGAGGGTGATCCCATGGGTGCGCCTTCTATTTGTTTGTATTTTTGTCCGTTATAGATGAAGTATGTGTTGGATAGGCAGTGGTTGGTCAGATCTAGTATGTGCTTGGGGGGGTTATATTTGTTTTGGATAGCTGTCAAGGCTTCTTTGATTGGCACTTGGGTGAAGAGGATATGACATCAAAGCTCACGAGTAGGTCGCTGGGCTGTAAGTTTTGTTTCTTTATGATCTCTATGAACTGGAATGAGTTTTTACGTGTGAGGCGATGGATTCTGCATAGGGCTGTAGTTGTTTGGCGAGAAATTTGGCTAGGTTTTGTAGAGGTGAGCCTATGGAGCTGACTATGGGTCTGAGTGGGGGTTCCTTCTTTGTGTATCTTGGGAGGCCGTGAGCTTAGGGCATCTGGATGATTTCTCTCTGGGAATGATTCTTTGTTGGATTTCTTCGCTGATGGGGAGGCTTTTATTTTGGATCTAGTGGTTTTTCTAGGTAGGTGGTGGGGTCTGTTTTAGGGGCTTGTATGCAGGGTCTTGGAGTAGGTTGGTTAATTTGGTTTGGTAGTCAGATGTGTTCATAACCACCGTGGCGTTGCCCTTGTCTGCTGGTAGGATTATTATGCTGGTATCTTTTTTCAGGTTAAGTAGTGCTGTCTGTTCCTCTTTGGGTAAGTTGCTTTTGGGTGGCTTGCTGCTGCAGAGGATGTTGGTGATTTCGAGTCTGATTTTGTTAGCGTCATCGGGGTTGATTTTGGTCAGGCTGGTTTCAACTCCGCATATAATGGTCTCAGTGGGGATGTATTTGGGAGTGACTGCAAAGTTGAATCCTTTGGAAAGGACATCGGTTTCAGCTTTGGTGAGGATCCTATCTGAGATGTTATGCACTGTTTGTTTCATGTGTTGCTGTGAGGGTGGAGGGGTTTGTTTCTGGCGTTCTTGTAGTCTTGAGTTTGTTGGTGTGCGTGTCTGTCTTGAGGGTGGTCTGTGTTTGGCTCTCCAGACGGCAAGTTGTTTTGGATTTGTCCCAAAGTGCGGGTGCATCTTGTTGCTGAGTTTGAGGTGAAGTGTGAGGAGATCTTTGTTGATTTGATCTAGGAGGAATCTTTTGTGTGAAGTTCATTTCTGATTAAGGCCAATTCTGTTCTTTTTAGGATGCGTTTGGTGGCTGCAGAGTTGGAGTGGAATTTCAATTGGAAGCATTTGGGGATTAAATTTTCATCGCGGCAGTTTCGTAGGAATGCGAGGTCACATAAAATGGAAGCTCTTTGGACTTCTAGTTTTTCATAGGTCCTGGTCAGATGGTGGATTTCCTCCCCGTAGAGGTGCAATATTTGTTTTCTGAGGTTTTCACGGGTGTTTGTATATAGGTCTTTGGTTGTTGGGTTTTCTCCGTGTAAAATTGGAAGTGTCTTGGCGACGTTTCGACGAAGTCTCATTCGTCATCTTCAGGCTTCAACCGTGCTTCTGGGAGCAATGTGTGATCGCAGCTGTTTCTTCCTTTTAACTGCTAGTGGGGTTTGAACTGATTGGGTGGGAGCTTGGCTGTGCTCTGATTGGATGGGGTTTTCTGTGCTCTGATTGGCTGGGGTGTGTCCTGTGTTGGTGGGGGCTTGGTTGTGCTCAGTCTAATCTGTGCTGCAGGGGATTTGAGCTGGTGAGCTGCATAGCTATTGTTTGGCTTTGTAGTCGTGCTACATCTTCATAGTGGGTGTCAGTCTGCTGCATGAATGGATTGGAGGGGTTTGAAATGGCTAATGTTGCAGCTGCGGTCTGGCTTCTGGTCCTTGGTCGTGCTTCATGATCAGTGTGGGTTTGGGTCTGCTTTCTGGGTGGATGTGCGGTGGTGACATCCTGTGTGGACCTTGTGAGTGTGGGTCTGGTGTCATTCCTCGTGTTAGTCGCCAAGACACTTCCAATTTTACACGGGAGAAAACCCGAACAACCAAAGACCTATATACAAACACCCGTGAAAACCTCAGAAAACAAATATATATATATATATATATATATATAGGTCTTTGGTTGTTCGGGTTTTCTCCCGTGTAAAATTGGAAGTGTCTTGGCGACGTTTCGACGAAGTCTCATTCGTCATCTTCAGGCTTCAGCTTCGTGCTTCTGGGAGCAATGTGTGATCGCAGCTGTTTCTTCCTTTTAACTGCTAGTGGGGGTTTGAACTGATTGGGTGGGAGCTTGGCTGTGCTCTGATTGGATGGGGGTTTTTCTGTGTTCTGATTGGCTGGGGATGTGTCCTGTGTTGGTGGGGGCTTGGTTGTGCTCAGTCTAGTCTGTGCTGCAGGGGGATTTGAGCTGGTGAGCTGCATAGCTATTGTTTGGCTTTGTGGTCGTGCTACATCTTCATAGTGGGTGTCAGTCTGCTGCATGAATGGATTGGAGGGGTTTGAAATGGCTAATGTTGCAGCTGCGGTCTGGCTTCTGGTCCTTGGTCGTGCTTCATGATCAGTGTGGGTTTGGGTCTGCTTTCTGGGTGGATGTGCGGTGGTGACATCCTGTGCGGACCTTGTGAGTGTGGGTCTGGTGTCATTCCTCGTGTTAGGGACAAACGTCGCCAAGACACTTCCAATTTTACACGGGAGAAAACCCGAACAACCAAAGACCTATATACAAACACCCGTGAAAACCTCAGAAAACAAATATATATATATATATATATATATATAGGTCTTTGGTTGTTCGGGTTTTCTCCCGTGTAAAATTGGAAGTGTCTTGGCGACGTTTCGACGAAGTCTCATTCGTCATCTTCAGGCTTCAGCTTCGTGCTTCTGGGAGCAATGTGTGATCGCAGCTGTTTCTTCCTTTTAACTGCTAGTGGGGGTTTGAACTGATTGGGTGGGAGCTTGGCTGTGCTCTGATTGGATGGGGTTTTTTCTGTGCTCTGATTGGCTGGGGGTGTGTCCTGTGTTGGTGGGGGCTTGGTTGTGCTCAGTCTAATCTGTGCTGCAGGGGGATTTGAGCTGGTGAGCTGCACTGCTGCTGTTTGGCTTCGTGTTCGTGGTCGTGCTACATCTTCGTAGTGGGTGTCAGTCTGCTGCATGTATGGATTGGAGGGGTTTGAAGTGGCTAATGTTGCAGCTGCGGTCTGGCTTCTGGTCCTTGGTCGTGCTTCCTGATCGGTGTGGGTTTGGGTGTGCTTTCTGGGTGGATGTGTGGTGGGGGCATCCTGTGTGGGCCTCGTGAGTGTGGGTCTGGTGTCATTCCTCGTGTTAGGGACACGTTTGTCAATAAGGGCAGGTTTCAAATGGCTGGTAGGCGGAGGTATCATCTCGTTTGTTCATGCTGTGTGGGCGTTTTTCTATCTCGATGGCTTCTCTGATTATTCTGTTGTTAAAGTGTTCAGTTTTGGCGATAGTTCTGGTCTTTTTAAAGTCAATATCGTGTCCTGTGACTTTAAAGTGTTGGACCAGGGAAGAAGTTGGTTCCTCTTTTTTGAATGAGTTCTTGTGTTCTTCAATGCGTGCACTTATTCTTCTGTTGGTTTGTCCAATGTATGTGGTGGGGCAGGCGGTGCATGGGATTTCATATACTCCTTGATTTTCTAACTCAATTTTGTCTTTGGGGTTTCTTAGGATGGTGGATATTTTTTGGTTTGTGCAGAATGCTGTCTTGATGTTATGTTTGTGGAGGATCTTGCTGATTCTGTCTGTGGTGCCTTTTATATATGGGAGGAGGGCTGTGCCATTTTCTTGCTCTCTGTCTTGGGTTTTAGTGGGGGGTTCTTTTTGGATTAGTTTGGTAATCTTATTTCTCTGGAATCCATTGGATGTTAGTACGTTTGTGAGAGTGTGTAGTTCGGTTTTTAGGTGTTGTTCATCAGCTAAGCTATATATGCACACATTAAAACACATGCACAAATATGCTTCCAAAAAAAGGCACAACTGCCTTAATGATTTGAGAAGAGATAGTTCATGTGTACTTTCTTTTAATGGATTTGCATAGTCTTATTAATATTGCCCACATAAAAATGTTGTATTTGAAGTGTGTTAATTCTGAGTATTGTTTTTGTTTAGATGTTTTAAAATAATAAAAAGTGAACTTGAAAGGAGTGTGATTGGCTGATTTGAAAAAAAAAGATTGGAATGATGTATTATTGCTTAGGGTATTTGTTTCAGAAAAATATTAATATCAATTAGAAAATTTCTAATGGCCTCACAGGAAAATTGCCAAGAACATTAGAAGGATTATAATTGCTCCTTGGATGTAGTAGAATTTAAATCATTAACTACCAGCATATTTAAAGGTCTGATTCCTCCTTTTCTGGTGCAGTTATATTTTAACCATAACAGTATAAAGGCTATGCTTTAGAAAGAGATCAAACAATTTTAACTGTATATATAAAAAACTGTGTATAACTATGGTGGAAAGAGAAATATCCGTTGAAATCAACAAAGTTATCTTTGGTGGTTAGCAGAAGAGTAAAAAAAAAATGATTGGCGAAGGGAGAAGATTATTTATTAAATATATACGCCATTCATCTCATACTGCAAAATGACTCTTTGCTAGTTGCTTATTTTCATTAACCCACTACTCTGATTTTATGAATTCCCCTAATGAACATCCTATAAGGAACACTTAGCATATAAGGTCAAAAGTTTGTAAAGGATAGAAAGACAGAGAAGCTGGTGTCAAAAACAAGAGGCATATTCATTGCTTCAACCAAGATTCCTATGTAGGAAGTAATAATACACACACATACACACACACAAAATCAGGATGGAAGTTTTGGAAGAACTGCCTAAAATTTCAAACTAATAAATCCCTTTAAAGGTATTTCAGCTTATCTTTGCTTTCATCTGAGTTATGTCATAGGAAAAAAACTTAAGAACTTCAGCAAGGAAAGGTAATCTGCTTCTACACATGAATAGACCACCTGAGGTCTTTCAGATTGTTTGAACTACAATCCCCATAAAGTTCACTTGACATAACTATAGTAACTGAAGTCCTAAACTTCTGAAGAGTGTCAAACTGCCTTCACCTGACCTATGCCGTTTACTTGCTGTTACATGCTTCCAGAATGTCATTTCATCTTTGGGAATAATTCTCTATGGCAAAGCCTGCCCTATGGAATTGCATCTCTTTGGAGATCCAGATGGCCCCAATCCTGTTAATCTTTCATGAGATATTAAAGATCTGTCTGCTTCCCAGGGTATTTAGGCTATGTAGTTAGAAGAGCTAATGTGGTTATGCCTTTTTTTTAATGAATTGATTATGTTGTGGACGGGTGTTTGAAGCAGTTATTTACAGATGTAGAATATAGAATAACAGAGTTGGAAGGGACATTGGAGGTCATCTAGTCCAACTCCCAGCATGAGCAAGAGAGTCTATATCATTTCAGAGAAGTGGCTATCTAGTCTCTTCTTGAAAACCTCCAGTGATAAAGCACCCAGAACTTCTGAAAGCAAGCTGTTCCACGGGTTGATTGTTGCCACTGTTAGGAAATTTCTTCTTAATTCTAGGTTACTTTTCTCCTTGATGCTCCGTCATCTTTGTGACAGCCCCTCAAATACTGGAATACTGCTATCATATATCCCCTAGTCCTTCTTTTCACAGGATAAGACATATCTAATTCCTGCAACCATTCTTCATATGTCTTAGTCCCCAGCCCCTTAATCCTTTTTATTGCACTTTTCTTCACTCTTTTCAGGGTCTCAACATCCTTTTTATATTGTGATCAAAACTGCATTATTCCAAGTGTAGCTATACTAAGGCTTTGTAAACTTTTATTTTATACAAAAAAAGAACATATATACATTTCATATTATATGCTGTACATCTCATAGTATACAAGACTTTGTATACTTTCATTCAAAATTACTCCAGGTTGTCTAGCATATTATAGAAATTCATGATTGCCTAGTACATTACCAAAAATCTACTAGAATATTTAGCTATACTCCTAACATCATATACAGTGGTATGCGGTGCCTGAGCCTTTGATGATTTGCCATTAAAGTAAATAGTCAATATGAGTTTATCTCATCCTGAAAATAGTTTTACATTATAGAATTCTAATAATTTTCACCTCATTTTCAAAATAGGTCTGTTATTTATGATCTATATGAACTTTTTTCTTCAAATCACTAACAAAATCCATAGCTTGAAGATTTATTATTTTAAGCCAGACTTTTCAACTGTCGTGAAGATGTGGGGGAAACTAAAGTATGCTCTGGAAGTTTCCAATAGTGGCAGACATTAAAATTATATCCAGGATGCAATAGAATAGCCTTACTATAAATTCCAAGAATAATCTATTAAACAAAACTAGTGGTATTTCTACTCTATTACTGATGATTGTAAACAGGTTCTGTTTAATTGATTTTCAAATTCTTAGGTTTCAGATGCAGGATGGGGGAATATGGCCACTGAATACTGCATATTCTTTTATAAAAGTAGTCATTTTTAATTTTGTAATGCATATGAATTGATATTATTTCCTGTTCAATTATTTTTTCTGCCATATTGTGTAGTGGAACTATGAGTTGGAGCTGATTTACTAAAAGTAACAATGAACCAATTGTTTAAAAAAAGACATGCACATACATAAATGTATACAACTAGCTGTTCATCTTTTTAAATTAGGCCATGTCCATTTATTGGTAATGTTATCTTAGTTTTCTAATTGAAGATAGGTGCATAAAACTACATGGGTATTTGAATGCCACAATTATTATAAATCTTTCATCAAACATTTGGTAAAGTATACCTGGGTGATTTTTAAGAAAATAACATAATGCAATTGGCTCAGTATCTCTACTATATAAGTTATATAATTAATAAACTTAATCAATGCCCCACTTACTCATTTGTGTGGCCAGGAGGTGATTCATTGGATTTTGGAACTTTTTTATGGGGTTTTTATATATGGAAAATATGGTGTTGAAACTTTTTGAAGAAGGAAGTAATGGGTTCCCCTACAGAGAAGTGATTCCTGGTCCAACTATTCAGACAAGTCAATGTTCAAACTTCTCTTGCTATAGATTCTATGAAGAACCCTAGAGGATATGGGTTTTCTAGCAATCTTGTAGTAAGGATTTAGGCCTGGGTAGGGAATGGAAATGGATTTGGTTGCCCTGGAAGATCATCTTTGTTGGATTCAGATATGTACCATTGTCCATAGTATCCTTCTGTGCTATCTGCAAGTATTTGGTGGTTGAAGATACTGAGCTATAGAAATTTCTAAATAGGGACTTCTAGTTCACATGCATAGGAACAGAGTAGTTGTGTCTATAATTGTTCTGATGTAGTAATACATAAGGGTTGATCCTCTCACACACATTATTCACCACCTGCATAAAGTTGCTGAGGAAGATCATACGCTGGTTTCAGATGAAGAATCTTTGCATTATCATCATGCCTGCCCAGGTCAGAGATACCGTGTAATCATAGTCCAGAACCTGGAGCAATAATGGTCCAGAATGTATCAAAAACAACTTTAGATTAAGTCTCTGTTAAATGGACTTGCTCTTTGTTCATGAACCACATGATATGATCCTAATTTCATCTTAGACTTTTAATGGGTTACAATACCCCTAAAAGAATGGGTATCCAATTTGGAAATCTTCCTAGACTCTTGATTCCTACTAGAGCAACAAATGCACCTTCCTCTTGTGCATAAAAAGTGGACCTGTTTGGACTGAGACACTAGTAAAAACTGATTCCTGCCCTTGTCACCTCATGTATTGATTTCTGCAATTTGCCATACATGGGATTGCCTTTGTGGATGACTTGTAAACTCTGATTGCAGAGGCTTCCTAGGTGGGAATAGAAAATAGAAAATGTTACACCTATGCTGCAGTCACTACATGGATTACAAATTTGCTTCTGGATCCAGTGCAACATGATAGCTATCATTAAATACCTTCATGGCTTGGCATCTAAGAAATGTCAATTCTATCTTTCCCACTCAGATTCAGCCTATCTATGATATCTTTGAAGTCAGAGATGAGATGGGAGTGTCAAGGTTCCGACTGACAACCCAGTCAAGCCAGCAAGTCGAGACGATCAGATTTTCTTAAGCATAACTTTATTGTGTTCATCATTTCGGCACGCATGAAGCAAAACCAACTCTAACTAGTTCCCACGGTTTTCGCCTAATTAAAGAATGAATTCTTTCCTCCCCTTCTTCAACCAGGTCACATTGTCCAATTACAGTAGGTGTTCTAGTGTCACTATGGCAACTCCTTCAGGCCCTTGCCAAACTTCTGTTGAGATGACCTTGGTTTCCACAGGGTCCTTGTTGTCTAGGCTGGCATTCCAAACCTCTCCTTCCCCTCCCCCTCCCCCCCCCCCCCCGCATAGCCTATGGCAAGCTGAGAAACGAAAAGATGGCTGCGACAGCAGGGCACATTTTGAAGTTTGACAGGGAACCTGAAAACAGGCTTTGCTAACACATCCATTTTTCTGAAGTGTTTTGCATCCTAAAGTAAGGAGTGCCTCAACTTCCTTCTCTATAAAAAAAAAGTGTTAAAATCTATGATTCTGAAGGACTTCTTGATCTGATGATGCCAGATTGGTTATGCCAGCTTTGACGCTGAACTTTTACTGGATTGTTTCATTGTCATTATAAAGACAAATTCCTTGTGTCCAATCACAGTTGGCCAATAAAAAATTCTATTCTATTCTATTCTATTCTATTCTATTCTATATTGCATTGGGTTCCTTTGTGAAAGTGGGCAATTTATAACTGAATGCACCTGTGCATAAATGAATGAATACATTGTCTAGAAATATGGTGAATTGTACTATTAAAATTAATAAATTTTTACCATAATTCATTGTGCACTTTATGGTCTCTACATCCAATTAGCATTGGTAGTTTTCTCTCACGTGAAGTATTTCTGCAAATAACTTCACAAATCCATCCAAAGTTTTAAACATAAAACTCTGGCACACTTTTTTCTATGTCTACCACAATGTCTTTTTCTCTAACATTGAATAAGGGCTCAATGTCTGGTTTTCTTTAACATTTTTCTGATCCAAATGTATTAATGAAAGTTTCCCCAATGGATTTTTTTTAAAAAATATATAAACGTAATATTTTTTCATAGTATTCAACATTTAAAATCATGCATTCTTTCCTATACACAAGAAATTTTTTAAAGGGTTTTAACACTAACAGACTGTAGTCAGAGCTGTGGTAAAGTCTATTTTGGTAGAGCTTATTAATACGTTCCTCTAGAAATAATTTGAGGGGTAAAAAGGTGTTGCTATATCTTTAATTAAAACGATGTTGAATATTAGCAAAAGAAGGCATAGACAAGCAATCTAGGATTATGCTGGCCCTGCAGAAAATGATACCACTTCAGTGGCCTTGCATCTTTAGTGTACTTAGAGTTTTAGAAATAAGAAAACATATTGGCAGAAACATGTTCCACAGTTGCACATTTTGCTATTGACGGGCCCAAAAAAATACTTCTGTTTCATTCAATAGTTTTCTGAGTTCTAATGCCTTTATTTTTCATAACAGCATAACCATAGGGAAAGATAAATTTAAATTTTGGACCTTCCTTTTGTAATAAACTCAGTAAGCAACTTAATGTCTAATGTTCCCTCTTGTGCAATATTGTATTATGATTGTAATGTGTGAAACAAATTAACAAATGGGCTTTAGATTCTAAGAAATCCAACGTAAATAAATCAGGTTGCATTACTGTATTATTTTCAAAAAGTTTTCCTTGTTGTTATTAAATGCCTATGCTTCTAACAAGTGTTTAATGTCTCAAAAACATATTTGTGCTTCCTTGCAGTTGCCCCAACAATTCAGGAAATAAAATCTAGTGGAGTGACTCTTGGAGGCACTGGATTCATAAGATGTGAAAGTGCAGGCGTTCCTTCCCCGGCTTTTGAATGGTACAAAGGAGAAAGAAAGTAAGTTTGGATACTTTTCTCATGGCGGTCTGCATTTTAATGGGAGGGGGGAGAATTATATGACTTTTCTTGACGTTTGTGTTGTCAGAGAAAGCGGTCAATCCAAGCTGTGATGGTGAATATAGGGAAAGAGTTTTCAGTAGAGGTATCACAACCCAGAAAAAATGGTAATCCACAGAAAACATTTCTTTATGAAACCTTTCCTAATACAAGCATGACCATCAGTGGTGGTATTCAGCCTGTTCTATCCGGTTCAGGCGAACCGGGAGCGGTGGCTGTGGAGGCTCCGCCCACCCACCTGGACATCATCATGTACCATATTTGATGTTCTGTGCATGCATGGAAGGTCCTGCACATGCGTAGAGGTGGCGCATGCGAGTGAAGCGAGCGCTCACATTAGCAAACCTGCAACGAAGGTAGGTGAATACCACCCCTGATGACCATAATATAATTTTATAACTAATAATGGTAAGGAGGGGACTTTCAAGCTTTCTAAATGCCAAGAGATCATATTCCAAATGTATTTCAAGGTAGAGTCAAATTCCCAAGTGTAGGAACTAGATTGGGAAAAGTTCTACCAAGCAAGGGAGACTATTTAATACAAGGAAAATTGAATTGACTTTTATATTCAGACAAATGTATACTGGAGGATGAAATAGTATGGTATGGAATGGTATGGTATGGTATGGTATGGTATGGTATGGTATGGTATGGTATGGTATGGTATGGTACGGTACGGTACGGTACGGTACGGTACGGTACGGTACGGTACGGTACGGTACGGTACAGTACGGTACAGTACAGTACAGTACAGTACAGTACAGTACAGTACAGTATTCTAAATAACTGGGTATTCTTATACATACAGCCTGGGAGGTCAGTACCAATTTGAACTTCTAGCCAACCAATGTAGGGACTGAGAAAAAGAAGAAGAAATAAGAGTGTATCGAGATATACAGACCATATATGGACAAAGAGCAGAGTCAGGAATGGACTTTCCTGATAGGGCTTTTTTAACTTTATTGTGAGAAATGAGTTTGGAAATTCTTTATTTAAAAAAGATGAAAATAGATGTTTTCTGTTTTTATTGGACACATTTCAAAATTGATTGTAGATTCATAGTGATCCAAAAGCTGAGGTACAGAATGAGCAGAATAAAATAGTATATATATCTAATTCTGAACAGCAGGTAGCACTTTTTATTTCCTCACACTTAAATCAAATATTCTGACAAGTAGAACATTAAGGAGAAACATTCAACAAACCTCATTCTACTGATTGTCTAGTAGTTAAGCAGCAGGATAAAAACCAGGAGACCATGAGTTTTAGTCCTGCCTTAGACATGAAAGCTGCCTGGATGACTTTAGGCACATCACTGTCTCAGCTCACCTCACCTCACAGGCTCGTTATTGTAGGGAAAATAGGAAGAGAGTATTAGATATGTTCATCACCTTTAGTTATTTATAAAAAATATCAAATATGGCGTATAAATACATAAACTAAATCAATTTCTACATTCACCATATGAAGCATTGAATGGATTAACCTGAATTATTTGTTTGTTTGTTTGTTTTATTGAAAAAGTTTTACAACAATTAAATTTCCCCCTCCCCCTCCCCCTCCTTCCTCCCTCCCTCCAAAACCCCCCTCCCCCCCTGACTTCCCGGAGCAAACACAAGGTATAGTTCAATAAACAAACAGTCATACATTAAATTTTAAAATCTAACACAATTATAATCCTTCTCTCACATAACCTGACTTCTTCCATTAAAATCAAAAACAACGTCCTTCATTCAAAGGCAATCTGAAATTTCTTAATCTGATATCTATTTTGAATATAATCAATCCAATTCTTCCATTCATTTAGATATTTTTCTTGAGTACTGTCTTTCAAGAAGGCTGAGATTTTAGCCATCTCAGCCAAATTGGAAACATTCAATATCCATTCTTCTATTGTGGGTAATTCTTTTTTCTTCCAATATTGTCCAATCAACAATCTTGCTGCTGTTATTAAGTTCAAAATCAATTTAGTCTCAATCACTGTACAGTCTGTTGTTATTCCCAAAAGAAAAAATTGCGGTAGGAACATTATCTTCTTCTTCAGAACATTCTGCATAATCCACCAAATTCTTATCCAGAAAGACTTAATTTTCTTACAAGTCCACCATACATGAAAATATGTAGCATCATCAGAATTACATCTCCAACATTTCGCTTGCAAACCTGAATTATTTGTATCAGCCTTTCCAATATTGGTGCTTTTCAGAATGATTGGAATTACAACTCCTAGGATCCAGTCAAAAACTGGAAGACACTTGGCCTAAGAAAGTTTGCCCTATCAAAATTACAAAAGTACAATTAAATAATTGTAGTTATTTCTATTTGTTCTTCTTAACTGACCCCTGAAATATATAACAAAAGAGACGTTTTCCTTAGTATCTTTCTAATCTGTTCATTGTCTACATGAATTTTACACTTTAATTTTACAATAAAAACATGATGCAGCTCATATTCTTTTTTCAGATGATATTTGTATTTGGTAAACAGGAACTAATAATTAAAACTGTTAAAAGAAATATTTAAATTTTAGGTTGTATCATATAGCTACATGCATGTAAATAAGTCCTATTAAATATAGCATGATCACACAGGAATGTACTGGAAAAAAATTAAAGGAGAAATATTTAACTTTGCATGATATACCAACAATTCATGCTCAGGATTTTGAAAAGGATTTCAGTATCTATTTCTTATATGTAATATTCTTCTTTGGAAATATATGGTTAAACTAAATATGTTTTATATGCAGAATTGTGTGGTGATTAATTAAAAATAGAACATTAATGTAATGTGCAATATTAAATCATCAATATGCAGCTATATATTAATGATAGATATACATAGATATATATACAGCAAAAAAAGGACTTCTTTCTTAGATTTATGATGTGCTCCTCCATATATCAAAATTAAATGGTAACTTATCTATATAAGTATGAATTCTGCTTTCAGAATGAAATATAAGCAATTCTTGGAGCAATCAAGCATAGCTAAGTATTTTCACATTTAACTATATATTTCAAAAATCTGAATCTGGCTACACATGCCCAGATGATAAAAAGGTTGAAGAAGTAAATAATGAACTTTGATACCATGGGCTCGGTGTGTTTGTGGTATTATTTATGCCAGAAAATCATAACTGTTATAAGATCAGCCTCTACCATTGAAGAAAAGATGCCCAGAATCTTGCTAAATTTGACCAAAAAAAAAAGAACAGGGGAAAAAAAATCAAATTTCCCCGCCCTGTTTGGAGAGACTAGAAGGCATTTCCTAAGTGAGTTCACATAAAAGTGCATTGGTAAAAGTATGTGATTTAAATGATTAAAACCTAATTTTTCTTTCCACCAACAGTAAGGTCCAATGAATAAAATCCATTCTGAAAGAATACAATAGCTGGCAAATGACTAATTTTTGCCCAGTTTAACTCTTACCTTTTATTCTAACAATTTCTCAACTTTTCAGAAGAAAAGGACATGCTTCCAAAATTGACTCTTTGCTCTTCCCTCCAGTGGGATCTGCCACTGGATCAAAAATCAGAAGAGAAAAATAATATTTCTATCCATGGGAGCCAAATTCTGCACTTAACTCAAATTGCAAGATGAAAGGAAAGAGGGAAAACATGAACATTCTATGGTAGTTGGAAATTTTTATTTAGAGAGACTCTTCAGCTTTCCAAAGGGGGGGAAATTCCTGACACAAGTACATAAGCATAATTTATACTACACTATGTTATACTGACACTCATCATTTAGTTTCAATTTAAATTTGCTGTTAAATTTCGGGGGGGGGGGTGTTTCTGTGCGTCATTCAAATAATTGTTTGATAGTTTATTCAGAAAGAACATTGAAGAAAATTAAAGAGAATTTGAGAGAGGGAATATGGACACTAAAGAAAATCTGATGCTTTATGCCTCCCCACTGATATGATAACTTTTCCAGGCCTCATTATTTTAAATAAAGTAACTGAATTGTAGTTTTTCTTCATAGTTGAGTAAAGAAGTTAAAAGTGACCATTGTATGGGTAATCTATACTCTGGCTTCTTTAACAAACAATTTTGCAATGATGATATTTTATACAAGAGAAAATTTCAATTTGGGCCAACAGTTAGTAAATATCGATAAAATTAGCTATAGTCACAATATTTATAATTTATTATTATGCAGAGCAATTTGTATAATACAAAACTAAGAGTTTTAATGATGCTTCCATAACCTAATCCATCTGTTATATCTGTTCTATAATTAAAATGTGCCGGTGTGCTATCTTGCCTTTATGAGTGAGTTTTGTTTACTATTTATTTTTCATATGATATACATTTAGTGTAAAAATCAGAGCATTTTGTAGAATAAAAGAACAGTTAATATGTGCAAAAGGTGATTCCAATATGCAATGAAAAACAAGCAAGTTACTGCATCATTTGTTATCTATTTAGGCAATTCTACCTATTTGCTATCTATTTGCTACCAATCTGTGGACCCAGATTGTTGGGGGCAATATGCTGACTCTGTAAACCACTTAGAGAGGGCTGTAAAACAACTATAAGTCTAAGTGCTATTGCTATTGCTATCTGTAGAAATTCAGTGTTGTTTTGGAGTCAAAATGAAAGGTAGTTTTAATATGTACATGACTCAAACAGAAGAAGCAAGCAAAGGATATGACAGGGTCTACAAGGATAGGTCTCTTCCAAAGAGGCCAAGGAGTTCAAATGATGTCACATCATGATGTGATTGGACAAACAATGTACTGTATTTCTCTTATTTCATGTCATAATACAACTAATAACATAACTATTGTAAGTTACATAATTTGTATCATTTGCTTCACGAAGATGACATGATCACTGGGGCTTCCACCAAATGCTTTTATTTAAAACAGCAATGAATTAAAAAGGGTGTCAATCAATAAAAGGAGACTGTATCATCACTACTGACATCCTGTTGCTCTGAATGTCAAAATCAAGAAATCAATTTATCCTGACTCTTCTTTAGAAAGGAAGCCAAAATGTCATTTCCTTTAAACAAGTTTTGCTGGTATTGTTGATACATCTAAAGCCACTAAACTAAGCAAAAGCTTGGATCTGGGTTCTCTAAATATTGTCGAACCCAAAGTACAGCATCTAAACATGCCTGCTAAAGTTGCTGAAAATTGTTAGTAAATAACATTTGGACACCTCCAAGTTTCTCATGTCTGAACTAAACCAAATAACAGATATTTGCAATGGTTAGAGGAGGAGAGGAGGAGAGTAGAGGATAGAGACTGATTCCCGAAGCAAACATACAAGACTAAAGTGAAGTTCAAGATCTGTGTTTGTCAAAGATTCCTTTTTATGCTTCTTATAAAAGTTCTGATCATGCAGAGAGATCCCAGTGTAGCTCTTCAGCTGACTATACAGGATATACATAATGTACACAGACTTCTTATAAATAGGGCTTAATTTCCAAGCCATCAACGTATCATCTAGATAAATCAAATAATTTTCATTTGCTTCCTCAAAAAATAAATTCAGTAAACAAAGTGCATTGTTATTACACTGCCTTGCTTTGAACCCATATTAAATATTTTTTGCCTTTCCAGCTACTTTGGTAGTGTCCAAGACAAGGAGTGAATAGAGTTTCTGGAAAGTGCTTATAACTCCCAGACCAGAGTTCCTCAACCTTGGCAACATTGAGGTTCATGGAGTTCAATCTGCTGGCTTGGGAATTCTGAGCAGAGATTCTGGAAAGTGCTTATAACTCCTAGACAAGAATTTCTCAGTCTTGGCAACATTAAATGGAGTTCAATCTGCTGACTGGTGAATTTTGAAAATTGAGGTCCATATATCTTAAAGTTGCTAAGTTTGAGAAACACTGTCCTAGTCTTATGGTCTGCTTTTAAAGTCATTTGCTAATCTTTACCTTACTGTGCCCTGATTCTCCTGAACTGTGAGCAATTCTTGCATTCTTGCTGTTTATTCCTAGTATTCAGTTACAGCTTGCCCTGCTCCTTCACAAGTGAAAATGAAAGAGTTTCATTCTAAAATGAATCGTAGTTTTATTTCACTATTTGTCCCCATTTGTATCATTTCATGTATACATTTATTGGGTATCTTGTCCATTTTTTCCTGAATCAAGAAACCAAGTCTCAATTTAGACTTCCTTAAATTTAAGAGACTTGTGCTGAAGGAAGGAAATGTGTTCTATGGTCAAATACAGAGGTATCAAACTTGATTTCATTGAGGGGCCACATCAGGGTCGGGTTTGACCTCGGGGTGTGTGTGGCCAGGATGGCACCACTCATGTCGGGGATGTCTGTGGTGGCCCAAGTGCTCTGCTGGCGAAAATGGAGATCAGGAGAGCCACTCCATTTTCACTGGCAGAGGCACTGCGGGCTGATCCTTCACTGTTTCCATGGGCCAGATCTAAACACCCCATAGCCCGGATCCGGCCAGCAGGCCTTGAGTTTGACAACCCTGGTCTAATGTGTATGCACTGTTGTTTGCATAGATGATAGTCCTTTGCTAAATTACAGACTATTAGAAAACCATGGCACTAGCATTTTTTTTGTAAATGTGGCATCAATAGTTTTCATAGTTTGTATTTATTTCCATTTTTTGCTATCCTATTTTGGTATAAGGTAATGTATTTCACCCACATATATATAAGTTAAAAATGCAAATATATTTGCATGTTAATTCTAACAGAGTACTTTCCCTTTTCTCCCCCATTCTAGATTGATCAATGGGCAACAAGGAATTACTATAAACAGCTATAGTTCAAGATCATTTTTAAATTTCAACAATGTGACAGAAGAGCATTTTGGCAACTATACATGTGTCGCTGCCAACAAATTAGGCACAACCAATGCCAGCCTGCTTCTTAACCGTAAGTCCAGAAAAAATATGAGAAACGTTCATGTGGTAGGTTTCTTTTTTCTTCTTATCTCCCCTGAAGGGAAAAACAATTGTAATAGTTTGTCTACTTCAGGTTCTCTTTGTGCCCTGGGTTAAAAGTACATCCTTAGGCTGCTCAATTTCCACCTGAATCTTGAGGTCAGCAGTCTCGGAGTGTGATTACATCAGACCTAGGATTAAATCAAATCTCTGGCAGGTTTATACATTGCCCGATGAGATCTTTCTTTTTCAAGAAGTAGTCCAGTAATGGGCCATTAGATGAATATTAGGCATGCATTTTTTGGAATTCCTAAATGTTCTTTCAGTCCATGTTATGGCATAATAATGGTACATATATCATGGTATCGTGATGTTCACAAAGACATTCAGCTTTTGCACTTGTCCTGAGAAAAGGAGGGCTTTGACAGCACCAATATGGATTGGTCACAAAATAAGTTGTTAACACTTCGCAGCATAGTTTCGTAAGTGAGGGTGAGTGTACACTAAAACAGTGGTGGACCTACGATAATGATGGTCAAAGGTTTTAACAATAAAAAGAGTGATATTAATTTTGAAGTGTGAACTCTGATACTGTAGCTGCTGCCACTTGCCATGTTATATACCTTATGTGTAACTCTTTTGGAATTCAGTTAGTTGACAATAAGCAATTGACTGGCACATTTCACTGGGTGTTACAATAAGTAGAACTTGTTGAAAAAAATTGCCTACCACTTTTAAATTAGACTTTGATTTCTTAATTAAAATGTGCATGAATAAAATAAAGCTGGTGATACATTAGGAAGATACAACAAATAATTGAGTGGTTGGAATAGAGTAATTAGAAAAGCTGCCAATACTAACTAAGAATACAGAGCCCCTGTTGGCCAACTATCTTTATTCCCCTGCAGTGTTACTATTGGTATATGAAGACAAAGTGATTTTATCATGACTCTGTCACAAAGCTTGCTGCAGCCCTGAAGCAACTGTTTCTGTTAGTGTAGAAGACAGCACATTTCAGCTTTGGCAAAATTCCTACTATCTCAGAATCCAGCTAATTAACTGCTTCTGTTTGTGTTTCTTTAAAAGAATTTGAATACCTACGAAAGAACAACAGAGATTGCATCTTCTTTCACAAATTCTGTACTAAGGATGTAAGATTATGCAGTCTCTGTGGTACTTCCAATGTTAAACAACTCACAGGATGAACCTTGTTAACGGCAGAAGATTGAGTATCAACTCATATATTTAAAATACCTTTCTGACATTCACAGTGTTATTATGCCTGGCTTGTAAATTGAATGCTGAGACGAAGTGCTCTGAAATAATAATACAATATAATATAAAAATCACTAATGAAAAATTGGTGGGAACATACAAGTTGAAAAAGTCATCAAAAATGAGCAGGTTAAAATATTGTGGAATTTCCAAATACAACCTGTTAAAGCCTTGAGGCATAACTTAACTTTGGTTAAAAAAGAAAAAAGAAAGTATGGATAATAGAATAGGGGATAGTAGAAAACAAAGATTTGTTGGTGGGCGGGGAAATCACAACATGTCAAGATCTGAAAATCAAAATTGGAAGTTTATGGCAAAAACCAACCATGCTGGCACTAGTGGTTATCAGCACAGATACCAAAAATTTAGAAATTTCATCTGTCAATTATAAAAATTCCCACTGCTTAGAACTATACCCTAATACATTGTGACAACCTAGGTTTTTACGAAGAACTCAAGGCATATGAAGGCCAATATTGGCTAAATAACTGGCGGTTATGGATTTCACATTGTTGTGTGGTAAATAATAATAATTCATAGTATGAGCCAACCTTTGATTTAAAAATATCTTCTTTGGATGCACCTTTGATGTGACCTTCAAGCTACATCACATTATTAGGACAAAGTAGTTTCTAAGATACATTTACATTTATTAAATATATTTATTAAAACCAATAAAAAGTCTACTGAAAATAGGTGTACAGTTCTGTTTGTTTATATCGTAATATATAAACAGCTATGTTTGGATATTATTATTTATTATTTATGTATTTGTCAACAAGTAAACAAATAATATAAACTTAGACATGAACACATGGGGAAAAAATGGCACAAAAAAGGCTATAAATAGGCAAAACATAGCCATAAACATATAGAATGATTACATATAATTGGGAACAGTACGACAGGGATGATAGGCATGCTGGTACGCCTCCTTAGGGACCTGTTAAGAAACATGAAAGGTCCACAGTAGATAGTTTAAACTGAAAGGTATGGGGACTAAAGAGACTACCAATAGGATCAGGTAGAGTGTTCCAGACATTTACTACTCTGTTGCACAATTAAGATTAGAGCGAATTACATTGAGTTTAAATCTATTAATAGCCCTTGTGTTATTATGGTTGAAATTAAAGTACTCATTTACAGGTAGAACATTTTGATTAATAATCTTATGAACTAAACATAGTTCGGAATGTAGATGACATAGTTCGAGGCTATCGAGACCTAAAATTTCAAGCCTGGTGGTATAGGGAATTTTATTCTAGTAAAATATCTCTGGATCCTGTCTAATGAATTGATGTCTGAAATGCAGTGAGGGTTCCAGGGAGGTGAGCAGTATTCAAGTGTAGGTCTTGCAAAGGTTTATATGCTCTAGTTTGGAGTGTAGTGTTACCAGAGAGAAAACTTCATAAAATAAGATTTACAACTCTTAATGCCTTTTTTGCAATGATATTACAGTGAGCTCTGGGACTTAGATCCTTTGAAATGAGTACTCCTAAGTCTTTGACAGAGTGTGGGTCAACTTTTAGATCATTTCCAGCCAGCAAATAATTGATATTCTTATTTCTTTTGCCAATGTATAGGACTGAGCATTTGTTAGCAGAGATTTGGAATTGCCAATTGTTTGACCATTCAGATACATAGTTTAAGTCATTTTGAAGGGTAGCAGAGTTGTATGTGGTGCTGAATAGTTTAACATCGTCATCAAAGAGGACACAGCTGCTTATAATTTGATCACAAAGGTCATTGTTATATAGCAGAAAGAATGTTGGACCTAGAACGCTGCCTTGGGAAACACCACTGTTAACAGGTGCAGGATTTGATAGGGCGCTGCCTATTTTGGCCGCTTGTTGCCTGTTTGACAGGAACGCAGCTATCCAATTATGTAGAGGTCCAGAAATGCCATAAGATTTTAGTTTCAGAAGTAGTTTGTTGTGCACTACTGAATCAAAGGTATATACCCATATGACTTATAAGAAACACATACTTTTTCATACCAGATCGAGGCTTAACTCAAGGTCACTATTACATGTGATAATTATTTGTGACTTTACTTGATTTCTTTGAAACTGGGAATTCCGCTAAGTAGAAAAAAATAGCGCTGTTACACCCAGAATTGTATCCCATAGCAAGACAAAGGTAAGAACTTTGGCTCAACATTTTTAATCTCTGACCAAACATAAAAGTTTTACTGATAACACAGTATATTATTCAACTGTATGTAAATAAAGTCTTCATTAATTTGGTTTTTTTTAAAAACACCTCTGTAATTACAAGTTTTTCCATTTTCTGAAAATAGTTTTCCGACCAAGAATATATAATATTAATTTGTTAACAAATCAACAGCTTAATGAACATTGGAGGAACTAGAGATAGTTTTTAGTATCAAATATTTCTTCTGACAACAAACTAAAAAGAAATGACGATTTTATTTGCTATTTCAGAGAATTCACAATACTACAGAGTAGAATTTACCACTATGATGTCAGAACACAAACTGAATCTCAGTATTTTTGATGAAGCTTAATAGGTCTTAATGCCTAGAGCTGTTAACGGCTAACCTTTTTGGCACCAAGTGCCAAAATTGGGGCACGCGCGCCGGAGCACATGCGCACCGGCCAGCTGCTCTCTTCCGGGATCCGGCACGCTGGACAGCTGATCTGGCTGGCATGCATGTGTGCACCGGAACCCAGAAGAGAGCAGCTGGCCAGTGCGCATGCCCACAGAGAGGACTCTGTGTGCCACCTCTGGCACACATGCCATAGGTTTGCCATCATGGGCCTAGATATCCAACAACTACAGGAATTAAACACATGTCTTTTCAGAGTGATAATAGAGGGTTTTTTGGTATTAATTGCATACACCACAGAAATGTGATTTGTTTTACAAAGAAGACAATCTCAGTGATAGAACAGATATGATGAAGTGCTTTTCCGGAATCTTTCCTGTGAGTGTGAAGACTGCTCTGAACCTGGATGGACAATTTGTGGCAAAGTAAACAAGCCATCAGCAGCCAAAATAAATTCCAAATGCTACAGATATCTCATAGTGTCACGAGTAAAGCAACTAGATGCAATATTCTAATTAATTGTGACTAATCCATCATCTCGTCTATTCCAAAAATATCCTTTTTGAAATACATTGTCTGTACTTCAAGCAAATGCTGCAAGCTCTGTAGGGTTTCAGAGATAAATAACCATTTTAAGCTTATGGGCGTGTACTGTGGACAGTCCCATCCTGCCATCTAGGGGTTTATTTGAAATATTTCCATTGTTTACTTGCAGCTTTCTCTACAAAGTTTGTTCTTCTCAGGAATATGGAAAATTTGTCTATACTATAAATAAAGGCACACATATTGTGATTCATTAAACCCATTCTCCCAAGGAGGCAAGCACTTCTATGCTACCTATTCAAGATAAAAAGCACAGGGTTTTTTTTAATCTAAGTGAGACAAAGAATGAAGGAGCTAAGTCTCATTTAAATATGCAAACTCTGCTTTTGAGCACAGTGTCAAAACCAAATGAAAAGCACTTCCTTAAAAATAAAATAGAAAAATAAGGCTAACCTTAACTTTCATTACCAACGCTCCAATTTTAATCATTTTTCAAGTGCAAAGAAATGGCATAGTTTTTCAGTTAAATATTTGTATGAAAAACTACCACAACTACTTTCAAAAGGCTAAAACCCTAAATACAATATCTTTGTATGTCAGGATACTGTATGCGTAGTCAGACAAACAAAATCCTTGAAAGGTATATTTGTTATGGGCTAAGTGTCTGCATATAGGTTTCTACGTTATCTGTGTATTAGAGTCATAAGATTGCAAGGAGTGTTTTTAGCCCTTTGTTCAAAAGGAGCCTCTGTTTGAGATGAAAGCTCTCCAGCTTATTCAACATAATTTATTTTTTATTTTTTTTATTTTTGTCAAGCATGTATTTTATGACAGATATAATTACAAATGTAATTATAAATACATGAAAAGGATACGAATAAAAAAAAACATTAGGACAGGAATGGTAGGTACGCTGGTGTGCTTATGCATGCCCCTTACAGACCTCTTAGGAATGGGGTGAGGTCTACTGTAGACAGTCTAAGGTTAAAGTTTTGGAGGTTTGGGGAAGAAAATAAATAATATTCATGATTTCCCCGTTCTTCCTCTCAAACTTTCTTCAGGTGCCTCTGCATACCATTCTGAAATCACAGAAGATTAAAAGGTTTCCCAACTCCACAGAACAGTAGTTAGAGCTGCAAAGTCTAGGAAAGCTCTATCTTACTGCCTCTAGATTAAAACATAATTAGAATTCCCTCTAAAAATAATAAGTCTGTTTTTGTATTGGTCTGTTGAATCCATTGTGTAATGTCACATGTTTCAGCAGATGACAACACCTGGCGGACCATGTTTGAGTTTGTCAACTAAACTGCAATGAACCTGGTTAGTGTTAGGAAGTGAGAATCCCAGGAATCTTACTCTTAGCTGGGAAGTTAAAAAGCATTCCCAAAGAATATAGCAGCAACAAATACTGCCCTGTTGCAGTATATATTTTTTTTGTTTAATTTTAATTTTGTTCACAGTTCTATCTGAAAAATATAATAATTTGGCAGTGGTATGTCGTATTTTTCAGATATTTGGCCTACATTGAAGAAGTTGAGAATTACTGACTTAGCCAAACAAAAGCAATTGTACATGATATTTTAAAGAGAATTTAGCTATATATTCCAAAGTGTTTATCACTGCAGAATGCTAAAATGTCATTAAGCAGCTGTCACAGACTCATTTTAATGTTGGATTGTGTGATCTGTTTGTATACCTATCATATGTTTTCAGCTCTTTAGAGATGAAAGGTGCAATAGAAACGTTGAAATATGGTAATAATGCTGGTGAAATGTAAATACCATGTTGCCTTGAACATCTGCTTTAGCGAAAGAGGAAAGAAAAAAAAATTTTACATCATGAAGAAAATGCTTTTCATTTTCCAACTAATGTAAGGTTCAGCAACAAACAGAATTTTTTAATCAAATCAAATTTAGGGAGAATATACATTTGCTGTAATCTGTCATCTGAAAGAATGGAAAGAAGGAAAGATGAATATTCTATAAATGGAAGCAGCATAGGCAGTGTGCTGAAGCTAGCATCTAAAAAGAAAGGAGTCACATTTTAGAAGCTTAAGTCTCTTTTTAGTTGAAGTTTTGTTTGTATTGACAGGATTCTGATAAGGGATTTTGATAGTATGACCCCAGAGGTCCTACCCAGCCTGTTGACCACCCCACTGAAGCATACTATCAAAGAGTCCAGGAAATTCTCCTCACAATGGTGTGAGCAAATCTTGACAAATCTCTGTGAGATATTATCAGTAACCTGATAGACTTCCAACATGGTTATACATGCATTTTTCCCATTTACTGGCTGTGCTATATTTGCTCCTGTTGGTTGAAGTCATTCAGAATCAGTTCAAATAGCGTGCACATTTGCTGCTTATATGTCATCAAGATACCGCCAGTAAGCTTGAAATATCAAATTTATTATTATTATTAATTAA
The DNA here is from genome assembly GCF_028640845.1 of Ahaetulla prasina. Classification (NCBI taxonomy): domain Eukaryota; kingdom Metazoa; phylum Chordata; class Lepidosauria; order Squamata; family Colubridae; genus Ahaetulla; species Ahaetulla prasina. Next base: position 159,838,399 of record NC_080541.1, read on the forward strand.
TAATTATTAATGCCCATATTAGGTAGTTCCTTCTTCCCTTAAACCAGGGGTCGGCAAACTTAAACACTCAAAGAGCCATTTGGACCTGTTTCCCACAGAAAAGAAAACACCGGGAGCCATAAAACCCTTTTGACATCTAAAATGAAGATAACACTGCATACATCACTTTCTACCTGTAATGCTATGCATAAAAAAAAACCTATAGTGTGCTGCGTTTATAAAATCAATGACCTGCTACAGAGAAAACACATTTTTATTTCTGCATGCAACAAAAACATTTTGGACTCCAAAAAAAAAAAAAGATGGGCCAAAAAGCTCAATAAATAACGTGCCGGCGGGTGTCACACATTGGCAATAGTGACACATATTTTGAGTGACAGGGAGCCGCAGCAGAAGGATGAAAGAGCTACATGCGGCTCCAGATTTCTGGACCTCTGCCTTAAACCAACACTCATTCAAAGTGGTAACTATCAGCTATATAAATGGAAATTCTAGTTTGCCACAGTTGGCATTTTAGTTACCACTTTGAATGAGTGTTAATCTTTCTGACCATTTGCATAGCCCATGACACCAGTCATTTAATGTTGCAGGGATTCATTTAGATGGAAAAGTGATTCCTTTGAATGGTACCCTTGGACTGAAAAAAAAACCAACAACTACAGACTAAAATTATATATTATTTATTTGTGTGCAGATGATGATCAATGCAAACATGTAAAAAGTCAGAATGAGCTATTTCTACTCTGTAGTGTGTAAATATTCTGCATGTGCACTTTAGATGAGAGTGTTAACGACTTAAAAACTAAATATTTCAGTTCTTCAGGTCTAGTATGACTGCTTTTGGAAAGGGGGACACTGGGAAGACATGTTTTTCCACATTAGGATCTTACACTGGATACTTGGTTTGGATGCACAAATAATTCTAGATTTTGCAGCTGTATTTTGGTTTTTATTAGGGCCGTGCAATGGTTTTTACTGTATGAGGCAACTTCTCTTTGTCCCACCTCTAATTCAAAATTCTTTGTGGAGTTACACCTCTGTTGTGTAATCAGAAATAGGAGAGGTATTATGCTCAGCCCCAAATGTTTTCTTTTGCTTTTTAAATTACCTTCTGGCCTTTGGCTCAAATATCTTAACTATGAGAGGAGGAGGAAGAGAAGCTATTGATTAAAATTTTTCATGTTTACAATCATAAATTATATAGCTATGTTTTTTTTCTCTCATTTGATCTTGGAAATAGTATTTCCCACTACACTTTATATTTTAGTTCTATTTTAGTTTAGTTCTATTTAGTTCTATTTTGCCCTAACAAAAGATCAGTAAGTATGTTAGTATATTAAGCAATGTTACCTGAAATATCAAGGACAGAAAAAGCAGAACACAATCAAACTACAGTATATTGTAGGAAGTTAGCACTTACCCCTCTCCTAGAAGAATGAAATATTTTAGAAAATATTTTAGAAAATATTAAAAAAGACAGAATATTATATTTCCCTGGATGAGGAATGGAGAAACATGTTTTAAAGATAAAGCAGCTCCCACCTTCCTGCCTCCCCCCCTTTGTCAATGGACCATCATCTGCAACACAATAGGACCCATCTAGCAACAGAAACTCAGCACATGGCACCTGGGAAGATTACATCAACCAGCAAGGCTAGCTAAGACCCCCATCACCTGGGAGTCTGACAACCAATCTAGGTACTCTTCCTATGGCCCAGGAAGTTCAAAGCTCAGAGAGGGCATAAAACCAAGGCACGCTCAGTATCTCGGCCCTTCAGGAAATCAAACCATGTGATCCTGTCCACCATTAAACCATCTTTCCAAGCAGTCTCCATGTTTCAAGTGTCTTTTCCGCCACTTGAAACTGAACCCTGATGGACATTTCTTCCAATAATGCTAACAATGGCTTTTGATTTAATCTCACAACAATGTCACAGATTTAATCTCAACTATTTCAAGAAGCTGATTTAGTAAAAAGATCATGTAATTTTAAAACCTCTGGAATGTTTTGCTTCCCGGTTTAAATTTCTTGCAAATGTTGTATCTTTCCTTAAAAAAAAAACTTGCTTGTCATTGTAGGGACCATACCTATCCATGCTAGATAATAGAAAAACCGAGACATTTTCCTGATCCATATTTCATTTGGGAATGAATAGGAATGGGATATTCTCTTCTGACCATATGATTTAAGTTTTAGCTAAATCAAGAATCTAGCCACAAAGAAGACTGAGTTATTCTCATACAGATCTACATTTTAATCTGCTCCAGATGCATGTAAATAGCAAGTTCTTAATTTGATAAGGATATAATGGGCTTCATGGATATTGTTTACATATGATATCTCTGCTGTATTAAATAGTGTCTTTCTCACTCTCTCCCCTCCCCTCTTCCCCCTTTCTCTTTCCCTCCTCCCTCCCTCCTTCCCCCCTTCCTCTCTCTCCCCAATAAATGTATTATTTGTAAAGTGAACTGGGGGAAAAACATTCACCCTGCTTCATACATAGAATAGAGATATTTTGAGAATTTTATAAACATCTATAGCAGAGTTTGCTAGCTTGTTTGTTTTTTGTAAAACTCCATGATCTCACTGAGTACTGTAAGCCTTTTTGCACATCTCTGTAAAAGAAAGGCTGTCTCCGGGGAAATTTGGTTTAAATCACTTCTGTGTCAACCAATAGCCTACTCTTTCCTAGCTCTGCTCATTTCACAGATGCTAACCATAAATACAGATCATGATGATATTGGACTATATTTTATTATGTACTATCAGATTCAGACTATAGAAGACTGTAGATTTTTTGTTCATTTTTGTCCTTGTTTTGTTTTGTTGTAATTTTCAACAGGAAATTAAATCACAGTTCCAAATTATAATTGTAATGATGTTTTCCATTAGACTTTAGAATACGTTGCAGCATAAAAAAATCAACCACAAATACATAAAACAGACCACTTGAAATAGTATTTATGTAGCATTTTTGTTTGAATAAGAAAGCATTAAGGTCTCATATAATTTATACTTCAATAGTTCTGCAGAATCCTGAAATGAAAACCACTATATTGTCCTGTTAGAAGACATTTCCCTGGTTCATTCCCAGCTGGGAAGCAGTCACCGATGCTGAGAAGAAATAAACATGGAAGCAGCTGCCAGAAAAGGGATCCTTTCATTCAGGAAGACAAGAAAAGTAGTGCCATAGCTCAAGCATTCCTGGCTTGCAAGCAAGGTGGCCTGAATAGTGTATTTCCTGATAAGTGTATGGATTTTTATTCTTTCCTTTGAAGCAGAAGTGGTATGCAACAGGTTCTGACTGGTTCTGGAGAGCCAATAGTGGGAATTTTGAGTAGTTCAGAGAACCGTAAATACCACCTCTGATTGGCCCCGCCCCCATCTATTCTCTGCCTCCTGAGTCTCAGCTGATCGGGTGGAAATGGGGATTTTGCAGTAACCTTTCCCTGGAGTGGGGAAGGAATGGAGATTTTACAGTATCCTTCCCTTGTTATGCCCACCAAGCCACGCCCACCAAGCCATGCCACAACCACCAAGCCATGCTTATAGAAGCAGTAGTAAAAAAATTTGAATCCCACCACTGCTTTGAAGTAGATGTGATTTCGTAAGATTTTGTATGTGGTTAAGTTAAGATGATTGTCCTGGATCCTGTCTTCCTGCCTTAATGGGTTAATCCTGTTCCTGGGGCTTTGTCTTTCCTATCCTGGGGATTAATTGTGCCAGGAAAGAGGAAAAGGGAAGTTCCAGGTGAGTTATTTTTAGCCTGTTTCCCTTTATCTTAATGGCTGTACTTAAGTGTTCCTTTCAGCTGGTGCTTTTCCCTGGGGTTTTTTTAAAGGGGGAAGGGCTGACTTGAGTCTGTTGGCACTGTTTTCTGAGGTTTCTGGTGCTATGAGGTTTCTGGCGCTGTCCTCTTGTAGTACATTTCTCACAGTCTCATATGATACATAACATACCAAGGCCAGGATATTAAACCTTGTAAATACCATCTAGTGAATTCATAAAGCGCCTAAGCTTCAAACCAACTTTAAATCCATCCTTCTCACCTCTGAACTACACTGATTCTAACTATTGTTTCAGTGAAGTTACAATATTTGCCACTAAAGTCAAAGGCAAATCAGTGTCACCTTATAATGAACAATAAAATCTTGTCCTCATAAGTGCTCCAAGACTGGAAATTTCTAGAAATTCAGATTTCTTCCAAGTTGATGTCGTCAAGACAAACAACCATAGCACAGGTATCAAATGCATCATCACGTTGCTGTCACGTGACATTTCATGACGTTTTTCCTATTCATGGAGCTGGGGTAGGCGTGGGCTGTTTGTGACGCATCCAGCCTGCAAGCCGCCAGTTTGACGCCCCTGAACTATAGAAAGTTTTCTTTCCTCTTTATGTTATTGTTGTTTTTATGAATCCAATGAAAATGAAGCGATTCAAATCTGGCAAGAAGTAATCTATTTACTGTATTGGTACATGATTGCAGCTATTCAGTCCCTCTCATCACAACTCATTTTCAATATTAGAGTTTCTGACATCAAGAGAAACAATTCTGATCCCATTTTTTTCCCCTGCATCAGAATCTTTCTCTGACCTGGTAAGGTCAGATCCTATGGCACGGGTGTCAAACTTGATTGTGTCACATGACGTATCATGATATACCGTGACTTTTTTGCCTTTGCGGAGCTGGGGTGGGCGTAGCCTGCATGTGACGCATTCTGTCTGTGGGCCAGTTTGACATCCCTGTCCTATGCCATTTCAGGCCACAGAGTCACAATCATAAAAAAGGACACTAATATTTAACCAAGAACTATAATTATTATTATTACCAGTATTGGATGATTAAATAACAAATGTTTTGATTAAGGCTGAATTGGAGATGTTTTCATGCATATATTTTGCCTCATGAAAGGTACATTATTTTTAGTAATTTATTTGGAAAAGGTCAAAAGGAGCACATTTTCTAGTTCATAAACTTGGACTGTATTTCACAGTTACATCTAAAAAGGTGACATAACTACTAGTAGCAAGAAAGGTCATTTATAAAAGAAGTAACAACAAAAACAAACTTTCCACTAATTAGGAAGGAGTCCTTCTGGAGGGGTTTTCTAGATTAATTATACACCTGATTTTAGCCAGCAGGAAATCAAAATAAAATGATAAAGTTAAGGTCAGTACATTCTATTCAGGACAAAACAGGAACTTTGTCAGCAGTTTTCAAGAACTGCTGAAGGGAGGTATTTTTAATGGTGATAAAAATGACCATCTTTCAGCTTATCTGTAAATCATGCCACTACCCCAACTATTATATTTTAAAATCTAAAATGTTTTCATTTTAACATAATTTAAACTTCAGCATTTGGATTGTAATCTTACATGAACCATCAAAACTGTTGATGCAAATACCTCTACTTTGTTCTTGCTGAGTCATTCTGAACTATTTTGCACAATTCTGCTTTAGGACTTTCTAAATCATACTATATTGGTAGTAAAAACTTCCAAACAGTAATTTACAGTGCAATCCAGTACATGGTTACAAAAAAAGTACTTCAAACAAATCCAATAGAGCTTATTGTACTGAAGTGGGTAACAGAATTGTAGCCTTTGGGCATGTAAAATAATTCTGCCTTTTTATACCTAATTGTTCTATAGTAGGAGAAAGGCTAGTAAGAATGAAGTTTTTATTGAAGGTCATAGTAAGGTTTTCCTATCCCTTTTTCATGTCTAAATTTTGGGGATGAGGTTTTTCTCCTTTTCATTACAGGAATCTATATCTTGCTCCGTAGCATTGTAGTGTAATACAATGTCATTCTAAAAGATGTTATACTTATTCCCATACTGCCAGGAACACATGGAACATGTTTGTTTCAAAAAAAAAGAAAGAAAGAAAGAAAAACTCAAAAGCCCCTACCAATTTGTGTTTTTTTTAAAAAAAAAACTATAAACCACATTTGAACTTTAAAAAACTAGCAAATTTAAATTCAGATAATTATTTCAAAATCTTGTATATCAATAGATTAGACTGATATAACATAGTGATCAATATTATTGGCAAGCAAAGAGTGAAGACCTGTAGTCAGCCATGTTAGGAGGAATGGAATGGAATGGAATGGAATGGAATGGAATTCTCTTTTGGGTAAGTGTGACTGGACACACAAGGAATTTGTCTCCTCTCCCTGCTCCTTGCCATTTTGAAAGAAAAACATAACAACTGTTTTGAAACCACTGAGTGGAATGTATTTGAACATCAAGACCTGCATGAATATGGATTGACTATATTCAACGTAGATATCAGACTAAGAGTTATCAGACTGTTTTTGAATGATTATGATGTATTATTTTTGATTGCTTTTGGGGGAAGTTAGGAATTGATGATTGTAGGGGTACAATTAAGTTGGGATGAAAATTTTTTAGCATATGTTTGTTTTATTTTTAACTATACCTTGTGCTCGTTCCGGGAAGTCGGGGGGGGAGGGGGGGTGTGAAGGGAGGGGGGAGGAGGGGGGGAAAGGGGGGGGAAATTTTGTAAAACTTTTTGAATAAAAAAAAAAAAAAGACCTGCATGAATATACTGAAGCCATACTCTCTTACATCAAATTGTGCACTGACAATGTAACAGCAGACAGGTGTATGAGAGTCTAGGGGAATTGTAAACCCTGGATGACTGCAAAGGTACAGATGCTTCTGAGAGCCCGGGATTCTGCCTTTAAGGACAGTGAGAGATATAGAGAGGCCAGGGCTCAGAAGAGGCATTAAGATGGCAAAACAACAATACAAACACAAGGTGGAAAATAATCTGGCAGACAACAACCCAAAGCAAGTGTGGCAGGAACTGCAGCACCTAATTAATTATAAGGGCAACACAAGGAACACGGTTAACGCTGATACCTCGTTGGTAGAGGAGTTGAACACCTTCTCCACCGGCTACAAGGTGAAAAGACAAGATCTCGTAGCCGCTGCCCGCCAACCTTCGGATTCCCAGCCACTCACTCTCTACAAACACCAAGTGAGAGGTTATTGAAGGCTGTGAATCCTTGCAAAGCTGCAGGGCCATAAGGGGTGCTGGGAATAGTGGTAAAGAATTGTGCCGATCAATTAGCAGGGGTCCTAACTAGGATCTTTAATATCTCCCTGCAAACAGCCTGTGTTCCATCATGCTTGAAAGCAGCCACTACTGTCCCAGTCCTGAAGAAAACAGGAATTAACTGCCTAAATGACTACAGTCCTATTGCATTAATGTCTGTAGTGATGAAATGCTTCAAAAGATTGGTTCCCCAACACCTTAGGACATGCCTCCCACCAGACTTTGATAAATATCAATTTGCCTACAGGGGGAATAAGTCGATAGATGAAACCATAGCTACTGCTTTACATTCTGTAGCGAACCATCTGGAGAAACCCGGTAACTATATCAGGATGCTTTTCAAAGACTATAGCTCAGCCTTCAACACCATTCTGCCGAGCATCCTTATCGAAAAGCTGACTGACTTGGATTTTCCCTCTTCCATCTGTGACTGGATCAAAGACTTTCTGAGGGACCGGCCACAAACAGTGAGGGTTGGGTCTGTAAAATCCACCCCTCTTAAGCTTAGCACTGGCTCTCCACAGAGCTGTGTGCTCAGTCCCTACCTGTATTCACTGTACATACATGATTGTGTACCGTCAGACTGTGATCATTAAGTTCGCATACGACACCACCATACTGCGTCTTATTACAAGTGGAGACAAAACAGCGTACAGAGGGGAGGTTCAAAAACTTTCCACATGGTGCTTAAGAAACAGTCTGCATCTGAACATCAGCAAGACCAAGGAAATGGTGTTGGACTTCTGGAGGAAGAGAAAGGAACCTGCCTCACTTTACATTGAGGAGGGCTGTGTAAAGAGAGTTTCCTCCTTTAAATTCCTGGGAGTCCATCTCAGCGAAGACCTCACCTGGAAAAACAACATGATCCAGGTGGTCAGAAAGGCCTAACAGAGACTCCATTTTCTTAAGATCTTGCATAAAAACAGGGTGGAACAACAATTGATGACCTCCTTTTACCAGTCCACTATAGAAAGTGTCCTCACTTATTGCATCACGGTATGGCATGCCGGTCTGACGGCTGTGGATAGAAAAACATTACAGAAGATGGTGAGCACAGAACAAAACATTGTGGGCTGTCCCCTCATACAACTAGATGAGATCGCTAGGGCTTGCTGCCTTAGAAGAGTGAAGAAAATTCTCAGGGACGACTCTCACCCTGGTCATCACTTCTTTACCCTCCTACCATTGGGAAGGAGATATAGAAGTATAGCCAGCCGTACAAACAGGCTGAAGAACAGTTTTTATCCATGGGCTCTCAGACTCCTGAATGAGAAATAACATCATAACTATGTAGTATGATGGACTTCAGGGCCGGCGCAATGTGTAACATGTTCACACTGGTGCAATGGGACTGGATGTTCTGTTAATAGGATTTATTGGGTTAGGGATTTTCTGTCTTCACTGTGAGTTGTATTGTGTTGGGGGGGTGCACTGAGGGAGCTCAACCAATGTCACTGCACATATGTTGTGCACTGACAATAAAGATTTGAATTGAATTGAATTAGCACCACTGCTCCACAGCTTCTTTCTCTGCTGCTACTCTCAAGATAGTCATTGCCTGGATAGCAGCAGCACTACTAACAATGTGTATTAGAAAGGAACGTCACCAAGAATTTTTGAACCACAGATATTTAGAGGTCACATTCATTTTTTGGGGAAAAAAACTGTTCTTGGGACCCTCTTGTTGTTGTTTTTTAAAAATAATACATTTCAAACATGGGCACGTTTGAAATGTAATTGATCTTTTAAGATGTCAAAAAAAAATGTAAGTGCAAATACTTTTTAAAATTATTGCCTTGGATTCTGTCCTAAGTAATAATTTTATTTCCTGAACTTTACTGTGAGCATTCTTAAAGTTGAGAATTGTGCTTTTGAAGTTGAGCTAAAAATGCTTTGAGATAAAGAAGAAAAGCACTCGCATTATATCAGTGACTCAGCTAAACCTAAATCTGGCTGACAGATTCCCAACAGCTGCTATCAAACACTAAGTGCATAGCACAGCAGAACTGAAAAAAGTTAAAAATGAAACTGCCACATTTCCTCCCGTTTGTTTTTTTTATTTCTGTCAGCACTGTGCTTCGAGCCACAGTGAGAAATGGCCAGAGCCAAACTTAATCCAAATAACATTCCAAAAATGAGAATCCTTGGCAATCTTCTATTTGTTCAACCTTTGAAAACTGTAATTTTTTTTCTGTATTTGTTGACTATTTATCATTTTGATGCATGGCTTGCATGCAAGATTTATCACTGACATAAAGAATGGCCTAGTTGCATATGCTATACATTTCCCTATGATTAAAAAAAATAGGAACAGTGCATATACTTATCACCAAGTTACTAGCTTCCTGAGGGTAGGTGAATTCAGTATGTGTGAACTAGCAGAGCCTTTGGTATTTTCTGACTTCAGCCAAGCCATTGTGGAAAAGGCAGGGAGGCAAGTTAAACACTGCAGGAAATAAAATAAAATAGTTCTTTCTTATAGAGTTGTTTAACAGCATCTTGGAATGGGCTAAAGGTCATGGTACCTGGGATAAATCATTTTTCTTGAAATCTACCTATATAATGGAACAATTGTAAAACAGAATTTTGATATGTAGTTTAATATCCAGAATCATTGATAAACCAACATAGGAAAGAATGGATGGCTTGTCAATTCTCACCTGTTCCAGGTTGACTCAGTCTTCCATCCTTCCGATGTCGGTAAAATGAGGGTTCAGTTTGTTTGGGGCAATATGCTGAGTTTGTAAACAGCTTAGAGAGGGCCGTAAAAGCACTGTAAAGAATAGAATAGAATAGAATAGAATAGAATAGAATAGAATAGAATAGAATAGAATAGAATAGAATTTTTTATTGGCCAAGTGTGATTGGACACACAAGGAATTTGTCTTGGTGCATATGCTCTCAGTGTACATAAAAGAAAAGATACATTCATCAAGGTACAACATTTACAACACAAATGATGGTCAATATATCTATATAAATCATAAGGATTGCCAGCAACAAAGTTACAATACAGTCATAAGTGGAAAGAGATTGGTGATGGGAACGATGAGAAGATTAATAGTAGTGCAGATTTAGTAAATAGTTTGACAGTGTTGAGGGAATTATTTGTTTAGCAGAGTGATGGCCTTCGGGGGAAAAACTGTTCTTGTGTCTAGTTGTTCTGGTGTGCAGTGCTCTATAGCGTTGTTTTGAGGGTAGGAGTTGAAAGAGTTTATGTCCTGGATATGAGGGATCTGTAAATATTTTCACGGCCCTCTTCTTGATTCGTGCAGTATACAGGTCCTCAATGGAAGGCAGGTTGGTAGCAATTATTTTTTCTGCAGTTCTAATTATCCTCTGAAGTCTGTAGTTAAGTCTAAGTGCTATTGCTATTGTGTACCATCTTGGGTTGTGGGGGCATGCATTTATTTCAAAATCAAACCACTTTCTAATTTGGAATTTCAGACAGTGACATTATACTAAGAGCCAGGTTACTTTTCAGATGTTTTGCTTTGTGTATTTAAGATACATGTGACTTGAAATTGCTACTGAAACCATGGCTCACTCATTAAATGAGAACAGCAACCATGTACAGAGGTATAGTCTACTGCAGTCTCACAAGTACAAAACCTTAATTTTATCTACATGCAATGAGCTTCTGGATTCTTTCAATTATTTGCTTGTGACAATGTACATTATTTTTAAATGGAGTTAATGCTTTTCAGCATGATGCAAAAATAAGGCAGAGATTTTATTCAGATATACCATTTGACCTTGAGGAATATAAGACACAACTCCTTTTCAGACATTAAGTATCCAAAGTATCCAGAGCAGAGGTGGGTTTCAGCAGGTTCTGACCGGTTCTGGAGAACCAGTAGTGGAAATTTTGAGTAGTTTGGAGAACTGTTAGTAAAAATTCTGACTGGCCCTGTCCCCATCTCTTCTCTGCCTCCCAATCCCCAGCTGATCGGGAGGACATGGAGATTTTGCAATATCCTTCCCCTGCCACGCCCACCAAGCCATGCCATGCCCACCAAGCCACACTCACAGAACCAGTAGTAAAAAAATTTGAAACCCACCACTGATCCACAGTATTGCTTAGTGTTTCTCTTTAGACAGCAACATTTCCAACAGTAATTTTTGTCCCCCAACTAAAGTGTAGTTAACATTCACCATCTCAATATGACAAGCCTATAAACATACAATTATATTTATAAGATTCCTTTCGCTTTGGCACTGTTTATACATTTCTAGGGATAAAACTGGCCCTTTCATGTGGTTCATACGCAGATACTGAATGGGTGGATACCTACTGAATCATTTTACAGCTATTTTTAGTCCCCATACCACCCAGGAATTGTTTGCTTTCCCTGAAACACGAAGAGAAGCAGAGCTCACATGCTTTTTTACAGTTTGCAAAGCCAGAAGAGCAATTTTTTAATCTCTTGGGACATTTTATGGACTTTTCAAAAACAAATCTATTTTAAAATTCTATGCTTTCATCTACAACTTTCTATTTTAGTGTCCTTTCTTTTTTTTCCCTTAACATGTATATTTTGTAAAGATCAATTCCTCAGGAAACCTTTCAAAATGCAAATTTTGCTGATATCTTTTTTAACATAAATTTATCCGATCTGCAGACAGTTTGATTGTGGAGTGTTTTGGGTTTTTTTGAGCCACAGCAGTTTCCATTGTTGTGGGTGTTGCAAGTCTGTTCCCACAGAACTGTGCACTGGAATTCTTTTGCATCTGTATCTATGAGCACCTTGTAGGAAGCACATGGATATCTCACAATTCAAAGACAAGATTCCTATCTACAATATTGATAACAATTCTGTATTCCTTCCCTGGAAGGTTTTCAGCCTCAGATAATGGTGGAGCGGGCGAGGGGGCAATGTGTTAGGGATACATGGGTTTCTGTGTATGTTTCCTCAGTTGTAGATAAGCAACAATATTGGCTTAAATGATGAAGCTGGTGCTTTATCTTCATGCTTGAAAAGGGAATTTTCCATCCATTTCACATGAGAATGAAGATGCTTTGTTTCGTTTTAAATGAACTCTGCATTTCAGCAGCCTTCCTGTGTTCACTGGAAGCCAGTCAGATTTCTCATTATCTCAGGGGGGCTGTTTTTGCTTAGCTTTCTGATCCAGAGGAAGCCTTAACAAGTGGCTTGAGGAGTTTTGATTAAGAGTAAGTGGTATAAGGCAGGCAAATTACAAGAGCTCAGAAAAATTGTGCGAGGGTTGGAAACCTAATGAACAACTTGCTGAAGAGCAATGTAACAGCCACCTTTACCTTGAGATCCAGTGACAGTGGTAATTCAGAAAAACCTCTTTCCTTAATAAGGAATGGGCAAACTGTGTTATTCACCTTCGGAGACAGGAGATTCAAAATGAATATTATTCCCAGTTTAATTTATATTCTTAGGGGAAATCCAGTTTGTATAGCTAACAAATATTTTCAGGAAATAACTTATTTCTTTAGAAAATTGCTATTTTTGTTGTTATTGTTGTTTGATTCTGAGAATATCTTTACCGAAAATGCAATTATCAATTAATTAGAGAGGATTCAGTTTTCTGAATCTAGAGCTAAAGCAGGGGTGAAATGCTCCTGGTTCGGTCCGGTTCACCCGAACCGGTAGTAAAAAAGGCTACTGGTTCGCTGAACTGGTAGTAAAAAATGTAAAAAAAATGTTCTGACGTTCAGGTGAGCGACACACAATTGTCGGAACTTTTTTTTTTTGCTTTTTTAGCATTTTTTACTACTGGTTCTCCGGAACCAGTAGTAAAAATGCTTTTAAAAAGTAAAAAAAAGGCTCCGACAATCATAGCTGTGCTGCGCGATCATCAGAGCCTTTTTTTTACCTTTTAAAAGCATTTTTACAACCTATTTACCCGAATAGGTTGTAAAAAAATGCTTTTAAAAGCAAAAAAAAGGCTCTGATGATCACAGCTGAGCTGTGTGATCGTCAGATCCTTTTTTTTTACTTTTAAAAGCATTTTTTTACAACCTATTCGGCCAAATACGTTGTAAAAAAGTGCTTTTAAAAGCAAAAAACAAGATCGCGTGCCACAGCTGATCACCCTCCCATGCGTACTGTTCTACTTACCCCATGCATCTTTTTGCTGTGCACTGCGTGCGAGCACACCTCACATTTGGTGTGTGGTGCGCACTGTGCATGCGTGCATTTGGCATGTAACGCGCATGCGCAGCCATTGAACCAGTAGTAAACCAGTTCAGATTTCACCACTGAGCTAAAGCTCATGCTTACCTATTGTCAGGTATTAAATATAGGTTATTCTCGATTTACAACCATTCATTTATTAAAGTTGAAGTTACAACAGCACTGAAAAAAGTGACTTATGACCGTTTTTCCCATTTACAACTGTTGCAGCATCCCCATGATCACGTGATCAAAATTCAGATGATTGGAAGCTGACATATATTTATGAAGGTAGCAATGTCCTGGGATCATGTGATCACCTTTTGCAACCTCCTGATAAGCAAAGTCTATGGAAAATCTGATTCACTTAACAACTGTGTTACTAACTTAACAACCGCAGTGATTCACTTAACAACTATGGCAACAAGGTCATACAATGAAGCAAAACTCCCTTAACTATCTTGGTTAGCAACAAAAATTTTGGGCTCAATTGTGGTCATGAGTCAAGGACTACCTGTATTGAAAGGCAAAAATTGGTATCAATTTATCAAATCAATTTCTGATTTGATCATCTTTGAAATATACATGCACAGCACCTTTGGTTGGATGGACAGTATGAGGACCTAAATCTATTAAAACTCAAGTGTCTCTGGAAACAATTTCTTCAGTTAAAAAGCTATAGAATGTAATTTTTGTTACCTTTTCATTTCAGAAATTTCAGCAGCCCTAGTCAAATATTGCTATATACAGGTTTGGTGCAGCTGATTCTGATTTGAATATGGGACTCACAATGAAATATTCACAAGTGAGCCACAATAACATACAAAAATTATTCTGGGTTTACATTCTCAAATTCTTTTCTTTCTCCTCCAACACAGTCTTTATTTGTTTTTTTATTCAAGTTGACAAACTGTTAAAGTTCATTGTGGTTTGTTTGAAAGAAGCCTATTTGAAACAGAAGCAGAAATGTGAAAACACCTAATCAAGAGGAGCATCTGTGGCTTGTTTGTGACATCTTAAATTAGGTTTGGGTGTGATATTTGAAGTTGGCCATTGTAACATTTTGCAATTTTTATTGACATTTGGGAGGCATTTTCTCATGAAGGATCTTTTCTTCTCAAAATGCAAACTACAACAGAAAGCAAGCTGATTTGTTTGAATGGTTTCCATGATATCACGACAGAAGTCCAGATAATATTCAGACAGCATTAAAGAATGCCTTCTTAATAATGTTTTAACAAGCTCTCAAGAACCAAGAATGACACATGGAGCTACTTAATAATAATTTCCTTTATTATTCTTCACTTGTAGACAGAATCTTGACATATTGAAGAAACTGTTTGCATAACTATAGATATATTCTGAGAAAAGCCAGGGAGGATCCATTTTAACCATCTTCCAACCAAAGTTGTTAGTGGAAAGATGGTTTCTAAGCTCCTCTGCCTCCTGGGAATCCAAACTATGGTACATTCCACCACAGTTTTTCTTTTTGTGAAATACTTTTCTGAATCACCTGACACAATCTTTTGGGTATTCGATAAGGATATTTTTATTTTTCTATTCTTTAAATATTGATTTGTTTGTAATACATAGTTGACTATCTTATTACAGTGTTATAACTTTTAATTCATGACATCATTTTAAGTCTGGTTTTTATATCTGCTAATTTTAGTTTTTATTGTGGCCATCCCTTGATTTTTTATTTTGTAAGCAGTTCTGGTTTTATTACTTTTCTTATTTGAAAACTAGAGAATAAAAAAATGAGGTGGTGGAGGGGAGAATGCATTTTTTTCCTTAAGGGGTTTTGGAAATGAAAGTAGCTAAATTTGTTATTTGTTTAGTATGATATAGGGAAATACTATTTGTACACACTAGTGTGTTACTAAAAGAAGACGGTAGAAATGTAATCAAGTGGAAAATATGTACATTAATGTGTATGTGTGTGTATGTATGTATATATTCATTTTTTGTTCCAAAAACTTGCATCTACCATATTTTTTGGAGTATAAGACGTACCTTTTTCCCTCCAAAAAGGAGGGTGAAAATCTGGGTGCATCTTATACTCCGAATGTAGCCCCACCCAGATTCTCAAATGGAGGTTTCAGAGGCTGAAAAAAGCATCAGAAAAGAAGCTTCAGAAAAGAAGCCCCCAAACAGAGCTTCAGAGGCTTTTTTTCTGAAGCTCTGTTTCGGAGGCTTTCAGAAGCAGAAAAATGTTTTTTTCTGAAATGGAGTTTCAGAAGTTTTAGAGGCAAATAAAAAAGTCAAAAAAAAGCAAGGCACAGACCTCACAATCAAGGAACCTGTTGCTAAAATTCACCTCTGGGAACAGCTGATTGGGGGTATTCTGGGAGGTCAATCCACCTGTCAATCAGCTTTTTTCGTATTTTCCTCCCCAAAAACTAAAGTGCTCTTATACGCCGAAAAATAACGTATTTTTCTGTTCTTATTTCTATGGCCCAGAATTAAATTGATGACCCCTTCCAAACTACTAAAAAGAAGAAATAAACCTCTTCTATGCTTCAATTTTGAACTAAATTCACAACAATACAAAAATGTTTTATAAGAGGTTGGTTCTAAGAGGATCAAATGCTCTGCTTCTCATACTTGATGTAATATTGTACTGTAATATCATGCTAATGAATTTGTTTTTCTCAGAATTTGATCTGGGTTATGAATGTTATCATGAAGCTCATTTCACTATGCATTTTACACAAATTTGTAACAACTCATTTGAGGGACATCATTGACTGTGGATTTCAATTCATCATGAGTCAGTAACACAATAATTACACAGTAATAACCAAAGACCTAATGTTGAAATTGCCATAGTGGCAGCAACATAAGCATAGCTTATGGGGGGGAAGGATAGACTGCCTTTTTGTAACAACTTATTCACAAAATAGTTATATTTTCAGATGTCATCAGTATATGTAGAAATGGTGGCAGAGTTTAGGAGAAACCCTTCCATACTTCCACCTTTCACAGTTTCTACTGTTGATACTTGACAAAACAGTATCAACAGTAGAAACCTTCAAATTTCTAGGTTCTATCATATCGCTAAAATGGACAATTAACATCAAAAACATCATCAAAAAAGGACAACAAAGACTGTTCTTTCTGCACCAACTCAGAAAGCTCAAACTGCCCAAGGAGCTACTGATCCAGTTCTACAGAGGAATTATTAAGTCTGTCATTTGCAAATCTATAACTGTCTGATTTGGTTCTGCAATCAAACAAGAAAGACACAGACTTCAGAGGATAATTAGAACTGCAGAAAAAATAATTGCTACCAACCTACCTTCCATTGAGGACCTGTATACTGCACAAATCAAGAAGAGGGCCATGAAAATATTTACAGATCCCTCACATCCTGGACATAAACTGTTTCAACTCCTACCATCAAAACGATGCTATAGAGCATTGCACAGCAAAACAACTAGACACAGAACAGTTTTTTCCTGAAGGCCATCACTCTGCTAAACAAATAATTCCCTCAACACTATCAAACTATTTACTAAATCTATACTACTATTAATCTTTTCATCGTTTTCATCACCAATCTCTTTCCACTTATGACTGTATGACTGTGAACTTTTTGTTGCTATCATTAAGGGTTAAATTGCAACCTATGACCATCATATTGTTGTACCTTTGATGAAGGTATTTTTTTTCTTTTTCTTTTATATACACTGAGAGCATATGCACCAAAACAAATTCCTTGTGTGTCCAATCACACTTGGCCAATAAATTCTATAAATTCTATTCTATATAAAAAAAAGATGTTATGAGAAATATATTTCTACATTAATATGAAATACAGATTCACACATGGTTTTTATCACATTTTAAGTCTCAATTCCAACTCTGGACTTAATTCTGTCCTTACATTTAGGAAAAAAATATTTTTAAAGTAATACAGTATATGGAATGGTAGCAAATTCTGAAATGAGATGTAGGATCACATGTTCCATAGTATCTCCAAATTCAATGTGTTACATGACTCCAAAATGGGACAACTCACCATGGCCAATTTGCTGCAGCCAGCTCACCATGGGACAACTCACCATGGGACAAGAGTTGCACTAATATCAAAGAAATAGTGGAATAGAATCATTAAAGAAAGGATGCCAAAGGACAGAAAAAATGAAATGTGAATGACAAAAATAAAAAAAATAGTTTATTGAATTGATGAATTGTCCTGCAACAAGTAGTCCCATGGTGAGTTGGCCAAGGTGAGTTGGCTGATGTAAAATATATGTGAACGGAACAAAAATATATGTGATGAGAGGGAGGCAATTAACTTTAGGGAGGAAACAATTCAGTTTAGAATGCCCAGCCAACTTGGGTTTTCCATCACACTTAATATAGTAAATTAGGTGTAAAAGAACTTGGCCCTCAGTAGATTATTACATCAGTTCTGTGTAATAATAATTCTATTATATCATTGGTTTTCTGTATTACATTGGCTGTTCACTGATACCATTTTTATCTTTTCCAAGACCATTACTGTTGACTCTTGTATCAAGCAAACCTGATATCTAACCATAATAACCAGGCTGATGCCTGACTCAAGAGTAGGATGGCTGACTGGGCAATTGGTATTTATATTGCATTTGCCACTACTACTGCATTCCTCCTGTGATCAGCATCCTTGGTTTGCAGATAAGATGAGCAGAAGTTACTTTCTGCCCAGGTAACAGTGATATATTTGAATGGGAGCAGAATGGGGCCACTGTGTGCTGCATGATTAGTTTACATGACATTAATATTGACAGTTGCATTTTGGATCGTTCAGCATTTTAGGAAGTTGGAGGAAATCTTCACCCACATCCAGTCAATATAATTAGTTTTGCAGATAAGTGCAAAGCTTACAGTCACAGGAAGGGACATGAGCCGCACACTATAGTAGTGTCGCAACTCTGATAGCAGTAGGCTCAGCAGGGTCAGGTTTTGCCTTTGCTGAGCTCCTGGCTCCTCAGCAGTAGCCCAAACCCACCAGCCATATGAGGTCAGAGTTGTTAACTAAGAATGCTGGCTCTTTCCCTAACATTAAAAGTAGAATCATCTTGGTATCTATAAAGATGAAACCTTATCATAATTAAGAGAAAAGAAGGAAGATAGGAGATGGATTTTATTTCCATATAGTGGATGCTATTCAGCCATGGATTTTATGTGGAATAAATCCTCCTTAACTTAGTGGCTATTAATCAGCAATAGTATCTAATATATTAGATATTTACTCATACCAATATATAATATTGTATGTATACACATGTGTATACACATATATACACAAACATGAAAACATTCCTGGTCAGATTTCAACATATATATTTCTGAATGTACATCACCCTAAACTGCAAGACTCAGAGCACATGGGATACAAATGGAGCACTTTTCCACAACCCCTTAAAACCAAAGGCATCTTTTACTAGGATATTGCTCCACCTGTGGAAAAGAAACCACGTTACTCCAGGAAAAGACACTGCTGCTTTAAAAAACCACAGGTAGAAATTGTTTACATGTCTCTGTATTGATTGATTGATTGATTGATTGAATCTATATAGACGCTCCTTTCACAAATGTGACTCTGGATGGAGTCCAAAGCTTCTTTTGGCCTTTGAAGGACTGCATAACCACAATATTGATTTAAAGTTATAAAACTAAAATCGTTACTGGAAGTAAGTAGAAGGCAACATCTTGTAGCATTGTTCTGAATAATGCTGATTCAGACTGAAGTGTTTTCATTGGGGAAAGGAGGGATAACAACCTGGCTTTGACAGAAAATGAGAAAGCCATAACTGAATATCATCTGTTTGGAAGGAAATGTGCTTTAATTTCCTTTGTAAGGTTCAACCTGCAACTTTGCAGTTGCTAGGGATGGGTAAGGATGATATGACATCTGTGGCACCTCATCTGTTAGACTTGCTGGCGTCTGCTATCCAATTTGAACTCCTGGCTTCCTGCACACTAACTAGCAAAACAGGCGCCTTTGTTGTTTTGTGTGTCAGACCCATATATTTTGAACTCCCTTCCTTTTTATGGCAACAAACAGACAAATTAACCACGACAGCTCCAAGGCTGGCTTAACTGACAGCTGAGAGCAGGTTCCTATGGACAATGATACAGCCAGCAAATTCAGTAGGAGCTGTGCTTCATGCTATTTGTGAGATCATCATTGTCCTTTCTGTTAGAAGGGCAATGCTATTGTCATATCATTCAATGAAGCCCTCCTAGAAGCTGTATGAGAGCAATACTGAATGAGTTATATTACCAATGCACCAATGCATCTTTCAACAAAGGGATATGTTAAATCATGGCAACTGGGCCAAAGTTTATTAAACCTGAGATATTTTGTTACTCGTCCAAGTAACATCTTTAGTCAAAATGAAAACTTTTGGGTTAGGCAGAGAGTGTATTAACTCTTGCCATATTGACTGCAGGGGTTTCTCCCTAAAATGAAATGCAATATGTAAGTAAAGGCTCAAACATCCAGGCCAAATGTAATAAAACATACCCCAATCAACATCTAAAAGGCCACTTACAACAGGCCCTATAAATATCACACAGAGAACAGCATACACTGTTAGAGAGAAGCTCTCTGAAGATGGACTCCAATCTGAAAGCTTGGAAGACAAAACTTCTGGTCCCGGTGACCGACCTAGATTGGATCCTGCAACACCATCCCATGACACATATATTCACCTTCATTTGCAAAAGTAATAAACTTTAATAAACTTTGGTCCACTTTCCATGGTTTAACCTTTTTAAATACTTTTGGCCTGAATGATTTGAGTTTGCATTTACCTATTCCGCATAGGGACTATCCATGTGTCTTTTACATGCTGTCTTCTACAATTACAAACAATGCTTGATTGATTATATGCTTTCCTCTGTGTCCACAGGGAGGAAATAAAAAAAAAAAGGCAAGTTGGAGACTATGACAGTAGGGTAAAATCCACCTCTTTTATATGCACATTGGCATTGCACACAGGTACAAAATGACAGCATTTCAATCACACTGCTGGGATTGTCATGTTGACTGATTTGACTTTACCCCCGACAGATGCCAGTGGCTTTCTCAGAGTTTATTTTCTTACACAACCATCAACATAGATTTGAAGAATGACCTCTGAGAATAAAATTGTTTAATTATTAGAGTAGTGCTAATCAGATGGATATTTTAAATCAAAATCACAAACAATTTTTCCCTATGTCTTACATTATTCATGTTCTTTCTATTTATACATATTAATGCAAGAATAAGCTACCAGGAGCAAGAATACTTTTTCATTCTAATTTCTTTCTCTGCCAAATAGCTATAAAAATAACACCTTAAAGGGCTGTTTCCTCTGACTAATCTGAAATTTGTAGTAAAGTTTTCAATGCAGATTATGACAAAAATGTCATAATATGTTTTAAGTAAGAATGTTGTTAGAAACTGTAGCATTTGAAAACAAACACTGTGTCATAATTTTATTAAAGATAAAACTTTACTGTCACTAAGTAAATATAACACAGAGTGAACAAGGTATAATCCTAACTTAAACTATAACTATTTTTAAATTCAAAATTATTATAGAATCACCTGAAATGTAATGGTAAAAAAATCTTGAAGCAAATTCTGTTCCTGATAACTATGTTTTATATACAATATATACACAACTGTATCACATCACCCGTGAAGTTTTTGACTTGTCAGTCTAGTTCAGGGGTGTCAAACTTGTACCATCAGGGCATTGTCATGTGACGTATCGTGACTTTTTTCCCCTTCGAAAAACCGAGCATGGGTATGGCCAGCGTGTGATGCATCTGGCCCACAGGCTACAAGTTGACAGCCCTGGTCTAGTCTGTAGCCTTGAATTTCCTAGACTTCTCTAATTACTACAGTAACCAGGCCTGACCTTCTTAGATTCAGAGCTCAGATATGTTCAGGCTTTACATAACAGTAAAATGAATTAACTGAAACTATATCAGGGTAGAGATTGTGAGAATAGTAGTGACATACTCAGGATTTTATGTTCCAATAGGTTGTACTTTGAATTCAGTGCAGTCAGATTAATCAAAGCTTTATTATTTTAGGAGTAATATATGAAACAACATTTCCCCCCACTTGGAAGTAGCAACAAACAGTTTCTTTGCAACTTCCAATCTAGTTTTTTGAAAACTTGACATACGTAATTATGTCCTGCAGTTGATAGCAGTGTGATTTTTTTCAGTCTCAACTCCTAAAGTATGTTTATTAAGACTTCGATAGGCATAACTTATCAATTTTTCAAATAAATAAACCCTAGTTGCAAAAACTGAAAATAAAAAAATAGCCAAAAATTCCAGTTCCAACTTTTCTGATGATCACCAGAGGTGGACTTCAAAAACTTTAACAAGGGGTTCTTTGCCTGGTTGCTGGGTGGGCATGGCCATGGTCCTAGTCGGCCTCCTAGTCGGCCTCCTGCACCATGGCAGGGGGGGCCTCTTGGGCTTTAGAGGCTTTCCTCGAGCCTCCAGGAGGGTGAAAACGGTCTCCCCAGGCTCCAGAGGCCCTCTGGAGGGCCCATTTCTGGCCTTCCCAAACTTCTGGTAGGCTGTTTTTTGCCCTCCGTGAGCCTCGGTGCACACCCGGCACTTACCTGCATCCAAAACAGGTGAAGGACGTGAGGACTCCTGGGAGAGGCGGGGTGGGCGGGGTGGGGCCAGCCAGGAGTGAGATTTGGGGGTTCTTTGAACTGCACAGAATCTTAGCTTGAGGTTCTCCCAAACCCCTGTGAACCCCCAGCAACCCACCCCTGGATATCCCCATCACCAACTTTTTGTTCAGAGTGGTCATTTAAAAAAAAAAAAAAGAGCACTCCCAGTAGTGAAAAGGTTTCATGGTCTGATTTCTGCAAACTAATCTTTATCACAGAAATATGTCACCGTAACTTCATGTTTTTATAAGAATTAGCCTATATTTTTTCAATTTCTTTCTGATTGATTTTATTGACATAAGCAATATCCATTATTGATTTTGAAAGCCTTTATTGTTATTGTAATAGACTATTAAAGCATTATATATAACATCAAAAACATGCTTTCTGGGTATTTCTAAAGAAAAAAAAATCATTTACTTACTCAGCTTTTTATTTATTAAAAAAGTATGATATAACTATAAAACATTCTCTTTCATTATTTCCCTTGTGGATTTTTACAAATGACAAAGTTTGTTCTGCCAACTAGACTATTTCAAATAATATATGTGCGCTTTTAATGAAAATGCGACTTCAGACATTTATACTGTAAGTAAATGGAACTGTAAAATATGATACAAATGGGCAATTAAAATTAATGCTATGAGTTTTTCAGGGAGACTTTAATTTCTTCTTCTTGGTGACTATTTATTTTTCCTCTTTAATTTTTGCCTGCTAGTTCATTTATTAAGTGATTTTATATCTGGAAGTGTTATATCATTGGATCCCTGCTGCCCTTTTGTTCTATTTCTAGCAATATCATTTAAGAAGTCCTATCAATTGATAGCAGGAATAAAGGATTTCATTTCACTTTTGCACAACATCTTTGCTTAATTCATTTTATTAATAAAAACATTATTTTCATTAATTTTTAATTTAAATTCCTAAAATTCAATATTTTTAACTTTTGCTCAATATGTAGATTATTCTCATGATTGCAAATAAAATTTGCATCTAACGTAGAACTTGGCTGTCTTTTTGTTTTCTTTTAAAGTATTTCTTCCAGTTAATCTTAGAATGAAGACACACCTCCAAACAAACAATTCTTCAGACTAATGAACTATCTCCATACAAAACAAACATTTTTAGTTCTGTTTAATTTAGGTCTGTCATAGAACTGGGTTACAAGTTCCAGACAGCTCTACTAGTTCGCATTCATACTTTATAATATCATTTTATCTGGTCCGTGAAAGAAGAGTCATGTTTGCATGTTTATCAACACTTACATAAACTTTGTTATAAATCATTTAGTAAAGGTAAATGATTGAAAAGAAACCTCTGGTATCTAGTGCTGAATGGTCATAAGAATTAGAGGTATTTTGTTTTGTTTTTTGCAAAATATATATTTTCGTCCTTCCACTTGATTTTTCTCATTTTTCTACATGATTTTTCTCAATAGTCACCACAATTATATACATCACTCTTTTTTGTTCAACAGATCAATATATGTACAGGGGTTTTTTACTTGTCGACAGAGCTTTGTACAAACCATATAGATTTTGAGGGGAAAGGTTGTAAAAAATTCTGATCACCACAGCAGTCTTACTTATCCACTTTGCTATTTATCCATGTAATGTAAATGGAAATAGTTGTTTTAAGAAGTTGCTTCAGGTGGCATATTCCAAAGGCTCAGCCAATGGCATAGTTCTGTATTAGTGCTCCAATTTTTGTTGTTGTTGTTGTTGGGGAAAAAAGAAGGAAGATTATCAGTCAGTTAGAAAGAAGACAACACGTGTTCCTATCATCTTGCAATTTACTAATCTAAGCAAAATAGGTTTTGTGATTCTGAGACTGTAATCCACACATGGATTGATAACATAAAGCAGCATCAAACATTCAGATTAACCTAGTATCATAGCACTTAAGCTAACTTCTACAGCTGTGTGGATGCAAAAACCATAAAGTGGCAACATTAAAGTCTGGATGGAAGGAATATTAAGGGAGGCAAGCACTAAGCAACTAAATGTTACTTAACCCTTGCCCCTCAAAATTGTCTCCATATTGATTTTTCACTTATACAGTTGCTCACAAATATCTATTTAAAACCAAATGGTGGCAAAAGATTCAGTGGAAGCAACTTTGACTAGGTGCACTTCTTAGAGTTGTTATTGATTGGAGTAGCATACAAGCCTAGTAAAACAAATTAGATAATCAATAACTCTGCAAACATAAATTTATTATTCTTTTCTTTGTCACACCTGCCTTCAGAATTATTTTCCCTGGCCTTACTACCCTAGTATTGGAATAATAGAATCAAAATGATCTCCTATAATTCACGTTTAAAAATAAATGTTGTTTTTCCTATTGCTGAACTTTCCATTTACTTGAATGGATAGGATAATTTAAATGTGAACCTCTCCATTCGGAGGAATGGTTATTGTGCAGTACAAATTCCTGGAACAGGATGTATGTTTTATCAAAATAAAGTCTGGAAGAAGTTGGGCTGAATATATTTATTTCTTTTCTTTTTTTCTTTTTTAAACATCCAATCCACCTCCAATATTACCTA
Organism: Ahaetulla prasina; assembly: GCF_028640845.1. Lineage (NCBI taxonomy): Eukaryota > Metazoa > Chordata > Lepidosauria > Squamata > Colubridae > Ahaetulla > Ahaetulla prasina. The sequence goes on from NC_080541.1 coordinate 159,862,866, forward strand.
GTGCTTTTACATTTTACTCTTCAGAATATAGTATGATTTATACCTCTTTGGCTTTAGAATTCTTTGATCCTGTCCTCAATTTATATTTAGTGAGGTGATAAATCAATCTTGATTCCTCCCCAAAATTAAATCTATTAACACTTAAGGAAAGCACTCAACTGTTGTGAAAGAAATCCTCTGCATTAATTAAATAAAGTGGGTTTTTTTTTTTTTTTTTGGTTTGGTTTTTTTTTTGTTTACATTTATACCCCGCCCTTCTCCGAAGACTCAGGGCGGCTTACAATGTATAGGGCATTGTATTTTGAATTACAGTTTGATCACATTGAAAAAGATGAGGTCAGATTGATTATAGATCAGAGACTCATATCAACCAGTGGTCATTCTATACATGGAAGACATTTCTTTCTCTTCTTTTGAAAATGTCCCCTTTAACTGCTGAAGTCCTGAATGTTTCTGTAATTGCACATTTTGAGGTTCTCTGCTCAAAATGGCCACTACTGGATTGAACCATCAACCAATTGTTGATGATTACGTTACTCATTGTCCATGACATGCAATACTACTTCATGCAAGCAAGACTCTTTTGATATCTAACCACCTTATCCCTGACACCCAGAAACAAGCTAACAGGGGAAATGTCCAAATACTTGATGTGATAGACAGACAGACTGACTGACAGATCATTTAACTGAAAACTAGAAATCCTATCTAAAGAGATGATTAACAATTACAAAATACAGAAAAACAGAGAGAGATCAACCCCCCCCCAGTTTCAATCTTATACCTTTTTCTCTTTTTTTGTGGTAATGAACTTTTCACAGCTCTTTTTATAAAGAAAAAAATGTGGCATGTCCCTATACTGTGTTTATATAATGAGGGTGTGTGTCTGATCTGCAGCTTTTTGCTTTCTCCCTTGCCATTTTGAGCTCCCAGACACAATAACCATCATTGTAACTTGTACTTTTATTAACAATATGCCTCTGTCCCAATAAACCTAAGGAAAACCTTTAAGAAATGATAGCTGAAAGGCTCTGAAGGTTATGAAAAAATTCTGTCCTAACGTTTTTCTATAAAATAAAGCATTAGAGTTCTTAAAATCACCTAAGAAGCTTGTGTTTATTCACTAATTATTTATTCATTTTAGATACATTTACACATTCACACCAATGGTGGATTCATACTAAATTAACAACATGTTGTATTATAGTAATACAAAAAGCTTGGAAAAATTATTTATGCTTGCTTTACACCAATATGTTTTTTAAAATATTGTATCTTTGTTTATGATTAAGTTGTCCAGTTGAAAAAAATGGTAAAAAACATGCAGGTCTTGTAATATGTTTACTGACTAGGTGTTTATTAATTCTAAGCATCTTCAAATACTTTTTTAAGACTATATATGTTCATACCATAGTAGTATTAAGGGGTAAAACCAATTAACTTTGTGAACTGCATAGAATTTAAAAGGCTATTGTCCTTGGTAACCCTTCATGAAAGTGCTTGATTTCAAATCTGATTTTCTTCTCTTCTGCACTTGGGAGACAGTGAAATTGGCATGGGAAGAGTGTATTGTGGATGCCTCAGAAAGTTTTATCAATGTTGCCACTTTTTCTGATTTTAGTTTTCCCGTTTTTGTTTTAATGTTTCTACATATTGTTTCTATCCTTGGGTAATGACACACCCAGAGTTTGGTTTAAGATGGGTGGCCATATACTTGTTTTAGGTAAATAAATACAAGCAAGTATTTCCTGTCCTAATGTTCCCTTCAATGGTATTCATTTTATGTATTCAATTCATGCTTATACTTATATGTATTATCTAATATGTACTCAACAAAATAAATAAAAAATAAAAAAAGAAAGGACAGACTTCAAGGCAAGTAGCAATTATTCCTGACAAGATCCTTAGCTTTTATGTTGCATCCCTGTGTCTAAAGGAAGATTTGATATGTAAGTCAGCTGTCCTCTGATTCTTCTAATTTAGTCAAAGATAAAAGATAAGAAAGTCACTCAGAGTGTCATATGTTTAGGAAATAAAAAGCATCACTCTTAACAATAGCACCAAAGGGTTTTTGGTATCCATACCTTTGGTAAGATATTGCCTATGTGTTGTAAGTTCTTTCTTCCAAACAAGCCCTTTTCCAAAATAACAGCCTTTATTTCCTTATCAAAGTGACTGCAAACCATTATTCAATTAGCCTATACTACTTAAAATGTGTTGCAATTCCTTGGAGTCTGATGTAACCTGAATAAGATTTGTGCTGATCTGCCATTGGGATCCTGTGTTTTGTAGCTAGGAATCCAGTAATCATTGTATTTATTTTCTAACTTAATAAAGAAGCCAGTTTCTGACATCTCCAATTGCTTTGTCTCAATCCTATGAGATTTTTCCACTACAAAACTAAATCAAGAATTTAGGATGATGGATTTTAGTCTGGCATATATGAGAAGATGTATGACTTAGATGTATGGTTTAGTTGATTGGCAGGTACCTTGATTAATTTTTATTTCCTTAGATTTTGCTTATCTTTGGTAACCTTGACATCTGTCTACTGTTTAATTATTTTGAGATTATTCTATCATAAACTATATACTTGGGAGCCTTTCAGTAGATTCATTTTGAATCGATTTCCAGATAGATAATAAATACATCTGCTTGATACATGCTTGCTTAACTATTTTATAATATACAGTTTCTTCTAATAGAAACACATTGACAGATCCCAATGTTATTAATAAAATGTAGCAATAAACCTTGCATTAGGATTTGCATTAAATGATCTCCGCCTGTTCATAGAAGTATTAAGTTCAGCAAGTCAGCACACAAAGTCAGCACACCCAGTTACAGACCATTTCCTTGAAAGACAGGAACCTTGTATAGTTATTAGCCTACCATTAAGAAAATTATGCAGGGTGATCATTTCCACATTCTTCTCTAAAAGTAATCTGGAGAATGCCACTTCTTTCTTCTTGCCAAAAACCGGAATAAGTGCAGCAATTTAAAGACAACTATGTATATAAGTATGTGAGATTGTGTAATTTGTACTCTGACACACATAATTTCTTTTTACCACTTTTTTTTTCTTTCTGTTCTTGAGATGTGATGTTCTTCATAGCCATAAATTTTCAGCAAATTTCTATTAACAAGAGGAAGAACAGGGTGGGATGTTTGAAAGTATACTATTAAATGTTATTTACTACTTCACTGTTATTATTATTATTATAAATGATTTGTATGGCCACTCAATTCATAAAAATCAACTCTGGAGGGTTAATGAAGAATTTTAAAGAAAACAAATATATATATATATATATAAAAGCACCACAACAGCCCATTGCTTGCTGGAAAATTCTGGGGCTTTATGTCAACACATCTTAAAGTGTCAAGTAGCGTGATTACCCATTATATAGGCGCCTCAAAACGCTTGTTTATTTTTAGAAAATAAGCCAGGAACAAAATTATATGCTATGTAAATAAGTCCCAGAGACATGACTAAATTACTGTTATATACTAAGATATACTAAAATTAGTTCTGTTGAATAAGTCTGCAATCTATGTATAAAACATGAGCTAATAATAACACCGGATATTACTATTTATTCTGTAGTAAATGTATTATTTTAATTGTGCTTCAAGTTGATATTATTCAGAGTCAACTTCTCAGAGTTAAATGTTAGCATTTGCGTATGGAATTTGTCTGAATCGAAGACCTAATATCAAGAAAAATAGATATTTAGCAAGATAAGGCACTCTAGGAAGATATGAAATTAGGGGGGAAATGTCTCCTCCCTCTTCCACTTTTAAAAGTCCTATAGCCATATTCAACAGGATCCAATCTGGATCAGTAACCAGTAACCAGGACCAGAGGTTTAGTCTCCAGAGTTCTGCTGGAGCCCATTTTCAAGGGACTTCTCTCTCACCACATTCTGGTAAGAGAGAAGTTCCCTGAGAATGGGCTCTAGCACAACTCAGAATGCTTGGAAAACTAAAGCTTTGGTCCTGGTGACCTACCCAGATTGGATCCTGCAACATTATCCTAGGACACATACATTTGCCTTCATTCATGAGCCAATATTCTTTTCTTCAGTGGGTACTATTTAATCATTTGTTAGATCATCTATAACAATCTGACTTTAGTATATCACCTGTATTGTTAACTTTGGTTTGATTTGCAGGATTATTTCCTTTTTTGAAAGATATAAGAATTTTACTCCTACTTTCACATCAGCATTTTATATATAAGTATAAATAACCAAAGACTGAAGGGTAGGTTAATTCCCAAAGAAATTGTAATATGTGCTAAGTAAGAATGAAAATTAAATACCTCTTAACTGCTTCCCCCCCCCCTCCTATAATGGAGTGATGCTTGAATGCTGATCTGAGAAATGCTACAGTATTTTACCATAAGAGCAGCAACTGTGAGTTGTCTAAGTAAATGGGGGGGAAATTAATACCGTAGCTTCAGTCATTGGATATGATTGACAGTATACGATATGAAATAATAGTCTTTCAAAGGGCATGTATTTTAGATCCTCAAAGGAATTGCAAACTTACTGCATTTCAGGTCAAGATCTTCAAGTAGCACAATTATCAAGAAGTGCTAAAAATGTTTCCAAGGTTTTTAAAAATGTGCTAATTTAAATAAGAAATTGGTTACCATTTTTATTTTCTGGGGATCTCGTATAATGGATTTTATGTTAAAAAGTGCTCTAAGTGTAATGATGGCCAATTTTAGCAGGCATCTCTCTCATTTCAAAAACAGCCACATTTCAAAGAAATACCCATTTGAATTTGGTTTTTTTTAAGTTGTATATTGAATTGTTTTGAATTTGAGTATGCTACTTCAGTCAGTAAGTGGAAAAAAATAAGTTGTGACATGAAAAACAGTTCAGCACTCCTAATTTGAAAGTTAGTTCTGCTAAATTAGTTGAATTTCATTCCAAACAAATTATTTAAGGACAATTAGTTTTCTGTTTGTTAAAAAAAAAAAAAGTACTGCTGGATGGTGCTTTCTTCATATTTGTCATATTTAATTTTTTTTTGTCTTGTTTAGTATTTTTAAAAGACTATAAAATATCTCTTTATTGAGAAACATCAAATCATTTGATTTGCTCAACCTCTGTGGTACTATATACAGTTTGTGTTACTTTGAGCAAAATGTTCTTCTTTTTATTATTCAGGATATGTTTTCCTGGATCAAAATGAGTTTTATCTGTGAAGTAGAGGCATTTTTAACACCCGTGTTTGATTAAATACAAAGTATATATTTGCAATAAAGGACAGCAGTAAGATCCACTTTATAAGCTGCACTTAACCAAGTTGCCCTACCAAACCAACTCAGCATACTTGGATTTGGCTAGTACTTGGATAGTGGCTCATCAGAAATTCCTAAACTGTAGGATTTGTTGCTAAGAAGACAAAACCCTAAAGTTATTAGGAATTAAGTTTGACTCAAGAGGCTATTTCCCTTAAAAAACAAACACCCAACCCAACCACCTCTGAAAACTTCAGGTAGGTTTTCATGCACATTCTTTTGGAGACCCTAAATTGGCCCTTAATGTGTTGCATGTTGACTCTTTCGTTTGATACTTGTCTTCCATATATAATTCATATACAAGCTGTTTTCTTTTTCCCCCTTTTATAGAAATTATTGAGCCTACTACTACTAGTCGTGTCTCAAGCTCAGGTCAGTATCCCAGTACAACCCCCCACCCGCCCAAAGTATGCTTTGGCACCCTTTTTTCCCCTTTTTGAGGAATGACAATATATATGCTGTCATATCAATCTACATCCCCTTGATGCTGAACAGTATTATTTCTGATACTGCTGAGCTGTTCCTTTTCTGCTTGTGTAGTCACAGTTTGTGTTGCTCTTTGGGCAAATGCTAGTCTGCCGTCATAGATATTTTTTTATTATTATCAAAGTGCTTCTCTCTTTCTGTGTGTCCTAAAGATCACCTAGCAGATGCGTAGTGTTGGCACCGTTGTGAAGCGTCTTTGCTTTTCTATCCCCTTTGTGACATTATCTGTGTTAAATTGATTATTGGCTGTTCTGCTATAAGCAAGGTATCTTTATGGGCTTTTGCTTTGTTTCTTTCCTTTCAGCTCTTTTTTGTGAATATTATGTGCAGCATTTATTGCTAAATGTTGAATGTATCCATTGGCTTAATACTATATTAATATTTGGCAGAGAAACAGTTTTCACTGTAGAAACCTAAAGTGGGGAAAACATGGCAGTTCAAGAAATTGGGACTGATTTACAAAGCCAAACCTGAAAAACATACAAAATGTCTGTACTTTAGTTTTGACTTGATAGGAAGCTAGACTAATTCCATCCTGTTACTACTTTTCATTACAGCCATCAATAATTTCAGTGGAATGACAGAGTTTAGGTTCAGGAAAAATAAATTATAAAATTAGGGAGAACAGGTAATATGGGAGGCAGCATAGTGTAGCAATTAAGGTACTGGACTTGGATGAGGAAAGCCTTCTAGCCAGTGTGAAAGTTACTGAGTATCAGGACCAGGCACTTTGTCTTAGTATAAGCTATATACTAAGAGTGGATTAGGGTTAGGGTGCAGTGGTTAGAATGCAGTACTGCAGGCTACTTCTGCTGACTGCCATTTGGCAGTTCAATTCTCACCAGGCTCAAGGTTGACTCAGTCTTCCATCCTTCCGAGGTGGGTAAAATGAGGACCCAGTTTGTTGAGGGCAAAAGGCTGACTCTGTAAACCGCTTAGAGAGGGCTGTAAAGCACTATAAAGTGGTATGTAAGTCTAAGTGCTGTTGCTATATTATGTGCTCCTTATTGCGGAAATAAAATTAGGTGAGACACACGAACACATTCCTTATTTTAAGCCCCCTCTAAGCCCCCCCTAGGAGAGAACAGAATATAAATGTAATAAATGTGCATGCATCATTTTATTAACTATTTGAGGAATGTCATGTTTCCTCATCTGGGCAAATGTATAATTGTGAAATCAGGTCCTACATAATATATTTCATTTTAGACTGTAATACTAGTAATGGCCACAAGTCTGATGCAGGCTGAGTGTCTATAACTATCCTCAGAGCTGAGGACAGTTATTAATGCAAGAATTTTGTCTTGCAGATTTGGAATATGATATTCAGTCTATTGATATTGTCCCTTTTTAGTAATGTATCTTTTGAGCTGTGAAGACAGAGATTCCTGCTGTTGTTGTTATTGTTATTGTTGTTGTTATCTCTTTTATTCATTAAACATGAAACTCAGTCAACTGAACATTTAAAAATGTGCCACAAATACAATTGACTGGTATTAATGGTTGATATGGGTTGCTGTCAGCGTCCTAGTATCTTCTTAAAATATACGATGTTCCAAGTAGCATAGTTTTTTGTAGTTCCACTGGTGTTATTGTAGGAAGCTGCAATTTCTTGATGTGTTTTGTAAAATTCTTGGACATGGTACCAAGTGCCCTGATGACAATAAGTATCACTGTTATATGTTTCATCCATAACCGTGTAGTTTCAATGGCCAGGTCGCGATATTTCATGATTTTTTCCAGTTTTTTCTTCAACTTTGGCATCTCCTGGTACAATGATATCAATAAATTGTACGATTCGGCCCTCGACAACCATGATATCTGGCATGTTGTGTTCCAAATGATGATCTGTCTGTATTCGAAAGTCCCACAAGATCTTCACCATCTAAGTTTCAACAACTTTTTCCACTTTATGTTCCCATGACTTTTCGGATACAGGTAGGGCCTATTTTTTACATAATGACCAGTGGATTAATTTAGCAGCTTAATCATGTCTAGCTGCCTATTATTATTATTATTATTATTATTATTATTATTATTATTATTATTATTATTATTATTATTATTATTATTATTATTATTATTTACTTTATTCATTAAACATGAAAATCAGTCAACTGAACATTCAAAAATGCATCACAAATACCATTGACTGTTGCTAATGGTTGATACGGGCTATTATTATTATTATTTTATTTACACATAATGACAGTATACACAGCAAACGAGATAACTATGCTGGATTTTGTATTAATATTAATAATATTATTAATATTGTTGTTGTTATTATTATTATTATTATTATTATTATTATTATTATTATTATTATTATTATTATTATTATTATTATTGAATGATGCAGCTATGTAGCAATCAAATCTTGACATGTAAGGAACACACTACAGGGAGTCTTCGAGTTACAACTACAACTGAGTTCAAAATTTCTGTTGCTAAGTGAAACATTTGTTAAATGAAATTTGTCTCATTTTACAGCCTTTCTTTCCACCATTGTTAAGCAAATCACTGCAGTTGTTAAGTTAGTAATATGGCTGCTAAGTGAATCTGGCTTTCCCACTGACTTTGCTTGTCAGAAGGTCACAAAAGGGGATCACATGACCCCGGGACACTGCAATGGTCATAAATGTGACTCAGTTGTCCAGCATCTGAATGTAAATCCTATGACCATGGGGATGCTACAATGGTCATAAGTGTGAAAAATGGTCATAACTCACTTTTTCAAGTGCTGTTGTAACTTCGAACAATCACTAAATGAACTATTGTAAGTCGAGGACTACCTGTACAATAGTGCTAGGATTTGTCTTCTTTTTTTTCCTTTTTTTTTAGATTTCTATCCTGCCTTTTTCTTTTCGTATACAAATCAAGGTGGAGAACATACACAATACTCTTTCTTCCTCCTATTTTCCCCACAACAACCCTATGAAGTAAGTTGGATTCAGAGAAAGTGTCTAAAACAAAGTCACCCTGCTGGTTTCTCATGCTGAGGTGGGTCTCAAACTCATAGTCTGCTGGCTTCTAGGCCAGCACCTTCATCACTACACCAAACTGATATAGGCTCTTTTTTTCCCCCCATAGTGCCATGAATGAAGAACTCACCAAAAGAAATTTCACTAAGTGCTAGCAATAGGATTTACAGCAGTATATTTATTTCTAGTGTACTATCCTGATCTGACCCGAGTGGCCAGAACCCTCTGGGCTTGGGCCTTCGGCTGATGCTGTGCAATGCATGGTCCGTTGTCAATAAAGCCTCCCTGATTTATGATCTTATACGGGGGGGGGGGGCTGCGGACCTTATGGGTATTACGGAGACCTGGTTGGGCACGGAAGGGGGGGTGCCCCTTGTTGAAATGTGCCCACCGGGTTTCTGAGCATTCCATCAACCGAGGGCCCAAGGTAGGGGTGGGGGGGTGGCAGTTGTTATTAAGGAAAGTCTAGAATCGAGGGAGACCACTATACCTCAGATATCCGGTTGTGAATCCCTCTTTGTGAAGTGGGGTCATAGAGTCCAGATGGGCTTGTTGATCACGTACCTGGCTCCTTGCTGCGTGACAATGGCCCTGCCTGAGCTGCTGGAGGTACTCGCTGGGGTGGCGGTGGAGACCCCCAGACTTATGGTCATGGGGGATTTCAACTTGCCATCAACCGGCGCGGCATTGACAGCAGCTCGGGAGTTCATGGCCTCCATGACGGCCATGGACCTGACTCAAGTAGTTGATGGCCCTACTCACATCGGCGGAGGCACACTGGATTTGATTTTTATCTCTGGACAGTGGTTGAATAATTTGGATTTAGGAGATTTAGTCATTGAGCCATTGTCATGGTCAGATCATTCTCTCCTTCGTCTGGACTTTCGGACCGCCACTCAACACCGCAGGGAGACGGGACCAATACGTTGGTTCCGTCCCAGGCGCCTGATGGACCCGGAGAAGTTCCTGATGGAGCTTGGGCCGTTCCCTGAGAGTCTGGCCAACGGCACGGCTGAAGAACTAGTCGCGGCTTGGGAACAGGCCGCGGCTGGGGCTCTAGACCGTGTCGTGCCTTTGCGGCCTCTGACCCGGCGTAGGTCTCAACCAGCTCCTTGGTTTTCCGAAAAGCTGAGGGAGATGAAACGCCGGAGAAGACACCTAGAGATGCCTGGAGATCCAGCCGTTCGGAGGCTGATCGGACACTAGTTAGGTCATATAGTCGGACCTACCTAGTGGCATTGAGGGAAGCGAAGCGTTCTTACGTTTCCTCCCTCATTGCATCGGCAGATAACCGCCCGGCCACCCTGTTTTGGGTGACCCACTCTCTCCTTCAACAGGAGGTGTGGGACGACCCCTTACAAGGGCGTGCCGATGATTTTAGTGTTTATCTATACGATAAAATCGCTCAGCTTCGGGACGGGTTGGATCAAAATTGGGTAGATCCAGGTGAGATGTCAGAGACCCGTCTTGTTGAGACTGTTTGGGATGGGTTTGACCCTGTGACTCCTGAGGACATGGACAGGTTGTTGGGGAGGTTCAATGCCACCACATGTTTACTGGACCCGTGCCCCTCCTGGCTGGTGCTGGCCACACAGGAGGTGACACAAGGCTGGCTCCAGGGGATTATTAATGCTTCTTTGTTGGAAGGGGTTTTTCCTGCTGCCTTGAAAGAGGCGGTGGTGAGACCCCTCCTCAAGAAGCCTTCCCTGGACCCAGCTGTTTTAGGCAATTACCGTCCGGTCTCCAACCTTCGCTTTGTGGCACATCAATTACCCCAATACCTGGATGAAACTGTCTATCTAGACCCGTTCCAGTCCGGCTTTCGGCCCGGATACAGTACGGAGACGGCTTTGGTCGCGTTGGTTGATGACCTCTGGAGGGCCCGGGACAGGGGTTATTCCTCTGCCCTGGTCCTATTAGACCTCTCAGCGGCTTTTGATACCATCGATCATGGTATCCTGCTGCACCAGCTGGGGAGTTTGGGAGTGGGAGGCACCGTTTATCTCTCTGACCGGTCGCAGACAGTGTTGGCAGGAGGGCAGAGATCGACCGCGAGGCGCCTCACGTGTGGGGTGCCGCAGGGGTCGATTCTCTCGCCTCTCTTGTTCAACATCTTTATGAAGCCGCTGGGTGAGATCATCAGTGGCTTTGGGGTGAGTTACCAACTGTACGCTGACGATACACAGCTGTACTTTTCCACCCCAGGTCACCCCAACGAAGCTGTCAAAGTACTGTCCCGGTGTCTGGAAGCCGTACGGGTCTGGATGGGGAGAAACAGGCTCAAGCTCAATCCCTCCAAGACGGAGTGGCTGTGGATGCCAGCACCCCGGTACAGTCAGCTGCAACCACGGCTGACTGTTGGGGGCGAGTCATTGGCCCAGATGGAAAGGGTGCGCAACTTAGGCGTTCTCCTGGATGGGCGGTTGTCTTTTGAAGATCACTTGACGACCGTCTCCAGGAGAGCTTTTTATCAGGTTCGCCTGATTCGCCAGTTGCGCCCCTTCCTTGACCGGGATGCCCTATGCACAGTCACTCATGCCCTTGTTACCTCTTGCCTGGATTACTGCAATGCTCTCTACATGGGGCTCCCCTTAAAGAGCACCCGGAGGCTCCAGTTGGTACAGAATGCAGCTGCGCGGGTGATAGAGGGAGCTCCTCGTGGCTCCCATGTAACACCACTCCAGCGCAGGCTGCACTGGCTACCTGTGGTCTTTTGGGTGCACTTCAAGGTGTTGGTTACTACCTTTAAAGCGCCCCATGGCTTAGGGCCGGGTTACTTACGGGACCGCCTACTGCTACCAATTGCCTCCTACCGACCCATGCGCTCTCACAGAGAGGGACTCCTCAGGGTGCCATCCGCCAAGCAATGTCGGCTGGTGGCCCCCAGGTGAAGGGCCTTCTCTGTGGGGGCTCCCACCCTCTGGAATGAACTTCCCCCAGGATTCCATCAACTGTCTGACCTTCGGACCTTTCGCCGTGAGTTGAAGACATATCTATTTATTCGCACAGGACTGGCATAGAATTTTTAGTAGTTTTTAATATTTTATTGGGTTTTATGTTTTTAAATGGATTTTAATTTGGCCTTATATTTAATAAGTTTTTTAATTGCTGTTTTTATTGTGCACTTTTACTGTTTTTATTTGGCTGTGAACCGCCCTGAGTCCTTCGGGAGAAGGGCGGTATAAAAATTTAATAAATAATCATCATCATCATCATCATCATCATCATCATCATCATCATCATCATCATCACTCCAGGGAAAATACAAGATGCAAATAAGATTTAAAATATTTCATTATTATTTACTTATTAGATTTATATTACACTGGGGTGAAATGTAAAATTTGTTACTACCAGTTGTGTGAGCATGGCTTGGTGGGAGGGGGGGGAGAAATGTGACTGGGTAGGCATCGCCAACTTTTTTTTTTTACTTTTAAAAGCATTTTTTCTACAACCTCTTCTGCCGAAGAGATTGTAAAAAATGCTTTTAAAAGCCTGTGATGATCAGGCAACTCAGCTGGGATCGCCAGAGGAAAAAAAAGCTTTTAAAGGGTTCTGATGATCCCAGCTGAGTTGCCTGATCACCATAACCTTTTAAAAACATTTTTTCTACAACCTCTTTGGCCAGAGAGCTTGTAGAAAACGTGCTTTTAAAGGGTTCTGATGATCAGGCAACTCAGCTGGGATCGCCAGAGGAAAAAAAGCTTTTAAAGAGTTCTGGCAATCCCAGCGGAGGCTTTTTTTTTTACTTTTAAAAGCATTTTTTCAGCCGAAGAAAAAATGCTTTTAAAAGTAAAAAAAAAAAAAAACCTTTGATGATTGCGCGGCTCAGCTGGGGCGGGGAGGGCAGGGATTTTTGCTACTGGTTCTCCAAACCACCCGCTGACATCACTACCAGATCGGGCGACCCTGTCCAAACTAGGAGCATTTCGCTCCTGTATTACACCCATTATTTTGTACAACTGAAGGTGATGTGAATAATGCTCATTCCTCCTGTTTTATTCACATAACCCTGAAGTGAGCTGGTTAATGACCCAAAGTCACCTAGATGATGTCCATACCTAAAGGAGAACTAGAACTTCCAATTTCCCATCTTTTTGCTCTGAACTGCTACAGTGGCACAATTGTAGTCAGTTGTTTTGAAATGTAGGAGACGGCCTAAGTTATGAATTCGCATGGGGCCTAGAAAATAATATTTGAACCTTGTTTGCATAGAAATAGTTGATGTAGCACTTGCTAGGACGTACAGCTACAGCTTGTAGCAACTTTCAGTTGTATGGTTCATTCACTTTAAAAAAAATAGGAGTGCAATTAATCAAGATTTGGCAAAGAACAATGCAGTTTGGATGTTTAACTATCCTGTCATGGGGAATAAGTAATGAATGATGAGAAAGAACAAATTAGAAAATTATATAATACGGGAAGGTTTTTATTTTGATTTATTTTTTCTTTTTCTTAGAACAATTCTGATCCTGATTTTCATTTTCTGTTGCTAACATTGATAGTGATCATTTCTTCTTGATACTAGTTTATCACACTTTCTCTAACAGCCTTTTGTCAGTAAAGATCTCTTGTTTGAAGCAAACTATTAAATCTCAGTCAACATCAGAAATACTTCGAAGCAAATTTCTTTAACATATCCTGAAAAAACAACCATAGATTCTTGACAATTTGACAGGCAGGTGTTTCTGATGAACACTGCTGCAGCTGATGACAATTCAGAAATACTGGCACATTTGGACGTACGCTAAACCAACTTCACCTAATGAGGTTTTATCGTGAATTTTAAGTGTTTAGTGAAATTAACTCATGGACAAGAACCTGAGGAATGAAATGAGAAACGTGGCAGAATATGAATGCTTCCTCTTCAGTTAAGATGGGTTTTGTCAAATAAAATTATAGGGAAACTGACAGGATAGGAATGAAGAAAGAGATGGAGGAAATGTCAGGTTATTGTATAAGAGATTGATCCCAAGATATTTGGAGAATAGATTGTAACTGATAAAAATATTGGAGAAGCTGGTTTAGTGGTGGAACTTTTGCTTTGTGTGGAAAAAAAATTCTAGACTTTGCTCAAGCCTGGATCTTACTCTATCATTCCTTGGCCCAATGAATGTTCAGGTAAAATGAAGGCATTTTTCTATAAGAGAATTTATGAACTAGATCAGGACCACCATACTTAAGATTATTGCTTCAATTGCCAGCTTGCTAAAGAATCAGCATTATTCTTCTCGGTTTTTCTGCCATCAGCTGTTTTTCATGCTGTGTTAAACCTTTTAAACTCCTCTGCCTTGAACTTTTTGCAATAACGTGTGGCCATCTCACAGGATCCTCAAAGAACACCAATCAACTTAGCTTCTTCTCTAATCCACGATAAATAGCGGTATTGGGAATTAACTTTCAAAAATGTTAACTGCTTAAAGGTATTTCTAGTATCAGTAGCTCAGCCTTCTCTCAATATATTAGCAACTTTGCGGAGGTAATGGGATACTTTCATTTCATGTTTCTTTTAAAGCTGAACTACTTACCAAAATACAAAACTTGCAGGCAAGAATAGCTCTATATTACTGCCTGTGTACATGAAATTATAATATATTCTACTACCATTTATTAAAATTCTGCCTGTTTATAAAAGGAACATCTGCTGAACAAATAACTTAAAGCCTATTTGTGGTTTAGTTGATAATAGTTACATATTAAAATTCCAATGAGAAATACAGTCATCTCACAAGGCCCTCAAATAGCATCAATGCATAGTAATATTATGTTATTGAAAAATACTAAATTTATTTTATTCAGACTTGTCAAGCAAGACAACTTGTGAAATTCTGAACAACTGTTCAAAGTGAGATTGTTACATGCATATTATGTACATAACAGGCTTCTTCCAAGCAATTAATGGACATGTTAAAGAACTGCATTCTATTCTAATCCACTTAATACCTCTGCTCAGTTTGATTCGTAACTGTTGATGACCAATCCCTGAATATGCTTTTCAAGACAATGGTGCTTTGTTGTAGCTATCAGATATGGGCAGGGAACACCCAGATGGACAGGACATTAATTGGAAGCAACAACAATTTTCAGTATTTCTTTGCTGCCACCAACTGGTCATTCATGAACGCATGACGCATGTTGTAAAAAATATGTTGTAGAAATTTTAAAATGATCCCTGGAGGTTCCACTAATGTAGGAGAAAATTCACCTTGCTAAATTATATACGTCATACATTGTCTTGGACTTTATCTGTGATATACAGCTGTGGCTGCCTTATAAATGCAACTGCCAAATCCCGAAAAAGAATAAATTGGCCAAGCTTCATTACATTGGCAAAATAATTATTTCTGTCTGCTGTATTCAAATCATTAGCATTTAGCACAACTACATTTATATTTATGGCATTTCAGCCCAATGTGAAATGATTTATTAAAAAAAAGAAAACCTATGTTTCAGATAAAGAATTGTAGCTATTTCAGAATGTTTGTCTGTATAGTACTTCTTATTTTAACAGGTAAAAGATAGGAATCCATTTTCTACCAAGGATTATGAAAAAAAAAAACTTTATTCAGTTTTGAACTGGTCTGTTTCTCTGTTCCTTCTTGAAGATGTTTATGATTGAATCCAACAACTATGTGTTCTGTCATTCAGTCCAGGGGTGAAATCTAAAAATTTTCCCTACTGGTTCTGTGGGCATGGCCTAATTGGTGGGTGTGGCTTGGTGGTCAGATGACTGGGTGGGCGTGGCCAATAACAATAAATAATAAAAATAATAAAGTATAAAAAAACAATAAGAGGTACCAAAAACCAACTTTCACACTTTACACACACACAACACAACACAACACAACTGACTCACACACAATGTAAACGCAGCTGCACTTCACACTTCACACAGCCACAAAAAGTTCAAAAACCAACTTTCACACTTTACACACACACAACTGATACACACACACACACACAAAATGCCAAATACAGCTTTGTGAGATTTTGTGTGTTTGTGTAGTTAGAGTGAAACACTACAGAAACACACCAAATCTCAGAAAGCTGTGGACTTCAATTCCCAGAGTTCCTCAGCCAGACAGCATTAATCACTCAGTGGTGAAATAGATTAGCTAAGTTTAGATTAGTTCTGTCTCGTGCTAAAAGCGAAACTGGGGCTTTCGGGCTGTGAGCAGAGCCATGAGTTCGATCAGTAATCAGGTAAGTGGCTTAGACTCTTTTAAAATGAGTTTTTCTACATGTTTTCTACAGAAAACATGTTTTTTAAGGTTCTTTTTAAGGTTTAATTTTAATTTTTAAGTTTAAAGGCTGCCGATCTCAGCTGAGGGGCGGGATCCTCAAAGGCTTTTTTTTACTTTTAAAGGAAGGTTTCGGCTATAGCAAAATCGGCTTTTAAAAGTAAAAAATAACCCTCTGCTGATGGTGCGGCTCAGCAGAGGCAGGGGGGCGGGGCCAGGGATTTTTGCTACCGGTCCTCCGAACCAGCAGCCGCCATCGCTACCGGATCGCGCGATCCCCTCCGATCCGGGAGCATTTCACCCCTGATTCAGTCCCTTTTGGGTTTTTCTGAAAGTAAGGACTTGTTACCCCAAAGGAAGTTACCATTGAAACTCAAAATTTTTGCATGTGCAAGTTCCTATTCTTTATATTTTACAAGTGTTTCTGGTGGTTGAAACCATTGGCCAACTTCTGTAAGAGCTCAGAAGCTAAGCTAAACTTTTTAATAATTGGATAGGGGCAAACTAGGGAATACCAAGCATACAAGTTAAAGTGAATATTTTGAAAATAACTTAGAAGAAAATGGTAAATTACTTCAAGACAGAACTCACCAGCCATTAAGCTAATCTTGAACAAGACTCTCCTTTACTCTCTAGATTTAAAAGAGTATCATTATGGAAAAATATATTAGTAGCTACAATTCAAAATTGATAGTCCTTTTCTTTTAGCAAACTATACAAAGTGTGTTGTTACTTCAATTTGGAGAATATGTCAGTGGATGTCAAAATCTTTGGTTAACCCCAAATTGATTGAGATGTAGAGTTCCAAATTTTAGTTTGTTTATAATCAGGCATATGACAAACAATTACAAGGTTTGCAAGCCCAAACTAGGTTGCTTAAAATGACAAGTAGAGTGAAAGAAAACAGTAAAGTTATCTATTTGATCTTGATTAAAACTATGGATAAGTCAAAGCAATTTGTTTTTATCCATAAATCAAAACTGATTCATGTTTTAAAAAACATATTTGTGATAGAAAGAAACTTGTTTTTTGACCATGTCAAATATATAACACTGATACAAAATACAAATACAAACAAGAGGGCTTGTGTGTAGTAAGTCAGTTGTCCAAGATCATCTAAATATTTTGTCCTCTTCAAAGTGGCCTTTGAAATAAAGAGTGGGGTCTTACTGGTGATATGCATGGATCATTCCCTGCAAATGACAGTTTCTCTAAAATGCCCTAAAATTTTCCAGTTTTTAAATAACAATCTAAGTTACAAACTTGTGGATTTATAAGAGAACCGTTCACCAGCTGTATATTATCTCCAATATATATTATATAAATCATGGCATTGCTTTCTTTAAAAGCTTGTTGCCGACCACTTTATGAAGGACTTATGAAAAAGAATTTAAGTAAGTTATCTTGTATATTTGAAGCATTTTCATCTGGTTTATCTTCTGAATCAATTCTGAAAAGAATCTATGAGAAACAATTCAATGTAAAGTCTCATAACATAACATAACGTAACATCAGAGTTGGAAGGGACCTTGGAGGCCTTCTAGTCCAACCCCCTGCCCAGGCAGGAAACCCTACACCATCTCAGTCAGATGGTTATCCAACATTTTCTTAAAAATTTCCAGTGTTGGAGCATTCACAACTTCTGAAGGCAAGTCGTTCCACTTATTAATTGTTCTAACTGTCAGGAAATTTCTCCTTAGTTCTAAGTTGCTTCTTTCTTTGATCAGTTTCCACCCATTGCTTCTTGTTCTACCCTCAGGTGCTTTGGAGAACAGCCCGACTCCCTCTTCTTTGTGGCAGCCCCTGAAATATTGGAACACAGCTCCATGTGTTCACAGTCTCCTATGAAGTCTCCTATGAAGCACATTTGGTATGAGTACCATTGAGGGTTGAAATCTTGCTGACCTAAACCTTTATAAAGGCTTAAACCTTTATGGAAGCCTAACAGGGTTGAAACCATCTTAATTTCAGTTGGAGGATTGTTCCAAAGGGCAGGTGCTTACAGAAGAAAAGTAATTATAAGGCTAGTAGTTGTAATAATAACTAAACTGAAATGACCTTCATGCATAAACACATATAACAGCAAGAAATGTAGAAGTTAAATCAGTTTAACCTCTTTATAGCTGTAGTTATAGCTGCCATTAGAGGAGCTCTGATACTCCTTGCTACCACTGCATATCCTACCCACTTACTGCATTATTTTGTGATCTAGGCTGTCAACAAAAAGGATTTTATTTCACTACAGGATTCTTAGGAATTCTAGGACTGCAGAGGATAACTAAAGTGGATTCTACACACTTTATAAGTGAGTGCATAATTCATTAGATTTCTAAACTTCCCCAAGTACAGAGATGTTACAAAACTAATACTTTCTACCTTCTCCAAATATGTGGAATGCATTGACTGAAAATAAATGACAGTGGATTACTGGGCCATAAATATTTCTTTCAAATGCTGAAAAGCTAACCTCTTGGCAATAATCATGGTACAGAAAACCCAGGGGTGAGATCTAAAAATGTTCCCTACTGGTTCTGTGGGCGTGGCTTAATTGGTGGGCGTGGCTTGGTGGTCAGATGACTGGGTGGGTGTGGCCAATAACAATAAATAATAAAAATAATAAACACAGTATACAAAACAATAAGAGGTACCAAAAACCAACTTTCACACTTTACACACACACAACACAACACAACTGACTCACACACAATGTAAAAGCAGCTGCACTTCACCCAAAATGGCCCCTGCAACAAGCAGGAACCTCACACAGCCACAAAAAACTCAAAAACCAACTTTCACACTTTACACACACACACAACACAACAGACTCACACACACACAAAATGCCACATACAGCTTTGTGAGATTTTGTGTGTTTGTGTAGTTAGAGTGAAACACTACAAAAACACACCAAATCTCAGAAAGCTGCACAAATATTTTATTTTATTATTTTATTTTATTTATATTTTTTAGATCAGGGGTCTTCAACCTTAGTAACTTTAAGGTTTGTGGACTTCAACCCCCAGAGTTCCTCAGCCAGCAAAGGCAGATTGAGTTGCTCACCGAGATGAATTGCAGGCAGGCAGATTCAGTTGCTAGCTGATGCAATTGATTGCAGCATGGCTTTGTGAGCCCGAAAGGAGCAGCAATTAAGTAAGTGGGGACCAGGCGATTGGGTGGGCATGGGCGGGGGCTGTTGTAAGAGGTTGTAAAAAAATGATTTTAAAAGCCTGTGATGATCAGGGAACTCATCTGGGATCACCAGAGGAAAAAAGGCTTTTAAAAGGTTCCTCTGACGATCCCAGCTGAAGTTGCCTATCGCAGCCCAGAATCTCTTAAAAGGATTGTTTTAACAACCTCTTCGGCAAAGAGCTTATAGAAAACGTGTTTTTTAAGGTTCTGGTGATCAGGCAACTCAGCTGGGATCGCCAGAGGAGCCTTTTAAAACCTTTTTTTTTACAACCTCTTCGGCCAAAGAGGTTGTTAAAAAAAGAGTTTAAAGGGTTCTGACAATTCCAGCTGAGCCGTGGGATAAACAAAGGCTTTTTTTTTTCTTTTAAAGGCATTTTTTCGGCTGAAGAAAAACTGCTTTTAAAAACTGCTTTCGGCTGAAGAAAAACTGCTTTTAAAGGTAAAAAAAAAACCTCTGATGATGGCGCGGCTCAGTAGGGGCGGGGGCAGGGATTTTTGCTACCAGTTCTCTGAACCACCCGCTGCTATCACTACCGGATCGGGCAAGCCGATCCGAACCGGCAGCATTTTGCCCCTGAGAAAACCTATATCTATGGTTCTACTCAGACCAGCTGTCTGCAAGAAATATAAATCCTTCCATTCCTCACTATCAAGTCAGAGTTGAAGAAGCTTCTCGGATGAGAAGCGAAATGTCTTCAAAGAAAAAACAAAATAGTCCAGTTGCCTCCTGAAAAAGCACCTTTGGGACAACCATGACCTGGATGACTGAGAATCTCTACAGACCTTTAGCTATACAATTTGGGATGAACACCCTTTGAATGGTATGGGAGTAGGAATTGATTTCCAGAGGGAAAATTGCAGAGTGCAGGAACCAGGAGCATTACTCAGGTGGCCCTGAGGACACAGATAAACCTCCAAGTGCTACAATCACCCAGTAAAAGGATGCAAATTACCAGCTATCTGCAAGGAGTATAAATCCTTCCATTCACCACTATCCTGTCAGAACTGAAGAAGCTTCTTGGATAAGAAGTGAAACGTCTAGAAAGAGTTCAAAGAAGAGCAACAAAGATGATTAGGGGACTGGAGACTAAAACGTATGAAGAACGGTTGCAGGAACTGGGTATGTCTAGTTTAATGAAAAGAAGGACTAGGGGAGACATGATAGCAGTGTTCCAATATCTCAGGGGCTGCCACAAAGAGGGAATCAAGCTATTCTCCAAAGCACCTGAGGGCAGGACAAAAAGCAATGGATGGAAACTAATCAAGGAGAGAGGCAACTTAGAACTAAGTAGAAATTTCCTGACAGTTAGAACACTTAATCAATGGAACAACTTGCCTGCAGAAGTTGTGAAGGCTCCAACATTTTTTTAAGAAAATGTTAGATAGCCATTTGTCTGAAATGGTGTAGGGTTTCCTGCCTGGGCAGGGGGTTGGACTAGAAGACCTCCAAGGTCCCTTCCAACTCTGTTATTATGTTATGTTATGTCTTCAAACAAAAAATAAGAAAGTCCAGTTGCCTCCTGAAAAAGCACCTTTGGGACAATCATGATCTGAATGAGTGAGACCTATAGTCCTACTGTTAATTTCCATGTAGTAAGTATGTAGTTCAGATGAATCTGTGTATCCAAAATATTAATCTTTGTCTTAAAGTCAAATTAATATAAGTAAATACTTCTTCCCAAACATAACAACATGGGAATATTGCACTAATATAATAAAGTATTGATTATTCTTTTTCTACTCAAATATATAGCTTTAAATAATTTTTGTTGTTGTATTAAACTGTTTCTGTTGTTGCATAAAACTATAAACAAAATGTTTTGCCAATGTTTAGGCAAAATTTCCCATTGTTGCTATTGTTCAGTCAAATTTTACATTCCTTATTGCAATCAATAATTTGCATAAATTGCATAAATTGCTATGCAATTTGTATAGCAAATTGATTTATTGATAACTGATACCTATAAAAACTGATTGTGAGTGTTTTGGTCTCAGAGGATTTCATGATTCCTTCTAATAATTTGGGTTTCTTTGAAGCTGAACATGTCGGTGATCCAAATCAATATATCATTAAACACTGTAAATATTGCCAATATGTGGCAACTGCAAAATGGCATTTATCCAGATCTGCCAAAGACTGCTTTCTGCAATTTCATCATGAGGATCAACTGTGTGTAGCACTTGTAGGCAATCTTAAATTCCAGGATCTGGGTTGGTCACTGAGATCAGAGGTTTAGTCTTCCGAGCTTTCAGGTTCATGTTGGAGCCTATCCTCAGGGAACCTCCCAGTGACCGACCCAGATTTGATCCTCTAACATTATCCTGGGACAAATATTTGCCTTTGTTCATGAATCTTAAGTTCTCTCCCTGTCCATAGAGGAATTATGAAGAGTTGATTGATTCATTGGCTCTTTATTCTGTAACGGTCATTGACTCTGCTTTTCATGGAGCCATCTTCAATTTGCCATTTCTTCCAGAGGTCACTAAATGTGATACTTGTTAAAAGGTATGCATAATGAAATAATTCAAGTTTGAAAAATCCAAACTATCTTTTTTCAAAGATATCTCTGGAATGGTTACATTTAATGTACTACTCTGAGTTATGCACAGATATACTCATGGCCATTAGTACAATTTAAGCTTCTGGTTCAGGTCTAAATTTAGATGTATACTAAGGTGAGAATCTATTGTAAACCACATAGCATACATTAAATATTTAGGAAATATATAGGAACATCCTCCTGGTAAATAAGATATTAATGTCACATGGACTTTATTCCATATTTTGCACAAACTAAAAGTTGGTCATATTTACTATGAGTTAATGGTATATTACATAGGTCATAGATATACTCTATGAGCATTAGACTGAAATTATTTTTCCAGTTCTTGAAAAAGAACACTTAAAGCCCCCCCAATGAAGAGGATTTAAATGGTAGTCATTTCATTAACATGGTTGCTAATTTAAGCTAATTTACCTTTTTTTATTCTGTAAGATGAAATTGTTTAAAATGTAAGAGCCTACTTTTCTTATGAACCGAGACAAAAAAAAATAAAGATGGTAAGTAGTTGTTTTAAATTTAGTATGTTGTTGCAATGGGAAATTCAGTTCCAAATTATAGTTTGGTTTTGTATTTATAAGATTAAAATTGAGAAGTGCAAGTCTACAAGAGCCATTGAATTATGGTAACTTGCAGTATGTGGAATTGTACCTCTCTATATCTGGAATGGTCTGTGGTGCTTATTGACTGGATTTATGAACTTGGGCTCCAAGGTTCTTAGACCCTGTGGTTATTCTGATGCAATTGTATTGATTCCAATGCATAACTGCACAAGAGTCACAATTCCTTTCATTGTGATTAGGGATATTCCATGTGTGACTTCTGCTCTGGAATAATGAGTCTTTTTCAGTACAGAGCAATGAGATTTCATCATGTCATAATAACAGAATAGTGTGAAAAATAGAATAATATGTACATTTATTTTCTGCTTTATAACTATTTCTGTTGTAGATATTCAGCAGTCATGTAAAGAAGTGATTCACATGTGTGTTTTATTTTATTCATATATCACCAATGCCCTTGATAGAAAAGCATTTAACATTAAGGGCATGACAAATTAAAAATACACCAAAACAATAACATTAAATCTGGGAGTCTTCTTTTAGTCCCCTTCTAAACAATAACAAGAAAGAAGCCTGCTTCAAAAAACCAATTTGTTTTGCAGTTATACTGTGGGGAATTAGTTTCTTTTGAAGCAATTTATTCATCATGTAATATAGATGGTAATGTTAGTGGGGAAATACAGGTTTCAAAATAAGGACCATAAATAAAAAAAATATGCTATCAAATAAAATAGATGTTTTGGCTGAGTCAGTATAATGTCTAACACTTTCAAAAGGTGTGTTTAGGCCATGAAAAATCATAATCATATAATCCATTTTCCTTGAATAAATGTATCCACTAGGAGCAGAAAATTTTCTATCAAATACAGAACAGAACTTAAAGCAGGTGAGATTGAATTCACTGATGCCCGTTTTCTGCATGTATAAATGAAAAATAATTGATCTTATGAACCCTTATAATTTTGATGAGCTTCATGATTCTATGAAATTAAAAAAAGATATTCAAAGGTCCTTCTATATTATCTTTAATCAGATTCTTGAAAGCCACTTTCCAAACAAAAATTAAAATATTGTCTTAAGGAAGTCAGTTATAATTTTAACTGATTAGTTTTAAAATACTTTTACTTTGTTTTTTTCTAAAGATGTTTTAGGCTAAATACTAAGTCTATATATGCTCTTAAAATAATGGAGATGTACTTTGGCTCCCATACTTCTTGATTATCCATTCCATCTTTTTTCAGGTTTACTCATTAATGAGCAAAGAAGCAGTCACATAAGGGATTCTTAAAGCAGGAACAATTTATTTATCATCTCATACAAAAAAGTTAGCCTACTTTAGAGAAGTACTGTGCTGGGGTGTGATTTGTCATACTTCTTCCAAAATATTTTCACAGCGTACACAGCCCTAGGCTCTTGTTTATTTTTTGCCTGCAAAAAAGTTTTTCTCTGCCAATGAGTTTTGTGCACCAATTAATTACACCCACTTATATTGGCTATGTAGCACTTTTTTCTGCTCCAAATTGATTATAATTACAATTTTCAACCACTTTGTAGCAAAGATATTATGCCAATTGATTATGTCTACCATGGGCAAAAAAATTTGGAACATTAAATGTTAACATCAGTTGTGTCCTAAAGAGGAATATGAGCCTAGCCCAATTGCAGAAGACAGGAAAAAAATGATCTACTAATTTTTAAGTCTCTTTAATATATACTTACTTAACTTTTTGTCATGAATGTGCTGATTGAGGAATCAAGTTTGGGAAACTCATTAGCATTGTTGTTGAGTATACTTTCCTGTTCAATGTGATAGAAAAAGGTACACATGTGAACTGCATTTACTACCAAACCTATGAAGTTCCATAACCATCATCCCCAATTCACATGAATTGCTTAATGTGCCTTTGTAGTAAACCATTCAAAACAAGCTGAAGTGACTGAACGGTGACAGGGAGAAGAATTAATCAGGCACCTATGGTCCAGTAAACCAAATTGTATATATTCACTTAGTTTGTCGAGGTGGGAATCCATGAAAGTCTTTAGTAGCTTTCCACTACATCAGTGGCAGAATCAATATCCTGGAAAATATGTAGTCAGTCTAACCATGGGATCAATATTCTCAAATCAGAACTGAAAGGAAAAGAAATGAAAGTACCAATATGGAAGCAGAAACACTGAGGAGAAACAGCCGTTAAGAAAAGGCCCTCTGTAGGGACCTGGTTTCACTTGTTGACTCATTATTCAGGTTCTCTGATTTCCAACTTAAGGCATTTGGAAAGGACATCTATTTTATATATGATTCTATTGTATTTACAACATCTGAAAGCTTGTAAATCATATTAGATGATTTGGGTAATTTATATAATCATTTGGGTGTTTATAAACAGTAACAAACGTTTTTCTAATGTATTAGGTCGGACTTGTCCACAGCTGTCATTTTTGTTTGTGCAAAGGGAAAATGGTATGTGTATGTGTGTTTATGAAAAATTGAATACTTGAGTTGTGGAGGTTCCATAATGTTTATACTAAGAAGGCAATGTATGATGGCTTCAAATGTTCAGTAGTATTAATTCAATTTCTCAGTATGAGTAAGCAGTTTTTAGAAACAGTTAAGCATTACTGGAAGATCTAATTTTCCCCATATGATGGTGCCTTTCAAAATAAGAATTTCCACTGAGGACCACATAGTGTATATTTTGGAAATTGTATACATTGGATGGTCCAAGCCATCTTAGTGACGTTGTCTTAGATTGTGTAATTCCCATCCTAAGAAAATTCTCATGGCATAATTGGTATTGGTATTGGTATTAAGATGAAGAATTGCTATGTCTTATTTACAAATGCTTTTATTTACAAGATACCTGCAGCATTAAATAATGGATTTTATTTTTTTATTGTTTTATAGGAAAGGTTACAAAATGTTTATTTATCATTTGTAATACAAACAATTTGTTTATTTAAAATGTTGTCTCATGATAACGTGACCATAGATGATTAAATCAAACGCAATATAATTGACCAAAATAAAATAGCAAGCAATAGAATCAGGAAAAAAAAAGATAGCAGGCTATCAGGAGGATATGCTATACAGGTAGTCCTTGATTTACAATGACAATTGAAACCAAATTTTTCGTTGCTAACTGAGACAGTTAAGTGAGGTTTGCCCCATTTTATGACCTTTCTTGCCACAGTTGTTAAGTGAATCATTCAGTTAAGTTAGTAACATGGTTGTTAAGTGAATCTAGTTTCCCCATTGACTTAGATTGTCAGAAGATCACAAAAGGTGATCATATAACCTCAAGATACTGCAACAGTCATAAATACAAATCACCGAACACCTAGAAGCAAAATAAATAATAACCAAAAGCCAACATGGGTTTGTCACAAACAGATCATGCCAGACTAATCTTATTGCATTCTTTGACGAACTGATAAAATTAGTGGACCAGATGAATGCTGTCGATATAATTTACTTGGACTTCAGTAAAGCATTTGATAAAGTAGACCATAACCTACTACTAGATAAAGTAGAAAAATGTGGGTTAGACAGCATCACCACCAGATGGATTCATAACTGGCTGACCAACCGAACTCAACGTGTAGTCCTCAATGGAACTACATCCACATGGAGGGAAGTATGCAGTGGAGTACCCCAAGGCTCTGTTTTAGGCCCAGTACTCTTCAACATCTTCATCAATGACTTGGATGAGGGGATAGATGGGGAACTCATCAAATTTGCAGATAACACCAAGCTGGCAGGAATAGCCAACACTCCAGAAGATAGGCTCAAGTTACAGAAAGATCTTGACAGACTTGAACATTGGGCACTATCTAACAAAATGAAATTCAACAGTGAAAAAAGTAAGGTTCTACATTTAGGCCAAAAAAACAAAATGCACAGGTACCGGATATGGTACCTTGGTCAATAGTAGTAACTGTGAGAGGGATCTTGGAGTCCTAGTGGACAACCATTTAGATATGAGCCAGCAGTGTGCAGCAACTGCCAAAAAAGCCAACACAGTTCTGGGCTGCATAAACAGAGGGATAGAATCAAGATCACGTGAAGTGTTAGTGCCAATTTATAATGCCTTGGTAAAGCCACACTTGGAATACTGCATTCAGTTTTGGCCGCCACGATGTAAAAAAGATGTTGAGACTCTAGAAAGAGTGCAGAGAAGAGCAACAAAGATGATTAGGAGACTGGAGACTAAAACATATGAAGAACGGTTGCAGGAACTCGGTATGCCTAGTTTAATGAAAAGAAGGACTAGGGGAGACATGATAGCAGTGTTCCAATATCTCAGGGGCTGCCACAAAGAAGAGGGAGTCGGGCTGTTCTCCAAAGCACCTGAGGGTAGAACAAGAAGCAATGGGTGGAAACTAATCAAGGAGAGAAGCAACTTAGAACTAAGGAGAAATTTCCTGACAGTTAGAACAATTAATCAGTGGAACAACTTGCCTGCAGAAGTTGTGAATGCTCCAACACTGGAAATTTTTAAGAAAATGTTGGATAGCCATTTGTCTGAAATGGTGTAGGGTTTCCTGCCTGGGCAGGGGGTTGGACTAGAAGACCTCCAAGGTCCCTTCCAACTCTGATATTATTATTATTATTATTATTATTATTATTATTATTATTATTATTATTATTATTATTATTATTATTACATGCCAGTTACAAAGCATCTGAATTTTGATCACATGACCATGAAGATGGTGCAACCATTGTCATGTGTGAAAAATGATAACGTCACTTTTATCAATGTCCTTGTAACTTTGAACTGTCACTATATGAATGATTGTCAGACAAGGACTACCTGTACCTGAAAATACTGTTTTTAGTTTCCAAAAAAGGTTGCTTTATTATTTCTTTAGTTTATGTGTACTCACAATACTTTACAAATATTTGGAAGAATATTCAGAACATTACTCTCCTTTATAGGTTTCCTTTAATCACTCTTCATATTGATCCTGCAATTTTTTCTCTAATTTTTAAGCTTTAGTAATTGTCTTTAAGAAGCTCCAAAAAACTAGAACTATGCAATTTTCCATTTTTCTTGGTGCTTTCACATTATTTCATGTTATTAAAACAGTTACATTAAGATAGTTTGATTAACATGTATAACTTAGATCTTTTTAAAAATAAATTCAGCAGACATTATTTTCTAATGTGCATGCTTGTTGGTATTCATAAATGCCGGTTAAAAGAAAATGAGAAAACTGCTCAACAGAAACAGTTGTCACATATTGTAAATAAGCAATTTGAAAGACAATAGGTAAACATTATATTTTTTTTCTAGAGCCATCTCTTCTGTTCCTCTAATTAGAAGTGGGCATATAGTTTTCAGCTACAATGCAATATTGTGTTAGTGTGAACTATAAACTGTTGTCCAAATCAGAGGTGGGTTTCAGCAGGTTCTGACCAGTTCTGGAGAACTGGTAACGGAAATATTGAGTAGTTTGGAGAACCAGTAGTAAAAATTCTGATTGGCCCCACCCCCATATATTCTCTGCCTCCCAGGTCCCAGCTGATTGGGAGGAAATGGAGATTTTACAGTATCCTCCTTCTGGAGTGGGGTGGGAATAGAGATTTTACAGTATCCTTCCCTTATCACGCCCACCAAGCCACACCCACCAAGCAATGCAATGCCCACTAAGCCACGCCCACAGAACCAGTAATAAAAAAAAATTGAAACCCACCATTGGTCCAAATGATCTAATGATCCAGTTTTATACTCAAGTTTCATACATTTTATTACTTCAGCGACATGTAACAGTTTGTTTCTTTCCATCAGATTTTACAGAATTTTCGGTCTGTGATATCTTTGGCATTATAATAAAGCAAATTTTGTGATAGTATTATGGGAACGGAAGGAGGAAAATGTATAAGGATTCCTGATGGCTTTGATGTAAAAATAAACAATTATTTGATTTTGCCACAAAAGTTGATATCAGGAAACTATATTAAGAAATATTTCTAATTGGTAGATCTGTTCTGAAACAACGGCTTTTGGCAACTTGAACTTTCTGAATCCCAAATTTAAATGATTCAGATTTAAAGGTCACATTTAAAAAAAAAAGAATTACATGTAATCTTTAGTTAGTGACTGCCTCATACAGCGACCATTCACGGTTATGACAGTGATGGAAAAGTAACTTTGTGACCAAGCCTTTCATTTTTGACCTTTGCAATTTTACAAGGGAAAGGAAAGGCAAAGTAAAATCATAAATACAGTCATGGTTTCATTTACAATCACTTTGCTTAATGACTGATTTGCCGTTCCAAATTGTGGATGCTAAA
The DNA here is from genome assembly GCF_028640845.1 of Ahaetulla prasina. Lineage (NCBI taxonomy): Eukaryota > Metazoa > Chordata > Lepidosauria > Squamata > Colubridae > Ahaetulla > Ahaetulla prasina. The sequence continues at coordinate 159,891,502 of NC_080541.1, forward strand.
TGAGGACTACCTGTATTTAGGAAAAACAACTAATCTTTCATTTTGAATGAATGAGCTCTGCACATGTCTAGTGCTCTGTTTAAGTTGCCATAGTTGATATTTAAAATTGCACAACCTTAAGATTTTCTTTCTGGATATATGAAGTCCATATACATAAGCATTAGTAATATAGAAACATAATGTAGACTTCTGTAATTTTTTTTAATATGGATTTTTAACAGATGTTAAAATGAGATGAGGTAGAATCTTTAGTTAGTCACATTTTAGCATAGATATATCCAAAGAATTGGGGCAGACAATATAGTTCTTGTTTTAGTGAATGAGAAAATTTAAGCATTGATACTGTAGGTTTAATACACAGGCATATTGTCTAGCATATAATATACACTGGTTTTTGTTACCGGTTGATCATGTTGAGACCTTATCTTAACTTTTAACCAAGAAAATAAGAGAGGGCTCTCAGCAATTGCAAATCTAGTACATATAAAAGATACCTTTGAATTGGGAAAGAGATATGGTAACTGGAAATTATTTTGCATGGATTACATTTACATCTTTTTCTCTCTCTTTTTGACCCAGTATTTTTTGCTTGCCAGTTTAGTTTTATGGGAAGATGATTAACCTAACAATGCCACAGTCTTACACTCATTACTTTCCTTCTCAAATAATATTGTGCTGTTTCTGTTCCATCAAAACAATAAATAGGAAGAATTTTGTCATGCTCGTGTACATTGTTAGAGCCAGATCTTTGTAGAGTCATCAGCCTTAAATAGTTTGAGAATGTTTAATACATGAAATTGCTTGGGCGGGAAAGGGTACTGTACAGAACTCTGAACTTTGTCAGATTCAATAGGATGAAAAAGGAAAAAAATGGGAACATAAACAGAACAATTGTAAATATGAACACTGAGTAGTTAAGCACCTGGGGTGGTCGTGAAGAACCATCTGCTTACTGGAAGGAGACTGCACTTCTGAGAGAAAATGTAATCATTACTTAAGGAACACAGCATCTGGGATTTAAGGATTAATGGAATGGTTGGTAAGGTCTGTTGACCTCTCCTCATGGAATTCCCACGCTCAATTTGAAATGTGCTTGTTCTATATGACACTGTGGCAGAGAATTCTTGTCAACAAAATAGTAACACATGTAATGTGTGGCTTCCCTTTTAGTCATCTTGGAGCTCTGCTATCTGAAGGAATATTGCTTCTCTTCTATTGCCACCCAGGTTTTACAATCATTCTTCTCCAAGTCTTCTCAATAGTGGCAGTAGCAATTCTCCCACATGCATTTTACTTTTTGAATCGAGCAACCATTTAATAGACCTTACTGGATTTTTCCCTTTCCAATCCTCCTTCTATTCTAAAAACTGAAACTCCCAGTAAATCCATGATCACATTTTCCCACTTGCCTACTACATATCTTCATTACAAAAGCCTAGTAAAATAAATAGAAAATAAAACCAGCAGAGGTTTTTTTAAAAGAAGGAGACTGTGGAATGGAGCTATTGCATTTTACAGACATCTGTAAAGGACTGTAAAATGATTGTAAAAGTCCACCATGATGTGATGCAACTAATTGTGTCTCTTTTGTGGCACATTTCCCCCCCACACACAAAAAAACACCAAGTAATAGAAGCGACAAGCTTCATCATTTTGATGAAAATTTCATTTACTGTTGACACCTAAGGTACGGTACTTGTCACAATAAATAATTCGGAACCTTTCCATCCAAATGCCTCATCCAAATAACTAAGCCCATTGTGAAAAGTACAACAGGACAAAAACAGGTTAAGTTCAGATGAAAAGCAACGATTTGAGTGCTTTACCTTGTTTATGCTGGGATCTTTGTTGCCACCATGAACCATTTCTACCCATGAAAACTTAAAAGTATAAAGAATATTGTGTGTGGTTAAAAAAAAAAAATGCAGCCTAGCTCCAGCTTTCAATGCCCAGAGTTTCCATAGAACAAGTATGTGCCCAATTTCTCCAGCTTGTCTGCTTCTACCTTCAATAAAGCAGTGATTCTTTTTCATTGTTGCTAGAACATAAAGATCATTGTACATCCTTGGAAGTCAACTTTAGATGCGCATGCAAGCCTCCCCTTCCTCGGGCACATGGTTCGTCTTACAGAAGAAAATCTGAAAGGGCTTTCTAAGTGTGTTTGGCTAAAAAGCTTAAAAAGATCCTTGCACTGAGGAACTCATCCATTCTTATCAGAGCTAGTCTTTTTTATTCCCTTCCTTTTGTTAAAATATGTACTGTATAACTAGGTATATTAATTAAAATTAGTTTGAAAAGTCCTCAGGTCAGAACGGTGATTCACTGCCTAAAGCTAAGAAGAGTATTTCCCCATTATTTCCCTCGTGTCATTTTTTCTTACAGCATTATGCCGTATAAACCTTTCAGCATATACTTTTCTAAGAATACCTCATTTTGATAATGTCACAACCATTTTGGCAAATACAAGGGAACCGAGTACAATAGGAAGAGAAAATGGTCTGAATGGACTTTGATGATCAGGTAACTAGTTTTTAGAATTTACCATATTGATATGTCTAAAGGACAGTGTGCTCATTTACTGCACTACAGCAAGAGCAGTTTGAATTTATTTTACATTGTTCACTAAAGTTATGAGCCCAGTATAAACTACCTTAAAGAATTACAATATTAGATATAGTAAAAGATCCATTTTAGATGGTACTTTTTTTTTAACAAAACAAGACTTTAAAATGAACTGAGAATGACATCATTCTGCAAAGCTATATCAAGCAATAGTTCTGTCTTCCTGGATAGACCTAAATTAAATATTATGGCATCTATAAGAGTCCACTAAAATTATTTTACATGTGTCCTATTCGCTACCATAAGACTGTCATGAACTTAGATATTCATAAGTATACAATTATAATGTTGAACATCCTAGAGTCCCGTATCATAAATATTTGATTTGGTTCTATTGTCATTCTTTGAACGTGGCTCCTTCCAGCCAGGAAAGGCAAGATCCAAACCACTAAAATTATACATTTGTCCACATGTATCAGGCAAAGAAAGGGATGGTGACTAATCTCTCTCTGTCTCTGTCTCTCTGTCTCTCTCCCTCCTTCCCGCCCTCCCTCCCTTCAGTTCAATCATGTCTGATTCTTAGAGACTGCCCGCACAAGAACCTGCAGTTTCCTTAGCAAAATTTTCCATAAGTGCCTTGCAATTGCATCTTTATCATGTATACATGCATACTGTTCTGTCCTCCCTCGCTTCCGTCCGAGCGATGGCTTAATTAGCCCTGGCAGCAAAAGAGCAAGTGTCTGCCAAGTGGCTTGTTATCTCCCTCGATGCCCATAAGTCAAACAGTACTTCAGCTCTTAATTCAGCAGTTAATTTGCCTGCTACGAAGAGTCACAGCAGCTCTGGCTGCCTTTATATCCTGTGGGGTGTGGCTCCATGACTCAGCACTTCCTAGGCCTGCCTCACCCCTGCTTCTGCTGTTCCCTCCTCTCCTGCCTATGAAACCTAGGGTCCAACCAAGCCTGATTGCCATCAGCTGGGTCTGAAGGCGTGGCCTGGGGGGGGGGAAGAGTCAGGGGATGGAGGCCTCGTTATCTCTTCCACCTGGCCTGCTTCTGGCTCCTGGAGCTGAGCCAGGGAAGCCGGTGCTCCTGAGGTAAGTCCTGACAGCCCTTCCCCCTCACTTTCCAAGTCACCTTCTGGCAGGAGGCCCGGCTCGGGTGGGGGGCAGACACAACACATACATACATACATATACACACATATATATGTATTAATAACCCGCACCTTCTCTAAGCACAGTGTGTCCTCAAGGAGCATAGGGTAAACATATGCTCCCCCCAATAGTCCAAGGGTAACTCTTATTTATTTTATCCCATAAAAATCAATGGAATCATTAAGACAGCCTCTTTATTTAAAAAGAGACTTGCAAAAGTTAAAATCCATTATAAAACATAAAAAGTTAATGTCAAAACACTTCATCAAAACTAAATTAGTTTTGAGTTTGTAACCTTTTTTTTGTTGTTGTTGTTATGAATTAACACTACAGAAAGGTACAAAAGCATTTCAGTTCTACTGGAAAGGAGCTGTTTTGTACGGCCATTATTTTTATAGCAGACCTAATAATAAGGCTTTACTTCAGATTCAAAGGCAAAAAATATGCTTAGGATTATTTGGGGATGCTTTTCTGCAACTCCTTGAAGCAGCTGAATGCAGGGGTGAAATGTAAAATTTGCTACTACTGGTTCTGTCGGTGTGGCCTGGTGTGGGGTGGGGGGGTAATGTGGCCAACTTTTTTTTTTACTTTTAAAAGCATTTTTTCTACAACCTCTTTGCCGAAGAGGTTGTAAAAAAAATGCTTTTAAAGGGTTCTGACAATCCCAGCTGAGTTGCCTGATCATCAGAACCCTTTAAAAGCATTTTTTTACAACCACTTCGGCTGAAGAGATTGTAGACAAAATGCTTTTAAAGGGTTCTGATGATCCCAGCTTAGCCGCACAATCATCAGAGGCTTTTTTTTTTACTTTTAAAAGCATTTTTTTGGCCGAAGAGTAAATGCTTTTAAAAGGAAAAAAACAACCTCTGATGATCGTGCAGCTCAGCTGGGCATGGGGGGCAGCAGCGATTTTTGCTACCGGTTCTCCGAACCACCTGGCGCTATCGCTACCAGATCAGGTGATCCGGTCCGAACCATGAGCATTTCACCCCTGGCTGAACGTTTTCTCAAGATGCACCCTGAATCATATTTATGCCTTTGAATCCAAGGTGCTGTATGGCTGTATAAAATAGTAAACTAATATTGTCAGTACCCAGATCTTGACTTTGGACTTGGCTTTTCAGTAGCAGGTCAGATAAGTGAAAAAGTAAGTAAATGTGATTAATTTCAATTTAATGCATTTAATTATTTTCCCAGCTTCCCAGATAAATGTAACAATTCAGCTATGACATCTGAAACCTTCTGATGACTATCCCAGCACTTGAAAATGGTGTATTCACTCCTGCTGCGATGTATAATGGGATTATCAGAATCCTTGAGTTAAAAATGTAATTGACCATTACACTCCTAAAGAGATTTGATTGATTAAGTCCCATCAAGTCTGTGTCAACTCTGTGGTTTTATTCCATTGCTCCCCTTGTTCTTTGTCAATGTCTTTATAGTGATTCCTGATGTTCTTCTTGAAAATGGAGGATAAATGCTAAAGACCATACTGTTGAAACTGGTTGACTGCGTTCTTTCACTTTAGCTTGACCTAGAATTAAAGGTAAAGGTTCCCCTCGCACATACGTGCTAGTTGTTGCTGACTCTAGGGGGCGGTGCTCATCTCCGTTTCAAAGCCGAAGAGCCAGTGCTGTCCGAAGACATCTCCATGGTCATGTGGCCGGCATGACTCAACGCCAAAGGCGCACGGAACGCTGTTACCTTCCTAACAAAGGTGGTCCCTATTTTTTCTACTTGCATTTTTACGTGCTTTCGAAACTGCTAGTTTGGCAGAAGCTGGGACCTAGAATTACATATGACCAATTGTCATGGTCACCCACAGTAAGCCCTCAGCCAGGTCTTTCTTGATATAAGCGAGATTTTTCATAACCTTGTACCAATAATATACAGTAGTTTTTATGGGCTGCATTTTTATGGGCTGCATAGTGATATGCATGTATATGGTACTGGTTTTGGTTATTTGAAGATTGTGTTACAAAGAAAGCAACAACTGGATTGGTAGAAATCAATAACTTGTTCTTCTGCTTAATTTCTGCTCCCTGGACATGCATTCTGGCAGCATTGTCCTCCTTACTATTTTCAATCATAAAGAAATTATGGTAACTAAGAATATCTAAGGAAGAGTCTGTCCCATTACAACCTCATTTAATTGATGAATGCAGCAGAAAGTCTCTTGAGATTTTTTTAAATAAATCGTGAGTTGCTTTGAATAACATAAAATTAGTTTCCTGCAATCTTAAAATGAGATTACTGCAAAAACAAAAAAGCTGTATTTATATTGCATATCTTCGAAAATGATTAATAAGCATTTTTTGAAACCCTCTTGCTGATGACGAAGCATCTACTGTGCATCAGAACACTAACTTATATGGCTTGGAATTATCCTGTTACCATCACATTGAGCTAATGTCAGTAGAAGTCATATGACTTAATGCCTCTTAGAAGGGTATGCATTCTTCTTGCTTGTATTTCCATATCAAACTGTGAAGAATTCATGGATTTTTCAGGCATGGGAGAAATTACCACAAAGGGATGCGGTGGTTCAGTGGCAAACATGTTGAGCTTGTCGATCGAAAGGTTGGCAGTTCAACGGTTCGAATCCCTAGTGCCGCGTAACAGGGTGAGCTCCCGTTACTTGTCCCAGCTTCTGCCAACCTAGCAGTTCGAAAACACATAAAAAATGCAAGTAGAAAAAACCTCCTTTGGTGAGGAGGTAACAGCGTTCCGTGCACCTTTGGTCATGCCGGCCAGATGACCATGGAGACCTCTTCAGACAGCACTGGCTCTTTGGCTTTGAAAGGGAGATGAGCACCACCCCCTAGAGTTGGGAAGGACTAGCACATATGTGGGAGGGGAACCTTTACCTTTACCTTAATTGGTATAAGTGGATTGTTGTCTGTCAACATTTTAGTCAGTTTTCCCCCAAAAGTGGAGGAAGGGAGAAAAATTTGGAATTGATTTATAACAATAATTTGCTGTCCCTCCCCATTTTCTTTTTAAAATTAGTAGTAGTAGTATGTTTGAAACTATATTATTTCTTTAATTTTGCTGTATGTAGAGTGCATGCTTTTCTTTTGCTAAATACAGTAGTTCAGCAAAATAAGTAATTAAAAAACTGAAAGAATTCCTTCTGAAGATGCCATTGAAACTATGGAACACAATGTTTGTCTGCCCCTCTTGGAACATTTGAAAAATCTGTAAAAAAAAAAAGTTTGACTTAATCAGTTATGTGCATCTGTCTGTCCAGGCTTTTAATAATACATAAATAAATATATTTACATTGAGACAACTTGGATAGAACCCACATTCATCTCGTAGTATTGTCATTGTTATAAATTGGCCTATTCTAAATTAAATGTTATGTGAATTACAAACTTAATGCTGTATGGTAGGAATAAAAACTTGCTACTTTAAAAATGTGCATACTTAGTGTTATGGAAGCTAGCTTCTGTAATGGCTCTAAATTGTAATCTGAGATGTGTTTTCGAGTGATGCTGCCACTGAAACTTCTCCTGCTCCTATAAATGTTATATACAAGATGCCCATAAAAAACAGGAAGCGCTTCTGCCACATTCTTGTAGCTTCCATCTTGACTCTTTTACCACACCCTGAAGACACTACTGTGTGTTTATAAGAAGCAAGCATCATTTTCCTCTACATCGGCTTGTTTTAAATTGGCTGTTCCACTGTAACTCCTTCAGGATGTAGGGCTGATTGAAAATATGTATATTGTACAAGACACCTATCTGCTACTTAAAGGAGCTTTATATACTTTCCTGCTCTCTAAGTGTAGCAAGGCAATCACTCTTCATTTCCATGAAAGGAAATGAACTGAAGAGGCAAAGTCTTGGAGAAAAGGATGCCAGTGCCCAGCAGATGGCAAAATCAATGACAAAAACTAATTACATATTGACAAACAAAGGAAATTCTCTGAAAGCTGAAGTTGACTATTTTTGTCATGAAGCATATGAATGATTTGAATTTGTCTAACTAGTACCTGTAAATATAACAGAGCAGCAGAAAGGCTGGTGTTAATTGAAAATGGTAAAAACCAGTGTCAAATGCCACTTCCAAATAAAAGAGGACACTGCTTTTCTTCACTTAACAGGAGGGTTGAACTGAACATGACATTAAGTGTATTTTTGCACTGAAGATTCATGAGTTTAAGTATTCCGCTTTCATTAGCTGAGAAAGGATGAAATAATTAGTGCGATCAATGCAAGTAATGGATGGAACATAACAACTTCTTACTATGAACTTGAAAAAGATAAGCAATGAATGCTGAAAAACACAATGGTGCTGTTCACCATCAGCAGAGACAACTTTTTTTTTTCCGAATATGAATTTCTGTCCCTCCAAAAACAAATTTTTAAGGTCCCAGTAGGGTGAGCAAAGTGAGCATTCTAGCTACTGGTTGCACAAAGTTGATTTTGTCTTTCCTGCTATTTCGTTGTACTCTAATTTTTTAAATTTGCGAAACTGAAATTGGTTTTAAAATCAGAATAGTTTAAGGTGCAATCCTGAGTAGATTTGTTAGGGAGCAAGCCTCATTGTGGACAGTGAAAACTTTTTCTTAGTAAGTTCACAAAAGTTTACACTGGTAGTTTCAGTGGGATTAGTAGTAGTGGTGGTTGATTAGTCTTACAATCATATCAAGGGAGATACCACAAAATTCTTTATTTGTCATCAACTGATATTTTAGAAGCAGCAAAAGTGTAGCAAAATTTAATCATTCAAATTATCATTATTGAAAAAATAGCAATTTATAACTCTAGGTTGGTCATGAGCTTTAGTAGCAACTCCCATTTTAAAAAATAGAAAGGCAGCTGTAACTTATTCCAAAGTTTGCTCAGTGGCTAAGACACTGAGCTTGTCAATCAGAAAGGCCGGCAGTTTGGCGGTTCAAATCCCTGCTCCAGATCTCCTGAGTGAGCAGGGGATTGGACTAGATGACCTCCAAGGTCCCTTCCAACTCTGTTACTGTTATACAGATTTGTTGTTATTGTCACAGAATATGATGCTGACTTAATGGCATTGATGACAAGATGAATCTGGAAGGGCACCACAACACTTAATAATAATCATAGGGTACAAATAAGCAATCAGGAAACAATCAATATAAATATAAATCATAAGGATTACCAGCAACAAAGTTATAGTCATACAGTCTTAAGTGGAAGGAGATGGGTGATGGGAACGATGAAAGATTAATAGTGCAGATTTAGTAAATAGTTTGACAGTGTTGAGGGAATTATTTGTTTAACAGAGTGATGGCGTTCGGGGAAAAACTGTTCTTGTGTCTAGTTGTTCTGATGTGCAGTGCTCTATAGCGTCATTTTGAGGGTAGGAGTTGAAACAATTTATGTCCAGGATGTGAGGGATCTGTAAATATTTTCATGTCCCTCTTCTTTTTCTTTTTCTTTTTGTTTACATTTATATCCCGCCCTTCTCCGAAGACTCAGGGCGGCTTACAGTGTATAAGGCAATAGTCTCATTCTATTTGTATATTTTTTACAAAGTCAACTTATTGCCCCCCCAACAATCTGGGTCCTCATTTTATCTACCTTATAAAGGATGGAAGGCTGAGTCAACCTTGGGCCGGGCTTGAACCTGCGGTAATTGCAGGCTACTGTGTTCTAATAACAGGCTTCTTAACAGCCTGAGCTATCCCGGCCCTTCTTGATTCGTGCAGTATACAGGTCCTCAATGGAAGGCAGGTTGGTAGCAATTATTTTTTCTGCAGTTCTAATTATCCTCTGAAGTCTGTGTCTGTCTTGTTGGGTTGCAGAACCAAACCAGACAGTTATAGAGGTGCAAATGACAGACTCAATAATTCCTCTGTAGAACTGGATCAGCAGCTCCTTGGGCAGTCTGAGCTTACTGAGTTGGCGCAGAAAGAACATTCTTTGTTACGCTTTTTTGATGACGTTTTTGATGTTAAGTGTCCATTTTAGGTCTTGAGATATGGTAGAACCTAGAAATTTGAAGGTCTCTACTGTTGATACTGTGTTGTCTAGTATTGTAAGAAGTGGTATTATGGGAGGGTTTCTCCTAAAGTCTACCACCATTTCTACGGTTTTGAGTGTGTTCAGTTCCAGATTGTTTCGGACACACTACGAGGCTAGTCGTTCAACCTCCCGTCTGTATGTATTTTGCCAATAGCTTGGCAACACAAAGCCAACATATTCTGTAAACAAAATATAATTGGGAGAGAGTCAGGCAATATCTAGAATTGAACAATTACACTTTAATAATGATTCGAGATAGGGGCTGTTCCTTCAGGGAAGTGTTGACCTCTGACAAGCGCCTGGATAAGATCCTGCTGGTTTTTTAGGCAAGAGTTTTTCAAAATGGTTTACCATTGTCTACTTTCTGGGGCTGAGCGAAAGGGACTGGCCTAATCCAGCTGAATTTTTGCGTAAAGCAGGATTAGTACTCTGGATCTCCTGATTTCCATCCTGGTGTCTTAAGTACTATACCAGGGGTTTGCAAACTTGGCTCTTTTAAGACTTGTGTACTTCAACTCCCAGCAAAGCTGGCTGAGGAACTCTGGGAGTTGAAGTACACAAGTCTTAAAAGAGCCAAGTTTGCAGATCTCTGTATTATACCAAGCTGGGTCTCTTAGTAATCATATCTCTTTTCCCCATTTTCATCTTTTTGTTCTTGCAACTTCTTAATTTCTGGGAGGTTATCTATGCCATTTCCCACCAGAAACACCATTGGTTGCGGAAGACAGTAAGGCAGCATTAAATTGCTGCAGAGTCTAGCACAGCTGGAGGCAAAAACAGAATGTGAAATGTCTCAGCTCCATGTGGGAAGACAGGACGTATATTTGCTAGCCCCTAAGTGCCATCAGGGAGACAATTAGTAGTATGTCATGGAAAGCAAGTCCCGTCCTTTGAGTGCTTATTGTTACGAGTTGAAAAAGAAGGGAAGCTATAAATACGCGTATGTCTAGAAGCTCACCAATGAAACTGGGACAGTCAGTTCAGTGGCCTCAAGAAATTTGCAACCATTTATAGGAAAGGAGGGGGGGGGGACCACTTCAGAGCAGAAAGTTTGTCTTATTGTAGGAAAAAAGCAGTGCAGTTTTCATTAGGAATATAATAGCAATAGCACTTAGACTTATATACCGCTTCATAATGCTTTTACAGCCCTCTCTAAGCGGTTTACAGAATCAGCATATTGCCCCCAACAAACAAGTGTTTAAATAAATGAAGAAAGAACTAAATCTGGAGAATTTTTTTTCCAAAATATTATATTTATGTCATAATTAAATTGCCCTTCCCTTTTTCTTCCTGCTACCAAGATATAAGGCAGTTTCTGGCAAAAAAATAAAACTACAGGCCTTCCTGGCACTCTATGCTACCCGTTCTATATCCTGGGGAAAAGGCCAAATAAAATTAAGCAAAATCACCTCTTGTTAAGAGCACTAAATGGCATTATTAACATTACTTTACAATGCTTCTTTGGAGGAATAGTCAGATATTGTAATTCATACAAAGAATTCTGTCTGTCCTTGAGAAGTAACTGGAGATGCATTATGTTCCAGCTAGAATAATTAGCTACCAATAGGTATTAGGTCCATGTTTGCAAATACAAATATTACCCTGCTCCTATTTAATTTATACTGTATTTTCCATTTTTTCATGGGCCCAGTTAAGAATACTGCTTATTCTTTTTAAAACTCGACACTATGTGGCTTTTCTGATTAGAATATTTGAGAAGCCTACTTTTGCATGAACTTGCTCATAGGTAAAGTCTGCCCCCAGAGGCCCTTCTCCATCTTCTGCTTCAAAGATTGTTGCAATCAAGATGGTCTTTCAATTTCCTACATTTGCAACCGTGGCGACTTTCCTACATGCCTAGATACCCATTGGGCTGTTCACTGTCAGGGCACGCAGCATTACACAAAGCAGAGAAAGTAAGCTAAAATAAGATAAGAGGTAAGAAAAAGAAAAGGAAATATAACTAAATTGACACCAACAACATTCACTATTTTTTTATTATCCCTGCTTCCACCACAGCCAAATCCCAATTCATACATTGACCTTTTTCTCTTTTTGAGATCTTACCAACTCCATCCAAGCATGACTTTCTGAGTTCTCACTTCAACACATTTATTCTACTTTCGTATATTTACTTTGCAATTTGATCCTCATTCATTCTGTTCATATGACCAAACTAACTCCCGCTCCCTCCCTCCCCCTCCCTCTCCCTCTCTCTCTCCAGTTCATTTTGAAAACTTAGCAGAAAAAGAGTCTTGAGAGTTAAGCTATTACAGAATCTAATTGTTCTGCTTCGGATACTGTGAAGCATCCTCCTAGAAGTTAACAAAGAAAACCAGTCATGGAGAGGATGTGTAGCATCCCTGACAGTACTGTAGACATCTCTTTTACCACACATTCCCAAAATCCCCATAGCTTTAACCAAAGTCTATCTACTATTGACCTCACTCCATTCCTAAGAGGTCTGTAAGGGGCGTGCATAAGAGAATCAGCCTGCCTACCGTTCCTGTCCTAATGTTCCCTTTGATTGTATCCAATTCGTATGGTTATTTCATGCTTATACTTATATATACTGTTGTGTTTGACAAATAAATAAATAAAATAAAATAAATAAATAAAACATTTTTTTTTTATTGAAAGAGTTTTATAAAAAAACAAAAACATTTTTCCCCCTTTTTTCCCCCTCCCTCCCAAAAAAACAAAAAACAAAAACAAAACACCCCCCTCCCTCCCCCACCCCCCGGCTTCCCGGGTCAATCACAAGGTAAAGTTATACATAAACCAAACATAGAATAAAATTTTCCCTTCCAATCCAAACAACCACATCCAAAGCTTTTCGTCTCCCAACCCCCTCCCCATTACATAAAATAACTTTCTAATTATTCAAAGGCAATCTGATATTTCTTAATCTGATATCTGTTTTGTAGATAATCAATCCATTTTTTCCATTCAATTAAATATCTTTCCTGCGTATTGTCTTTTAAAACGCTGAGATTTTAGCCATCTCAGCCAAATTAATAACTTTCAATATCCATTCTTCTATTGTAGGTATCTCTTCTTCTTCCAGTATTGTCCAATCAACAGTCTTGCTGCTGTTATTAAGTTCAAAATCAATTTAGTCCCAATCCCTGTACAACCCGTTATAATTCCCAAAAGGAAAAATTGTGGCAGGAACTTTATCTTCTTCTTCAGTACATTTTGAATAATCCACCAAATTCTTATCCAAAAGACCTTAATTTTCTTGCAAGTCCACCAAATATGAAAATATGTAGCATCATCACAATCACACCTCCAACATTTCGCTTGGATATTAGGATACATACATGATAATTTTTTGGGATCTAAATGCCATCTATAAAACATCTTATAAAAATTTTCCTTAAATTCTGTGCTTGTGTAAACTTAACATTTCTAACCCAGATTTTCTCCCATGTTTCCAACATTATTGGTTCCTGAATATTCTGTGCCCATTTTATCATACAATCCTTTACCAAATCCTTTCCGAATCTATTTCAAGCAACACATTATACAATCTCTTTATATGCTCCTGGGTCTGATTTCTAATTTGCTTTATTAAATTTTCCTCCCTTTGCATTATACCAATTTTTTGATCTTCTTTCCATCTAGCACTTATTTGCCCATATTGAAACCAAGTATAATTCCTCCCTTCTTCATTTAATACCTGTAATGATTTTAATTGCAATCTACCTCCTTCAGCATACAAAAGTTCTTTATATGTAATCATTTCCTGTTTCTGTTCTATATTTATATTCTCTATTGCATGTCTAGGGCTCGCCCATATAGGAATCTTGTAATCTAATTTATAGGAATATTTATTCCAGACCATAAAGAGCACTTCTCAACACATGATTCTTAAAAGCCCTATCCACTTTTTTCCATAAAATAAGTACGCATGCCATCCATATAACAAGTCATAACCTTCTATATTCAAAATTCTTTCCTCTGTTAAGTTAAACCAGTCACTTATTACTGAAAGGGTTACTGCTTCATAATATAGTTTAAAGTTAGGCATTCTTAAACCACCTCTTTCCCGTGAATCCTGTATTATTTTCATTTTAACCTCGCCTTTTACCCTGCCATATAAATTTATTAATCCCACTCTGCCAATCTTCCAAATTTTTATCCTTTTTAATTATAGGTATCATCTGGAACAGAAACAAAAATCTAGGTAACACATTCATTTTAATAGCAATCCTTCCCAATAGGGATAACTGCAATTTCTTCCAGCCACTCATATCATTCTGAACTTTTTGCCATAGCAAGTCATAATTATTCTTATAAAGTTTCTTGTTCGATGAGCTAATATAGACCCCTAAATATTTAACCTTTTTTACTACCTCAAATCCTGTCATTTCCTCTAGTTTTTGTTTCTGTTGTATAGACATATTTTTAATTATCACTTTTGTTTTATTCTGATTTATTTTAAATCCTGATACCTTTCCATATTTATCAATTACTTCCAACAAAAATCTACTTGAATTTATAGGATTCGTTAACATAACCACTACATCATCTGCAAAAGCTCTAACTTTGTACTCATATTGTCTAATCTTAATTCCCTCTATTTTCATTAATTCTCGTATTTTATCTAATAATGGTTCCAGAGTCAAAACAAACAATAATGGTGATAAGGGACATCCCTGTCTTGTTCCTTTCGCAATCTTAATAACTTCTGTCAAACTACCATTTACTATAATCTGTGCTGTTTGCTCTCCATAAATCGCTTTAATTATTCTAATAAAACAGTCTCCAAATTGCATTTTCTCTATTAATTTAAATAAAAAATCCCAATGCAATCGATCAAAGGCTTTCTCTGCATCCAAAAAAATAAGTGCCGCTGAAGTATTCTTCTTTTCCAAATATTCCAATATATTAATAATCTGTCTAACATTATTCCTCATCTGCCTCCCTTTTATAAAACCAGATTGATCAGTATGAATTCTTTGTTGTAAAACTAACATTAATCTATTTGCTATTATTTTTACAAAAATCTTATAATCATTATTTAAAAGTGAAATCGGCCTATAGTTACCAGGTTTAGAGCAATCTTGCTCCTCTTTTGGTATCAGTGAAATAAAAGATGTTTTCCATGACGGGGGTATTCCCGCTCCTAATTGTATCTGATTAAATAATTCTTTAAGTGGGCCTAATATATCATCCTGTGTTTTTTTATAATAAGTTGCTGTAAGACCATCTGTACCAGGGTTTTCCCATTTTAATTGTTTAATTGCCTCCACTATTTCTCCAGTAGCTATCGGCGGTTCAGCTCCTCCTCTGTTCTAATGTTAGAATATTCACCTTATAATCTTTCAAATAATCATAAATGTCCCTATCAATATTTTGTCTTTTGCATATAGTGCAGTATAAAATTCTGAGAATGCCTTTTAATTTTATCCTGTTGGTATATCTCTTTACCTTTATATTCTATTTTTTGTATGACACGTGCTTTCTGTTTCTTCCTTAAATTATATGCCAACCATCTCCCAGGTTTATTTGCATTACAAAAGGTATTATGTTTAGCATATTGTATATTCGTTGCCACCTGGTCTGCCATTAACATATTAAATTGACTCTGTAATATTTTTATAGCCTCTTTAAGTTTATGATCTTGTGGGTTTTGAATTAATAACTGTTGCTTCCTTTGAATTTCTTCTTCCAAATATCTACGCTGCCTTTGTTTATTATTCCTTTGCCTGTTGTCCAAGTAAATCAATATCCTCTAATAAACGCTTTGCTCGCCTCCCACACAGTTCCTATAGGTGTCCCTTTGTACATATTAAAATCAAAAAATTCTTTTAACTGTTTCTTACAATAAGTTACATTATCCTCATATCTAAACAGATTTTCATTCAACCTCCATGTTCTACCACCTTTTTTCCCTTGTAATAATTCCATCCATACTGGGCTATGGTCAGTTAAACACCTCGCAAATATCTTCGTTTTCTTCACCCTAGAAAGCAAGTCATTAGAAATTAAAATAAAATCAATGCGTGAAAAAGATTGATGCCTATCAGAAAAAAAAGTAAAATCTCTCTCATCTGGATTCCGTAACCTCCATATATCTCTAAACTCAAAGTCTTCCATCATTTCAAAAAAGGATTTTGGTAATTTTGCATGTATAGGTATCTTCTTGGAGGAGGTTCTCTTATCCCTTCTTGTATCAATTACTCCATTCCAGTCTCCTAATAAAATAAACGAACTATAATCCCAGAGGGTCAACCTCTCATGTAACATTTTGTAAAACTTTTCTTGTTGCTGATTAGGTGCATAAATACCTATCAACAAAGTCTTTTTTGCATCTATCACCAGTTCAATAGCAATAAATCTTCCTTGAATATCTGCCTCAATTAGCTTAGCTGGTATATCCTTCCTGATATATACAACAATTCCATGCTTCTTTTCCAAAGCTGATGCAACAAAATGGTTACCCAATTTTGAATTAATTAAATATTTTTGGTCTGATAATTTTATATGTGTCTCTTGCAAACAAATCACATCATTTTTAAATTGTTTCAAGTAGTGAAATATTTTCCTTCTTTTCTGAGCTGAATTCAAGCCATTAACATTCCATGACAAGATTCTATTTGCCATTACTGGCCTCCTGAAGCTTTGAAGCAGACAACGAAGCTCCTCCTCCGGTATCTTCCGTCTAGCTCCTCCCACAGCTTCCATAATGGGATCCTGACTTTTACTTTGAGACTGTTGCTCTTCTTTACGCTTAAGGGCTCCTCTTGTCACCCTTTGCTCTTGTGGTTCCTCTAATACTGGCAGCAATAAAGGCTCTTGGGTCACCACGCCTTCTTGAGTCTCTTGAAGTTTTCTATCACTTCTATTTCGACTTTCAAAACTGTAGAAAGAAAATCCTTTGCCTTTAAAACAGTGTCAATTCTATATCTCCTTCCTTGATAGAATAGTGTTAGTCCAACTGGCACCTCCCATCTGAATTGAATCTGATGTTTTTTAAGTTCTTGTGTAAAAAGCAAATTCCTTCCTGTCTCTTAACATCTTTGAAGGAATCTCTTTCAACACCTTCAACTCCTGTTCTCCAATTTTAAAGTTGTCTGATATGAAACTTGCAGAATTTGATTTCTCATAGTCCTTTTCACAAAATAAACCACAATGTCCCGAGGAAGCTTTCTCTGTCTTGCAATCCAAGAATTAACTCTATATATTTTATCAATTTGGTAAGCTACCTCTTGGGGGTCCGCTTCAATAAATTCAGCCAATGCTTCTGATATAATTTTTCTTAAATCTTCTCCACGCTCTTCTCGCATACCACGAATTCTAAGAGCTCCTTCCATAAGTTTATATTGTAATATCACAACCTGATCTTCATTTTGATCCACTTTTTTCTGAACACCTTTCATTTTGTCTTCTAAATGCTTATTTGACTGAGAGATCTGTTGCATTTCCACTTCCAATCCTTCAATTTTTTTACTCAGTCCTTGAACTGCCATGAGAATATCTTCTTATTTTTGCATTAAAATTCTCCATCATCTCTTTTTGCCTATCTTCAGAAAGTTTTAATTGTTCTTTCAATATTTCCTCAAGACTTGGTTCAGATCCCCTTCTTCCAGAAGGCTTTAAAGGTTTAGCTGCCATTCTGTCTTCAAAAGAATCAGGAATTCAAACTTAATAACTCTCCTTCCCTCCTTTCAGTATAAAAAAACTCCGTTTGTAACAATCCACAAATAACGCTGCTTCATCGTACTAAAAAATTTTTACTTTCACTTTTAGACGCCATTTTAAAAGTCAATTAATCAAAGACAAAGAAAGGTTTCAAGTTTCAAAAAGGGAGTCGGTACTTGCCGTGCTGATTCTGCATCAAAGTTCGAACGCTTGTGAAATTCCCGTCTGCTTGGAATATCAATCAATTTAATAAGCCTTCTAGAGCAGAAGCGACATTCCTCTCCTTTTCCCTGATAAAAACAGGGGCGTGCTGAAGTTGGAAGGAGTGGAATTCGGTGGGGTCATAAATCCAGGAAAATTCGCTCTTGAGAGCAAACCCCCTGTCAGACCTGCCACTCTTCCACAATTCTGATAACCTCTTTCACCCAGAGATTATGCTAAGCTCAGTGAACAGTGATTTATTTTCTGTTTCACTGACTTTTACAATCTTCTAACACGGAGTGCTCTGTTAGAGCACCCAACAGGAGGGTGACGTCACTGGAAGCCCCTTAAATAAATAAAACATTCTTGTTAAGTACCCCATGTGGAGTCCTTGGTGCTCTTTGAGCTTGTCTGCTTGCTTGCAGATATTTCATTATCCAAATAAGTAACATCAGTGGTTATGATATTGTTACCTAGTACAGTATTGAAACGATGGCACTCAGAGAGCACAAAGGTTGTACTTAACCCTCAGCTACATATATTTTCTTCTGTTGGTTAGTACCCCATTGCTGTTAGTTTTATAGGTTTTTTTTAATGATATGCTGGAATCTTACTTAGATAACAAAGTGATACAGCAAAGCACATTCATATACATAGTTATTGTCATCTTGTTTGACAAACATCCATTCCTCAAATCAGACCACATGCTACTTAACAGTAACATACTCCAAGGGACCTTGGAGATCATCTAGTCCAATCCCCTACTCTGTCGAAGCATCTGGTGGGCTTCTCATGAAGGCTGCTGATAAACGACAGACTCATGGACTTCTCAGGATGAGAGCCTGGAGAAAGTCTGGGATGATGAAGAAGCCCAGAGCAAATTCCAGAACCCCCTTTTATTGTGTTTAGGTAAAAATGGGTGGTTACAAAAGGTAAGCAGGGGAGGTTACATATTAGCATATATTCAACATGTGAACACGTGACTACAAGCACATCCACAAGCCTATGATTTTGGGAGAAGCTTGTGATTCTTGGGAGGAGTTTTGCCATGAGGTGGCTCTTTGTTCTCTGCCATGAGGTGGCTGCTCTTTGTTCTCTGCTTTTGCCCACGTGGTACAGCTGCATGGCAACCTACACGGGCTACAAGGACATCACTCCCACACGTGTCTAAGGCGTTCTACAGTTACACTATTCAAGCTACATGTAGCAAACAGAAATACATCTTGTACATCCTGACTCTGCATGTTAACAAATCTCATATAATTATATGTATGAGAAACTTCTAAGAAGCTTTGTGAAAGGAACCTTATCAGAAAAGGAATGTCCTGTGGCTATCACAAAAGTGTTGATACATTTCACACCATCATAGAGGCAAACATCTTTGCAGCCTTGACGTGACTGACATAAAACAAGTTTCTGCTTATTTCTTTTGTACGTGATAAAATTAGCCAAACTTACTTATGCTGATCTTTGCACATAAGCAATTTCTCAAAGGAGTTCATATGGCTTAATATTGCAACACTACTCATGCAGGAGACCTGTACTAGGAACCACTGAACCGCTTACCTACCTATGTACCTATGTAAGTATTACAGACTGTCCAACCACTGGCACAGTGGTTAAGATGCAGTATTGCGAGCAAGCTCTGCCTAAAGGCTGGAGTTTAAGCCTGATGGGGTTCAAGGTTGACTCAGTCTTCATACTTCTGAGGTCAGTAAAATGAGAACCCACACTGTTGGACACACTATGCAAGTAAGTCTAAATGCTATCGCTATTCCTTCGAACAGTATTGACCTCAATAGGAGAACAGAACCCACATCTACAGTAGCTCATGCCCTTATTAGCTGGACTACTGCAATGGGCTTTAAATGGGGCACCTTTAAATAATACTTGGAAGCTGCAAGGTCCAGAAACCACTTCAAGAAGTGCCTGACATCAAACCAGTTCCTAAAAGATCACACTGGGATTCTATTGGATACTATCGAACTGGTCAAGATGGGAGGGCCAGGAAAAGGGGAAAACTGTAACCTTTGTGTGGGAATACTCAGATCTAATCTTACTTTCACTGCAACCACTGATCTTTAATAAAAGAACCTATCACTTCAACCAAATGGAATTGATTACTGGAGGATTTTGATGATAGTTATATTTCATGTTAATATCCAAAGCTTTTAGTAAATCTTGTGGTGACTATATTAATTTTTTTTTAAATATACTTGAAAACAAAGAATTCTTAATGCATATTTAAAATATTTCTGATCTCCAAACTTATAAGAGAGAATGAAGGAGACAGAGAAAGTGATAAAGAGATTGATTTAGACGTAAGAAAGTATACATTGCTAATCAGTCCCCTGATACCTCATTCATTCTGGATGAGGTATATAACAAACATCAACAATAAACTAGCATTATATGAAAGACACCAAATGGAGGCAATGGTTGGGCAATTATAAAAAATAGCTGCAAAGAGAATTTACAAGCATACAAGTTTCAATTTTGAAATTTCTGAACCTACCATAGAAAAATGCAACAATTAAAATGTTATTTTAAAAATATACAAAGTCAGTAGTCACACAGAAGTGTAGGAATCATAGGAGGTTTTCTTAGGCACATTGGACATAACATCCAGAAGTAATGCACAAGAAGACAAGAGAAAAATAAGTCCAAATGTATCTATGGGAAGTTCTAAATAGTGCAAGAAAAACAAGCATATCAACAACAAAACTTGTAAGTAGTCAGAAGTGATTCACATCTGCTTCCTTTTGTTACAAGCATTTTAAAAATACTTGAATGACACTTTCTTAACCAACATTTGGACTGTTGTCCTTCACTGAGTTGCTGCTAGGCTGTTGTGCAATATATGTATGTCTTCATAAGGTGTAAGCAGAGTAGAACAGAATTTATGCAGAAGCTGCCTGAGATATCAGCAGGAACAGTGAAGCAGCAAGGAGAATCTATAATCAATATCCCAGTCTCACACTTTTTATAAGCAATAGAACAAATTTGAGACACATGCCTCTGTTCTATTTTGATAAATATGCCTAGCAGAAAAGCTGTAACAATAGCTACAAGGTGATAAATTAAACTAGGAACAAACATATTTCAGCCCTAATTTGCATAGCACATTCTATAAGATATTTATGCATATAGTTTTGGCACTATACTCCTTCCGTAAAAATACCTTCATTTGTTAATGTCGTTTTGAAGAAAAGAGCATTTTAATGTAAGCAGATATTTGAACTAGGGTACTAATTACTCCAATTTGATAGCATTTTTTGGCACATTTGCATCCCTGTCACATATTCATGAGTGGGTAATTAGACCTTAGGAGCTGTAATGTAAATAGCTTTAAAGGCATTAGCTGTACTTCTAATTTTTAAAGGAGATGCATTTATTACTGGTTTATGTGCAAAGTATTCATGAATTTGACCTTTTATAAAATATATATTCCCATATAACTTCTAGAAGACTAATATTTTTCTTTTAAAAAAGTCATGTAGTAAACAATCCTTAAACAGCAAGCTTACATGTATGGATTTAGTACTAGTTATCCTGCCAATCTAGCAGTCTGAAAGCATGCAAATGCAAGTAGATGAGTAGGTATCACTTCAGTGGGAAGGTATCAGATCTTGGATCTTTCGGTCCAAGATCTAATCAGACATAAAGTGGAGTGTAAGTAACTTCTGCAGCAAAAGAAGACGGAATGATATGAAAGCAGCATGGCTTCATCTTTTTAGAGCTCTACCATTTCTACTGCTCAGGTTCTGCGTACATGTCCACGAACAAATTCTTCTAACACCATTAGCAAACCAGATAGTAATCTGACAGCTCTACTTGCATGACCACAGTTGTCACTGCCAAAGTTGATTACTGAACTGAAATGGGGAAAGGTCCCAGGAAATGATTTCCTTCTCACAGATATAATAATAATAATAATAATAATAATAATAATAATAATAATAATAATAATAATAATAATAATAATAATAATAATAATAGCAGCAGCAGCAGCAACAACAACAACAACAACAACACAGTTGGAAGGTCTTCTATTCCAACCCCCTGCCCAGGCAGGAAACCCTACACCATTTCAGACAAATGGCTATCCAACATTTTCTTAAAAATTTCCAGTGTTGGAGCATTCACAACTTCTGCAGGCAAGTTGTTCCACTTACTAATTGTTCTAACTGTTAGGAAATTTCTCCTTAGTTCTAAGTTGCTTCTTTCCTTCATCAGTTTCCACCCATTGCTTCTTGTTCTACCCTCAGGTGCTTTGGAGAACAGCCCAACTCCCTCTTCTTTGTGGCAGCCCCTGAGATATTGGAACACTGCTATCATGTCTCCCCTAGTCCTTCTTTTCATTAAACTAAGCATACCGAGTTCCTGCAACCGTTCTTCATATGTTTTATTCTCCAGTCCCTAATCATCTTTGTTGCTCTTCTCTGCACTCTTTCTAGACTCTCAACATCTTTTTTACATCGTGGCGACCAAAACTGAATGCAGTATTCCAAGTGTGGCCTTACCAAGGCATTATAACGTGGTATTAACACTTCATGTGATCTTGATTCTATCCCTCTGTTTATGCAGCCCAGAACTGTGTTGGCTTTTTTGGCAGCTGCTTCATACTGCTGGCTCATATCTAAATGGTTGTCCACTAGGACTCCAAGATCCCTCTCACAATTAGTACTATTGAGCAAAGTAGCACATATATGGTACCTGCGCATTTTGTTTTTTTGGCCTAAACGTAGAACCTTACTTTTTTCACTGTTGAATTTCATTTTGTTAAATAAACAAAATAAATTTGATAAATTTGATAAAGAAGAATGTGAATTGGTGGGTCCTTGCATTAATAACCTTATTTACAGTTATTGATCAGACTCCTATATTCTTAATTACAGGGATTTTGCAACTAGAAAGCAACATTTGAGAAGGCTCTTATTTCTGTTCATGTAATATGGTGTGTTTTCGTAATTGATGAATGTAACAATTCTAATTTTTTTTTCTATGGGTACTTGTACATCAATGCAAATTGGCACAACTTTGCTTTATAAGGCGTCACACCTGAATATATCCTTCATCGATAGAGGTCCATTTTATCATAAATATTATTTCTAAGGTATCATTGTTATTATATATCACAGTCTTTGTACTGTGAATTAAACTTTATTTTATGAGAATTTTTTTTCCTAGCATATATTAATAAAAACTAACAAGAGAGAACCGCAGACTGTTAAATAACTAGAATGTTCTTTTTAATAGTGGCAATATCTTATATATTTCGTTGACTGAAAATAGAAATGATATTTAGGTTTTTTAAAAGGGGAATTTGCATTAAACACTTGGAAATCATATATAGTAAATTTCAGTGGAGTTCAGTGATGTGTGAATTCAAGTTAAAAGCAGTATCATTTTTTCTTTTACATCAAGGAAACAAAGCTCTTTGTATAATAATATAATCATAAGACAAGGATATTGGAGAAATCACACAGATCACACCTACAACTTCCTGGCAGCTGAAAATCGATAGTTATGTCTATCAGCTAAACATTACTTGCTTGATGATATACGTAATAAAGTACATTATCAAGACCTGCTGTATTCACTTTAATAGTTAGCAAAGGTATTGATCATACTCATTCATCAACAATAAAAGTACTCAGATATTTCATGAAAAATGATAGAAATTTCCATTGGCCTATATATGCAATAAAAGAACCTAACTCATCAAATTCTGAATTATTTGCTCTTAAGATACACAAGAGATTTTTCTCTCTCCTCCCGAAGCCTTTATGTGCTATTAAATATTCATGAGACCAGTGTGAGTTCAGATACTGCCCAAGTACAAAAGTGTTACTATTTTTCAAACTGATTAAAAACATTTCTCAGCATATTGTACACCACAGCCTTCTGAGAGGCTATTTTTAAGAAATGGCTGTAGAGTTATGCAGAATACATCCAGGTACTAGAGGTGTTAGTGATCAATTTCTGTGAGCACCCTTGTCCCCCCCTCTAAAATTGATTCATGATAACTGCCTCCATTAGGGTCAAACAGTATTTAACTGCTTGTAAATTTTAATTAAATGATTTGTCACTTTGAACATATAGTTTGTTATCTTGCAGCTGAGCAATGTGTCTTTATCAGAAAATGACTCAGGGGAAAGACATTCATCTACTCTGCCATTTCAACATCCATTAAGATAATTTCATTGTCGCATAGAAACAAAGTTGGAGATTTGTAAATGGACTATTCCACCGGTTGCGAGCTACAGAAGAGTGTTAAGTTAAGGCCATCATTTGTTATTTAATTGCACCCTAATAATTAGTTTAGTCTGGTCATTTTTTATTAGTGGATATTTTATTTCTATGTGGAACAAAATGTTCTCAGCCACTTGATGTGGGGAGCAGGTCTTACTAGACTGCTTTTTCTTGCTGCTTTGTTTCTAGCATTTCTGTGCAAGCAGTGTTTCTTGAATATTAGAGGACTATATTTGTACTGTACATAGAGCCCGTTTTAATATAGTTTGGATAAAACTGAGGAATTGCTGCTTTAAAGTTCACCTCAGTCATATAAGGCAAAGATGGAAGACAATGATAATGAACTGCACTCTTTGGAAAGTAAACATTGATATATCAAGAGAAGCTGCACCATCCATGGTGACTTCTGCATTGTATGCTTACCATTTTATACCATAAAATATAAGAAATGTAATTATTTTTTCTTCCAGTTCTCTGTTAGAAATGAGACAGGGTGAGCCAGCCATATGCCAAAAACTCCAGGGTATAGAGTCCAGCATCAGCCCTTAAGCAGATCATAACCACATCGTTTATATATACATGTTACTTTACAATGCCACATTTAGAAAATGTAGAAAATGAGGGATTGCATCATGCTGACATTATTTGATGTTTCCTATTGATGAAACTGGTCTCCCCCAATCTGTTCTATCTGAATTTACCTGAATTGTAAGATTAGGGATGGCCACAGAGATTTGGACTTTTTAAATAGAAATCTAGATACTTTATAGCAGCAGTCTCCAATCTTTCTGGCTTTCTGGATTGGTGGCGGTGGCGGCGATGGTGGCAGAGGGAGAGAGGGGATGGTGCCTCACAAGCTCATGCTTGTGCTCATTGCTCACACAAGTGGAGCTGCGTGTGCTTGCAGGCTGGCCCACCACTTGTCCAGCCCAGTTCCAAAAGGATATCAGGCCATGGACCATGGGTTGGGGATCCCTGCCTTAGAAGATAACCTAATAGAATTCTGCCTATTCGATGTACTGTAAATACAGAAAAGTTGCATCTATATAGATCAATTAACTTGCTTTCAATGAAGAAAATACTTTTGAAGTAATTTAGCTGCTCAATAGCAGTTTAAAATGATCTCAATATCTCAGTGATACTCTCAGTAATTCTATTTTACTATACGTTGTATTTGATTTGCTGATTTATTTATTTTTTATTTATTTATTTTGTCACAGTATATATAAGCATAAGCATGAAATAACTATACAATATATAAGCATATATATAAGTATGAGTATGTAATAACTATATTAATTGGATATAAGAAAAGGAAACAATAGGACAGGAATGGTAGGCATGCTTGTGCTCTTATACACGCCCCTTACAGACCTCTTAGGAATCGGGTGAGGTCAATAGTAGACAGTTTTTGGTTAAAGCTTTGGGGAAGTCAGGTAGTGTATTCCAAGCATTAACAACTCTGTTACTGAAGTAATATTTTCTGCAATCAAGATTGGAGCGGTTAACATTAAGCTTAAATCTATTGTGTGCTCGTGTATTGTTGCAATTGAAGCTGAAGTAGTCTTCGACAGGAAGAACATTGTAATAGATGATTCTATGAGTTAAACTCAGGTCATGTCAAAGGCGGTGTAGTTCTAAATTTTCTAAACCCAGGATTTCAAGTCTGGTGACATAAG
The DNA here is from genome assembly GCF_028640845.1 of Ahaetulla prasina. Classification (NCBI taxonomy): domain Eukaryota; kingdom Metazoa; phylum Chordata; class Lepidosauria; order Squamata; family Colubridae; genus Ahaetulla; species Ahaetulla prasina. Next base: position 159,917,016 of record NC_080541.1, read on the forward strand.
GTATTTTGTTGTATTCAGAGGAGTGGAGAACTCTTCTTGTAAAATATTTCTGGACACGTTTAATTGTATTGATGTCTGAAGTGTGGTATGGGTTCCAGACAGTCGAGCTGTATTCAAGTATTGGTCTGGCAAATGTTTTATATGCTCTGGTTAGTAGTGTAGTGTTTTTGGAAAAGAAGCTACGCAAAATTAGATTTACAACTCTTAAAGACTTTTTTGCGATGTAGTTGCAGTGGCCTTTGGCACTTAGATTATTTGATATGAAAACTCCAAGGTCTTTAACAGGGTGGGGGTCGTCAGTAAGGTAATATCCATCAAGCTTGTACTTAGTGTTTTGGTTTTTTTCCCCAATATGTAAGACTGAACATTTGCTGGTTGAGATTTGTACACTATTTTTCAATTAGAGGAAAATCAAAAGATTATTCATAACCCTTTAAAATTTTTGCCTTTCAATTAGAAAAATGCATTTATGGCTGCCATTTATAAAGGGAAATGTGGCAAGAGTGAATGTAAAATTAAAGGAGGATTTGTTGATCAAGTGTACTATGGAAGGTGATTGGCAGAATTATGACTGAAAAGGTACTAGATCTGAAAATTGCAATATGATTTTATGCAGGGCAGGGTATCTGTAGATCACATTTTTGTTCTTCAGTAGGTTACTAATTTGGAGAAAACATACACTGATATGGGGAATTTTTGGAAGAATATATTAAAGGTTTGTAGATTACTGCATTATTAGTACATGGTAGAAGTAAAGCATGTGTGGGAACAAATGGAAGGCTTACTGAATGGGTCAACAATGACAGGGAATAAGGCAAAGATATACTGTACAAGTGGTTTACATATTTATGAATATATTGATAATAAATAATAAACTGAACGATAGGAATGCATTCTAACAAATAAATTTAGAAGTTTGTTACTTTGGAATATGAATGTACATGTATTTTTGTATGCATAAAATGTCTTATTGAGAACCCAAATGATTTACAGTGAATTTTGGATACATTTTATGATCTAACATACATATGAAAATAAATGAATCAAAGATGATCTACCTGTACTTGATGGAGAGAAATTCAGAAAAATTAAGCAAATAGAATATTAAGCTTACTTTTGTAGAATGTTTATTAATGGTGGCAAAGTAGAGGGAAAAAAGGTGGAGAGGGAAAATATGCAAAATACAAATAGAAGGTAAGATTCCTGACTAGGTGGCTCAGTGGCTAAGACACTGAGCTTGTTGATGGTGCAGATGGATGGTGATAGATTTTTAAGTAAAAATTAAATAAATAATATATAAATTTATAAATAAAAATTATATAAATATGTCTAGTATTTATATAATTTTTACTATTTTATTTATTATTTTTTATTTATTTGCATTTTTTATATCCCGCTCTTCTCCGAAGACTCACGGCGGCTTACACTATGTTAAGCAATAGTCTTCATCCATTTGTATATTATATACAAAGTCAACTTATTGCCCCCAACAATCTGGGTCCTCATTTTACCTACCTTATAAAGGATGGAAGGCTGAGTCAACCTTGGGCCTGGTGGGACTTGAACTTGCAGTAATAGCAAGCAGCTGTGTTAATAACAGACTGTCTTAGCAGTCTGAGCCACCAGAAGCCTAGTAGTTAGTAGTAGTAGTCTAGTAGTTAAGGCACCCAGCTAGAAATCAGGAGGCGTTGAGTTCTAGTCCTGCCTTATGCATGAACTACTGGCTGTATGTCTTTGGACCAGTCTCTCTCCTTCAGCCCAACTCAATTCACAGGATGCTGTTATGCAGAAAGTAAGAGGAGGAAGAGTATTGGGTATGGCCACCACCTTGAGTTAGTTATAAAAAATAATAAAAGTAGATAGTGGAATAATAAGAAAGGGCAAGCAAAGAACATGCTGGATTGATAACATCAAAGCTGCTAAAAAGAAGAACATCCAACTGTGATTGACAGAGAAGCTTGCAGAACATTTGCCTATAAAGTCACCAAGAGCCAGATACAGTTGAATGGTTAAAACAACAACAAAAGGCAGGATAAAAAAAATAAACAAATCCAAGTGATAGTGAACTGTTTCTTAGCAAAGAATAATACATGATACATATATCAAACTTAGTAGTAGCACTTTATTGATTGATACCTGTCAATAAAATAAAATAGAGTACATAGTCCAATTCCAGAATGAAATAGATAGGAAAAAATAAAGTTGTAAAATACATATATAGAATACAAGGAGTCAGTAAGCAGATAAATGAATATCCCTTACAGAATATCCCTTACATTGAACATTTGTTCAATGTATTGTGTTCTTAAGACCTCTACCTTAGATACCAACTTAGCAGTTGGAGGAAAGTCCAGGAGGAAATATGAGATTTGTCAGATCCCAGTGTGTTATTCTTTCCAGTAGGGATGTTGAGTATTTAGCAATAGCACCTAGACTTATACACCAACTCACAGTGCTTTATAGCCCTCTCTAAGAGTCAGCAATTGCCTCCAACAATCTGGGTCCTCATTTTACCGACCTCGGAAGAATGGAAGGCTGAGTCAACCTTGAGCCAGTGAGAATCGAACTGCTGGCAGTCAGCAGAATTAGCCTGCAATATATTGCATGCTAACCAATGTGCCATCACGGCTCTTAAGTCTAATAGGGTCATATAATTAGCAGTCAAACAAAATATGAAAAGTATTTTCAATGGCTGGCATACTGTTTAGACAGGTTCTTTCATAATATGGTAAGTAGTGGAAAGGCCTGTATTTGACCATGGAGTCCAAGAACTCACTATAAAGCTTATGAATGATGCTCCATTCCATCACTGTTTAGAGAGCCACTATGGCTTCTCTCAAGCCATCCTACCAATGAGAAATATTTCTTTCTCAGGAAAAAGCAAGGGAAGTCAGATTTGGATAAATATAAAATCAGCCAACGTGTTCATTTTTTCTTTTATGCCCCAAATCTCTCTTCCGCCATTAAAAGTATCAATGACCATATTGCAATGATGTTTGAAGGAATGAGTTCAAGGCTGGGTTCGGCACTCACTGCTTGCCTCAAGACATTTATTACCCACTTAAATGATTCCTTTTGATCTGGCAGTCATGCTGATTTCTCCTGACCAAATTCAAATAGTTAATTAAGTGAGACTATTATGTTAATTTGGGATATCATACCGAAATAAAATTACTTTCAAAAGAATATTCATCATGACAAATCACAGTCCTAGTTCCAATGAATGTCTGTCCTTGACACAGCACTACTGATATTAATCCTAGCAACAGCCTGCTGATGTCCGTTAGTGCCAAAATCATAATTTCTCTATCAAGATGTTGATCCTCTATTACCACCATTTGGTTCCATTGCTACTATTTCAAACATTTTTATGGATACAGGATAACAGGGCTCTAAGTATAACATCAAGCTGAATAAAACTGCAAGCCAATATGCTGTAATTAGTGATTAAGACTAGGCAAGGGAGAACTGTATTTAGATTATACACATGTAGGAACATCTTTAAATGACCTTGCACTGTTGCTGTCTTTCTTGTCTCATTGTAGGTTATAATTCAGCCTGAACAATTTGGAGAAAAGTAACATAGAACTGCAGTATATAAAATAACATATTATTTATGTTAAATTTTTTTATTTATAAAATCGTATTTTGAATGCTGGTGTACTTCAAGGATCAAGTTAGAAGCAAAGGGAAGATATAAGTTTCCTGCTATTAGTAATGTTGTTTTCCAATATGGAGCCCCCGACTCCATAAATGTTAGGGTTTCTTAAATTTATATTGTTATGTAGAAGGGGGAGTACAACGGTGTCTTCTATTTTGCAGAATGTCTACAATCTGCCATATCAGTGTTAGCATCCATTCAAGATATTTTATTTCAAGAAAGGGTAAGAAAAGTCTTATACCACATTATTAGAGCCATGGAAAGAGCTAACTTCCTATAATACTTAAACTATGAATGTGTCTATAATAGCATACTCATGGAAGACAGCTCTAAGGATAAATAGAAGTAGATACTTTCAACCCCATTGTTTCTCTGAATTGTTTGTGTGCTATAATTGTTACACTGTCCTATTCTGTTCAAATATAATCTTACCTTTTCCAATATTGTTTTCTCTTTCTAAGCTCTGAAAATTTGATTTAAAGCTGAAACCGAGTATGTAAATAAGAGAACCACTCTTTTTGGATGCAGGCATTAGAACAATAAATATCATAAAAAATAAAATATATCTTGATAGGACAGAGAACACCAATTTGCAAGTTACTGTAAGCATATTCTGATAAAATGAAATTAGGTAAATAAAAAATAACTATTAATTGCTTGTTTTTGAGCACTTGTAATGTAGCTAATAAGAAATAAATATATTTAAGAGATGGTTGGTTTGGCGGTAAACCAATGGTCCTTCACTCACCATAACCATCTTCTGTGATATTTTTCTATGTCCTCTATAATTAAATTGAAACCAAAATTAAGACTCTAGCAATATTTAATTTAAAAGAAAATGTAGCATTATCCCTGGAACGTCTTCAGAAATATCAAGAATTGTGGAACATCATATTTTAGATTCAGATTGCAAACCAGCCCTACGATGTTTAGCTGACTCAGAACATTATGGTAATTTCTTCAAGTGAATTGCCGTGACTATTGATTACTAGAAATCCTTGAGGCAATCATTATTATCAGCTGAACAGCTTTGAATGACTCAAACATCAAGATAAATTAAAACCGCACTTTTCTGGTGATTTCAAATTCTCTAACAAATATGCATCTAAAGATTCGAAGATACCCAAGCGAAGATATTGCTTGCGGTGCAGGTTTTCTTCTGCCAAGCCACACTAACCCAATTTAATAGTTTAAGGATTCTTAATTTGTCAGTAGCCAAACATATACCAAGCTTTCTGTCTAGCTGTAACAGACAATACTTGACATGTGTACATTTTTAACAATTTATTTTTCAAAGAAGTAACACCACCTGCTCTTGCTTCAGCCTCTTTTCCCAACAGACAAGTTAGCATAACAGTTCCATATTGTATTTTTTGTCCCAGAATAATTCAACAAGCTGAGTTAATTATTCTATTTATAAGAATAGGTTATTGCTTTATTTTATTTTATTTTCTTTCCTAACTGAAGCAATCGAAGCAGACATCTGCTCCTCTATTGTTTCAGAATCCTACTTAATGATATTTAGGATTGCAATTTAAGATTCAGACATCACATGCATTTTCAAAATAGTGTTGGATTAAAAACGCAAACTCCATTTTCAGAGCATTTCAAGGAACTATGCTTAGTAGGGTCAAAATGTTGCATATATTATATAAATTCTGCACTGTGTGGCTATTTTACATTGTTTGGTTCATAGCCTACTTATGAACCAGTAAGCTTCACCTCTTGCTCTCTATCTATCAGAATGTCAGTACGAGATGTGTCAATAAACATGTAAATATTTAATGGATAAAATAAACCAGTTCCTATCTCATACAATAAGTTATCTTTGAAACAATAAAAATCTCAAACTTTATCTTGTTTGAAAAAATTATCTTTTATCACATTCACAAAAAATAGTATTATCAACTACTGATATGCTTAGCATCTAAATATTATCTGGAACATATTTTGTTTTTAACTGTCATATTATAGAAAAACACTCTTCATGGCATATTTCCTTTGCTTTTTAAATCTTACTATTTTATAATCACATGACACATATTTAGTTTGGATCTAGAACAGGGTTTCTCCACCTTGGCAGCATGAAGATACTTCAGCTCCCAGAATTCTTCAGCAACTTGCATAACCCAATTTAGAGTAGGTTCATGTTTTATTTTTAAGCCAATCAAGATTAATGGTAAAACTTAAATAATTAATAGTAAGACTGTGATTATTGTAAGTCAAAAAACCATTTTGGTTGCCAGATAGAGTTTTGAAGTTGAGTCAATATGTTTTGTTTTTCTAGATTCCTAGGAATCTGGGCAAATGACTTTATGATTTTTCTAATGCAGACAACTTTTGTGATGTTATATCTGTTCCATAGCTGCTTAGTACAGAGCTCTTACCACCATAAACCACCATCTAATAGAAGAGACTTGGATTTAACTTAATATATTTTCATTGGTTTTTAAGTTGAATTGCTACAGTTATCTATATTTTTATAATACAGTAATAAAAATTATTAATGATGCCATAGTTTATGTGGAAAATTTCAAACCATTCTTTCAAGATTAAAAAAAAAAGTTCAGCAATATTTGATTATTCTTTTGTTTACAGTAATTGTAACTCTTGAGAAATGAATGGAGAAAGAAAGTAACAGAGAATAGCAGTTTTAAGTTTTCCCAAATCAGATCCTTTGTGCATTTATTCTTGTGTTCTTCACCCAAGGTCATTGTTTCAATTATCATAGTTTGATCCTCAAGCTATAAATTATACCTTTCTTTTTTGACAAACTTTCATCCCATCAAAAACACTAATAATTTTGTTGTGACACATTCTGATTAGATTAGGTCTTCTATCTCAAGTCAGTGCTTTCTAATTCAGTATGTTTATACAGCTTGTTGTCCAATTTCTCTAAAGTCATAAATCCTGAACCACAATATTTAGTGATTTTATCTGTAGGACTCAGTTGGGGCTTCACAAGTGTACTATCATTTCATCTTTATTCTTAAGATACAATTTTGACAAAACCTTATAAACCTTATATACCTTATAAAAAAGGTTCTGGTCTTCAATTATTTCAAAATAGACCTCCTAGCTTGTTTTACTTCCAATTTATTACTTACATTTATTACCAAATCATCACTTAATAAATTATTACCATCCATTCAATGAGAATGGTATAGTGCCTTTAATATGGTTACTTTATTGAATTATCCATGTACTAAATTATCCATGTATATTTAGACATATTTAAGGGCCCTCTTTCTTGTGAACTTTGTAAATTACATTATAACTTCAGGTTGTATAATGTGGGTTTGTCAAAAGGACAATTTACTTCTGTGAACTCAGTAATATTTACTTCAAATTCAATATATACAAAACTGCAATACAGTGGTAATGTTATACAATTCCTTTAATGTTTTAGAACCGTTCCTTATTTTTCACTATCAAGAACAGATATTATCAAATAGTTGTAAGATGGTGTAATGGTTAAGGCACGTTCTAATTCTGCCTTAGGCACAAAGTCTATTGAGTGACCACTTCCTCTCAATGCTAGGAAATCAGGCAATGGCAAACCACTTCTGAAAAAAATTTACCAAGAAAAATGTAGGAACTTACCCAGGCAATGACCAGTAATCAATACTGAGTCAAAAACATCACTCCCCAAAAACAGATAGTACGGACATTTTCATCTACTACGCACTTTGTCTGTCTGTCTATCAAATTTATATACCATTTATGTCATTTTAAGTGACTTATGCAGTACATTTTAAATTTATTTTAGTGACAACTGTAAGAGAAGAATGAAACAAACATAACAAGGTTGGGTACAAAATGGGTATTTCACACTCAGTTCACTTTTATTTCACACTCAGTTCAGATTAACACAATTTTAGAGAATGATCTCAAATATTCTGTTTATTCTGAAGGACACAATGCAGAGAACCCTTATGTTCCATGTGCCACCATAGGGACAAGCATAAGTTTTTCTGTGAGGACTTATAAGGATAAGGTGTTACTTCCTGCCTCTTTTTATTCCATGGCCACCAAATAGGAATTAAAAAAAATAAGGCCATGTCTGCCTACCAACCTTCTGAAACATTGCCTGCTAATTAAAAAAGGAAAACATTTTTACATCCCCCTAGGAAATGAAAGAAGTGAATTATAGCCACATTGATCACACTGAGCCTAGCAAGAAGCAAGCACACAAATCCAGCTTCAAGTCAGCAAGGAGCCAAAGCAATAGTTAATTGGATTCACTTCAGTCTATCCATGATGTATACATGTAACAAAGGACAAATACATTCCTTTTTGGTTATGAGTTAATTCACGTGAATTTTGTATTATGAACCATGGCCTGCAAGTTCTTCAAAACCAACCTGAGCACAATTTGGCAATGCATTAACCCTAATGGAAAAAGTCTGCAGCAGTGCACATATTTTTGCATCTCAGGATATTAACCTGCCAAAATTCAGTGCCACGAAAGCAAGTTCACAGTTTAATTTTAATTTTGTGGATATAGATAGCATCTTAAAACTCAGTCAACAATATTATCAATATTTCTGACAGATGCTTTGCACAATTTTGCATCTGTTTATTTTCAATGTCTGCCAAAGGGAAAAAAAAACATTACCTTAGTAGTTCATGTCTAATTTCTAATAGAAAGTGTTTAAAAATAGCAGTAAAATTACTCTAAAGAGAGGTAGATGTATTTTTCTTACATCCAAAGTAGTTCTAGGTCTCTTAAATTGTACTTCACTGGTTCTCCCTAAGCTCACCTGCTTTCCTAAAGTAATTCCTTCCAATAGCAGCAGGGGTAAAGTGAAAGTACTTCTTTTAATGTTTTTTTTTTTTGTTAGTTGCGAAGTCGTGTCCGACCCATCGCGACCCCAAGGACAACGTTCCTCCAGGCCTTCCTGTCCTCTACCATCCTCTGGAGTCCATTTAAACTCATGCCTACTGCTTCAGTGACTCCATCCAGCCACCTCATTCTCTGTCATCCCCTTCTTCTTTTGCCCTCAATCTTTCCCAGCATTAGGCTCTTCTCCAGTGAGTCCTTCCTTCTCATTAGGTGGCCAAAGTATTTCAATTTCATCTTCAGGATCTGGCATTCTAAAAAGCAGTCATTATAACAAGTCTTTTCCAAGTTGGTGTGCTCCATGTTTGGTTCCCTTATTTACAGAGTGAAGTCCCATCACATCTGGAATGCTATTCCATTAAGCATGTGCTGATTTTTAAAAGAAAGGTATGCTTAATGCCCTCAGACATCTTTATGTATAGATTTAGTTTAAGAGGAAATATATTTTTATCTATTTTCATCCATCCTATAAAATGTAAAAGATATGTCATTGTGCTAAAAACAAATAAATAGATGTTCTTCTAAAAAGATATGGAAGGCAATGCATCCATAATAGATGGACAGAACCATGCTTAAAAAATTAAATTATATACTGTGATAACCTACTGGCCAAGAAGTCATGAAGAATAATATTGTTGCTACTTCCAATATAATAAGTATTGCCCTTTAAAGAATAAAAGATGCCTTCCTATATGGGATCTTCCTTTATTAATAGAACGCTCCAATGATTGAGGATAAAAGAATTCTACGTTCTTAATGTAACAAAATAATACGTTACCAAATCCTTTCAGTTTTTGTTCTCTCTCTTAAAAGACTACCTTATTTTAAAACATAGTAATTATACATTTACAAGACTCAGGACTTGCTCTGTATTCTGTTAACCAATATGAACACCCACATTTTTTACTTTCTTTTTGTTTTTATGTCAGAACATTGTTAGGAAAACTAACAGTCTCCATCCAGGCAGAATGTTCCTTATCTTTACATGTATTTGATAAATAATGTAAAGTAGCATTTGTGAGCACAACACGTAATTACTGCATTTCATCACTTCCAATTGAATTACCAGAGTTGGTTGGAAGATGGGCAGCTATATAAATGTTTTAAATAAATAACATAAAATAAAATTATGATTCAAAAGCCACATGGTTTCCTCACCAATCATTGAATACTGCTTTTGTTAATAAAATAGACATATCTCATTATTAGATATTTTGTCCTTACATTAATTTCTGGAAAGTATCAGCTATAGCAAACTCCCACTTGGCTGAAGCTTATTATTTGTATAGCGAGCCCCATTTGATAAAGATATTCCATTAAACAATTGTTTGCACATGACACTTGGTGCAGTTTACACTCTCACGCTTTAGCAGTTAAGAATTAGAATATAATAGCTTTATTTAATGCCAACCCAATTATTTCTTTCTTACTATAAAACAGGATTCTGGTTCAGTTATAGGCCAGCTGGAAAATAAATTCCAGGCATTGAATGTCTGACTGACTAGACTGACTGACTAGTCTATGCATAAATCACCTGTCCATAATAGCAGGATGCATTTTTGAGTATCATATAAATGTTTTAAATAAATAACATAAAATAAAATTATGATTCAAAAGCCACATGGTTTCCTCACCAATCATTGAATACTGCTTTTGTTAATAAAATAGACATATCTCATTATTAGATATTTTGTCCTTACATTAATTTCTGGAAAGTATCAGCTATAGCAAACTCCCACTTGGCTGAAGCTTATTATTTGTATAGCAAGCCCCATTTGATAAAGATATTCCATTAAACAATTGTTTGCACATGACACTTGGTGCAGTTTACACTCTCACGCTTTAGCAGTTAAGAATTAGAATATAATAGCTTTATTTAATGCCAACCCAATTATTTCTTTCTTACTATAAAACAGGATTCTGGTTCAGTTATAGGCCAGCTGGAAAATAAATTCCAGGCATTGAATGTCTGACTGACTAGTCTATGCATAAATCACCTGTCCATAATAGCAGGATGCATTTTTGAGTATCATATAAATGTTTAAAAACTATACAAAGTATGTTAAGCCATAAGCAACAATGGTATTTCATTTTTATAATGTAATAAAAACTTGAGGAAAATAACTCAGATATATATTATGTGCCTAGTGTTTACACAGTTGATACTATATTAATGCAATATCATAAACCTCTTTAGAAAATAAAATAGTCAAAAAGAGCTGATCTTCCTGTTTATTTAGTCTGGAGGGGTGGATGTAGAAAATATGAAATTTTAAGGTATACAATAAGTCTGAAGTGCGCAATGGACCCATTTGAGCTTAGTGTCCTTATCCAGTGGATGGCAATGAGGATTCCTTCAATGGCATGTATGAACTTTTCTGTTTTCGAATAGATTTTCACTATTCTGTTCTTAGTCACAATTTTGTGTGTTTATTCTTAATGTAACAAAATAATACGTTACCAAATCCTTTCAGTTTTTGTTCTCTCTCTTAAAAGACTACCTTATTTTAAAACATAGTAATTATACATTTACAAGACTCAGGACTTGCTCTGTATTCTGTTAACCAATATGAACACCCACATTTTTTACTTTCTTTTTGTTTTTATGTCAGAACATTGTTAGGAAAACTAACAGTCTCCATCCAGGCAGAATGTTCCTTATCTTTACATGTATTTGATAAATAATGTAAAGTAGCATTTGTGAGCACAACACGTAATTACTGCATTTCATCACTTCCAATTGAATTACCAGAGTTGGTTGGAAGATGGGCAGCTATATAAATGTTTTAAATAAATAACATAAAATAAAAACAACAATACAAATATACACAATTTAAATACCCTTAAAAAACTTATTCAAAATTAGCCTGATGTTAAAAATCATCGTCAATTAAAACCCCATTTAAAATTGGTAAAATTCCCTTTTAAAATCCAATTAAGCCAGCTAGTAGTTTATAAATTGCCATTACGGGCCAATTACGGGCCAATGACATGGATACAAGTAGTGTCCCCTATAAAGGACTATATGAAAGTTATGGGAATTGTAAATAATTTTTATAATGTAATAAAAACTTGAGGAAAATAACTCAGATATATATTATGTGCCTAGTGTTTACACAGTTGATACTATATTAATGCAATATCATAAACCTCTTTAGAAAATAAAATAGTCAAAAAGAGCTGATCTTCCTGTTTATTTAGTCTGGAGGGGTGGATGTAGAAAATATGAAATTTTAAGGTATACAATAAGTCTGAAGTGCGCAATGGACCCATTTGAGCTTAGTGTCCTTATCCAGTGGATGGCAATGAGGATTCCTTCAATGGCATGTATGAACTTTTCTGTTTTCGAATAGATTTTCACTATTCTGTTCTTAGTCACAATTTTGTGTGTTTATTCTTAATGTAACAATTTTGTAACTTTGCTAAATTCAGTATACACAGTGCCAACTGAGTGTTCCTGTAATCGTTATATTTAGTGGATCCTAAGTTCCCTCCCCAAGAGCTCCGCTTTTTAGTGTTTTCAGATTTATTCGTTCTGGATTATAAGAATAATCCACTTATCTAGGCAACTTTTATTCATATTGGTGCATTAACGAAGAAGCGTACAGCTAGAATGTTATTTGTCCTTCCTCAGTCTAGCCAGATACAATATAAGAGTGCTCCAGCAGAATGGCTATTGGGCATGCTTACTGGAAATTCTTGGATTAACCCTATTGGATCTGGAGAGGATTAACTTGGGAAAGAATGAACTGATATCTGATTTGTCTTGAGGCACTTTGAAGAGACTCTCCAAAGCTTTAAAGGGATTGAATGTGGAGCTCATAAATAAAGCATTTTCTTCAGGAATCACTTGAATTGTATACTTCCATCTTTGTTATTATGTTCCATCAAGTTGTAGCCAAATCCTCAAAGAGTACTGTAGTTTTATTCTTCTACAGCCAGTAGAGTTGTTGCAACCTAGACAATGTATTTAAGACCAGCCAATATATTTCATTTTGGTCCTACACCAATACTGACTTTCTGCTGCCTGCAATATGAGAGATGGCATTGGTGTCAGCGGTCCAAGTAATAACCGCATTGTAGACAGATCTCCAAGGCAAGTTGATTCCTCAAAAAAACAGCTTTATTAGGAGACATCATCTTGGCACTACTGGTGGAAAGCAAATTGTAAATATTCCCATGCTTTCCACCACATTAAAAGAAAAGTTTCCTGTTTTTTCAAAACAATAAATCACATTGGATAGTATCCAATCTAGATACTAGCTAGTTGCCTGGTTACGGTCTCTCCTCCTCTTCTGGCCAGCCAGCTTTTGGAATATCCCTAACTCATCAGACGGCTATGTTATTTTGACTACAACCCACATTTATCTTTCCCCCTTCCGGTCCCAAGCCCTGAAGCCATGTGGAAAGAAATCCTGATAGGAAAGCCACCCTCCCCAAAGAATAGGAAATGGCCCCAGCCAGGTCAGCTTCAGGCTTGACAATTGGATTTTGAGGTGGTTCATACTCACCCTATCCCAGTACCATCTTTGGATTTCTGTGGCATGTTTTTAAAATAGCATTCTTTACAATTGTGAAATAAGTACTGTAAGACAACACACAAATTACATCATAAAACAACTTGTAGAGCAATACACCAGAAGTTACCATTTTTTTACATACTAAGGGAGTAATTTTTAAGTTAAATACAATTCCTGGTGATGGGAGGGAGGGAGGGAGGGAGGGAGGAAGGAAGGAAGGAGGGAGGGAGGGAGGGAGGGAGGGAGGGAGGGAAGGAAGGAAGGAAGGAAGGAAGGAAGGAAGGAAGGAAGGAAGGAAGGAAGGAAGGAAGGAAGGAAGGAAGATCCTACCAGCCTCTCATAAGGAAACTCAATGGTGAAACTGGCAGGAAGTCAAAAGTTACTCCCACTCCCATTGCTTTTTTGCCCACCTGTGATCATTTTCTAATCCTGCTATAAAAATGCTAGCTGGATTCAAGGCAAACTGCTGTTCAAGTCCGGCTTGAATCTACCCAATATCAGTCTACCTACTACATAACTGGACTTTTTTAATACTGATAAATATACCTTTTTAATATCTATCTGGAAGAATAAATAATTCAATTCTTGTTTAACAGTATCAGTAATCATACAATTAATGTATATGGTTGCCTACAAAAGTTTAGGCAATCCTTGTCAGATTGTACATTTCAATGAAACAGAATATGACACAAATTCAATATGTCCCATATTTGAAGCAGAAAACTATCCGGACTTCCGGACTTCCGGACAGTAATAGTTTTGGGATGATTTTCTCAGACTTAAATATTGAAAAACTGTGGAGAGATTTCAGGATCTGCAAGGAGACCTAAGGATATTTCTGTTGGAAGAATGGGAGGGAAAGAGCATTGAAAGCAAAAATACAAAGACTGTTAACTGACAACCACAAACATTTAGAAGCTGCTATTTCTACTAAAAAAAGGTTGCAAAATACTAACTAAAAAGATATGTAGGTTTGTGCACTGACTGTATTCATTGTTTTGTTACTTTGCATCTGTAAACAACTGCAGATAAATAATATGTGTACGTTCAAATTTGCACACATTTCATGTTTTACCAGGATTTGTTGATAGATCCAATTTGATACGGCATTCCTAAACTTTTGCATGCAATGATACATTTGGTTAATGTATCTAAACAGGAGATTACTGTGATCCATAAAATTAGTAATAAACAACTTTTGAGTCACTTGATCATACAATCCATCCACAGTTATAAAAGACAGAGAATGAAATGGTTCTAAGCCCCTAGACTGCTGGTATCTTTCAGAATAATCAGACTAAGCTGGACAGATCAAGCTTAAGGCAACATCCTATATAGCAATAGCACTTAGATTTATATACCACTTCACAGTGCTTTTACAGCCTTTTCTTAGTGGTTTACAGAGTCAGCATATTCCCCCAACAGTCTGGGTCCTCATTTTACCAACCTCAGAAGAATGGAAGGCTGAGTCACCCTTGAGCCTGGTGAGATTCGAACTGCCAAATTGCAAGCTGCCAGGAGTCAGCAGAAGTAGCCTGCAGTACTGCACTCTAACCACTGTGCCACTGCAAATAGAATTTCCTTTTTTTTTTTTTTGATGTCTATAAATGCAAACCGCCCTTCAGAATATTATTAAACAGAAAGGCTTACAAACATTCTACACTTTCTTGAAAAGTAAAATCTGAAGACTCCTGATTCTGATTCTTTTAGGGTAGAGGTATTCCTCAATTTATTACCATTTTTGTTGTTAGTTGCGAAGTCGTGTCTGACCCATCGCGACCCCATGGACAACATTCCTCCAGGCCTTCCTGTCCTCAACCATCCTCTGGAGTCCATTTAAACTCATGCCTACTGCTTCAGTGACTCCATCCAGCCACCTCGTTCTCTGTCATCCCCTTCTTCTTTTGCCCTCAATCTTTCCCAGCATTAGGCTCTTCTCCAGTGAGTCCTTCTTTCTCATTAGGTGGCTAATTATTATTATTATATTATTATTATTATTATTATAATTATTACCATATTTAATTTATATATTATATATTATATATTAAATATTAAATATATATATAATATATATTTAATATATAATTATTACCATATTTGGGACCAAAACTTCCATTGCTAAATGATGTGATCAGAAAGTGAGTTGCACATGATTTTATGACCTGTTTACCATGGATGTTAAGCAAATCATGTCGTTAAGAGAAACCAGCTTCTCCCTTTGGCTTTTTGCTTGTCAGAAGGTCCTTGGGTAGGTCATAAATGGTGATCATGTGACCCCAGGACATTGCAACTACCAATTGCCAAAGGCCCAAATTTTGATCATGAGACTGTGGGAACACTGTGAGAGTCATAAGTGCAAGAATAAAAACTGTATAAACCTGTATAAATCCATTTTTTTAGCGCTGTCATAACTTTGAATGGTCATTAAACTAATGGTCATATGCTGACGACTACCTATATAACTGAAACTGCCATGTAGTAATCTGTAAACTATTGCATGTATACTGTAAGGATTTCCATGTAGTAATCTGCAAGCTATTAATGTATACAGTAGCAATGTAGTAATCTGAGAGTTATTACATGTTTACTGTAGTAATCTGCAAACTATGTAGTAATCTGCAAGCTATTACATGTATATTATAAGGATTTCCCCAACACTGCTGGACCGAAAAGAGAAAGGGTGCATTGTATTGTTTAAGGATTGTTCCTGTAGTCACATTCAAATTGTTATTCTTTCATAAATGAAATATTGCTCTTCACAGCAATTGTTTATTTCTGTTTGTTTTTCTGGTGTCCATAGGACGTACTAATAAAATCCCATGGTTTTTTTTTTCTAGTTGCATATATTGTAAAACTGAACTACAAAAAATACATTGACTTTGATCCTAAATTTAGTTTGATAAATGAAATAATTGTCTGGGAACTGGACCATCTTTGGGAATAATGATATGGCATGGCAAAGATATTTTACTAGAAGAGTACTTAAATCTTCTGCTCGAAATAAAATTCCCTATACCACAAGGCTTAAAATTTTAGGTCTAGATAGCCTCGAACTACGTCATCTACGTTCCGACCTATGCCCTGTTCATAAGATTATTTACCAAAACGTTCTACCTGTAAATGAATACTTTAATTTCAACCATACTAACACAAGGGCTATCAATAGATTTAACCTCAATGTAATTTGCTCTAATCTTAATTGTAGGAAATATGACTTCTGCAATAGAGTAGTAAATGTCTGGAACACTCTACCTGATCCTGTTGTTAGTCCCTCTAATCCCCATACCTTTTACCTTAAACTGTCTACAGTGGACCTTTCATGTTTCTTAAGAAGTCCCTAAGGGGGCGTGCATAAGCGCAGCAGCGTGCCTACCGTCCCTGTCCTACTGTCCCCAATTATATGTAAGCATTCTATGTGTTTATGGCTATGTTTTGCCTATTTATATCTTTTTTGTGTGCAAATTTTTTTATGTGTCCATGTCTGTCTATACTGTTACTTGATTCTTGTTCTTGTTGATAAATGAATCAATGAATCAATGAACGAATGAATGAATAGCTGATAGAACAATTATCTAGTAGAAATAATCCAATAAGAGCAAGCAAATTTAGTATTCTGATCCTGGCAAACCACAATATTACTCTTTTGTGGAGCTTTTCTATTTAAAACAAAGTTGCAAATCACAAATAGTAGATACATTGCTGGACTTTTCTCTTATTTTTATTCCTAGAAAAAGAGGAACTCTATGGGTATCTGTAATAGACAAATGAGACACTATTCCTGCAGAATATGATAAAGTCTGTAGAATCTGATAAAAAAATTAAAATTTATCTACATACAGTACAACTGTGAGCATCATTCTATATTAGTTGGAAATTTTTAAGAAAATGTTGGATAACTATTTGTCTGAAATGGTGTAGGGTTTCCTGTCTGGGCAGGGGTTGGACTAGAAGGCCTCCAAGGTCCCTTCCAACTCTGTTGTTGTTGTTGTTGTTGTTGTTGTTGTTGTTGTTATTAAACAGTCCAGTCCAAGAAAATAGACCCTACTTAATTAGTGGGAAATGTTTAGGTTTAAGAGCATTGGTCGGCCCAGTTTCATACAAGCAGTCTTACCAATAAGGCTCAACTTTTCAGTGGCAGGTAATTATCATATTTTTGAATTTTTTATATTCATATTTTTATTTTGAGTATTCACAACAATAGTCTAAAAAACATTTTCTCTTGAAGACCTGGCTTTGTGCCCAGGCCTGAGGCCCGGAGGGTCTGAGGGGACCCTGTTTCCTAGCTAGGTTGACATCTATGATGATACTTTTTTTCTTAGCTGCCATATATATTTAATTTGTGTGATGTTATAATTCTTTTTAATTGTTTTATAATTGTTTAGACTCATTTGCCTGAGATGGGCCACTATAGAAATTGAATAAATTAAATAAATAAATAAATAAATAACTTTAAAATGTATGTTGATTGGACTTCTTTGGAGATATAAATCACTTCTGTATGTTCATGTATGAAAAGAATTAATATCAAGATTAACTGTCACTGTACAAAGTAAGTCAGTTCATAATGGAATTCCCAAAAATGAAACCTCTTAAGCTTTTATTTTCTGCCAGTGCAACTGCACCATCCAGCTGTGATAGACTTTATTAACAAAGGGATAGAAATACAGCATATATCCATCTGCTATCACAGTACATAATGCATGCATATTTTATTACTAATATAGCATCATATTCTTGACTTGAACATACCTTAGCATACACAGAGAACTTTGGTACATTTGAAGATAAACTCAGTCTGTGGAAAAACAAACTTTATGTCGCTCAATTCAAAGTAAAACAAATGCCTCCCAACACAAATTCCTCAGTTATCTAACAAACCTTAGTCCAATTAGGCAAACTGCCAAAGGCCCTTCCTGGCAAACATCCAGAAGCCACAAAAACAAAGACGTACACGAAGCAGAAGATGGAGCAGAAGACGCAACTAGAACATTGTTTTCCAGCAAAGCTGAAACATCAGTGCTGGTCTGTTTTAAGCCTTATGGGAGGGGCAATCTCTTGGCCCTACTCCTGAGTTGTCCTCTCTGCTTGAGCTGCTCTTGGCTTCTGGCAGCTCTTCTCATGCGTGCATTAGAAACAGGGTCCTCCTGTTCCATTTATTTATTTATTTATTTATTTATTTATTTATTTATTTATTTATTTATTTATTTATTTATAATCCAATTTCTATACCGCCCTTCTCCCGAAGGACTCAGGGTGGTTTACAGCCGTATTAAAAACACAAGAGTACACATAATATAAATAACACATTTAAAACACATTTAAAACAAATGTTTAATTGGCCAATTTACTAAAACGGTCAAGACAGACATAAAACCCTTTAAAATTTAAAAACTATAATTAAAATGCATTTAGGCTAGTCCCGCACAATTAAATAATAAAGTTTTCAATTCCCGCTTGAAGGTTCGGAGGTCGGGGAGTTGGCGTAACCCAGAGGTAACTCGTTCCAAAGGGCCGGTGCTGCCACAGAGAAGGCTCTCCCTCTGGGGGCCGCCAACCGACATTGTTTGGTCGACGGCACCCTGAGCAGGCCCACTCTGTGGGAGCGCACAGGTCGTTGGGAGGCTATCGGTGGCAGAAGGCGGTCTCGTAGATAACCCGGTCCTAAGCCATGGAGCGCTTTGAAGGTGGTCACTAACACCTTGAATTGCATCCGGAAGGCTACCGGCAGCCAGTGCAGGCCACACACTGCCTCACTACTATCAGTTTCTGGAGGCTCTGGGGTCCGCACCTCACTTCCCGATGGCCCTGGCCTCACCTCAGCCTCATTGCTGTCTGACTCCATTGCCAGCTCTGTAGGCTGCTGACGGATCACAACAAAACTCAACTTGCAGCCCATCACAAATTCTAAGATAAAGTAATGCTGTTAGTGTAACAGGTAACATAACAAAAAGTTGTACATTTCAAACAACTGCAGCTTATTTTCCTTCCTGGCACTTTAGAGTTCCAGCAATAGAAGGCATCTAAATATTTCATTTGCTTACTTGAAACTACCCTTCCTAAATAGCACAATTTAAAAACAAACAAAGGATAAATGGTAGAATTTGGTGCATTTGTGTTTTTACAATTGGATGTGATTTTAAACTTCCACCGTACAGAGAAAAGTGGATTTGTGTAATTTTCTCTTAATCTTTGTGGAAGAAGTCACAACAATCTCAATTGCCTCCTACACAGATTAACTGTTTAAATATGATTTTTTTTAAAAAACACCTTTCATTGTGTTTGATCTTCTTGGCTTGATTTTTGATATAAATGAAACGTTGGTTTGTCATACCAATTTCTAATTTAATTTTCCTTTGTAATCAACAGAAATAATATTTAAAACTACCCCACTGCTCTCTTGCTTCCGCATCTTTAAGAATGCATTTGATTGCTGAGGTTTATAACTGAAAGTACTGCTTGTACAAACAAAAGTTTTTGAATTAGGGGCTAATTTTATGTTTTTGGAAATGGAAGGTAGTTGGTAAAACTTCTCCATGTGGAGTAGAAATTATGTTTTGTTCCTCTCATACTCTGTGCATAATAGGAAGCAAGTACTGTCAAGTGGGTGACAGCTGTGCCACTGATTTCCTTTACAGGGAGAATGAGGAATTGAATTTAAGTCTGCTATTCAAAACACAATTAAATTGCCAACTCAGGGGACTGTATAACCACAAAGAAAACAGAATGTGATGCACCTTTCTGCTTTTCTCCTATTAATATTACTATATCTCATGAGTTTTGTACTCAGCTAAGCCTAAAAAAGGACTTTAATTAGCAAACATTAAAGTATTTTTGTTTGTAATGGCGATTAATGCACTATTACAAAATAAACATGGAGCCTAGTTGCGCTTTGTAATAAACTCAATATAAGCTCTATTGATTTTTATCAGGATTGTTCCAAGGAAAGGATATGTTAGGATGTAGTTCTACGCTCTAGTAACTTTAAGAGAACCATGACTAAAGGAACTTCCTATGCTAAAGTTCAACATTATGATTAATTTTAATGAAAAATAGGCTAAAGATAGATGAGCTAGATAGCATAGCATAGCATAGCACAGCACAGCACAGCACAGCACAGCACAGATTAGATTAGATTAGATTAGATTAGATTAGATTAGATTAGATTAGATTAATACATACATACATATATACATACATACATACATACATACATACATACATAGCGTATTTTTCAGAGTATAAGAGGCATCTTGGTCTTGGGGGAGGAAAATGGGGGGGGGGGAATCTGCATACTAGTTATTCATCTGGCTAGCGTCCTTAGTCGGGTCAGCTTCAGCATATTAGTTTGCTGGTTTTTATCCCCAAGCACAGCTTCTAAAGCACAACTGATCTTTGGAGAGAGAAGCAACAAGAAAAGCAGGCAAACCATGGAGATTGCTTCATTTGCTAGTGCCTCCGTTAGGGCTGAAAAAAAAACTTCACAGGTGAGAGTCAGAAGGAACAGACAAAGTACAGGTCGCTTCTCTCGTTAGCGCCTCGATAGGGCTGAAAAAAAGCCACGAAAAAGCTACATTCAGCGTATAAAACGTACCTAAATTTTCAGCCTCCCTTTTAGGAGGGAAAAAAGTGCGTCTTATACTCCGAAAAATACATTAGATAGATAGAAGATGATTGATAGATAGATAGATAGATAGATAGATAGATAGATAGATAGATAGATAGATAGATAGATATACAGATAGATGAGAGAAACTTCAATATTTATTAATTTTAATGAAAACGGGAGAGAGAGAGAATTGGAGTTCTGAATGATTTTATTATATCGTTTGACTGTGCTACTTTTTTGCTTTAGTTTAGTATTAATTGGTAAATTAAAGAGGTAAAGGTAAATAAATTAAAGGTAAATTAAATTCCTTACCAGATAAAAGTATGTGAAAGCTTCATCAAATCTTAATAAGAAAAAAAATCCCATAGAGTTTGATGAGATTTATTCCTCAGTGATAGTTCCTGAGTGTCCCAAAACTTCACAATAATAAAGTCACACCTAAGACAGCTGCTTTTTAATCTTTTATTTTTACAAAAAAAAACATATGTTGCTTCCTTTTAAGTCTTCTTCACTATGGATGGAGACTTTCCAGAATGATGCCGTTATTCTTATCATCTGAGAGAGTGCAATGCTTCTTTGTTAGCATCACAGCTTTCTGTCCATATGGTTTTAGTGGCTAGTTAGTCACTAAACTTCTAATATAGAGGTTTCTTTTCAAATTGTATCATGCGGGTCATCAGCCTTTGCAAACCAGTTCAATTGTGATCTGTGCATTCTCTTTGTTAATAGTTATTCCTGCTGGCTGCCATAAGGTCTAGCTTTAAACTCAGTGTTCAAAGAATGCATCCAACATTCACTACATGGAGGGGTCTGTATACATTCCTCATGCAGAGGTGAATGTCAGCCGGTGAAATCTCCTCAGCTATGAAAAATTCAATTACTGTTTCCTACTCAAAGTGTGCATCAGTGGCTATTGTCATTTTGAACTGTCTGGTTGTGTTCCCCTTTGATATGCAAGAATGATAGGAAGGGAAATCTTTTTTGGAAGCACTCAGGAACAAAAATACTCTCCTCTTCATATAATCTATGATGACAAGTGTTACAGAAATAAAGGATTTTCCCCCAATCAAAGTTATTATTAGAAATATGGAGATCTATACAAGAAAGTTGGCCAGCAGAAATGGGTAGTCAACCCCAATGGTTCTCCACACAGTCAAGAAGATAAGGGAGTCAACTATTGCTAGCAGATAGCGAACAATCACTCAGTCAATTAATGGACTACAACATTACAGTTCTAAACAGTCCACAATAATCAGTACATTGTATATCGATGAATTGTTGGGCTTTGGAATGGATTATCAAGTTTGCAAAGCCACTTCCTGTCACCTTACAGTGCAAGAT
This sequence comes from Ahaetulla prasina, assembly GCF_028640845.1. Classification (NCBI taxonomy): domain Eukaryota; kingdom Metazoa; phylum Chordata; class Lepidosauria; order Squamata; family Colubridae; genus Ahaetulla; species Ahaetulla prasina. The sequence goes on from NC_080541.1 coordinate 159,938,987, forward strand.
GACCGGCATATAAATTTGATAAATAAATATCAATGAATGAATAAGTACAGTAATTGGCTCCCTAACTACTGTTGATAATGGCATTTTATTTAAAATGCTCAGATGTTATAAATACAGACAGGCTTAATAACAACATTCTGGCATCATTAAAACCACATTTGGCTTGATCATGCTTGTTCAGGAAGCCAACGTTTCATAGCATCCCACCTACTACGTTACAAATGATAACACACAATAGCCAAATGCCCAACAAATAGGGTTGGAGTCCTGAGGCTTTGACTGCATCCACAAATATCTGTTTCTATCCCTCCAAAAAAAGATACAAATTTTGAAAAAATGGAATGTAATATGTTGAAAACGTATGCTTCCCTATAAGTTTTCTAAACAATTTTTTTTTAAAAAAAACACCATTTATTTGGAAGTTTCTGAAAGCCAGAAAAAGAACAAAAGCAAACAGTAGAAGTAGGAAGAATTTTAGAATTAATGGAACTGTAGATAGAGGTGGAGCACAATGTTTAGAATTCAGTATTGCCGCCAGGAGTTTGATTCTGATGGAGCTCAAAGTTGACTCAGCCTGAGGTCAGTAAAATGAGGACTCGGATTGTTGGAGGCAATATTCTGACATTGTACACTGCTCAGAGAGTGATATAAAGCACTAGGAAGTGGTATATAAGTCTAAGTGCTATTGTTATTGTTAGCAGTGTATTCCATCAGTGCTTTCTTACATTTTTAAAATTCCATATGCATCCACAGTCCAAGATCCAAGTCAGGAACTGCACCTCTGTTCCTGCTCTCCTAAGCCACTTTTTGCTTGCTTGTTAGCCATACGCAATGCCAACAAGCTAGTGCTTATGTACTAATGAAAATCAATTTGGTCTTCCAGAAGAATTAGAACTTGGCAAACATAGTTTTCTATAAACATCAGCACGTTCTCTCTTAGCTGCTTTTTCTAGTCCCTTGTCCAATCAAACCAAATAGTCAAAGCAATGCAGATGCCACACCTCACTCTTCAAATGAGGAGAGTGCATTAGTTTGTGAAGCAGCTTCAAAGGGATGCTCTAACTAGCCGTAGTGGTGTGATGGTTAGAGTGCAGTACTGCTGGCTACTAATGCTTATTGTTGGCTGACTGCAATTTGGCAGTTGAAATCTCACAAGGCTCAAGGCTGACTCAGCCTTCCATCCTTACGAGGTGGGTAAAATGAGGACCCAGATCGTTGGGGGGCAATATGCTGACTCTGAAAACCGCTTAGAGAGGGCTGTAAAGCACTGTAAAGCGGTATATAAATACTATTACTAACTAACTGCTAACCACTAACTAACTACTGTATTCATATAATTTTTAGAGTTTCCCTAGAGAATATTTATCTGGATATACTCATGTAGGTGTCTTTTAATAATCGGTGAAGTTTCAGAAATATTTGTCCTAGTGAATAAATTTCTCATGTACACATTTGAAATATAGATTGTCCTCTTTATGGGAAGGTCACAGATTTTAGCTGAAATGTGGAAAGCTATTCAGATCTATGGATAAAAATCTAAAGGTTGTAATCATTGGCAGAGACTGAGATGAAATTGACTTCGGCCATTTAAAAATTTTCTCTTTTAATAATTTGCTTCATTGAATTCACGTTGCTTAATTTATTTTGACAACTTTGATTTTATTTAATTTGCTTCAACAACTTCAACCTTGCTTAATTCACCTTCTTTGCCAGTATTTTATATCTGGGGCTTCTTGCAAAATTGAGGTCAGACTTTGATTTGCATCTTTATTTTACTCTTGAAGGGTATTGTGGATATTTGGAATCAAACATTTGTTATTCATTCTGGAAGTTGATTACCAACAACTGTATGAAATAGAATAGAATTCTTTATTGGCCAGGTTACTATTAATGGTAGTAGTAGTAGTAGTAGTAGTAGTAGTAGTAGTAGTAGTAGTAGTAGTAATATATAACAGGAGGCTCAATCACTTTAATTGTAGCCTTATTTTATAAACCCGTAGCACTTACAATAACCCACCAAGCTCATCCTTACAAAATGTGGATAAAAACAACATTTCGTTCCTGCATTTTGCTTTTAAAGTTTACTGGAATTAATTAATGTCTTTGACTTTGAAGCATAAAAGAAAATGCACAGAAATGTATACATCTCAAGCTTTAAAGTAACCAGCTGCTTTTTATGAAACAAGACATACACACAGACATTTTGCAGCTCTGTCTATGCTCATAGTGGACAGTTTCCTGCCCCGTTATTGATCCCATACAAGAAGAGGATCAATGTTTAAAGTATTGTTCTTTATGAGTTCCTTATGAGGTGTTCCTGCTGGTATATCTCCCCTAATTATCTATAGTTTGTTTGCTTGCCTCCATGTGAATGGAAAAATTGCCATTTAAAGGTTCCTGCATACTTCACTTTCTCTCAGGAAACCTAAGTATCTGTTGCCTTTGTTCTTATTTCAGTGGAATAACTTCCACAACTAATTTTGGGCCCAGATTGTAAGTTTTAAAGAATCCCTATGGAATAATGCCAATATTGTGCTTGTTTCTTCCTCCATCCTGCGTCATCTTTATACTTCTGCATTTAACATACACACAAAAATTAAATGTATAATACTTTTTTTTAAAAAGAAATTTCCTGATGTCATACTATTGCAAAGACAAAACTAGTAAGCAAAGAAATATATTTTACAAGCTCATCTTCATCCCCACCAAAGTAGTATATTTTAAGCTGTTACTATTTCTCCATATGTTAGATCTTAAATTACAGGATTCTCAATGTGATTCTGGTTATTTTGGTTTATGTATTTTAGACAAGTCCTTAGTTTGAAACCCCCCCTTGCCTCATCACCAGCCGGATTGCTGTAGTGAACATAGAAATCTCTTGAATATGCTTTACTGTCAGCTTTACATCTAAGCGGGGAATCATAAATCATGACAGTCTCTCCCATCCTGATGTATTAAACTTTAACAATTATAGATCAAAAACAAACCAGGGAAGGTTGAGTTATGAGAAAAGCAATAGCCAAGATCAAATAACAGTTCAGAACAGGGGTCTCCAACCTTGGTTCCTTTAAGACTTGTGGACTTCAACTCCCAGAGTTCCTCAGCCAGCTTTGCTGGCTGAGGGACTCTGGAAGTTGAAGTCTACAAGTCTTAAAGGGACCAAGGTTGGAGACCCCTGGTTCAGAAGACAAAGAAGTGACAAAAAAATTGGGACCAGAGAATAAACTGAGATGCAAGAACAACTTGAGTACAAGAAAACAATATTGCTGAAACACAATCTCTGTTGGAACAGGGAACCTGCCATATTCTACGGTTCCTAACAGCTCAGTGCACTAACCCTAAATCATGGGGTTTTCAGTAAATTTGAAGAAATGTAGGTGATACTTATAGATATTTATTTATTTATTTAGTCAAGAATGTATTAGGTAACAGATAATTAGAAACATAATTATGAACACATGCAAGGATACGAATAAATGGAAACAGTAGGATAGGGACGGTAGGCATGTTGGTGCGCTTATGCACGCCCCTTAAAGACCTCTTAGGAATGGGATGAGGTCGACAATAGACAGTTTAAGATTAAAGTTTTGGGGGTTTGGGGATGAAACCACAGAGTCAGGTAATGCATTCCAGGCATTGACCATTCTGTTGCTGAAGTCATATTTTCTGCAATCGAGTTTGGAGCGGCTTACCTTAAGTTTGTATCTATTGTTTGCTCGTGTATTGTTGTTGTTGAAGCTGAAGTAGTCATTGACAAGTAGGACATTGTAGCAGATAATTTTATGTACCAGCAGTTACATTTCTTACAGATAAATCCAAAACGTATCACCTGCATGGGGGGAAAGATATAAAATTCATTCAAACTTCAGAGGAAGTAGGAGTCTGGCTAAATTGCATGTGTCAATGTGATAGGCTAATATATTTAATTAACTGAGGGAGAAAAGACACAAGCTGCCAATTTGCTTGGATCCCAGATTGCTTAACAAAGATATATTTCAATAACATGTTTTATTCAGGTGTCAGTGATTGTTCAGTGCTGTTGGCTAGAAATTTTTTTTTTTTTATTCCACATGCAAAAGATCAATTTGGCCAACCGAACTAGATGGGGAAGCCCATGACCTTTATTTTCTAACATACCACAGGGATCAAATTTTTGTCCTGTCTTTATTTTTTACAACTCAGTGCAGTATATGTAATAGTCCCATCTCTTATTTTCCCACAACCGGGTAAGGGAATGACTGACCCAAAGTTACCCAGCTGGCTTTCACGCTTCATCGTTTCTTGCAGGCCATGATCTAATTCTGAGAAATGTGGCAAAGGTTCAGTCATTGGTTCAGTATGTTATTATCAAGGTTGACTCAGCCTTCCATCCTTCCAAAATGGGTAAAATGAGGACCCACATTGTTGGGGGCAATATGTTGACTTCTGTAAACCGCTTAGAGAGGGCTGTAAAAGCACTGTGAAGCGGTATATAAGTCTAAGTGCTATTGCTATTGTCCAAGAATAAAATCCCCATATCTTATTCTCTACACAAGAGGACTGACAGGCAGATTACAAAATTGAGGTAGTTCTGTCTCACACACAAAGACACACTATTTCTCAAATATAATGTTACAAGAAATCATGGTACAGGGCATATTCAAATAAATATATTTCTTTATTGTGTCCTATTATAACCTGTCACAGAAAATTGAATAGGGATTATACCTTACATTCATTAAGAACCTGTCCCCCAACACCGTTATGAACCACTGTTCACATCTTTTAACAATAAACCCATTTTAATACAAGTTACTTTGAGCCTAATGAAGAATCGTGTTCTCAGAATGTTTTGTTCCTTTTTCAGATTACTTTCAGAGAGTTGAATAAGGGTTCATTTTTCATAATAGAATAGAAGAGAAGAGAAGAGATTTTTTTATTGGCCAAGTGTGATTGGACACACAAGGAATTTGTCTTGGTGCATATGTTCTCAATGTATATAAAAGAAAAGATACATTCATCAAGAATCATAAGGTACAACACTTATTGACAGTCATAGAGTACAAATAACCAATCAGGAAACAATCAATATCAATATAAATTGTAAGGATACAAGCAACAAAGTTACAGTCATATAGTCATAAGTGGAAGGAGATGGTTGATGGGAGCACAAACGTGCCTACCATTCCTGCCCTATTGTTTTTCTTTTTTATCTTCATATATATATATATATATATATATATATATATATATATATATATATATATATATATATATATATATATATATATATATATATATATGCTTATACCTTCTAATATTCCCTCATATATATGTTTATATACTATATAATCTTTTTGTGTGATGCTTATATATATTGTTGTGACAATAAATAAATAAAAAATAAAAGAATTGTAGGAAGCAAAAAAAAAACAATGAGAAGATTAATAGTAATGCAGACTTAGTAACTAGTTTGACAGTGTTGAGGGAATTATATGTTTGGTAGAATAGAATAGAATAGAATTTTTATTGGCCAAGTGTGATTGGACACACAAGGAATTTGTCTTGGTGCATATGCTCTCAGTGTACATAAAAGAAAAGATACGTTCATCAAGGTACAACATTTACAACACAATTGATGATCAATATATCAATATAAATCATAAGGATTGCCAGCAACAAGTTATAGTCATACAGTCATAAGTGGAAAGAGATTGGCGATGGGAACTATGAAACGATTAATAGTAGTGCAGATTCAGTAAATAGTCTGACAGTTTGAGGGAATTATTTGTTTAGCAGAGTGATGGCATTCAGGAAAAAACTGTTCTTGTGTCTAGTTGTTCTGGTATGCAGTGCTCTATAGCATCATTTTGAGGGTACGAGTTGAAACAATTTATGTCCAGGATGCAAGAGGTCTGTAAATATTTTCACAGCCCTCTTTTTGACTCATGCAGTATACAGGTCCTCAATGGAAGGCAGATTGGTAGCAATTGTTTTTTCTGCAGTTCTAATTATCCTCTGAAATCTGTGTCTGTCTTGATGGGTTGCAGAACCAAACCAGACAGTTATAGAGGTGCAGATGACAGACTCAATAATTCCTCTTAGAACTGTATCAGCAGCTCCTTGGGCAGTTTGAGTTTAACTTTTTTAATGAGCAACAGTTTTCAGTAACAGATCTCCCTGTTATTCTGATCAGCTACAGACTTAGTACCATCTTAAGTCTGAAAAACTGTTCTCCTTTTTCCTAATAGCAACATGTCACAAGGCCAAGCTTATAGAAATTCTGGCAAAGAAATGCTCATGGCAAATTATTACCAGGAACTCAAGTGGCAATCCTTGCAAAAAGATAGGAATCTTATTCCTGGAGGACAGATTATCTGTGCAATCAAAGCTCTATTTTATACATATCCTGGAAAGGGTTTACTAAATAACTCTTGAAATCTGAGTTTAACTCTAATGGAGAAGAGTGACTAAGCAAAGGAAACAAAGCAATTCCAGATTGCTACCAAAGAAGTTTCAAATACTTTTCATCTGGGATGACATTCTTATTTATATAAATATTTGACAGATTATTTTTTTCAGGTACCTTGAATTCTGACTTTTCCCAAATAAATTGGAATGCTATGGCACTACTATGTTAAAAATTGTATTTGTGCCATCTATATACTACAATAAAGAAAACTACATACCTCCAATACAAGCGGAAAACTTAATATTGCATTGTAATAAGGAATAAAGTTTGTTCTTTCATTTCACAAGTCAGTTGGTTATAATTCAGATGGAGAAGTCAAAGTTCTATAAATAAGATGATTCAGAAATCTTTGTCAACTTCATTCTGCTAGAACATACCACGGGGGGTGGGGGGGGGAACTGGTGTACATGTCTGAATATTTCCTAGTAGTCAAAATGCTGAGAACAGCTTCTCCTTCCTTTGTGTTAAGAGCATTACAGTAGGTACAGGTACAGAAATACACAGTGCTGGTTTGAGCTTTAAAGACCTTCATGGTCTAAGTTCAGACTAGTTGAAAGAATATCCCTCCTATATTGAGATTATCAGAGGAGGTTCATTCAAAGTTACTGAAAGCCAAAATAATCAATCTCCATTAATTTGGAGCCAAGCTTTTTCCAAAGCCATCCCAGTTGGGAGGAGGTGCTCCTTGTTGAACTGAGAAACCTAACATCTCAGTCTTTTGCTTTAACCATGTTTAATTATTTACTTGTGCTGAATTAATTCATAACTAGAAAATAAACAATGGTATCCGGTTGTAGGAAAAGTGATGCAGTGAATGAGTTTTTTACATGGAGACATTTTTATTCTAATAAAGAATACGGGTTCCAGATTTCCTTCATTAGCGCGGTAATATGTTTTATCCACAAAAGATGATCCAGACTTGTTTCAGTAATTATTATCAGGCATATTTATATTTCCTTTCAAGAATTCCAGGCCCAAAAAAAAAAACGGAGGGGGCATAATTAAATGCACATAGAGTTATAATAAACCTTGCTAAGAATAGCTCTTCCATGGATAACTTTAGCTTTCCAGAAGTGTACATTTTTCCCATTCATATCTCTCTCTTTAGCTTGTGTAGCACGTGGTTACCCTTTTGTTAAACCTGTTTATGAACTCCTCCTAACTTGCAGATTTTTTAAAAAAAAAACCTATAGTAAATAAAATAATGAATAAGGGGTAGCAAAAGAACATCAATATGTAACTACTCTGTATTCTTCTCTTTCCAGCTCCAAGTACAACGCAGCTTGGGATCACTGGGGGCACAGAAGTTCTCTTGTCCTGCTGGTACCTTGTCTTGACACTGTCCTCTTACACCAGCATAATGTACCTGAAGAACATCGTTCTACAATAAATGTAAAGAACCATGAAAAGCTTTTAAGGATTATTTGAAAGTGCTGATGACTGGATCCAATCTGGTAGAGTTGGTTTAAAAAAAAACACGTCGTGGGATATAATCAGCAGTGCTTATTTGGGAATGATCGCCTTCTGTAGAATTGCTCATTATGTAAATACTTTGATTCTACTCTCTTTTTTATTAGCTGCATTACCTTGTGAAGAAGTACACATTGTCCTTTTTCTTTACCTTTCTCTCTCTTTTTCTTTCTGAAAGATGTGAAATTATTTTTAGAGGATATTAATTGTGAGTTCATGTTTGTAATCTACAACGTTTCAAAAGCATTCAGTCATGGTCTGCCGAGTTGCGGACAATAGTTTACATTAAAAAAAAAAAAGAACCCAAATAATTGCAGTTTAAAAAAAAATGTGATCTTTAAGGCTGCAATACAAGCATTCATTTCCCTCTTTAAATAAGATTCTATCTATATTGACACAGAATCTTTTTTTTAACAGGAAAAAAAAGCTAAAATAACATTGGCTTTGATTCATCTCTTCAAACTAGAATACATATCTAGATTTTCTTCTAGCATGACACTCAGATTTCAAGAATGAGCTTTGTAATATGACTGCCCTGTGCAGTTATGCTTTGATTTTGATTTTCTTGTCTGTTCAGCATGGGTGTGCCTTCATAAGATACTGCTTTTTTCTTCCTCTCGGGTGGAAGATTATATAAATATATATATATATACATATATATATTTTGGTAGATGCTAAGTTCAAGGGTACTGAATCTCTTATTAAGAACAAAGGTGCTATTGGCTGTACCAGTGGGGAAAGGAACTATTCAAACACTGAGCACAGAAGCAGACAGAGTAAATAGATGGTACTGGAAGTGGGGTTCTCCCCCCAAAAAATCTATTAAAAACAGCACATATCTCAGAGGCTTCTTAATGAATATAGCCCCCTTTATTTGTTCATACTGTGGCATGATCTTTAAAAGACTGAAGAGAAAGTGAGCATTATTCTATTTTACTCAGTGTTCAACGTCAACATTGGCATTTCAGAATTGTTCTTCCTGTTTAATATCTAGTAACGAGACAACCTAAATCATTTGAATGGTCAGAAGATTTTTAAATATTTTTAAAACCCCTACATGCTTTTAAGATACATACATTCATGTGCACAGACATCAGGAATAACATCTGTTCCAATCACAGGCCACAGATGCTACATAGGAATGTGCGAATGTATCATTGGTACTCAAACGTTTTTTCTAAAGTTAGTTTGCTTAAATAAGAAATGACTGTTTCCTCTCCTATGTAAACATGTGGCTGAAGAATTTCCTCAAATGTTTGCAGTAACTGTGCCATAATCTTCACTGTTTTATGTGTAGGTAGGAGAGAGGGGTCATGTAAATGCTGGATTATGCTATTATGCCATACAATGTAGGGAAGATGATAGAAAAATGCCGATGGGCATGTTATTCTCAAACATGTATTTAGAACTTTCAGAACACGATATAGGTGCATAAAAGAGTTTTTCTCTCACTGATAATTTTTCTTAAATGCAACTTATAAAAGGTTGAGGTTTTTTTTTTAAAATGTTATGTGCTACATATCTGGTTGCCATAGTGTTGATTCTCTACCTTTGTCTTAGCACAATGTTGCATTTTCTCCCCAGAAGGAGAACAATTCTCCTTCTCGCAAAAGGATAACAATTCAGATTAACCCTAAAATCAATTCTTGTTAAATGTCAGTCTGCACAATCCAGGAAGGAACTTGTAGGTCTGTCATTCCAAACAGATAATCTTTAAATGGAAGAAAATGGGAGAAGCTGCAAATTTATAGTATTATATGTGTTTGACATGCAGTATTGCAAATTAACAAAAGATTTTAAAAATTCAAACATGTATCTGTAGAAACAATATCCTGATGTAAAGTAAGTGGATACTTCAGCAAATGCATAGACTTCGATTTGGACTCGACATGCTGTTCAGTGAGAAAATTACTCTTTGCTATTTGAATGAGGGCAGTTTCCTTTTTCCTGCCTTTTGCCTGGTTCAGGATGACTGATAACAGCTTGTTGCTTTAATTGAAGTTGCTGAGACGTTTATAACCAAGTGCAATAAAGTGACTCAGAATGTTAGGTTAAGTGTTGTTTCTTAGGCAAAAAGATCTCAAAAGCAAAACCCAATTTATCAATATCTCAGAGGTCTACAGAAAAAGCTACCAGGTCTCGACCCTTATAAATTGTAACTGTAACTTTAAAATAAATGACTATGGTATCCATTCTTAAGTCTATCAAAGCCAGACAAAAAGGAAATTTACTAGCTGAGTACAAATTCAGCCTTTTTTTAAATATCTTCCACCCAAATATCACTCAATATTTGGGGAACCAGCACAGTCTGTTCATATTTCTGCCAGGTTTAAACCGTATTATACCATTCAGTACTCTGTTCTTTTACTCCATAAATAAAATATTATTAGATTAAGAACGGAATTACAACCAACAGATGATTCTTAAAAATAGGAAGGACATCCATATTATGATTATTAAACAATTACAGCCTCCAGAGCTGGGCTATAAAAATCCAGATGCCCACTGTATGGCAGCAAACAAGTGTAAATATGCTAACTTTTTGCTGCTATCTAGTCGTCATCTGGATTTCTGCCACTCAGAAGTGGGGGCATTTTCATATTATGGCTATCACCATTCAGTGAAGCAGTCTGTATTTTCTGTTCTGTTCTGCCGTTAATCAACTGTTGTTACATGGATGTTTTTTTTTCTTAAATAGAAAAGCTTGATTGAATTGGTTTAATGGAATATTCTGACATTGTTTGCCCAGACATTCAAATTTATTAGAGTAAGGAGTGCAGTCAATGTTGCTGCGTAATAGATCTAAAAGCCTATTCATGTATCCTCTATGGAATGTTACATATAAACCAAGAACAGGATATGAATTTCTCAAATGCGCTGTGTGCTCCCTGTACCTTTGAATGCCTAGAGCCATTCTCTTTAATTTCCCTTGTATTGCAGCTTTAAAGTTCTAAGAATGCATTTCACAGAACAACGGAGCAATACTGCAGAATCTTCTGTCAGTACTCTCTTAAGGAAAAAGAAACAGTTCAAAGCTATGTCACAAATAGAGAACCCAGCATTCCTTTTCACATCCGTAGAGAGCTGCTTTAATAGATTTGTTTATCCAAATTCTATAGTCAAGTTAACTGCTTTCTTATTCCTCCCCCAGCACACGGAGGCTGCTGATTCCTGCAGCAAACAGGGTGATCTTATTTTCTTATTACTGAACATGAAAATACCTGTGATAAAAGGATTAGTAATGTTTTTGTTTGTATGGAAATTCCCACCACAATAGCAGTTGGAATATATTAGCTCAATGTTTAGCCCAGCCTCTGAATGTTCACTTGCAATTGTTGAGTGTTTTCTTTTTTTACAAAAAAATAAAAAAAATAAACCCCTAGTTGTAAGGGGGGGGGACGTAGTAGAAAACCACTTCCTGATTGTGTAGGGGAAACAATTGTATGTATAAAACTGGGTTTGATTCTGTAAGTATTTATTGTCAAACTGGGACTAGCTCAATACATACTTTCAGGATTTGCCTTGGAAGAGGCACCTTTGCAAAAACATGTTTGGTCTAATCCTATCAAGACAGACACACACCTAATTTTGCACTGAATTGTCCCAGTAATCATTTTTTAATAGCAGGTGTCTGCGTATTGACAGGATTGCCCCCCTCACACAAGTTCCAGATTTCTCTAGTAAGCCTTTTCTATATGATCACTGTACAATTTGGGATTTAATGGGACTTGATGTGGATTGTGTTGGATGTTCAAATTATGATAACATTTTACAGAGTTTATTAGTCCTTAAATTGTGGGGTATGTTTGTTTCTGTTTCTTACATGATAATCTGTGGCCATCTAGTCAACATCATTGCTGTTTAGAATTTTAATCAACCACTATTATATTTCTCCCAGTCATGAATATACATACATACATACATACATATATATATATATATATATATATATATATATATATATATATATATATATTCATATTCCTATACAGATTGGATTGAATTAAATCCAAGAAATGGAACTAAGGATTTATTGTACAAAATGTTTCCCAAGTTTTGAATTGTGACAATCTTTCAGCTAAAATAAGACAATTAATTAACTGTATTGTTATCAGATTAACATTCAGAGAAAATGAGTTAATTCCCGTGCTGTAAGTAGTGGTGCTGATTGGAATTAAGGGTGTCTTAATATATGTAATATGAATTTTGATTTTTTTTTTAAAAAATAGCTTAACTGGGAAATTGCTATGAAAATTCAGTTGAAGTCATTCTTTTTTGTTCTTCATATTGTTTTAAATTACAGTTTGTTTCAGATACAGATGTCCTGAAAGCACCATCACTAACTGTGCAATGCTATTCCTATTTACCCTGGAATAAGTCCTCCTGAATTCAGTAAGACTTATATGGAGGTAAGTGAGTATAGCATTGCAGTTTAAAGTATTGTGCTTTTTTTCCCCTGAACATTTTCAAAAATCAGTATTTAACATTACTCTGACCAAAATACCCATATACCCCACAAAACTGTGTGCACTTAAGATTGTGTATACCAAAATATGAATATACATGGATAAAATGCCTTAAAGTTTAGTATGCACTTACTTTCAGGGACTGGACCATTTTTTTCCAGTCTGAGGAAAATAGTCCATATTTCATAACTTGCAGTGGAAGGATTGTTTGTTTGTTTGTTTGTTTGGGAAAAAATGTTTTTACCCCAAAGGAGCATTTGGTAATTTCAAGTATTATTTCACCAAGTAGACTGTGTCAGAAATTTCAAAGCCATGGTAGAACTCAAACCTGATATTTCCAGGTGGGCAGACAAATGTTTTGTAAAAACATGATTAATATTGCAGTCCAAATCTTTTTGCATCTGGTGACATTTTGCCTTTGATTTGATTAAGTAGAGTGATGGATTACATCTGGAAGAAGTGGTAAAACTCTCACTTTGATCACATTTGCTATTAGATAATGGGATGATGGTAGAAACTCTGTCAGTCAAAACATGACCCGTCAAAGTGAATGTACTCCACTAACCCATATCTGACAGCTCACCACTGGATGCCAACAAATCTTATGGTTGTAATGCCAGTCCAGGATGACAGAAGCAAGAAGGCTGTCAAGTACCTTTTGGACTACAACATACAGATGGCTTGATTTGTTGTTCAGCCTGGTGTACAACATAGCAGGATTTATCCTGTAGCTATTAAAAGAAATACTGTGAGTATGGAAATAAGGTAAATTAATTTCAGTTACATTTGTAAAAAGTCCATCAGCGATCACTTTGTATACATCTCGAGCACAACTACTTCTCTTCATCTTCCTTAAACAAGACATCCTTTTATCTTTTCTAAACGCTTCTTGCCTGTCCAATATGGAATGCCTCTGCTGCAAAACGAATGAATCCTTCTTTGCAGCATAGGGCAAAAAGCTGGAAAAGAAGAAATAGGATGGTAACATTATTAGCTTTATTAGAAACTGATGATAGAGCGATGAGGGAAGACATACAAATTATAGTTGTTGGACAAAAGCAATTTTATGAACTCTGTGTGTGTACCTTTTCCAAAACATCTGCAGAGTGTTGGTTTTTGAAGACAGAATTTGATCACCAGGGCTGTGCTAATCTTTTGCAAGAGATATGAAGGGCCACTTACAAAACACTATTTTTAATAGTTAAAACCACTTCATTTTTTCCTTCCATGATCTCACTGTTGCTTCAAAGACTTATTTTGGCTATCTCCAAGTGAGACAAACGAATTAGCTTTTCTGACCATTTGAAAAGACTTGCTCTTGCACCTTCCATTAACTACTCTTTCAAATAGCTGGGGTGCCTTTCCTCATTAGAACTGGATGTGCAAAGCAGGCAATGAATTCATTTAGAACAGGGGTCTCCAACCTTGGTCCCTTTAAGACTTGTGGACTTCAACTCCCAGAGTCGAAGTCCACAAGTCTTAAAGGGACCAAGGTTGGAGACCCCTGATTTAGACAATGAATGTGACCAATATGTTCTGATGCTAACAATGCAGTTCTTTACTTGTCTATCAAGGGGAATAGTCTGCCAAGTAAGTGGGAATACAGTTTTAAGTGTGACGAACATAGTCCAATGTCTTCTATTCAGAAGCAAATCCCACTCAGTTCAATGGGCTTGCTCTCCTGTGTGCTTGGCACAGCAACTTAAACTAAAGAATAAAATTAATGTTACACATATTAGAAGCATGGATGATAAATAAATCAATTCAGTTATTTCCATCTTCTACTATTATGAATGGGTTATAGGTTGGGAGACAGAGAGAAGAGCTCCATCCATGGGAGCAGTGAGATAAGAGGTAATTTAGCCTGCAAAAGGAATGGGGTTACCCTCCCTAGTTTCTTGGGCTGTAAGATGAAAGGAGAGAAATTTACTTTCAGACTTGCAAGATTCAGATAATGTAACCTTACAATAAAATAGAATTATTCATCTGGTCATGCTTCCTGCCTTAACTATCTTGCAAGGCTGATGACAATCCTTAACATTAACAAAAAAAGAAAACCTCTCAAAATAATGAAATAGAGGTTTTTTTGTACTTCATATAACCTGAAAACCAGAACTGTGATTTTTTTTAATGACTGTGGCACATTGGCTGGATTTTGCAACCAGAACATCCAGTCTGGTTTGTGGAATCAGCGTTTCTTAATCTGTTGTCTGCTAGATTGGACTTCAGCAGCTACTATAATTCCCAATGTAGTCATTTAGAATTGTACATTCAACATTTCAGGAGGATGCTATGCTATGGAAACCTTGCCATCACTAAGATGATTTTGAATTCATAATCACTGATCTTGGGTTTTTTTGGGGGGAGGGGTGTTGAAAAGTTCTGCTTTATTTAATACAAGCACATTAATATTGCTTAAAATACATTGTATGGAAATATAGGAAAGTATGACATGCAGCTGAAATATAAATAAATGTTATCATTTACATGGTTTTTTAAAAAAATTTTTGGAGCTATGCTTAGCTGAGATAAGGTCAGTAGGCTGCTTCATGTTTTAGACCATAGACAGTCCCAGATTAAGTTCCTATTATCTCCAAATGAAAAGATCAGATAAATCCCCTTCCTGAAATCTTGGAGCTTTTGACTATAAATGTAAACCACTAGGCTAAATGAACAAACATGTTAAGGGAGGGAACAACATACCCAGCAACATACCCAGATCTGTGACATTTACCTTCATTTGCCCATATGATTTTACCAACAACAATGTTCAAACGTTTTAGCAAGTGTTGTAGGGGCACTTGTTAATATGTGTAACAGGAACATACCCAAATAATTGCCATAAGATATATTTACTTTCTAGGAATGTGCCTTAAAATTGATCCTATCCTTTGTAAAAAATGGGACTTTTTAATTATATTTTCTATCTAAATTAAATCAATTCAATTGACTTTTCTCTCCTGTACTCTCCATATCAAAAGCAAAATGTATTATGGAGATTCTGGGCCCCTGATAAACTACTTAACAACTACTTGAGGGATGACCTGTGGAAAATGTGGTCAATGGCTCCTTGAGACAGATTTTCTTAGAAATCAGAATGCCTCTTATTCTAAAGCTGCTTTAGTCAATGTCTGTCAGAGATAGATATATATAGAAAGAAAGATAGAAAGATATATATATATTTGTTTTCTGAGGTTTTCACGGGTGTTTGTATGTAGGTCTTTGGTTGTTCGGGTTTTCTCCCGTGTAAAATTGGAAATGTCTTGGCAACGTTTCGACGAAGTCTCATTCGTCATCTTCAGGCTTCAGCTTTGTGCTTCTCAGAAAACAAATATGTGTGTATATATATATATATCCTGTTGCTTTCAATGACCTGGAAAATAAGCTTGCAAGCCAGCTTTGTGAATTTTAGAATTTAAAACAGACACATATACCAAACATAGCTGACATATTCATTGAAGATTGGCAGAAAGATATTTGCATAAGAGAATATTTCAACATAATTAATCAAGTAGACAGATATTGAAAACCTTACAAATTTTAAAAATAAGTCAGACAACATAGTTACAATAGAAAATACACCAAGATATTAATTGAACAAGGATAGGGAGGCAACCTACTTCTCTGGAAACTTCTCTTTAGCCCAGTAACATAACCAACGGTAAAAAGCTTGCCAACTTTAAGACTTAAAGAACTGGAGGCTAAAACATATAAAGAATGATTGCTGGAATTGGGTATGTCAAGTTTAATGGAAATAAGGACTGGGGTGACATGATAGCAGTGTTCCAATATCTAAGGGTTTTGCATAAAGAAGAGGAAGTCAACCTATTCTGCAAAGCACCTGAAGGCAGGAAAAAGCAATGGATGGAAACTAATCAAGGAGAGAAGCAACCTAGAGCTAAGGAGAAATTTTATGACAGAACAACTAATTAGTGGAATGGTTTGCCTTCAGAAGTTGTGGGTGCTCCAACACTCAAAGTATTTAAGAAAGATTGGACAACCATTTGTCTGAATGGTATAGCTTTCCTGCCCGAGCAGGGGGTTGGACTAGAAGACCTCCTAGGTCTCTTCCAACTCTGTTATTTTGTTATTGTTGTTACCTGGAGAATGCCACATTGTTTCGCTTTGGTAGACGATCTTCTCAAACTTCTGAAGGGGGTTCAGAACAGAATTGGACATCTTTTGATTTCAGAGCATATTTGATCATAAAAACCATGGCTCTTTGTCACATAAATGAAAAGAGCTTTCAAAGATGACTGTAATTTGACTTCTAAAATAAATACAGAGTAAGTCTAGTTCAGGCTAGGAACAATATTGATATTGCAGTTCTCAGTGTTTCTGAACAAAATAAGCTGCTTTTCTGTAATAATATTTCTTTAAACAGGGAGGGTTTATGATTAACTTAATGCCATTTGATATGTTGTTGATAATGTTGCTGAGAGGCCCTCTGAAGAAGGCATGACTAAATATGTGATTGTATTTATCCTGAATAGGACAACTAAGCAACAATTTTTAATGGTAACATTTATATTAAGTTACAGGATCTAACAAAAGGCTGTATGACCAACTGCTTAAGTCTTGTAGGGTGTGTTTTAAATCTGTGGTTTATTTATCTGAGGTTTCTATAAGTGAGCAACTACAGATCTTGTAAACTTTATCAGTAACAAAGCCCTGTGTATTTAGAAACTTCCACTATTTTGTTATAGATCTATACTAGCCTTTTTGAATAACAAGTCTTAAAATTGGCTATACTAGCTGGGAATTCTTTTTAAAACTTCTTTAAAAAATTGAATAAATGCCCATTTACAGTTTTAATGAAACCATTGCAATAAATATTAAACTTTATTTGTTGAATATATATTTAATGTGTTTCATAAATTATAGTTCATTTAAAACTTAGTAATATTTTTTGAACAAGCAGCTTCTTTGACTATCAGTAAGACAATGTTAGAAATTCTTAATTCATGGTCAACAGCACATTCATATCATACCTAAAGCTGATTTCTGAAACTGAATTTTCACAGGCAAATTTAAACATGTTTCTGGCAATTTGTCATAAATCAGGACCATTCATTTGGCAATACTAAGCATGAGATGTGACAATAATCCTATAAACTATTCATCTGTAATGTTTCCCATGAAAAGTGAGGTATTCCTTGGGTAAGAATCAGGGGTGAAATGCTACCGGATCAGACCGGATTGCGCGATCCGGTAGTGATCGCAGCTGGTAGTTCAGCGATCTGGTAGCAATGGCGGAGCAAAGCTCCAACCACCTGCCCGGGTGTCATTACTTCCTGGTTTTAACCAGGAAGTAATGTGTTTTTTTACCTTCTGCGCATATGCAGAAGGTTTTGCACATGCACAGAAGGTTTTGCGCGTGCACAGAAGGTCTGTGTGTGCATGTGACGCACATGCGCAAGCAAAGCGATCACGTGCTTGGGGCACGTTCACTCCTAAGCCAGTAAGGAACGTAAGTAGATTTTCCCCCTGGTAGTAATGGCAATTTAGAGCACAGTTACCAATTACAATCCTGAAAAATAGCCATCCACAAAGTACTGTTATTTTTAAAATACAATTTTGCATCAATCAGATGCTATAATGACATCTGACATTTTTTCTTAATCTTTACTTATAGACTTTTTTGTTCCCCAAGAACTAAAATTGTGCACTTACTTTCTCTTCTCACTAAAATCTATACTATACATTACCTAAACTCACACTGATGTCTGTATTTTTTAAATTCAGTATGTGAAATCTGATATTCACTGTGAGCTTTCAGATTGCATCTAAAATAAAATTTATAATGCAATCACTAATGTTTCCATTCTTTGCATAAATGCCTAAAATTTTGCATTATCATTCTTTTCATTATTCTGGTTATTATTCCTCCACATATAACAAAAATGTACAAGGTATATCAGATTTTTATTTTCTTTATTTATTTAGAAGAAAAACAGATGTCTATAAACTGAAATATAATTCTTTGTGTGCTGTTAGAGTCAAAAATAGCTTTTTAATTTCTTTAGCCTGAGGAAGAGAGAATCAAATCAAATCTTTATGGTCAAAGACCAGCATAAAGAGGAAAGGGTACAGTCAATTAAAAAGCGTAGCAAGTACATCAAAGGCTAAAACATAATAAAAAACCTAAAATATATAAAATATGATATACCTTGTATATAAAAGTCTAAAAGGAATCTAAAAGATAAGGTAGGAGCATTAAATTGGTGTAAGGAAGCATAAAAGTAAGCATATGGCAGACTAAGTCACAATACAGAGCACCCTAGAATGATAAACTAGATGCTCATTAAAACTAGCTTATAGCCCAGGTAATCATCTGACAGACTTAAGTGCTGCTGCACAGAACCTGGCAACATTATGTATTGTAGCAAGGTTAGTATCTGAGAGCAGCAAGCAGATATAAAATTGTCCTATGCACCCTGGATATTTGCGCAGTAACAGTAAGATGGGACTAGTACGAATCTCTCTATTGTATAGGTACTAGAGAAGCGCATAAGGATCACAGGGGCATTGTTTCTCATGGTAAGGAATCTTCTTGCATGGGCCTTCAGCTGAGGAGAGAGCTTGACATTGTTCCAGAATAAAAGTCCTCTGGTGGCTAGGCACTTTGAGGTTGTTTAAGTATGCATAGAGAAGGAAAAATCTCCTATGAAAAGTATAAATGGCAAAGGTAATTTCTGGAAGAGTACCTATTGAAGTTTCATAACCTCCCCAGAAACATATGAAGAATCAAATGGAGACAAAAGCAGTCACATATTTTTTAAAGGATATTATCATCAGCAGCATACTTATGCCCCTCATAAATGTTCTCATTCTATCTCGCCCTTAAAACAAGTCAGGCATCAAGGCAGACTTGCAAAATATCCACTTCTTTTCTATTGAAATAACTGTCTATAGCAACTAGAACATCAATTTTAATTCTCCCAATGACCCAGAATCAGTAGCTTGGATTGGCAAGTTGACTCCTGGTTTTTCCCACATCTTTTGTCCAAGTTTGCCTCACGTTTTTCCCTGTTGTAATTAACAAAGTTAGTTACCCTTCCTTCCTTTTTTTAGGAAAGCATGTGGCATGTCATTTAAGATGGCAAAAAAATTCTTCCAGCATGCTGTAAAGCAGTGCAGCAATCATTGCTATAACATCTTGATTTTCCCATTGTCTCCAGAACAGTTTGAGAGCAGCCCTGGCTGTCTACCTCTATCACATGATGAAATTCTTCTTTAAGTTGACTTCTCAACTTAAAGGAAGGGCACAGAAGGGGAACAGAGTGAGCACTCTGGAAGACAAAGAATCTTAGGCACATGGAAGTTGAGAGGGCTTTCTGGATTTCTGGCCCCTAGCCTTCCAGACTGTAATAGCATAATTGTTCAGACATTGCTCAGTGCAATTAAATTGATGGTCACATCAGGCATTTAGTGCTGGACCAGATAAAAAGAGAAACATAAGAGTTGGAATCAGAATGAGCTTTTCCAGATTTCCCCAAGGATGTCAAGTATGACATCAAATCTGAAAGTAATCTACTCACCTGCCATCGTATTTTGTGGTCATTAAAGTTAGTAGTCTTCATCCCATATGCTATTCAGGTAGGAAGACCATTGTACATGAAGCTTGCCTAACAAACCTCATAAAAAAAACAAGCGTTATTTGAGCTAAATAATTAAATACATCTGCCTGATTTTATTGCTGTTAAATACATCTTTTGCATTTTGTGTGTATACATATATATTTTAGAATGTCAATAACATTGACTATGCTGCCTTTCAAACCTGCTGTATGTAAGAGTGTGCAGATTGTTAAGAGCCGAGGTGGCGCAGTGGTTAAAGTGCAGTACTGCAGGCTACTTCAGCTGACTGCTAGCTGCAGTTCAGCAGTTCAAATCTCACTGGCTCAAGATTGACTCAGCCTTCTATCTGTCCGAGGTGGGTAAAATGAGGATCCAGATTGTTGGGGGCAATAGGCTTACTCTGTAAACTACTTAGAGAGGGCTGTAAAAGCACTATGAAGATGTATATAAGTCTAAGTGCTATAGCTATTGCTATTAAAGGAGAGATTTACTCTGATGGAGAGTTGTGTGACACATCACTTTGAATGGTCTCTGTGATGTACAGCCTGTCTTCTAACCAGAGCCATATTACTATGTACACATATGGCACACATAGAGAAGCCACTAGTCACAAGCTGGAAAGTCTATCAAGGCAGATTAGCTTCACTGTGAGTCTTTACCAAGGTAGAATATTGCATTTCTTAAGGCGGATTTCCCATTACTTTCATACCTCTAAGATTTCTTTGGCGGGTGGGAAGGATGAGTCCTTCCCAAACTGATAACAGTTTGAGCAAAGCAATTTTCTTTAGGTTCACAACAGGAAAACATATTTTTTTCTATCTAATACTTTTCTGAAATTATTATTTTTAAACCTGGCAAAAAGTATCTGCTCTTTAGAATTTTTTAAATGTGAATTTTAAATACAAAAGTACCTAGTTTATGTAATATGTAGACCCCTTGAAATGTTGTATTCTTTGCTTTGTTGCCTTAGGACTCTTCACAAAATTAATTGGGGGGGGGAGGGTTGGTCAGGAGGTAACCAAAACAAAAACACGGAATCCATAGACTTTGGAGAATAAATGTTCAGTATAGTTTCATTTATATTAGTAGAGCCTGACATTCTGTAATAACTAGTCAATAATTAAATTTTTATTAATTTCTGTTAGAGCAGGATCAGACCCTTCAATTGGATATATAACAAGATTAAAGTTGATACCAGAGATGAAAACCAGCAAGTTCTGACAGGTTCTGGAGAACCGGTAGCAGAAATTTTGAGCAGTTTGGAGGACCAGGAATGGAAATTTTGAGTAGTTTGGAGAACTGGCAAATACCACCTATGGCTGGTCCCAGAGTGGGGTGGGAATGGGGATTTTGCAATATCCATCCCCTGCCATGCCCACCAAGTCACACCCACCAAGCCACGCCATGCCCGCCATGCCACGCCCACCAAGCCACACCGTGCCCACCATCTCATGCCCACAGAAGCAGTAGTAAAAAAAATTGGATTTCACCCCTAGGTGATACCTTAAAAGAAGCAATATCTTCTTCAAACCCACATTGAACTTATAAAAAGGGAACTTATCTTTAAAGAAACTAGGGTCTTAAAATTGATTTTTGCTCTACAGGCACAATTCAAAAGGGGCCAGTTATATGTACATGTCTAAATAATACAATCTCAGCTACAATGTGTAATTTCAGACAAGTATGTTAGATCCAGTAGGTTCAATTTCCTCCTCCCTACCAGAGAAAAGTTACTTTGGAGGGTCATTAACCAAAAGTCTTATGAAACATACTCTGCCTTCTTCTTTTAGATATTTTTACATTGAGATGGCCATAATTTAATAGTACTATTTTCCTTCCAATTTGTTTGTAGTATATGTGATGACAATAGCACCATTTTTTTTCCCAAAAATGGCCCATCTATGATATTCTGTTGATGCTCCATTTTAACTGTTTTATTTCTTTTCATAATGGGATCTACGATTGTGCTACATTTATTTCAGTGTTCAAAAAAGGGACATGTATAAGCAACCCTATTGCATGGTCCCAGAACACATATCCCTCATGGGCTCAGCGCCCCCCCAAAAAAAAAAATCCTACTCTTTTTTTCATGTTTTTAGGGTTTGGGGAGAGCCTTCATAACAAAACCAATACCGGCAGCCTCTTAGAATCTTAAAACATGCATTTCAGATTTTAGAATTCGTGATCTCCCACCCAAAATACAACCATGGTCACTGAACCAGTGGTGGGATTCAAGTAATTTAACAACCGGTTGTCTGCCCTAATGATTTCTTCCAACAACCAGTTTGCCAAACTGCTCAGAAAGTTAACAACCGGTTCTCCTGAAGTGGTGCGAACTGGTTGAATCCCACCACTGCACTGAACTAATGAGAGTTGCACATCCCTGATCTATCGGATGCTTTGTTTTCTTTTATTTGTACTTTTTGACCAAAAGCTTGTATGTAACTGGCATTTAATATGAGCTTCTCAAAAGCTCAAAAAGGCTTTTTCTCTTCCACACTTACGGTAACTACTACCCTGCTTTTACCTTTTGTGAGCATTTCCTAATAAGTACTTGAAAATGCATCTTCAGTCTAATGTGAAGCCTTTGGAAATTGCACAAAGAGCACATTATTCATTATCCTATATATGAAGCTTGCAAATTTTTTTTTTATTTATTATTATTTTTTATTTGAATTTATATCCCGCCCTTCTCCGAAGACTCAGGGCGGCTTACAATGTGTTAAGCAATAGTCTTCATCCATTTGTATATTATATACAAAGGCAACTTAATTGCCCCCAACAATCTGGATCCTCATTTTACCTACCTTATAAAAGGAATTTATCTTTAAAGAAACTAGGGTCTTAAAATTGATTTTTGCTCTACAGGCACAATTCAAAAGGGGCCAGTTATATGTACATGTCTAAATAATACAATCTCAGCTACAATGTGTAATTTCAGACAAGTATGTTAGATCCAGTAGGTTCAATTTCCTCCTCCCTACCAGAGAAAAGTTACTTTGGAGGGTCATTAACCGAAAGTCTTATGAAACATACTCTGCCGCCTTCTTTTAGATATTTTTACATTGAGATGGCCATAATTTAATAGTACTATTTTCCTTCCAATTTGTTTGTAGTATACGTGATGACAATAGCACCATTTTTTTTTTCAAAAATGGCCCATCTATGATATTCTGTTGTTGCTCCATTTTAACTGTTTTATTTCTTTTCATAATGGGATCTACGATTGTGCTACATTTATTTCAATGTTCAAGAAAGGGACATGTATAAGCAACCCTATTGCATGGTCCCAGAACACATATCCCTCATGGGCTCAGCGCCCCCCCCCCCAAAAAAATCCTACTCTTTTTTTCATGTTTTTAGGGTTTGGGGAGAGCCTTCATAACAAAACCAATACCGGCAGCCTCTTAGAATCTTAAAACATGCATTTCAGATTTTAGAATTCGTGATCTCCCACCCAAAATACAACCATGGTCACTGAACCAGTGGTGGGATTCAAGTAATTTAACAACCGGTTCTCTGCCCTAATGATTTCTTCCAACAACCAGTTTGCCAAACTGCTCAGAAAGTTAACAACCGGTTCTCCTGAAGTGGTGCGAACTGGTTGAATCCCACCACTGCACTGAACTAATGAGAGTTGCATATCCCTGATCTATCGGATGCTTTGTTTTCTTTTATTTGTACTTTTTGACCAAAAGCTTGTATGTAACTGGCATTTAATATGAGCTTCTCAAAAGCTCAAAAAGGCTTTTCCTCTTCCACACTTACGGTAACTACTACCCTGCTTTTACCTTTTGTGAGCATTTCCTAATAAGTACTTGAAAATGCATCTTCAGTATAATGTGAAGCCTTTGGAAAGTGCACAAAGAACACATTATTCATTATCCTATATATGAAGCTTGCAATTATTTTTTTTATTTATTATTATTTTTTATTTGAATTTATATCCCGCCCTTCTCCGAAGACTCAGGGCGGCTTACAATGTGTTAAGCAATAGTCTTCATCCATTTGTATATTATATACAAAGGCAACTTAATTGCCCCCAACAATCTGGATCCTCATTTTACCTACCTTATAAAGGATGGAAGGCTGAGTCAACCTTGGGCCTGGTGGGACTTGAACTTGCAGTAATTGCAAGCAGCTGTGTTAATAACAGACAGACTTAGTCCGTTGAGCCACCAGAGGCCCTTATTATTATTATTATTATTATTATTATTATTATTATTATTATTATTATTATTATCTTTCTTTAATCAGGCAAACAACAGTGAATTGGGAGGAGAAAAAGAATGGGGGCCGATGTAATGTATTTGAAACTACAGCAGACATAAAGCAGTGACAGAAGCAGGAAAGCTTTATTGTATATGAAAATCCCAAATTCTTACTAAAATCAAAACAATTATTTTTTAAAAAATGTGACAGAAACTCCTAGGTACCATACAAGGATCATCTAGAGTAAAGACTTTGATTTCCCCAATGCACAATGAAATCTTTCAGTAGATTTTTATTTATTGTTACTTTAATACAGAATCCATGAAATTTCACACTTGCCAGACTATTGAATCTGCATATACCACATCCAAGGCAAGCACTGTCTTTCAACCATGATGCAATGAGTTTCTCAATTGTGCGTGAATCACCAGTGAAATATAAGCCCCGGTATTTCACATGTAGCTAATTGTCTAAAATATAGATTATACTGTTATTGATCTGAGGCTGATATAAAAGGTATTAGAATCTGCATAGTGCTTGATTTGAGAAATATGAGACAAAAAAAATGCACATTCCAATGAAAATGTTCAGACAGAATCTAGATAAACATCTCCAAATTTCATACTGATTTCTGTATTGAGCAAAAGGATTGGATGGATGGTCAAGCTGACTCCTTCCAACTCTGTAATATTGAATATTGAGTGGATTTTCTGTGGCCTTCCCTGCTTTTAGATTTAATAAAAAGAATTTCCCAGTATGAGAGTTTGAAATGAGGTTGAGAAAGGCACCAATGACCTATTGAACAACCTGTAATCCTTCCAAATTTACTAATTTTATCTACTGTTTGCCCCATTCAGGGTGTCAGTGATGGTAAGTATTGGAGTTGAACCATTTTTGAAGAGTCATGGGTTGTTACTCACTTATGATCAAGGAAGTCATATCTTTAGTTAGGTCTCAAATTGAAATTCTTAGAAGCCAGAAGGCAATATAATATGAGAATAAAAGTGTCTTGTGGATATTTAAAGAAACCCCCTACAACCCATATTCAATACCTTGTTAATCAGTTAAAGAAAAAGAATATAAAAAAAACATTGTTTAAAGGAAGGTGGTAGCATTTTCTTGTAACAACACCCACTGTATCACAGAAGACAGAGAAGGGGGGTGGTAATTTGAAAATATTGCAATGTAATCTTCAGCTTTAAAAATCTTTAGAAAAAAAAATCAAAAGCTGACATGCCTTTGCTAATAATTATGGGTTGGCAGGAGGACTCACCAGCTCCGTTGTATGAAATTGACATCTTTGCATCTTTGTTGAAGAGCAGGGGTATTTTTTTTTAATTTCCTTATGCATGTCAAATCTCAGATTAAAAATTAAGCAGGAATTAAAATTTCACACAACCTGATATTAAAAAAAAGAAAGTGTTCTTAAATATTTAATAGTTAAAATTGTAAGTAGTTCTTAATGAGCTCCAAGAAAATCTCAAAGTGAAACTTAAATTTGAATTTAAAGACATAAGGGCTCAAATGTAGCTTTTGTTTTTGGTGCAGTGATCTCAGATAACTCTCTTTTCTACAATAGATCTGATCTTTATACTAGAAAAAAAACAAATAAAGGAATATTTTCTTTTAAGAGTAGACCCACATACTAATTTCGGTATGCAACTTGGAATGAAGATTGTATCCAATACCTACTGCTGTTACTGAGTGATTAAGCACATTTTATGAACCTTATGGCATATCAATGCTACTATTAAAAATACTGATTAAGGGCAATAGACTTGCAACTGTGGAAGCTGTGATTATTCCCTGTTTTGAATCCTTAGAAGTCAATAGGGTCAGTGTGTGATTTATACACTGTCACTCAAATTAGACATAGTGGCACTGAAATGTGATTTATATCAGGCAGTGACAAGAAAGTTAAGAATGATGTAAAGAGGGAAGAGAAATTGACTGCTCCTAGTTGGCCACTGTGGGAAAGAGTAGGATATACTACTGACATATCTTTGGACTCATCCAGCAGTACTCTTATCTTTCTACGACTGGATGAAACTCAATACTCAATCTGTTTTACCAAGACAAAAAGATTGAACTATTCATAGTGAATAGAGTTTGAAGAATTTGTGAATTTTCCTTGAGGAAATCTATTGCATAGGCAGCAAAGTGAATTATTTGTTGAGCGATAGCAACTATTGACCTACCTTGTGCCAACTGAGAAGCAATGGGAAGAGTAGGAAGAATTAGCTTCATACATGCTTCCTGTGATGTTTCCTTGCTCAAACTATTTTTAATTGGCAATAGTAAAGATGTGCCAGAGACCATGTGCAACAAAATTGTGCACCTTATTAATAGATGATTATAAAAAATGTGACATTACATGAATGTCATGCATTTAAATTTGAATGTTACAGCATAACTGTAGATCCCATGAAAATTTAATTTTGACTTTGGAGCTTCATATTCCTGGACTTGTGTCTGGATTTATATATTTTCCAAAGTATTCTAGTCATCTTAAACTATTACAACCCCCAAATTAGAATATATTATTGTACCTAACCTATATCTGATCTGATGTATAATAAAAGATGCTTGATCCTGGGAAGTGTTTTTGTCTGCTTTTAGGAAACATACATCCTTATTCCATCTTTACTTTTGATGAACACAAATATCCAAGGTAGGACCATTTTATAACCAAACCACACAGTTTCAACTCCAGATAGTACACACTGTCTTGTTCTCTTTTTCTTCTCATCTGTATAATCCTTTGTAAACATTTTTATGTACCTATGACAAAATAATACACAGTATATTGGGGGGGGGGACTCATCAACCCACAGTTAATAGTGCCATAAATGTGAAATTGCTTTCCTTCACAAAACTACATAGCATGAAAACTGTGCACTTTGTGAATTTCCATCATTTCCAAAATAAGTAATGAGATGCGCTGTTGTTGCCTGTTGAGAATCATGTGGCAGTACCTGAATACAGAATAATACATTTGTATTCCTATTATCCCTGGCCCAGTTCTATGATGAGGACTCAGGAAAAGCAAAAACAATAGCTTTCTTTCATTGTTTCTTTCCATGAGCTCTTTTCTTTCTCACCAGTAAATTTCTTCTTTAAAAGCCACTGGTGGTTTCTGTGCACTACACCCAAATTCGAAGCAAAGCAGAACTAGCAGTAATGAAGCCAGAAGCCGAAACATTTCTTGTCCGTTCTGTGTGATTTGTGGGGGTTAATATAATTTGACTGGCTTTGTTAATTTTCTGGAGAGGCTTTCAGAGCTCTACCCAATGACATTCAAGAGAGTTAATAGCATTTACTATCAGCACCAAATCATAGAGTGGCAAGAAGAATCAAAAGGCAGGGAAACGAGGTAAGATGGATTTGACTATGTGAAGTCATGCTCTGAGAAAGCTACAAAAACAGGATGGGGGAAAATAATTTTTATATTAGAATAAAGTTGGAGGTACACTGTATTCAAATATGTAAGTAAAACCTGAAATTTCTGTGAGAAGTGTTATCTAGAGAGCATCTTTCGGAAAGAATCAAAACAAATTGCTCTGCTAGGATCACTTACTTTCCTGCAAAGCTCAGTTTGTTTTTTTGGTTGCAGTATTTGACGAGCATGCATCAAGTTTTGGGCTGAGAATGGATCAGTCGCTGGCTTTACTCCTCTCAACTTCTTTGTAATGAGATCCTTTGGTTTGCTTGGAAATTTGTTTCAGATTAGAGACAACTCAGAGACTATGCACTGCATCATACTTTTTCCTCTCTTTTGTTATGCTCGCAATCAATAATTAAATGGAATAAATACTTCCTTCCAAAATGAGCAATACAGATTTTTTTATTACTAGCATGTATGTTACACTACCTTTAGAGATGTGGTATAAAGCTTCCTCTATTTCTTCCTTCCTCATTTTTGTGTCACTTTTATGGTTGCTGTTTTTTTCCTGATAATTGAGAGTAGCTACTGAACTACCGTGTTTCCCCAAAAAATAAGACCCTGTCTTATTTTTTTTTTTACCCTAAAATAAGCACTTGGCCTTATTGCCAGGCTCTCAAAAGCCCGATGGGCTTATTATCAGGGGATGTCTTATTTTGGGGGAAAATGAAATCAATAGAAGATTTCTTTCATTTCTCCTCCCCCTTGAAATGTTTCAAACATCTGCTACTTTAAGTTAAAAGGTCAATTAATGATGGAATTTACAGGAAAGATTAAAATATGGTACTAATAAAGGAGAATATTTGTAGCTCAGGGTAGACATGAGGGGTCCTTGGTGGTCTCTGACCTTGCTTGTTTTCTTGAAGATATTTCATTACCCAAAGATAGATAACATCATCAGTGCTAGCAGCTGCAAAAATCTGGGTGACAAAAAAAAATGGCAACAAAAAGATATGTTTATTGCTTTGCTGACATCTGATGGTTATTCAGGTTTTCCAGTCCAGCTCTGATATCCCAACAATAGGTGAACATTTTTAGGTGAACAATAGGTGAACAGTGTTTTCAAAATATAGTAATAAATTATAAGTACCCACCTAGGAAATGGCATTAGTATTGCTACAGTTGACTTGAATCATGTGACTTCAGCACTATTATGCTGAACTGCAATGACCTCTTTGGGGGTCATTTGGCCGATCTGCCCATATTTGCACAGTAACCATTTGTGTTTGCGATTGTTAAAATACTTCTTTTTATTTTTTTATATTTATCGTGTATCACTTTTATTAAGGTTTTAACAACTAAATAAATTCACATTTTAGGATTGCACCTTTCTATCTATCTCACAACTTTACTGAAACTACTTGGTATGTTGCAACAGTGGACTGAATAGTTTTTTTGTGTCTTGTATCCTGTGCCACTGAGCCCTGTTAAATCGTCAGCATGGAGTAGTGTAGCTAACTCTGATCTTTGAAAGAGTAACCTTAAAGAGTACAAACTGGGATTTCTGGCATTGAACATACATGCTTGTCATAGCAACACCTATTTTAGGAGCTCTGCACTGTGCCTTGCAATCAGAACGAGCCAATCCTTCTTGGCAATAGTAGTATTTATGCATACTTTGCGTTCTCCTACTGCTTTCTTACCCTTGTTATAGCATCATGAGATAACCCTCTTTAAAGTGTTGCCATTCTTTTTAAGCTATAAAGCTTGCCTTATTTCTCAGCCCAGCAAAGTTTGCCAAGTTTTTAATTCTCTCAATTCAGACTGCTAACTCAGAGAAACTATGTCTGCTAGTACTAACGATTCTTGCATTTGTAGACAGTTTACACTCAATATACTGTAAGCTTTTAATCCACAGATTTTAAATTAATACATTTTAGGTAGTTATTGGGTGAATTAAAGATATATTATTAAGGACTTTTATTCATATTTATGTATTTGTGTGTGTGTGTGTGTGTGTATGAGAGAGAGAGAGAGAAAGAGAGAGATAGAAAGAATAAAGAGGACCTATGCCAGTTACTTCATATTTCATCAACTATGTTATTTAAAAGCTTTTAAAATATCTTAGGCTCCTTGTTTTTAATGTCTTCATTTAAGACAAGTAAAATCTAACAGCTGCTAGGAAAACCCAACAATCATTGCATGACCGTGCCTAAAATAAATCATTTGTTTTAAATCAAATAAATTTTAAAAAATCATTGT
Organism: Ahaetulla prasina; assembly: GCF_028640845.1. NCBI lineage: Eukaryota > Metazoa > Chordata > Lepidosauria > Squamata > Colubridae > Ahaetulla > Ahaetulla prasina. The sequence goes on from NC_080541.1 coordinate 159,968,810, forward strand.
TCTGCGGGTATATGGAGAAATGGAATGATCTGATTCAGAAATTTCCAGAAGGGCAAACTTCAAAAGCTGTGGCCAGTAAAGCATTTGTTGGGTGTAAAAGAATGGCTCAGTCACTTGAGAGCTTGTGAAATCTCTGGGTGAGATTTAAATTTTTTAGCTGTTTTGTAAAGATATGGAGCAAATTTGGCCAATTCCTAAGGTAGTCATATACTCCCAAAGCTGCAAGATTTCCAAATGTCTGGCTTTCTAAGACCTCTTTCCCCCAAAGGAAGCTCTAGGAATTAGTTTACATAGTAGCAAAGTTTGAACGTCTTACTGGAGCTTTTATTCCCTATAAGGATAAGCAGATTTGCTCTGGTTCTTTGAACTTTTCTTTCCTACTGAAATCAACAATGGTTTCCATTAAAATGCTCTGGCATTCATATAAGAGAAGCTATATATTTATTCTGATTTTTTTAATGAGCATCATTAAGAAATGTTAATGGAGATTTAGCATTAAGAAGGAGGCTTCTTAACTCTATCGACTCTATGAATCTATTCGGTGGAAGCCCTTGCTTCAACCAGAATGGATTAATGAACTGGCTATAGGATAAAGTGCTGAGGCATAATCTGCTGGATAAAATTCACCACATTTATTTTTTTGCTTGATTTTATTGCTGTCTAAGGTGAAAGAGCTATATAAGTGGTTAACAGTGGCTATTTAATGTTTTGCTGCACTAACCATTTAAATATGTTGAATAAATACATTTAGTGTTTTTTATTGAATTAAAGTTAATAAATGTATCCGCTGGTGTGATTAACTATATCAAACAGGAATGGTGGTATATGAATTCATTTTTGCTTCCCATAGGATTCCATTAGTGTAACCACAGGGAAAAAAAGTGCTGCTGTTTCTTTCATTAGAATCAGAGTAATTTTGTTTCTCTCTATTCACTTTGTTTCAGGCTCTGCATTGTGTACTAGTAATAACTTAATGCTTTACCTGAAATGCAATAATAGAGGCTTCTGATGAATTAAACCAATAGTCATTCAAATTGGAGCTTAGGAAAAATGTTCCCTTGCGATAATTACAAGGCAAGCCACTCTATACTTGTAAAAATCCACTATTAGTTTGAGCTCATGCAACTGATGGGCCTATTGAAACTAATTTAGATCTATAAAGTTTAATTGTGTTTCATTATATGGCATGATCTTGTGCATTATTTTCAGTCAATAGTAAAAAGAAAAACTGACTTTGAAAGTAGGGGGGGCACGTATTACAATAATGCAGTTGTATTTTTCAGTCTAGTTCTGGGAATATACATTTAACAGTAGTTTTATGTGCTGTTACCATTTTATTTTTTCTTCATAAGCTCATCAGAGCCATTAGAGAAAGGGCAAAGAATGAATGAATCAATCAGTGATAAGCACTGATAAATGGATCCCATTATTTTGAGATGTGAAATGCGCCAACATTTTAACAGAATCCTATCTGCCCCTCCAACCCTATCTGCTCCTCGAAAGGCTCTTTTGGCCTTTATTGTTCTGCTAAAAGTTAAATGCAGTCCAGAAACCAAAAGATGGAGATGGGGAAGAAGATGGAACAGTAGTAGTTGTAGCAGGGTTATTTTTTCCATCTATTTCTGTTTTCAAAATTTCATTACCTTGGAATCTTGGTTAAATCTTTTCTTCTTTTATATGCAACATTGGAGTGAGCCCTCTTGTATTAGAAATCATGACAAAGAGTGTGATTGTCTTTTCCTACAAATATTTCCCAATCAAAAAGCACTTGAAAACTGTTCTAACACTTTCTCCCTCCCTGGTTAGTTTTGGACAGGGGAAAAAAAGTTAGGAAAACATACTGGTATATTACAAATGGAAAAGAAAGCATTTGAATCTCCCTGTAAAATTTCTGAGGATGAAGCAGAACATAATACAAACCTTTATAAGATCCTCAAGGTTTTGTTTTGTTTTGTTTTTTTGCATGCAAGACCAGTTAAGCTAGAATATTTCAACTACTAACTGCTACTATAGTTCACTGAAGAAACAGGCTTTATTTTAATCTGATGCGTTAAGAATGACATGTTCAATTGAGAAAAAAACCACAATTGCAAAGCCCCTGGCAGATAGCCTCTATTTACTACAGTGGAATGTTTTGTGAAATCTTCAGATTTCTAGCTCCCAATGAATGTCTAGTGATCCAGTTGCCAAGCAGATGTATTTTTTGATACTAATAGAGGCTAATTCTTCCTGCATGCTCAGAGTTTTCTCAGCATAGGTAAAATCCGGTCCACTGCAGAAAGCATTCAGAATATGACTGCTTATGTATATGATGGCATAAACTTCATCTCACTTGCATAGGATTCTTTGGGCCAAGACCAACTCATGATTCTCATTTATTGTAGTAATATAAATGTCTCCAGAGTGCCTGCTTCTAGGTTTTGTTGTTGTTGTTGTCGTTATGTATTTATTTATTTATTTATTCCAATAGATAATGGAGGAATAAATAGTAGCAGGAATTAAATCCAGCTACCATTTATTTTTCTTCATAAGCTCATCAGAGCCATTAGAGAAAGGGCAAAGAATGAATGAATCAATCAGTGATAAGCACTGATAAATGGATCCCATTATTTTGAGATGTGAAATGCGCCAACATTTTAACAGAATCCTATCTGCCCCTCCAACCCTATCTGCTCCTCGAAAGGCTCTTTTGGCCTTTATTGTTCTGCTAAAAGTTAAATGCAGTCCAGAAACCAAAAGATGGAGATGGGGAAGAAGATGGAACAGTAGTAGTTGTAGCAGGGTTATTTTTTCCATCTATTTCTGTTTTCAAAATTTCATTACCTTGGAATCTTGGTTAAATCTTTTCTTCTTTTATATGCAACATTGGAGTGAGCCCTCTTGTATTAGAAATCATGACAAAGAGTGTGATTGTCTTTTCCTACAAATATTTCCCAATCAAAAAGCACTTGAAAACTGTTCTAACACTTTCTCCCTCCCTGGTTAGTTTTGGACAGGGGAAAAAAAGTTAGGAAAACATACTGGTATATTACAAATGGAAAAGAAAGCATTTGAATCTCCCTGTAAAATTTCTGAGGATGAAGCAGAACATAATACAAACCTTTATAAGATCCTCAAGGTTTTGTTTTGTTTTGTTTTTTTGCATGCAAGACCAGTTAAACTAGAATATTTCAACTACTAACTGCTACTATAGTTCACTGAAGAAACAGGCTTTATTTTAATCTGATGCGTTAAGAATGACATGTTCAATTGAGAAAAAAACCACAATTGCAAAGCCCCTGGCAGATAGCCTCTATTTACTACAGTGGAATGTTTTGTTTCATCTTCAGGATCTGGCCTTCTAAAGAGCAGTCAGGGTTGATCTCCTCTAGGACTGACTTGTTTGTTCACCTTGCAATCCAAGGGACTCAGGAGTCTTCTCCAGCACCAGAGTTCAAAGGCCTCAATTCTTTGGCGCTCCACCTTTCTTATGGTCCAACTTTCACAGCCATACATTGCAACTGGGAAAACCATAGCCTTGACTATACACACTTTTGTTGGCAGGGTGATGTCTCTGCTTTTAATATGCTGTCTAGATTTGCCATAGCACTATATACTTGTAAGTACCTTTGGTGTTGTTAGTTGCGAAGTTGTGTCCGACCCATCACGACCCCATGGACAACGTTCCTCCAGGCCTTCCTGTCCTCTACCATCCTCTGGAGTCCATTTAAACTCATGCCTACTGCTTCAGTGACTCCATCCAGCCACCTCGTTTTCTGTCGTCCCGTTCTTCTTTTGCCCTCAATCTTTCCCACCATTAGGCTCTTCTCCAGTAAGTCCTTCCTTCTCATTAGGTGGCCAAAGTATTTCAGTTTCATCTTCAGGATCTGGCCTTCTAAAGAGCAGTCAGGGTTGATCTCCTCTAGGACTGACTTGTTTGTTCACCTTGCAATCCAAGGGACTTGCAGGAGTCTTCTCTAGCACCAGAGTTCAGAGGCCTCAATTCTTTGGCTGAGCCTTTCTTATGGTCCAACTTTCACAGTCATACATTGCAACTGGGAAAACCATAGCCTTGACTATACACACTTTTGTTGGCAGGGTGATGTCTCTGCTTTTTAGTACATTGTCTAGATTTGCCATAGCACTATATACTTGTAAGTACCTTTGGTGTTGTTAGTTGCAAAGTCGTGTCCGACCCATCGCGACCCCATGGACAATATTCCTCCAGGCCTTCCTGTCCTCTACCATCCTCTGGAGTCCATTTAAACTCATGCCTACTGCTTCAGTGACTCCATCCAGCCACCTCGTTTTCTGTCGTCCCCTTCTTCTTTTGCCCTCAATCGTTCCCAGCATTAGGCTCTTCTCCAGTGAGTCCTTCTTTCTCATTAGGTGGCCAAAGTATTTCAGTTTCATCTTCAGGATCTGGCCTTCTAAAGAGCAGTCAGGGTTGATCTCCTCTAGGACTGACTTGTTTGTTCACCTTGCAATCCAAGGGACTCGCAGGAGTCTTCTCCAGCACCAGAGTTCAAAGGCCTCAATTCTTTGGCGCTCAGCCTTTCTTATGGTCCAACTTGCACAGCCATCCATTGCAACACCATAACCTTGACTATACACACTTTTCTTGGCAGGGTGATGTCTCTGCTTTTAATATGCTGTCTAGATTTGCCATAGCACTATATACTTGTAAGTACCTTTGGTGTTGTTAGTTGCAAAGTCATGTCCAACCCATCATGACCCCATGGACAACTTTCCTCCAGGCCTTCCTATCCTCTACCATCCCCTGGAGACCATTTAAACTCATGCCTACTGCTTCAGTGACTCCATCCAGACACCTCGTTTTCTGTCGTCCCCTTCTTCTTTTGCCCTCAATCGTTCCCAGCATTAGGCTCTTCTCCAGTGAGTCTTTCCTTCTCATTAAGTGGCCAAAGTATTTCAGTTTCATCTTCAGAATCTGGCCTTCTAAAGACCAGTCAGGGTTGATCTCCTCTAGGACTGACTGGTTTGATTGCCTTGCAGTCCAAGGGACTCGCAGGAGTCTTCTCCAGTACCAGAGTTCAAAGGCCTCAATTCTTTGGCGCTCAGCCTTTCTTATGGTCCAACTTTCACAGCCATACATTGCAACTTGGAAAACCATAGCCTTGACTATACACCCTTTTGTTGGCAGGGTGATGTCTCTGCTTTTTAATATGCTATCTAGGTTTGTCATAGCACTATATACTTGTAAGTACCTTTGGTGTTGTTAGTTGCAAAGTTGTGTCCTACCCATCGTGACCCAATGGACAATGTTCCTCCAGGACTTCCTGTCCTCTATTATCCTCTGGAGTCCATTTAAGCTCATGACAACTGCTTTAGTGACTCCATCCAGCCACCTCGTTTTCTGTCATCCCCTTCTTCTTTTGCCCCAATCTTTCCCAGCATTAGGCTCTTCTCCAGTTAGTCCTTCTTTCTCATTAGGTGGCCAAAGTATTTCAGTTTCATCTTCAGGATCTGGCCTTCTAAAGAGCAGTCAGGGTTGATCTCCTCTAGAACTGACGTTTGTTCGCCTTGCAGTCCAAGGAACTCGCAGGAGTCTTCTCCAGCACCAGAGTTCAAAGGCCTCAATTCTTTGGCGCTCCACCTTTCTTATGGTCCAACTTTCACAGCCATACATTGCAACTGGGAAAACCATAGCCTTGACTATATGCACTTTTGTGGCACGGTGATGTCTCTGCTTTTAAAATGCTGTCTAGATTTGCCATAGCACTATATACTTGTAAGTACCTTTGGTGTTGTTAGTTGCAAAGTCGTGTCCGACCCATCGCGACCCCATGGACAATATTCCTCCAGGCCTTCCTGTCCTCTACCATCCTCTGGAGTCCATTTAAACTCATGCCTACTGCTTCAGTGACTCCATCCAGCCACCTCGTTTTCTGTCGTCCCCTTCTTCTTTTGCCCTCAATCGTTCCCAGCATTAGGCTCTTCTCCAGTGAGTCCTTCTTTCTCATTAGGTGGCCAAAGTATTTCAGTTTCATCTTCAGGATCTGGCCTTCTAAAGAGCAGTCAGGGTTGATCTCCTCTAGGACTGACTTGTTTGTTCACCTTGCAATCCAAGGGACTCGCAGGAGTCTTCTCCAGCACCAGAGTTCAAAGGCCTCAATTCTTTGGCGCTCCACCTTTCTTATGGTCCAACTTTCACAGCCATACATTGCAACTGGGAAAACCATAGCCTTGACTATACACACTTTTGTTGGCAGGGTGATGTCTCTGCTTTTTAATATGCTGTCTAGATTTGCCATAGCTTTCCTCCTCAGGAGCAAGTGTCTTTTAATTTCTTGACTGTAGTCCCCATCTGCAGTGATCTTGGAGCCTAGGAAAATAAAATCTGTCACTATTTCCATTTCTTCACCATCTATCTGCCAGGAATTGAGAGGGCTGGATGCCATGATTTTAGTTTTCTTAATGTTGAGTTTCAAGCCAACTTTTGCACTCTCCTCCTTCACCCGCATCAAGAGGCTCTTTAGTCACCTTTGGTGACAGAGTGCCAATTGTTATTGTGCATTGATTTTTTTAAACATGCTGAATTAAAAACATCTTTCTGGTCAAAAGTTAACACATGTTATGACCCCGTCGTAAGCTCTACAAAAAGCAATGCAATAGGTGATAAAATTCTGAATAGAATTGCACATATGCAAATGTTGAGAATATATTACCTGTATTTTATTTAAACTCCAAATTCACTTTTGTTCTGCACTTTCTTTGTTTACGAGGTGTTGGGGCTTGAAATATTGAGCCAGTTAGGATATTATTTCAGCAATAAATATGATTTATAAGTTACAGGACAGTCTCAGTAGTTTAGAACAATACTTAACATTCGAAACTTCAATCTTTTTGGTGAGCAAAAATAGTATCTAAACGGGAGAATGTTTCTCATTTAATAGTAACCATCATAGTCTCCATGTCCATGTTGTTTACACATATGAAATATGTTCAGGAGTGTAAAAAGTTCCTGTTCTCCCATTGTGAGGATTCAACAGCAGTTTGCCATAGCACTATATACTTGTAAGTACCTTTGGTGTTGTTAGTTGCAAAGTCGTGTCCGACCCATCGCGACCCCATGGACAATATTCCTCCAGGCCTTCCTGTCCTCTACCATCCTCTGGAGTCCATTTAAACTCATGCCTACTGCTTCAGTGACTCCATCCAGCCACCTCGTTTTCTGTCGTCCCCTTCTTCTTTTGCCCTCAATCGTTCCCAGCATTAGGCTCTTCTCCAGTGAGTCCTTCTTTCTCATTAGGTGGCCAAAGTATTTCAGTTTCATCTTCAGGATCTGGCCTTCTAAAGAGCAGTCAGGGTTGATCTCCTCTAGGACTGACTTGTTTGTTCGCCTTGCAGTCCAAGGGACTCGCATGAGTCTTCTCCAGCACCAGAGTTCAAAGGCCTCGATTCTTTGGCGCTCAGCCTTTCTTATGGTCCAACTTTCAAAGCCATACATTGCAACTGGGAAAATCGAAGCCTTGACAATACACACTTTTGTTGGCAGGGTGATGTCTCTGCTTTTTAATATGCTGTCTAGATTTACCATAGCTTTCCTCCACAGGAGTAAGTGTCTTTTAATTTCTTGGCTGTAGTCCCCATCTGCGGTGATCTTGGAGTTGAAGTCAACACATCTTAAATTTGCCATTTTTGTAATACTGACTTAGCACAAGCATTTTGAGAGCTAGCCTTCTCATCTGAATATACATGCACGTGTGCGCACAGAAGATATTTTCAGTAGCATTGCTCTCAACGCTCAATAGCATTGTGGATAACAACATTGCACTTCACTGAAGGACACACTGCAACTATCCAAATATTTGTAGTCTGCTACAGACAATTACTGGGAGTGTAGCTACTACACTAATATTTTAACAGCCAGTGCATATAAGACCAGATCACAGGGTTTACTTGGGTGAGCTACTATTAAAATTCTGAATAGAATTGCACATATGCAAATGTTGAGAATATATTACCTGTATTTTATTTAAACTCCAAATTCACTTTTGTTCTGCACTTTCTTTGTTTACGAGGTGTTGGGGCTTGAAATATTGAGCCAGTTAGGATATTATTTCAGCAATAAATATGATTTATAAGTTACAGGACAGTCTCAGTAGTTTAGAACAATACTTAACATTCGAAACTTCAATCTTTTGGTGAGCAAAAATAGTTTAATATATGTGGGCAATTATAATGGGAATAAATGCTGTGGAGGAGGAATAATACACGATTCACTGTCAAGGCAGACATGCTGAATTAAAAACATCTTTCTGGTCAAAAGTTAACACATGTTATGACCCCGTCGTAAGCTCTACAAAAAGCAATGCAATAGGTGATAAAATTCTGAATAGAATTGCACATATGCAAATGTTGAGAATATATTACCTGTATTTTATTTAAACTCCAAATTCACTTTTGTTCTGCACTTTCTTTGTTTACGAGGTGTTGGGGCTTGAAATATTGAGCCAGTTAGGATATTATTTCAGCAATAAATATGATTTATAAGTTACAGGACAGTCTCAGTAGTTTAGAACAATACTTAACATTCGAAACTTCAATCTTTTTGGTGAGCAAAAATAGTTTAATATATGTGGGCAATTATAATGGGAATAAATGCTGTGGAGGAGGAATAATACACGATTCACTGTCAAGGCAGACATGCTGAATTAAAAACATCTTTCTGGTCAAAAGTTAACACATGTTATGACCCCGTCGTAAGCTCTACAAAAAGCAATGCAATAGGTGATAAAATTCTGAATAGAATTGCACATATGCAAATGTTGAGAATATATTACCTGTATTTTATTTAAACTCCAATTCCACTTTTGTTCTGCACTTTCTTTGTTTACGAGGTGTTGGGGCTTGAAATATTGAGCCAGTTAGGATATTATTTCAGCAATAAATATGATTTATAAGTTACAGGACAGTCTCAGTAGTTTAGAACAATACTTAACATTCGAAACTTCAATCTTTTTGGTGAGCAAAAATAGTTTAATATATGTGGGCAATTATAATGGGAATAAATGCTGTGGAGGAGGAATAATACACGATTCACTGTCAAGGCAGACATGCTGAATTAAAAACATCTTTCTGGTCAAAAGTTAACACATGTTATGACCCCGTCGTAAGCTCTACAAAAAGCAATGCAATAGGTGATAAAATTCTGAATAGAATTGCACATATGCAAATGTTGAGAATATATTACCTGTATTTTATTTAAACTCCAAATTCACTTTTGTTCTGCACTTTCTTTGTTTACGAGGTGTTGGGGCTTGAAATATTGAGCCAGTTAGGATATTATTTCAGCAATAAATATGATTTATAAGTTACAGGACAGTCTCAGTAGTTTAGAACAATACTTAACATTCGAAACTTCAATCTTTTGGTGAGCAAAAATAGTTTAATATATGTGGGCAATTATAATGGGAATAAATGCTGTGGAGGAGGAATAATACACGATTCACTGTCAAGGCAGACATGCTGAATTAAAAACATCTTTCTGGTCAAAAGTTAACACATGTTATGACCCCGTCGTAAGCTCTACAAAAAGCAATGCAATAGGTGATAAAATTCTGAATATGGCAGGAATGGTTATAAACTTGAAAATGCTAAGTGTTCTTATTGCATAGCAAGATTCCTTATTCATCTGTTTGCATTGTGGCCAGAAGTCATGCTTTTGAAAACCTGGGCTCTGTTTATATTTTGTATGTTTTGTTTTTTTGCATGCAAGACCAGTTAAACTAGAATATTTCAACTACTAACTGCTACTATAGTTCACTGAAGAAACAGGCTTTATTTTAATCTGATGCGTTAAGAATGACATGTTCAATTGAGAAAAAAACCACAATTGCAAAGCCCCTGGCAGATAGCCTCTATTTACTACAGTGGAATGTTTTGTGAAATCTTCAGATTTCTAGCTCCCAATGAATGTCTAGTGATCCAGTTGCCAAGCAGATGTATTTTTTGATACTAATAGAGGCTAATTCTTCCTGCATGCTCAGAGTTTTCTCAGCATAGGTAAAATCCGGTCCACTGCAGAAAGCATTCAGAATATGACTGCTTATGTATATGATGGCATAAACTTCATCTCACTTGCATAGGATTCTTTGGGCCAAGACCAACTCATGATTCTCATTTATTGTAGTAATATAAATGTCTCCAGAGTGCCTGCTTCTAGGTTTTGTTGTTGTTGTTGTCGTCGTTATGTATTTATTTATTTATTCCAATAGATAATGGAGGAATAAATAGTAGCAGGAATTAAATCCAGCTACCATTTATTTTTTCCCATTAAAAAAAAAATCAGAGTCACTTTTCACATAAAGAAGAGTCTTTGCTTTTTTAAGATTCGGAGCAAAAATTAACCTTGCACTCACAGCAATGTGGCACTCTCCACTAAGGCTACTTTTTCCTTTGCAATATACTATTTGGAATGACTGCTTGTCAATTCCAATAGAGCAATATAGAATTGAGGATCTCGTTGTATTTAAAATTGTGTTCCATTTGCTGTACTAGCTCATGTTATGGAATTCCCTACAGTCTTGGAAAAGAATGATATGTTTCTTGCAGTTTCAAAAATTCACTCCAAACCAATTTTTTTTTATCTCAGAGACTCTATCTGGATGTTAGAATGACAGCTGCCAAGAAAGATTGAGCATTCATGGTAAATTCACATTCGTCTGAATTCTTATGCTTCCTCTTCTATAGATAAAATTATACTAAAAGGAGACCTCTATGGGCTTCCAGTAATGCCAGTGAGAAACACAGTGAATAATGAATATTTCTCTCCATTTCACATTGAGCCTTACAGCTCAAATATTTTTCCCCGATATATTTACCATTGGGACAAACAAAAATAATATTAAAAGTAATCCAAATCTTACAAGCGCTCATATTTCACTATTACAAATGTTAGAATAACCTTTATCAATACAGCACACTGAGGTACAGTGCTGCCTATGATAAATAAATCTCTAAACTTTCTCAGAACTTTGAAGGTGCAAATACATATGCAGCATTATAATAGTAACGTGGGGTTTGCAAATAGCACAAACTGTAATAAATCTTTCCATTGATGCAGAGGACTGGTAAGAGAAAATTACACTGTCCCCTACTTCACTGGTTACAGCTTGCTATAGCTCAAGAGGAAGAGAGGAGATTGACAGGAACATTTATAAAACCATGCATGATCATGTACCCATCTTGCCTTGTGAGTGAGTGCATCATTTGCATAAGAAAGGAATCAGATAGGAGAAATTAAAATACAGAAACATGATAAAGGTTGAACATGTGATGTCTCCTTGCAGTTCTCCTAAAACAAAGTCACTCATCAGATGTTATCGTTTGCAAATCTACCCATTTGTTTATGTCTTGTATTTTTTTTTCTTCTCTTTCTCGCTCTCTCTCTCTTTTTTTAAGAACAGTGCTGGCGTTTTAGCATTAGTTTGTACAAAACTGTCACACATTCATTCATCGTTGTCAGCAAAATAGTATCTAAACGGAGAATGTTTCTCATTTAATAGTAACCATCATAGTCTCCATGTCCATGTTGTTTACACATATGAAATATGTTCAGGAGTGTATCAAGTTCCTGTTCTCCCATTGTGAGGCATCAACAGCAGTTTGCCATAGCTTTCCTCCTCAGGAGCAAGCGTCTTTTAATTTCTTGACTGTAGTCCCCATCTGCAGTGATCTTGGAGCCTAGGAAAATAAAATCTGTCACTATTTCCATTTCTTCACCATCTATCTGCCAGGAATTGAGAGGGCTGGATGCCATGATTTTAGTTTTCTTAATGTTGAGTTTCAAGCCAACTTTTGCACTCTCCTCCTTCACCCGCATCAAGAGGCTCTTTAGTCACCTTTGGTGACAGAGTGCCAATTGTTATTGTGCATTGATTTTTTTAAACATGCTGAATTTACTCATAATCCTTATGCATCCTCTGTGGCCACTGGTGAACTACTATCTTTGTAGGAACCAATAGGACCATTGCTGCCATAAGAAGAAAGTTTTGAATACTTCAAATATTTTCATTTTTAGACTAGCTGCACAACTGTACGAGGGTAAGAGGTTAGCCAGAATTCTCTCTTGAATAAAAAATGTTAAATTTGGCTATAATTCAATTAGGGGCAGAGCAAAAGGCCAAAATCTGGACTACCTAGAACAACTAGTAAATTTATATGTGGTATCTTCAGTTCCATGGCAACAGTACAGTATGCCTTATGAAGAAAAATAGACTTAATAAGTATAAAAGAGTTTCTGTTTGGGGAGCTGCTGGTAGTGAGATGACCCTTGCCGCAGAAAATTGCTAATATCCCTTAATTTTGAGGCTGAACCATTTTAGCACTAACACTGTTACCACTATAACACTCATTTTTCTTAGAAAGCTTCACTCTTGGGCATCAGCCCAAGGAACAAAGTGTCAGAGATACTTCTTTGTTCCTCAACTCTGCTGCAGGAGCGTAAACCAAGGGATTGTACCTCCTCCATAGTTGCTGCTGAAAATACTAGGTATTATGACTTCTTGAAAGCTTTTTAAGCATGATATTTTTTTTCAAACTTGGCAACTTTAATACCCCACGATGGCTGAGGAATTCTGGGAGTTGAAGTCAACACATCTTAAATTTGCCATTTTTGTAATACTGACTTAGCACAAGCATTTTGAGAACTAGCCTTCTCATCTGAATATACATGCACGTGTGCGCACAGAAGATATTTTCAGTAGCATTGCTCTCAATGCTCAATAGCATTGTGGATAACAACATTGCACTTCACTGAAGGACACACTGCAACTATCCAAATATTTGTAATCTGCTACAGACAATTACTGGGAGTGTAGCTACTACACTAATATTTTAACAGCCAGTGCATATAAGACCAGATCACAGGGTTTACTTGGGTGAGCTACTATTAAAATTCTGAACATCATGAAAGTATTCAGTATTGGAGAGAGAAAAATAATTTACATTTTTGTTTCATTGTTGCTAAATCTAGTATTTAATATTAGATTATTTGACAGGTTTTTTAAAAAAATATCAACATACTGAATGTTCATAAGTTTGCGGTAATAAGGTTATAAGAGAAAAAAATATCATTTTCTGGCCACTGTAATAAAAGCAGCATTTGTATTGTTGTTATTAAGCAAATGGCTTTTTAATGGACACAGCTATAGCTGGTATGTAATAATCAGACCACTATCAAATGCTTTCCACCAACCATTAATTTAAAGATCATGTTTCTTTATTGTTAGAATAGTATTGTGGAAGGATTTAAAAGAGATGAAATTTACTTGTATAATAAATTCACCGGATTTTGCTGTTTCATTTGGGGGGGGGCACAGACTTTACATTTATAAGTTTAATATCAGTTTGATATCTGGTAATATTTCCAGAAAAATCCAACTGAGGTTTTTTTTCTTCCTCCTCCTCCTCCTCCTCCTCGATTATTAGTGATAATCAAGGTAAATCTAAATTAATTATAAGTGGACATCCTGACTTCTCTGAAAGTGCTGTTTATATTACAATTATATCCTGTTTCAGTACCAAGGAGCTTTTTTTCCCATCCCTGCGTAAATCAGACAATGGTTTTCTTTAGATTTTTGCAAGAAATCTCAGAGTCCAAAAGAAGAAAGATCATTCTTTCACATGCAGAGCTGTGCGAAGTTCAATTCGGCTTGCATACTTTGCTAACACTGCAGGGCAGTCTTTGAATGCCCTACCCGTTTTGTATCACTTCACATTTGATTGGGAGATCTTTATGACCCCCTTAGTGTTTCCTAGATAAAATGTTAGCCTCTTTACTCTAGCATAAATACTTCATCCAGTCTCGCAGTTCTGAATATGGCAGGAATGGTTATAAACTTGAAAATGCTAAGTGTTCTTATTGCATAGCAAGATTCCTTATTCATCTGTTTGCATTGTGGCCAGAAGTCATGCTTTTGAAAACCTGGGCTCTGTTTATATTTTGTATGTTTTGTTTTTATGGTTCTTTTGGCTTTGAGATACTAAAAGTGGCATAGCGATAAAATGTGCTGTTACCATGAGTGGGAAGTTAGGACAATATTTTAACTGGCTCTTTATCTGTATTTTAGATGATTGAAGAGTACCAGAAATTTTACACATGTTTTGAGGACTGTATTTAAGTGACAGATAATTCCCACTGAAAATCAGGGATTAGCCTCCACATTTCAATCCTCGAGCAAGGGAGGAACCAAACTGCTGAAGTATTTGCATATTGCAGGTTGCCTTATTATGAAGGTGTAATCATTCTCTTCTTTAAAACATTTCACCCTAATCTTCAGAGATAAATAATAGGGCATAATGGCCCAGGGCCTTCAGTGCAGTGGGCACTAAATATCACAATGCAGAGATGTATGCATTGATATTGAGTGAAAGTTAAAATACTTCTTTTCCTAATGTGCAAATGTGAATGGTTATCCCCATTTTCTCTGAACTAAACAGCAAAGTGTAGAAAATGTTGACCTCAAGAAATAAAAGTAGTTGTGCTACATAATAAACAAAACCTAGCACATTTTTTTTTCTCAGCTTCTATATTCTCTTGAGATACTTGAAACTGCTGTGAAAATTAATTCTAGAAGAACAGCAGTAAATTCCCATTGGCAAAAATGCAATCCGTTTCCAACAGTATGCTTGTAAAATCGTTATGGTGTAAATGCACCAGGTGCCTAATGCCGTAGAAACTGATTTTCTATGAAAATGTCCCATAATCTAATTAATCATTATTAATTTACCTTCCTTTTTTCCCAATCTGTCTACTTAGAGTGTTAGTAAGCCTAGATATAATTAATTGTCTTTTAATAATCTTGTAAGGGAGGCTGATTTTATGGATCGTTTCTCATGGAATCATGATTGTCATGATGTGCCCTTGTAACACAAACGAAGCATTAAGTAACTTCTGATAAGAAATCCCTGTGTAACTGATCAACAAGATTTCATAGGATCCTTCTATAGAAAAGCTGTATAACTTCTGAAAAATGTTGGTTTAAGGTAGTCACTATTCCCATCTACTCACCACTGAAAATATGAGAGTAGGGGCAGTCCTAAGAACTATGGACCTCAGTCCTACTCTGAAATTTGAATTGAGGTGTCTGAAAAACCACAACTCATACTAACGTATGAAGCATTGGGTGGTCCAATTCATGAGAGAACATTCTCAGTAGCAAAGCTCTGATTATAAAATTACCTGTTACGGGAAGTACATTTGGCAGCAATTCTGTCAGGTGTTCAATAACAAATGAATCATCTGTTCTCCTCAAGTATTTATGAGGTAATATTGTCCTGGGTGTAGAATGCTTCCTGAATTGATGGTTGTTGACTGAAGTTAATATATTTAAACAATGCAGTTAAAAAATGAATAGCAGTTGATGTAAGCATTTCGTATTGACTCGTCCGTACCAAACTTACAATAACACAATTAAACGTGACATAAAACATTTTAACCATGTAATTGTAAGTTTGGTACGGAGAGTCAATACGAAATGCTTACATCAATTGCTGTTCATTTTTTAACTGCATTGTTTAAATTATTAAAGGGGACTAACTGTTTTAAATATATATATTTGGTTTGATTTTAGCTTTTATATTGTTGGTTGTATACTGATTGGGTATACGCAATACATAACTGTATTTTGCATTGCTGTGGACTTTTCTCAATAGGGGAGGTGAGTTTTTTTTAAAAAAAATACACAGAGACATGTAAATTTATATAAGAAGCAAAGCTTCACACAGGATTTAAATGAATCTAGATTTTTAGAATGATGCCACTGGTACTAATATATTTAAAGACTGTATAGTAAATTAAGCCAAAAACAATATGGCTCATATAGGGAACTCTGATTGCATGACTGCAGTTTGAAGGAACATTGATTTCTACATCCATTTGCTGATAAATACTGTCTCCAATTTTTTCTTAGGACAATAATTAGCATATAAAGGATACTAAAGTTCATCTTACTTTACCTTACTTTATTGTTCTTAATCTTTCACTGAAAAAGATTGTTGCACAACCCAGTCCAGAGTTACTGCATGAAAAGTGAGAATAGTCCTCCCCAGCTATCTATTTATCTCCATTTTAAAAGAAAAAGAAAAAAAAATGAATGCTGCATGGCTATATTTTAGCTATAAAGTTATTAATCTCTGCCTTTTTTTTTTTGAATCACAGCATGTGCTTTAAGCCTTATTGTTTTATGGACAGAAAAACATCTGTAAAATGATGTTAATTTTTCTAACCTATTGTCATCCTGCTGGGAACCAAGAAAATATAGCTTGCCTTGATTGACATTCATATTATATACCCAGTAGACTGATTGACTTTCAATATTTATACATGACAGTTAGATCAACAGATACAAGATGGATTGCTTCTTGTTACAAATTCAGGATGTTTAATTAAACACAAAAAACTGGATGTGTGCCTTCTCTCTATGGCCACTTCCTGTTCAAGTTTTGATTGAACGCTTCCATTTCAATATTGGAAAGTTTATGTAGGATTTTAAAATACACAGAGACATGTAATTTATATAAAGCAAAGCTTCACACAGGATTTAAATGAATCTAGATTTTTAGAATGATGCCACTGGTACTAATATATTTAAAGACTGTATAGTAAATTAAGCCAAAAACAATATGGCTCATATAGGGAACTCTGATTGCATGACTGCAGTTTGAAGGAACATTGATTTCTACATACATTTGCTGATAAATACTGTCTCCAATTTTTTCTTAGGACAATAATTAGCATATAAAGGATACTAAAGTTCATCTTACTTTACCTTACTTTATTGTTCTTAATCTTTCACTGAAAAAGATTGTTGCACAACCCAGTCCAGAGTTACTGCATGAAAAGTGAGAATAGTCCTCCCCAGCTATCTATTTATCTCCATTTTAAAAGAAAAAGAAAAAAAAATGAATGCTGCATGGCTATATTTTAGCTATAAAGTTATTAATCTCTGCCTTTTTTTTTTTGAATCACAGCATGTGCTTTAAGCCTTATTGTTTTATGGACAGAAAAACATCTGTAAAATGATGTTAATTTTTCTAACCTATTGTCATCCTGCTGGGAACCAAGAAAATATAGCTTGCCTTGATTGACATTCATATTATATACCCAGTAGACTGATTGACTTTCAATATTTATACATGACAGTTAGATCAACAGATACAAGATGGATTGCTTCTTGTTACAAATTCAGGATGTTTAATTAAACACAAAAAACTGGATGTGTGCCTTCTCTCTATGGCCACTTCCTGTTCAAGTTTTGATTGAACGCTTCCATTTCAATATTGGAAAGTTTATGTAGGATTTTTAAAAATACACATCATAAAATCCTTTGAAATGATTTTGATGCTAATGAATTCACACTAGCCAGTGTGATGCTGAGATGAGATATATATTTTTATTCCATTGGCCCCCCCCAGTATTGAGATTATTTACTAAGGCACTAGTGTTTTAAATTAATTTTATTTGCCAGTAAATGTAATATATATTTAAGATAGATGATTCATCTGTTTTGCAAAGGTTACTGAATATATGTGGAGAATGCAATAGAGGTTGAAATGCTCTTTGCATTAATATTTCAAAATTATATTTTAATGATTTGCAATGGATGGAAGGAAGGAAGGGAGGGAGGGAGGAATGGAGGGAGTTCTTCATTCCACAAGTAGATTTTCATTTGTGATCCTATATAAATTTGAGACATATTAAAACAATAAATAATTCCTGTACCATGCAGCTTTAAATTAAAACATCCTTATAACAATGCAGACTAAAGGATAATAGTGACTCACTGAACTAAATATAGCTTAAAAAAATAAGCAATTTTCAAACAAGTAAAGAATGGTATTCTCTTATCTAATATATCAAGAACAGAGAATCAATGTTCTACTTGTGGCACAGGAGGGTTTTTTTGTTGTTGTTGTTGTTTGCTTGGGGGTAGGTGGGTTGGGTTTTTTTTGTTTTTTGTTCATATTGAACAATGAATCTGAAAAATAGATAAAACTGTCTTATGGTCTGTCTCTCCATAGAAATAGTCAGTACTAAATTTTGCCTATAATCATAAATTCAGGAAGAGTCAGAACTGCAAATTCCATGGCTTTCTTGCATTACAAATCTATGGAATATATGCCTAGAATAAAACAGTGAATGTCATACTTGATTCCAGAAACTTTTATATTCTTAAGAAGTTGATATTTTTTTCCTTCAACACTGTTATAAAGCTATCTCATTGCATCTGCATTGATGAGAAAATCGAATCTATTTCCATCATGTCCAAATTTCTCTGTAATTAGTTATTTTCTCTGTTATTAGTTATTTAAAAAGACTAGAATTATCTGACAAAGGTCATTCTGCAAATTCCATAAATTTCGGTACCCAGTGGGATTTACTGGCTACCACACATGTTTTTTTCAGGTTGCAGTGTTAAGTATTTACTCGATACTATAAATTCCATAGATATCTTGTGAGAACCATAGCTATGAAACCAGACTCCAGAATATTGGGGGAAATTGTTCCAAATCTGACATCAGTGAGCCTTCAAAATTAAGGGCACTAGAAGAAAGAAAGAATTCTTTTTTTTCTGGAAGATTTTTTTAAAAATATTAATTGTTTCCCTTTAACCTTCTCTATCCTTCAGTACATTCAGATCCTTCAGAACAGGGATCTCCAACCTTAGCAACTTTAAGACTTGTGGATTTCAATTCCCAGAGTTCCTCAGCCAGCCAAACCAGGAAGCTTTGCTGGCTGAGGAACTCTGGGAATTGAAATCCACAAGTCTTAAAGTTGCCAAGGTTGGAGACCCCTGCTTTAGAAAAGGATATCTGGTAACTTATTGCTATTTGTCAATTAGCTCTTCCAAAAGTGTTACATAGATTCTTTCTTATTTGATGAGGTTCTTTGTAGATGAGAAGGTTAGATCTTTTAGACAGCACAGCCTTCTTTTTGTTTATATATTTTTTCCTGGACTCTACTGTTGACACCCTTTTATCTATCAAATGTTTCATGCTGTTATTACTAGAATACCTCAAGGATTGTCAGAAGACAATCATCTCTTTGAAGTTGTCATTCATTTATTTATTGGGGTGGTCTGAGTCCAGTTTAAAAAAAAAAAGAACCATAAGAAGGAAGGACAAGAAGCTTTGAAGTTGTTTCCAACAGCAACTAAGCAGCAAACTGAATCACAGACCTGTGTGCGCTGGTCACAGTCTCCCCTGCTATAATACTGAATTTAAATTATAGTAATTAATTTTAACTCTTTGTATGTATGTGCATGGGTGTAAGAAAGAGAGAGATTGCATTACCATATGGTTTAATTTGTGCACATAGCTTTTTTTCTGTTATATAAAATCCATTTCCTTAGGGGGGATTTTGTTTGTTTGTTTTGTTTTGTTTTTGTTCTTGTAATATCCAAATGGCCATTAGGATAGGTCTGAATCATTTCTGGCTACATCACAAAAAAATCTTGCTCGTTTTAGATATCTTCCTGGCAACTTTCCCTAGTCCTAATAGGCCTGGAAGGACAAGGGCTATTTCTCAGCAGCTTAACCACAGGGGTGAAATCTACTTACCTTCCTTACCAACTTGGAAGCCCACATGCCCCATGCACCTGCATGACATGGACGCCCAGACCTCCTGCACATGCGCAAAACCTTCTACACATGCACAGAAGGTAAAAAACACATTACTTCCTGGTTAAAACCAGGAAGTAATGCCCCCCTGGGCAGCGGGTGTCGCCGGTGGTTTGGCGATTGCTACCAGATCACTGAATCACTAGCCACGATTGCTACTGGATCCAGTCAGAACCAGGAGCATTTCACCTCTGCCAAATCCCCATTTCAAAATCATCTGTTTGAGACGACTTCCGGTGTCCAGAGGCAACGGTCGTCTGGAGGCTTCTCCTGCCCCCAGCGCCCGAATCCGGCCGCCGCCGAGGCCCCCAGGGGCCAGGTGTTCCGAAAAGGACACCTGCCGCACGGACGGCTCGCCAGGGGTCTCCCAGCCGACATACAGGACTGGGGGGACCGATGCTGGCGCGTCCTAGGCTCGGCGGGGTTTGGAGGCCACGGGCCACGGCCATTACTTTGGTCGTCGCCTGGGCCGCTGTGCCCAGTGACACCGGGGCTTTGGATTTATAACTGCAGCAGCCTGGTGGTGAACAGGGAACGGAGAAGAATTGAGGAATGGAGAAGGGAAGGGGATATTGGTAAACGCGAGTGGAGTGCTCCGGAGTGCGGGGGGGTTTTTCTCCCCTGCGGCTGGAAGGAGCACGAGTCATTCTGGAGAGAGGAGAACTTAAAATAAGAAGATTACCGGTTTTGTGGAGCTCTGGAGAGAAGAGGTGATGGAGAAATTTAGGAGGGAGGGTTTGAGGCCCCTCCTCGGGGGAACAGTGGTGGCGCCCAGCTTCCGCCTTCACTATGAGAATTTTGATGACATCACTTCCCTTCGGCTTCCTGGTTGACTAACTGTACTCTGGACTCGTTGCTCCTGTGAGTGCCCCCTGGTGGATCCGGAGGAAATTACAAGGATACTGTGCTTGCCTGAGGATTTTGAATTTTTTTTTTAAATGGCAAAAGGTCAGAGACCAACTGCTGGAGAGATGGAGAGAATTCTGGAAAAGTTATCCAATATGGACAAGAAACTGGATGATTTGCAAAGAGGCCAAACGGAAATAAGAGCAGAAATTGTGACTATCCAAAAGGATTTAAAGGATACTCAACAAGTCTCAGCAGAAAACAAGCAGAAAGTGGAAGGTCTGGAGGGTGAGATGCGGCAGTGCAGAAAAGAGAGGAGACGACAGGCAATGCTGTGCTTGACTACAGATGGATAAAATGTCTTATTTCCTTAGGTTTCAAAATTTGGAAGAAGTGGACCAAGAAGATTTGAGAGATGTTGTGACTAAATTGTTGGGAGAATTTCTTGGGAGAGGTGTTGATTTCATGAATTGGGATGTGGATCGAGTTTATAGAGTTAATTCACAATATGCACGCATGCAGTTCCCAGAGAGGTTCATGTCAAATTTGTGAGAAGAGAGACGAGAGATGAAATTCTTAGAAAACATAGGAGTGGGGCACTGACTTACAGGGGCAGGGAGATAGCCATTCTGAGGCAGATTCCCAGACAGGTACGTGAAATGAGAAAGAAATATTACTTTTTGTCAAGCAAATTGTACCAGAAGGGAGTAGGCTTCAGATGGCTGATGCCAGAGGGATTGATGATTTTCCGGGAGGGCATTACGAAAAAAATTAGTACAATTGCGGAGGCTACGGCCTACGTGGAGGAACACAAAGCCCTCCTGGAATCAGATGACCCAGGAATTGAAGAAGGGGAGGTTATAGACCATGGGGCGGAGGCGGCTGCCGCTGTTGTGGCCCTGGAGTTGGGTCAGGCTGAACCCAGAGTTCTGAGATCCAAAACTAGGAAGTGATAAAGATATTTGGTATTGTGTTGGTTTTCCTTATTCTCTTTTGTACGATATTCTGTTTATTCTTGACCCTTCTTTATTGCGTATGTAAGATTTGTAAACTTACCTACTTCGTGTCACCTGCTTGCCATATGGCTGTTGTATGTGTTAAAAAATTTGAGTAAAATTCTTATTTTGAATAAGAAAAATGAAAATTTACCATACCTGATATGTATTTGTATAAACCTTTTTTGACCAATAAAAACTTTTTGAACAAAAAAAAAAAAAAAAAAAAAAATCATCTGTTTCATTTCAGCTGTTTCAAGCAGTGAAGAAAACTCTTTTCTTTCTTTCTTTCTTTCTTTCTTTCTTTCTTTCTTTCTTTCTTTCTGTATTCAAATGCAAAAAGATCTTTCTGGCTTATATAGGTCATCAACCACCCATTTTGGGCAATTAATAAGTTTATCATCCCTGAGAAAGCAAGAGATTTTATTTCGCTTTTAAATATATATATTTCGCCTGGTGCATAGACAAGCCTATGCAAATGGCTATCATGGCAGTGGGCACAGTACAAATTAGTGGCATCTTACAGGTGATGGGGAAGAGGAACAGGAAAGGAGGTTCAGTTGTAACACTGTAACATCAGTAGTATGTCTTGTGTGGTCTGTGTGTTTAATGATTTCTTGTCATGTCAGTATATAATGCGGCCAGATAAACTGCTAGTTTACATAGCTTTAAGAATAAATTAGATGGGAATACTAATGGGGAAGAGATTTATGTGTGATTGGAAGGGTGTTATCAAGCAGAAAGTGCTAAATACAAATTTCCCACTATGTGGGCAATAGAATCTGTAAAGGTTAACTTGTGATGGATTGCATCTCCCTCAAAATGCTTTTGAGTTGCCTGTCCTTCTGGCACTTTTTTTTTTTTTTAAAAAAGAGGTGCTATATGTCCATGAACCATTCCCTGAAAATCAGGGAAAGAAAGACAAAATGGTGAGGGGGCGAAAAATAACTCTGCATGTAATTGGGGGCCTCAACAAAACTGTGATGATTCTTGGCACAAATAGGAAAGACAAGGCAGAAATTGCAAAGTGTGAATAAATGTATATGTGTACTTTTTACAATGGAGCCTACCAAAAACAAAGAGCAAGATTAAAACAACAAAACAGCAAATTAAACCAAAGCAATTAGCAACAACAATCGCATAAATGGCATCTAAGGATGATCTGACACAGGGAGTGTCCAACCTTGGCAACTTGTGGACTTAAATTCCCAGAATCCTTCTGTGTTGAAGTCAGATTTTGGGAGTGGAAGTCCAGAGGTCTTAAAGTTACTAAGATTGGATACCCCTGATCTAACACAATCCATGCAACCACAGTCCTGTTAGGAAAAACCATCCCTATGCAATTAATATTATTCTTCAACCCACGCAATTAATATTAAGGCCTCAAACCAGCTGAACAAAAACGTTTACCATTCCCAATTTCTGACCTAGATAATTTGCATATATCCCATTTAGAATTTCCAAAGTGCAAGGAAATTGCTCTAAATGACTCATCTCCTGATAAAAATAATGGAGAAACCATGTAATATAGAAACATTTTAGAGCAGGTATCCATAACCTGAAGCTCAGTAAACTTGGGAATTTGGGAAGGTGTTTTCTAAAAACAGCCTGAACACATTAGCTTAAAATAAAAGTTGTTCTGATTTATGCTGCTTCAAGTAATTCTGTTTAAAAATACATGTCCATTTTAGAGTCGGAAGCCTTTTTACACTCATCCTTCATGTTTCAAAAAACTGTTTAACAGTGCATGATTTTTAACAATTGTAATTAGATTTTCCCCAAATTCTCTATTAATATAGCTCACTCTTACTGAATGATGCTGAAAACAATTTAAGCAATCAATGGTTAGCAGAACAATTCTCATTTTAAAGTCTAATTTTATAATGAAGCAGAAAAGTTAAAATGGATATTAGACATCTGCATGTATTGAAAAAAAATTCCAGAAAGAAGTATCACATTTACTGCCTATTTGTGTGTGTGTGTGTGTGTGTGTGAATATATATATATATATATGCTGGCTTAATGTAAGGGAATGAAGCCCAGCAAATTTACATGTTTTAATGAGCTGGCTCAATAAATTTTAAGAGGAAAAGATCAGTAGTTAAGCTAGGGAGAATGTAGTATCAATGCTTTGCCATGAATAGTACCCTTCACATTACTACATTTCAAGCTCGTGCCCAAATAATGACACTTCCTGATTATTTCAAGGATCCTTACCCTTAATTATGAACTTTTGCTACATTTCTTGAGTATGTCAAGCTTAATTACTTGTATCTCTGATACATCTTTGTCAGTAAATTGAGCCAAATGGAGATGAGACTGACAGAGAAATTAATTCTTCTCTGAATAAATTGAAAAGATCTTACAATTTGCAGAGTACACTGATATGAAACAAGAGCTTTTCTTACCAAGGGGTTGCCTACTATGTTATACTTGCATGCTTTTGTTCACCTCATTTACCATGGTTGAACCTACCATAAAGCTTGGTTTCAGGTGGCCAAAAATAAATGGAGCAAGGGCTATTTGCCTCAGACTCAAAAATCTTGGGTTTTCTAAGCTATCCTACTATGTATGCAATGGTGCACAACTTTATCCATTCAGCAATGTTGAAGGTGCAACTATCAGTCCAATTGGCTTTTCAAAGTCAAAAGGGTGCCATTGTGTCTTTTGTTCCCAGAAGGAAAAAATGACTTGGGCCACTACTCCTATTTCCTCTTTAAGTTCAATATCTGGAAGGCTCTTCAAGATATTTGGGGCATGGATAATTGATAACTCACATAAAAACATCATGATATTTTTCGTACCAAATTCTTTTCATGTGACCTTGTGTGTCTCGTTTCATATGCAAATGAGCAAAACATAATGTAATCTAAGACCCTTGGATATGAAAAACGGCACTAAAGCAACTTACCCTAATTTTCTCATTAATAGGAAATATTTATTCTGCTTTATAAATTTGTAAAATACACTTGAATTAAATGAAATGTTTTGGGCTACCCTGCTACTCTAAACCAAATGGAGTTTTGATTTTAAGATTATAAAATATTCAGCTACAACTCTTAACCGGTATTATCTCTGCTGTGGAGAAATTCTTTGTTTTTTCTTCCTATAATGTACTTTTTTTTAATGTACAATGATGGGCATCAAAGTAAGAACTTGGAATGTTAAAACATTTACATTGATGACCACATAAAATCTCCATTAGCCACATTGGTCAGCATGACTTCCAAGTGTCAAGCTTTCCTGTGGCTTTCATTTATTATTAATAGAAACATCAGTCCATTGCTATAAACCAAACTTTATCATCCACTGATCTTTATTGAATCCTACAGCTATAACATTTGCATATCTTCATTTTTCAAATACGCCATTGTTCAGTTTCTGTTGCCTTTGTTACTGGCACTGATGCTCCTTGATAGAAAATGTGGTAAATGAGCTGTGCAATGGATTTAATTTACTGAGGTCTCTGAACTCTGTCTCCTCAGTCAATGAAGTGAGTTCAGGAACCAGTGGGAGACTATGAAATGTCCCTTGGGTCACACTTGGCTCCTGATAACTTCACAGGCATCTGCGTGTAGTTTGGGCCACAGTATAGTAATGGTTTGCCATTGCCTTCTTCTGGAATGTTTTTCAACATGCCATTTTGTCTGATAGCTGGGGTGGTTTGTCTGAGGACATCCCAGGGCATTTTTAGCTTTAAAATCTGAATTTTTAATCTAAAGATTACCCTGAGGGTTCGCACACACACACCCAGTTCTCATTTTTGTTGCTATTTCTGTGTTATTGGATAAAAGCTTGTGACCTTTAATTTACCAACCATATGCAAATATAATTAATAGCTCGCAACACCATGCTTTAATATCTTTTGTGCTTAGCAGGAAACACTGTGAAAGGCAAAACTGGGTGAAAGAAACATAAATTTAGGCATAAGGACGAAGAGCATCCTATAATAAATTCATTTACCTCAAATATTCTGTATATTTAAGGGAGGGGGTGCTGTTTTGAATCCATATTCAAAGCAATCCTGTGGTTGGAAATAAAGATTAGTGAGTTCAATTGGATTTAGCCAGGGATAAATCAGGCAGCAAATGGATTCTAATGGAAGGAACTAAAGAATGGGCATTTTTATATTGAATTTATTAAAGTCTAAAAAAAGTCTTTAATTCCTGGTAACAGTCCATCAATATCTTTCACAATCTGAAAAACAAGCAGGCTTGGGTTAGAAAAAGCAATACTACCTAAGATAGCTAAACATTGCTTTTATATTTATCTCTGGAAATAAATTAAAATTCTATTGTTTTAGTCTCTTTTATTTTTTACGATCATCTAAATAATATCATATGATTTTTGCTGTTAGTTTATTTTAAATTACCATTATTTAAAATCATTATAATTATCATTATTATAATAATGACACCATATCTGAAGATATAACACTTGAACATGACTTTGTAATCAAGGATTATGACACTTGAATTCAGAGGTTATAAAAGTGGCTTTATTCTACTTACTGGATCTCTTCAACATCTCAATAACTTTGTGTATATTTGTTTCATGGAGTGTAGCAGTTCTTTAGTTGTAAATGTAACATATATTCCATTTGAAAGAAAATAAGATTTCGATCTGTTCCTAAGTAAATCGGATATATAATAGAAGGATGTTACAAATCGTTCATCCTTAGACTAGATGGCTTGGTCTCTGATGATCCACTCTAATCATGTTAACTCCATTAACAAAAAATCATAACTTCTGCCTTTTATTGCCCCATCTTATTGCGAGAAGCACCTGGTAGATGCAGTTGCCCTATAGCAGGGGTCTCCAACCTTGGCAACTTTAAGACTTGTGGACTATAACTCCCAGAGTTCCTCAGCCAGCTTTGCTGGCTGAGGAACTCTGGAAGTTGTAGTCCACAAGTCTTAAAGTTGCCAAGATTGGAGATCCCTGCCCTATAGGGTCCTTATCATGAAATTAGGACTCTAGAAATAGAATGATCATGTTTCAGTGATAAAGAGCATCCTTATTGGCATCTGTAGTTAAAAGATTCTAATAGCAGTTGACAAGCAAAAACAGTTATCAAGTCACAAAAGAACTGTTAGTAGCAAAGTGGGCAATACTGAATTAGCCAGATAAATCGTCTGGTTTGAGATAAGGCAGCTTGCTTGATAATAATATATTTACAGGGTCTCTATGAAGAAAACAAAGAAAGCCAAAACTTTTTAATAACCCAACTTTTAATGTGGATTGTTTAGTGGGCAACATAAATCTAAAACTGTAAGCAGAGCATGTCCTTAATAAAAAAAAAAATACTTTTTGTTTACAAAGTTGTAATTTTTGTTAACTTTTAGCAGCCAAGAGTCATTAATCAAAGAATATTCTGTCCTGACACAAACACTAGAAATGCATCTATTCTCCTTCTGTCTAGTCAGGAGCAAGCTCCATTTTGTTTTTAATCAGACTATGTAATTGCACTCATAAAGGACTGAATTATCTGAGCAGTAAAGCTGATATAAATGTCAGACCATAATGATGGTTCTGTATGTTTGCAAGCTCTGTTTGGTAATTTCCTTACCTCAGGGCATTTCAATGCTTAACTTATAAATCATTAGATCAAGTCAACACTGTTGACTAAATAGATGTGCTTGATATTTGTGCTGACTTGTCTTTAAAGTAAGTTGAGTGGTAAACCTACAACATTTCCACTGACATACTTATGCATTGGCCTTTACACTGCAGGCATTTGGCTATTTAATAATGTGATTGTGCACACACAGACACAAAATGGAATCAGTGAGTGATGAAACGTGTAAGCTTTGGCAAGTAAGATGCAGAGAGGATTCCATCACATTTGGGAAATTTTTCTGTAGAAGTAGCCATTAATGTGATAAGTACTTTGCAACAAAACAAGACCCAAAGCATTGAAAGCAACAAGAAACTAATATTGTTTATTCTTATTTCAGATGTGGCCTTCACTTCCATATGGACAGTACTCTTATATGTACAATGCAAATTGAATAATATTATGAGGCATTTAGGAATCTGTGATTGCTCATCACAGTCTTTGGGTAAAAACTGTGATAAGCAAAGACAGTGGTAAATGTCACAAAATAATAATAACTTTCCTTCAGTGGACATACCATTTCTTCAAGAGACCAAGTAGCAAGTTTTAGGGCTTGCTTAATGGCTTAATGTAAGATCAGCATATTATGAAATAAAGTAAAAAGAAATAGCTTTCCCATTGGATGGCAGGATATTGTTCTCAAACCTTTGGATTTCCATTTTTATAAAACAGAGTGTGATGATCTGATGTCTTTGTCTAGAACATCATTTCTGACTACCATTTGCTCTTCCAAAAATCCACCATTTTATGAAAAAAACAAATAAATTGCAGGAGCTCTTGTACTCCTGACTTGGGAATTTCAAGAAATATTTCTTTTTTGCAGCTGTCAGAGTTGATGTGCCTCAGTTATGAAAAAATGACCCAAAATGGAAATAAGCTTTTATTTTATTACATCAAGTCGTAAAACAAAATTAAAGTGGACTGAGTGGAAGCTGAATATCGTTTCTTTGGAGTTTGAAAGGGATAGAAGGATCAAAGTAGTGATAAATTTTACTTTATGAAATTATGGTGCATATAACTGAGGCATGGCTGAATGCTCAGTTATATGCACCATAATGCTCAGTCAATGCCACATTCTGTAGATCTGTATATAGTTTGTATATAAGTCGTCCTTGCACTGGGAAGAACTTCAGATTTTTTTTAAAAAAATTGTTAATATGGATTCAGCTTTAGGATAGATGTGTCTTCGCTTGTTTTCTTCCCATGAGGCAGTGTACATATTTCTGCAGCAAATATTCCATTGGCAGGGCATTCTAGACACCCCACTGGGAATCTGATATATCAGAGTAGAAGATGATCTTAACTATTGGCTACTATTCTGTACCTCATAATGTTTGAATCTATTGACTCGTGGGAATGATTTGGCAAGACTCAAAAGAGAATTTATCCATTTCCATCTAAGTGCCCCAGTGATCCAGAGGGAACATTCTCTTTCTTTGTTAATTTTCACAATAAGAAGCAGGACATAAAGTCAACATGACACCTTCTGTATCCTGTAGTGATAAAAAAAAGTCTGAGTTTTCAGTAGTTATATTCCTGAAATATACCACATAAACGTTTATTGTGAGAAATTTGTTCTCGGATAGAATCCAAGTTGAGGAATCAAAGACACCGAGAATGCTAAGAAATATATGTAGGATGTTTTATCTAGTCAGAAAGGGGGTGGGGGATCTAAACTGCAGCAAGTTAAAGCAGAACATTTAGAGTTCACACAGCATGGCAACTGTCCCAAATTCCACTTAACACATCAAACATCAGCCTGGAAATGCTTCCCTCGATATCCTGCTAAAAGAAGAATGAATAACTTCTAACTAGGGACATGACTAAAAAAAAAAAGCCACCCGGCGTCAGTACCCTTTCAAACTTCATCACTACATTTATTAGTTTTCAACCAAATTACAAATGTTAGGTTCTTCATAACTTGGCAATGCCATTTGTGGCAAATCTAAACCAAATTAACCATTTGACTCTAAAATGAAGTTCTATGGCATTGCTAGATGCTCCTGCAGGTCAGAGGTAATCACAGCAATTTCCCTCATTTATATTAGCACATCCGTTATTCAGACACACCATTATGACCCCCATTAAGCAATAAGATGAGTCATTTTTACAGTGGGAAACGGTCACATTATTTTTGTTTGGTCCTAATCTCTTCAGGTCACCATTTTTTTTTCATGATTCCACTCTACAGTTTTATCACAGTGTCAGATTCTAAGCAAGACTTGGATGTTCTCTTTTTATAGCGCTTCTCTAGACATAATGAAACAATTTTATTTCTTGCATACTGAAAGAATAGATGCCTTATTTAGAAGAGGATGCAAATTTTTCATGAATGCAAATGATTCGGGGTTCCACATATAACTTCAGAAAGAACAGTGGAAGAAATCTTAGCTGGAGCGATTTCTTCTTGGGACTAGAGTTAAGTAGGATATGGAAGATGTTATTACATTCAGTTAGTTTGACAGCAGGATAAGGAAGAAACTCTGCATAATTAGAAACAGAAGTCAGAAATAAGTCTCGATATTTGAATCTTGGTTAACACTTGCAAAGGCTTATCTCAAGTCTAGCAACAACTGCTCCCAACACTGATATTAACCTCAGCCTAGAAGATGTAGTTTTCCAGTTCATTGCAAAGTACTTTCTGTAGAAATGGCTCTGATAATTCTCCAGACAGATGGACTCAAAAGTCGTACTGGATATTTTCATTGAAAACAGAGGCCTTGCAAAGTAAATAAGTTAACATTGTTATTGTCCAACAACTTAAATCTAAAAAGCTGGTTTTTGCTTTAAAACTCATGTGTAAAATGGATCTTACAGGAACAAAGCAGCAATTTCAAATTTACCTGATTATTATTATTATTATTATTCTTTGGTTTTCAAATACCAGACATAAACAACCTTACTTCAATTGTGAACACTTTAGAAACATCTGATTAATTTCCTTGGAATATTTCATATTTGGCCAATACTACCAAATTTGGGGGGAAAGCTCTCCTTCATAACTAGAAGGGCACAACAAAAATACTTTGCAGTTAAGAGGGAAAGGGTTAGGCAATAATAAAATGTTTTCATGAAGCAGACTGAACTTGAATCTCTAAAAGGCACAGGTTTCATGTATTGCTGGCAGAGTTCTTGTAATCTGGGTCTACTTCAATTTAGTGTGCAGAAAGGAGTGTGGAATTCAAAGAATATAACCAGGAGGATATTTAATCCACTATTTCAACACATCTCCCTCCAAGTTTCTGCACACAGGAAAATTTTGCTCTTAAAAATATGTAGACATATTCTGTATATTCTGCAAATATACAGAAATGTGACAATGTAAAGAGATTTGCTGCTATTACTCTTGGGACTGCACCTTTGGTAGAACATATTGTCTTCTTTTTTGTTGGTCAAATAGGAAAATGCAGAAGTGAGACTTGCTAAATTGTCTCCCCACCTCAGCATTCAAGAGATTTATATACTTTGCAATATATCCTTAAAAGGGTATATAGTTCATTATTAGCACTAGGTGTATTTTTTTAAAATATAGGCCCCCAGGCCCAATCCAATGATTCTTTGGTACCATTTGCATGGCACATGTCTAGTGCATGTGTTCTTTTACACATCACAAAAGGGATGTGGAGATGCATCACCCAGGATTAGCATGAGCCTACTGGATCTGCTGCTTCATCATGGATGTTTCATTTGTTCAAATGGGATGCTCTGTAGCGGTGATGTTATGCACACAGAAGGCAGAAACATAGCTTGGTCCTTTTTGTAATTGAAATCCAAAGTGGGTTGGTTTTGGTTTTGGTTTGGACTATTGCACAAAACTGTGTCCAGATGCAAGGCCCTCTACTTTGTACACTTTGAACAGCCTCTGGATTGGAATAAATATCTGTGAACTACTACAACAAAATCAGTCTCGAAATATATTTGAGCATTATGAACTGCATGCCTTCAAGGTTTAGAAGTATCAGACAAAGGTTCTCGGGGTCTTTTTGACAAAACCCTGGACTGCGATAAGACCTGCGCATATTTAGAAGCAAGGATGCAAGTGTGCCATTGATTTGATCAGAAGCTTAACACTCTTAAGTCCTGTGCAGAGGGCTGCGCAAATCTGATGTATCCAACTTGGAATCAATGTACAGCATTTTATGATGCATGTAGTATTTTAAGTAGCAACAGAATATGACTTTGAGGGCAGCAGCCTAGAGTAGGATATTACAGTGTTTCTCGCTTCAGTGTAATATTTTGTCTGGGTTTAGAGAAGATGGACTCTGTTGTGCATTGTTTGTGAAATGTTTCTTATCCCAGAGAGGTGTATGATGTAAAATACGTCAGTGAAAAGTGTATATTTTATGTGAGAGGAAAATACATTTTATTAAAGGTAAAGCTTTGTTAGCTGTATAAAATGGCAACTGTTGAAGTGTACAGTAACTTCTTACTAATGTATGAAAATCTGTGATATTTTTGATTTGATTGTATTTGTATTGCCCAAATAAAACATTTTGGCTGTATTGTTCCCAATTCTTTTTTTTTTTCCCTTTGCACACTAGTCAATACCGACATAATATTTTTCAATAGCTTTTTTCCCTCCCTTTTCCTGAAAAACAAACTGAGATCTTATAGCAACAACAAAAAAAAAACCAAGATGTTATCCATTGCACATCTGTGTATCCTAGAAAATAAAGTTGTACTCACGATCTTCAGAATAATAGTTTCAAGCATTTTTCCTCTCCTGAGTAGCACCTAACATAGGAAAAACTCATACTTTGCAACTGAACATTTAAGTGGAAAATGTAACTTTTAATTATGTTAAAAGTTTATTTCAGATAAAGTCCAAATAACATTTTTCTATGCAATACTTTGTCCCATCCCCTTGTCAAAATAAGTGTATTTATTTATTGCAAATGAGATAAAGACGTACTTTGCCCTATGAATCAATAGAAACATGTCACTTCTGAAATCATTTTTAAAATAAGCCCAGGAAAGTATATCTCTAATTGATGACTATTAGAGATATACTTTCCTGGACTTGCCCTTAGTTGTTGCAGCTATTATCAGTGACTTTATCACAAAGCATATCTGGATTCTTCTGCTTTTATTTATTGAAGATCAGGAATACTACTGTATGATGAAGCACAGCAAGATGACATTGTCCCATTCCTTATTCCCAATTGGTTGAATCGGGCATATAACTAATTCAAAAATAGATAGATGCCTGAAAGAAGAAAAGTAGTGACATCTTAAAGTGACCAAGTTTGGCTAGAACATAGCAGAAGACCAGTGCTATAGTCCAGATGAAGCTATTTCCTCTCATTTGTCCATTGCCCATATAAAACCAATTTCCCCACAACTTGTGCTCTTTTCTCAAATCGTCTTAACCCACTTTAGTCCCACCTGGTGACACAACTGCTAAAGGAAAAGGATTCAGCTGAAATATTTATAGGGTGAAATTTCATCATCAGCCAAATTGAGAATGGCTACTCAAATACTGAAGGTTGTAAATATTTTAGGTACCTCTATACAAAATGTAGGTGAATGTTGCAGTATTTGACCTATATATTGTGCAATGGATGGCACCCACACAAAGGATTGATTCTCACCATTCATAAACTCTGAGCATAAAAGAAAACTACAATGCACTGAAGGGAAAACAATGCCTGTGCCTGCCATCAGTTCAAACTGAGAAAACTAGTCAAAGTTAAGTTTTGGGGAGAAAAATAATTAAATCTAAGGAGCTTATTAACAGAATGATAGCTTCAAGATTGTTCAAGAGCCAGTAGAGAGATGTGGAAATGAACATAGCATAATGACAAAGAGCATCATAAGATTAGGAGCAGCTGTATTTGAAATGCAATTCAGCTGAAGAAACCACTCTCTCCTAACCTCACAAATAATGAATGACAATTGTCTAACCATGTAATTGAAAGGCGAAGAAGGCATCAACTCACATTTCCAAATCTTTTCTGTCAAAAATGACAGACTTGCTGTCTGGATCATCTTCTCAGAGGTGACTACAGTGCAAAGCTAAAGATGGTGAGATCATAACTCATAGATTATGATCTTAGAAAGCTGGACTTCAGAATGTGGAAACTCACTGACAGCACCTCTAAAGCAAAGTGAACAGTGTGAAGCACAAAAATGATGAACAACCTAACAATTGCATGCTGCTTTCTCAAAAGATTACCGAGAATGAGACTATTCTCTGCACGAGAAGGCATAGTAGTCCCAGGAGAACAGGAAAAATGTATGCTTAATACTTAATAAGACTAGCTAGACAAACACAGAGCAATTCAGACAAAAGTTTGAGAGGGAAAAAAAATACATGCCAGGAAAATTAGAGGAGTTCAAGGTTTTCTGCTCACAAGTAGTTTATCTTCTGATTTTAAAAGTTAAAATGAATAACTGGTCATCAGCTTTAAATTTAATCAAGTCACTGATGCTTTAATGTTCTGATATCTGATTGGATGCTACACAATTAGATTCATATCCCATTTTCCCACTCCAAGGCCAAAGCAGTGAAGCTTTCACTTATTTTAGTCTCACAGGCTGAGAATTAGGTATTAAGTTGCTCAATAAACTTCATGGTCAACTGGCATTTGAATCTTGATCATCCATCTAATGCTTTTAACTACTGGAGCTTTATATAAATACATTCATTGTCCCAATGAATGGGGGATGCCTGTAAAAACTAAGAATGTTAGCTGTGCTATGGAAAAGTACCTGGTGTAAAGAAACTAGTACCCAAGATTTCAAATAAGACATTTCTTTACACAATTAAACACAGCTAAATATTTCTTATGGATATCAGCGGTTTAAGGTTGTTAAATCATTGTTTCAATTGGCTGAATTGTGACACATAAGACAACAGGTGTCAACACCTACTTCATCTTGGCTGGTATTAGAAAGAAAGCAGAGTTGGCCCCGGTTAATCTTTAGGTGGCAAATGGATATTGGTTAGCCTGGGATGTTGGGGGATAAAAATCTCAGAATGGACCATGGTTAGGCATTCCTTAATAATGCCAATACTAGTTCAAGGATGTATCATCAGAAGCTGAACCTCACTCAAGGCTGGCTTTACATTTAAGCAGGTATCTTCATTGAATATTAATATTTTTACCTCCCAAAATTAGTCTAAATTCTCCTTCAAGTAAGTTCACTATTATCCATGGAGAAGTCTTTTCAATGAGGAAATAAAACAAGATTATCCTAATCAAGGTCTTTCTTTGATCATTGTTAGTCTCTCATTCCTTTCTAGTCACCAAAAATGTAAATGATTAGATGATAACAGATATTTCATTATTATAAATTATCATTAGTTTATTGAGAACAAGTAAATATATCTGAATTTGGGCTTCAACAGCTCAAATCATTGTTACTTTGAAATATTTTTATCTGATCAGCTATTTGCTTCTAGCTGCCTGAACCCAAAAATAACAATACTGAAACCAACAGTTCAACAACAACTGAAAAACCATAGTGTCTCATCCCTGCCATAAATAATTGAAATTTATTAAAGCACTCACAACATTTCAAATTGAAATGAAACTATAATCCTTTATTATTTCAACAAGTGGGAGAGTCTCAGGAGACATAGATACTTCAAGATCCAAATAACAAACTTGAGTGCATTCAAAATAAATTGCATATACTGTATTGTTTTACTTTTAATTATATTTTGATCAAGTCATAATCAGTTTTTCTTTGAAGATGTTTCACTTCTCATCCAAGAAGCTTCTTCAGGTCTGTTTATTGAGAAGTGAAACGTCTTCAAAGAAAAATCAGAAAGTCCAGTTGCCTTTTGAAAAAGCACTTTTGGGACAACCATGACCTGGATGACTGACAGTCTCCATAGATTTTAATCATGGTTTAGCTGTTTGTCTAATTAGATATAATTTCAACAAGCTTTTCAAAGAATATCTGGAAATGGTAGTGGGAATTAGACGATATGAAAGCAAGATAAAGTTTGGCCATCTCACACAACTAAGGATGAAATGCCATAAATGCACACAGCCATCCTTTTAAAAAAAGAAAGAAATGAAATGCTTTCTGCCTTAGGTGAGTACAGTTTATATTTCCATTTAATTGTAACAAATCAGTGTGAAGTAGTCAGCATTTTAGTTTCATGCAGTCTGAAAATCTGCAATTGAAAGATGCAACCACTTCTTTGCTTTCTCTAGGAAGTAAAGGTACTTTCTAGGTTGTAGTCATCTCCCCTCCCAAATATTAGCCACAACAAACCCTGCTTAGCTTGTGAAATTAACCAAAGTTGGCTCGGTGCTGCCCCCTGCTGAGGCAAATGATTAGTACTTTGTATTAAAAATGACTTTTGCTTTGTTGAAAGCTAAGTGAGAACAAGAGGCAATGCAGAGAACTCTGTGATTAATAGAAAGCCATATATTATTATTTCTCCTCATTGCCTGCAGCTGATAAGCACACAATTTTCTCAGAATATTTGCTTTGTCCAGACAAATGTAGGCTTTATCACCCAACTAATTCTTTCCTATTCATATTTGGTCCTATCAAATATTTGGAATGAGTACAGTTCCTCATACCTCTTTAAACTTTTTTTTTTTAGTTTTTAAAACAATTGCCCTTTCTTCCAGAATATCAAATCAGCAAAGCACATTAGAGGAGTTTATGAATGCCACAATTCCTTATAAACTACATTTGTAAGCCATGACCAATACTTTCGAAATTTCAGTGTTCAGATCCTTATTATCTGTAACCCCTTGCTAAATTGTTTTTTTAATAAGCAAGCTTCCTGTAGCTATTCTCTTTCATACCAAAGATACATAGGTTTTTATTTTATATTTTACCTATTGACGTCGCTAGCAGTAGCCAGCCAGCCTGCCGCATATACACCCAAAACTCTCTAAATTTTAAAGGGAAACTAATGTGTGTTTGTTTCTTGGTTAGACAACTGAATTCTCTAAAACAGGGAAATGACAGAAATAGTTTGTAATACTGATTGAACTGTGAAACTACTATCATCACAATAGACATTAAGTGATGTTTTATGGCATTTATATATCATTACATTTTTTAAATTGCTGCAAAACTGAACTCACTTGGGGTGACTTCTGCACCTTTTCTAGGTATATTGCTTTCTCACTGATACTTTCTATATTTTCATAGACTGAAACATGTTTGACCGTACCACAATATCACATAATGTATCCCTATTGCATAATTGCGCAAAAGCATTCGGAACTGTGTCCTTACAATCCTAGAATTGTTTATGGGCAGGAAAATATCTTCTGAAATTTCAACAACTTATCTTTCAGTGTAAGAATGTGATCCTCTCCTCAGGAGAGCAACGGGGCAGTGTTGTGATGTTTATGGGTCTCTCCACTCAATCTAGTTGAAAGTTGGAAGAATCCATATTTCCCATTTTCTTTTAGGATATTTGATCTGTTCCACCGGTTTAAAACAGACACTCGCAAAAATGCTTCTTATTTTCAAATTCCCTTGAATAGATGCATTTAAGAAATAACTTGCTTAATATGTGTAAAATTTTTGTTAAGTAACTATGTTACAAAATGTTGGTAACCAGGCCAGGAGAAGCGTACTGGTAATTGTGTGATCTGCAGCAGA
Source organism: Ahaetulla prasina (assembly GCF_028640845.1). Classification (NCBI taxonomy): domain Eukaryota; kingdom Metazoa; phylum Chordata; class Lepidosauria; order Squamata; family Colubridae; genus Ahaetulla; species Ahaetulla prasina. The sequence continues at coordinate 160,005,479 of NC_080541.1, forward strand.
GGTGGGTTTCAGCAGGTTCTGACCAGTTCTGGAGAACCGGTAGCGGAAATTTTGAGTAGTTCAGAGAACCAGTAAATACCACCTCTGACCGGCCTTGCCCCCATCTATTCTTTGCCTCCAGAGTTCCAACTGATCAGGAGAAAATGGGGATTTTGCAGTATCCTTCCCCTGGAGTGGGGTGGGAATGGAGATTTTACAATATTGTTCCCCTGCCAGGCCCACCAACCACACCCACCAAGCCAAGCCACACCCACAGAACCGGTAGTAAAAAATTTGAAACCCGCCACTGATCTGCAGACTGGTCTAAGGAACATGAATGTTCTCCATTCACTTATGGACCAGGTTAAATTCTCCCACTTTTCTTGTCTGGAAAGAATTTATGGGGCCCATGGTGCTGTCTCTAATGCAGAAGTTCATGTCCTACATTGGGTGGAAAAGAAGGATTTTCTAGTTATAATGCAGGGTTAGGGTGGTGGCCATTGACCCCCCCAACATTTTAATGGATGCCTCCTTTTGTCCCTGCCAAATTTCCTGCCCCACCTTTTCCTTTAACATTCTTTTCTTTAAAATACCGTAAGTTGACTGTTTTACCTTATTTTCCATGTCATTCACAGACAATTATATTTCTTTTGAATTGTGCAAAATAACTCAGTGTTTGCTGAGGTTCATCTATTCTTTTCCTTCCAGAAAATTGAAGAATTTGTTCCTTAAAAGTATTTTAATCTTTGGGCCAGTGGTAAAAAGTTTCATATATGCATTTAACATGATTTATAGTCTTTTTTTAATGTTTTTTTTTAAAGTAGTACGCAGGTCTAATTTGGCAGATTTGTCTCCATTATTTTGTTAATAAATAAAATCTTTCACATAGCATGCAGAACCCTTTGCTTGCCGACAAATATTTTATTTATTTTTCTTTATTTATATGTCAAGCATGTATAAGATAACAGATATAAATATAAACATGATTATGAATACAGGAAATGGGTATGAATAAATGGAGGACAGTAGAACAGGGATGGTAGGAACGATTGTGCGCTTATGCATGCCCTCTTAGGAATGGGGTGAGGTCAACAGTAGACAGTCTAAAGTTAAAGTTATGGGGGTTGAGGGATAAAACCAGAGTTTAAAAGTGGTTTTCTAAATAGATATTATATGAATAGGGTTGCAACCTGTTTTCTTGTTAATAATTATTAATTGCATGACATTTAAGATATGATCAAATACTGATCAGTTATCCCATTGGTTTTTTTTTTATCCCACTGGCTGATATGCTATATAAAGAAGAATTATTAAAAGAAATAGCTTGAGCACCACAGATGTTTAATGGAAATAGAAAATGAAAACAACAGAAATGGCACGGTATTAGTAAAACACCTGTTTTATCATTCTTGGGGAAAAAACTTCTCAATTCAACAGACATCACTGCAAATGCTACACTTCTTACCTGGACGTAGGTCTCATCAATGGCTAACTTTTTACTAGACATGTGCAAGGTTTGCATTTTCATGAAATAGATCGGGGGTGTCAAACTCATGTCGTCACAGCATCCTCAGGTGACGAATCGCAACTTTTTTTCCCCTTTGCTAAACTGGGTGTGGGCGTGGCCAGCGCGTGACACATCTGGTCCACAGGCTGCGAGTTTGACAGCCCTTCAATAGATAAATCAAAAAGGCTACAGACATGTCTTTATTTACGGATTAAATCCAAGCTGCAAACAGACTGAAGAGTGGTCAATGATCACAACTAGGAAGAAGCCAGATATTGGAGAAAACACCATGAAAAAGCTCAGAATTTGAGGAGAAAACAGCGTTTTCTCTCTCTCTCTCTCTCTCTCTCTCTCTCTCTCTCTCTCTCTCTCTCACACACACACACACACACACACACACAGAGAGAGAGAGAGCAGCTTCCTTTCTTCAGAGACGGACCATAGGAAGGGCTTGTGGGAAGTGTAGTCTCTAAGCAACTAGAAGGTTGAAGCAACGTATTTCTCAGTTGGGAGAAGTACGATCAGACCACTTCTGATAGTTTTGGACTCTGTCTCTTTTTTCTTTTTTTTTTGAGTCCAATTTTACAGTCATTCCACTACAAGCCCCTCTCCAATTTTTCCATGATGTTCTGAAGCAAGGGAAAAAAATTCTTGTATTTCTGCATGCTTGGGAACTTTTTAATACTGCCTTTTTGTATGTTTTGTATGTTTTTTAATACTGTTATTTACTGTTAATACTGTTATTTTGTTTCTGGCTGAACCTACTTTGCTATATTAGCAATTACGCTCAATTCTCTCCCTCTTACTTTCAAAAAATAAAGACACTAAGACTTCAGGCTGCAAACCTGGAATTGACTGATGCTGTTTGCCACCATAATACCAGCTGTGGTTTTTTGGGACTATAGCAAATACTATTTAAATTAGGGGTGAAATTCAAATTTTTCCCTACTGGTTTTGTGGGTGTGGCTTGGTGAGCATGGCAGAGGAAGGATACTGCAAAATCTCCATTCCCTCCCCTCCTGGGGGAAGGATATTGCAAAATTTCCATTCCCACCCCACTCTGGGGCCAACCAGTTCTCCAAACTACTCAAAATTTCCACTACTGGTTCTCCAGAACCTGTCAGAACCTGCTGAATTTCATCCCTGATTTAAATGCAGTGCAAGACATGTTTATGTGATTCTGTAACTCTAACACTGTATAAAATGTGAATGGAAGTCCATTCTCATGTTGCTGCAACTGACATAACCATCATTAAATTGGCCTGTTCCACTTCCATATGCCTTCCACAAACATCCTTGAATGTGTAATGTGTTAAATGTGTAAAACTGCCTATTTGTATTCCTGAAAATGTCACCCCAGAACAAAATACCTGCCTCATTTCCCAAGGCTCATATTATTTTTGTAGATAATTGCATTCACAACCGTGTGTACGTGTGTCTGTGTATACATTTGTCTCCTTACCGATGGAGACCCAGAGCTGAGAAACAAGGAAATCTAAACACCTGTCATTTGCAAAGCATGTTCAGGGAAAATCCAAAATATATATTAAAAGGTAAAGGTTCCCCTTGCACATATGTGCTAGTTGTTCCCGACTCTAGGGGGCGGTGCTCATCTCCATTTCAAAGCCGAAGAGCCAGCACTGTTCGAAGACGTCTCTGTGGTCATGTGTCCGGCATGACTAAACGCCAAAGGCGCACGGAACATTACCTTCCCACCAAAGATGGTCCCTATTTTTTTCTACTTGCATTTTTTTACGTGCTTTCGAACTGCTAGGTTGCAGAAGCTGAAACAAGTAACGGGAGCTCACCCCGTTACGCAACACTAGGGATTTGAACCACTGAACTGCCAACCTTACAATCAACAAGCTCAGCATGTTAGCCACTGAGCGAATGTGTGTGTGTGTGTGTGTGTGTGTGTGTGTGTGTGTGAAGGTCTTGGCATTATTTTTGGGTCTTTTCCTGTGTAAGGTTAAGGTCCCGTGTAACCTTACACGGGAAAAGACCCGAAAATGCCAAGACCTACATACCTATACCTGTGAAAACCTACGAAAACAAACAAACATACATACATACATACATACATACATACATACATACATATATATATATGTAGGTCTTTGGTTGTTCGGGTTTTCTCCCGTGTAAAATATATATTAAAAGGTAAAGGTTCCCCTTGCACATATGTGCTAGTTGTTCCCGACTCTAGGGGCGGTGCTCATCTCCATTTCAAAGCGAAGAGCCAGCACTGTTCAAGACATCTCTGTGGTCATGTGTCCGGCATGACTAAACGCCAAAGGCGCACGGAACATTACCTTCCACCAAAGATGGTCCCTATTTTTCTACTTGCATTTTTACGTGCTTTGAACTGCTAGGTTGCAGAAGCTGAAACAAGTAACGGAGCTCACCCGTTACGCAACACTAGGGATTTGAACCACTGAACTGCCAACCTTACACGGAAAAGACCAAAATGCCAAGACCTACATACAAACACCCGTGAAAACCTCAGAAAACAAATATATATATATATATATATATATATATATATATATATATATATATATATATATATATATATATATATATATATATATATATATATATATGCTTCCTTTGAAATCTAATTTAAACTATTAATGTAGGTCCATAAGGCAAAGTCACCTAGTGCGAGCCAAGTTATTTATGGGCACTGGGACCTCACTGATTATGGCAATAAATAACACAGTGTATATCACTGGGAAATAATGTAAAATCAGTCAATCCACAGGAGAAGTAGAAGGAATTGGAACAATTCACCTATTCTTCTAGCACAGCAATTTCAGCAGAACAGCTTTCATGCAATTGTACTCTTTTGGGGAGAAGGCAATTTTGCTTTTTCTTCCATTTCTTTCTTAAAGCGCCAGGCAATTTTCACTCATCTGATATTTTATAGTACGTGTGTGTGTGTGTGTGTGTGTGTGTGTGTGTGTGTGTGTACAGTAGTTTTGCTAGTTCAAAGTAGCAGGATTCCTGCTCTTTTCATCATTCCTCATGAGGCCAGTAAGTTTTTAGTTATCCAAGAGCTACAAGTTCAGTCTTTTAATCCATTGCAATTTATTTCAGCTTAACTTTGGCAAACAGCCATAGCTTCTTTCAGTCTGAAACCTACTAAGGCTATTTTCACCAGGACTACAACTGGAAAGTAACAAGTTTTATTCTATGTTCCAGTTTCATGTTCATAAGGAGAAAGATAGAACATCCATTCAATTTGTTAACAAAGTCTTTTTTATATATAAAATGATGCCTTGAAAGGAATAACATAACATATTAGCAATTCTTAGAAAGGGCCATGAGTGTATAAACAAATGGTTATCATGATTGGAAGGGTAGTCATTTCACAGCAAAGCAAGCAGAAAATAAAAGCAGACCTATTCCTGGGAATTCATAGTTCTCCCATTCAGAAACACCCTAATTCCTTTTCAGTCACACACACACACACACACACACACACACACACACACACCTATCCAACTGGGCACTTGTCATCTCTTTCTCTCTCCAGGGTAATTCCCCCAACTTCACACTATACCCATAAATGTGTCCAAAACCCGTATTTTGTCCTGTTTTTCTTGAAGGATCTTTGGTGCCCTCTGAGCTTAGTTGTTTTCTTTCAGATGTTTCATTACCCAAACTAGGTAACACCATCAGTGCTAGGATTTCAATCCTAAACAACAAATATTCTCCTTTATTGGTACCGGTTTTTCTTGTTCTAGGCCTCCTTGCCTATTGCATTCTTCATCCCATTCTCAGTCTTACCATTACTTCCTTCATCAGGTTCCCTCAGTTCTATTCAGGTACCCCAGTTATTTACTGATTTTCCCTAATTCAGTCATCAGCTCCTTCTTCTTATCAATCAGTAGCAGGATGATCAAGCCCTTCTATTGTCTTTTGAACCACCAGAAAATCTCTAGTACAAATAAGCTGGTTTCCAGCCACCGATTTCTGTTTCTAAAAGTGGCTTTGGGGAGATGGAGGTAACTGGAAAGAGAATTAGCAGATGGCAAGAAGCTGGGGCTTCATTTACAAACTCTCCAATACTTAATTCAATTTCAATAAAATTAAACATCACACACCTTAGAATGGATTTTGTGGTCCCAAGTCAACGTTTGCTTCTGTGTTAGTCTTCCTTAGGAAACCAACTAAATGTAACTGTTTCTTTCCCCATTGCACTCATTTTCTTCCAAGCCAGCTTCCATTAATATATATCTTCAGCAACACAAGGACAGAGAATATAGCCTTATCTCATTCCTTTGCTGGTCTTGACCTAGTCAGTTTCACCATGTCCCATCCAGGCTTCCTGTCCTGTGCATTGGTTTCTTATGAGGACAATGAGATGTTCTAGGATTTCCATTTTTCTAAGCACGTTCCACAGCTTGACATGATCAACACAATCAAAAACCTTTGTACGTCGATGAAGCATATACCGACTTCATCTGCATAAAGAAGCCCATTCAAGTAAGCAATCAATCGGCTGAAACGATAAAGGGAACAAAACTAAAACCAACAATCTATACATGCTTTCCTGTAATTATATGATCCTTTGCACAGTTGTCTGTCAGGGAACAGTGATCCCATTTCTCTTGATTCACCTCTTTTATGTTCTTTTGAGCACCTGGCAGACAGTTGCTAGGATGGAGGTAATTAGTATTCAATTATCACCAGTTGCATTTTCACCTGTTCCATTTATAAATCCCTGAAAGTCCAAACGTGCTCAATTAGCCCGTCATGCTGCCACCTCTCACAAACATCCAAGTATCTATGGAATTGATCCTTAACCCATACATTTTGCTTTTATTATAAGAGGGAGGGGAGAATCTCTTAATGAGCAGTGGTGGTATGCATTACATAGCTAAAAAACCAACCTACCTATCATGATAAATGCATTTTTGCTTTTATAGTTCGGTTTTAGTTTGTCTTAAAATTCCATTTCTCCACTGGGAAGGGTCAAACTATAATTAATGGGACCAGAGCAATTAATTAAAAGAAGAATCACCTCTTCCAATTTATACAACTGCGAAGCAAAGACTTGTTTTAAATAACAAAAAACAAAAAACAAAAGGGGTGCCATAGATGAATAAGTCTAGTATATACTCTTTAGTTTTATTATATAACAGAATAACAGAGTTGGAAGGGACTTTGGAGGTCTTCTAGTCCAACCCACTGCTCAGGCAAGAAATCTTAGATCATTTCAGACAAATGGTTGTCCAAACTCTTCTTAAAAACTTCTAGTGTTGGATCATTTACAACTTCTTGAAGCAAGTTGTTCCACTGATTAATTGTTCTAACTGTCAGAAAATTTCTCTTTAGTTCTAGGTTGGTTCTCTCCTGGATTAATTTCCATCCATTGCTTCTTCCTGCCTTCAGGTGCTTTGGAAAATAGGTTGACTCCCTCTTCTTTGTGGGAACCCCTTAAATATTGGAACACTGCTATCCTATCACCCCTAGTCCTTCTTTTCATTAAACTAGGCATACCCAATTCCAGCAACTGTTCTTTTTATGTTTTACCCTTCAGTCCCCTAATCTTCCTTGTTGTTCTTGTCTGCACTCTTTCTAGAGTCTCAACATCTGTTTAACTTTGTGGCACGTACTGGAACTTTGATCGCAATACAAATTTCTCCTCCTCTTTCACATATCTCACTTCAAAAACTCTGGCAGGAACTGAATTCATGAACCCTGGGACTATAGATGACTGTATATAGCACTTTTGTTTTAGGAAGTCTCCAGGTCTTGGGACTGAATAATGTTGCAGGAAGGAATAGAGAAAGAATAGCATACTGTTTCTTTCTTCTTGTAGTATTACTTTGTTTTTGATAGTCTTTAGATGGAGACACACAGAGGCTGCAGTATGCCGTGCCCTAACCTGTGGAAGTCATGTCAGAGCCTCACAAAATGAGGGCATGACATACCATAACATCTAATACCTCTCTGTCTGAGAGCTTATGAGAAGTAAGGCAGACTGCTTATATCATTCTAAAGATAGAGTTTGAATTTTGTTCATGTCGAACTGAACTTTAAATTGAACTTCTCTCCTGATGATTTCATGAAGACTAGGGCTACCAGAGTGGTCTATAGTTCTCTGCTGCCATCTTGTAGCCATCCAGATTTTTGTTTCCCAGATCACGGACGCATTTTCTTGGCAAGAATGGGGCAACAATTTGCCATGGGCTTCTTTCAGAGTTTTTAATTTAATTTCATTTTCTTACATCTCTGGTGTCATAAAGGTTGAGGACCACTGATCTAAGAAATGTCATGTTCCCGTTCTGGGAGAACTCAAAATAATTTCCTCTAACTCTGTTGCTTGTCAATTAAAATCAACCTGCAGGGGAATAATAGTAAAACAGAAGATTTGAAACCCAGATAATGCAGTGTACATTATACATGTGTGCAAGAACTTAGTTTATTTAGTCCTTTTGACAGATTTGGAATGTAAATCACTAAAACTTGTACAGATAAAATTTTCAAAATTCCCACCAAAGCCAAGATATACACTTTTCTCTCATTTCAAAATGCCTGAGGATAGCTTGCTCTTACATTTCACATAAAATGTGACATGTCAAAGCAATCTGTGTGACAAATCTATGCAAATGTTGTAAAATTATGCAAATGTTCTGCACATTAAATTTATCTCGAGGACCAGTCTCTAACTAATATGCTCTTGTGTATATCATTTTAACACTCAACAATTAATAATTCCTGTTTGATGTCTGCCTAGCATTTATGCCCCCTGCCTCTCTGATACTAGTCTGTGACAAAATTATTCATTAAATAGTATGAAGATTTGGAACATTTTAGGATTGAGAAATAAGAAACATGGGGATTCAATTCTAGGACAGATATATACAGTTTCTTAAACCTTAAGATCATCCTTCAGATCTCCACCAAAGGTTATGCAAAATTGTAACCCTTTATATAATTTGATATAATTTTAATTGCATTTCAGTTACATCAATGTTAATCTAATAATACATCATTTTCTTTTGGAGCCTGGACCCTGCCACCATATGCAAAAGCCATACAAAACTACAGCTGCCACATCTGGACTGTTGGCTTTTTAAAATATATTTTCCCTCATCTAGTGGTGATCCATATTTTTGCAGTGAAGATGTAGTAGCCCTAAACTAACTTTGTTGTCCCTGACAACCTAGTCATATCTACAAAGTCAAGTTCCATGAAACATCATTCCATAAGTTGAGCAGGGAGGATACTTGCAAGGGCAGACAACATACACATATCTAAATGAATAAAATTCCAGCCAATATTAAAAGTTAAAGCAAGGATCTATATCTTGTGATTTCATAAATCATCAAAATACATCCAATAATTTTATCTGAAAAGCCATATGAGTTACAACCTTACTCTAAAGTGCTGACATACTCTCTCTGTTTTCAATGGACCATTTTCAAAGCTCTTCTAATGGATGGGAATAGCCTTGAGCTCTGAGAAGCAGCAGGAAATATTTGGAAGATGTCAAAACCGCATATAGTCCACCCTTGGAAGCCCATTATCTACAAACCTAGCTTGAACAAAAAACGCTCATAAACCTTAGTTGGTTTCCCAAAGTTTTGGTTCTCACCAAGTTTTCAAACAAATCTAATTGTACATAATTTTCTTGCCGGTATTAGCTTTTGCTTTTTACATAATGGTAGATAAGATCAATAGATCAAGTTGTTTGCTTCAGCTTCTTTTTTCTCTTTTCTACTTTTTTAAATTATCCTCTAAAAGTTATCTGTTCCCAGGTCTATTTCAAACTTGAATAAGAATTATTGATTGGATTTTATTTCTGCAAATGAAATAGCGCACTGAACAATGGAGCTATGCAGAACAATTGCTTCAGTATTGCCCTCCACAAAGCAATGTCACCCAAGCCCCATCATCATATATAAATTTCTGATGACACTGCTGTTTACAGTACTAGAGCATTACAAGCAGTTCAGCCATCTACCCCAGAGGTAGGTTTCAGCAGGTTCTGACGAGTTCTGGAGAACCGGTAGCAGAAATTTTGAGTAGTTCGGAGAACCGGTAAATACCTCATTGGCCCTACCCCCATCTATTCTCTGCCTCCAGAGTCCCAGCTGATTGGGAGGAAATGGGAATTTTGCAGTAACCTTCCCCTGGACTGGGGAGGAAATGGAGATTTCTCTGCCACGCCCATCAAGCCATGCCATGCCATGCCCACCAAGCCACGCCCACAGAACCGGTAGTAAAAAGATTTGAAACCCACCACTGATCTACCCGACCCTACAGTTGTGGCCTGTTGGCCGCCAACCCCTCCAGCAATCGAATCAGATTAGAAGGCATCAAGAGTCAGGGTCAGCATCAAGGCAAACTGAGAGCTCCGAGGGGGAAGAGGGAATGGAGGTGGCAGAGAGAGAGAGACAAATCATGACAAAGAAACCACGCAAACTATGCTCTTACTTCAGGCCTGCAAAGGTCACAAACGTGAGGCTTGGTCACAAAGTTACTTTTTCATCACCCTCATAACTGTAAGTGTTTGCTAAATAAAGCAGTCATCAATTGAGGACTACCAAAAAGAGCTTCCTTTTGGTTAGTATCCCAGGGGCTTGTGCATAATGCTCCAGTTAGTCCAGAATGCGGCTGCGCGGGTAATAGAGGGAGCACCACATTGCTCCCATATAACACCTATCCTGCGTGGCTTGCACTGGCTGCCGGTAGCCTTCCGGGTGCAATTCAAGGTGTTAGTGACCACCTTCAAAGTGCTCCATGGCTTAGGACCGGGGTATCTACGAGACCGCCTTCTGCCACCGATAGCCTCCCAATGACCTGTGCGCTCCCACAGAGTGGGCCTGCTCAGGGTGCCGTTGACCAAACAATGTCGGTTGGCGGCCCCCAGAGGGAGAGCCTTCTCTGTGGCAGCACCGGCTCTTTGGAACGAGTTACCTCCGGGGTTACGCCAACTCCCCGACCTCCGAACCTTCAAGCGGGAATTAAAAACTTTATTATTTAATCGTGCGGGACTAGCCTAAATGTATTTTAAACGTATTTTAATTATAGCTTTTAAATTTTAAAGGGTTTTATGTCGGCTTTGACCGTTTTAGTAATCTGGCCAATTAATATATTTGTTTTAAAAGTTTTTTAAATCTGTTATTTATATTATGTGTATTTTTGTATTTTTAATATGGCTGTACACCGCCCTGAGTCCTTCGGGAGAAGGGCGGTATAGAAATTGGATAAATAAATAAATAAATAAATAAATAAATAAATAAATAAATAAATAAATAAATAAATAAATACAGTGTTTACCTACACACAAAAGATGAAGTGTTACAGATTTTAATTGCTGGTAATTGTCCTTTTGCCTATGCCATTGCCTTGTGGAGTGTCTCCTAAGCTTTGTGAGACATGCCATTTAAGTCAGGGGTCTCTAACCTTGGTCCCTTTAAGACTTGTGGACTTCAACTCCCAGAGTTCCTCAGCCAGCTTTGCTGGCTAAGGGACTCTGGGAGTTGAAGTCCACAAGTCTTAAAGGGACCAAGGTTAGAGACCCCTGATTTAAGTGATATCTCTTTTCCCATGTGCATGTCAGCCTGTAGTATGCATCTTTATCCTTGGGTATGAGAATCACATTACTGCATGTATTATCCTTTAGCAATGGAAGCCAAAGCTGATTTTCCTAGCATCACCCTTCAAGTTCTGTGAGAAATTAGAAAAAAAAGAAAGCTAGATATTGCAATTCCTGCTTCAATGACACTATAATCACATCTTTATCTCAGTAAATGCAACAGCAAAACAAGCAAGAATTTTATCTTGCCGAAAGCAAGTTTTATATAAAGAAACTAAAGGAGGAGGAGGCACAGCTCACAGCAAGCCTTGCCTACACCATCTTTCACAAGCGCTGAGTTGTTAAAGTAGCCTCCACATTCTGGAAATTATGATTTAGTACAGGGGTCTCCAACCTTGGCAACTTGAAGACTTGTGGACTTCAACTCCCAGAATTCCTCTGCCAGCAAAGCTGGCTGAGGAATTCTGGGAGCTGGAGTCCACAAGTCTTCAAGTTGCCAAGGTTGGAGACCCCTGATTCAGTAAGCTATGTCATATCCCCTTATTACAAGCTGAATAAGTAAGCACTTTTATTAGTCAACATATTCTTACTTTACAGATGTTTTGAATGGGTGCCCATTGCTGTCACAAACCCAGGAATAGCCTCTAAGTGTTGTTGTTTTTTTAAATGGCTGAGAAACAAATTATCTAATTAATTACACCACTTAATTGATATCACTGAGCAATGCTTACATTTTTAGCTAAGTGTTAATCTTTTTTCCCCCCATATGTATAATGAAAATCCATGACATTGGAGGAGGTGGAAGAGGAGACATTGTTGGAGAAATAGAAACATATCTATTTAACTGCGCAGGACTGAGTTAGATTTTAGTTTGTGGGTTTTATCTTGGGTTTTAATTTTTATATTTTTAATTAAGGCTTTTGAATAAGTTTTTTAATTGTTTTTAGAATTGTATTTATTGTATTTTTTGCTTTTAAATGCCTGTAAACCGCCCTGAGTCCTTTGGGAGATAGGGCGGTATATAAATATAAACAATAAATAAATAAATAAATAAATAAAAATGTTATTAGGTGGTAACAAACGATGTTTTCTCTCTGTCTCTATCTATCTATCTATCTATCTATCTATCTATCTATCTATCTATCACCTACCTATATCAATCTATATCTATCTATATCTATATCGATCGATCGATCAATCGATCTCTGTCTGTATGTATCTATTTATCTATCTATCACCTATCTATACTATCTATCTATATCTATAGCCATCAATCTCTGTCTGTCTATCTATCTATCACCTATCTATATCTATCTATTTATCACTCTATATCTATATCGATCAATCTATCAATCTCTGTCTGTCTGTATATGTATCTATTTATCTATCTATCACCTATCTATACTATCTATCGATATCTATATCCATCAATCTCTGTCTGTCTGTATATCTATCTATCACCTATCTATATCTAACTATATCTATCTATCACTCTATATCTATATCGATCAATCGTTCGATCTCTGTCTATCTATCTATCTATCTATCTATCTATCACCTATCTATATCTATCTATCTATAGCTATATCGATTGATTGATTGATTGATCTCTGTCTGTCTGTCTGTCACCTCTCTCTCTCTCTCTCTCTCTATATATATATATATATATATATATATATAGAGAGAGAGAGAGAGAGAGAGAGATACATATACATATATATATATGTATATATATCGACTGATCTCTGTCTGTTTGTCCATCCATCTATCACCTATTTATATCTATCTATATCTATCTATATCTATATCAATCGATCAATCCCTGACTGTCTGTCTGTCTATGTATGTCTCTTTTTATCTATCTATCTATCTATCTATCTATCTATCTATCACCTATCTATATCTATATCTATCTATCTATAGCTATATCGATTGATTGATTGATTGATTGATTGATCTCTGTCTGTCTGTCTGTCACCTCTCTCTCTCTCTCTCTCTCTCTATATATATATATATATATATATATATATATATATATATATATATATATGTATATATATCGACTGATCTCTGTCTGTTTGTCCATCCATCTATCACCTATTTATATCTATCTATATCTATCTATATCTATATCAATCGATCAATCCCTGACTGTCTGTCTGTCTATGTATGTCTCTTTTTATCTATCTATCTATCTATCTATCTATCTATCTATCTATCTATCTATCTATCTATCTATCATCTATCATTTTATTCTGGATTTTTGCAACCCAGATTTGGTAGGCCTAGTATTGGCCAGCATCTGTTAGTGTTATGCTGCTTGATGAACATTTCCAAACTACAAATAGGTAGATTTGAAGCCTTGAGGCCAGAACTGTGACAGAGCGTTCAAGGGCTTCCAATCATTTAATAATGTATGTTTTGCTTTCTCTAAATGCCCTTCCTAAACTCTGTGATTTTGTGCTGCATCATACAAGAAGAAAACAGCGCAATGCCCAAATCAAAAAACAAACCGCTGCAGCCTGACCTTTTATAGACTTGAAGACCCAGAATAATGGCATGAAGCTGAGGGTGGATGAAGAGAGCAGAGCTTGCTGCAGGCTGGAAGAAATGAAGCAGCAAATAAAGCCTCAGAGACCAATTGTAGAAGAAATAACCTCAGAATGAAATGAATGTAACCATTTGAAAGGCAGAGTTTCTGAGACCAGGTCATCTGATTTATATGAAATTGAAAACAGATCCAAACTTTCATCAGAAAAGACTCAGATATTTATTGGGTGCTTCAAAAAGACCAAATGGCTTTCTTTCTTTCTTTCTTTCTTTCCTTTTGCAGTGTATTTTCAATTTAGTTCCTTTTCTTTTCTTTTTTTCTTTTCTTTGGGGGAGGAGGGATGTTTTCGAGCATCTTTACTGACCACGGCTTATGAGCCAGAAATATCAATGTCATTTAAAATGCTTACGCTTATTTTTCTATCACAAATACCTGCAGATATTCACTTGACTAGGGAATTAATATTCTGGGGTTAGGGTAAAAATAGCATATGTTAATTGATTTCTTAAATCTTGAGAATAATAACATTCTTCAATTATTCATCAAAACGTCAGTAGTTCCTTTAAAGTTGAGAAGTTGTATGGCTCAGAAGTGAACAACCCGTTGTCCACTAGGTGCATCTGGTCCCCCAAACCCTTTTTGTGGCCCCAGACCAGGGGTGAAATCCAGCAGGTTCTGACAGGTTCTGGAGAACTGGTAGTGGAAATTTTGAGCAGTTTGGAGAACCGGTAGTGGAAATTTTCAGTAGTTTGGAGAACCGGCAAATGCCACCGCTGGCTGGACCCAGAGTGGGGAGGGAATGGGGATTTTGAAATATCCTTCCCTCAGGAGTGGGGAAGGAATGGGGATTTTGCCATATCCTTACCTCGGGAGTGGGGAGAGAATGGGGATTTTGCCATATCCTTACCTCAGGAGTGGGGAGGGAATGGGGATTTTGCAATATCCTTCCCTTAGGAGTGGGGAAGGAATGGGGATTTTGCCATATCCTTCCCTCAGGAGTGGGGAGGGAATGGGGATTTTGCAGTATCCTTCCCCTGCCACACCCACCAAGCCACGCCCATAGAACCGGTAGGAAAAAAAAAATTGGATTTCACCACTGCCCCAGACATGCCAGACCATGTGTTTTTTCCCACTTTCATGAAAAACAAGTATATGCATAAACACTGTTTATAACATGTCTTCAGGACTTTATCTTCTTTCCAGACCCTAAGCAAGACAGGCTTAAGTTATATCTGGCTGTCCTTGTGTTAAAGCAGTATGGATATTATTGATCATTTTACATGGATTTGTATTTTCATATTTATGAACATATGAGCCACCTAAAATCTAGTGGATAAGCAATAACCAAATTGTGGTGGTAATAATTTTTTTTATTTATTTGAATTTATATCCCACCCTTCTCCGAAGACTCAGGGCGGCTTACATTGTGTAAGGCAATAGTCTCATCCATTTGTATATTATATACAAAGTCAACTTTTATTGCCCCCCCCCAACAATCTGGGTCCTCATTTTACCTACCTTATAAAGGATGGAAGGCTGAGTCAACCTTGGGCCTTGTGGGACTTGAACCTGCAGTAATTGTATGTAATTGCAGACAGCTGTGTTAATAACAGACTGCATTAGCCTGTTGAGCCACAAGAGACTCAATAATAATAATAATAATAATAATAATAATAATAATAATAATAATAATAATAATAATAATAATAATAATAATAATAATAATAATAATAATAATAATAATAATAATAATAATAATAATAATTTAATTTGTATACCGCCCTTCTCCCGAATGACTCAGGGCGGTGAACAGCCAAAATAAAATACAAAAGGAACAATACATACAATACTAAGAACAGCCCTTAAAAAACTTATTCAAATGGCCAAATTTAAAATACAATAACACCCTATAAAATAGACAAAAATTTAAAACCCATAAAATCAAATTAAAAATTTTTTAAATCAAGCTAGTCCAGCAAGGCGGAAAAAATAGGTTTTAAGTTCGCGGCGAAAGGTCCTAAGGTCAGATAGTTGTCGAAGTCCGGGGGAAGTTCGTTCCACAGGGTAGGAGCCCCCACAGAGAAGGCCCTCCCCCTGGGGGCCGCCGGTCGACATTGTTTGGCTGACGGCACCCTGAGGAGTCCCTCTCTGTGAGAACGCACCGGTCGTTGGGAGATAGAGGATGGCAGTAGACGGTCCCGTAAGTATCCTGGTCCTAAGCCATGGAGCACTTTAAAGGTAGTAACCAATACCTTGAAACGCACCCAGAAGACAACAGGTAGCTAGTGCAGTCTGCGCAGGATAGGTGTTACATGGGAGCTTCGAACTGCTCCCTCAATAACCCGCGCAGCCGCATTCTGGACTAACTGGAGTCTCTGGGTGCTCTTCAAGGGGAGCCCCATGTAGAGAGCATTGCAATAGTCCAAGCGAGAGGTAACGAGAGCATGAGTGACCGTGCATAGGGCATCCCGGTCCAGGAAGGGACGCAACTGGTGGATCAGGCGAACCTGATAAAAAGCTCTCCTGGAGACGGTCGTCAAATGGTCTTCAAAGGACAACCGTCCATCCAGGAGCACGCCCAAGTTGCGCACCCTTTCCATCGGGGCCAATGACTCTCCCCCAACAGACAGCCGCATCTGCAGCTGACTGTACCGGGGTGCCGGCATCCACAGCCACTCCGTCTTGGAGGGATTAAGCTTGAGCCTGTTTCTCCCCATCCAGACCCATACGGCTTCCAAACACCGGGACAGTACTTCGATAGTTTTGTTGGGGTGGCCCGGGGTGGAAAAGTACAGCTGCATGTCATCAACGTACAGTTGGTATCTCACCCCAAAACCACTGATGATCTTGTCGTGTCCCACTCCTCCGCTGACGGTCAGGGAAATCCGAATCAGGCGTGCCTCTGCAGCTCTGCCAAAGTCCTAGCAAAGTCCTCAGGGCAGGCAGGAGACCAGAAAGTGATTTCAGCAAGATATGTTTAGACTTTGCCTGACTCAGAGAATGCCAGAAAAGCAGGTCCTTTATATAGGCCATGGGGTGTGGCTCCATGACTCAGCACTTATCCAGGCCTGCCCCTCCCTTCCTCCTGTTGCCTCCATCTATCAAGTCTTCTGACACAAGGGTCGCTCCAGTCTGCAGCTGTTGGCAATTGACCTCCCTCAGGCTCACATGCTGTGGAGGAGGGGGAGGGGTCTAGTTGCTCCGTTTCCCTGGGCATGGAGCCAGAGCTGGGGGCTGGAGATATTTCCTCCTCTTCAGCCTGTCTGGGCATGGAGCCAGGGCTGGGGCCGGGAGGCATACTAGGACATTCCTCCGTGTTCAGAAGCAGATAAGAAGGCCCCGGCTGTGGTGAGATCAGACAAGACACAACAGATCTCGCCCAGCGGCTTCGTATAGATGTTGAACAGGAGGGGCGAGAGAATCGATCCCTGCGGCACCCCACACATGAGGCACCTCGGGGTCGATCTCTGCCCCCCTGTCAACACCGTCTGTGTCCAGTCAGAGAGGTAGGAGGAGAACCATCTATAAACGGTGCCTCCCACTCCCAAACCCTCCAACCGGCGCAGCAGGATACCATGGTCGATGGTATCGAAAGCTGCTGAGAGGTCTAATAGGACCAGGGCAGAGGAGTAACCCTTATCCCTGGCCCTCCAGATATCATCCACCAATGCAACCAAAACCATCTCAGTACTGTATCCGGGCCGGAAGCCGGACTGGAACGGGTCTAGATAGACAGTTTCATCCAGGTACTGGGGTAATTGACGTGCCACCGCACTCTCTACAACCTTCGCCGTAAAACAAAGGTTGGAGACTGGACGGTAATTTCCTAAAACAGCTGGGTCCAGGGAAGGCTTCTTGAGAAGAGGTCTCACCACCGCCTCTTTCAAGGCAGCAGGAAAGACCCCCTCCCGCAAAGAAGCATTTGTAATTCCCCGGAGCCAGCCTCGTGTCACCTCCTGCGTGGCCAGCATCAACCAGGAGGGGCACGGGTCCAGTAAACATGTGGTGGCATTCAACCTTCCCAGCAACCTGTCCATGTCCTCGGGAGTCACAGGGTCAAAACTATCCCAAACAGTCTCAACAAGACGGGTCTCGAAACTCTCGCCTGGATCTACCCAATTTGATCCAATCCATCCCGAAGCTGAATGATTTTATCGTATAGATAACCGTTAAACTCCTCGGCACGCCCTTGTAATGGGTCTTCCCGCCCCTCCTGTTGAAGGAGAAAGCGGGTCACCCGAAACAGGGCGGCCGGGTGGTTATCTGCCAACGCAACGAGGGAGGAAACGTAAGAACGCTTCGCATCCCTCAATGCCACTAGGTAGGTCCTACTATAGGACCTAACTAGTGTCCGGTCAGCCTCAGAACGGCTGGATCTCCAGGCACTCTCTAGGCGTCTTCTCCGGCGTTTCATCTCCCTCAGCTCCTCGGAGAACCAAGGAGCTGGTTGAGACCTGCGCCGGGTCAGAGGCCGCAAAGGCACAACACGGTCCAAAGCTCCAACCGTGGCCTGTTCCCAGGCCACGACTAGTTCTTCAGTCATGCCGCGGGTCAGATTCTCGGGTAACGGCCCAAGCTCCGTCAGGAACCTCTCTGGGTCCATCAGGCGCCTGGGATGGAACCAACGCATTGGTTCCGTCTCCCTGCAGTGGTGAGTAGCGGTCCGAAAGTCCAGACGAAGGAGAGAATGATCTGACCATGACAAAGGCTCGATAACTAAATCGTTTAAAATCAGATCATTCAACCACTGGCCAGAGACAAAAATCAGATCTAGAGTGCCTCCCCCAATGTGGGTAGGGCCGTCCGCTAATTGAGTCAGGTCCATGGCCATCATGGAAGCCATGAACTCCCGGGCCGTCGAGGATGCCACGCCAGTTGATGGCAAGTTGAAATCCCCCATGACCAACAGTCTAGGGGTTTCAACTGCCAACCCGGCCAGCAACTCCAACAGCTCGGGCAGGGCTGTTGTCACGCAGCAAGGAGCCAGGTACGTGATCAACAAGCCCACCTGAGTCCTACAGCCCCACTTCACATAGAGGGATTCACAACCAGCTATCTGAGGCACAGTGATCTCCCTTGGTTCCAGGCTTTCCTTAATAATAACCGCCACCCCGCCACCCCTACCTTGGGCCCTCGGCTGATGGAAACCTGGTGGGCACATCTCCACTAGGGGAACCCCCCCTTCCGTGCCCAACCAGGTTTCCGTAATGCCCATAACGTCCGTGGTCCCCTCCTGAATTAGATCTGAGATCAGGGGGGCTTTGTTAACCATGGACCTAGCATTACATAACATCAGCCGGAGGCCCAAGTCCCGAGTAATAACAAAGAAAGCCCTGTTTGGCATGAACCAAGGTAGATACAATAGATCAATAGAAGCTAGATGGAAATTGATAATTAGGATAGCAAATTTTAGACTAATATGCTTTTCTGCTACCTCAAGGACAGGTAAAATCCAATAGCTCAGCCGTGGGGAAAGGTCCTATGGCTTGATCCCTTCAGTTTTTTCAGGAACAGAAAAGGATATGGCTATGCTGCAAATGTTGATTATGGTGGAAAAGGAGCAAAAAATCAGGTATGACCATTGCTATGCTTACAATTGCAAAGCCATTCTATGAGCTCTGAGCTCAGCAATTCTATCCTCAAGACATTATGGTACCAGGACTCTCAGCTACAAAAGAGACAACATAGACTTTGAGATGCTTTATACCAACATTTCCCACAAATATGGAGCAAATGCCATCAAGAAGATCATCACTGAAAAACAGCACATTTTGCTATGAGACTGTGATTCTGTATTCATCCGTAATTACTTAATCATTGACAGGTATCTTCAAATAACTGGCATTGCCATGGGTATACTCATGACTTCTCAACATCTTCATGACTGACTTGGAAATACTTTTTCTTAATTTTCACTCCCTTCAAGCTGCCTATATTTGTGGTTGACTGATTATATTTTCATGATCTGGACCCATGGAAATGAATTCCCCTATCAAATCCCATCAGAACTTCAACAACTTCTAGCCTACCTTCAACCTCAACCTAGACTCTAGGCTTTCACAGCTGGTATCTGTTGGACACTAAAGGCTTCAGGGTTTAGTGACTGTGGTCATGACAACAGATTTCCTCATGTTTCAATGGCAACCGTGGCTTCAGAAACCAAATAGTCTATTCTGCTGACTGCAGAGCAAAGACTGATTAGCATAGTGGAGAACATTGCTTGTGAAGATGCTACCACAGTTGCCATTGAAACATGAGAAAATCTGTTGTCTAAACTAGAGTCATTAAACCCTGAAGTCCAACACTGCCCTAATACCAGAGCATTTCAACCTCCTAGGAGTAAAACACATTCTTTTAGAAAAACAGGAATTTAATGTCATTATTGAGTGAGAAATTATGAGTGGTGTCGTGGCCTACAGGTGGAGCTCTCACCTCACATATCAGGAGGCTATGAGTTCAGTCTTAGTAGTGGCAAATACTTTTCTCTCTGGGCACAATGAGTAAATATCAGCTGCGAACTCTGCATTGGCGACAGGAAGGGCATCCGGCCAATAAACACTCAGCTCCATTCAGTTGCCCCACCTCCACCCCTATGCAAGGGATTACAGGGTCATTAAAAGACAAAAAAAAATTGAATGAGAAATTATGGAATTTATATACATGAAAAGTTTCAGGGAATCTCAGAAGGTATCAAGAAAGTCAATGGCTTTTTTAACATAATTTTAACATAATTGTTAATTGATAAAGTACTTGTAATTTGTGTCACATGTAATCTGGATCTGCATAACCAAAACTAACTCTTCCACTCCATCCCAAATTAAATCCTATATCAATCTAAGCCACTTTATAAATCCGAAAAACCTGATGCAGCTCACAACATCTTATGCCTTTAATAAAATGTGTTATTTGATAGCTGGTAAGAATGTGTGTTGTCATCAGGGTGGGGGTTATTATTTTATTATTTTTATTTCTTTTATATTGTGCTTTTATGTCCTGTAAGCTGCCTTAAATAAATAAATATTTGGAAAAGATGCTATCAGACTCCTGAATATTTTGCCACCATAGACTAACACAGCTCTTTTTCTTCAGTGCTTGCTAGCAGTAACCCAAGAAAACCTTCCCTCGAGAAAAAAGAAATCAAATGACTATACAGTGGATGGCTAGAAAGAAGCTGTTCCTTGATGATCAGCAAATGTTGGTAGACAGAAAACTAAAAACACGCCTAATATAGAATGCATTTGTTCATGGGGAGGGTAAATAGCCTTAGAAATCTCTCATTCTCCATAATCGCCTGCTGGATTTGAAGCCACCCTTCTGCCTTTCACACATGTGTATCAATCTAAGAAGGAGACTCCATAGCACTTAGCCATGTTTTTCTTTAATGATTGGTGCTACAGAGTGAAGACATCACAAAAAAAAAGTGAACAAGGGCAATTGGTTCAGGATTGCACAGTCTGTCTCCAGATGGATTCTGCTCTCTGGAGGCTCGTTATCTACTAAAATGTCTGCACAATTGTCTTCAAGGAACAAGACAAGGTGGGGTTTTTTCCCCTGACCTATAAAGTATATAATGCTTTTCTTCGGGTTTTAAGCATTGTTTGGTCAAAGGAATCTGTTAGAGGGTTTGCCACCGGGAGCACTGTTAATCAATGGGTAAACTTGGATTATAGGACGAATTTTCATTTAAAAACACACAAGCCTATGCCCTGAATAATATGCTGTTGTTTTTTTTTAATTATTGTGGCTCCAATCCAAAGATGGAAAAGGTAAAAGGTGTGGGGGGAGGGGGAGGAGCAGTTTTGTTTTGTTTTGTTGTTGTTTTTCCTGAACTAAGCACTCTTTTCTCTACTTGTCCTGTGTTGCAAGAAGTTTAAAATAACCAAGAGAAATTTGAAAAGCAGTCTGTGAAATGATGCTCAGATAGAGGCTACTGCTTTGGGAAATGGTGCTATCTGACTCAGGATTACCAACTGAATGATTATAGTATGAATTACATCTTCGTTAGGGTGGAAAGACTCAAGGAGTCTTTATTATACTCATCTACCAACTTGCATTAGAGTCTCTCTCTCTCTCTCTCTCTCTCTCTCTTTCTCTCTCTCTCTCTCTCTCCCTCCCTCCCTCCCTCCCTCTCTCTCTCCCTCTCTCTCTCTCTCTCCCTCCCTCCGTCTTTTTCCACTCTCAGGGAAGGAAGGTCAAAGTAACTCTCTCATCAACCAAAGTCCACCGATGTCCCTGTTATTATCTGACTCATTCTTCTCCGATTTTGAATAAGGAAGGCATCACTTTTAAATCACTTGTTTCTTCCAACAAACCTATCTTGGCTCGTCTTGCTTCCAAGAAAAATAACTTGTGACCTCGCTTTTTCTCCCACACCAACTCAGCCAATACAAGCAGATGTTCTTCATATTTTTAGACAAAAAAAATTACTTTCAGGAAAATGACATCAGTGCCGCCAAAGATGACTTAACCCTTTGTAATTGGATTGGGCTGAGATGAGGGCATCTCTTCATGGAATCATGAGATTGGAAACATTTCTGAGGAAATTGTTGGTTGGGAACCTTTCTGGGGGGGATGAACAAAAAGTGACATTGTGTCACAGTTGGGTGGAAGTGAGGAATGGTCCAGAATCAACTAGGTTACATCTTCTTGTTTCCTTACAAATGTTTTATTATGGACTTCATTATATGATGCAATGTGAACATTAATGTGGTGAAAAATGAAATATATGTATATTGTTAAATGAATCTGGCTTCCCCATTGACTTTGCTTGTCAGAAAGTCACAGGACATAATCACATAACGCCAGAACATTGCAACTGTCATAAATATGAGTCAGTTGCCAAGCATCCGAATTTTAATCACGTGACCATGGGGATGCTGCAACAGTTGTAAGTGTAAAAAATGGTCGTAGGTCACTTTTTTTCAGTGCCATTGTAACTTTGAAAGGTCATGAAACAAATGGTTATAAGTTGAGGATTTGTACAATGGCAGATATGGGGGGGTGGGAATTCTACAGGTGCTTCACAGCCTCCATCCCTTTCCTGCCTTAAAAAGAACCCATAAGGGATAAAAACTTGGCCATAAACACACAGTATATATATGGGTAGAATTTGGAGAAATGTATTGAGGACTGGGAGAAAGAAGTTTGTAGGTAGCTGTTTGCAGGGCCCCTACTAGGCAAAAACCATCAAGGCGGTTGCCGAAGGTTTACAAATGTTAGGAATACCAACATTGAAAATGCTTCCAAAATTCACAAATATAAAATCTGATAATTGCTCTTTTTCCTTCTATGTTGTTTTCATTTGAAGACACCCACAAAGTCAGTCAAACAGCACAGTAATCAGACATGGCAAGTGACATAATAGAAATTATTATTACAGCTATGGACTTCGAGGAACTGATAATATTAAGCAAGACAAAAATACGACAGGAAAATACTGAGCGAGTGAGTCGCATGACTATCAGCTTATCAAAGTTATGCCCAGTAATGGCATACTCTGCCCAGTGGGCTCACTCAAGGATTAAATATAATTTGACAGGATAGTTGCCAAATGACAACAATGGGTGCTGATATTTAATTAAAATGAAATAGGGTTAAAATGTCTCAGAAAAAAGTGGAGGGCTGAAAATCGTAAGTGTAAAGCTCAAAAACCCAAAGAATAAAAGAAATGAGGGTGTTGTGTCTACGCCCCCCGAGCCGGGCCCCCTGCCAGAAAGTGACTCAGAAAGTGAGGGGGAAGGGCCATCAGGACTTACCTCTGGAGCACCGGCTTCCCTGGCACTAGGATCCAGAGGCAGGCCAGGTGGAGGAGATAACGAGGCCTCCGTCCCCTGACTCTTTACCTCCAGGCCACGCTTCCAGACCTGGCTGATGGCAATCAGGCCTGGCTGGACCCTAGGTTTTGTAGGCAGGAGAGGCAGGAACAACAGAAGCAGGGGTGGGGCAGGCTTAGGAAGTGCTGAGTCATGGAGCCACACCCCACAGGATATAAAAGCAGCAAGAGCTGCTACACCTCTTTGTAGCAAGCAAATCAGCTGCTTAACTAGAGCTGAAGTACTGTTTGTTCCTGGCTGACTCATCAAGAGAGATAACAGAAACACTTGGCATACGCTCGCTAGTTTGCTGCCAGAGCTGATAGTGCCGGCTAATTAAGTCATCGCTCAGACTGAGGCAAGGGGGACAGAACAGAGGGTGGTTTTTTTGAAATTCGTAACAAAATTGGAAGATGAACCAAAAAATAGGAAGGCATTACATTACCAATTTCATCCTCTTGGAGCCCATCAGACATGGTTAGCCAGATGTTATTCTACAGGATTCCATCTGTCTATGAGGAATATGTAGAAGATATCAAGAGGTATATACAATCTACTTTTCCTTAAATATTCAGAACTGAAAGACACAGATGTTATGTTAGGTCATATCCTCCATACAAGATTACATGGCTTCTTTTTTTAAAAAAGAAATATTTTTATTATATATTTTCCTTTGTGGTACATAACATTTCCATTTCTGCAACAGCAGTGTACTGCCTGTATCAAATCCTTTTTAAATACACATAGTTTTATACACACCATAATTATAACCACTATTCTCATAATACAAATAATATAATCTTCCCTTCTAATCACCCTATATAATTTAATCTATAATCAAGTATAATCCAGTGATAATATTGCTTATGGTATTGTTGCATATACATACATACATACATACATACATACATACATACATACATACATACTTTTATTTTATTGATCGTCCTTAATTATAAATTGCTAACTTCTGCTTCTATTTTCTAACCATTTGTAAAATAGGTCCCAAGTTAAATAGTACTCTGTTTCCTTTTTATGCTTAATTTTCATCATTAATCTGTCCTTTTCAGCACAGTCTAATATTTTCTTTATTACATTTTTATCTATAGGTACATTTTCATTTTTCCAATTTTGTGTGTATATAATTCTTGCTGCCGTTATCACGTGTAATATTAAATATGTAATTATTTTATTATATTTTCCCAGTAATATACCTAGCAAGAACAATTCTGGTTTTAAATCTATTTGTTGTGTTGTCATGTCTTCTAACCACCTTTTTCTCTTTAACCAATATTTTTTCACCATTGGATAGGTCTACCACGTATAGTAATAGGAACCCGGTATCGGTTTACATTTCCAGCAGTCTGGCGATATGTTTTGGAACATCTTTGCCATTCTTGCTGGTGGCAAATGCCATCTGTAGAACATTTTGTAAAGGTTTTCTTTATATGTTGTTGACATTGTTTGTAGTTTCTTTTCCAAAGTTTTGCCAATTGTCTAGTTCTATACTATATCCAAAATGTTTGGCCCATGCTATCATAGTTTCTTTTACATGTTCTTCTTCCATTTTAAAATTCAATAAGTAGCTATATATATTCTTCATTAATTTATCATCTATCCCTAGAAATATCTTATCTAATTCTAGGGTTACATGGCTTCTACACACACACACACACACACACGCACACACACACCAGGAGGGTGGCAATGTCTCCATTCTTACATGTATCCTGTGTGGAGTTTCTATGTCCAGGTTCATCCTATTGGAGATATTGAATACAGGGATATGCCATTATGTAACATCTGTAGCTCTCTGCTCTGAGAGCTTAAGGGAAGGTAGACTATATATACCATTCTGATACGCCCCAAAAGAATACGTGATCATTGCAAAGAATATATGCTTGTTGAAAAAAGCAAAAATCTTTCTGGAAGAATGTGCTTCTGACCACTTTGTTGTAGGAAAGGGAAAACTAAGTGTCAAGAGAAACAGACAAAGAGCTGAGTGAAGTAGGAATGGGTTACTGAAAAAACAGGGTAGTGAAAGAAGACCTTGGGTGAAGACTAACTCATTGCTGAATGAATGCAGATGGAATAGAAAACTAAGTAACCAACATGAAAGAATTACACTGAGGTAATTTGATAACGTTCCAAGAATAAAGTAGGATGAAATTGGAGAACAAATATAGGCAGGAAGAGTTGGTGAGTCAAGAGGAAAAGTCATGGTTGGATGAAGTTGATGAAATGCCCACAAAGAGAGGTGAGGAATTTCAAGAACAAACATCAATGTATGATGAAGTCAATCGTGGTTTGCAAGGAACAGCACGGAAGAGAGAGGAACAGAGAATTCATTGGTATAATTACTTTATTGGCTATACTTCCTTTCCATTTACTTATCTCATGCTTAATGTGTTTAGTTTACCGTTTCTTTTCTGCCCTTTGCAGAACATAGCTTACCTCCAAAAGAAATTAGCCTGATCAATATTTATGGATGTAGGAAAGAAATGCCAATCAACCGAAGCACACACAATAACGTTTATATAGTGAAAGCAGGACAAATAATCTAGTATAATTCATCCAATGACATTCACACCCTTCCAATAGAAAAGTGTTCCTTAGCTGATGAAAAATCACCCGGGAGTTGTCAACCTGGTCTCCAAAGATAGAGTTCCACAATTAGATGGAGCTAATAAGGAAATGTTTCTCTTGTTTGTAGTTACTGTGCCTCTGCCCCAGTAGAGAGTCCTTCTCAGTGAAGGATCTCTCTAGTCAGAGGCTAGAAGTAGGAAGTCTGATATGGATGTGGCCCCAAAGGTGAAGTGGAAGAGAAAAAACATTTGTGATGTAATATAGTGTCAGGTGAAAGCAATCAGAATTACTTGTGAAGAGTCTCAACAGCAATTTATTTATAGTCATTTGTGTTACAAGAATCTCACTAGATTGACTGCATTCCCCTGGGAACAACAAGATAAGGATTTATGGCAAAGATAATGCCAGGACACTTACACTGTGTCCAATGTTTTAATATGTGTTTAATATATATTTTTTTAAAAAACAGGATAAGGATTGAAAGATTTGGGGCAGGGGAGATCAGGTGTTTGGGTCCCCTATGCTGTACATTAACTTCAGATTCAGGCCTTCTTAACCCCTTCCCCAGTCTAGCTGGAGATTCCATTGGGTCTCCATTACTAAGAGGTGGAGGGACATGAAAACAACCTTCCTGGCCCTGTCCAATTTTTTTTTATAACTATTTCTAAAGGAAATAGTTGATCTGTCACATTAAGAAATACCCACACCCAACCCATCATCTAATGGCACTTCACAGAAAAAACCCAACTGAGTAGCCCAACTTTAAAAGCCACATATTCAATCTCGGTTTAATGAGTTGAACAGTTCCAAAAATTAGCCAATTAATACATTCAGCCATCAGCCATGGGCATATCTAAGGTTTTCCTTGTAGCGTAAATAAATCAGATACACAGCGGCTACAAGGTGCGTTTTCTTATAGATGGACATCATAAATTAAAGAGCTTTGCTCAGGCAAAAACATACCCAAAAAAAAACAACCCCAAAGCAAGCGCGCACACTGCAGCATACCTAATTTTTCTCTTGAAGAAAAACATATAGCAAACAATAGTTATAGAAAGGAAGTTTCAAAAGATAACACTGTGCTAGAAAATTGTTTCTTTGAACATTACAAGTGTGTATCTTTGACAAATTGTTCCTCCCTCAGCCCATTTGTCCAAACAGGGGCAAGGCTGATTATGTTACTTCCAAAGGTTTTGTTTAGCCAAACTCATTTTCTAAACAAGTTTCTGCTGAAGAGGCTGTCAGGTTTTTCAAATACTTCTCAGTATATTGTTTTTATTGCAAAGATGCAGTGTCTTTGATGTGATTTCCCCGCCTGCCCACCCCAAACGCATGATGATGATGATGATGATGCAGAAAACACCAACAAAGAACTTTAATGAAAAGGAAAAAATGTACCCAAAAGTGAGCCAGGTTCCATTCTCCACCACATTTTGTGACCTTATATTGTTAACTATTTTCGCCTACTCTTCAAAACACTTTATTACTGGAGTCTTACTCTATTATTACAAAACATTTTCAGCTCTACTAGAGCTGTCAGGGACGCGACTCTGCTCATTTCTTGAAACTAATAACATTCAATGGATTGAATCTAGATGGGCTGTTCCATGAACAGAAGGCTCCATTGATTCACAGAACGCACTTGGAGTAAGTAAACAATCCCAACCAGCAGCGTAGCAGTAGCAATAGCAATAGCACTTAGACTTATTTACCCCTTCACAGTGCTTTACAGCCCTCTCTAAGGGGTTTACAGAGTCAGCCTATTGCTCCCAACGATCTGGGTCCTCATTTTACCCATCTTGGAAGGATGGAGGGCTGAGTCAACTTGAGCCACTCAGAATCAATCTCCTGGAGTGAGCTGTGAGTTCACTGCCACCACCGTGTAGTGCCCTTTACAGTGCCTTGACTTATGGCCACAACTGGGACCAGAATTTCTCTTGCTAAGTAAGCCAGGGATTTGCAACTGATTTTACAACCTTTTTTTTTTTAGCCATGGCTGTTAAGCAAATCACTACAGTTTTTCAGTGAATCCTAGGATCGTTAAACAAATCCAACTTACCCCATTGACTTTGCTCATTGGAAGGTGGCTGAGAAGTTTGCAAATGGCAATCACGTGATCACAGAATGCTGCAATTGTAAATACATGCCAGTTGCCAAGCACTTGAATTTTGATCACGTGGCCTCTTTCTGCAGTTGTAAGTGTGAAGAACAGTCATAAGTTGCTGCATTCGTCTGTGAAATATATTTTGGGTGGGTTCACCTCTACATTTGTAGGCTACTAGACCCCAACTGTAAAAATCCAAATGATCACTAGAAGACAACGAAGTGTTTGTAGATGTGAAGCCTGAAACAATTTTTCCATGAAATCATCTTGAAAAGAACGTTGAATGATGGCTTCCAATATGCTGGCTTCATAATTTCCAGTTCTTCTAACCTTTATTTTCACCATTCTGTGCAAAACCCACAGTAATTAAGCCAGTGATGACAGTGGTCACCTACCCAATGAAAGCAAGCAGCAGGCAGAGGCATCTAAAAAAAATCATTGAGAATACTGAAAGTTGTTTATACTGATCAGTTTCACACATGATGCTAAGTTCTGGTGGTTTGTTTTTTTTGTAACTGTGGATTGTCAGATAAGAGATAACGTATGATAAACCACAATACCTGGATTCATCTCTGGGATTAGGTTGTATAAATATGGTCACGTCAAGGAAATGTATTTGAATGTGTGACACATTCAGAGAGACACATTGCAAAAAGTAGATGGGCCATAATATATTGTTTTAATCTTTGAATTTCATATTAAATTATTATGTTAATTTCATTAATTAGTACTATTCTTTTGCAAGGATTCATGGTAAATTAAAAGTAAACTTACCCAAAGGTACAGGTCACAACCATATTATTGAAGCCATGTGGTTGCTTGCACACTGCATATACAAAGGGAGTAGGTCCTCAATCATAGAGTTTCAGCCACCATCTTGATTGTTTAACCCAACACCCTCACAGATGTCACTACACAGAAGTAAAGAAAGAGAAGACTGGACCACCACTGCTCCTTCCTTCCTTCCCTCCCTCCCTCCCTCCCTCTCTCTCTTTCTGTCTTTCTCTTTCTTTCCTTCTCTCTTCTCTCCTCCATGCAGGAAAAAAAGGATATAGAAACCCAATCAAAGGGGAAAAAAGAAAGAAGCCATTCAAACCTACACGAGTAGTGTTAGTTTATTTTCAAGTATTTTCTTTAATATTGCAGGTGCTTCCTTCTCTCTTTTTTTATTTCTGACTGTCAATGTCAGAATAGTCAATGCAATGATTAGTATAGAAGAGTCTAAAAGGGAGCATCTGCCCCAGAGGTGGGTTTCAACAAGTTCTGACCAGTTCTGGAGAACCGGGAGCAGAAATTTTGAGATCGGAGAACTGGTAAATAATACCTCTGACTGGCCCCGCCCCCATCTATTCTCTGCCTCCTGAGTCCCAGCTGATCGAGAGGAAATGGGGATTTTGCAGCAACCCCTTCCCTGGAGTGGGGTGGGAATGGAGATTTTACAGTATCCTTCCCCTGCCACGCCCACCAAGCCATGCCCACCAAGGTATGCCATGCCCACCAAGCCATGCCCACAGAATTGGTAGTAAAAAAATTTGAAACCCACCATTGGTTTGCCCCCCACTCTCCATCATCCTAGGTCACCTCTGTATTTTTCCCCTATGCCCACCCATGTCTGCATGTTCTTTTTGTTGCCAGAGACCTCCCAGTACCCACATCTGGGCTACAAGCTTAGCCTTCTTTCTCTCTGCTTGTACAGATCCATGTTGTTCTTGTAACCCAGTTTTCCACCTCATCTTCTTCCTCTATGCTTTTCCTCAGCAATGAGAGCAGATCTGGACAGTGAAGTGAGCAGAGGAAAACTTAGTGGTCAGGCAGTGGTTGGGATCACAGAAATAAATGCTCCCTTGTTACAAACAGAGGAGGTGCAAGGCCTGTCAGCTGGCTGTTCAACAGCGGTACATGAGCAGGCTCTGCACATAACAGAATAACAGAGTTGGAAGGGATTTTGGAGGTCTTCTAGTCCAATCCCCTGCTCAAATATAAGACCCTATGTCGTTTCAAAGAAATGGCCATCCAATTTCTTTTTAAAAACCTTCAGTATTGGATCACCCACAATATCTGGAAGCAAGTTGTTCCACTGGTTAATTGTTTTTGCTGTCACGAAATTTCTAGATTGCTCATCTCTTTGATTAGTTTCCATCCACTGCTTCTTGTCCAGGTGCTTTGGAGAATAGCCTGACCCCCTCTTCTTTGTGGATTGAGCCCCTCAAATATTGGAACACTGCTCCCATGTCACTCCTAATCCTTCTTTTCATTAAACTAGACATACCCAATTCCTGCAACCGTTCTTCATTTATTTTATTTTATTTTATTTTTTATTTTATTTACATTTATATCCCACCCTTCTCCGAAGACTCAGGGCGCTTACAGTGTATAAGGCAATAGTCTCATTCTATTTGTATATTTACAAAGTCAACTTATTGCCCCCCCAACAATCTGGGTCCTCATTTTACCTACCTTATAAAGGATGGAAGGCTGAGTCAACCTTGGGCCGGGCTTGAACCTGCAGTAATTGCAGGCTGCTGTGTTCTAATAACAGGCTTCTTACCAGCCTGAGCTACCACGGCCCTTCATATGTTTTAGCCTCCAGTCCCCTAATCATCTTTGTTGCTCTTCCCTGCACTCTTTTTTCAGGACTAGGCACCTTGGCTACAACTTCAAAGCATGACATTGTCCTGCCATACGGAGCGATGTTGTGACCTGAACCCAACACCTCCTGCACGCAAAGCCTTGTAGTACCACTGTGCTACAGAGACCTGATCCTAAAGAAAGGGGCAGGCGGGTGATCCTTCTCTGTGCCTACAAAAAGCCGGAAGAGGCATCCTCGCCTCCCCAAAAGAAGAAAAAACCAAACCTGTGTACAAGCAGCCAAGTTCTAGCCCCCGTTTGCTATCTTTGTTCTCACTTTCTGCCTAATGTACTTATCTCTAGCTGGCTTAGAAATAATCTCTTTTAGCTGGATGCTTGTCTCTGTCCATGAACTGTGGAGAGATATTTCCCCCCCCCCCCACAAGCTATAGTGTTTGGGTTCTTTTTTCTTTTCTCTTTCTTTTCTTTTCTTTTTTTTTCCTAAAAAAAAAATAAAACTCTGACTGGCCTTGGATCAGTAGAAGCTACGAATCTCCAAAAGTCAACCTTACAAAGGAATTGACAGTTCATTACCTGACTTTATGCCATCAATGAAACTGCAGGGAAGCTCATTCATCTTCTGCCACCATAGCAACCAGGAAGGGGGAAGGGGAGGGGCGAAAGGAGGATAGACTTGATGATAGCTGATAGCTTGCTTTGCATGGCCGATGCTAAATTCCTTACCTAGGAAAGCAAACGCTTCCCATTCAGGTCGGGTTGTGTTAATAAAACTCTTGAGGCTTAACATAAGCAAATATTGCCAAACTGTGCTGGGACTTTTCCCACATTGGCTCGGAGGAAAAAAGCCCATTTAGCCATCCGATGAGCTTTAGAGAAGCCGGTGAGATGCAGCAACCGAAATGGGCAAACCCTCCTTTCTTTCAACTTCGTGCAGGCACGGTTTCACAAAGCTGAAAGATACAACAGCAATCAGAGATGGGAGAAGAAAGCACAAGCCCAACCACTGCCTCTTTTTTTTCTTTCTTTCTTTCCCCCCCCCCCTCTTTCCTGCTTCATAAATCATCCTGTTGATGCGATGCAGCCAATAAAGCAAGACCCGGTTAAGAAAGCATTCTTTCTTTATTCCTAATAAATAGTAAATGATCGATGCTGTGTATGGAAGAATGTACAAGAAAAACGCAGTATTTGGGGGAATGATTTACTGATACTCGCTGAAAAGTGAGCTTTGGAGCACTGTAAAACGCCTGATGTTCAAATGTAGAAATGACTGAAATAATCGCAAAAAGCTTTAAAAGGAGAGGGCTGAATATTTGAGGAGAGAACGGAATAGCCGTCATTTCTCTTTATAAATCCATGCTCCACATCTGAAATAGCAGGGGCTCAAGAGTTGCAATTGAAGCCTCGGATTTCTAAAGACAAAGCGGAGTTTTTCCCATTTCCACAAGCCAGACCTTATCTTCCTGCCACGTGGCATCTGTAAGACAATGAATTAGATGTGTCCCAGAATAGTAATTCTCAGTTCACAAGTGTTGTGCCTGTCTCTCCTCCACTTCGCCACACCCGCACGACCAGCCCCCAAAGATTGAGAGAGGTGGGAAAGTGCTATATGGTGAATGTGTACAGCAAAACATGACTAATAGGATGTGAATTTATGGATTGCCTGCCATGAATGGGTTTTCAGCTAGCAGTCCTGGTATCTTTTGCAATACATCAGAAGCCATCAGAGCTTTAATGGTACAGGCAGCCATTTTGGACGCTTATGGATGTCAAGTAAAAATATTGCTCAGTCCTTTTGGGAGAGCTGGACAGGACAAGAAAGGAACAGGGTCTCTTTCACACTGTCTCCAGGAAGATGATAGCACTTCAAGTATTTGAAAGGCACATAAAAGAAAGATAAGAGGACTCGAAGCCAGCAATGAACTGACAATCACTCTCTCAGGGATTCAGAATTGGGAATATATTGCAAGCTTTGCTCCTTCCTGAGGGAGAAAAACGCTACCTGTTCAAAGCAAAAATCCTGATAACAGTGCAGAAGCTTTATAGGTAGTCCTCGACTTACAACCTCAATTGGGCTCCAAAAATTTCCTAGCGAAGCAAGACAATTGTGAAGTGAATTTTGCTTCCGTTTTATATGCCTTTCATGCCACAGTTGTTAAGTGAACCACTTGCAGTTTTTGAATTGGTAACAGGGTTGCTAAGTGAATCTGGCTTCCACATTGATGTTGCTTGTCAGAAGGTCACAAAAAGTGACCCCAGGATATTGCAACCATCATAAATACATGCCAGTTGCCAAACTGCCAAATTTTGATCATGTGGCAAATGGAGATGCTGCAACAGTCATAAGTATGAAAAGCTTAAGTTACTTTTTTTCGGTGCTGTTATAATTTTGAATGGCCACTAAATGAATGTAAGTCGAGGACTACCAGTATTTGTCTTTGGGCTCACCCTGTTTCAGTTTCTAGGAAAACCAGAAGGACCCATGCCGATCACTTAGATGTGACTTTCCTGCCTAAGCATTTGATCACTGTAGCTTCCCATTTTTTTGAAACTCTCCCATAGACAATATACTTCATAGGGCTTTACAGCCCTCTCTAAGCAGTTTACAGTGTCAGCATATTTCCCCCAACAATCCAGGTCCTCATTTTACCGACCTCAGAAGAATGGAAGGCTGAGTCAACCTTGAGCCGGTCAGGATCGAACTGCCAAACTGCTGAGAGCTGACAGACAGCAGAAGTAGCCTGCAGCACTGCATTCTAACCACTGCACCACCGCAGCACCAATCACATGTTGGTATGGAATTAAGTAAAGCCTTTACTTCACTTCACTTGATTGCTGACTGCCCTGGCCTGCACATGTAATGGATGGTCCTTTACATGGTCCAGCTGTACTCCTAGGGACTGGAAGATTGACTTCTTTGCTTAAGTACTTATCTCAAAGGGGTTCTCTAGCTGTCCTGCTAGGGCTATTGCTCCTACATACTTCTCCAAATAGTTCCAGAGGCCATCTGTGGCTTAACGTTACCATACTGGGTATAGTTATGACCATCTATTTCAGCAGGAGGAAACTAGTGGGCCTTGAGCTAATTTTGCACAGCCTTTGGCCTAATTTCAAATGCTGTCTCTGAGAGCTCAATTAAAATTCTTGTAAGAGTTACCTGTCTCTTCCCTTCTAGCTGCCAGCTGCTCAGGATAACGATAAGTGACAGGGGAGGAAAGGGAGGGAGGAAGGAAGGAAGGAAGGAAGGAAGGAAGGAAGGAAGGAAGGAAGGAAGGAAGGAAGGAAGGAAGGAAGTGATCCGTTTCCATTTTGGCTCTGATTCTATCTACCGTTTTCTTTAGCTCCACACATTTTGTGGTTCCCAACAGATGATCCACTAAAAGGAAAACAGAGGACAAGGGAGCATAGGGCATTGATCTATTGTGTACCTTATCTGTAATTTGGTACAGCCTTCCATAGCCTCGTACTCTTTAGAGATCACCAGTTATAGAAGTTCTAGTAGTCTATGAAAAACGATGAATTATTTCTGCAATATATTGCAATTCTCCTTAATTGCCTTATTCATGGCATGGATGGGGCAAAGTTCATTTTTGATCTATGTGTCATCACTTTGACAAGTCATAGCTCGAAGCTACCTGCTGTGTTGAAAGGAGAAGCTCAGAGAAAAATATAGTGCAGAAGTATATATGGAGCTGGCAAATACTGAATTGAAGTCATAATCTTGGGACAATCAAATCTTTCTGCTTGAGATAGCAACAATTCTTTTAGTTCTGGACTATGGATCTATAAAGAATCAGAGCATATGGCTGACAGCATATGATCCTTGATTTACGACCACAATCAAGCCCAAAATTTCTGTCGTTAGGTGAGACATTTGTTAAGTGATTTTTGCCCCATTTTATGACTTTTATTGCCTCGGTTTTTAAGTGATCGCTGCAACTGTTAAGCTAGTAAGACAGTTGTTAATAACTCTGGCTTCACCATTGAGTTTGCTTGTCAGAAGGAACACTTCAACCATCATAAATATGAACCAGTTGCCAAGCATCTGAATTTTGATCACACGATCATGGGGATGCTGCAATAGTCATAACTGTGAAAACCGGTCATAAGTCACATTTTTCAGTGCTGTTATAACTTTGAACAGTCACTAACTGAACTGTTGTAAGTCGAGGACTACCTGTATTCTGAATATTTAGATTAATCCTGAATTGTGGGCTCTGCATATATCATGATTAATTGTTGAGATATAAGGTAAAGGTAAAGGTTCCCCTCGCACATACATGCTAGTCGTTGCCGACTCTAGGGGGCGGTGCTCATCTCCGTTTCAAAGCCGAAGAGCCAGTGCTGTCCGAAGACGTCTCCGTGGTCATGTGGCCGGCATGACTCAACACCGAAGGCGCACGGAACGCTGTTACCTTCCCACCAGAGGTGGTCCCTATTTTTTCTACTTGCATTTTTACGTGCTTTCGAAACTGCTAGGTTGGCAGAAGCTGGGACAAGTAACGGGAGCTCACCCCGTTACACAGCAGCACTAGGGATTCGAACCGCTGAGCTGCCGACCTTTCGATCGACAAGCTCAACGTCCTAGCCCCTGAGCCACTGTGTCCCTTTGTTGAGATATAATGCTACTTATATGCACCATTTTCAAGCAGAGAATAATAGACTGTTGGATGTTACCAAGGAGATCATAGCAGCTTATGGCATTTCTCTGATACAGATAGTCCTCAACCTCAACTGTTCATGTGATCAAAATTCAGCCGCTTGGCAACTGGCATGTGTTTATGACAATGGAATCACGTGATCACCTTTTGCGACAAGCAAAGTCAATGGAGAAGCCAGATTCACTTAACAACCAGGTTACTAATTTAACAACTGTGGCAGGAAAGGATGTAAAATGGGACAAAACTCTTTTAACAACTGTCTTGCTCAGCAGCAGAAAGTTTGGGCTCAATTGTGGTCGTAAATCAAGGACTACCTGTACGAGACTTATTTATACATGGCTGAAAACATTACCCTCCCTCGAGAAAAAGGCTGCATTTTGAGCACCTTAAAATAATGTGCTGGATCCCCACACAAAACACAAATGACAGTTTTGATTTCTTTATCCAAAACATTTCGGAGTTTCAGGCAGCATCCCAAGGCAGCTTATATTGAAGAAAAGTCACCCAAATCCTTGAGCGACAGTGACCTTCAATAATAAAACGGTAAAAAAAATTAATAGAATCAACCACTTCAACAATGATAAAAGACATCCAGCCCAACAAATAATAAAATCCAAATACAACAGCACCTTAAAAAAAAAAAGAAAACCAAAAAGTCAAGATCAGACCAATAAAACACAGAGAGGGAAAAGCCAGATAGAGCAGGATATACATGTAGGGCTGTTTTTAAAATCTTCCAGGTCATGTTTTTGCTGGTAGCATGGGTGACAGCTTTGAAGCACTAAAAAAAAATATGCAGGTCTTAATGTTGAATATATTTGGAGTGCAACAGAAAGGATTTTTTTCCTTAGTTAGACCCAAGCCAACCTTGGCTGACCTCAAGAGGAAAAAAACACTAAGCAAGGTTAGTTAGTGCTTGAATGGAAGATCAAAACAAGATTTCAGGGCTGTAGGCTACCCTGGGAAGTCAAAATATCACCCAAGAAGACAGCAGAAACAACTTTCATATAATTACCAACAACAACAAAAAAAACCACGTGAGCAGTGGTGGGATGCTGCCAGTTTAACAACCGCTTTGGTAAGCGTGCACTTTGCGCTAAAAATGAAGCATTTAGAAGCTCAGCTGCTTATTTTCCAAATCAGCAACGGTAAGTAGAACAGTGAGAAGGGGAAAATCAGCTGTGATTTGAGTGAGTGAGTGAGTGAAAATCAGCTGTGATTTGAGTGAGATGAGCTAGAAAGCAGCAAATAAAGGACAGGATAGGGTGGGGGCGGGGGCCCAGCTGATTGTCGGAACTACCGGTTTGCCAGAACCAGTCCGAACTGGCTGAATTCCACCTCTGCACATGAGTGTATTCATTCTGTCCACAGGAGTCAAGCTAATTCACATTATCAGAACTGATAATGGCCATTTTAAAATTGTGTCCACATTGATAAAATTGCAATTGAAATCTTTTTCCAGGCCTTTTCCGATTTCATGGCACGTACAGTCCATCTTC
This sequence comes from Ahaetulla prasina, assembly GCF_028640845.1. Lineage (NCBI taxonomy): Eukaryota > Metazoa > Chordata > Lepidosauria > Squamata > Colubridae > Ahaetulla > Ahaetulla prasina. The sequence continues at coordinate 160,042,320 of NC_080541.1, forward strand.
ATCCTTTGTTTTTCAGCTGGGGCCAGGGTTTCTCGGTTCTAATTTTATGTACAAGAGCAGGTTTTAGAAGAGATTTTGTGGATTAATGCATCAGTGATTCTACAGCTATTGCTGGACTTGTATTTGTACCCGTTCCATCCAGCACAGTGAATGGTGGCTGGAGAATATTTGGATAGCCATATTCCTGACCTAAAGTTCTGCAAAAAGAAAAAAAGATCTATCACTTTTATATTTAAGGTTACCATATGCCTCACCAGTGATATATATTATATTTCATTCCAGAAGCAGAGCTGAGAAAGAGCTACATTTTATACTTCTAAATTTTAAAAAAGGAGAACCGGAAGAAGCTCTTTCAGTAACTTCTAATGTACAGATAGTCCTTGTCTTATGACCACAAATGACCACAAAATTTATATTGCTAAGTGAAACATTTGTTAATAGCAATAGCAATAGCACTTATATACCACTTCACAGTTCTTTACGGCTCTCTCTAAATGTTTTTGCAGAGTCAACATATTGCCCCCAACGATTTGGGTCCTGGATAAGTGAATTTTGCCCCATTTTAGAACTTTTCTTGCCTCAGTTTTTAAGTGATTACACTTAACAGTTGTTAAATTAGTAACATGTTCGTTAAAATGAATCTGGCTTCCCCATTGACTGTGTTAGTCAGAAGGTCGCAAAAGGGATCCATGTGAGCTCTGGGACATTGCAATCATTATAAAGATGAACCAGTTGCAAAGCATCCAATTTCGATCACGTGACCACATGGATACTGCAATGGTCATATGTGTGTAAAACGGTCATAAGTCACTTTTTTCAGTGGTGTTGTAACTTTGAACTTTCCCAGAATGAACTGTCGTAAATTGAGGACTACCCGTAATCTGAAATATACCTTAAATATCGCATGGCTCAATCTTGAGTTCTGAAAACAAACCACAGATATCATGTGAGTTTCTCGAGGCTTTTGGTTGTTCACATTTGGAGCAGAATGCGGCAACCATTTACCTTTGGTGTGATCCAGCAAAGCAATTCCTACATCCTGACTTTCCATGTCACTTACATAATCCTCAAGAAGGTCTTTTGAACCCCTTCCATTATACTGGTGATGCTGAAGATAGAAAATAGACTTGTTTAAGAAGACATCTGAACTATGCTGAACATTTCTATATATGCAGAGAGCATGTTGCGAAAAGCTTTTAATGATAGCTAATGAATCAGGCTGAGTGAGGCAATGCAAATAGTAAACAATGTTATTACAGCAATTTATAAATATCTTTGATTATTGAAAGCAGCTGCTCAGTAATAGAGTTCTAAAATGTGTGTTAAAAAATAAATTGGGAAAAGTGATTTGAAGCCAACCAACTGGGTGTCAAAATGATGCTTGTTCACCTGTTTGTCAACAAAATTCCAGAAGATGATTTTAGGTTGTTTTAGTTCCTTCTCAGGGCAACAGGGAGGGCGCAGGTGATATATAATACATTTCAAAGTTATCCAATGATCCTTATTAGACTGAAAGGGACTTCTTTTACACTTGGTCAACTATAAGGAGCTTCAAGTCTAAAGATGGAGGAAAGGTTTAGTGGTTGAAATCAATCATCTCCTAATCTAAATCAATAATCAAAATGAAGAAGTGCAAAAACAAACAATGAGGTATACAACAATAAGCCAGCCCTCTTTATGTTCCTTTGTAGTGGTCAGACGAATCAAGTTAGCTTCTTTTTACTGACCCAATCCATGCTACACTATACAACGCTGTTACAAACCTAGGTCTTGAACAACTTGTAACTAACAATACAAGACTCAACAACTGCCTTGATCTCATCTTCTGCAACAATTCAAACTCAATTTATGGACTACAAATTAAAGAACCTTTTTCCAACAGTGACCACTGCATGATTGATTTTCGTCTCAATATACGTCCATACTTAAATTGTCATAACAACAGTACTCCCATCTACAACTTCAAAAAAGCCAATTACGACCTTATAAACAACGATCTTTCATTTCTGGACTGGCAAAATCTGTTTGCAACCTGCATAACCGCTATAGAGTCTTCCTACTTGAAATCAATAGAGTCATTAAACAATATGCACCACAAATGACTACCATGATCAGGAAAAACAAACTACCCATATCAGTAAAAAAGCTTCAATCAAAAAAAAATCCCTCTGGAAAAGAAACAAAAAAGGCTATGTTGCAAATTTCAAAAACCACTACAGAAATATATGCAACCAAATAAAAACTGAATGCACAAATTACCACACCAAGCAAGAAGAGAACCTTCTGCGCACAAATTCCAATCGTGCCTTTTATAATTTTGTTAACAATAAACTTAAAGACTCAAGATCCATCCCACCACTAAAAGATTCTAACAACAAAGAATGCAATGATGAAACAGCTAAAGCAAACCTCTTCAACATTTTCTTTGGCTCAGTTTTTGTTAACTCCGATAACACATATCCGACATTCCACAAACGTACCAGCCGTGAGATCTTTTGAGGGTGCCGCCAAAATTTCGGGAAAAAATTGCATTCTCTCTTGGCGGGAGAGGGGGAGGGAGGGGACTACCGATGCACTCGGAGAAAGCATCGATCAAGGTTTGCTCTAACTCGCCCGGCTCTTTTTATTTTATTTTATTATTATTATTATTTTAAAAAAGAACCCCCTTCTTCAATTCAGACTCGACACGGCGCGCGAGACCAGAGGATCTCGTTACAAGGGCTGTGAAGTGGCGCTATCCGATCAACGCATGCGCAAAAGGCGTCTCGAGGCAAGACACCGCTCTCGCGCATGCGCCAAGCACTGACCTCAGGAAAATTTTGCTCCGAAATTGTGGGCGGGAGAAATAAGAACTGCGGCCAAAAAAGAACGCGTCGCCGCAGTTGCTGCACTTAACGCGTCTTTTTTTTTCTTTTTTTTTTTTGCGCACCTCCGGCTTTTGGTTTCCTGGCAGCAGCGCCGGGTTTGTGGAGAGCGAGGACGAGGGTCAGAGTAGGTAAGGGAGGGTGAGGGGGGGGTCTCTCCTTTGCTATTCCTCCGCGAGGACCCTAACGGGAAGGAATACCGCCCGTTTGCAAGGCGTGCTTGGGCAGGGTTCTTTATTCCAGTCGGAATAAAAGCCACAGGCTAAAAGCCACAGGCTTAACGTCAAAAGAGTGGGTGCTGTTTGCATGCCCTCCTGGGAGGCGATTTTTCATTCTCTAGTTTATTTTCATTTATTTTTATTTTTCCCTACCAGCCTCGAGGGGGTTGACGTTGAGGTACCGTATCCCGTATATACAGTACAGGTAGTCCTCGACTTACGACCCCAAAGGAGCCTTCCTTTCCCAATTGATGTTGCTAAGGGAAAATGGATTAAGTGAGTTTTGCCTCACTTTGCAACCTTTCTGGTCCTGTTTGTTAAGTGGATCACTGCGGTTGTTAAGTTTGCGGTTGTTAGTAACGCAGGTTGTTAAGTGGATCTGGCTTTCCCCCATTGACTAGGTCACAAAAGGGGATCATGTGACCTCCAGGAAAACTGCAGCTGGCATAAATACAAACTGGTTGTTGTCAAGCATCCAAATGTAAAATCACGTCACCGAAAGAGATGCTGCAATGGTTGTAAGTGTGGAAAATGGTTGGGAGTCACTTTTTTTCAATGCCGTCGTAACTTTGACTGGGGCCTGGGGCCTATTTCCTTATAAGGGTGCCGGGAACTTTTGAAAGGCTTTCCAAGGGTGCCTCAAACAAGAAAAGGTTGGGAACCACTGATATAGACATAGCCTCATTATAGAACATTATAACCAGAGGCATCCATGGGGCAGTAAAAAAAAAAAAGTGAAGATGATAATTTCGGCTGCATGATTATAGTGATTACCCTGATTTTTTGACTAACATATATTGTTAGTTTCTATTATTTATTTATTTTTCTCATCTTTGAACTGTCATCTCTCCCAGAGAGCAAATCTGAGCAGTGTATAATAAAGTATTAAATTATAAAATGATTGTCAACTTCCAACCGAACCCGGCAGCAGTCATTTTTCTGTTCCTCAGTTGCCACACAGAGGGGGGAGTGGGGAGGAAGATGGAATGCCTTGCTAGACACAACAGAGAGTTTTCAGGTAAGAACTAAGGTCATCTCTACTGGCAACCAATAAGATAGGGGAAAGAGTGCTGAGAGCCCATTAATTAACTCAATTGGCCATCATGACCTGTGGCGCTTGGGGATGGGGTTGTTTCCTATCTTAATTATACTGAAAACCATGGGAAAGTTTAGAGTTGTTTTTCCTTTGAAGCTGTGCCAATATGATGTACTCAATAAAGAAGAGCTTTGAGGAGGATCCTAGTCTCAGAGTTCTGTTTTGCTTGGGTTCATTTGTCGAAACCGTGACAATGATATAAAAGTTGAAAAAATTCTAGAAAGAGGCAAGGATGATCAAACATTGCTAAAATTAATTAAAAGGCAAAGGGAGGGTTCTCAGGCACCAAGCAGCCCCATGGCTGTATGTTCCTCTGGGTTCCCCACATAAAGCCCCAGAGCCATGTTTTGACTGCTTTTGAGAAAGGCAGGACAATGGGAGGCCTGCCTCACCTCTGAGGCATATATAAATATACTTGCATCTGTGGTGGATTGCTACAGGTTCGCTCCGGATCAGGAGAATTGGTAGCAGCACTGGGAGGCTCTGCCCACCCGCCTGGACGCTTCTGCGCATGCGCAGAAGTGTTATGCGAGCACCCACAAAAAACCTGTAGCAACGGGTTTTGAAACCTGCCCCTGCCCTGCAGATTACTGTGGTCTTTGCAACGTGTTTTTGGTGATATGGAAGAGACTACTTTTCAGAACTTCAGATGAAAAATATTGCCATTTTCGAAAATCATTGTTTTCCTTCTCTATGATTTGTCCTTTGAAAAAAACTAATTCTTTGCTTTGTCTCCTAAATGTATTATAAATATTTTTAATTTATTTTTGAATTCTAGTAAAAAAAAACCAAAATGTTTTGTTTTTTAAAGCCTAAAATCTTTCCTATTTGATCCGACTATCATCTGAGTAACTTTCTCAACATTCTTCTTAATATTCTGAATAGTTCTATATCATGAACTGATTTGTTTGATGCCCCTTCTTTTTAATAATCAGCCAGGACCATGGCCCCATTCATACCTATGATTCTGGGCCATTCCCGCATCAACTGTAATGTAAAAGAAACTCAGTAGGAACCATAAGGAGATGAGGTGGCGCAGTGGTTAGAGTGCAGCACTGCAGGCTACTTCAGCTGACCGCTAGTTGCAGTTTGGCAGTTCAAATCTCACTGGCTTAAGGTTGACTCAGCCTTCCATCCTTTCGAGGTGGGTAAAATGAGGACCCAGATTGTTGGGGGCAATATGCTGACTCTATAAACCGCACTATGTAACCACACTAGTGCATTGTAAAAGCACTATGAAGTGGTATATATCTAAGTGCTTATTGCTATTGCTATAATTGAGTGGGATTAGATGCTTGTATGGAAGCAACATGAATCATAGGCCATGGGTTGATCTTGTAATATTGTCTTGCTTTCATTCTCTATGAATTCCCTAGGCAGTCTTGAATTAACATTAACTGTCGTGAAAAATCACATTAAATATTTTGATTTCAGAGTTGCAAAATTGAATTGCTTGTTTTCATTTTTAAATTGTTACTTTAAAATTTCATTTAGGAAAAATGTCTTGTTTACAGCCAAAAACATTACTGCTGCTATAGCCAAACATAGGCACAGCTAATCAAAGCATTTCCCACAGATTATTTGTTTGTTGTTGCTTTTGTGGTTATTATTTGAGTTACCATGGAAAACTATGCAGTGTTTTCAAATAAAGATGGGGGAAGCTGCATACAATCCCACACAGAAAACTACACTTATTGTTAAAGTAGATTCATATTTTATTGCCACAAATATGGGAGAAGCTATATTTTTTTTAAAAAAATCCATCAGCAGATGATGTTTTTGAAGCACTGACAATCAATCCTCAGGGAAAATGAACTAAAAAGGGCTAATCCTGGATTAAAAGGTATGCAGATTTCTCTCATTTTAATGATGAATAAAGCTAAACAGAAACAAACAAAAAACTTCATGTTAAATAGCACAGAATGTAAAATCCATTTGAAGGCAGCATAATGATTTAGATCAAGTAGATGATCCATTTCTCAAGATGACTTTCCTCTCAGAATCTGAAGATGGCTATCTGCCTACGACAAGTTTCGGAACCACAAGTCAAGATCCATTTCACTGCAATGAAAAATAAAAATAAATATATGGTTCTGGCATTCATATGCAAGAATATATTAGTCCATCACAAATAGCCCAAATATGAAATTACAAGAAACTTTCTCATGCCTTCCCCAATTCTTTTTGGCCTCTATAGCAATAGCACTGAGACTTATATACCACTTCACAGTGCTTTAGAGCCCTCTCTAAGCAGTTTACAGAGTCAGCATATTGTCCCCAACAATCTGGGTCCTCATTTTTCTGACCTCTGACGGATGGAAGGCTGAGTCAACCGTGAGCCTGGTGAGATTCGAACTGCTAAATTACACGCAGCCAGCAGAAGTAGTCTGCAGTACTGCATACTAACCACTGCACCACTTCAGCTCATCATAACTCCTAGTACCCCTAGGCCAAGGATGTCAAACTCAAGGCATGGATGTGTTACACGCTGGCCATGCCAACATCCAGCTTAGCGAAGGGGTGGGGGAAGTCACAATACATCACATGGAGACACCATGATAACACAAGTTTGGCACTCCTGCCCTAGGGCAAAGAAACATAACTCCCTGAAATGTACTTTTAATTCTTTAACCCCAGAACTGCCTGCCTGATCAGAAAGAGCCCTTAACATCAATCAATCCGAATAGAGCTGGAAGGGACCTTGGAGGTCTTCAAGTCCAACCACCTGCTCAAGCAGGAGATCCTATACAATTTGAGACAAGGGGCTGTCCAGTCTCTTCTTAAAAACCTCCAGTGACAGAGCACTCACAATTTCTGAAGGCAAGCTGTTCCACTTAATTATTCTCACTGTCAGGAAGTTTCTGCTTAATTCAAGGTTGCTTCTCTCCTTGGTTAGTTTCCATCCATTGTTTCTTGTCTTGCCCTCTGGTGCTTTGGAAAATAAGTTGACCACCCCTACTTTGTGGCAGCCCCTCAAATACTGGAATACTGCTATCATGTCACCCCTACTCCTTCTTTTCTCTAGACTAGTTCCTGCAACTATTCTTCTTTATTAGTCTTACTCTGTCAAAGACCTTGGAGTACTCATCTCAAATGATCTAAGTGCCAGAGCTCACTGTAACAGCATTGCTAAAAAAGCATTAAGAGTTGTTAACCTAATCTTGCATAGCTTCTTCTCCGGTGATATTGAACTGCAAACAAACAAGGGCATGCAAAACTTTTGCCAGACCAATTCTTGACTACAGCTCATCTGTCTGGAACCCGCACTGCATATGGGACATTAATACAATCAAATGAGTCAAGAGATATTTCACGGGAAGAGTCCTCCACTCCTCTGCTTGCAACAAAATACCTTATGCCACCAGACTTGAAATTTTGGGCTTAGACAACTTAGAACTTTGCCGTCGTCGGTCTGACTTAAGCTTAGTACATAAAATCATCTGCTACAATGTCCTACCAGTCAATGAATACTTCAGCTTCAACCAAAACAATACAAGCACACACAATAGAAACAAACTCATGGTAAATCAGAAACAGGCTCAAGCTCAATCCCTCCAAGACGGAGTGGCTGTGGATGCCGGCATCCCGGTACAGTCAGCTGAGTCCGCGGCTGACTGTCGGGAGCGAGTCATTGGCCCCGATGGAGAGGGTGCGCAATTTGGGCATTCTCCTGGATGCACGGCTGTCTTTTGAAGACCATTTGACGGCCGTCTCCAGGAGAGCTTTCCACCAGGTTCGCCTGGTGCGCCAGTTGCGCCCCTTTCTAGACCGGGATGCCTTGTGCACAATCACTCACGCCCTTGTGACGTCTCGTCTGGACTACTGCAATGCTCTCTACATGGGGCTCTTTATATATCCTGTGGGGTGGGGCTCCGCCCCACCCTTCCCTTTAATGATGCCGTCTCTCTAATCTTCTGAAGCGCGGGTCGATCCAGGCTTGATTGGTATGATTATCAGCTGCGTCTGTAGGCGTAGCCTGAGGAAGGGAGGAATCGGGATGTCGGCCTCATTACATCCTCCGACTGGCCTGGTTCTGGCTCCTGGAGCTGGGCCAAAGGAATCGGTGCTCCTGAGGTAAGCCTTACCGGCTCTTCCCCCTCACTCTCAGAGTCACTTTTGGGCATGGGGCCAGGTTCGGAGGCTGCAGTCACAACATCACCTCATTCCTAAGAGGTCTTTAAGGGGCGTGCTTAAGCCCACCAGAGTTTCTACAATCCCTGTCCTAATTTTTCCTTTTATTCATATCCATTTCATGTATTCATAATTACGTTTACATTTGTATGTTATCAAATACATGATTGATGAGATAGATATAGATGATAGATAGATAGATAGATAGATAGATAGATAGATAGATAGATAGATAGATAGATAGATAGATAGATAGTCCGTCGTCCACCAAGGTCTTTTTCCCCACAGCATATCATTATGGTCACCTTATATATTCATTGTTGATTTCCCATCAGTATTTTATGGCATAAGACAACCTCAGCCTTACCATTAGCTTATAGAAGATGCCTAGTTTTGTCTATCAAGCAATGTTTGTTTTTTATCAGATTTCTACATTGCCCATCACACTGGCATGCCTCTGGACAGTTTACAGATAAAACAGTAAAATGATATGAAAGCTATAAGTAAAAAAAGTTTAAAACTAGATTAAAACAAAGTTGAAAAGTCAGAGTGGCTTGGAACAGTTGATCCCTGTCACTACACTTTTTCCTTTTGGTATACCTTCGGTTACATTTTTGCTCTACTTTCTACTTGGTACAATTTTAACAACATGATATATGGTGGCTGAATGTATAGACACCATATAAACATTTTTCATTACATATCAGAAGCGGTGGGTTTTATAAGAAGGCTTTTGCTGAGGACAGGATGGTTCACAATTGGTTGCCGATAGTTATTGCAACTACGGGATAATTTTGCTTTGTTCATTGTATCAAATGCACTTTTATTAGTCAATGACTGAAATAAAGATTGCCTCTGTCAGTCTAGACATGGGGGGGGGACATTTTCACTTAAATGAAATAAATAACAATATAAACAATGGCTTTAACATGGTTTCTGGTCTAAATTTTTTACATGATTAAAAATAAACATGCATATCCAAAACGGTGCATTTAAATGCATCATTGCCACATGATCAGAAGCTGTGCTGACCTAGATCAAAAAGGAAAGAGTCAAACATGATGCATAAACATTTATACAGCAAGTAAAACTGCTGCTCTCCCTTTCCCTTTCTATACCCACAGCAATAAATATAAGAGAGGTATAAAAGATTTCATCAAAATCTTCGCTGCAACTGGAGAACATGAAACAAGAAAATACTTTATCTTGGATCACAAAGTTGAAGATAATAAATGCCGGTATCTTATGAACACTTTGTAAGGTTGGATCGCCTTTGGAATTTTGCAAACAGTGGCCCTAAATTATGGCTGTGTTATTATGGATGTAACAGCACAGACAGGATATTTTAAAATGTATTGCATTAATTTTAATGTAAGCATCTCTGTTTAATAAGGATCAGTTTGAAGCATATTTTAATCTGAGTGTTTTCCAAAAGAAATCCTCAATTCCTCAAATTCCCTCTGTGGCCCTTTCTTATTATCCGCTTCTTTCCAGTTACAGATTTGAACTGATGGTTTTGAAAGTGTTAGAAGCACAGCAGTCTGGGAAATAAGCAAGAATTCTATTGTCTGTCTTCAACAAAGACCAGAATAGGTTCGGCAAATCTCTGAGGCCATTTAGTTAATCTGGAGACTTAGTAACTAGGCTATATAATACTATATATGCTTGTGAGTCTTTTAGCTGTTCAACCATGTATGCACAATATTTAATTTAAGCACCCTCCGTACCCATTTTGTGGGGTGGGGGAAGCAGCATTCTCAACAACATCAGAATTAGAGCAGGATTGTCTGATGCTTAAAATATTCCTCCTGGATAAATCGAAGATAAAAGAGTGGCTCTTTTTTTTACAGGAAAATCAGTAAAGGCTACAAATGGCTATAATGAAGGGGTAAAATGCTACTGGATCAGATTGGATTGCACAATCCGGTAGCGATTGTGGCCGGTAGTTCAGCAATCCGGTAGTGATGGTGGAGCAAAGCTCCACCCACCCGCCCGGGTGTCATTACTTCCTGGTTTTAACCAGGAAGTATGTGTTTTTGACCTTTTGCGCATGAGCAGAAGGTTTTGCACATGTGCAGAAGGTCTGTGCACCCATGTGATGCGTGTGGCACGTGCACTCCCAAGCTGGTAAGGAAGGTAAGTAGATTTCACCCCTGCTATACTGTTAGTGTAGTTTTAAAATGTGCCATATAAGCAAATATTTACCTAGGCATCCAAAAAGATGAGTCAGGAACAAAAACTGCCTATAGTTCATTTCTAATGGTATTAATGATTAGGAAAGGGATATACAATAGAAGAAAATTCATACAATAGAATATCACAGAAGTGAAGAAGGGATATAATTAGACAGAGATATGCTATGCCATCACAATTATACCAATCTTTCTCAATCTAGAGAACTTTTAAATTGTATAGACTTCAATTCCCAGAATTCCCTAGGCTGTATACTGGCTGGGGAGTTCTGGTAGTTGAAATCCACTCTTTTTAAAACTTAAAACTGCCAAGGTTGAGCTATACTATTAATATGGCAGGCAGCTACAATTATTAAGGTTAAGATTAATAACAGCTTAATAACAACACATAGTCTGCTACTTTCCAGAAAGCAAAATTGTAACATATCACATTGTATGATACTGCCATTAGTTTTCACAACTTCACTTTTGAGTAAGTGTCACAGAAATAAGTCATTAGCCAATTGATTTTTCCAGTAATGTCACGCAGTGAAGGCACAACGCTGGCTATGTATTTTGAAATCATTGGTGTTAAACCAAAGTGGACAATCACAGCATGATATATTCTTAAGTCCTAAAGTCTTTCCAGACATTATGTAAATAGTTCCTGCTAGCATACTGTCTACACAGCTTAACATGTGTAATTCACTGCAGATCTCATTATCTTTAGTTTAGATTACGTGGAATGGTTTTAGAGTGGGTTTCAGCGAACTTCTGCCAGTTCAGATTAGCTGTGCATTTCTGTCAACACCATTAAATCACACTCCATTCGTTCTATAGAAAGTAAGATGAAGTGTGCATCTTCTTGCAATTAATAAAACAGTGACTCTTATGAACATTGTTAGATTCGGGCAATAACGAGGCAGGAGACCAGGATAGTGACAACAGCTCTTTACTATATGGTGAACCCAGCAACCCGGGCTGGGAAAACCCTCTCTTTATATACAGTTTAGCCAGAGGCTTCATCCAATCAGCAACGTGCTTTTTCCCACTCAGTTTTCCCTCCACAATTCTTAAAGATACATTACACTCCTTCCCTCCCAGAGAACACTTACCAATATTTACATAAAATTAACATCTTATTTTTCAACGTAATCACGCAAGTAGACTGGGCGTCTCCTGACTCTTTCGGACCTGCGCAATGCATTTTCTGGGAGTGAGTCGAGCTGACCGGAGGGACTGTTTGTTCCTCTCAGCTCCTCCTCTAGGCCATCCGGCCCTGGATTATTTGCAGAGTCGTCCCTGCTGTTTTCAGGATGAACCGGTTGGTGTCGCTGGACCTCCTGGAACTCAGATAAGTCCTGTGTTTGCCCCGGGTTTGAGTCAGCTGTGTATTCATACATTGCATAGTCAGGGTCTGTTTCGTCTGATTCTGCTTTACCGGTTATGCGTTTCCTTATTTGATCTATGTGGCGTTTCCATACCCGGCCATCCTCTATCTCTGCTAGATATGATTTTGGTCCTGTTATTTCTAGGACTTTTCCTGCTAACCATGTCGGGCCCTCGCTGTAGTTGTGTGCCCACACTAGGTCGCCTACTGCCATCTCTCTTGTTTTACTGTGTGCCCCTTTGTAACCGTCTGGTGTGTAGCTTGGGTTTAAACGGTCTAGTGGGCACCTAAGCTTCCGACCCATTAGTAGCTCGGCCGGGCTGCGGACAGTTGTTACACAGGGGGTTCTGTGTTGGACTGCTAGAATTGTATCGATTTTTGTTTGCCAATCGCCTGGCCTGATTCTGGACAATGCTTCCTTTGCGCTCCGAACGAAACGTTCTGCAAGGCCGTTCGTCGCAGGGTGGAAAGGCGCCGAGAGGACATGTCAGATGCCCTCCTCTGCCAAGTACCCCTCAAACTGGGTTGCCGTGAATTGCGGGCCGTTATCGGAGACTAAAGTGTCGGGCAACCCGTGGGTTACAAATAGGTGCCGTAGGACTGAAATCACAGCATCGGCTGTCATGGATCTCATGAGAATGATTTCCAGCCATTTGGAGTAGGCGTCGACTACTACCAGAAAGGTTTGGCCGTGGAAGGGGCCGGCAAAATCGATATGGATCCTAGACCAGGGGCCCTGGGGTCTCTCCCATTCCCGAATCGGGGCCGTTGGGGGTAGCGGTCTGGACTCCTGGCAGGCCTGGCATTTCCCTACCCTTTCAGCAATTTCCGAGTCCATTAAGGGCCACCACACATAGCTTCTCGCTAGACCCTTCATTCTCACGATCCCTGGGTGACCTTCGTGAAGGAGATCCAATACCTTTTTCCTCAATTTCTCCGGGATCACCACTCGATCCCCCCATAGCAGGCACCCCTTGAGCTGAGAGTTCCCACGCTTTTTACAAACTCTTTAAAACGCCGCCCGCGCAGCGGCCAACCTCTTTGTACCCAACCAATTACAGTCCTTATTGTAATGTCCTTGTACGAAGCCCGAGCCACCTCTTTGGATGTGACTGGGCCAGAGTCCAAAGAGTCAATTAGCAGAACTGGTGTCCCGGAGTGGGGTCTTGATAGTCTCTGGTAACGGGCATCTGCTCAGGGCGCCTGCATGCCCTAATTCCTTCCTGGCCGGTGTAGTAATTTGTAAGAATACGCTGCCAGGAAGATAGTCCATCGGGTCAGTCTTGGCGAAAGTGCCACGGGCGTTGGTGTCGCCTGCCAACAGACCTAGTAAAGGTCTATGGTCCGTGATGATTTCAAAATCACGACCAAATACATATTCATGGAATTTCTTTACTCCGGAGACTATAGCCAAGGCTTCCTTATCAAGCTGGCTATAATTCCTTTCAGTTGATGACATGGTTCGGGAGTAATATGCAATAGGGGCTTCTGGGCCATTTGGCAACCTGTGGCTGAGCACAGCCCCACCCCATAGGGAGATGCATCGCAGCTTAACACTAATGGCAGCGTGCCATTGTATTGGATAAGGAGGCTATCACTCGATAGGAGATTCTTTACCCTTGAATGCCCTAGCTTCCGCCTTTCCCCAAGACCATGCAGCCGTCTTTGCTAGTAATTTATGCAGCGGCTCGGCTACTGTTGCCTTATTCCTTAAGAATACCACGTAGAAGTTGACCAGACCTAAGAATGCCTGTAACTCCGTTTTGTTCTTTGGAACTGGGGCCTTCCTGATGGCCCGTACCTTGCTCTCAGTGGGGTGAATCCTTCCTGTCTATCCGGTAGCCCAGGAATTCCACAGATTCAACCCCGATCTGGCATTTGTTCAGTTTAACTGTGAGACCGCAGACCGGAAAATGCCCAAAACTTTTCGCAGCCTTACCCCTAATTCCTCTAGATTCTCAGCGGATACCAGTACATCGTCAAAGTATGGTACCACCCTGGTAGTCCTGCAATAGCCGCTCCATTAGGTTCTGAAATAACCCTGGAGCCACACTAACCCCAAACTGTAACCGGGTACACTTAAAAGCCCCTCTGTGAGTCACAATTGTCTGCGCTCGCTGTGCTGCTATCTACAGGCAGCTGTTGATAGGCTTGGGCCAAGTCTAGCTTGGCAAAACCTGCCCTTGCCCCATTGAGTGCAGTAAGTGCTGTACCACCGAACGGGTAAGCACTCTTTGCAACGCTTTGTTGCGTTGCCTTATAGTCAGCGCAACCGGACCGACCCGTCCGGTTTGACTGGGGTGACTATAGGGTCTCCCACTTAGCATGGTCAACTGGCACTAGAATTCCCTGGTTTACTAGCTTGTCCAGTTCCCGGTCAATCCTGGGCTTTAGGGCTAACGGGACCCTCCTAGCCTTTAGACGGATAGGGGCAACTTGGGGTCTAAGTTAAAGAGATAGGGGTCCCGTGTACTTGCCCAGGCAGTCTCTGAAAACGCCCCAAATTCTTTCATGAGTGCGTCTTTGAGGTTGACTTCGTTTCTGAAGATTCCAGTCACTCCCATGCCCAATGCTCGGAACCAGTCCAGTCCCAACAAGCTTGGCAGGGTCCCATCGACTATGGTGATGGGCAGAGTTTTCTTGTATGTCCATACTCGACGTGGACGGACGTTACCCTCGAACAGGGATGCGATTCCCTTGGTAGTCTTGTACCTTTAATTTCTGTGGTTGCAGCTTGCGCTTTGCGATGGCGGGTAAGGCTCTCACGAGATTGTCCCAGGACATGATCGTGATCGCTGAGCCGTGTCCACCTCCAATCGGCACGGCACCCCTCAATCTTTGCCTTTGTAAAGATTTTTTCTAGGCGTGTTGATGCGTGACCCACTCTCACGACAGTCTGATTCAACCGCGCCTTTTTGAATTGACCAATCACGGGCCGCTGCGTTCCGCGCCTGATTGGTCGGTTTGAATTTTGGCGGAAGGTTGGGGTGCTCGACAGGCCTGTGCTATGTGCCCTTCCTTTCGCACCGCCGACAAGTCGCATCCTTGAATTTGCATTGTTGTCGTTGGTGTTGCCCTCCGCAACTTGCGCAGTCACCCCGGTCTTCTTTCTCCGGCCTCCCGGTGTGGAAGACTCCTTCCTCTTCCTCACCGTCCGACTCAGCCTGGATCACCTCGTTGTGGACCGGGGTTGATTTCGCACCAGCCGTTGGTGCGAGCGGCTTTTGTAGAGTTTTCGCCGCTTGGGTAGACATCTCGTGAGCCCTGGCTTCGTCCAAGGCGTTTGCCAGCGTTAGGTTGCTTTTAGACAGCAGCCGCCTCCGCAAACGGATGTCCCTGACCCCGCGGATGAGTTGCTCCAGCAATGCCTCATCCAAGTCTCGGTACTCGCAATGTTTTGAGGCTTTCCTCAGGGCGGCCATGTATGCGCTGATGGGCTCGCCTCTTGCTGTCTGCACTCGAATTCGAACCGCTGCACATACTTGGACGGCATTGGTGCATAATGGGCTTTCAATAAAGTCTGCAGAGTTTGCCACGGTACCGACTGTACGGCGTTGGCTCGCCAGGATTCTGCGGTGTCGAAAACCTCTGGACCGCAGTGGCTCAGGAAATACGCTCGCTTCCTGTTGTCTGAAACTCCTTGAAGTTCGTTCGCCTCGAGGAAACACTCGAAACGAGCCATGTATGACCCCCATTTCTCCTTAGCTGGGTCGAATGGCGCTGGCGGTGTGTAGCTAGACATCGCTGCTTTCCGCCCCTTGTTTGCTGGGTTCGCGTCTTCCTGGTGAATTCAGCTCTTTTCCTGACGCTCTTAGCCTCGCAATCCCACCTTCGTCGCCAGTGTTAGATTCGGGCAATAACGAGGCAGGAGACCAGGATAGTGACAACAGCTCTTTACTATATGGTGAACCCAGCAACCCGGGCTGGGAAAACCCTCTCTTTATATACAGTTTAGCCAGAGGCTTCATCCAATCAGCAACGTGCTTTTTCCCGCTCAGTTTTCCCTCCACAATTCTTAAAGATACATTACAAACATCAGTAAGTGACAGGTACAATAAAGCAAAATCTCAACCGGTTGCAGTAATTGTAACTTCGCATCAGACTGCATGAAACTGTTGATGGCTTCCACAAACTGGAATCTTCCCAGACACTTTTTAAACAAAAGATCAGTTGCAATATGAATGAGATGGCATACACAGGCACACCCATTGCCACTGTCATCACTTCCAATATATCTCTGAAACCATGGTATTGCATCTTCTATAGGCAGGATTTGGTCATCTCAGTAATGTCCCTGGAAGGGACACTTTACTTACCCCCCTGCCAGGACCTAGGCATATTCTAGCAAGATTCTGTAAAAGTCCAAATGCAGAATGGTCAACATATCAGCATCATACATTTGAAAAGCAATGCAAATAGCAAGTACACAGGAAATGCTAGCAATTTACTTTCTTTTACTTACTTTCTTTCAGATTGTATGAAAATAAGGGCTGAGGGTGTGGCAAAACACTCAGTTCAGTGGTGGAATTCAATTTTTTTTACTACAGGTTCTGTGGGCGTGGCTTGGTGGGCATGGTGTGGCTTGGTGGGCATGGCTTGGTGGGTGTGGCAGGGGAAGGATACTGCAAAATCTCCATTCCCTCCCCACTCCTGGGGGAAGGATCTTGCAAAATCTCCATTCCCACCCCACTCTGGGGCCAGCCAGAGGTGGTATTTGCCGGTTCTCTGAATTACTCAAAATTTCTACTACTGTCAGAACCTGCTGAATAGCACCCCTGAACTCAGTTGTTGTCAGCCCTATTAGATGCACCAGATCAGAAATCAGCTTAGCTCAAATGAAAGTTAGAATTACTTTTATTGAGATTGGCTACAATAACAAAATCCTGAAAACCCAGCTGTGCTGTATCTCCTCCTCCTCCTTATGCTACAGTGAATTAAGGAGGTGTTCTTCTTGAATCACTTCCAAATGTTATTTTGTTGTCCTGGATTTAAAAAATATTTCACTCTCTTAGTCCTACATATGTCCTTCAAAGTCGTTTTCATTAATTTCTGAAGTTATTGACTGGCAAGTGAACTCAGATTTCTAATAGTTCTTCACACTGCTGGCTTAAGAGTATATGGCACACGTAGGCCACACTGACTGTTGGAGCTATCTCCTGCCAATGCAAAGATTTGTATGTTTAGAATTATTCAGAAGGAAAGGCAGTATCGGTGCCTGCTAAATTTTGGCATTCTGGACTCTGGATCTCTGTTCTTTCAAGAGACTTTGGAAAAGACCTTTCTTTTTAGAAGCAGTATTTAAGATTCCAGTAATGAAAAACTAAGAACCGAGTGGTCTTGGATAGTAAGTTCCTGCTCTGTTAATGATGATGCTAGAAACTTGTAACAAGTGGCTTCTCTTTGGAGACTTTTTAAATGAGGACAAAGTTGAGGATGTCTGGCAAACTCAGTCTAGATGCATAACTCCGTTTCATTGCCAGAAACAGAGTGCAAGAAGAAGAAAGAAAAGCGAGGACAGCAATAGGATATATTTTAAAAAGTTTTTACATCTCAAAATCTGCAGACAAATTCTAAAATTGCTCTGATGAAACCTTTGCATTTTCATTCTAAACCTGTTGACACTTAATTGTCTAAAATCATATTTCAAAACAAAGATACTGGCAATTTTTTTTTAAAAAAAATCCTGTTAACCCCACCCCACAATGCTTAAAGCGCTACAGATGGAATTTTTATATACAGTTGTTTGCTCATTAGATGGAATATTGAATCCTTCACCCATTAACTGTATCGTCACTACAAATGTGCTGCACCTGCTATTTTACATCTCAATATACTTCATATTGAATATTTATGGCTCATTCCAAATGAAATGTAGAGGCTCGCTCTCTTTCTCTCATTCAAGCTTCAATGGCACAATGCTGACACCTGTCGGGCAACTTTAGCACTATTCATGCTGCTTCCATAATCAAATTGTCATTTATTAATTTATTTCATTTATTTTAGGGCTGTTGTCAGTCAACATATGCTTAATTCATTTTTGTTAATTAAATCGAAATAGATTTGCACATGAATAAAACAAAATAGATGAAAGAAGTGGGAAAAACACCCATGCTGTTTTTTCTGATCATATAATGCACACTTGTAACCTAGTGTAGCCTTCTCGTGCTGGATTCTCACTAGGAACTCTGGGAGTTGTAGTTCTGTTATATTATACCAGGGAGTACAATCCTAGCACATGACCAAGTCTCTTTAATTTTTCCTGAGGGGGAAAAAACATGTATAGAAACACGTGTGAGGAAACAAAGGCATCCTCCAGACAGGTTTTTATACATAAACATGGCAAAGAAAAATCTGCTGCCTGATTAATTAGAGGCACCTGTTTAATAGATTAAGATGTTTTAAATCAATCCAACCGATTCAATTAAATATTACATAAATGGGATCAGGTGGATATTGGTAATGAACTCTTAAACACTGATTTTCTTCACACAAAGATTCCCTTCCTTATGATCTTTTATCTGCGTAGACAAAAGAGAAGTATTTAGGGTTTGTCTCACTTAGCAGAGAAAACTCATCAATGGCCTACACTTGAATAGGAGCAGAGGAACTTTCTGTGGGAACCTGGTGAATGTGAAAGTAGGTAAAATTGATGTGCATAAAATTATTTGAAGGCCCAGCTTATAGCAGAGCTAAGATGGACATCTGCCTGTGGTCTATGGGAGGGGTTTCCAACCTTGGCAACTTTAAGCCTGGTGGACTTCAACTCCCAGAATCCCCCAGCCAGCAAAGCTGGCTGGGGAATTCTGGGAGTTGAAGTCACCAGGCTTAAAGTTGCCAAGGTTGAAGACCCCTGGTCTATTCAGTCAACATCTCCTGGAGTGGTAGAGTTGAAGTCCACCAGGCTTAAAGTTGCCAAGGTTGGAGACCCCTGGTCTATGCAGTCAACATCTCCTGGAGTGAAGGTAACATGGGGATTTTCACTCATCCTAATAGACCATATGAATTTCAGGGAATTATTTCTTTTAAGGAGTAGGGAATCTCCATTTGCCGGGCATTTTCTGAAAAATGTTTCACCTGCCTCTAATATATGCAGAACACTTGTTTGCTCCTATTTCCTTTTGACAAGCAAAGTCAATGGGAAAACCAGATTCACTGAACAACCGTGCTACTAATTTAATAGCTGTAGTGATTCGTTTAACAACTGGGGCAAGAAAGATCATTAAATGGGGCATAACTCACCTAACAGAGGCTTTGCTTAGCCACAAAGATTTTGGGCTCAAATGTGGTCATAAATCGAGGACTACCTGTATATGGAGCATGTAGGCTATACTAATTGATGAAGCTACCTTCTGCAAATGCAAAGATTTGCTAGTATTATTCAGAAGGCAGGGGGGCAGAGATCGACCTCGAGGCGCCTCCTTTGTGGGGTGCCACAGGGGTCGATTCTCTTGCCTCTTCTGTTCAACATCTACATGAAGCCACTGAGTGAGGTCATCAGTGGTTTTGGGGTGAGTTACCAACTGTACGCGGATGACACCCAGCTGTACATTTCCAACCCTGACCACCCCAATGAAGTTGTCGAAGTGCTGTCTCGGTGTTTGGAGGCCGTACGGGTCTGGATGGGGAGAAACAGGCTCAAGCTCAACCCCTCCAAGACTGAGTGGCTGTGGATGCCGGCATCCCAGTACAGTCAGCTGCAACCGCGGCTGACTGTTGGGGGCGAGTCATTGGCCCCGATGGAGAGGGTGCGCAATCTGGGTGTTCTCCTGGATGGACGGTTGTCTTTTGAAGAACACTTGGCGACCGTCTCCAGGAGAGCTTTCTACCAGGTTCGCCTGGTCCGCCAGTTGCGCCCCTTTCTAGACCGGGATGCCCTATGCATGGTCACTCATGCCCTCGTCACTTCTCGCCTGGACTACTGCAATGCTCTCTACATGGGGCTCCCCTTGAGGTGCACCCGGAGACTACAGTTGGTTCAGAATGCGGCCGCGCGGGTGATAGAGGGAGCCATTCATGGCTCCCATATAACACCGATCCTGCGCAGGCTGCACTGGCTACCTGTGGTTTTCCGAGTGCACTTCAAGGTGTTGGTTACCACCTTTAAAGCGCTCCATGGCATAGGACCGGGATATCTTCGGGACCGCCTTCTGTTACCGCATGCCTCCCACCGGCCAGTACGCTCCCATAGAGAGGGTCTTCTCAGGGTGCTGTCAGCCAAACAGTGTAGGCTGGCGACCCCTAGGGGGAGAGCCTTCTCTGTGGGCGCACCTACGCTCTGGAACGAGCTTCCCCCAGGACTTCGACAACTTCCTGACCTCCGGACCTTTCGCCGCGAGCTGAAGACATATCTATTCTTTCGAGCAGGACTGGCTTAAATAGGGTTTTTAAATATGGATTTTATTGGGGTTTATTTTTTATATTTTGTACGGTATTTTAAATTTAGGCTATTTTGAATAAGTTTTTTAAAATGTGTTTTATTGTAATATATTGTATTATTTTATTTGCCTGTTCACCGCCCTGAGTCCTTCAGGAGAAGGGCGGTATAAAAATTAAATTATTATTGTTGTTGTTGTTGTTGTTGTTGTTGTTGTTGTTGTTGTTGTTATTATTATTATTATTAATAATAATAATATCAATGCCCCCTAAGTACTTTAAGGTGCTCCCTGATGATACTAAGCTTATCTAGTTTCAAGCTGGCTATCTCCTTTAAGGTTCAAGTGGATTTGCCCAGGCAAGATAGTAGCCTTCCACACTTGCTAAACCATTCCAACTATCTCCCATAAAGCCTTCTTGATCTATCTTGTATCTCATTTCAAATTAAATATATTCTGCTGCCAAATCCTAGCCCTGGTGGAACTGCTGGATTTTCTAGTTTGACAACATTGCTCTTTGTGAAACCCCATGTTCCAGCTTCATTTTAGCAATAGATCCCAGAAATCATTAAGTAGAAGACTATGTTCTACTACATTCTAAGAAGGTTCTCATTTAGCCATTCTGAAGTTCCCATCATCAGACTGATGCTAAAGCCTACTCATTTCTATCAGCCATAAAGTCCTTCACATGGAACTGCATGCATAATGTACATTGAAAGATATAGGCTGAGAAATGTTATGAGGTTCATCAAATTATTCCAATTATGCTACTGGAGATTTCTACTAAGAAAGCAGTGACCCAGCCTGATTCAACTGAATTTGCATTACAGTATGTAATGCAGGGATGAAATGCTCCCAGTTTGGACCAGATCAGCCAATCTGATAGTGATGGTGGCGGGTGGTTCGGAGAATCAGTACAAAAAATCCCTGCCCAACCCCCCCAATGCCCAGCTGAGCCATGCGATCGTCAGAGCCTTTTTTTTTTTTACTTTTAAAAGCATTTTTACAACCTATTTGGCCAAAGAGGTTGTAAAAAAAGTGCTTTTAAACAGCTCTGACAATCTCAGCTGAGTTGCCTGATTGTCAGAGGCTTTTTTTTTACTTTTAAAAGCATTTTTTGCAACCTCTTCGGCCAAATAGGTTGTAAAAAATGCTTTTAAAAGTAAAAAAAAGATCACGCGCCACAGCTGATCACCCACCCACCCCCCGCCACACACTGTTCTACTTACTGCATGCCTCCTTTTGTCATGCACTGTGCGTGCACACCTCACATTTAGTGCATGGTGCGCATTGCGCATGCACAGCCAACTAACCGGTAGTAAACCAGTTCAGATTTCACCACTGATGTAATCCATATACATTACATGTATATGTAGAGCTGTTACTCATTGGGCCACTTGATCCCACTTTCCTGCAGCAATATTCCCTCTGGGTAGAATTATTTGCCAGAAACAAGAGATAAACTACAGTGACCAGTGATCAAAAAGTGATGAGGAAAGCTATCAGACACTCCGTATTTTAAAACCAGAAAGTGCAATCCCAGATTATGTAGCAAGAGAAAAGCATAGTCAAATAAGACAGGCATGAGATCAATCAAACCAGCTTGATCTAATATGATGCTGCCACGGAGAGCAGAGAGGTCTTGAAAAAATATTCCCACTAACAAATGTTTCTTTGGCTTTTACTAGGCTTATGTAGCCAACCTCTCTGAACCTAAATGCTACTTGGTTAAAGCCAAGACAGCTATTTATCTCAAGCGGCCCACAGCTTTGTATATCTTCTCAGCAATGGCACTGTCTAGGTCTAGGATTTCTGGACTATGATTTAGGAATGGAGTTCTGGACATCCAGTTTTTGAATGGTTCTGGACAACTTCTATTTTATCTTAACTTAACTTAACTTGACAACTCAATAGGGTCAAGGAATTTCTTCAGACATCTTCCTTTTGTAAGGGTACGTAACAGGTTCTGACCAGTTCTGGAGAGCCGTTAGAGGAGATTTTGAGTAGTTCGGAGAACCAGTAGTAAAAGATCTGACTGGCCCCACCCCCATCTATTCTGTGCCTCTCAAGTCCCAGCTATCGGGAGGAAATGGGGATTTTGCAGTAACCTTCCCCCGGATTGAGGAAGGAATGGAGATTTTACAGTATCCTTCCCCTGCCATGCCCACCAAGCCATGCCCACCCATCCACGCCATGCCCACCAAGCCACACCCACAGAACCAGTACTAAAAAATTTTGAAATCCACCACTGGTATGTAACCAATTTACTTCTAATTGTGATTGAAACAATGGACTTAAACCCATATTTGTAAGATATTGTGTTATACTGTAGACCAGAATTATACATGAATTGTTTGATTGTGTGCATATCCTGCTTCTCCTCTAGTCCAGGGCTAGTGTCAAGATTACACTGAATACTGCATTGCTGAGATACAGCTGTTTGCTCTCTTTTGTCAACCAAGAGGCTCTCACTCTCCTCCTTACTTTAAAAAGTAAATTATAATTTTAAAAAATATGAACAGGAAAGCTTGCAAATTACTAATTACCAGTTTCATGCTTCTGGGCGAGGGAGTTTAGATGTCCCTGTGAGTATCTCCATGAATAGGAATAGCACCGCAGTGAAGATCAGCAGCAGCTGGCATATTCTGATCAATGAAATTCTCTGCAGAGAAGAAGAAATCAAGAGATTGCCCACTCGTGTTCTGGATAGCTGCTCCAAGAGAAATTCACAGGAATTAAGTTTCTTGCAGTCGATTGTGGTCCCAGCATCTTGGGAGCTGAGGGATTACTATTATGGTCAAAACTGTTGTGCAGCCTAAACACTAGACCAAAAGCCTCAAAAGTTAAACACTTTTAAATACAATTAATTTAAAACTTAAGCAGGGTCTTCTGAATCACAGGAAAGAACAAAGATGGTGAATTGCCTTCTTTTTGGAGCTAAGAAGAAAACAAGACTACCTTAAATAATTTTGATTTAAAAGCAAAACACTTAACAAGATAGTGATTTAAGAAAGTTTTAAGTGGATAAAGGCAATAGTAATTTTTAGAAAACAGAAGCAGATAGATTAACACCACAAACGATACATCTACCATTCAAAAAGACCTTGATCATCTAACCACTTGGTCTAAAACTTGGCAACTCCAAATCTCATCCAGCAAATGCTCAGTCTTACATATTGGAAAAAAGAACCCAAACACTAAGTACATACTTGATGGACATTACCTTGCAGATGACCCCCACCCTGTTAAAGACCTTGGAGTTTTCATATCAAATGATCTAAGTGCCAAAGCCCACTGCAACTACATAGCAAAAAAGGCTCTAAGAGTTGTAAACCTAATCTTGCGTAGCTTCTTTTCCAAAAACACCACACTACTAACTAGAGCATATAAAACATTTGCTAGACCAATTCTAGAATACAGCTTGCCTGTCTGGAACCCTCACCACATTTCTGACATCAATACAATTGAGCGTGTCCAGAAATATTTTACAAGAAGAGTTCTCCATTCCTCTGGAAACAATAAAATACCTTATCCCACCAGACTTGAACTCCTAGACTTAGAAAACTTGGAACTCCATCGCCTTCGACAAAACCTAAGTTTAACTCATAGAATCATCTATTGTAATGTCCTTCCTGTTAAAGACTACTTCAGCTTTAATTGCAATAATAAAAGAGCAACCAATAGATTTAAACTTAATGTTAACCGCTTTAATCTAGATTGCAGAAAATATGACTTCTGTAACAGAATCATCAGTGCTTGGAATACTTTACCTGACTCTGTGGTCTCTTCCCATAATCCCAAAAGCTTTAACCAAAAACTTTCTAATATTGACCTCACCCCATTCCTAAAAGGACTATAAGGGGCGTGCATAAGAGCACAAACGTGCCTACTGTTCCTGTCCTATTGTTTTTCTTTTTTTCTTCTTATATATATATATGCTTATTCCTCCTAATATTTACTCATATATATGTTTATACACTATATAATATTTTTGTATGATACTTATATATATTGTTGTGACAAAATAAATAAATAAATAAATAGATATAGATGAGAGAGAGAGAGAGAGAGATGATAGAGAGATTTCATTTAGATATAGATGAGAGAGAGAGAGAGAGATGATAGAGATAGAGATATATAGATTTGACTTAGATATAGATAGATGAAGATGCTTTTGAAAATAGTAAAATTAAGTAGAAAATGCATATGCTAGTAGTTTATTGTTAAGGAAAGTAGATAATTGGTGGATCTTACAAAATAAGAAGACAAGGGGAATATGAGTCAGACTGTAATTATGGAAAATTAATTGGAATGAAAATGTTAAAGACAGAAAAGCAAAACAGGAAAAAAGAGAAGCTTCCATTTTACTTTCACCCTATGAATTGACATACTTTCAATTTATTTCAATGGCAAGAAGAAAATAGAAGGAAGGAAAAGTTTCACCAGAACATCTTATAGATATGGGCTTCCTGCCAGATTTGTTGCGGAAAATGTTTGAGGAATTTGGCAAGAGGGTAGCTGAAACAGTTGCCAATAGTTTGGATGCTTTTAAATGGAAACGGCAGAAGATTTTTCAGGTTATGAAAGAAGTGAACAAGAGTGAAAAATCTGGAGAGGTCAAACAAATTAATGAAAAAGTGGAAGTTTAGGAAAGTATGACAGAAGTTATAAATGGAGAGATGGAGAAAGATTTGGAAAATTTGATCATCAAAGCCTGGAAACCCTTAAGGACTTTTCTCTTAAAAATGATTTTGTGAGTTATGCCTTTGATGATTAGAAAGAATAGAATATAGGAAAAAATAAGGATTATGATGCAGTCTGAGAGGGGGAGGGGGTAACTAGAAGGAGGAAGATCAGAAGACAGAGAAAGAAATTTACAGATAGAGTGGATGTGTGTGTGAGCGGGAGGGGGGATCTTGTTTTTATCATATTTATTGTTTTATCATAAAAATAAAATAGAAAACAGAAAAATAAACAAAATGAAAAAGAACAAAAGCATACATTAGCAACAACAAAAAAGAAAAAAATAGTGTACAAAAAAAGAGGAAAACTTGATCAAATTAATTTAACATTTAACACGTAGGATAGATCAGCCCACTATATATAACCACGATAGGGTGTGCTATATATAACCATGAAGGGTGTGCTGTATATAATCACGATGGGGTGGTCACTGATCTCAAGCCAGACATCCTGGAATGTGAAGTCAAATGGGCCTTAGGAAGTCTGAGCAACAACAAAGCTAATGGTGGTGACAGTATTCCAGTTGAGCTATTCAAAATTTTGAAAGACGATGCAGTAAAAGTGCTACACTCAATTTGCCAGAATATTTGGAAAACTCAACAGTAGCCATAGGATTGGAAAAGTTCAGTTTACATTCCAATTCCAAAGAAGGGTAATGCCAAAGAATGTTCAAACTACTGCAGCATTGCACTCATTTCACATGCTAGCAAAATTATGGTCAAAATCCTACAAGCTAGGCTCCAGCAGTATGTGGATCGAGAACTACCAGAAGTACAGGCAGGATTTCAAAGAGGCAAAGGAATTAGAGATCAAATAGCCAACATACGCTGGATCATGGAGAAATCTAGGAGTTCCAGAAAAAGCTTAAAGACTAGATCCATCCCACCACTAAAAGATTCTAACGGCTATGAATACAATAACGATACAACTAAAGCAAACCTCTTTAACAAATTCTTTGGCTCAGTTTTTGTCAACAATGATGACACACATCCGACATTCCCAAATCGTACAAGAAATGAATATGACAACTTAACAAATATAGATTTTACCGAAGATAATGTTGGTCAAGCTCTTTGCAACTTGAAACCATCTCTATCCATTGGACCTGATGGATTTTGTGACTATTTCTTAAAAAAACTTTCTAGTAATTTAGCAGAACCCCTAAGTATAATCTTTAATAAAACCTTCACAACCAGTTCCCTTCCCAATCTCTGGTCACTAGCCACAGTCATTCCAATTTTCAAAAACGGCGACCCCAGCTTAGTTGATAATTATAGACCAATCTCCCTATGCTGCATCACCTGCAAAGTAATGGAATCCATCATCAACCAATCCATTACCTTACACTTAGAATTACACAACCTACTCTCAAATGAACAATTTGGCTTCAGAAAAAAATTATCATGCAATTTACAACTTCTCCACTGTAAAAACCTATGGGCCACAAATCTTGATCTAAGTAAAACAATAGATGCAATATACATAGACTTTTGTAAAGCTTTTGATTCAGTAGTACATGATAAACTTCTCCTAAAATTAAAATCCTATGGCATTTCAGGACCCTTACACAACTGGATATCTGCTTTTCTGTCGAACAGACAACAAGTGGTTAAGGTTGGTAGTGCTATATCAAATCTTGTTCCTGTCAAGAGTGGTGTTCCTCAAGGTAGCGTTCTTGGACCAACTCTCTTTATAGTATACATAAATGATCTTTGTGATCATATCTCAAGTGACTGTGTACTCTTTGCTGATGATGTCAAACTTTTTAACACCACTGACAATACATCTACAATTCAAAAAGACCTCGATCATCTAACCGCTTGGTCTAAAATTTGGCAATTACGAATCTCAACCAGCAAATGCTCAGTCCTACATATTGGAAGAAAGAACCCAATCACTAAGTACATGCTTGATGGACATTACCTCACTGATGACCCCCACCCAGTTAAAGACCTTGGAGTTTTTATATCTAACGATCTAAGTGCCAAAGCCCACTGTAACTATATAGCTAAAAAGGCTCTAAAAGTTGTTAACTTAATTCTATGTAGCTTCTTTTCCAAAAACACCACGCTACTGACCAAAGCATATAAAACTTTTGCTAGGCCAATTCTTGATTACTGCTCGCCTGTCTGAAACCCATACCATATATCTGATATCAATACAGTTGAGCGTGTCCAAAGGTATTTTACGAGAAGAGTTCTTCACTCCTCCGAAATCAATAAAATACCTTATTCCACCAGACTTGATATCCTGGGTCTAGAAAACTTGGAATTTCGTCGCCTTCGACAGGACCTGGGTTTAGCTTATAGAATCATCCGTTGTAATGTCCTTCCTGCCAGTGACTACTTCAGTTTCAACTACAATAACACAAGAGCTACCAACAGATTTAAACTTAATGTCAACCGCACCAGTTTAGATTGCAGAAAACACGATTTCTGTAACAGAATTATCTATGCTTGGAATACATTGCCTGACTTTGTGGTCTCTTCTCATAACCACAAAAGATTTATTAAAAATCTATCCACTGTTGACCTCACCACATTTCTAAGAGGACTCTAAGGGGCGTGCATAAGAGCACAAATGTGCCTACCGTTCCTGTCCTATTGTTTCTTCCCCTATATATATATATATGCTTATATTACCTTGTTTCTCCCCATATATTTGTTTATATATTATATAATCTTTTGTGTTATGCTTGTTATCCTTGTGTATATTGTTATGACAAAATTAAATAAATAAAATAAATAAATAAATAAAAACATCTACTTCTGCTTCATTGACTATGTTAAAGCCTTTGACTGTTGTGGATCACAACAAATTGAGGCAAGTTCTTAAAGAGATGCGAGTACCAGACCATCTTATTTGTCTCTTGAGAAACCTGTATGCAGGTCGAGAAGCAACAGTGAGAACTGGACATGGAATCATGGTTCAAAATTGGGAAAGAGTTTGGCAAGGCTGCATACTGTCACGCTGCCTATTTAACTTATATGCAGAACACATCATGAGAAAGGCGGGGCTAGATGAATCACAAATTGGAATTAAGATTGCTGGGAGAAATATCAACAACCTCAGATATGAGATGATATCACTCTAATGGAAGACAGTGAAGAGGAACTAAAGAGCCTTTTGATGCAGGTAAAGGAGGAGTGTGCAAAAGTTGGTTTGAAACTCAACATTTAAGAAAACTAAGATCATGGCATCCGGCCCTCTCATTTCCTGGCAAATAGATGGGGAAGAAATGGAGGTAGTGACAGATTTTATTTTCCTGGGCTCCAAGATCACTGCAGATGGGGACTACAGTCAAGAAATTAAAAGACGCTTGCTCCTGGGGAGGAAAGCTATGGCAAATCTAGACAGCATACTAAAAAGCAGAGACATCACTCTGCCAACAAAAGTGTGTATAGTCAAGATTATGGTTTTCCCAGTTACAATGTATGGCTCTGAAAGTTGGACTATAACGAAGGCTGAGTGCCAAAGAATTAAAGCCTTTGAACTCTGGTGCTGGAGAAGACTCCTGCAAGTCCCTTGGACTGCAAGGCAATCAAACTGATCAGTCCTAGAGGAGATCAACCCTGACTGCTCTTTAGAAGACCAGATCCTGAAGATGAAACTCAGATACTCTGGCCACCTAATGAGAAGGAAGGATTCACTGGAGAAGAGTCTAATGCTGGGAAAGATTGAGGGCAAAAGAAGAAGGGGACAGCAGAGAATGAGGTGGCTGGATGGAGTCACTGAAGCAGTTGGCATGAGCTTAAATGGACTCCGGGGGATGGTAGAGGACAGGAAGGCCTGGAAGAACGTTTTCCATGGGATCGCAATGGGACTTCGCAACTAACAAGAGCAACATATATATATAGCCCTAGGAAGCAAGTAATGATAAACCACTTCTGAAAAACCTTGCTACACAGAGAGACTGACGTGTTTTCTGTTCTTTTTTTTTTCTATCTCCTTTTTTCCTTGTCTTTTCCTTTCTTTTTTTCTTTTTCACATTTCGTTTAAACTTCTTCCTTTGAATGTATTTCTTATCATATGTGGGGGGAAAAACTTGTAATAAAAACTATTTTAAAAAAACCTTAAGTACCAGTTTCCAGCACATTTCCAGAAGTGTCCTTTTTATTATTTTTATTTTTTGAAGTTGGCAATGGAGAAGGAAACAGATGTGGTGCACTTAAAGTATAATTCGGTATATCGTCCTACTTCTGTCTTCTATGTAGATTTTGGGCATATTAGTTTTCATTCAGTGTTACTAGTTTATCTTTTGAGAAATGGCCACATAAAATCTTTCATTTTCAACAGAAGATCAAGCAAAATAAACAAATTAGCTGGAAAGGCATGCTTAGAATGGATTAACTAGGCAGATAGGCGAGCATTAAATTCTTCCTTTCAACTGATATGAGGTTTGTGGCTTGCCTACTAATCTGTGCAGCTTGATTCAGCCCTGAAGAGTAGAAAGTATTTACCAATATCATTATTCAGGGCATTCAGTAAACAGATTCAACTTTGTTTAGTAAATGATTTGTTGGAATCTTATTCCAGCCATTCATTTATATGTGCCTGGAGAAAATGGGAAGTTCTTCTTTATAAATGATGCATTAAGTCAAATTCAACAAAAGAATAATGCATGGCACAAAACATCTAAGAGATGGTGCAGGAGATAAAGAGATTCGCTCCATTTTATTATATAGAAGTGCTATATTACATAGTAAGCTATGCAGGCATAACTCATCTTTTTTCCCTCTTCATTCTTGTAGATGTAATGCCAGTCATATCTCTGAAGATTATTCTATGCAGTTTCCTGCAGGATTAAGGCCAGCATTACTATTCAACAGAACGAGACAATCATCTCAGAGGATAGATTTGAGTGATATAGAGTGGACAGAACTCTGTGGTTCTATATGTCACCTGCCTTTTATCTCCAAAGAGGAAGCAGCTCTCAGATGAAATTAGAGGATACTGTCCTACTGTCAGAAATGAAGTACAAGACCATTTTCAGTCCATTTTTCTTTTTGTATATGGAGCAAAGTCCAGTTTCACCTCATTCAACTCACCCCGCCCCATCCACTGGGTTGGTCCTTTTTGAGGGAATGACATGCTGAATTATCTTAGACATACTGGACTTAAGCTACCTTAGAAATATTGGACAGGCCAATTCTGAGTTTGTTTATGTCTGTAATTTGTTTTGGGGTCATGGAGTTGAATTTGTTGTCGTATATCCCTTCCAGTTCTGTGACGGTAAATTTAGATCAAACTCAACTTTCTGAATATATATTACTTCCAGTTTATGATTTGAAACAGAGCTGTCTTGAAATTTGAAGGATTGGTAGCAGGTGGTGACTCACTTTCACAGAGCAAACAACCATATTTGGGTGATTGTCTTCAACAAATAAAAAATATTCCTAATGAACTACGACAGGTTATTTTGGAAAGTGCTGACAAACTGGGACCAGGTGCAGTTTTTGTTATTTTTCAATATTCATCTAACCTGTCAGGATCTCATCCAGATTTTTATTATTTTATTTCATATTTGAAATAATAAATGGAATTGTTTTATCAGTATTGATGCAGGGACTGCGTGGTAGGGAGAAAATATATTCAACTGAAATGCTGCCATACAGATCTTTTGTTTAACTGACAAGAGTTGTCATGTTCTTTTGGTTCCTGATGGGCAGAGTGTAAACTGATAAACAGCCTAAAAATGAAATTGTCAATCACTATTACAAAGCCTCCGAATTTTCTTTTTTCAGCTGGAAAATAGACAGGCCCCAGAATTCAGCCCCATGCATCTTTGTGGATATCCAGTCACAAAACTTTATTGGCCCAAGAAAAGGAAAACACAACTTCCAATCCAAAGGGGAAACAGTTATAATTATTCTGGAAATAGTACAGATTTTTTTAAATTTTGTTTCAGGAGAGGAACAAATGCAGAAGGGCAGGAAGCAGGAATGATCCTCATACCAGAGAAAGCCCAACTAATCTCTCCATGTATTGGTAACTTCAAGGAACTATAGAGGTGCACTCTGTTTGAGGAAGCTCTTGAGATGTTGTAATTAGTGCAGAATGCAATGGTTCGACTTCAGCTGCCCAAGAAGATTCTTTAATGGATGTCTATGAATCTTGTGCTAAAATCTCTACACTTCTGGTCAGTTAATTGCAGGTCCCTATTCAAGGTTTCACTCTTGTTAATGCAATTCTTAGGACCAACTTATGTGAGAAGCCACCTTCTGCTACATGCTTTAGGGAAACAGTATTGGATCCACTAACCAAAGGTTGCCATTTCACTCACCCTTCAACACTGCCCATTCTCCTAGCCCTGCCCTGTCCCACCCCTCACCTACCTCACAGAAAGGGCACTTAAAAGGAGGAAGAATGCTTTGAAGTTTCTTCCCTGAATTTTCTGTTCAATGTTTCTTCCTTCTGTCATCTAGATAAGTTTATCTTGCAGAGAACACAATGTTTACTGAAATCCCAGCTTTCTTTCACTTCTTTGGCTGGGGATGACTTCCATAGAGAAGGAATTTCCCACTAAGGAGCAAAGGGCTGCCAGTATGGAGTTTTTTCATAGTCATCTGAACAGTGGTGGGATTCAAGAAAATTTACTACCAGTTCTTTGGGTGTGGTTTGGTGGGTGTGGCATGTCTTGGTGAGCGTGGCTTTGTGGGTGTGGCAGGGGAAGAATACTATGAAATCTCCATTCCCACCCCACTCCTGGGGGAAGATTACTGCAAAATCCCCATTCCCTCCCCACCCCACTAACCTGCTTTCCAGCTCCATTCTCCTGTGCAGGGCAACAAAATAAGACCCAGCAGATCAGATCATTCCCACCCCACTCTGGGGCCAGCCAGAGGTGGTATTTGCCAGTTCTCCAAACTACTCAAAATTTCCACTACCAGTTCTCCAGAACTGGTCAGAACCTGCTGAATACCACCTCTGCAACTGAATGCTGAGATGCCGAAGAATTTCCCTACTCACTAGTTTTACCAGCAAAATTTTATCGATGGTTTTACAATATTTTTAATTACTTGTTAACCCTCTTCTGCATTTCCGGTGAGAATGAAAACCAGTTTTTTTTAATGAACAAATAAGTAGACGAGTGAATCCTAAATTAAAATGTATTGAAGTAGTCTAATTCAATATCCTATGCAAAGGTGGATGGTCTTGTTATGGAACATTGAATAGGTCCCTTTCTCCTGACTGACTTATGGGTATTTTTTTTTCCACTATTTTTTTGTGAATGGTGCTTTACAATACAATGTTATAGGGCAGCAGCGAGTTTCAAAACCAAGACTCCAAGCCAATATTTAAATCTGCCAGCTACACCTGAATCCAGGTCTGGACTAATGAACCAAGAAAGCCATTTTTAATTGTGACCTCAAGTTTGAAACCAGATAGGAGAATTAGTTCGGAAATAATCTGAGGAAAAAAAGAATAGTTAGAGGAAACAGTTAAGTGCTGTCAATTCTTTTATTCTTGTTCTCATTAGACATTGTGACTTATCAATTAAAAAGAAGAAGTTCTGAGCATGGTTCTAAGCAATTGCACTTATGTGTAATTTGAGAAAAGGCAGGAAAGGAAAGTTGGTGCTATAAAATATAATATTACTGGATTTTTGCCTAGTAGGAAGCTCTATCAAGCTCCTGTTGTTTCTAATATGTAACAGCAATAATAACAGCTTGATTGAGGACCTGCCTATATCGGCTTTTACAGGAAGACAGCTATCAGCATAGTTTTGATACTGTGGCGTCTCCATCACGCTGAGCCGTAACGCATGGCACAGATGGTGAGCAGAAGGAAGCAAGGGTGGGAGAACTAAGGCTGAAGGAGGATAAAAAATATTTTTAGGATAGTAACGACAGTATTGTCGTGTGGTGTAGTGTAGTGTGGTCACTCATCCCACAATGATCTCTGGCCAAACTCCTCTACAAGGACTTCAGTCTGTAGGGGATGGTAGAGTAAAAGGAATGCATATGAATACAGGTAGTCCTTGACTTATGGCCAAAATTGAGCCCAGAATTTATATTGCTAAGTGATAAATTTGTTCAGTGAGTTTTGTCCCATTTTACGATTTTTCTCGCCACATTTGCTAAGTGAAATGTGTTGTTGAATTAGTAACACTTGTTAAGTGAATCTGGTTTCTCCATTGACTTTGCTTGTCAGGAGGTCATAAAAAATGGCCATGTGAATGCTGAACACTGCAACCATCATAAATATGAACCAGTTGTCCAGCATCTGAATATAAATCACGTGACTACGGGGATGCTCCAATGGTCATAAGTGTGCAAAATGGTCATAAGTCGCTTTTTTCAATGCCATTGTAACCTCAAACAGTGACTAAATGAACTGTTGTAAGTCAAGGACTACCTGTACTTCAGTCCAGAGAGTCGTGTCATATCTTCTCCATTATGAGAAAGAACTGCTGTTTGGGTATGATAAAGCTGTGATGCTCTGAAGACCCAGATTCAAATCCACCATCAGCCACAGAAGCTCAGTAGCCAGCCCTTGAGTCCATCAAGTTCTCTTAGCTCAGTCTACCAGTCAGAATTCCCTATCTAGGCTTGAATCAATGCCAGGAAAAAGAGTCTAAGAGCCCTTATTAACAGTGTTCAAGGAAAGTTAAGATTTCAACATAGCTAAGGTGCCAAAGCTTTGTGTGTTCGCTGGAGGAGGGAGGAAGCTGGTTCCTCCTTTGAAGGCAAAACAGCACAAGGGATCCTCAACTTACAGCCATTTATTCAGTGACTGTTTGAATGTCTATGGAGAGTCTCGATCATCCAAATCATGGTTGTCCCAAAAGGGCTTTTTTTCCAAAAGGCAATTGGACTTTCGTGGGGGATTTTTTTTTTCCCCTTTGGAAACGTTTCACTTCTCATTCAAGAAGCTTTTTCATTCTTTTGAAAATAAAGCACCTTTGGGATGTTTGTTCAAAGTTACAATGCACTGAAAAAAAAGTGACCCCTGACCATTTTTCACACTTACAACTGTTGCACCATCCCCACCAGTGGTAGGTTTCTACCAATTTGCCCCGGTTCGGGCAAACCATTAGTGGCAGTGGTGGGATGATCCACCCACCCACCCGGATGCCATCACAACCGGTCTGCGTATGCACAGAGGCACCATGCGTGAGCAAAGCAAGCGCACATGCATGTGCACTCCTGATTCTGAACCGGTAGTGAAGGTAAGTGGAACCCACTACTGATCTCCACGGTCACATAATCAAAATTTGGAATTTGGCAATTAGCATCTGTTTATGATAGTTGCAGTGCTCAGAGTCATGTAATCACCTTTTGCAACCTTCTAACAAGCCAAGTCGACGGGGAAGCCAGATGAACTTAATAACCGCGTTACAGACTTAAAACTGCAATGATTCTCTTCACATGTGGCAAGATAGGCTGTAAAATGGAGCAAAAGTCACTTAAAGACTTGTCTTGTTTAGCCACAGAAATTTTGGACCCGAGTGTGGTCATAAGTCAGGCACTACTTGTATCCATTTCTACATTGTTTGGTAATGGCTGTTCCATTTACCAACATGAGAATTACTTCTCCCACCAAATGCAAATGTGGTTGTGTCAAGGAAACGTTAGAGCAGGGAAGGCTGATCTCCTGACTAAAGGCAGGATGTACATCAAATCAAGTACTAGAAAAGAATTATAGACCTTTTCTGAGTTCAGAGGAACATCGTGGACCAGTTTAAAGATGAGCAGGCTTGCAATAAAGTAATGTTGAGTGCTCCTGTTCAGATTTCAAGAAAGCCAATGTCAGGGTTCCAAGGAACACACCCAACGAAATAAAGCTCTGAGGCTTAGGTTCCTCAAGTTCCAATTTATTAGAGATGTCATGTTGGCACAGCTGAAAGCTTCCAGGTTTTCCACACCTAGCTAACAGTTCACAACTTGTGCCACACCCACAAGTTCATCACATTGTCCAATCAACTCTTCACACTCAATTGGATACAATCTTCAGGCAGGCTCCATCAGACGCAGGATGTCCTTGAATACAGAATGTTGTTATGACTAACTTTCTACCGCTCCAACAACAACCAGCTCCCAACTTCCCCAGCTAAAATATGTGGCAGTTAAGAAACAAAAAGAAAATTGCCTTCCAAAACTGACATCCAGGTTCTTCCATTAGGACAAGAGACAGGCTTCTTCAACCCATGTCAAGGTTTTCCTTCTGATCAGTTTTCCCACAATGACAATTTATTTTATAGATATGATATGGCCGTGCAGCTATCTCAATTCAAGGGAGAAAAAGTGATTTGGAGAGTGCTGGGCCTCTTGTTGAAACCTCCTTAAACCAAAGGTGCGTTGTTTTGGAACGATACAAATCCAAGCTCAGGAAAACACACTTCCTTCAAAAGTTGCTGACAAGTTCTTCCAGAAGGACGTCCACTTAGAAAAGTGTAGAAAACAATATCTATTTTCTTCTCATGTGTATCTATGAAGAAGCATAACTGTAATCCATCAAGTAGTTCCCTCCACCTCAGGGATGTCCAACCGTGGCAACTTTAATACTTATGGACTTCAGCTCCCAGAATTCCCCATCCATCCATGGTGGAGTTGAACTCCACAGGTCTTAAAGTGCTGAAGAAGCTTCTTGGATAAGAAGCAAAACATCTTCAAAAGAAAAAACAAGGAAGTCCAGTTGCCTTCTGAAAAAGCACCTTTGGGACCACTATGACCTGGATGACTGAGAATCTCTACAGACTTTTAGCTATACAATTTGGGATTAGGATTGAACTTCCAGAGAAAAAAATTGCAGACTACAGGAACCAGGAACACTACTCAGGTGACCCTGACAACACATATAAACCTCCATGTGCTTCAACGACCCTCTAAAAGGATATAAATTACCAGCTGTCTGCAAAAAATATAAATCCTTCCAGTCCCCACTATCCTGTCAGAGCGGAAGAGGTTTCTTGGATAAGAAGTAAATTGTCTTCAAAAGAAAAAACAAGAAAGTCCAGTTGCCTCCTGAAAACGCACCTTTGGGACAACCATGACCTGGAAGATTAAGAATCTCTACAGACTCACAGCAGGGATGTGTTCCACTTACCTTACCAGTTTGCAATGAAAGCGCGCATGCTTCTGCGCATGCGCAGATCACCCATGATGGAGTGGGCGGAGCCTCCCACCAGTTTTACTACCAGTTCTATAGAACCGGATCAAACCAGGAACAACCCACCACTGACCCACAGGTCTTAACGTTACCAAGGTTGGATACCCCTGCTCTAACCCTGTAGGTTAGATAGATAACTTCTCTAGAAGCAGCAAGAATTTCTGGATTTTCTGCCCAGGATTTTCTGCCAACTGACTTATAAATAATGCTGTAGCAGAAACAGAGGTGAGGTGGAGAAGGAGTTGAAGGTCATTGCTGGAGCTGATAAATATATGTGAACAGATGGAGAGACTGAGAGAAAGAGATTGACACTGATTGAAATATCCTTTTTTGTAAAAGGGAAAATTAAAGAAGACATGAGTCCAAGAAACAGTGGGAAAGCTAAGAAGACTAGCTGAAATCAGTATGGGGCAGAGAAGAAGATAAACAGAAGCATTGATGGAAAGGACACCATCTCTCTACAAAGGCAGAAGGAATAAGTGAAGTTGCTGTCAAGTGCTTCAACTATTCTGGAATCTCTGAGACAGAGGAAAAACAAAGCATCAGAGAACGGGTAGGAACCAAAAAAAGACCATGTGAAAAGCTAAGACTGAACATCAAAGCAAAAAAACAACAACAACATTACAGTGAAGGAAGGAATCCCACTTAGCAAATATTGGAGACAGATTGGAATAGATGAAATCAATTCACAAAGATGACCAGAATGCTGAAGCCATGTGCATTCTAATACAAACATGGTATGTGTATAAGATTAATTTGAAATAGGAGTAGGAGGTAGCTAGACCTCATATTGTAAAACTAAAGTGCTGTCTATGTTTTTTCTTAAGTAATAATGAGAACACTGATGGCCTGTGGTCTTCTTTATGCTTCAACCATCCTAAGTGAAGATAAAACGTTGATTATCAGACAGCAGGGAAGAAAGGGATTGCCTTTGATATCAAGGGTATTATTATTCTATCTATATATTTTATTTTGGTATTTTTATTTGATGGATTGTTATTGTGCTTTTAGTCAGAGGGGATCTTTCATGAAACTTAACCACTGCCAATATGCCAGAAGAGAGGCAATTTTCTTTACTGATTTGAAAAGAAATATCCACTATTTTTGTGTTTTGAGCATTGTGTACACACACATGCACACATTTGCTTTAGAATATTTGAAAATTGATACATATGGGCTGAGATGATTAGGATAAGGGGAGATTTGTGAATAATGATCAGGACAAGTTGATATTTGAGTTATTATTAAATGTGAAAAGCTACAGCTTTTTAACTGTTTGGAAGATGTTCTGTCCCAATGCTGTATCCATTTCTGATTATTTTGGTTAAAAGTAAGAATCAAGGCCATAGGGATTTTTGTAACATATTTCTTGTAATGCGTGATATTTTAAATTTCCCTTTTCCCTAATGTATGTTTATTTGCAAGCAATTTTCATTAATGCTTATTTTGGTATGCAATTTTCCCTAATGTGCATATTTGTTATCAGAGCATTGTGGTGCAAAATTCAGAGAAGAGCAAAAATGGAAGGATAACTCTGTTCTACCTCATGTATTCATTCCACAAATTTAAATAGTGATCATTCATATTAAAATGCGAGCCAACAATGTATGACGTTGAATGTATGTTTTAGTATACAATGTTGAATGTATGTTTTTGCTTTGTTTCATTTCGTTTGTTTTACCGTTCTGTTTTTTGTTTTGTTTTTATTCTCTGTGGTAAAACAATTGATTTAAATTTAAAAAATATGAGCCAACAATTGTCTTCCCATGCATGGACATGGTTTTCAAAAATCTACCCTATTGATACACTGAAGCTTATGTCTCATCTGTCAGATTTCGCCTACAAAATTCTGAATCCTCATTAGAGAGCAGTGAAAAGATAGATTTTTCTGAATTCTGTGACTACCATCTACAGTTTTTGTCATCCAGATTTTTACAGCCTAGATCTGGTACCCTAATCAGATAAATCATTTTTTTTAAAGGTTACTCTTAGATTTCCTGATCTCCACTGATCTATGTCTCCCACACATAATGTATCTTTGTGTGTGTGTTCTATAAGAAATGTTTTTAAATATGATAGATTGGATAACTTTAATATCAGCTTCATAAGCAGCTACAGGATCTTCCTTTATTTGCTTGTTTTATATTTTTATGAGGCCCATATATTCCAAGCACTGGTTTTAAAGTTATATTTTATAGAGCAATTAAAAAATCTAGTAAGTATGAATTGCAAAGATCTCCAAAGAATATGTGTGTATACCTCAAAAGAAGAGAATTTGTAGCCTTCCAGAAGTTGGTAAACCATATATTTTAGTAAAAAAAGGTAACATAATCCCCGCAGATTTTACTCCATGGCCATTGTAGACTATAAGGGGCAGTGCTCATCTATTTCAAGGCCATTGAGCCAGCACTGTCAGAAGACATTTCCGCACTCATGTGGCCAGCATGATGTCACAGAGCGCTGTTACATTCCCACCAAAGTGGTACCTATTTATCTGCTCACATTTGTATGCTTTCAAACTGCTATGTTGGCAGAAGCGGAGGCGAGGACAGGAGCTCACCCCATTTCATGGTGCTCAGGTCTCGAACTTGGGGTCCTGGCTTTCCAGCCAACAAGTCCAGCATTTTCACCACAGAGCCACTGCATCGTCCATAACTCTTAGTAGCATCTACTAATATGGCCACTAATAAGAAATGCTTGCAGTTACAGTTCACTGGAATTTCAGAAATGCTTTTTGTGGCTATTTTTTCAACAGACCCATTGCATTCTTGTTTGCCATATTAAGCCTTAAGTATACTATTTCCATTTATGGATTGGTATATAAATTTTGTTTGAGAACATTACTTGGATATGGAGGGGTGTGGCCAGCCTCCAGAGAAATTATAAAGTTAAGTAATCAAATTAAAGTGGATTTTAATGGTCCAATGATCCAATTTAAAATGCTTAAACCCTTCAGTTCATCACCTGTGGTTACGTTAAAGCAAACATAAATCAGGGGGGAAAAGGATAAATACCGGTATTTCAAAGGGATTTTTTTTGCAGAAGGGACTAACAAATCAAGCAGGTCAGCCATCTTATTTAAAGGTAATTTATATGTTATAATAGAAATATTCAAAAATATGGAGGAATATTAATGTATTAGAGCAATGCTTGATTATAAAACTATAAATTGGTCTCTACATACCAGAATGTATCAAATTAGAATTATTTGTTTGTTCAATTTATATAGCCATCCATTAATTAATCATAGTTTATACGAAATATTAAAAACCTTGAATAAACTGGGAAAATTGGGAGCAACTTATATATTGATGCAGGTATACCAGATGATAAGATGCTTTGCTGGAAGCAATATTCTAACAGGGTAGAAGTAAAAATGGGAATGTGTTAAAGTGTTGGAATTATCACATATTTTTGAGGGGCATAATTCTGAACTTAAAAAAAAATATTATTGTATCCATACTCTTGATTCCTAATCAATAATTGCTCAACAATGGACTTTTTTGTATAATCTATCATTGAACAATTGACATGCTAAATTATGGTCAATTGCCTTTATGGAAAAAGTTTCTGATAGTAGTTGAATATTGACTTCTAAATCTTCTTCTGAATCCCATTTTTATCAAATCTAAGTCACCTTAACAGTAATAACAAATCTTTATTTGATGAATTAAGTTACATATATCAACTATGATTGAACATTGAGGTAATCTTGCTTTACAGATTGCTAGAAGTAAAGAATAAAAAATAAAATAAACTTTAAAAAAAACACTTTCCATGGATACAAAACAAAACATAATATCAGCACTGAATGACATCTTGTTCTGTTACTGGTGGGAGTTACAACATCTCTGCCTACTGTACAATTTGCATGATGCGACACCCAAACTGGCTCAGAATCAAGATCTGTGTTGTAAATGTCAGCTTATTTGTTGGCAAATAAAGATCTGGATTTTTCTTGGCAGAACAGTATGCACAAAAGCATCATGAGTCATTTATTTTCAAAGAAGGATCCTGCAATTGAAAATATCACTTTGAAAGTGTGCTGAAGCAAAACATACCCAAACTGATTGGATGAGAATATGTTATCCATCAAAACATCACAATCACTGATCAGAAAAGATGAAACAGTAGACTTAGAGTATAAATTTATCTATTTTCTGGAGGTAGGAATGGCTTCGCCATGAAACTCAGTCTATATATGATGTCCCTATTGTATTTTGACTCGGCTGCCTATGTTCTGATATAACATTAAAGTATTTCTCATTTAAGGATCGCTCAT
Source organism: Ahaetulla prasina (assembly GCF_028640845.1). Classification (NCBI taxonomy): domain Eukaryota; kingdom Metazoa; phylum Chordata; class Lepidosauria; order Squamata; family Colubridae; genus Ahaetulla; species Ahaetulla prasina. The sequence goes on from NC_080541.1 coordinate 160,082,699, forward strand.
TGAAGAAGTCAACATACAAGAACTATCACCAATGGGCAGATCAACCAAAGAATGGAAGGATGGATAAGGAGATAATCCCTAAATGAAGCCTTTCTGACATTTTTTTTAACAGCCCAGAAGCAGTAATGCTTCTTGAATATTTCTGATAAGACAACTGGATCATTCTTGCATATTAACCTATTTATTCTACTTATGGTTGCTTTAGCTGTAAGTTACACCCAAACCTGCAATTGATCTTCCACACTTTGAGAGATAGATTGTGTTGTTTTGTCTTGGTTTACATCCTACTGTGCTGCATTCAAACTAACAGACATGAAAAAACAACTGAGGAAGACAAATGACGCATTTAAGTATGCCATGTTGGCAGACTTTAAAAACAATGTTTAAATATGCTCTGAATCACTTTGCTGTTGATTTTTTTTTCAATGCCAGCATATTCAGCATTGATGAACAGAACGTTCCCAGGACTTTTAAAGGCTATTGGGCCTTTAATTAAAAACTTCCTCTTTGTAGTTTCTCCTCAGTTCATTGCTGCCTGTTAAATAAGCAGTGACATTACTCCTTTACTAGTCTAACTAGGGTCCCATAAATAGAAGCTGAGATTCATTACTAGTTTCTTTCGACTTTTTAATTTATTTCTTTAAGATGAAAAAATGCTACTTTACCATAAAAAGTTCAGGTGGAATAATGGAATGACGCCAGTTGTTAACCTTCACCCGTCAATGTATCAGACTAAACTAGAAAAGCTACAAAAAGCTACACAAGACAAAGTAAAAGATCAAAGTCGTTAGGCAGAAAAACTTACCAGAGGGAATAAAAATTAGTGAAATAGATTACATTACATTTTTACAAAATATATTTGCATCTTATTAATGTAACTGATATCTTTGAGACTATCTTTGTGTTTTGGCATCTTCTCTTCATTCAATAATGTGAGATTTATATGTGAGTGCTAATCTTTTATCTTTTGCAACATTACAGATTGCAAAAAATATCTTCCAAGTCATGTCAGCTTGAGTGACATGTGAGCACCCTGCTCCAAACATCTGTTACAGTGATTGTATTAGTGAAAGTCTGTCACACTTGAAAATTGGAATAAATGTGGTAGGAGACTGAGAGAGAGAAAATATTATGAAGTTTTTTAAATTTAAAAAAGAAACTGCTATTCTCCTAGGATCACAAATAGCCTATTATATTTTTGCAGCAGATTATAAACAATGAAGCATTGCTTAATCATTTACAAGTACACAGGATTTGTGTATTTGCAATACTCTTTGGGAGCACTGCATCAAGTATGGCTACTGTGAAAACTGAAGTGGAATAAATTAGAATTGTATACGAACGGCATTTGATAAATCACTTCAAAGCAAGAAAAGGTAAGGTAAAGGAATCACTGTGGATTTTACTCTGCTAGTTGTTGTCGATTTTAGGGGGCGGTGCACATTTCTGCTTCAAGGTCATTGAGCCGGTGCTGTCTGAAGATATTTCTGTGGTCATGTGGCCAGCAGGACATCACGAAGCACTGTTAACTTCCCACCAAAGTAGGAGCTATTAATCAACTCGCATTTGCACTCATTTCCAAGAAAACTGGGGGGGGGGATTGCAAGTTCTGAAATAAAACAGTAACTTTCTGAGTTGCAAGATGCAAGCACAACTAAAATATATTGCGTTTAAGGTACAGTGATCATATGTCTTTATTACAAAGGAGGGGCCTTTATTTCAGAAAGCTATCCTTTAGGTTTATTTTTCAACAACTCACTTTATTTTGGTCCTTTTGAACCACCTCCAGTTGAAATCCATCAATATTAAATTTGGCAAGATTGGACACCACTTCTCTAAATGGATAGCCTTCATTAGGACTCCGTACATGTTAAAAATAATTCAGAAATCCTTTGGAATTTGGGCAAACACATTCAGTACACAACTAGTCCATTTAGTACTCAACTAGTTCATTCCAGACATCTGCAGGAGCCTTAAAAAAAGAATTCCATTGCTTTAAGTTAACTTCAATGTATATTCCTTAAAGCAGCAACATCCTTTTTTCAGTCTTTCACAGCCTGCAAAAACTTGTTCAGTTTTAAAAAGGAATGGAGAAGTGTTCCTCTCATGCTAGTTTGAAGTATATCTAATGAATCATTTTCAACTAGGCTTCATATATTTTGGATGTTTATAGATGTCCCCAAACCCAAGACATCTCAGTAATGATTTATTTATGCTGCCTTCTTTTAGATGACACCAAAGTGGAGAGCAAAGGTGTCGAACACAGTTTCCAATTTCGGTGGAGCTAACTGTTAAACTGAGCATAGACCCAAAGAGACATCTCCAGATTAAACAAAGCCACTGGCTTATTTTTCTCTTTCCTCTATTGGTCAGTTCCACACATTCCTTCCTAAAAACTTACTTACTTAAGAAAGCAAGGGAACTAGCTGAGAAAACTGCTCTGTATGTCCACTCAGAAACTGTAACAAGATTTGGTCCTTGGACAGGGGTGTCAAGCTCGTGTCATGTGCTGGGCATGCCCATCCCTATTTTAGCAAAGGGGGGAAAGTCATGATACGTCACATGACAACAACATGATGATGGGAGTTTGACACCCCTGTCCTAGGAGAATATGTATACGATAAAAGAGATTTCTTACAGATCCCCCTCCCAAAAAGGACTGTAGAAGTTTTGTTGCTTTCCATACATCTTTTGTTTTGACCAACCAGTGTAAAGCCATCTTTAGAAGTAATATGTCAATGAAGATTCTCAGTCATCCAAGTAAAGTTGTTTGAAGGTTGAGTCATGGCAACTGGACTCAACCTTCAGAGAACTTTACCTGGCTATCTAAGCATCTTCATCAACAAATTACAATGTACTTTGGGGAAGAAATCCCTGAGGTTGATACAGGAGGAATTGGTACATTCCCAATGACTCTCTGCCTAATTAACTCTCTGACCGGTAAAGCTGCTTGGATGAGTAGTGAAACATCTCAAACTAACAAAACAGTAAGTCCATTTGCCATTACTCAACCTTCAGACATCTTCCGAAGTACTTTCTTTTCCATAGAACCTTTGGGTAAATTTTGTTTGTACCTTGCACATGCCTCAGGTGTGGTGATCACCCGGAAGCCTTCTTTAACAGAATTAAACAGAAATCAGCAGAATTAAACAGCAGAATCAGCCAGCACTGAATTCATTTACATCCACTTATGAGAAAAGCCAGCTGCTTCCATTTCTATAGCACCTCCCATTAGCTTATTAGCGACATTTGTATACATAACTGTCTGTGAAGGGGGAGGGGCAGTAAAGGAGAGAAAAGACTGCATGGACCAGGACAAAAAAGATTGAATGAATTACTGCAGATTAAAATAATTGTCTGAAAATAAGGTATCTCTAAAAATGCCTTTAGGTCCAGCACAACTGCAGGTGACTACAGTACATGGATAAAATCAAGCTGGGTTTTGGCAGTGGTTCAAAAGTGGTTGTTATTGCCTTTTTTGAGATGTTTTTCAAGTTCACATCTAGTTTACCACTTACTGTGTATACAATATTTTGGTACTCTGCCAGTCAAGTCCTAAGGAAGCCAACCTTTCTTCACTGGGAGCTTAGAGAAGATCAGCCAATAACTGCCAGTTGTGGAGGCAAAATAGTATACCACACTTACAAAAAAAACCAAATTATTTTCCATCTCACATACCAATCATTTTCTCATTCCCATGGAGAAGCATGCAATACCACTTTACCCTTGTTCTTTCCCTCAGCACAGAAACGAGGGACTAAAACAAAGTAAGGAAAAATGGGGAAGACCTACCAAAAGGGAGCAATGGAGAAAGAAGAAAGAACATTTAACCAGAGAAGGAAAGAAAAGAGACAGAGTAGGACTACCACATGTAGTAGTTTCCACCAATGCAGCCACTATACCAAAAGCTAATCTTGCTGCCACAAAATGACCACTTGGATTTATGAGATGGTCTGAACCTCAGTTATTTATTTGTACAGCAGAAAGTTGGTAGAAGATAGTGGAAAGGTGTAGAAGCAGGGGTGAAATCCAGCAGGATCTGACAGGTTCTGAAGAACCAGTAGCAGAAATTTTGAGTAGTTCAGAGAACCAGCAAATACCACCTCTGGCTGGCCCCAGAGTGGGGTGGGAATGTATCCTTCCCCTGCTACGCCCACCAAGCCATGCCCACAGAACTGGTAGTAAAAAAATTTGAATTTCACCACTGGGTAGAAGATACCCTGTCAAAAATAGAGGTCAGGGTGGTGTTAAAATACAATTGAAAAACGTAAGCGTAAAAATAGAAAAGCTACCAGCCTCTTACCAAATTTGAACCTCAAGAAATATTTGAGTGAAGCAGAGAACAATGCAGAGGGACCATATCTGAACCAGGATTATTGCCAAGGTATCTTGAAATAGTATCCAGGTGCTCAGCTGGGCCACAAAGGGTGATGGATAGTGATTGTACTTGTCTTTGTTCATGAAAATGGAAATGAAGTTTTTATTCTTGAACATTAACCAGCCCGTAGCCTAGATATAGGGGTGGTCCTATCATCTGAATTGCGACTCCTAGATGTCTCTATAGCGAAAAGTATTTATTACTCAGTTGAGATCCCTTACTCAAATCACACAGGTATTTCATTCTTAACCAATACTAGGCACTTGGATCTCTATAGTTTCTTCAAGGACAAATGCTAACTAGCTGACTTTCACCTATTCTTAGCATAGATCAATTAGACAAACTGTATTAATCTGTTGCTGATTTTATAACACTATGTTGTGTTTGTGTGTGTTTATTAGATTTATAATCCACTTTTCTTTGGGAATTCAAGATTTACGTATTCAGATTTCATGAAATACCATTGGATGTTGACTTCTAATGAAATATTGTGTAGCAATATTGAATCTTTTGAACCCATGAAGTTGTTGCTATTGCATCAGGATGTGTTTTTGTAACAGCAAGTTTAATCTTTATTTTTATTTTCCTAAAAGTTATATCATGAGATTATGTCCCCACCCACCCTCTCAGGTTTCAAATTCTACTTGTCTCAGTGACCAAAAAAAGATCAGCACAAACAACCCCGTGCATTTTAGTTTTGCGAGCAGAATCACACTTGGGGTCAGCAAATTTTAAATGTCCTGAGAGGCAGCATGTTCTTTTCTCTCTCTCTTTTGTTATCAAGGTACAGGGAGATGGTTCTGTGATATTTTCTGCTTCATGTGCCAAGAGACCATGGTTAGTTTGGGATATAATAGCCCTTGACTTGAACAGCTCAGGAGCTGATATTTCCCAGTTTGCCTTCAGCATCAAAATTCTTTCACTAGCCCTGATCTTATTTCTTAACAAAAGATTATCTCAGGAAATGTCAAACCTGATGTTTTTCTCCCCAAAAGTTTTAGATAGCATGGAATGGGACTGCTGCCCGCAAAATATGAATTTTGTGAATGAATAAGTAAACATGAGGTATTCCTGTGAGTAATCGAACATGCACAAAGCAAGCACACTTTTGTTTCCACTCAAAACATTTTTAAGGTAAATGTCATAGCGTGCTCCTGGCATTGATCTGAGAATGAATGCATTATTCTAAATTAGATATACGAGTAAAAGGGATAGAAGATGATACGGAATAAACAAAGTAAAATAGCCTTGGCACATGCAAGATTTTATAAACAATAAAATAGAATCAGGCAAGGAAATAGAATCAGAAAAGAAGCAGCCCTATTAAAACAGATTAATTGCATCAAACTGGTGTTAAGATGCAGCGTCCTTGTTTTGAAATATTGTCTTTCCTGATATTCTCTATGGAGAGTCTCAATCATCCAGGTCCTGGTTGACCCAAAGGTGCTTTTTCAAGAGGCAACTGGATTTTCTAGTTTTTCTTTGAAGTTGTTTCGTTCCTCATCCAAGAAGCTTTTGATATTGTTATTGAAGTTCACTTTCACTGAGGGCCAGAAAGTAGCACAGGTTGTTGCAGGGATGAGATCTACTTACCTTCCTTACCGGTCCGGAAGTGCATGGATGCACAGAAGGTAAAAAAAGCATTACTTCCTGGTTAAAACCAGGAAGTAATGACACCTGGGCAGGTGGGCAGAGCTTTGCTCCACTATCGCTACCAGATTGCCGAACTACCGGCCACAATCGCTACTGGATCATGCGATCTGGTCAGATCCAGGAGCATTTCACCCCTGGGTTGTTGGGTTGCTTTTGAGCAATGTGGGCAGTATGTTTAGTATCAATATGCGTAAGTATAATCATGCCCATACATGCTTCCCCAATGCCTCTCCATATGTCAATTCAGAGGAGGATGAACCAGTCCCAGGCATATCAAGAGCAGGGATGAAATGCTACCGGTTCAGGCCGGTTCACACGAACCGGTAGTAAAAAATGCTACTGGTTCACTGAACTGGTAGCAAAAAAAAAAAGTTTAAAAAAAAAGTTCCGATGATCAGCTGAGCGACGTGCGATCATCGGAACTTTTTTTTTTTTAACTTTTTAAGCATTTTTTTACTACCGGTTCTCCGGAACCAGTAGTTTAAAAATGCTTTAAAAAGGTTAAAAAAAAGGTTCCCAAGATCACAGCTGTGCCGCGCGATCGTCAGAACCTTTTTTTTTTTACCTTTTTAAAGCATTTTTTTACTACCAGTTCAGGCGAATAGATAGTAAAAAAATGCTTTAAAGCGTTTTTAAAAAGTTTCCCAAGATCATTTGTCACAGCTGATTCCCCCCCCCCATTCTACTTACCTTCCCAAGCCTTCCCAAGCCTCCTTTTGGCGCATGCAGCACGCGTTTGGTGCGAACTGCGCATGCGCGGCCAGCGAACTGGTAGCAAACCAGTTCAGATTTCACCACAGATCAGGAGGGGAGTTAGTCAATGGCTCCGAGGCTGGGGCTGCGAATCCAAGTGAGGGGCAGTGGTTGATGGGACAGAAACTGGACAAGCAGCCGGCTGAGAGTGATTTGGTTGAAGTACAGCTGCAGCAGAACAGCCCTGAAGCTTCAGATGGGGAAAGCATGCAGCTCCAGCCCATCAGTGGTCAGGAAAAGGAACTGCCTTCTGCACCTGCTCCAAGAACACGTAAGGCAGAGAAAAGGCAGGAGCAGCGAAGATCAGCCCAACTTGCTAGTTTCTTGGGCTGTAAAAGCAACAGGGAAGAAATTTATTTTTAGTCTTGCAAGATACTATTACTGTAATCTTACCATATAGCTTGTCTTGTCTGGACTACTTTGCAATGCTGGCATTGCAAGAACAGAGCTGTATGTCAGTATACTTTTAAAAATTATAGAATACATCTTTTAGAAAAGCTGAATATTCCCAGGGACAGACTGTAGTGATTTTATCTCAGTTTAGAGTATGCAGCCAACTATGAATTTAGTTACTATTTAGCTTAAGCTTTATTATCATATGGCAGCTTAACCAGAACACTTAGGGGCATATCTTCAGATATCCATATCCTGTTATGTATTCATTTCTGCTGCAACTATCTATTTTAAGTGTTTTTTTTGCCAAGGATATTCTTTTGTCACAGTTTGATGACAAGACTGTTAGCTCAAGTTGGAGAATTCATGCACGTCAAATCAGTTCTTTGTCTTCAATGGACCCCAATATATATCCAGGCTATATTTTTTATCATGGTTTCAGTCTTCAAGGGGCTTCTGTCTGGGCGCCAGGGATCCCTGAAGACCACCTCTCATCCATTTATCCAGTACAGCAGTGCCCATGAAGTTCATGAACCTCTTCATGAAGCTTCAGATCATTCATTAACCCTTAAATATTACGTGAAAATAATTTAATGAATACTACTTTAACTAATAGTACTAATGGATAGTCCCAATGAACCCTTGGAATGAACCCTTTAGAGAACCTAGTACCTTCTCATAGGCATGTATTGTGAAGTGAGAAAGTTCTTTTCTATATTGGGTTCATGCTCTGTATAACATAATGTTTGTATAGCATAGTATTTCGGTATTTGTTAAAATTTTGTTTTTCTGGGCATCTTCATCTTGAAGTCACGTTTATTCTCTGTAACTTTAATTTTATTCATTTGTGGTTAGTATCTTACTTTCAGGACAAGCCAAAATGTTTGTATCACAACAACTGCTGCTTGAGTAATAAGGTACACCTGTTACAATATAGCAAGCTTTTTTTTTCATAACGGGGGTCATTTGATAAATGGGATCATTTTCCCACAGATTAATTTTTAAATAATTTAATTATAAGAAACACTCTTTGTGGATTAAATGTATTTAAAATTATGAGTTGCACCTCCTAGAGCAGGGGTGTCAAACTAACGTCATGTTGTCGTCACGTGATGTACCATGACTTCTCCCCTTTGCTAAACCTGGAATGGGCGTGGCCAGCACGTGATGCATCCTGCCTGTGGGCCACGAGTTTGACACCCCTGTCCTAGAGGGATCCATTCCAAAGAATGAATCCCATCATTCGGTGGAAGATAAATTAGGTATCACTAATCTAAATCCTGTTGATTTTTTTAAAAAAAGTGATTGATTGATTGATTTGATTTGATTTGATTTCTTTGCTGCCTATCTTTTTTCTGAGAAAACTCTGGGTGGCTTACAAACATAGATATAAGTATAATAGTCTGGATACACCCCGTTTTGTTCACGCTGTAATCCCCAATTGTTTTTAAAATACCATGTTTCCCCAAAAATAAGACAGGGTCTTATTTTCTTTTGACCCCCGAAATATAGAATAGAATTTATTGGCCAAGTGTGATTGGACACACAAGGAATTTGTTTTGGTGCATATGCTCTCAGTGTACATAAAAGAAAAAGAAAAAGAAATACCTTCAGCAAAGGTACAACATTTACAACACAAATGATGGTCATAGGTTGCAATTTAATCCTTAATGATAGCAACAAAAAGTTAGTCATACAGTCATAAGCGGAAAGAGATTGGTGATAAAAACGATGAGAAGATTAATGGTAATGTAGATTTAGTAAATAGTTTGACAGTGTTGAGGGAATTATTTGTTTAGCAGAGTGATGGCCTTTGGGGAAAAACTGTTCTTGTGTCTAGTTGTTGGCCTTGGCCTTATTATCGAGGGTCTTATCCCTAAACCTTGGCCCCAGAGTGCCAACCAGTTGCTTCACCAGTGCTGCTCAGGCTGCTGCCTCCAGCAATCATGGCAGCTTTTTCGTTACTTCCCGTACAAACAACATGAGGTGAGGAGGTGAGGTGGGGGGAGGCGAAGGGGGGTGAAACATACCTAACATGCCTCTGCCATCCATGTGGAATGGCCTCATTGAGGCCGTTCTTGCAAACCCTAGCTCACGCACCTGTTCTCTTAGTTGTGAGCCGGATGCATCGCTACCACTCGGGAGAAGAAGAGAGAGAGGAGGTGCTGCAAGAGAGCCCATTTCTGACATTCTTCTCCTCCCAGGCAGCAGCAGTGCACTCAACTTCCCGAATCTGGCTTGCCGATCTTGGCCAGCAAGGGGGTGTGGCAGGTGGGAAGGAGTGGGGCGGCGGAGAAGCAAGGCGCATGGAGCGAGACAGGCCTCCCCTTGCCAACCCCTCACCCAGCATGGCACGAGCTGGAAGTCAGGTAAGACACAGCAGAGAAGACAGGCAGAGAGACAGACAGGGAAAGAAGCAACAGGAGTGAATATCCTCCCGTCCGCTTTTATTTGGTCATGGCGCACTGACCATTTAGCCAATGCTCTCTACATGGGGCTCCCCTTGAGGAGCACCCGGAGGCTCCAGTTAGTTCAGAACGCGGCTGCGCAGGTGATAGAGGGAGCCCCTCGTGGCTCCCATGTGACACCTCTCCTGCGCAGACTGCACTGGCTACCTGTGGCCTTCCGGTGCGCTTCAAGGTTTTGATAACTATCTTCAAAGCGCTCCACGGCATAGGGCTGGGTTACTTACGGGACCGCCTGCTGCTACCGAATACCTCTCACCGACCCGTGCACTCTCATAGGGAGGGACTCCTCGGGGTGCCGTCGGCCAGGCAGTGCCGGCTGGCGACACCCAGGGGAAGGGCCTTTTCTGTGAGGGCCCCCACCCTCTGGAACGAGCTTTCCCCAGGACTCCGCCAACTTCCTGACCTTTGAACCTTTCGCCGCGAGCTTAAGACACATCTATTTATTTGTGCAGGACTGGACTAGATTTTAAATTTGAATTGGTTTTAATGGGGATTTTATTATTTATATTGTCATTTTTAATTATTCGGCCATTTGTAATAAGTTTTTTAATGGATGTTTTATGTTGTATTTATATGTATATTTTTATCTGGCTGTGAACCGCCCTGAGTCCTTAGGGAGATAGGACGGTATACAAATACGAAAAATAAATGAATAAATAAATAAATAAGATCTCAACTCCACATCCTTTGGAGATTTGGGAGGCAACTATTTTTTCCCCCTTGCTTTTCTCTCCCTCCTGTAACTTCATTCTTTAATCGGGAGGGGAGGGCGTGGGATGAGGTGTTTCTTGCTTCAGCTGCACAAATAGCCTTAAAGCGCTGCCCACCCCCCTCAGCCCCGAACCCAGCCTTCAATGTCCAGGCCACACGAACTGAACCCAAGAGAAATGGGGGAGGCTTCACTCTGCTGTCGGGTTCGGGGCTGAGGGGGTGGGAAGCAAGAAATGCCTCATCCCACGTCCTCCCCTCCCGGTTAAAGAATGAAGTTGGCGGGGAGAGAAAAGCGAGGGGGGAAAAATAGTCGCCTACCAAATCTCCAAAAGATGTGGAGTTGAGATGTGGCTAAAAGGTCAGCGTCGTTCTGACAAGCAATGGGGAAGATGGATTCACTTAACAACTGTGTTACTAATTTAAAAACTGCAGGAACTCACTTACTGTAACTACTGTGGGAAGAAAGGTCATAAAATGGGACAAAGCTCTCTTAACAACTGTCTCGCTTAGCAACAGAAATTTTGGGCTCAACTGTGGCCGTATGTTGAGGCCTACTTGTACATGATTAAGAATTTGGGGATTGTAGTTCAACAACATCAAGAAAGTAATAAGTTCTCACTCCTACTGTATGTCAAGATTTAAATAAAAGATTCATACCTGCCTTCCATATCACTGAATCACACTGAATTCCATTACTCTTGAGTGTTCCCAGAAGCATTAACATTCACTGCAATGTTAAGTAAAATAAGGAAATCAATATTTCTTTCTGATTTATTTTCTCTGATTTTTTTTTTCTTATCTGCCTATCTCCCTCCCTGTGAGAAGGCTTAGGTTAGCTTGCTTTAACTAGAAGTTTGAGTCACTTGATTTCAAAGAGCTTTGAAAATTGGATTGGGGGGGAAGCTGCAGAAATTTCAAACTGACTGTACAGGTACCGAGTTGGATTTCTCTTAGTCATACTTAAAGTCAACACACTGAAATCAATGAGACTTAATTTAGTCATGACTAACACGTTTCATTGATTTAATTGGTTTATTCTAAGCATGAACAAGTCTGGAACTCATTTAGAGGAGCAATGCGCTTAGCACAACATAAAAAGGAATTAATGGAATTGAATTCTGCCTAAAATACAGTGCTTCACTCACACATGCTTTACGCTCCAATCCTAACAAATGTGTACAAAATGTTTACACTTAACAAGAAATGCTGACAAACTGCTTTAAGCCCTTTTATAAATGGAAAACTAGGGTGGGGTTTTTTTTTAGTTTCACTCTGAATGCAAATGTTCTACTTTATTGTAAAAGCAAATATGAATTCACAGTAAAAATGTAATTATTCCACAGAGGCACTTGGTGTTTCCATCTTTTGACCATTATATTCCGAAGATACTTTTTAAATCTCTTGCCTGCTTGCCTTGCAGGAGTCAAATCAATGGCATACTTTATCAACAGGCAAATACACAAAGTAGTCTGATATATTTTATCATACCTGTATTCCAGAAAGCAGCATTATTGGCTAACTTTGCATTTCAAACCCCAATATGACTCATGCCTAGAGATAATACATTTTATATTTTGCCAGATAGAACTGGCAATTATATTTTAAAATATTTATTTTTACACCTTTTTATAAAAGATAAGCCTCCATGGTAGCATTCCATCAACATGGCATAGTAGTGACTTTGTGTGTGGCTAAAGTGCCACCTACTGTATCTACGGGAATTACTAGTCAACCAGGTCTGAAAGAGAGGATCGTATAAAAAATGCAATGGAGGCATTGTTTGTTTAATCTCAGCCCATTCTTGTACACGTATTCTGTTTTCTCACATGATTCAGTGGTGCATCAGACGCATGCAATGCAGTATTATATTATCTGGAACTGCTTTAACTGGGTTTCAAAGCAGAGATTTGATTTGAGATAGGCTTTCAATCAAAGAATAGAGACCTCCACCTTGAACTGAAACATTGAGATAGGCTGTGTGCTTTGAGGTGGTGTTTTACTTTATGAAATATCTTCTTTGCCTGCATTACACAGAAGACTCGCAAATATCTCCAAGCAGCTCTTTTGATACACCTTGGCTGTAGAGAGCCTTTGATAATAATTGGGCATCATTTTGCACAACAGCTCAGTGGGACATTTTGATTGAAGAAAAATACCAGTGATTCAGTGATTCCCACAGCCTAATTACTAAGCCTTCACTAAAAGAACAATGTTAGTCTCTTAGAAGCTCCAGGGACATCCCTCATATTAGCATGCACCTTGATGATATAAGATCTTGGGTTTCTTCAGTTAGGTATATTAAAGTACTGTGAAGCAAGCTCACAAATAATGTTGGTGTAAACACCATTTCATGGTAGAAAATATATGCTTTTTAAATATATATATATGTATACACAACAAACACCTTTAATTATGTATATGCCTACAGTAGACCAATTCTAGAATACAGCTCGCCAGTTTGGAACCCTCACCACATCTCTGACATCAATACAATTGAACGTGTCCAGAAATATTTTACAAGAAGAGTTCTCCATTCCTCTGAAAATAATAAAATACCCTATCCCACCAGACTTGAAATCCTAGGCTTAGAAAACTTGGAACTCCGTCGCCTTCCACAAGACCTAAGCTTAACTCACAGAATCATCTATTGTAATGTCCTTCCTGTTAAAGACTACTTCAGCTTTAATTGCAATAATACTAGTGCAACTAATAGATTTAAACTTAATGTCAACCGCTTTAATCTAGATTGCAGAAAATATGACTTCTGTAACAGAATCATCAGTGCTTGGAATACTTTACCTGACTCTGTGGTCTCTTCCCATAATCCTAAAAGCTTTAACCAAAAACTTTCTACTATTGACCTCACCCCATTCCTAAGAGGACCATAAGAGGCGTGCATAAGCGCACAAACGTGCCTACCGTTCCTGTCCTATTGTTTTTCTTTTCTTCTTCCTATATATATGCTTATACCTCCTTATATTTACCCATATATGTGTTTATTTACTATATAATCTTTTTGTATGATACCTACATATATTGTTGTGACAAAATAAAAAATAAAAAAAATAAAGTAGCTAGCTCTATTCTTTTCAAAGAAGAAAGAATGCTTCAGTGACTATCATTCATCCTTATCAACCTTAGAATACTTCTACTGAGCGTCATTATTGCTTTTCTCAGTACCTAGTTCTTTCTGGTTAACTGAAGATCCCAAGCACTAGTCCCTGCTTATAACGATTAATATTAATATTATTTATTATTAATAAGAATAAGAATAATTTTAAAAAGCATTGAGATTATTAAGATAACAGCTTTGAAAAACAAATTTAATTCACACTTTCTGCTTGTCCTGGCACAAGGGTGGGCCAGCTACCATTTTGAGAAGGCAGGAATGGAAGATGTCACCAGAAGTGGAAGCTGACATCCACAGCTGGGTTCTCTGGCTTAAATTCCATCCAAAAGTTGTGTTTTAGGCCCCCTGCTGTGGCTGGGAGGAGAATCCTGTTCACCTGCTGTGCGTCACTCTGTCATGTACAAATGCTCTGATTCTGCATGGTGCTCTTGTGGGAGGCCTTTCTTGTCCTTAATCTCCACCTTCAGCAGCTGGGCTGTCGGTCACAAAAGATAGGATCTTTGTGTGCACATTTCTTCTTTCTACAGGTTAAGTAGTGAAGCCATTTCTCTGTTTCTTTCTCTTTAAATGGGTGAAATGGAAAGAGTTCTGGCACGTTTCTTCCTTTTTGGGGGGAAAAACCGCAACCTGTGGCTGTGGCTTTAAATAAAGTAGCAGAGGTACAGTAAAATCATGAAAGTTACTTTGTTCTTTCTGGTTTTTATGCTGGGTGAAACTGACAAAGATTTTGCTAAGTTTTACCCTCTAGGTCTAAATGACAGGAAGAACTGTAAAACTTTTTAAAAACTAGTTCTCAAAAGACATAACCACATTATTATTTATTTTAACATTAGAGGTATTGACGAGGAACATAAGACAAGATACAGAGCTAAAAGGAAAAGAAATTAGAAATGAAAAGTACAAACTCCAAGCTTTCGCTGATGACTTAGTGTTTATTTTAGAAGAACCCATAGAAACTGGCCCTAAATTGATAAAGAAAATTGAGGAATGTGGAGAGGCGGCAGAGATGAAAATAAATAAAGATAAAACCAAGATGTTAGTTAAAAATCTCACCAACCAACAGAAAAAGGAATTGACAGAGAAAATTGACCTACAGATAGAAAAAAAGGTTAAATACCTTGGTATTTTCTTAACAGCTAGGTGTTCAAAGAGGACAAAGCTAATACAACAAATTAAAATAAATTTGGAAAGAATGTACAGTTCTTGATGATAGGGAGAATTGCAGTGGTGAAAATGAACATACTACCAAAACTACTCTATTTCAAACCACACGAGTAAAATTAGAAAAGAATTTTTTTGATGAATTAAATAAAATGACTCTGCAATATATTTGGCAAGGGAAAAAATTGAGAATAAAATTGAAATTATTACAGGATTCTAGGAATAATGGTGGTTCCCAGACTGGGAATTATATTACCAGGCTGCAGCTCTCACCTGGCTAAAAGATTGGGTAAACTTGAATAACAGAAGACTATTGTTACTTAAAAGGGCACGACTTACAATTAGGCTGGCATGCCTTTCTCTGGTATGGCAGAAATATGGCGCACAAATATTTCCAGAGGCATTATGTGAGAAATGCGTTACTTAACATTTGGGAAAAAATTAAACTACAACACTATAGGAAAGTACCAGTCTAGCTCTCTCCAATGGAGGCAATAATACATCCAAATCTTATAAATTGGGGGGAAATTGTATGTTACAAGGACATTTTAGATCAGTGGTTCTCAACCTTTATAGTGCTGCGACCCCTTTAATACAATTCCCCATGATGTGGCGACCCCAACCGTAAAATTATTTTCATTTTGAATTTATCGCACCTGAAGCCGTATTGGCTAGTGATCTGAACTGCTTGCGATTGCCTTGAGGACACAGGCATTAAAGCAGAGACTCCTCCCCTATTAAGTTTATCGTGCCTGAAGCCAGATGAGGCTAGCGATTTGGATTGATTGCAGCTGGCTTGAGAAGGAGACATCAGAGCAATTTCTCTCTTTTTTAATTCATCGCGCCTGAAGCCGAATTTGGCAAGCGATTTGAAGAGCCTGCAGCTGGCTTGTGGAGTCAGCCATTGGAGCGCGATTCTTCGACTCACAAGTATACTTCCCATATTTCCGATGGTCTTAGGCGACCCCTGGCAAATCGTCATTCGACCCCCAATGGGGTCCCGACCCACAGGTTGAGAACCGCTGTTTTAGATGAAAGAGGGGATCTTAAATCCAGACAACAATTGCAGAAGCAGGGGATGGACTAATCTTGGTGGCCATATTTGCAGACCCAAGCAAGGCACAAAAAAGATGTTAAATTATGGGGTGTAAACAAAGAACAAACAGCATTGGCCCAAATTTTAATGGGGATGGATGAAAAATTGATTTAAAAAATATACAATTATTTGCTGAACTATAAAATGGAGGGAGAGATAGTTAAAGAAACAATAATTGCCTGGGCAACGAATTTCAGATACAACATAGAATTAGCAAAATGGTTAAAAATTTGGGAGAGAAACTACAAACTGATGATAGCTATGGCATATAAAGAAAACTTTTACAAAATGTTTTACAGGTCGCACTTGCCGCCAGCAAAATTAGCCAAAATGTATAAGAACTCCTCCGCCAATTGTTGGAAATGCAACCAGACTCCAGGATCATACTACCACATGTGGGGGACAGAAAGCAAGGAGTTACTGGGAAAAAATTCATAAATAGCTAGAAATAGTAACTGAGCAACATATTGAGTTCAAACCAGAAACGTGCCTCTTAGGTATATTGTCAGAAAATTATGACAAAGCAACCATCTACTTAGTGTTACTTATATAAGCGATCCCGTTGCAAACCAGTAGTAAAGGTCAGTAGAACCCACCCCTGCTCTGGTTGTGCTTTATTTGCTTTGTTATCCTGACATGGCACTGTCTTTTCAATAATAAAAAAAAAACATAACCACAAAAGCAAAATCACTTGGCATTTGCTTTTCTCCCATGAGTAGGTGAGAAAAAGAAACAGAAAAATCCACCAGTCAGGAACTGGGTTAACCACCATCTGGGCAGAACACCTGGTTTTACTGTGGTGAAAAAAAAGAAGGGACTGGAATCTACAAAAAGTTTTCTTATGTCTGTTTTATTTCTAGCCATCTTAGTACAAAAGACAAGCTCCTAAAAGCTGTAATTTAGAAAAATCTTTTGTCCAGTCATGTCACCTGTCACAAAAAGAAAACTCCAAATTTGCTATTCCTGGCATTTACTGATGTAGCAATGTCTGGTTAGCGTATGACGTAATAAATAAATAATTTAAAAAATTGTCACCTTGTGCTTCCTCCTAGAAAACTGTGGATGGTAAATAACAGCTCTTCAGATAGACCCCAGGAGCAAAATATCTTCTTTTAAATTTGTATTGCAATATTTGTTTACAAAATGTATGTAAAGGTGAATTCTAATACAGGTAGTCCTTCAATGTATGACCACAACTGAACCCAAAATTTCTGTTGCAAAGCAAGGCCATTGTTAAGTGAGTTTCGCCCCATTTTATGACTTTTTTGCACAATTGTTAAGTGAATCACTGAAGTTATTAAGGGAATTTAGCTTCCCAGTTGACTTAGTTTGCAAGAAATTCACAAAAGATGATCAAATGACCCTGGGACAGTGCAACTGTCATAAATACGTACTAGTTGCCAAGCATATAAATTTTGATCATATGGCCACGGGGATGCTGTAATGGTCATTAAACATGAAAAATGATCTTACATCACTTTTTTCAGTGCTGCTGTAACTTCGGTGACTAAACTAAAGGTTGTTAAATCAAATGGTTGTAAAAAGAAGCAATAACATTGCATATAAACGCATGAAAATGTGTCTTTAATCAATCAGGCATTAGTTCAGGTTTTCTCCATGGCAAGGAAAAAAATTAAATCCTACCTTCTGTAGAAAGTTAGCACCCACCCCTTTTTTAGAAGAATGAAATATTTTAAAAAGGCAGGATAAAATATTTCCCCTAAAATAGAAATAAAAAATCTTAAGGGAGACAGAAATTCAGAATCCCAGCTCCAAGCAGATACTGAGCTGAGGTAGTTTTAGAAATGCAGATTTGGTAATCCATTACTCCCTGAGCAAGGTCTGAACAAAAGTAGGATTAACCCACTACCATCTAGCAGCAGAGCTCACCACATTGCACAATCTCCTAAGGACGTTGCATCAAACTTCAACCAAACCTAGCTCAGACAACTTACACAGCCAGGTATGGCCCCTACAATAGCCAATAGAATACATGTTCTTGCGCAGGAACAGAAAGCTCAAGTTCAAAGCCCAAGAGAAGGTATAAAAACCCCTCACTCTCAACTCCATGTGGTCAGCTGCACCAGAACCACCCATGTGGTTCTGTTTCATCATTAAACCATCTTTCCAATCAGCCTCCATGTTTCCAGTGCCAGCTTGGGACTGAACCAGATGGATATTTCTTCCAATAAGTTTAACTACAGAAAATGAAATTGGCTGTTTTTGATCAACTGTATCAAATGATGGAAGAGAAAGACCAAAATTGCAACTTTTATCAAACTTTTTTTAAACAAGGGGCTGTGATTATCCCCAATGTTAAACAAGGGGCCCTCTCCAGAATGATATACTATAATTTAAAAGTAAGGAAAAAAAGACATGGCAGCTAGTGTACTATTTTAGAACCAGCCTATAGCTCTTTTCATATGAATATATTTCTCATTAGTAAGAAAGTAAGATTTCCCTTGAGTCAAGGTTAATGCTTCAAGGCCTCATAAACCTCTTTGTGTAGATTCCTGGGCAGCAGTACACAACTGATTTGCTACTGTCATTATCCAGGATGCTTTTTTTTCTCTTTCCACTTCTCAGTGTAGCATACAAAAATCTCTCAGATTTTCTAGAAATTTTTATCTCTATGTACTAACCAGATCTAACCCGGCTTTAACATTTTGGAGATCAGTCATGGCCAATTAAGAGCTGCCATCTGTTGCAACATTGCCTGAGAAGGGCTTAATTATTTTAGAGATGGATAATTTTGTCAATATTAGTTCAGTTTCTTTTCTTTTTTAGATCTTACGTTTGTTTTAGCCCATTTCTTTATTAATTGGTTAGCATATGCGCTCAACATGAAAAGTGTTCGTGTACTTTTCTCTAGTTTGCTTTTGCATTATTATTTTCATATTTGTATTTTTCTGCATTATGTAGTTTTGTAACTGTTTCACATACCAGTTCCTTGTCCCTAACGTATTGTTCAGAAAAGTGAAATACGGTGTTTGGAAGGATTATTGGGTTTTGGTTCAGCTGTTGATCTGAGAATTGCTCATTTACAAAAGCAAAAACACAAAGAAAAACAAGAACCAATTGATTTCTCTTTTTTCCCAGTAATCTGAGAGAGTAAACCAAAACATTACCCGCTTTCCTTGTCCAGTGCAGGACTGTGAAAATTGTATTAAGCAAGCTTTTAATTCCAATTCTCCCCACCCCCCCTCCCCAAATTTGTTTGTGCTCATCCTTTCTCCTACTGGTTCCCCATATTGTTCCATCCACTTGTGAGTTTCAAATTTTTTTACTACTGGTTCGGTGGGTGTGGCTTGGTAGGTATGGCTTGGTGGGTGTGGCAGGGGAAGGTTGCTGCAAAATCCCCATTTCTTCCTGATTAGCTGGGACTTGGGACGCAGAGAATAGATGGGGGTGGGGCAAGTCAGAATTTTTACTACCGGTTCTCCGAACTAGTCAAAATTTCCGCTACCAGTTCTCCAGAACTAGTCAGAACCTGCTGAAACCCACCTCTGGTTCCATCTCTCAGGACTTATGAGTCCTCATAATGCAACACACATTACTTTTATTAACTGCTTCCAATCCTTGTAGATTTATACTTGTGAAATATAGCATTGAACAGTCTTCTTGCAGGTCTTTAGGCAGTCGTGAATATTTTTACCAATTTTCTTAAGCACCACAATTCAAATGGATCTTTGTTCAGCCCTTTTGATTAAAAAAAAATATCTCACCGATACATGCTGCTATTGAATGTATGCAGCTACCCATCTCACAAAATGTGATTCTGGGAAGTGCCCAATACACAAAAACAATAAAACACTAAGTGAAACGCGAAAAACAAAAAAAGATAAAATTCAAGATTGTGGGAAAGACAGCCATCCCTTAAATCACTTGTTCATCTCACCATGGTACCCAAAGTTGATAGAAAAATTGTATCTTCAGGGTTTTCCAAAAGGCAAGTAGGAATGGGGCCAATCTTACTTCAGGAGGAATGACTTCTACTGGGACATTAAAGGTGGGGGGACCATAGCCTTAATAATATGCATCTTTGTTACTAGTATAATATCTCAGCACTCTTCACCTTTAACAGGAATCTTTCTTTCTTCCAGCTGTCCAGGTGCATCAGGTTGCTTGAAACTATTGCTATTTCTTCCAGCAATTTTAATTCCAATGTCTAATTCTAGTCCAGCGTTTCTCATTTCTTACTATACTGTCTATACGATGTATATACAGTACATAATTTCCAACCATGCTGTTGCTGCATATTGCGCCCTGTTACTTCGTGATCAACAGACATATTTTTAATATTTAATATTAAGGATTACCCAACAACTTATTACAGCAGCGTTTATCCCTGGGAGCTGAAGTCCACACGTCTTAAAGTTCCTGAGGTTGAGAAACGCCAGTCTTCATAATCAAAAGCCAGTACTTTATAACTAAGCACAAAACAACTTTTCACGTCAAACTTATTCCCGTGCCACAAAGTCCTCCAAAAGCTAGAGGTCGCTTTCCGAACTTCCCATCCTTCGATCGCCATTGTCGCTTCAGGGTCGGCTAATGGAATGCCTGATGACCTTGTCTATTTTTTTTTTCTGCCTTCGCTTCTGAATCCGTTCGGGGCATTTTCCCCAACGCTACAACGAGCGGCTAAGGAGGGATTCGAGCTGGCCCAAAAATAATAATAACATTACCAAGAGAACTCGTCATAGAAAAACAGGCGATCGTGAAGGCAGCTCTCTTTGCCGCAAGACCCCTCCCCCCTCCTGCAATCCTGGCCAATCACCGCCGAAGCCAAGCCGCTGCCTCCTTCGGGCTCGTCCGGAGAGGCGCCCGAGCGGAAAAAGCTTTGGGCCGTTCCCGAGGCCGAGATGTCGACTAAGAATTTCCGCGTCAGCGACGGAGACTGGATCTGCCCCGACAAGAAGTAAGAGAGGCAGGACGGAGAAACCCGGCTCGGTTTTTGGCCCGTTGAGGCTACGGGAGGGAGCCGGGCGGTCCCCGAGGCCTTGCCTGGCTGATACGAAGCGACCCCGAGGTCGCGAGGAACGGGCGGGGTTTTTTGCCCCCTCCCCCTTTTTTTTGTCCTCCCTTCCCTCCCCCCACCCCGCAATGGGGGCCATTTTTTTTTTTTAGGGAGGCCCGGATGTAGCCCCGTGTTAGTCGCGGTCATTGCGATTCCTCGTTAGGCCTCCATCTTCCAAACGGCCAGCGCAAGGTCAGAAACCAGCAGCTTGACATTTCAACGGGAAGGATCCCGGTGTAAGATATTATCTGGGAACAATGGTAGAAGTAAGAATAGTAAGAGTAATAATAGTAAGAGCGCTATGAATAATAACTTCTGTGGGAGAAAATTTGAGGTTTATTTTTTTAAATGCGCAATGGATCGCATCGTCTCACGGGTTGCGTTTCTTCAACCTGCGAAGTGAATTATTATATTTGAGTCGTCGTCATCTTTTTGAACACGTGAATACATTACATAGGAAATGAACTGGGTAATTTTAGAAATGGAAGAAGTAAAGCTTTTCAAAGTCCTGCTAACTTTGGATTTACATTTAAAGTTCATAAAAGTGTGTCCGTTTGGGTTTAATTGTAAAGTGTTTTAGGCATTGCGTTACATGCTTCTAAAAAATGTGAAATCATTTTCTGATTTACTGTGATCTTTCTGCTTTTATGGGGCATGCATAAGAGCACAAGCGTGCCTACCGTTCCTGTCCTATTGCTTCCTTTCATTATATCCGATTAATATAGTTATTACATACTCACACTTATATATATACTTATATATTGTATAATAATTTCATGCTTATGCTTATATATACTGTGTGACAAAATAAATAAATAAATAAATGTGGGAGAATTGGTAGTGCTAGATAACACTGGTCTACAAATTGGGGGAAACTCAACCTCCCGAGATAAAATGTGTTGATTCTTACATATTTTGATTAGATGAATTAGAAAGCAGGTGATAAAGGTGCTGGTTGGCTAAAGTTTCCAACATATTTCACAATAACGATTATTCACAGGTGAGTATATTTGCCTACAAGGAGGAAGGTGTTTAATGATCATGATGCCTCTTAACTTCTCAACAAAGTATGATAGAGCAATGAAAATGGTACCACATGTAAATGTATAAATTTATCTTCACTTTGAGATTAAAGATCATTGGCTTAGCAAGAAGAAGTCAGTGCCTTTCACAGTTCCAATGGTGTGGAGGAAACCAAACCAATCATCTCCCCAGGGATGATCCTATTGCAGTCACAAGAGAAAAGCCAAAAAGCTCAGTTTAGATACTGAGTAAAAATGGAACCTTGTCTTTTAATCTGATGTTGGAGCTTGTCAGTTTTTCATGCAAAAAGCATGAAAATGTTACATGAAAAACAAATAAATGAATGGAAAGCTATGTTGTTAGTATGAATAAAAAGATACGTTTAAAATGATTGGTGTGTCACCATTCTCATTGCTATGTCACATTTTGCAGTGTGACAAGAAAAGCTTTGGAGCGTAATCACACACACACACCTCAAATTTTTGAATTATTTTGATGCAATTTTGACCTAAAACTCTTATCTTGGAAACTGGAGCCAATTAATACTCAGGACTTCATTTTCCTTTATTTCCTTTCCTTTATTACCCAGTTCTGGTAAAGTTAAAAGGAAATGGCATTATTTTGTAAGTGTGAATACCAATGTTTGTTTATAAATCATCTTAAAAAGCATGAGTTTGGATGAGTTCTGAGCTAATTTGCATTAGTTTGAACCAAAACTTGGAACTATTAATTTCATTGAAAGTTCTTAAAATAATGTTTCTTTTATTTGCAGATGTGGTAATGTTAATTTTGCTAGAAGAACCAGCTGTAACAGATGTGGTCGAGGTGAATATATCAATTGTGTTTATTTTGATGGGACTGTTCCAAAATTAAACGTACAGGAAATTGATTGATTTACACGCCTGTTTCCTACTTTCAGAAAAAACTACAGAAGCTAAAATGATGAAAGCTGGAGGGACTGAGATAGGGAAGACACTTGCTGAAAAGAGCCGTGGTCTCTTTAGTGCTAATGACTGGCAATGTAAAACGTATGTTGATCTTGAAACTTGAATTTATTCTTAGTTTAATCTTATTATCCTTTATTTTTAGGGGTTTTTCTGTTATTATCCATATGTGCCTCTTTTATAATTTGTTCACCCTATTCTTATACTTATTTACTCATAAGGATAGTTCATTGAATACAGAAGATCTTACTGCCAAATAAGTGCACTTGGGTTTACCGTGATAATCTATTGCTGTTCTGTAAAAGCACAGACTTAAATTGACTCATTTAGTAGATCCAGCAAATTGTTTGGTGCATTAAATAAGAACCATTTGGCAAGTGGGCAGCCTTTTAAAATAAAATTAATAAATAATAATGAAAATGTTTGCTGTTTCCATATATCTTTGACAACTTGTGATATCTAGTACAAGGCAATTGAATTGCTTTTTTTTAATAAAAATGGAACATTTATTTGCATTACTAATGAAGTTGTCAGTTTTAGCTAAATTGAACTTGATTTCATTATCTATTGTCTGCCAGCATTTGTTTAGTTTGATTTTACTGGTATTTTCATTGATATCATATGGAAATTGTGCTATTGCTTTAAAATCTATATATGATAGAAGAATATCTTTCAATTAAAAATTATTTTAAACATTCCAGTTCTTCAGGTGTTAGATATTTACCTTGTTAATTGCTCTTCTGATATTATTTTCAATTTTTAAACTAATGTATTTTTCTTCCCAAAGATGTGGTAATGTTAATTGGGCCCGGAGGTCAGAATGCAATATGTGCAACACTCCAAAGTATGCCAAACTTGAAGAAAGAACAGGTAATAGAATGAGACTATTGCCTTACACAATGTAAGCCGCCCTGAGTCTTCGGAGAAGGGCGGGATATAAATGTAAATAAAAATAAAAAATAAAAAAAATAAAAATAGCCTTAGTTAAACATTCTTTAAAAAATACTCTATGCCAAATAATTAATATGTGCAGCATGGCAGTGATCTGGCTCAAATAACTGAGTTGATTCATTTGGAATTTCATAGTGATTAGCTGCAGATTCTAAGCTGGGCTATCATATCGAATCAGTCTGATTCTGTGCACAGGAAAAAAAACCCATCAGATTGACATTAAATTAATTTAGGGACAACCGATTTAATAAAAGATTATCAGTTCATAAATTTGATCGAGATAAATTTGCTAATAGATTTCAGAGGAATTCAAGTCAAATGATACTAGTGGCTTCATGGACTGCCCCTCTCTTTGTATTAAGAAATATTTAGCATATGGAATGTTGAATATGTCCCAAGATCTCTGGTGATGCATCCTTTTATTTTTGAAAAGTGGATTGAGATGAGAACTATGAACATTGCACAATGCAGCAATTCAAGCTTGAGAGGTGTCAGAAAAGTTGAAACTTATTCTTAATAGAGATAGTTGTTGAGGGAATGCAGAATAGCTTGCAGTTTCAAGTTCAAGAATTACCATCATGGTGTTGAATAACGTGAAAGAATGCCTATCTGCACTTTCCTTGTTCTAGATTTCAAAAAATGCTCTGGACACAAAAAGCCACAATCCCTTGTAACTGAAACCTTTGCTTCAGTTGGGTGGAAAAGATGCCTTGTGGAGTACAGAAATAATATTACACAAAACACCGCTTAATATTGAAATTTGCTAATTTTGATTTAGAGTAATTTTAAGGAAAGTCCTTAATGTATGCTTGTATACTAGAACTTATTCCTGTGTCATGTGCTGATGCTGCATATAAACCCCCTGTAGAACTTTATAACTTGTGGAAATGTTTTGAGGGACCCATAGAGACTGCAGCATTTGGAAGGAATTTTTGGCTTCCTAGTGAGCATATAAGAGGATGTCCATAGCTGTGTAAATGTTTTTTAATGCCATGACAGATGGTGATTTTAAAAAGGGAAGGGAATGATTTCAATATATGAAAATGTTTCCTACAGTGACAGATGTTGCATCTAACACAAAGTTTGATGTGAATTGTTTGTATGTTAGATGCATGCTGCTCAAGATGTGATTTACATTTATAGCCTTAACAGTACTATCTAAACAGTTGGCATTTGTGGGACTGAAAAATGTGCATCTCAGTTGGTTCCTGGAACTGTTCCTGTCCGTATAACTGAGCTCACACATGATTTTGTTTCTATTTCTACAATCTATTCGTCCTCTCTGAGATTCTTAAGAGAGTCTTGTACCACAACCCCTACTCTGTCAGCTGCCTTGGCTTAGATTAGTTTCAAGTAACTGCCAGGAAGTTCTGTTGATGATGCCATTGCTTCTGTATACTTTAATTTACCTGCACAGTAAAGCTAATGAAATAATATATAGGTAGCTCTAAGGTGGATTTCATTTAAATCAAGTCAATTTAAATCATGATTTAAATCATGATTTAAATCACTAGTAAAAAGCCTTGATTTAAATCAACTCACTTTAAATCATAATTTTTAAAGAACAACTATCATCTCTGTCCCTTAGCAGCTCCTCTGACCCATTGTTGACTCACCAACAGTCCCAATATTGCCAACTATTCAGCCTCATGCTATATAACCAGGCTCCATTTCATACTGAATAAACTAAATTATTAATATATCTTAAATAGAAAACTATCTTTAGATAGATTTTTACTCCAAAAGCATATAATTAAAATAAATTTGATAAAAATAAAAAAGTCCAATTTAAATTTTTAAAAATTTGATATATATTTTTTTAAATCATTGATTTTTTATCCACCATGGATAGCTCCCATACCTTTGTTTTCTTTCCATTTTTACAGCCGTTTATACAAGCTAATTGGCACTTACATAGAAATCTCTGGTGTTTTTACTTAATATAAAATAACATGTCATATCCTTGAGTATTGGTTTAGTTTTTGAAGTTTTTGGAAACTTCTTTTTGTAGGATATGGTGGGGGCTTCAATGAAAGAGAAAATGTTGAATATATAGAACGTGAAGAGTCAGATGGGGAATATGATGAGGTGAGTGATACATACCTGTATGTAATGAAATGTTACTTTTAAAATATACTAATAAGAAAACTCATTCCTAAATGTATTCCTTTAGTTCTAATTCATAAATATAGCTCTAAAAATTCAGTTATATTTTTATGCTGAAATAATAAATTGGTTTAACATTACCTGAAGAAGGTTTTAAAAGTAACCTCATAGGCTGTAACATCATAAGGCTTAGCTTTAATATCTTTATAGAGGAATAAATTCCTGAGGCATGGAATAAGCCATAAAAGCATGGAGTACAAATACCAAATTTGATTTTTATTTAGTAAAAATTGGTATTGTGATTATACTTAATATATTTCATAATTTCATAAAATGAGTCCTTCGGGAGAAGGGCGGTATAGAAATCTAATAAATAATAATAATAATAATTTCCATTAATTCAATTTGTACACCAAATTACTTTTTTGCTTGAGAGGAAAATTGTGTTGAATTTAACCAAAAGGAGTAAACAGAAAAAATGGTTAAAAGAAAAAAAAACTATTCTGGAGATATTACAAGGTAGGCAAAAAGTTAGTATTAATTCCATTAATGAATAAACTGCCTATAAATAAGGAATTCTATTAGTAAAAATAATGGATCCTTGATATAAAAGCAGACCATTTTTTCACATACAAACTCATCTCTTGCCTGCATCTATTATGCATACATATGTACACAAACATTTGTAGAAAGGGATTGAAAATTTCAGCTCAGAAAACATTAACCTTTACACTCCTCTATTAAGTTTAAGAGTTTGTCTTAAAATATATAGCTGGGCTTGTGCCAAAGTTAGATCTATTTAACTCAACTAATAACCTGGATTGTTTTGTTACCTTTTTGCAAAAAGAAAATGAGACAGTAGAGTCATTTGTGCATGGAAAACTGTATGCATATTCTGCAATAAACCAAAGTCTCTTAATTCCTAGGTAAGTGTGCTCTAATAGCTTAAATTTGTGTTTTGTTTTTTTTAGTTTGGCCGCAAAAAGAAAAAATATAGAGGGAAACCTGTTGGTCCTGCATCTATTTTAAAGGAAGTTGAAGATAAGGAATCTGAAGGGGAAGAAGAGGAGGATGAGGATGGAGATCTGTCTAAGTATAAATTAGATGAGGTAAAAGAAAATCTTCAGGGTGTAACACTCCATTCATACATGAATGTGTGGAATGGTATTAACCATAACTTAACAGCTCTAATATGTCAGAGATCTTTACTTTACTTTATCCAGCAAGATGGGAAACTTTAGCCCTTTTATTTCTGTATGGTAAGTAACATGCAAAGTCCTTTAAATTCTGGACTTTTTTAAAAAGTCTTTAGAAAATAATGTATAATTAAATCAGTTTTCAGTAAATATTAAAAGTGTGTTTGTACATTTAGGGATGAAATGGCTATTAATGCTTGGGGAGAATAGTTAAAAATTGTTCTACAAAACGGTTGTGTATATTTAAACATCTTTTTGTTTGGTCCTCGGGAACTTTCAAAAGTTAAGGAAGCAAATATACAATCAATTGAAAAATTATTTTTAATTTGTGTTTATGTTTTATTACATATGCTGCCATGAGTCACTTAAGATGGACTGCTATTGGAAACATACAAACACACACACACACACACACAGCAAAAAGCAGTATGAGATATGGTAGCTTAACATTGCATGAGAGGAAACAATTATTCTAGTATGAATTAAATATTTATTGAGTACGTATGAGTGTATGCATGAACTCCTAATTCCTGCCAGTTAAATAACTTCTTAAGGCCATTTTGATCTGCTTGACTAAAGAAAAAGAATTTAATATTTAAAGATTGTTTCTTTTTCCCTCAAAGGAAATGGTGTTAATAGATTGTATTTTAACTACATCATTCATTCTGCATGGAACTAGAGGTGATAGATACACAGTCAGACATGGTTATTCTGTGGCATTGTGATGTATGTTAGTATAAATGTAGTATCTGGCTACCTCAGTTTTTTAATCTAAATGAGATGTCCAATTCTTCTGTCTAAATCTAATATTTATAGAATTTATCTTTTGTTACATCATGTGAACAGTCTGCATAAATTTCCTTATCCTTATTGAGAAAATGTTATGGACATCCTCTGGGGATTTATTATCAGATTAGTATACCTACTTTTTTCTTAATGAGCATAAAAAGCTGCCAGCATTATTTTCCAGGATGAAGATGAGGATGATGCTGATCTCTCTAAATATGACCTTGATGGTAGTGAAGAAGAAGATTCTGCCAATAAGAAGAAGTCTTCCACTGCTAGACGAAGTCGCTCCAAGTCTCGATCTTCTCCTTCACGATCTTCATCTCGCTCATCCTCCCACTCAAGCTCAAGGTCTAGGTCCAGGTAAACGGGTACAGGTCAAGGGTAACGCCAGACAAAATGTCAGTATCTAACTTTCTTTATTTACATCTCTTTTGTGATTAACTTTTACATTATTTTTTTTGCAGTTTAAGTTAGTCTAATCAATCTTACGTATCCAACTGCAGGGATAAACAGCATTTAAGATGAGTTAATTGGAGGTGATTATTTAAAGTTTTATGACAGTTGTGAGTTTAGAAGCCATGAAAATTAAAGATTTGGTTCTTAATTTTAGTATTTTTGTAGCAGCTAAATATAGTCCTGCTGTGTCTTAGAGATTGTGTAACTTCAAATATGTTTTTGTTAATGGGCTGGTGAGAGGCAACTATTAATCTAAGTATTTAATGATCTGCTTATTGGCAGAAACTTAGTAAAAAGTAAAGTTATCCTTATTTTTAAGGGAAGGGATTGGATTTTAAAGGGAAGAAAGCTTGCAATTTATTTCAACTTCTAAATAAACAAGGCTCTCTATATACATATTAGCTCTTCCCCTAGTGAGCCTCTTAAAGAGCCTAGTTTTGGGCAGCATTTTTTTTAACCAAAAATAACACACCTCCATTTTGTATCAATTTTATGATGAATTATTCATAAAAAGTTGTATATGAAGAAACTCTCAAAACACAAATATAGTTATGTTTTAAAATATCCCTAAAGCAAAACTAAGTTGGATAAAAATGTAACACTCCAAGAAGGATTTTTTTTATTTCAGGATTCTGTAGTCTCCATAGTTTGGTGTTGTTGTTTTTTCATTGACTTAAAACATGTTTATATTATCCTCCTCAGCTTACAAATGTAGCCCAGGGCCTTTTATAGAATGAGCTTATTGGAACAAAATAAAATTTTCTATATCAGATTATATTTAGACGTAACGTTCTATAAAAAGAAGACATCCTTTCATTTTTGGAAAGGACTCCAGTACAGGGATGGGGTCCTTGTTGGAAACAAGGGAAGAATGAAATCGCTAATAGTTTCTTTGCCTCTCCATCTACTCTGGGGATCATCATCCCTGTAACATGGAAATTCATATGCTGTTATTTGTACAACTAAGAAACAACCTAAAACTCAGAGCCTAAAACTCAAGCTTGTAGACTCAAATACCCTTGGTTTTTATTTGCACATAAATAGCTTTTTCTGATTTATTGGCTCAAGCTTACATTTGAAAATCAGTAATAAATAAGCTTGACATGCAGGTGGAAAAATTTACTGGGGTAAATATTAACATTCAGAGATTTAATACAATTTGTTACAGCTCAAACAACATATGGGGGAATAATTCTCAATTTTATAGAAGAGAATATGGCTTGGTTTGCATGGTTAGTAAACACATTGTCCGACATGTTAATTCTATATATCATGATCTAAAATTAGGGAAAATAGAAGACAGCAATAATTACTGAATATAAATAAAGGGGAGGGTAACATTGCTAGAGGAAGATCAAGTCTTGAAAGGCTGTGTGGACTAAGAAAAACTGCATTATTTGTAACATTGATATTTGAGAAAGAAAAATAAAACATATAATCAATTAGAAATATTTGTTGCAAAAATAATAGAATTCCAAAGGACTTTACTCTTACTTGTTCATAGATGATTAGAAAAAATTACTGCATAAAGTTATCTTTTCATGATAACTAAAGGGAAAACAATTCAGGTTTTTGTAGATATCATCCAAATACTGTTACCAAACATTTTTAATAACACTTGGGCCAATAATAGGGCAGGTGGATCAAGGATCCTGAAGTTCAAAACTATTTGGTTACAAAATAAATTAGGTAAAAATAGTTTCTTAAAGATTTTAACTAACAGTACCTCATAAGGTACAGATTTTTATTCGATTGTTGAAATGGTGAACTCAAGTCACAATTTTTTAAAGATTTTTTAAAATGAATTTTTAATTTACGTTTTTCCAGATTTTAAAAAAAAATATTTTCTAAAAATTTCAAATATTGTACAAAAACAGTATTACTATACTTTTCATTATAAATATGTGAAGCCTATAATTAAAATTGTATAAAATAAATTAAAGATACCCAACACATATTAAATAACTAATGACCTCAACATGAGTATTTTTCTTTTTGTGTGTGTGTTCCTGTGTGTTCAGCTTAATTACTGATTTTTTCCCCCCTCTGGACTCTATAATATGGAAAATCACACATTATAGCTTACATCGTAATGAAACTATACTGAGGGGGGGAAAGGCTAACATAAGAATCATACATTAAACAAAAGCATAAAAAAGAATTGTGAATTAGAAATTAATTGAAATAGTATACAAATGTTTAAGAAAGATGTGAAGAATTATTTACTACAAACTGTTAGGAAAATCTTTGAGAATACACAAGTTTGAATCTTGGATCAAATGAGAAGTTTAAATCTATGCATTTTCTCTTGATGATTTAAATCAATCCATATTTGCATCCAACTGTTTCGGCAAGGCACTGCACTAAGCTGTCAAGGAGCTGGTAGAGATAAGGAACAAAGCCAGGAGATTGATTCAGCAAGTGAACTTTTGAACTTAGCTGATTTCTATGCTTTGCAGATAACCAGAAAAGCAAGAATTCTGGCTCTCTGGATGGGGATCTTGGTGTTTGACTAAAAAAGGAGATAGTGCTTAGAGGTGTTTAATTCTTTATGATCTTTGTTCAGTTTTGTAAGGCAGTTTCTTGAGTCAGATCAATAAGCTTAGCTAGCTAGCTAGACATACTACGATTTCCCAAGGAAAAGAATGTTTGGTTTTTAGATGAATATGGAATTCATGGTTCAGGCTTATATCTAGAATGGCCCCAGGTTAAGGAAATAGGGCTGAATAGTGAGCAAATACCCAGAGTTATGGTCCAGTGCATATCTGTCGATAATCGGACAAAAGGAAATTTCCACAAGGTAAAGCTGCTTAAGAATGGAACAGACTGGCTTAATAGGCAGTAGATTTTCCTTTGCTAGAGATGTTTAAAAGAGTCTAGATGGCCATCTGATGCTCTGTTACGATCCTATTTTGGTAGGAGGTTGAACTAGCTGATAATTCCCCTTTAAACTTTCATTCTGATTATATGAAAGAGCATTAAAAAGTACTATCAGTACAGCTATCATTATTTAACTCAGAGGTATGAAACTGGTGGCTCGCGGGCCAGATGCGTCACACGCAGACCATGCCTACCCCAGCTCCGCAAAGGGGGAAAATGTTGCAATACGTGACATGACAGCAGTGTGACACAGCGAGTTTGACACCCGTGGTTTAACTCAGCCTAAGACAGCGGTTCTCAACCTGTGGGTCGGGACCCCGTTGGGGGTCGAATGACGATTTGCGAGGGGTCGCCTAAGACCATCAGAAATATGAGAAGTATACTTGCGAGTCGTAGAATCGGGCTCCAATGGTTGACTCCACAAGCCAGCTGCAGGCTCTTCAAATCGCTAGCCAAATTCGGCTTCAGGCGCGATGAATTAAAAAAGAGAGAAATCTTTGCTCTGATGTCTCCCTCTCAAGCCAGCTGCAATCACTCCCAATCGCTAGCCTAATTTGGTTTCAGGCACAATAAACTTAATAGGAGGAGTCTCCGCTTTAATGCCTCCGTCCTCAAGGCAATCGCAAGCAGTTCAGATCGCTAGCCAATACAGCTTCAGGCACGATAAATTTAAAACGAAAATAATTTTATGGTTGGGGTCGCCACATCGTGGGGAATTGTATTAAAGGGGTCGCCACATCATGGGGAATTGTATTAAAGGGGTCGCCACATCGTGGGGAATTGTATTAAAAGGGTCGCAGCACTATAAAGGTTGAGAACCACTGTCCCAAGCAAAGGCTTTGTGCTTATTTCTTTCTTCATTGAGACTTTATGTCTGTTGATTCTTAATTAAATATGATGCCTCTTAACTAGATATGCAATATATGAGTCTAGATGTCCCTGTGAATTTTATTGGCAGCTACATACAGGTACCTCTGCTGAATTTAGCAAGCAGATTCTTCAGTTACTGGTCTTTTTTTTATTCTGCTATCTTTCAGCAAGGCCAACTTTATCAGGAATGAAATGAGTCAATCTATTTGACCAATGTCAAATACAAGGCTGTAAAATACAAGGCTTCACAATATGCTACTAACATATTGTTCCTCTATATTGATTCTGAAAAAGATACTTTATTATTTTTTCCAGGGGGTTTAATCTTTCATAAAGAATAATCAAAGTACGATTCATTAAGCAAGTGTGTTAATCCAACTCAGCTCATGAGAGTTTCCAGATCCAGTCCATTTTTAAAAATTAATTAAAGTATTTCAGATTGAAGTTTCTTGTCCTGTAAACAGCAGGCTGTACAAAAAGTTGCTTAATTTTTTTTACTACTCATCATTGTTTGCTGCTATTTAAATTAAAATAGATAAAACCCGTCATTAAGTTCAGGAAATATGTATAATCAGAGATACACAGCTTTAAAAATATGAATACTTTGATATATCATAAATCAGCAATGTTCCAGATGTTCTACAAACATTTTTCCCAAATGATAATGGATAAATATTGAAAATAACTTATTGAACTCCAGGACTGTGCCTAGAATCGAAATTAATTATGACTAAGAAGACACTTATTTATTTAAAAAGAAATCTCAGCGCATACTGGCATTTACTTCTAAATATGTAAAATAGGATTATGTCAGAACAAATCCTACTAAGGCTAATTTCTGAATAGATATATTTAGATTCATGCAACTTGGTTTTCAACAAGAGTTATTGAATTGTAATTAAGTTGCTTTCAAACTATTGTGGAACAGGTAACTTTAACTTGACTATTTTTTGTTTTCAATTGTGCAATTCTTACTAACTTACAAAATTCATTTTTGTCTGTGACTTACACATCAAAATCCATTGGAAATGTTTTTAAAGTTTAAGATAAATCTTTTCAAGACAATGTAATTTAAATTTACAGGTAGTCCTCAACTTACAACCATTCATTTAGCAACCAGTTGCAATAGCACTGAAAAATCCTTGCACTTACAACCATTACAGCATCCCCATGGTTACAGGATTGTGATTTGGGCACTTGGTAGCCAGCATGTGTTTACCGGTATGATGGCTACAATGTCCCACGGTCAGGTGATATCACCACTTGCGACCTTCCCAGCCATCTTCTGGCAATCAAAGTTAATGGGGGAAGCTAGATTAGTTTAACAACCAAGGCAAAAAAGTAATAAAATTGGGCACAACCATGTGACGACACATGACCAAATCTTTTAGTGGTGGAATTGTCACAAGTTAAGGACTACTTGTAATCTTTTATTATTATTATTATTTCTTGGCTGGACTTCAAAAAGACAATAAGCTTATCTTCTGTGATAACTTCCAACCATAGTATATGAACAATTATTTGGGAAAAATATTTCAAAAAGCAACTTATAACATAACCTGGAAGATAGATAAAAATAAGTCCTGCTCACTTAGCTTATGCTGTTGCTATTAAATGAAACAGCTATTTTAATTCCTAACCAAATTTTTGTTTGCTTCATTAAATCACTCGTGAAAAATGTCCCAGTGAGGTGAAGGAGATAAAATAATGTTAATATCAAATACTGTTAAATTAAAAACTTAAATTCATTGGATTATTGTTTTTCTGTTCCTCCCAAAAAGGAAATATAAATCTTCATGTTGTTTCAGGTCCAGAAGCTCTTCCAGTTCAAGGTCACGGTCTCATTCCACTTCCAGAGAACGTTCTAGATCTCGTGGGTCGAAATCAAGGTGAATGAGGTAGCAAGCTCTGCTTGTCAGAGGGAGAGACAGGTCACCATCCATACTACTTTATTATAACCATTTGCTACAAATGTCTTTCTTTTAATATAATTTTAGTAGCAAATGAAATTATATTTACTAAAGTAGCAAAATGATTATAACAAATTATCCAAGAGGGTGTTTAAAAATTGGGAGAGTGAAAGTGTTTATTTATTGTTTTAATTTATTTTTCACATTTTTAAACTACCCATTTTCCTCGAGAGAGAGTCTTTATAGGAGACTTTATGAAAATTATAGGAGAGGTGGTGTGATAATTATTTGAATTTTTAGAGAAAAGGCAGGAAATCTTAACCAACTAAAACGTATGTGTAAATTCAATTTACCATTTAGCAGGTGTTACCTGAATGGTAAGCTAAACTATATACATAAATGCTGAACGTTGAATATTCAATCTTAAAATAACAACACTCTTTCCCTATTTCATACCAGTATACTCTCTTTAATGACTGAGCTAAACTTGTCAAATATAGGTAAAGTTGGCTTCAGCTCATTGTTTCTATTTTGTTTTACAGGTAGTTCTTGACTTAGGACCCCATTTGGGACTGGAATCTTGGTTGTTGAGCGAAGCGGTTATTAAGTGAGACATCATATGACTGCTTCGTTCTTCAGCCACCTTCCCAGTTGCAGTCATTAAGTGATCTCACGGGTCATTAAGCAGACAGAGCCCCAAGTATGGGGTTCCTCGGTGGGGGAAGCTCTGGGAGATTCCACTCAAGAACTGAAAATCACTCTGACAAAATCCAAGCAGGTTTATCAGCCCCTGAGTGAAGAAACCTACATGGCTATGGTGGGTCTTCTAGGACCTCCCCACCCGTCCCAGGCACCCCATGCTCATTCGACTCTTCTCCATTTTCTGCTTGGATTTTGGCTCATTCTTGTCTTTGGGATGGCTGAAAGAGTTGCCTGCTGAAGGAGTTCAGCTTTTCTGCATATCTGGAAGAGAACTTCACTGGCAGAATGTAGGACTCAGATTGTCAGGATTTGAAGTCCATTTCTGCAGCTCATCAAAAGCGTTCTGCTCTCGTCCACACACATGAAGGAACTCCTCTGGGAGGGTACAGGAATGGAGCTTATATTTTCAGGGTTTGAGCTTATTCTATACAGAGCCAGAGATCAGCTCCCTTCATATGCAGGAGGGCTTCAAGGGAGCTCAAGCATTCAAGATTTGATCTCCATTTCTGCACCCCACCAAAGTATAACTTCCCTCAATGAGCAAAAGAGAAATCCTCCAGCAGCATTTAAGAATGGAGCCCAAATCTTTTCAGTTGTTTCTGCACTTTCCAAAGAGCTTTTCACTTTGGAGACAGCTCTTGCAGCCAGCTCCCAAAGACAAGTGGGAGTCTTTTTAGAAGGCAGCAGCAATTTGCAACCTTCTCTGCCAGGTTCCACAATGAGGTTCTGGAAAAGCCGGCAAATGGTGATCACATGACCATGACTCTTTTGGAAACTGGTCATACAACGCGAACAGTTTGCCAAGCACCCAGTTTGTGATCAAGTGACTGCGGGAGTGGTGGTGCAATGGTTTTCGACAGCCAGAAGTGCTTTATAAACCATAAAGCACACTTTCCAAGGCTATCGTAATTCCAAACCATCATTATGTTGAGGACTACCTGTAATCTAATGGATCCATGTCAACTCAGTTAACGTTTTATTTTTTTTATTTTTTTGAGAAAATAAAAAACTAACTCCAAAGCTACAAGGCACAAAAATTATTAATCTGCCCTTTTCTATGCAATGTTTTCCGTATTTACTACCATGTTTTCCTGAAAATAAGACCTAATTGGAAAATAAGACCTGGCATGATTTTTCAGGATGCTTGTAAAATAAGCCCTACCTCAAAAATAAGACCCAGTTAAGATTGTCAACTGGACAGACACATTACCGTATTTCCCTGAAACTAAGACATCACCTAAAAACAAGCCTTAATGTGCCTTGGAGCAAAAATTTATATAAGACCCTATCTTATTTTCTGGGAAATACGGTAATGAGGCCAAACGTTTTGTGTCAAGAATTGGCAGACAGAAAATAGACATTTCCTTTCGTTTGAACGATTATATGATCTTGCGGATGAATGAATCAGTCTGAAATGTTACTGCTTTATATCTCTGACCTTTATACTTCTTCAGGCTGAAATAATCACAATAAACATGGGGCTTTTTAACCTGCCTGTATTTGCAAATGCAAATATTTTACAGATAGTCCTCAACTTACGATAACAAGTGGGACCTGAACATTAGTCACTAAGTGATAACTCATTAAGCAAGTCGTCCGTGACCAGCCCATTTTATGACCATTTTTACTGCCATTGTTAAACAAATTGCATGTTTGGGTGAATCATGGCAATTGTTAAGGAAATTCAGCTTCCTCTATTGATTTGGCTTGTTGGAAGCCAGCTGGAAAGGTTGAATGCTGCAATCCCATGGCCACAAGACACTGCAACCATGATAAATGCAGGCCTGTTGCAAAGTACCCAAATTGCAATCATGGCTGCAGATGGTCTTAACTTCAAGGAAAGGGTCCTAAGTCATTTTTTCCAATGCTGTCATAACTTTAAGCTGCCGTTTAAATGAACAGTTATAAGTTGAGAACTAAACTACCTATACCAACATATTCTTGATGTTACAGTATATGACTGTTGCTGTCAATTCAGCCTAACACGTCCATCAGATATTTGTTTTCAAGGGTTTATTAAAAATATAGCATACTACATTATTTAAATTGATCCCCTCCTTTTTCTTGAGCATATGAGTAATTTGTTTCTCCATTATTTCTTTATCTTAATATTCAACCTTGCTATTACAGTACTGAAAACCAACAATTAGACCAACATAAAGAGCTTTTTATATTATATAGTCAGTTCTGGACAGCCATTGATGTGGCCCTAGAAAAATTATTTTAAATGGGTGAAGTTTAGGTCCCTGTTAACGTGGCAGTAAGTATTCATACACTAATCTGTATTCTTTGTATCTGAATTTATATTTATGCATTTGATATAGAGTATTGCATTTTTATTTATGCTAGGATTAAGTCTGATTTATTTCTTAATAAAGATCCAGCTCCAGGTCTGTCAGGGGTTCTCCAACCCCAAGGAAAAGATCTTACTCAAGCTCTCATTCATCATCCTCCACTGAGAGAAGCAGAAAGAGAAGCCGATCTAGATCTTCTTCTGGTGATCGCAAAAAAAGGCGAACAAGATCACGGTCACCTGAAAGGTTTGGGTTTTGTAGAATAAGAATGGTTGTTCTTTAAATGCTGGCTTTGGAAGAATCAAGGAGCAGAATATTTTAAGCTGTGTGTATGTTGTTTGTGTATGTGGAGTGATAGCCATTTTATTCTGTCTAGCTGTGGCTTTAAAAATATATATTCTTGCTACCTTTAATTACCAATCTTAAAGATAATTATACACATGCAATACAGAAAACATGTGATTCTTATAGCACTCTTGTAAAGTTTCATTTTTTAAAATGTACAAACTCTTCTTACTTGAAGAGTCTTAATTATGTGAACTACTAAGATGCA
This sequence comes from Ahaetulla prasina, assembly GCF_028640845.1. Lineage (NCBI taxonomy): Eukaryota > Metazoa > Chordata > Lepidosauria > Squamata > Colubridae > Ahaetulla > Ahaetulla prasina. The sequence goes on from NC_080541.1 coordinate 160,120,133, forward strand.
GACATGAAGCCCTAATAAGTACATTTCAAATCCTATTGTCTCTTCCTCTTTTTTTCATTCCCTGTGAGGTTCATATCACTTAAAACTTATTTGTTTGCATACTTTCTCCCATTTTTTATCTTTCAGAAACCGCAGGTCATCCTCTGGTTCCTCTCATTCTGGATCTCGTACAAGTTCCAAAAAGAAATAACGTTCAAAATTCAAACACATACACACACAAAAAAAACAACAGTCCATTGCATGAGACAATATAAAAAAGTTGATGTTTTATTTGGTCAGAAATGGTACATCCTGCTAATAGAGATGCATGTTTAATGGAAAACTGCAACTAGTTTAATTCATAAAACATGTAATGAAATATTTTAAGCCATAAATTGATCCGAGAAAGGAAAATATGTTATTTTTAAAAAAATTGGGCTTAATCTGTAACAGGTAGTTTTAATTTAGTCTAGTTTGAAAGTATCAACCAAGTACCATCCTGATCTGTTGCTATGTCATCATGTAAATTTCAAAAACTAGTTTCTGAAAAAGTTTAATTTTTCTTTGTCATCTTTTCAATATTAGTAGGCAGGAATGTATCTGAGTTTCAGAGTAGGATAATTCCCTAGAGGAACAATTATTTAATAGGTTTGTGATTTCTAACTGAGAAGAAACCTGGTATAAATTATTTCCTGGATATTTTGCAAAAAACCCAAATCTATCTGTATAATTTTCTGCAGAATTTTATAATGTATTACGTGAGGCACGTAACATATTTGATTCCATAGTCCTTCACTCTTTATTGACTCAGCAAAGTAATAACTGCATTATGTTGCAGATAAAATATGGAAATATATTCCTTTCAGGCAAGGCACCTATGTACCTTGATGGTACTCCTGCCACCAGAACACATTAGTGTCACATGGTGAAATTGCAGCAATAATTAAGAAAACCCCTTGTGTAAAACCTGCCTTTTCAATGATTTTCCAGAAGATAGTTTTCAGAACCAGAAACGATTTGTGCTCTGGCAGTAATCCAGTCCTATACAGGCCTGTTTTGGCCAGAATGCCATCTTTGAAAAACTACAAATAACAACTTGTTGAATTAACATCTACAAACTAGCCAAATTGGTATGATCTGGAGAAGCAGCATTGTTCTTGAAATAGTTTATACTAAAGAGTAGAAATCCTAAAACCTCACATCTGTTTTCAACTAATTTATGGCTTAACATGTTTCATTTTCACTTTTGTTTTACTATCAAATGTATTTGTTAAGTACTGACCACTCTTAAACTGATTGGGGGAAATGTATTTGTCATCTTCAGTCACATCCAAGGTAAGTATTTTAAGGGAAATTAACAAATCTAAGGAATAGGCTATGCTTTCAATATCTTGTGTTTTGGAAGATCTGCTTTGTAAAACAAACTGCTCAATGGCAAATGGAGCAGAACTGCCATCAACTTTTTCCCCCTTTCATGGACATCTTCAAGTTGATGGGGGGTGGGACTGATCAATGACATAGCAATAAGGCTTTGCTGTGTGAATATTTTGGATAAATTTTGCAGAAAAATATGCCTGTAATCCTATATTGCTTCCTCTTAGGTATCCTCTTTCTTGTGCTAAATTGTAGCATAGATTGCACAAGTACAAATAGTCTTGTAACTGTGCCTCTCTGACTTTTTGAAAGTCTAAAAAAAATGTGAAAACCAGATTTGCTAAATGCTACATGTTAACAATTTGCTAGTCTTGTGCTTTTATTCACAGTATTGTACCTAACAAATTTTAATCTCGGCATATGATAGGCTAGAATAACTAAAGGAAAATTATGGGTTTCATTTGGCTTGGATTCAAATTGTATTGGTTATATGAAAATCCAATTCTGTGGATGTGTAAATAAAGCATGCCAGTTTTAAAAATGTCATTTATTTGTAGTTTATATCCTTTCTGTTTTAATAATGCCAGATGTTGCATAGATTGCAGTTCATTTCATTTACATTCAGTATTATGACTTGAAACAATTTAAATTTACTTGAAGTTTTGATCCCAAGTAAACCTGAAGATAGACTAATAAAGGTATTTGTAGCATGGGAGATAAAAGCAACAATGGGCCTGCTGATTCCTCCATACCAAGTCCAATCTGGAGGGTATAGCAAGGGTTGAGAATCAAGGAGAAAACAAAGCATCAAAAATGTATTCTCATAAACACAAATGAATTTGGTTTCTTTCATAGGATACAAAGTATATAAATTAGTAGAAATTATTTTTTAAAGTTTTCTAAAATTATTTCATTGAATTTTAGAAATTTGGGACTATAGTTAAAAAGATGATTATTTAGATACCCTGTACAGGTGGTCCTCAATGTACGGCCACAATTGAGCCCAAAATGTATGTTGTCAAGTGAGAAATTTGTTAAGTGACTTTTGCCCCATTTTACAACTTTTCTTGCCACATTTATTATTGGAGATTTTTTTTTCATTATTAAAGTACTGGCTGTTTCTGTTCAAAATTTAAAATCTCATAAAATGAAACGGAGGAATGTTTTAGAATTATAATATTCTGTATTTGCCAAGTGTGATTGGACACAAGGAAATTGTCTGCAGTGCATAAGCTCTCTATACATACAATCAACAAAGTAACAAATCATAAGATACAGTAATAAATCATAAAATACAACGAACAAAATGATAGTCACCAATAGGAGTAGGTAATGGGAAAGATGAGAAGGATAATAGTAATACAGTCCTACTACTTGGTTGGATATTCCTAGGCGTAAGACAGTGCTGTGGGAATTAAGTGTAATGGCATGGGTGAAAAACTCTAGTTTTGGCATGCAATGCTCTATAGTGACGTCTTGAGGGGAGGAGTTGAAACAGTTTATATCCAAGATGTGAGGGGTCTGTAGATATTTTCCCAGCTCTCTTTCTGACTCATGCAATATACAGGTCAGTGGAAGGCAGGCTGGTTGCAATTGTTTTTTCTCCAGTCCTAATTCTATTGAAATCTCTACCTTATTATACCAATCAGGCAGTTATAGAAGTACAAATGACAAACTCAATTCTTCTGTAGAACAGTATTGGCAGCTCCTTGGGAAATGTGAGTTGGTACCGGAAGAACATTCTTTGTTGTGTTTTAGTCCTAATGTTAGGTATCCATTTCAAGTCCTGAGAGATTATAGAACCCAGAAACTTGAAGGTTTCTACTGCTGATACTGTGTTGGTGATAGAATAGGAGGGCTCTTAAAATCTTCTATCATGTAGAGTTTTAAGTGTGTTCAGTTCTAGATTGTTCTGGCTTCACCAGAGAGACAGTTTAACTAGTCAACATTATACAGCTGATAACTGTTTCTCAATCATTAGTCTAAATCATTATTAATGAAATGCTGTTTTAAAGCACTAGAGAAAATGTGTCAAATTACATATAACTTTTCTCACTAGGTGGCATTATTGCTATGATTATTAAAAATGTCCTTTAAAAACAAAATTGCAGCCAGAAATAGATGTGTGAGAAGTACAGGAGGGCAATTTTTAAAACTTGCAACTCAGTGTGATAGCATCAAGTCTGAGCACTGCAAAATACACATTTCCTGGTAATCAGCACCTTCGGTCACCAGGGAAGGAACAGCCAAGAAGGCCTCTAGAGGAAAAGTAAAAAGAACTTTTGCTATCTGGCCTCCGCAGAAGCCTGTATTTTGCAAAGGGGCTCTCACTGGAAAGCCAACCACCAACCACACGGACCTAAAAGGACTTAACAGGGCTCAGTTCAAACCATGGAAATTACATTACTATTCTGTATAGAAGCCTGTTGCAGTGCAATACCTCATCATAACACTCCCACACCCCAGAAACCTTGTTTCATAATCCCCTCACAGATTTTAACACACACACACACACCTCACACCATATTCCATTACCTAAGCTAAGGGAGTACTAGACAACTAGTCCTACCCAGTATAAATACTAATAATGCTACATAATATGGAAAGGTGGTTAAACCTGTCCCCATGGTGCTTTTTCAAGAGGCAACTGGACTTGCTTGATTTTTCCTTTGAAGACGTTTTGCTTCAGTTGCCTCTTGAAAAAGTCATGACCGGGAGAACTTGAGAATCTCCATAGACGGTATTAAATCTGATACCACCGCCATCCCAAGATTTTGGGCACGTGACCATTCTGCTTCATCTTACACCGCTCCCTTGAGCCACGGACTGCAATTCGCCCCTCGATTAATAATCCCATGGGATCATTTGCCGTTGATGGGAGCCCAGCGTCTTGCGAGCCTGTGCACGACCCAGGGACGGGGAAACCCGCGAACCGTATCCAAAACCCAACCAGGGGATTGGAGGGAAAAGCGAAGACGGGAAAAGGAAAGACGCCCCGGGAAGAGTCCTGGCCACTTTTTGAGCACTCCTGCTTGTGTTGCCGGTTGCCTTTTCTAGTTGAAACCGGAGCGGCGGGCAGAAAAGAGACGCCAAAGTGGGAGCGTTTAGGTTTTTTTTTCTCTCCGAGCGTGCGAGAGACCGAAAGAAAGAAAGAAAGAGGCACCTGATGAATGAAAGCTCCGCCTCCGCCCCTTTAAGAGAGCGGCGGGTTATCTTTCTCGACCACTTGAAGCCCGAGGGCGGCTCGCCAAAGGTGGGAGCGCCGCGATGGAAGGAGATAGACTCGAGCTCCGCTCCCTCTCGCCGCCCGGGCTTCTCCTCTCGTCCTTCGCGCGCGCAACATGACTTTCCGCGGGTTTTATGGGGGCCGCCTCAACTCCACTCCCTTCGCCATGGCCTCCCTCGACGCCGCTTGGAGCCGGGAGAAAGGCAACGGCAGCGGGACCTTCGCGGAGCAATGCGCCTCCGTCTCGGTGGCTTTCCCTTTGACCATGATGATAACGGGCATGGTGGGCAACGGCCTGGCCATGCTGCTAGCCTACCGGGCTTACCAGAAGAAGGAGAACCAGCGGAAGAGGCCGTTCTTACTGTGCATTGGTTCTCTGGCCCTGACGGACCTCGCCGGGCAGTTGCTGACCAGCCCCGTGGTCATCACAGTGTACTTGGCCAATCGGAAATGGCGGGCGGTGGACCCTTCCCAGGGCCTGTGTACCTTTTTTGGCTTGGCCATGACCGTTTTTGGCCTTTGCCCTCTCTTCATCGCAAGTGCCATGGCTGTGGAAAGGGCCCTGGCCATCCAGGCCCCCCACTGGTACACCGGCCACATGAAGACCAGGTTGACCAAGATGGTACTGCTTTGTGTGTGGCTGACTAGTTTTGCCTTTGCTCTCTTGCCCATGATGGGCATTGGGAAGTATACACTTCAGTGGCCGGGCACTTGGTGCTTCATCAGTATGAAGGATCATGAAAATGCCAGGGTGGGCAATGCTGTTTTTGCTTCTACGTTTGCTTTCTTGGGTCTCTTTTCCCTCGCTGTTACTTTGGCATGCAACATGGCAACTATAATTGCACTGGTGTGTCGCTGCTGGTCTAAGAGCTCAACATCCCGATCAAGGAAGCAGTGGGGCAGGATTACCATGGAAACCTTTATCCAGTTGCTGGGAATCATGTGTGTCCTCCTTGCTTGTTGGTCCCCACTTTTGGTAGGTTTCTTTGGTGTGTCCAGTTGCTACAGAGTGGTCTGTTGGCACAAAGCCAGGCTATAAATTGTTGTAGTAAATCTAGTTAGAGAAAACTGGCAATAGTGCATAACTTGTTACAACATATGTGGCAAAAAATTATTACAATGCTCTGATATGTCTTTATGTTTAAAAATGTGAGCGAAAAGAGATGACATCTTAACAAAATTTTAAGTTCATTATTAATCAGTGTGCTATGCAACTTTGGTCAGTGTAATTTTTCTGAATATAACCCCTCTCCTGCCTTAGCTTTATTAAAATTCTGTCCAGACATCTTTCGAGATGAACCCTACACACATTTCTGATTGTCTTTAGCTAAAGATGATTATAACTGAAAGTGGCTGTAGATGTACTTAATTTCATTTTAACCATCATAGCAGTCCCCATTTTATTTTTTTCTTCCTGTTCTTATTGAGATTTCTGCTCGGTATTGTAGATCTTTAGAAAAATAAGAAATGCTTTACCCTGAGGCAGTTGTATATTCTATAACTTCAATAGCTTCCTTCAAAAAAAATGGGAAAGTACTTGAAAACAAGTCAGACTATTTGTCTCCTAACTATGATATTCCAGTCTTGGGGAAGACTTCTGTAATAAGTTGAAACTATGCTTTGAGTTTGGGATTCATTCTTTGCAAAGCATGTGCTTTGCTACCAAACTGAGTTGACTTCATCTGTATAGGAATGAAACAAATGCATTGCATTATGCTGGTGCTTTATTTATCTTTAGTTAAAGAATATGAAGAAGATAGAGCACCAGACTTGGGTATGCATGTTATGTCCTGAATAACTGTTCTATAAGGTATGTATTCAGAGAATGAAAAGGCCCAACTGATCAGCACTGAATACCTGGTTGACTTATAACCCTTTGTGTTAAATTAACAGAAGTTAAGAGAAAAGTATGGGAATACTAGATAGCATCTCAGCCATTGGATCTGTAGGCTAGATATAATCATGGCATGATCTACAGATGAAAATTCAGCTCATGATAACTCATTATACTGGGGGATGTTGAAAGATGTTAAACACTACTCAGATGAGATGAGTAGGAAGGATATTGAATAGCTTTTAGTTTATAAATTATTTTGTTAACTAATAGGTTACAATCATTGAGACCATCCATCTTAAAATTGGACTATAGGTAGCTCACAACCAAAGGATAGAACAATATGTGCAACCATAAAAACAGAAAACAATAGGAAAAAAAAATCTGATGCCACAATCAAGCTTGTCCAACACAATCCACAGTGCTCTTCTACTCCAACCTTCTCCTATCTCAACATATGAGGGGAAAGCCAACCCTTTAAGGGCTTTCTTAAAGCTTAAAAGTGGGGAGGGGCTGTCGGATCTCAAGGGAAGGGTGTTCCGTAGGCCAAGGGCTGCAATGGAAAAGCTTGCTACCTAGGAACTGTAAAATGGCAATATTTAAGGGAAGGGATGCAATATGCTTATCCTATCCAATCTGGTGGGATGGGCAGATGATCATCCCACACACTCTGTCACTGAATGATTTCACCCAGTGGTTGATTTCATCCAGCAGGTGAGAAATCACATTGCAGGGGCCTAGGACCTGACCTCTACCCTCACTAACACTGAGTGAAACTGGGAGCCAAGGAGAAAAGTGGAGAACTGGCCTAAACTGCCCCTTTCCCCACCCCCAAAACAGTCTAAAAGGATATTATGGTTGATAATATTGAGATTTAGGAGACCCGGGATGATTGAACCTGTTCTAAGCCCTCCAAAGATCATGTACAAGCACAATCATGGCCATCTGAGTACCACTCCAATCTGAACCCAGATTGAAAAGGGTTCAAATAATCCACTTCATCCAGGATCCCCTGAAACTGAGGTCCAAACACCTGCCCTGACAGAAGGGGCATGTCGGACAAGAGTTGTTAACAAGTTTGGGTCCAAGGATGGCCTCTCTAGAAGGCAAGTGGTACCATCCTTTCCTTTGGCACATTAACAACTGCTCAGCCCAAGCCATATGCTTTAATATATTTTAAGAGATTGTTACCTTGATTCAGAGATTCTCAAACTGGGTGATGCCATAACTCCTAAAATGTTGCAGTAATATATGTGACTCATTCAAATAAACTAATTATTTTATTAGAAGAAAGTTTTGCAAGAAATAAATATACCACTTGCTTTTAATACAGGTAGTCCTTGTCCTAACAAACATTCATTTTGTTACTGTTTGAAGTTACAATGGCACTGGAAAAAATGATTTATGACCGGTTTCCACACTTACAACTATTCAGCATCTCTATGGTCATGTGATCAAAATTTGGTTGCTTGGCAACTGGCATATATTTATGACAGTTACACTGCCCTGGGGTCATGTAATCACCATTTATAACCTTCCCACAAGCAAAGTCAACGCGGGGGGAGCTGGATTTAACAACCTTAACAACCATGTGATATGGTCACTTAGCCACTGATTCGCTTAACAACTTTGGCAAAAAAGTCATAAAACAGGGCAAAACTAATTTAACTGCCTTTCTTAGCAACAGAAATTTTGGCCTCAGTTGTGAACATACTTGCAGACTCTTTTGGAATTGGTTAGCTATATTTAATATAGTAAGATTCTATGTGACAAGAATAGAAATAATTTAATCTATATGTCAAAACAATGATAAAATTTGCAGCTTTTAAAATATTTTCATGATAAATAAGAAAATAAATTTTAAACAGTGTTTTTAATTAAAAGGGTTAAAATAAGAATTAAGAGCCCTGGTAACACAGTGGTTAGAATGCAGTATTGCAAGCTAATTCTACTCACTGCCAGGAGTTCAATTCTCACCAGGCTCAAGGTTGACTCAGCCTTCCATCCTTCCAAATTCAGTAAAATGAGCCAGATTATTGGGGGCAATATGCAAAAAACCGCTTAGAGAGAGCTGTAAAGCGCTATGAAGCAGCATATAAGTCTGTTGCTATTACTATAATAGATGAAATCTGAACAGTGGGCAGAAATCAGGATAGATAAAAATTGGTGATTTTTTTTTAAAAAAATGGATTTTTTTATTTAAATAAGATTTTTTTATTTTATCAAATTTATTTTATTAAAATGCTTTTGAAATAAAAATCTATCTAAAGATAGTTTTCTATTTAAGATACATTAATAATTTAGTTTATTCAGCATGAAATGGAGCCTGGTTATGTAGCATGAGGCTGTATATCAGTGGTTCTCAACCTGTGGGTCGGGACTCCGTTGAGGGTCGAATGACGATTTGCCAGGGATCGCCTAAGACCATCGGAAATATGGGAAGTATACTTGCAAGTTGAAGAATCGCGCTCCAATGGTTGACTCCACAAGTTAGCTGCAGGCTCTTCAAATCGCTAGCCGAATTCGGCTTCAGGCGCAATGAATTAAAAAAGAGAGAAATCTTTGCTCTGATGTCTCCCTCTCAAGCCAGCTGCAATCACTCCCAATCGCTAGCCTAATCTGTCTTCAGGCACGATAAACTTAATAGGGGAGGAGTCTGCTTTAATGCCTCCGTCCTCAAGGCAATCGCAAGCAGTTCAGATTGCTAGCCAATACGGCTTCAGGCGCAATAAATTCAAAACGAAAATAATTTTACGGTTGGGGTTGCCACATCGTGGGGAATTGTTTAAAGGGGTCGCAGCACTATAAAGGTTGAGAACCACTGCTGTATATTCTGCAATATTAGGACTCTCAGTGAGTCAAAAGCGGGTCAGAGGAGGAGCTTCTGCAGGACAGTTGCTCTTTAAAAATTATGATTTAAATCAAGTCTTTTTACTAGTGATTTAAATCGTGATTTAAAGTGACTTGATTTAAATCAAATCCACCCTGGCAGAAATGCTGAACTTTGTTTCCAAAAGTACTCCAGAGATTGCAGGTACAGTAGAATCTCTGGTCATGAACGCTTCTGACCATAACCAAATCGAGTTCTGACCAAAAAAGTCACAAGTTTTTTTCTACAACCTATTTCTCCTTCCGCAGCTTTTTTTTTTTTTTTTTTTTTTTGTAATTGCCAAATTTCCAAAATTAGGTTTGGGTCACGACCAAATCAGGTTGCGATCAAAGTTATGGGATGAATTATGATCTTGACCAGAAATTCTACTATATATGAAAGGCCGCAGTAGAAGTAGCTAACTATCAAGCAATCTTCCCAAACATTAGCATTGGACGCTGATCAAAACTCATTACAAGCTTTGCTGAGACAAGCTGGATGTTGCCATCTCCAGGAACACTAGAGGCAAGTTCTGACAGTGATTTTGCTTACAAGCACCCCACCCCAAATTTGTAACCCCTCTCCAATCTGCTTTTAATGTCCTAAGGGTCACAAACCATGACCAAAGCAAAGAACCTTGTTCTATGCAATCTATTGTGGTATTTCACCTGTTTTAGTTTTCTACTGCTAATGAGAGTTGTGCATTTAATCTGCAATTTTTGCTGTTAACTCCTGGGGAGTTATTTACAGGAAAGTTTATTCATTTAATAAATAAATGCATGAAACAGCTTAGCTTCAATTGTTAATTTCCCAATTGTGTTACTTTTGACCTTGAAGGCTCACCCACAAGTAGCAGAGAAAAAGTTTTTAATGAGGCTTAGTGGGTGAATTAGTCTGCAGTCCATTGTGGCACATTTTCACTTGTTCCCAATCCCATCTCTCTTTTATAGAAATCACAGGATAATGTAATCATAGAGCTAGTTAGTTTGACTATTCTTCAGTTACGGATTAGTTTGGACTAAAAGTAAATGATCATTTTTAAAATCTGAACATCTCTCTGTTTATATTATTCAGCAAACATAATCTGTATTAAACTAAACATTTTGCCTTTTCTTCAAGCCTAGCAGCACTTTGCAAAGAAAAAACTGAATTTACACACATTACTTCAAAATAGTTTCTGCTGCCAGTGATAACAAAAAAAATATTGCTTGAGATATTTGTACGAACAAGGGCAACAAAACGTCATTTGTGGCATTTTATTTCCATTTATGACTATTACAGTACCTTGTATTCATTTTGATATATGAATTAGCTTTCTAATCTTGACCAGCCTCCAAGTTGTTCATGGAAGCAGCTCTTTTTTACCCCAGTAGAATGATGGGAAAACAAATTCAATTGTAAACAGAGACATCTGCATAATCGAATGCTTTCATTAAAATAAATAAAAACAATATCATAGCCTAAGCTTCACCCCTTTGTTTTTGTATATGACATCATGGCACACATAAAAGGGACAGATTTTACACTGTATTGACACAAGGCTGCCTTCTTCATTTGACACACACGTACCCTGGCAGACACTGCAGATTGTAAAATTGTGATTTTTCCAAGGCACCCACACCTTCCCAAATTAAAATGAATACAGATTGTAGAGTTAAGAGTAGACAGGCTGTATGAACTTGCTCCATCTACTTTTTTTTCTGAAATGTGCCATTCGGAGGCAAAGTACAGCTCTTGGCACAGAAAAAAGAAAATTGCACACCTAATGCTTTGCGGGAGCATTCAGACACTAATGCCTACTAACCTATATATATAACTGATACTTCCTTTTTAGTCTAAATATTTTAATGGTAGTTATAGGTCTGAGTTCTTGTGTAACAGTAGCAATAACAATAGCAGTAATAATACTATAATCAGCAGTAGCGATACTAGTACTAATAGAATATTCTTTTATTGACCATGTGAGATAGGACACGCAAGGAATTTGTCTCCAGTACATAAGCTCTCAGTGCACACCCAAAGAACAAAGTGATAATCATAATATACCAATAGGAGAAGATAATAGGAAAGATGAGAAGGATAATAGCAATAATGTCCTACTACATGGATAAATATTCTTAAGCATAAGACAATGCTGTGGGAATTAGTTAGCAAAGTGATGTCTTGAGGGGGGGTCTTTTTATCTAGTTGTTTTAGCATGTAATGCCTATAGCGATATCCCAAGGGGAGGAGTTGAAACAGTTTATTTCTAGGATGTGAAAAATCTATAGATATTTTCTCAGCTCATACACTATAGGTCCTTAGTGGAAGGCAGGCTGGTTGCGGTTGTTTTTTCTGCAGTCCTAACTACTCGTTGAAGCCTATACCTGTCCAGTTTGGTTGCTATGCCAAACCAGATAGTTATAGAAATACAAATGACAGACTCAGTAATTCCTCTATAGAACTGTATCAGCAGCTCCTTGTGCAGTCTGAGCTTTCTGAGTTGGCGCAGGAAGAACATTCTTTGTTGGGCTTTTTTGATGATGTTTTTGATGTTAGGTGTCCATTTCAATTCCTAAGAAATTATAGAAATTTAAAGGTCTCTACTATTGATACTGTGTTGTCTAATATTGTAAGAAGTGGTAGAATAGGAGGCCTTCATCTAAAATCCACTGTCATTTCTACAATTTTAAGTGGGTTCAGCTCCAGATTGTTCCAGTTGCACCACAGGGCCAGTTGTTCAACCTCCCATCTGTAGGCAGACTCATCACATCTCGAATGAGACCAATGACTGTTGTATCATAAGAAACCATAATTTCATTTTGACATTTCCCTTGTGCCATGTAAACTGATCCTACAGGCCAAAGAAATGCTGTACTTCCTAAAGATGATGATAAACACTGCCAATAGATTTGGAGAATTAAGATGATTGAATTACAAGTTATGCTATTTTATCTTATGTTCATATGTATGACAGAAATGTGCTAAATGTTTAATTCCTTAACCTTAAAATGTATATGTGTGGCTTGAACTATACTACATGCCCATTTTTTTTGCAGATCTACTTTATTAATTTATACCCCATTTTTCCAATTATTTGAAAAAAATAAGTTTAGATTTATATCTCACTTTTCCTCCAGGAACTCAGAGCACAATGCTGTATGTATTCTTTTTCCTCCACATCAATGATCTTGTGAGCTAAGATGGGCTGAAAGAGTAGCTAAGCCAAAATCACTGATTTATTTTCCATGGCTGAGGATGGATCTTCCTTGTTCCAGTCCAACAACTTTAAGCATTACATCACATAGATTGTCTCTGGCAATCTAGCCAAGTTAAACCATTGCAATAAAAACAAAACCTTGTGACCATGTCTTCTTACCCTTACCCTTGGTAAGGAAAGAGTGATAGAGTGTAATTCAGTGCCAACTGTATCACTGTTACACATGTCTCATATGCAAAGGGCTCAGCATGTAAGGAAATCTTGGCTCACTGTAGGCATCTCTCAGCCCCTAAAAGCTAAATATATTTATTTTTGTATAAATTTAATCAATTACATTCTTCATCCATTGCAGCCTCATCATGAAAGCATATGTTCCTAATATGTGCTTATAATTTATCAAAACAGTTTTTACAGTTGTAGTTTTATTAGTTGTTGAGGAGCTTAAAGGTAAAGGTTCCCCTCGCACATATGTCCTGACTCTAGGGGGTGATGCTCATCTCCGTTTCAAAGCCGAAGAGTCAGCACTGTCCAAAGACATCTCCATGGTCATGTGGCCAGCATGACTCAATGCCAAAGGCGCGCAAAACGCTGTTACCTCCCCACCAAAGGTGGTCCCTATTTTACTACTTGTATTTTTTACCTGCTTTTGAACTGCTAGGTTGGCAGAAGCTGTAACAGGAGCTCACCCTGTTACATGGCACTAGGGATTCGAACCACTGAACTGCCAACAAGCCTCAGCATCTTACCCTCTGAGCCATTGCATCCCTTGTTGAGGAGCTTAAAGCATGTTTATAGATACTAGGATATCCAGAATATGACAGTATCAATGATCTGGATAATTTTTTTTTAAATCTCTTTAAACGATCAAGGTGACTTGAGTTGATCCTGATTTAGCCTGTTGTTTTTTTATCTATCATGCACTGAGTTAAAGCTCTTGAAGTGACTATCTAATGCACACATATAACACTGCAATCAGACAGGCAAATAAGCAGTTGTTTTCATTAGTCTCCTTTGTATTTCACAATGTAGATTGAATCATTGAATCACCTAATAAATAGTGGATGTGATTGTGATACAAGAGCACTCTTAAACATTTCAAACACCAAATGGTTTTATCTTTTGGTATGGATATTGACATTTCCTGTAGATGTTGACTTTCACTATAGAAACCAGAGCCTCAGTAAAACATAGAATAGTTTTTCAGTGAGAATTTGGCAGATTGATACAAATATCCAAATGGAAAAATACACGTCTCCTAAATTAACTTTGTTCGTTTGCTATTCTAAATTTGGTGCTAGTTGCAACCTTACCCTGTTGGCAGCTGAAATTTGTTTGAGATAAATGCTGGCAACAAAGAAAAGAGAGGAAATGTTTTTTTGACAGGGTAAAGGAAACCTAGGTGTCTCAAAGACAAAAAATTCCCATAAACCCCATTCCTGAATCTAGCACTTTATCTCTAAATTATTGTCAAACTCTGAGGTAAAAAAAAGTAATACATTAAGTCATTCAGATTAATAGAAAAAGTTTTAAGTCTTATTTTTTTCAAGTAAAATAAAACTTCCAGAAAGAACAGAACAGCAATGGGAAACCTATAAGCAGATGTTGGAGCTGCTGAGAGCCAGAGCTTACTTTTAATGTATAAAAATCCTTGCCTTGTAGTTGTGACTCATGCTATCAATACCATCCAGGAGCATTTGATGTTTGAACCATAATATGCCAATCCTGCTTCTTTAATGTGCTGGATCAAGTCATAATCACTATTTTCCCGAGATTTGTGCATCTAAATTTTTCGTTGTGATTTTTTGACTCCTGGCATATTTTTCCTCTCATGCACTTTATTTCCTCTCTCCTAGTCTCATCTTTTGTTAATATTTTTTCTGTGACAGAGTCCAAATTAGGGACTCCCTCACCAAAACAGATGAGGGCTCTTTTTCTCTCCTTTCCCTTCTCCCTCTTTTCTTTCCTTTAGTTTTAAATGGTGTATGAAGGTGGGAGGTACACTACACAATATACAATATATTCTTAATGAGTTTTAACAGGGTTCGGTTTAATACAGGTAGTCCTCAACTTACAACACAATAGAGCCCAACATTTCTGTTAAGTTGTTGTTAAATGAGTTTTGCCCCATTTTACGACCTTCCTTGCCACAGTTGTTAAGTCAATCATTTTCAGTTGATAACACAGTAACACAATTGTTAAATGAATATGGCTTTCTCAATGATTTTTGCATGTCAAAAAGATTGCAAAACGTGATCACATGACCTTGGGACAGAGCAATGGCCATAAGTGTGAACCAGTTGCCAAGCATCTGAATTTTGATCACATGATCATGAGGCTGCTACAAAGTGCTGCTACTTCTTAAGTATGAAAAATGGTCATAGGTTACTTTTCAGTGTCATTGTAACGTTGAACACTCACTAAATGAACTGTTGTAAATCGAGGACTATCTGTATTTTGTTTCACTCAGCTCATTTTTATGGATTTTATATAGAATTAATTTTCCTAATTTATTTTAAAGATGGTTTGTGCTTAATTTGATGGTTATAAAAAATTTCATAGATTAATTTAATTTCCAAGTTTTATATCACTCTGGAGGTGCTTTCAGGAAGAATCATAAATGTTTTAATAAAAAAATAAATTAGCTAATAGAATATATTTAATTCAGAGTTGAACTGGGACTCCATACTATAGGTACTGCTTGAAACACAAGTACCTTATTTGGAACACAAATGAACAGTTGGGCATTAACTGTATGCAATATTTTGCAAAATCCTTGTGCCAGGAAACTGGCTTTAGGTAACAACTTATCCGTTTCCTTTTGTCAGACAGAGACCAAGGCATATACTGTAACAGGGGGAGGGGGGGAGTTTTTTAAAAAAAGGAAAAATGGCAGCACTCCAAGGCCAAATGCACACAAAAACATGCAATTCCCCACTCATCCTGGTTACAACCTCCTTTTTTCCCCATTTCCACCACACAGCTTTTGCTATATCAGCCTGTATTCAGTATCATCCAGTTCCCTTCTGTTGGGACCCTGACTGCAAAGTCAGTCTCCACAAGATATCCCATGATAAGAAAACATTCTTGTAAAAAAAGAAAGAAAGAAACAATAGGAGAGAACTAACCCAACCCCAGCAAACTCTCCAGGGGTGCACGAGGCAACTAAAGGTAAGAATAGGATGGAGGGGGGTGGAAATGGAACATATGCAAGTAATGTGTTTGATTAGACTGTTGATTTGAGGTCCAAGTTTAGCAATTTGGTTGCAAACGTTTCTTCACCATTCAAGAAGATATCGTCAGTGCATTTTGAATTGTGCTTGTCTGTCAGAACACAGGTCTTTAAAAAGATAGTTAAAGACCTGTGTTCTGACAGACAAGCACAATTCAAAGCACACTGACGATGTATCCTCAAATGGAGATGAAATGTTTGCAATCAAATTGCCAAGCTCAAAGCTCAAACCAACAGCCTAAATATCAACCCAAGCTACTAATATTCAAACACATTTCAATCTGTTTGATACCCACAGCACAGGACTAGAATTTAGGACAGTGGCCACCAGTTTCTTAATTCATAATTCATCTTATAAATTAGTTATGCAAACTGTCCTCCCAAGCAATATTTTTCAGGATATTGTTTAATTGAACTGAAAGAAAATACATGAAATGTTTTCAGAAGCTGGGCAGGAGAAACTCGTTTTCTCATTTGGAATGAAATGTAAGCATTTCCAGGAGGAATATCTGCAATCAGTGTGAGGTTCAATTGTGTTAATGCCCAAGGACCATCGCACTTCAGTGCATTTTGTAACAGAAAGCCTGGCTGCCTTATATCCTTACATCCTCCACTTTTTCTCGGAAGACTAATTTGGCATGACTAGGTAAATGTTCCACACCTTTGAATGTGTTTGCATGACATGGCTGAATAAGGGAGGATCCTTTCACCAAAGCAGCCCTGAGCATGTTTTTAATGAAAATTGCTCTTGTGTTATCTTGCAGTTGACTGGCTATTGCATGATATCATGCCCCAGGTGTAACCAACTTAAGGATGTTACATAAATACAGCTAGTGCATAAGTGCAATATACAGTGATGCACAATTAATAACAGAAATGGGTTTCAAAAATTTGCTCACGCTTTAAAATAAAAAAGGTCAAAATTATGACATAATGTTTTTATTTGTAGGGAAGTGGAAAAGAAAGGCAGGAGGTCAGGTGATCTCAGCATGACAGGAATTAAATATAGCTTCTGATTTGCTTAATTAGGGCCTGGGTACTTACGGGACCGCCTGCTGTTACCACATGCCTCCCACCGACCCGTACGCTCTCACAGAGAGGGACTTCTCAGGGTGCGGTCCGCCAAGCAATGTCGGCTGGCGGCCCCCAGGGGAAGGTCCTTCTCTGTGGGGGCTCCCACACTCTGGAACGAACTTCCCCCGGGTTTACACCAAATACCTGACCTTCGGACATTCCGTCGCGAACTGAAGGCACATCTTTTTATTCGCGCGGGGCTGTCTTAAATTGAATTTTATTAGATTTTTAAAATTTCTTATTAACTAATTTTAAATGGGGTTTTTAGCTCACTGTATATTTTAATTTTCAGGCCAATTTTAAAATAAGTTTTTTAATTGTATTTTAAATTATATATTGCATTGTCTGTTTTATTTTTGCCTGTACACCGCCCTGAGTCCTTCGGGAGAAGGGCGGTATAGAAATCAAATAAATAAATAATAAATAAATAATTGTAATACATATTATATTGTATTAATTTATTTGAACAGAAAATAGCAGTTGGGTTAATATTAATTAATAAAACACCTATTCAGAATATTCTGTAACAAATTTCTTAATGGAAAAATCATGTAACATTAAAATCTGATAGTCTGAACTCTGGTTATATTTACTCTTATCCCTTTCATGTAGAATTAAATTAAAAGGCAGCTGTGCTTTTGGTGTTTCTGAAGGAAATGGAGAATTGCAGAAGTGCTGATTGAGGGTAAAAAAAGTGAATGCCAAATAATTCATGGAAAAATAAATACCACTTAGCTTTTTATCAGAATATATTCCTTGTCTGCATTAAATAGAATCAAACTGTAATCTTATATCTAACTGATATAATTTCATGATATAATTATAATATAATTGAAATGTATAATTATATGAAAAAAATGGTCTGATTCTAAGGGTATAGTATAATCCTATTCAGTCTTCAGATTTAAATGAGTTAGAATGATAGATATTAATAGAATGTTAATTTTCCTGAGGATATTATACAGTTTGTCAGATATGTGAGTCATTAATAGAGCTGGAATTTGACTTTTTTTTCTTTTTCTTTTTTTTTGCATTTATATCCCGCCCTTCTCCGAAGACTCAGGGCGGCTTACACTATGTCAAGCAATAGTCTTCATCCATTTGTATATTATATACAAAGTCAACTTATTGCCCCCAACAATCTGGGTCCTCATTTTACCTACCTTATAAAGGATGGAAGGCTGAGTCAACCTTGGGCCTGGTGGGGCTTGAACCTGCAGTAATTGCAAGCAGCTGCTGTTAATAACAGACTGTCTTACCAGTCTGAGCCACAGAGGCCCATACAGCCACATTGAAAATAGATTTAATAATTTTCTAGAAGTTAAAAGATTTTTCATGATTCAAACTGAAAAGGCAATTTACCCCCTGAGAGTGGTTATGATTAAATGTGAATGTATTTCTCCCACACTGATTTCTTTACTGATTCAGCTGGTTTTCATAATGGCTTAAAACCTGCAAAATATTTTTATTAGAAACCTAGTTGAGAGAAAAGTAGTAATTGGAAATAATGAATTTCTTTTTAAAATCGATTATTCCTGAAGTCTTTGGATTAATGAATTTATATGGGTTAAAATAAAAATAATTTTTATTGGCAAGTTTTTTCTAACTTATGAAATATTAAAAACTATGTATTTTGTTCTGTATTTATATATTGTATTTTAACTGCCATAAGCTCAAAGTCATATATTTAATATAGGCAGCTATATAAATTGAATAATACAATTATAGTTATTCTTTCTGCCATTCTTCTGGAGAAAGTATTAGAAAAAGCAACCAAGAATTACTGAAGGGCTGGATAACTGCCCTATAGGAAAGAACAGAGTCTTTGAGAGTATGTGGTTCAGAAAAGTTGTCAATAAAAGGAGAACTAAGAACGTGGGTAAGGAGAATTTTATCTTCTTCCCAATTTTAGATTCTGATTCCTTCTAGCAAAGCAGAAAAAGATGTAACTGAAAACAGAAAAGAGGGAAACATTTTCCTTCTAGTCAAGCACACCTTCGGGAAACTTTTGCGTTCATGTTCTATCAAGTTCTTCGTTTGTAGCAACCACAAATATTTTCTCCAAGATGATCTACCCCTAACTTGTCCTTTCAAGTCTTCCAATGGTGCAGTCATCACCTCTGTAATCAAAGTCTATCTCTACGAATTTTTAGCAACCGTACAGAAGAGATTTATCCCTGCTAGATTTTTTTACTTCCCTGCATTGTTTGTTGCCCTGAAATGCCTGGTGATCTCCCTCCAAGTATAATAATGCCTGACCCTACTTATAGAATGAATTGTTACAACATACAATGATAGTTACCAGTTTTAAAAGATTGGCCAAATGTATGAAGGATAATATTATAATAGCTAGTTGGTCATAATAGCTATGTATTATTTCCGGTTTCTCAGTATCTGTTTCTGGCAAAGGAAACTAAGATGTGTGCCATCACATTCTTTTGATATAAGGTATACAAGTTATCTGGTTGCCCATCTTGAAAGCGGTACATTAAACAAGATGACACAACTAAGTAGATCCCCTCCCCTCAACTCGCAAAATGCCTTTCTTGTTCCACAAAAAACAAGATTCAGAGTAGCTTCTTTGTGGCTTTCTTGAGATCTTCCGCGTTTGATGTATCAGAGTTCCCACTAAATCTTAAGAGTGATGCAGCTGTCTTGGTTCTGGATTCGGAGCAGCCGGAAAGGAACTTGAAGAAGAATTTGTGAAGAAATCGTATTTTCTGTGCTTCCATTATGACTCTTTAATTCAAAAAACTAGAGCAGCTCTTCCCCACAAGACTCAGGAATATTGTTCTCCCTTAATATTACTAACTATTATACAGGTGGTCCTCAACTTACATTGTTCACTTAGTGATAATTCAAAGTTACAACGGCACTGAAAAAAGTGATTTATGACCGTTTTTCACACTTGCGAGCATGGCAGCATCCCCACACTCATGTGATCAAAATTCAGCCACTTGGCAACTGACTCATATTTATGACAGTTGCCGTATCCTGGGGTCATGTGATCCCCTTTTGTGATGTTCTTATAAGCAAAGTCAATGGGGAAACCAGATTCACATAACAACTGTGTCATTAACTTAACAACTGCAGTGATTCCCTTAACAATTGTGGGCAGGAAAGGTTATAAAATGGGGCAAATTTACTAAACAAATGTTTCACTTAGCCACAGAAATGTTGGTCACAATTGTGGCCGTAAGTCAAGGACTACCTGTACTGTATAAAAGAATGATTTAAAGTATTGCCTTGAGTAATAATAGCATACTTCTTTTTGCTCTTTCTTTTTTTTTCTTTTAGGTGACAATGTTGAAAGTGACTTTTAACCCCAACCCTATGAATCAATGCAGACAATCCTGTAATCAAAGTCTATCTCTACGAATTTTTAGCAACCGTACAGAAGAGATTTATCCCTGCTAGATTTTTTTACTTCCCTGCATTGTTTGTTGCCCTGAAATGCCTGGTGATCTCCCTCCAAGTATAATAATGCCTGACCCTACTTATAGAATGAATTGTTACAACATACAATGATAGTTACCAGTTTTAAAAGATTGGCCAAATGTATGAAGGATAATATTATAATAGCTAGTTGGTCATAATAGCTATGTATTATTTCCGGTTTCTCAGTATCTGTTTCTGGCAAAGGAAACTAAGATGTGTGCCATCACATTCTTTTGATATAAGGTATACAAGTTATCTGGTTGCCCATCTTGAAAGCGGTACATTAAACAAGATGACACAACTAAGTAGATCCCCTCCCCTCAACTCGCAAAATGCCTTTCTTGTTCCACAAAAAACAAGATTCAGAGTAGCTTCTTTGTGGCTTTCTTGAGATCTTCCGCGTTTGATGTATCAGAGTTCCCACTAAATCTTAAGAGTGATGCAGCTGTCTTGGTTCTGGATTCGGAGCAGCCGGAAAGGAACTTGAAGAAGAATTTGTGAAGAAATCGTATTTTCTGTGCTTCCATTATGACTCTTTAATTCAAACAACTAGAGCAGCTCTTCCCCACAAGACTCAGGAATATTGTTCTCCCTTAATATTACTAACTATTATACAGGTGGTCCTCAACTTACATTGTTCACTTAGTGATAATTCAAAGTTACAACGGCACTGAAAAAAGTGATTTATGACCGTTTTTCACACTTGCGAGCATGGCAGCATCCCCACACTCATGTGATCAAAATTCAGCCACTTGGCAACTGACTCATATTTATGACAGTTGCCGTATCATGGGGTCATGTGATCCCCTTTTGTGATGTTCTTATAAGCAAAGTCAATGGGGAAACCAGATTCACATAACAACTGTGTCATTAACTTAACAACTGCAGTGATTCCCTTAACAATTGTGGGCAGGAAAGGTTATAAAATGGGGCAAATTTACTAAACAAATGTTTCACTTAGCCACAGAAATGTTGGTCACAATTGTGGCCGTAAATCAAGGACTACCTGTACTGTATAAAAGAATGATTTAAAGTATTGCCTTGAGTAATAATAGCATACTTCTTTTTGCTCTTTCTTTTTTTTTCTTTTAGGTGACAATGTTGAAAGTGACTTTTAACCCCAACCCTATGAATCAATGCAGAGAATCCTGTAACCAAACCCAAAGTACAGAACAGCAGCCAGAATGCAACTTCTCCTTAACCCATATCCGCTTGGCTTCACTGAATCAGATCCTGGACCCCTGGGTTTACTTGCTGCTTAGGAAGATCTTCGTGCAGAAGTTTTGTCAGGTAGCCCGGGCCATTTCATGCTACTCTCAGGACAAATGGAAAGGGCAACGTATCATTTTACCCAACAAAATCAGACGCACAACAGTTTGAATCAACTTTCATATCGATACTTTCTTTTAGCTC
This sequence comes from Ahaetulla prasina, assembly GCF_028640845.1. NCBI lineage: Eukaryota > Metazoa > Chordata > Lepidosauria > Squamata > Colubridae > Ahaetulla > Ahaetulla prasina. The sequence continues at coordinate 160,141,768 of NC_080541.1, forward strand.
AAGTGTTTTCCTTACTGTGAATCTCGGCATCCAGCACATGTCCATTTGTGTCTGCAAATTAATTGCGGGGAAGTTAAGGTTAAGTGGAGTTCTTTTTTTAATTCACCAATTTAAATTTATCTAAGCAGGGGTAAAGCTGATTAGATGAAGGCTACAGACTAGGGTTTTTAAAAAATGGTAGAAGATGGCCATAGCAAATCAGTTCTTGAATGCTTCCAAGAAAATTGCGTGTCCATGAAATCACCAGCAATTAAAATAATTCTGGTAATCAACATTGCATTTTTGAACATTTGGGGGAAAGAACTATTAATGGAAATAGGTTATTGCAATATCAGGGAGTATCGGGAATAATCATGTTTCTTGGGTCTGAAAAATGTGGTCCAGGACCTGTGCAATATTGCAATTGTGTCAAATTTTATATTTAGTAAAAACTTGCCAAATTTGAGATTGTTCTATTGAGGATCTGATTGGGCATGTGACTGATTCCCATCTTGCACCAAGACAAATTCCTTGTGTGTCCAATCACACTTGGCCAATAAAATTCTATTCTATTCTATTCTATTCTATTCTATTCAGGGAGCACCAAGGACTCCACTACCAAATTAGTTCCAATCAAATTATTTCAATTCCCTCAGTGGAATAAAATATTTTATAACAGATATGTAGGATCACCGAAGTTAGACAAAATACTATTTAACCTTTTGTTAAGCTTTTAGCTTTGCAGCTATACGTACTTTTAATGGCACCTACAAGGTCTGGCTATTCTTTTCATCCAAGCAACATGGTGTGGTTTTTTTTTAATTTTCTCAGGTTTTCTTTTTATTGACTTATTCTATTTAGCTATTTTATATTATATTTCTTAAGTACGTTTGCTCATTTAATTGTATCCAAGAACTGTTAAAAAAAGAAAATAAACAGAATATAGCCAATTATTTAAATAACCAAATTATATAAACTTGTACTTTTCTACAATTAATTGCAAAACTAAACATATATTTTTCTTCTATTTCTACTATGTTGTAAAATTTTGACTTTATTTTTAGGAAAGTAATTTTAAAAAAATTCACAAGCCAATGGGAAACCATGTTCATTTGAAGCAGATCCTATCTTGGTGCCACAAACAGTTGTTAATGCATACATGTAAGAGGCATTTTGGAACACCATTGTATTTCAAGTTTAGTGACATAGTCTAAAAATTTATCGCCAATTCTGAACTTGCTTGTTTCTCTTACTGAAAAAATGTGGGGAATCTTCACACAGCTGTGAAAAGCACTGTCTTATCAGACTTTCAGTTGTATCTCAGAGTTATCTAGACAAGTTCAGGTCTTGCAGTCTTCTGTTCAAATCTTTGTCTTGGTGCCAATTTTTAATAAAAGCCCTGAAAATTATTCACTAAGAATGAGCCTCTGCATAGGCTTGAACATCTGGTGCTGTGCACCAAAGGCTCCACTGCTTGAAAGAGGGCTCCCAGCAGCTGAAGGAAGAATATCTAGCTTGGTATGTTGCTTTTTGGGGTTTCTGTTTAATTTACCTGGTACAGTTAAACAATAAAGCTTAAAATTCTCCTTATATATTGGTTGTTCATTTTTTCTGGATCCTCAAAAGAACCATTTGACTGGTATTTGCCTGATACTTGACAAAACAATACCTAGCTGATTTTGGATGATCCCTTCCTACCGCTGCTGAAAAAAAAAATCAGGCTTGGGCTTCATTAATACACGAATGGGATTCCACACAAAAAACAAAACAGCATTGTAGGTTAGATTTGGAAATCTGAAAAATACCTTGCAGAAAAGAGTAGCAATGTATTTCTTTATTGCTGTCAAGAAAACCAGATTGATTTACCCATGTAATCAAGCTTGACTTAAATGAATGCTTATTTTTTAGGCATGAATAAGGTACATTGCCCATGCCTTTCTGAAAGAAAATTCTTTATTTTCTATGACACAAATCCAAATTATTGTCATTTTTGATGATGCTAATATGTGATGTGCTCCACATGTTTTGGACTTGGAGTTCATTATTTCTAGCCAAAGGTAGTGACATATGGGATTCATAGCTAAGATCCAACTCTCATGTCAGCCTCTGGATTGGCTAGAAAAAGGATATACCACAAACTTCAAAGAAATAGTTAAAGACAAATAGGCTGAAAGCAAGGAACAAAAAAAAAGACAGAAATAATCAAAGGGCCAACATTTGAAAAAGTTTTACTCATAACCTACGTTGCTCAACAGAGTGAAACAAGACTGTGAAAATACAACGGATTTCCAACAACAGATTAACTTTCTCCTTCACTTGTGCTTTTAATACCTAAACCAGTGGTAGTCAACCTGGTTCCTACCATCCACTAGTGGGCGTTCCAGCTTTCATAGTGGGCGGTAGGGGTTTTGTCCAATACTGAAGTACTTTTCTTTTTTTTTAATTTAATTGACTTTTTAAAAAATTCACAAGCCAATGGGAAACCATGTTCATTTGAAGCAGATCCTATCTTGGTGCCACAAACAGTTGTTAATGCATACATGTAAGAGGCATTTTGGAACACCATTGTATTTCAAGTTTAGTGACATAGTCTAAAAGTTTATCGCCAATTCTGAACTTGCTTGTTTCTCTTACTGAAAAAATGTGGGGAATCTTCACACAGCTGTGAAAAGCACTGTCTTATCAGACTTTCAGTTGTATCTCAGAGTTATCTAGACAAGTTCAGGTCTTGCAGTCTTCTGTTCAAATCTTTGTCTTGGTGCCAATTTTTAATAAAAGCCCTGAAAATTATTCACTAAGAATGAGCCTCTGCATAGGCTTGAACATCTGGTGCTGTGCACCAAAGGCTCCACTGCTTGAAAGAGGGCTCCCAGCAGCTGAAGGAAGAATATCTAGCTTGGTATGTTGCTTTTTGGGGTTTCTGTTTAATTTACCTGGTACAGTTAAACAATAAAGCTTAAAATTCTCCTTATATATTGGTTGTTCATTTTTTCTGGATCCTCAAAAGAACCATTTGACTGGTATTTGCCTGATACTTGACAAAACAATACCTAGCTGATTTTGGATGATCCCTTCCTACCGCTGCTGAAAAAAAAAATCAGGCTTGGGCTTCATTAATACACGAATGGGATTCCACACAAAAAACAAAACAGCATTGTAGGTTAGATTTGGAAATCTGAAAAATACCTTGCAGAAAAGAGTAGCAATGTATTTCTTTATTGCTGTCAAGAAAACCAGATTGATTTACCCATGTAATCAAGCTTGACTTAAATGAATGCTTATTTTTTAGGCATGAATAAGGTACATTGCCCATGCCTTTCTGAAAGAAAATTCTTTATTTTCTATGACACAAATCCAAATTATTGTCATTTTTGATGATGCTAATATGTGATGTGCTCCGCATGTTTTGGACTTGGAGTTCATTATTTCTAGCCAAAGGTAGTGACATATGGGATTCATAGCTAAGATCCAACTCTCATGTCAGCCTCTGGATTGGCTAGAAAAAGGATATACCACAAACTTCAAAGAAATAGTTAAAGACAAATAGGCTGAAAGCAAGGAACAAAAAAAAAAAGACAGAAATAATCAAAGGGCCAACATTTGAAAAAGTTTTACTCATAACCTACGTTGCTCAACAGAGTGAAACAAGACTGTGAAAATACAACGGATTTCCAACAACAGATTAGCTTTCTCCTTCACTTGTGCTTTTAATACCTAAACCAGTGGTAGTCAACCTGGTTCCTACCATCCACTAGTGGGCGTTCTAGCTTTCATAGTGGGCGGTAGGGGTTTTGTCCGATACTGAAGTACTTTCCTTTTTTTTTAATTTAATTGACTTTTTAAAAAAATTTCATAGCATTATTTAAAAACATTTTCATTAGGTTTTCATAAAATTCCCCGTGACAATTTAAATTTCTGAAAATATACTAGTTGTATCATCCGCGCATAAGTTTAGTTCACGTTACGTAAGTGAAACTAAATGGCGCTATAGTGCAATCGCAAACAAAAGAGCCTCATCCCAGAATAGCTCACGCATCTCCCCCCACACCACCCAGCTGTAACAGACAAGCAGAGCTGGTAGCTGGCGCCCCAGCCAAACCCAATCCACGATGCGCAAGAGGCATGCGCAGGCGACGATACATGGCGCATTACTGTGGAACTGGTGGGCGGTTAGAAAATTTTACTACTAACAGAGATACAAAAGTGGGTGGTAGGTATAAAAAGGTTGACTACCCCTGACCTAAACAGACACTCCACTCCAGCATAGATCAGCTTCCCCCAGTTTACAACCAAAGTTGTAAACACTTTCCAATTAATCCTGTTTTTCAAACTACAATTTAGCTCTCCCTAGGAAAATTCCTTTCAGAGAAACACGGTACTGGGGGAGGCTTACCCTGCGAACTGAAGAACAATTCTTAATCATCCTCCCAGAGTTACACAATTCTAAATTAATGCCAGTTGAGTTCTAAGTAAACAGATATTATTCTTGTCAGAAGAACGAACTAATTCAAAATAATAAATGAGAAAGATCTGGAGCCTGTCAGGGATATTGTGCAGAATGTGGAGTTATATCTTCCTAGGTCTATTCAAGGCCAATCATCTCTTCAAGAATAACTAATCTCAGCTGTTAGGTTCACTAGCAGGCAGCTTGTTACTTTATATATTCATAAGATGCATATGAAGCAAAACTCATATGGAATATGACACAATTTGTATTGGAGTGAGTCTGTATTTATATGGGAAGGATATTGGTGTATGTGTACATCTTTTGACACAGTGCCACAGATAAATGGGGGGTTGGGAGAAATTGTGATTGTACTGTAAAATTAGAAGAAAGGCTTGGGAAGAACAATTATATTTATTTGGCTAACAGTGGAGTACTGGATACTGAAAGTTGATAGAATTGTAGCCAAAATGGGGCAACTGCCAAATAAGTTGCAAACAAGTAAAAGTGTTTTTTAAAATACCCCTAAAATTTAATTAAAGTCTGAACATGCTCAAATAAGGATGAAAGGTAAAATATATTAGTAATCACAAAATGAAGAATAACAGAATGTATAGGGAGAACACAATGGAAATATGTTTATTTGGAAGAGCTGATGGGTTTGTTTGTTTTTTTGCCCTTTGTCATTCTGTTTCTCTGTTTATGTCAGGAAATATCTTTGAAATGATGATCTAACTGGTTGTGGATTGTCTGGAAATATCTAGCATTTATTAAGAGTTATTGTTATCTTCCAATGTAAGTTTTCATAGGACACTTAGCTCATTGTTCCTTTCTATGTTATGTATGTGGTTGTGAAACAAGTTCCATTTCTCTTTTTGTATTCGTTAAAAGGATATGTCCAGTCCCTTGCGCACAAAAATTACCCCATTTCTAACCTCTTTTTTAAATGTATGACATTTTAAAATATACTCAAAAGGCTGAGTTCACATAATTGGCTAAAATATGCTGTAATTTATGATTTAGCATTCATAGGAATCTAGCTATTGTTTTAGCAAGTTGTAGGAATCATGTCATGTTAAGCTAAAATATGTTTCTCTTAGACAAAATATGTTATATGTGTGCAGCTATTTTATTTTGTTAATCTAAGTTTAGGGGTTTACAAAGGTGTGTGAATTCAACAACCAAAAAGACCATTCATACAGGAGAATATACTCTATGATATTGGTCTATGATGCTACGTACAGCAGTACTTTAGTTATGACAGTCATGTTTATTGTATTCTTTACTATTGTTGCAACGAGAAACAAGCATGTGGATTTTATTGCAGAAGTCTATTTTGAACCTATTGCCTACATATAGAATTTTGAGAACTTAATTGTAAATAATAGGCTTTGGGAATTCCATTTTCCAGATACCATTTTTAAAATTGCTGCCTTTTAAAAAAGCACTATTTTTTTTATTCCACTTGGAGTTTGGTTTTTAATGTGCTTGCATGGAATGTGTTGAGTTGCTATTTTTATTTAATGGTTTACGTGTCAGTTTGTTGCATTAGATGTATTTTAAAGTTTTGTATATTTAAACTGATTTATGAAAGCAATGTGTCCTTGAAAGAAATATATTTAATAAACAGACCTGTGAATGAAAAAACTAATCATCTGTAATTAATTATATGTGCTGTGACAATCTTCTGTCTAGAAATACACAGTTAAGTATATGAATAAGTATAGTATACAGCATACTATAATAGAATGGGAAAAGTCACAATACAATGCTTGTGAAAGCTTTAATTCTCATCTTTGAAAATTCCATTCTAAGAATTTTTCTGTGAAAATGCATGAGAAAATCCTCCTCTGTTGATAGGGAGATTGGGAAAATCAAATCTTTGTATATAAAAAGATTGTGAGCTTTTCAGAAATGCTGAAAGACAGCTGTTATTGGCCTATGCAACGTGAACCTTTTTTCCTGCAATGTACCTCTCAACTCTCTTAAGGATTTTTAAGGTATCAGAACAGAAGAATCCTCTAAACAAACAATAAATGTATTTCCATAACAGATGAAGTACAGAAATAACTGTAAGAGACATTACCTATGTCTTTAAAGTTCATTTCTAATGGGAAATATTGAAACACCGCTAGTATATACATGGCAATCATATTTGCTATGATAGTAAGGAAATATAGTTTGGTAAAATAATGGATTTTTATATTTAGTTATTCTGAAAGGAAATTCACTGAAAACAAACTATGATTTATTTAAATCTCATTGATATAAACTCATAAACCTATGCATATTTACATCTAGTTTCAATGCTGTGATTTTACTGAGATTATGCAATAGACTAATCAAATGGAAAACCTATCAAAATCCAACATATTTCTGAATTCTCCTCAAATCAATTTATTACAGCCATAAGGCCAGAAAGAAAACATCTAATAGTAGATTTGTTACATATATTTATATATAAACTGAAAAACAGTAATAGGTTCTTAAATAATTAAGAACATATAAAGCAGAATAAAAATACTATTATTAAGTGATGAATACATTAGTATTCAAGCTTAATTTACCTTTAAGCTAATGCCCTCCAGATTGGAAGAAAAGTATTATGCCCTCTAACAAGCAGGATTTATGTTGGCTAGGGTTATGGAAGAAGCAATTTGGTATATCCGCAGGTCATCAGACTGAAAAAGACTGGATTACAGGAATCCCTTTAATTGTTAGCATTTCTAGCTTGATCTCCTCTATATAGAAGCAACATCAAAAAAGTTTACCTGAGGAAATTGTAACATTGTCTAACTGATATTGACTGATGCTAGATAAAACTTCATTATACAACCAACTTCCTTTGGCATCTTGTAGCACAGTCCAAATGATTTTTTTTTTTACATTTGGCTACCATATACGGAAATTGCATTTGCTGAAAGAAAGGCCTCAAGTTTTTGGGGTGTTTCTTCTGGTGCTCCATCTCAGGAGGACTCAAAGCAGGACTATGATACATATAAGGAACTGAACCAGATTCTTTCCCTCTTCTACTAGAAACATTGATAGGCTTTTCTTCATTTCCCAATATGTCTCTTTCAAATTTAATTGATTATTACTTTTAAATGTTTATTTCTATTTTTGCAGCTCAAAAGTTTTTTTTAAAAAAAACCCAATGTTGATATTATCAACATTCCTTTAGTTATTCATCAATCAAATGTTTGCTACTGTATTCTTCAAGACTCTAAATGGCTCACAAGACAAAGTCGTACAATGAAGCTTAAAAATAAGGAAAATAAAATCAGCTACCAAAAAAGCTTTGTCTTTGTTAGGGACAGATGACAGATGAACAACACATCCAGTTTGTAGACACTCCTGGAAATGGGGAACCACCAGGTGCTTATCCTAGCAGGATCAAAGCGGTCAGACCAACTCTAAGGAAATGCATTCCTACAAGTGATCAGCTGCCAAGCCATAAAGAGGTTTGTAAGTTAAGGCCAGTATTGTAACTTGCACTTGGAAACTAATAGGCAACCAATGCTAGTCCCACAGAACAGGTATAATGTGGTTCATACCTGTAAGCACTCAGGCCACTGCATACTGTGCCAGCTGAAATTTCTGGGTAGTCTTTAAAGACAGAATAGAGGGCATTCTGGTTGGTGATGAGGGCATAATTCATTATGTCCCAAGGAGTGAAATCCAGCAGGTTCTGACAGGTTCTGGAGAACTGGAAGCGGAAATTTGGATAACCGGCAAATACCACCTCTGGCTGGCCCCAGAGTCGGGTGGGAATGTAGATTTTGCAATATCCTTCCCCCAGGAGTGGGGAGGGAATGGGGATTTTGCAATATCCTTCCTGGAGTGGAGTGGAAATGGAGATTTTGCAGTATCCTTCCCCTACCATGCCCAGCAAGCCACGCCATGCCCACTAAGCCATGCCCACAGAACCGGTAGTAAAAAAAATTGGATTTCACCACTGGTACAGCCACAACCAGTGCACCAATGAAAGCTGGGCAAATGTATCCTCGGAAACAATCCCTACCTACTGATCAAAGAAGTCCAGGAAAAACCGAAGTTTCTTCATGGGCAGTGTGACATCATCCAGAGACAAAACAGGGTCTATGTATAAATAGTAGCTCTGTCTGGGTTAGGTTTAGTTAGGCCTGTTTCCCATCCATGCCCAAATAATCTCTGGGCATTGGACAGGACTTTGACAGCATCTCTGAGAGAAAGTGACTGGGTCATGATCACCCAGCTAGTTTTGTGCCTAAGATGGGTCTTAACGATCCCAAACTACCATCTCATCTCATCTCATCCAGTGGCTTCATGTAGATGGTAAATAATGAGAAGACCTAACTCCCAGCATGCGAGAAACCATGATGCCAATTTCTGTCCTACTGATTACTAATGAGTAAAACCAACCATTGAGGAAAAATCAGAGCCCATGCAGAATGGTGTATCCAATCCTCACTCTCTGCAGCTGAGCCACAGGATACCATAACTGATGGTTTTGAAGGACATTTAAAGGTCCAGGATGGATGCACTATTACCATCCATGTCCCCACAGAGTTTATCAACCAGAACAACCAATGCTGTCTCTATCCCCTTCCCAGGCCAGAAACCTGACTGATATGGGTTCAGGAAATCCACTTCATCCAGGGTCTTTCATAGTTAATCTCCTACCACCATCTTAACAATATTCACAGCCAAGGAAAGGCAATAATTGTATAATTACCAACGAGGGTTTCTTCTGATTCTGATTCCATATTCCATCTATAGCTGGGAGAGTTATAAAAAGTTCTGCAAGATTATTGAGACAGGATTTATTTTGCAAAGTTCATGACGATTTTCCTTCAGTAAGGCTTGTTTTGTGTGCTTGGCAGTTTTGGCTTAGATTATGTCTATCAATTTTTCCAAAACAGATATTAACATGATCAGCCTATATTCCGGTTTCTTTGTCTTTAAAAAAAACAACAACTAAGTATCACATAACCACTTTCAGATTCTTTGATAGTCTTTGAAGGGTAAGTTGCATATTTTTTACTGTGAAGTCAACGATTTTACATCTGACTTACTTTAGAAATCAGAGGCATTATATGCCATTAGGACTTGATGATTTGTGACTACAATTTTTCAAGTGTCTAGACTTATTACCTCAGTTTGCTTTCACTATGCCAATTGTGTTACTGAGAACATAAATACACTAAGGTATATTTTCCATAATAATGGCAGATGCACATAATTTATTCAGTTTATTTTTGGTCTCTGCATCTTATTTGAAAAAGGTTTCCTCTTTTTTTCCTTTTCATCTAGCAGCACAACCATATTGGCCAGTGTGCTCCTCACCTGCAAATTTCCCTTTGTATATTATATTTAGTTATTAAGAAAACAGTACAGGAGGAAAAGAGTTTTGTTATCTGCTCCAGAACCACTACAACATTCCAGTGCTCCAAAAAAGCTTTATTCTTTCTTCTTCTACTCAACCTCCTGTATGAAAGGAGTTATTATTTTAACAATATTTAATCATGTTTTTGCATACCTTACCGTCTGCACATAATTGGCATCTAGGACATTCTATGTAAAGAAAGATTCATGAAGGAATTCAAAAAATCCTTTCCTGTATATCAACAGTATTCACTTAATTTGTTCCAATATCCCATCACCCACAAGAGTCTTAACCAACCAAAAGATCCAGCTGAGAGGTAGCAGAACTGGTATTGTAGAGAGCCTTATCCATTAACTAAGGATCGTCAGGTTCAAATTGTTCCCCGGTAACTTCATCAAATGGTGTAGTCTGACCTGATTCATACCTGAGCAGTTTTGTTTACAAATACTGTACCACAAGAATTCTTCATGATGTCCTATCGATGTTTTTGGCAATCCTCCTTCCCTCAGACAGGACACAGATTACCTTATAAAGGTGGGCAGTATTTAACAGCGATGATAAGAGAAGATGAAAACATGTGGCTGCCTATATCATCCCTATGTAGGCTCAGACATGAGGTTTTAGCAATAACTGGTCAGATTTAAGATGATTCTTCTTCCACTAGCCCTCTCTGGTACATCAGCTCCCTAAGCCTCTTAAAAAATCAAGGAGGATCTGGAAGAGGGAAGTGACTACCATTTGGCATCTCACAAAGTGCATTGGTGTTCTTCTATTCTAGTAAGAGACCAGGGTCTTGGACAAGCTGCCCATTAAATCCTTGGGAAACTCCTTCAGGGCCCTCTGAAAACCATCAGATTTCATGAGATGCAACGAATTGCAGAGCTAAATTTTATTTCTTGCAAAATTGCATTGATGATCTGCTAAAAACTGTGTAAGATATTTACCAATATTTTTATCTAGCCAGCGGATATTGCTAAGTAACCTTGCTCAAAACAAATGATTGACAGATTTGGTTAACTGATTGCTAAACTGATAGATGCAGTGCAGTTTATAATATTACTCCTGTATATTACCCCTGCTTAGCACATGCCACATAAAATTTAAAACATAAACATGTTTTTATTTCCACATTATTCTCCACAATGCAGAGACTTGCTCCTGGTGCCTATGGCGTAATTCAGAATGTGTCTTTCCCAAATCTCAGCCAAAAAAATCACAGCAAAAGCTATTGGGAAAAGTGCTGTCCAAATACTAAAGTATTATTTCACTATCACAGTTTGCAAAACACATTTTTAGGCAGAAGGAATGGTGTGTTTGCAGTCAGAAAGCTTCTGTCACTGCAACTACTGATTGTCTCTTTCCTCCCCCTTTCCAGTGGTCCAAATGTACACAGCGTGTATTACAATTATGGAGGAGTTAGCAATTTATTTTATGGCCCTTTTGTAGAGTGAGAAGGTGAGAACGTATTTATCAATTCAGGAATGGTGGTAATTGGAGACAAGATGCTGGCCAAATGATACTGTTTTCCTTTTATTGATTTGGAGAGAATATTGATTGGTTCAGTGTGTTCCCTGAATGCTTTCATATTTTCAAAAGCATGGCTTTGTGAGAGACTAGAGAGTGAAAACAATGAGTAGTATAAAAGCAAGACCAAAGGTAAAGTTCTGCCTTTTAATAATATTAAATTAAAATCCAGCATTCGAAACTATAAGGATAGAAGCCAAACAGAAAATGTTCCGGCACATAAGAGCTTATCAGAAAATTCAGCTGAAATGTCCTGCCTGAAATTTGTCACAATAAATTTTAAAAATACTTTGAATGAATAAATGAACCATGATTTTCACTCAATCATGTAGGTTTTGAGAATTCACTTTTGCAGTTGCTGAATCAAAAATATAACAATGTACATTTGAAAAGTAGCAACCAATAAAAATTTTAATTTTTTTTAATTTTAATAAAATTAAAAGCCAAATTTGTAAAGTCTAAAATAGTAGTGATCTTATTTTGGTGAAAACAATCCCAGAAATTAATTCAAGTTTAAAAACAGAATTTCAGAGTTATATAACCGAAAATATATATTCAACTAAAACTTCTGAAAACCCTTATCTCTGACCCCATATTACATGTGGGAAGTGTAATGCACAAAATCTAAATACATTACAGGAAATGCTCAGTAAAGATTAAACAGTAAGTAAAATAAAAATTGTGTATAACAGAAATAGGTATTTCCTTGGTTTTATCTTTTCAATCAGTTTTTGCTTCAGCATGCAAATAGTCCTACACTTAGTTGATTTTATCTATAGAAAAGACTTATTCAGAAGTTTCAGTTTATCATTTAAATATTTTAACATAATTATACTGAACAACTTGAAGGCATTAAATTCTTATTCTTGGTACGAATGCTGGGGAATACCAGTGTAATAAGACCAAGTGAGCATATCATCCTCTACATTAATGTTTCACAACTTTAAGAACTTTAAACTGTGTGGACTTCAACTGTATGCCTTGGGACTGGATTATCTGAAAGACCGTCTTTTTCCAAGAGTCCAGTTCAATCTAGCGGATTAGGCACGGGGCAGATCCTCTCAGCCAAAAAGTGTTGTCTGGCAGAGATTAGAATATGGGCCTTTTCTGCAGTAGCCCTTGCTCTGTGGAATATCCTCCCCTCAGAAATGTCAATGGCCTCTTGGCCTTTCATAAGGCTTTAAAAACATGACTGTGTTCCAAAGCCTGGAGTGCCGACTGTATTCTTGGCTTTACTGTTAAATGGCTAAGTATCTCAGCTGCTGTGTATATTTATTTGGGGTGTTTTATTATTTTTATACTTTTGGAATTGTAAGTCATCCAGAGTCGTTGATTGAGATGGTCAGCTGTAGAAGAAGGAAGGAAGGAAGGAAGGAAGGAAGGAAGGAAGGAAGGAAGGAAGGAAGGACCCCAACCCTGTTAAAGATCTTGGAGTTTTCATATCAAATGATCTAAGTGCCAAAGCCCACTGTAACTACGTCGCAAAAAAGGCTTTAAAAGTTGTAAACCTAATCTTGCATAGCTTCTTCTCCAAAAACACTACACTACTAACCAGAGCATATAAAACATTTGCTAGACCAATTCTTGAATACAGCTCAACTGTTTGGAACCCATACCACATTTCTGACATCAATACAATTGAACGTGTCCAGAAATATTTTACAAGAGTACTCCACTCCTCCGAATACAACAAAATACCTTATGCCATCAGACTTGAAATCCTGGGTTTAGAAAATTTAGAACTACGCCGCCTTCGACATGACCTGAGTTTAACTCATAGAATCATCTATTACAATGTCCTTCCTGTCAAACACTAATTCAGCTTCAATTGCAACAATACACGAGCACACAAAAGATTTAAGCTTAATGTTAACCGCTCCAATCTTGATTGCAGAAAATATGACTTCAGTAACAGAGTAGTTAATGCCTGGAATACACTACCTGACTTTGTGGTCTCTTCCCCAAATCCCCAAAGCTTCAACCAAAAACTATCTACCATTGACCGCACTCCATTCCTAAGAAGTCTGTAAGGGGCGTGCATAAGAGCACAAACGTGCCTACTGTTCCTTTCCTATTGTTTTTCTTCGTTATATCCAATTAATATAGTTATTGCATACTCATACTCATATATATGCTTATGTGTTGTATAGTTGTTTCATGCTTATGCTTATATATACTGTGCAACAAAAATAAATAAATAAAAATAAATAAAGAAGGAAGGAAGGAAGGAAGGAAGGAAGGAAGGAAGGAAGGAAGGAAGGAAGGAAGGAAGGAAGGAAGGAAGGAAGGAAGGAAGGAAGACTCACTTCAGGATAACGGTGATATACTGGGACTTGCTAAGAAGAAAGCAGAACTTCATGATGCATTTGTTTATTTCAGATTATAGAATAGGGATGTTCTTCAGCAGAGAAGTTTTGATTGCAAAATTTAAATCAGTGAGTTCTGTTGTTAGTCAAAGATTTTCTTTTGCCACCTCCTAATGTTGTCAGTAGGTAAACACATTCGATGGTAGTTTTAATCAATAGTTGAATGCTACACTTTGTCCTCTCCACGGCAAATTCATATCACACATGTTTTGCCTACCAGTTTGTTCAGAGATTATCTGACTATGTTTATAAAACCTCAGTCCGTATTTTGTTCAGCAGTAATTGAAGGTGTTAGATTTAACATAACATAACATCGGAGTTGGAAGGGACCTTGGAGGCCTTCTAGTCCAACCCCCTGCCCAGGCAGGAAACCCTACACCATCTCAGTCAGATGGTTATCCAACATTTTCTTAAAAATTTCCAGTGTTGGAGCATTCACAACTTCTGAAGGCAAGTCGTTCCACTTATTAATTGTTCTAACTGTCAGGAAATTTCTCCTTAGTTCTAAGTTGCTTCTTTCTTTGATCAGTTTCCACCCATTGCTTCTTGTTCTACCCTCAGGTGCTTTGGAGAACAGCCCGACTCCCTCCCTTTAGACCAAGAAGATCCAGGTTTTAATCCCTACTCAATCACATTGCTCACTAGGTGATTATCGACTAATGTTTCAGCCTAAATTACTTTATTGGGTTGTTACTGTGGATATACTTTCCAGTTCCTATGTAAAAATACAAGTGCTGTTAAGAGAACTCATGAGTCAGCATCTGCAAATACCTAAAAAAACCTGTTAGGAAGATCTGCTTGTGTTCAGGGGCCATGGTAGTTTCAAGATCTGGGTTTGGCAATTGTTCAGGTATTTGTTTTACCCTTCAGGTGGTAAGTAAATTGTGCATTATAAACAGAAAGGCTGTAGATAAATGGATTCCAAAGGTAGCTGGGGAATTCTGGGAATTGAAGTCCACACTCCGTAAAATTGCCAGGTTTGAAAAACGTTACTTTAAAGCAGGGCTGTGAAACTCCCAGCTTATTGGCTGGATGCATCACGCACTGGCCACACCCACGCCTAGTTTAGCGAAGAGAGAAAAAAATGTGACACCAAACTCATGACGACGTGAGGTTGACACCTCTGCTTTAAAGGAAGGCAGAAGTAACTAAGAGAAAGGCATGGATGTCCTTTCCTCTTTGAAGTTACAGGGGAAAAAACTAGGCAATATGGAAATAAGTGCGAAAAAATGCAAGTTTTCTATTTGCAGCAAAGTGTGCTTATCAGGGATTCTGGTTGTACTGAAATACAGAGGAAGGCCCATTAGGGAGCAAAGCTTTTGATTGGCAGTGGTCAGCCAAAAGAGTGATCAGAATCTCAAAACCAGAGCCTATAACAAAGTCAAAGCCCAACCACATAAAGCATGTGGTCAGTGACAGCCAGAAAAAGAACCTTCCTCCTTGTTCCTCCCTTCTTTCCCCTTTTTCTTTCCGCCCTCCCTTTCCTCCATCCCTGCCTAGAATTCCTGCTGCTTCCCCTTTTATTTTGCTC
Organism: Ahaetulla prasina; assembly: GCF_028640845.1. NCBI lineage: Eukaryota > Metazoa > Chordata > Lepidosauria > Squamata > Colubridae > Ahaetulla > Ahaetulla prasina. The sequence goes on from NC_080541.1 coordinate 160,156,977, forward strand.
ATGGGAGAAAGTCAGTGGGGAAGACAATAGGAAAACTCAAGTCCAAACCCAGCAGGCTCGTAAGTGGCTCTTTCTGGATAAGGCAGGGAGCTTCTTTCTCTCAGTTGGCCCATCTCTGCTCTGTTTCAGTGAGCTTACGGGATGTGTACGTGCATGGTTGAAGCTCACCTTTAGCATTGTTTTGGAGTAAGACTGCTCCAACTGCAACATCACTAGCATCTGCTTGAACCACGAATGAGGACTCCATGTCAGGATGCTTGAGGATCGGACCGGCGGCAAACAATCACTTCAGCTTTTCAAAAGCGGCCTGACACTCCATTGACCACTTCAGTGGTAAGAAAGGCTTAGGTTTAGTATTCCCTTTTGTTTTGAGGAGATTCGTGATTGGCAGGGCAATGTCAGCAAATGAGGGAATGAACTGGCGATAGAAGTTAGCAAAACCCAGGAAACTTTGTAATTGTTTGCGGGTGCGAGGGGATGCCCACTCTAATGCTGCCTGGACTTTTTCTGGGTCCATCTCCAACCCGTCAGAGGAAATATGGTATCCCAGGCTCGGGGGGCGCAGACACAATAGATGCAACCCAGGTTGAGAAGGATACAGTGGGGTGCAGGTTAGGGAAGTCCTGAAGGCCACTTGGAGGAGTGCAAGAGATGCCCCATGAGTTGTGGGTGTGTAGCATAGGTCAGATGTGCAGGAGAAGCAACATAAGTCAGGAACGGTAAAGCATGAATTTGAGAAATACAAAAACAATGGTCATCTACCCAGCTTTACAACAGAGTAGGGATTAGAAGATACACCATTCATATTTAACATTTGCTGTTTTGCAATCAAAGCTTATTGTTAAAAATTTTTAAAGTAGAAAAGATTCTCTTTTTTTAAAGAATAATGAGTATTATTGATGTATTTATGAGTAATTAGCTTGAGAGTAGGGAAACAAGTAGATAAGACCTTCACATGTAGGTATGCTAGATTTATCAATTAATTAAGCCTCAAAGAGAAGGGCATCATTCTATCATTAAAACAAATTATATAGTTTTTCTGAAACGTTATATTATGGTTGTAAATTATTTTGTTACTTGGAAACAGTTTAAGTAGAAATAAAAGGCAACTCATGCATCTGTTTGCCTACTTCCAAAACAGTATTTAAAGGATGCATTTACCTATCTCTATATTGTGGATATTGATAAACTCACTTAACCCATACTAGTGACTGAATATTTTTAATGAGCTTACATTTCACATATGCTTCTTTGAGCATCAGAAATGCCCTGTAAATGTTGTTATACTAAACCATAAAACAAAAAAACACTTTCAGAAGGCTAATAAACTTGGAGCCAATTTTATTGCAAACCCTGATTAGCGTTCAGCCCTTTACTTTTACAAGCGTCATAACCCACAGAATCTTAGCGTAACATAATAAACAAATTTAGTTAGATTTGCAGTTTCAGTGCATCATTTGACTTGTTAATGCTATATCCAGACTGAAACATGTATTGTTCATATCGTTAACACTATGTACAGTATGTTTCTGTAGTCTCCAAGATAATGAGTCCTAAGGTAATTACAGCAGCAGATGATGTTGAAAATGTACTCGCCTCACAGAAGTAAACTGGTCTAAATGAAAGCAATAAACTAATTTTCTCTTCTCAAATGAGGGTGCTTTCAAACGGGGTGGAAGGGTATCTAACACGACTGCTTCAAATGATAATTCAATAAGTTTTTGCACATTGCTTCCATTTTATAAATTGATTTCATTTACCTAAATGCTGTCCCCTTGCTCTGATAACTTGGGTGTTTTTTTCCCCAATCATTACCCTGTCAAAGACTATTTCAGCTTTAATTGCAATAATACAAGGGCAACCAATAGATTTAAACTTAATGTAAACCGCTTTAATCTAGATTGCAGAAAATGTGACTTCTGCAACAGAATCATCAGTGCTTGGAATACTTTACCTGACTCTGTGGTCTCTTCCCATAATCCTAAAAGCTTTAACCAAAAACTTTCTACTATTGACCTCACCCCATTCCTAAGAGGACCATAAGGGGCGTGCATAAGCGCACAAACGTGCCTACCGTTCCTGTCCTATTGTTTTTCTTTTCTTCTTCCTATATATGTTTATATGTGTATATACTATATAATCTTTTTGTATGATATTGTGACAAAATAAATAAATAAATAAATAATTATTATTACCATTGCTTTGTCTTTGCACTAAAATCAGCCATTCCTAACTTTCATGCCAGTCTAGCTCACTTCTCCTTCTGTGGCCACGCAGTGGGATGCCCTGTATGACCAGAGATTTCTGCAACTAATGCTACCTAAGCATTCGATATTCCAGCAATATTTTCTATAGCTTCTGATCTCCTGCTCAGCCTCTGAGCAGAGCTAAAAGGGTGCCAGAAAATCACTGCGTAATATTTTGCATGAACCCACAGCCTCAATCCTTAATCTGGAAATGCTTCCCTTTCTTTTTTTGGGGGGGGAAAGGCATGCAACGTTTATTATTATTATTTGCATTGTTTTTAGCATCTGGCAAAAAAACAAACAGAAAAATCAACAATAAAAACATTTTTTAAGTGCCAAGAATAAATGACAATCCATCTCGTGTACCAAACTTCCTCATCAATTAGATTCCTGGCCCTTTTTTCTGCCTGGCATTATGACAGAGGCAATTAACTTATTCGTGCAACCATTTTAAGACACTCTCCTCCAGGCAAGTATAATTTTCTCTGCCCTGACAGACAATCTATTCTGCCTCACTAAATGAGTACAGGAATGGTGTCAGCTGTATAGTTTCACTGCTGGACAAGCTGGGGCACTGGTTCATCATGCATTTTCATTCCCACCAGGGTTCCCACTTCTATTTGCTAGAAAGGAAAAATTAACACTGTCTTTTCATGGTGGAGAAAAGTCAGGTAATAGGAACCTATGAATGAGAGACTTACTACTCTTCCTTCATTGAAGGGTTTTATAACGATTTTGATAGATCAACACAGGGTTGAAATCCAGCAGGTTCTGACAGGTTCTGGAGAACCGGTAGCGGAAATTTTGAGTAGTTTGGAGAACCAGCAAATATCAGATGCCTTTTATAGCTGGGCTACATTTATTAGTATTTTATATTGTTTTTATTCTGTATGCTGCCCAAAGTCATGGCTGATTTGGATGGCCTGTAAAACCAATCCATCAATCCAACAATCAGTCAATTAAGCACCTCTTTGAATAATTTTCACTCCAAATACTTACGTCTAACCTGCCACATTCCAGACAATTTGTTCAAAGTCTTATTTAAAGTACTGAGAGAGATTCATGAAAATTGTATTGTTCTACAGAAGTGGTAAATTCTTGCTGTTGACCCAGGTGTATGTACAGAGGATACTTGGGAGCTAGAGAAATAGTAAAGTATGCAGTAAGTAGGAATAAGTAGGAATTGTATTGGTATGAATGAGAGATTCATGTAGCTGGATTTTGATTGATTGTACAAAAAGGATATATATGGAATATGTATTGTATTATATTGTGGTTAGTATAATGGAAAACGTGATAGAAATATTGGAACCAGAAAAGTCGCATCATGTCCAATGTTTTTAAATTGTATCTTTAATAAAAAAAAACTTTTTTTAAAAAAGAAAATTGTATTGTTCTACATAAGTGGTAAATTCTTGCTGTTGACCCAGGAGTATGCACAGAGTATATTTGGGAGCTGAAATTTACTCCAAAGAGCTTACCAATATTTAACCAACTTCCCTTATCAGTGAAGAACACTTTTATCACTCCCTCAATTTTGCAATTGTTTCTTTCAGATATGTTTCCTCACAATGCATTCATTTGTGGCTTTCATTGATCTGCAAATAGATGGTAGATCTCACAAATTTTAAGAGTGTCAATATTTTAATTATTTATTTAAGGCAATTTTCTCTTAGAAATCGATTCTGTATTTCTGAACACAAAGCACTTTACTGAATGTTGTAGGCTCACAAATGGTGAGAGGCACTACTTTCAGATGACACCTCTGAATTTTAATTGTACAACATGTAATCTTTTATACCTTCTTAAAACTTTGGTTATAGAAATAAGGTACTTCTACAACTACGGTTTGCAAACCTATATGTCATAAAAAATGCTTTGAATAACTTGAATAATGTGACTAATTTGTTTAAATGTCTACTTCTGATGAAATTTCTTATGACAAAGGTCTTTGGGAGACAAGATGAATTAGAAATAGGGAATGCAATCTAATTAGCTGTTATGGAAATGAACTTGTAAAGCCTGAGCCTGAGTTTATTCTATTCCTTCAAAAAGTCCATTCATATCTATCCTGGTTAAAAAATAGCCTGTAAACTTTTCATCCTTAATAGTATCCTAAACTAATAGCGGAAATATTAGAATAGAATAGAATTTTTATTGGCCAAGTGTGATTGGACACACAAGGAATTTGTCTTGGTGCATATGCTCCCAATGTACATAAAAGAAAAGATACGTTCATCAAGGTACAACATTTACAACACAATTGATGGTCAATATATCAATATAAATCATAAGGATTGCCAGCAACAAGTTATAGTCATACAGTCATAAGTGGAAAGAGATTGGTGATGGGAACTATGAGAAGATTAATAGTAGTGCACATTCAGTAAATAGTTTGACAGTGTTGATGGAATTATTTGTTTAGCAGAGTGATGGCCTTCGGGAAAAAACTGTTCTTGTGTCTAGTTGTTCTGATGTGCAGTGCTCTATAGCGTCGTTTTGAGGGTAGGAGTTGAAACAGTTTATGTCCAGGATGCGAGGGGTCTGTAAATATTTTCACGGCCCTCTTCTTGATTCGTGCAGTATACAGGTCCTCAATGGAAGGCAAGTTGGTAGCAATTATTTTTTCTGCAGTTCTAATTATCCTCTGAAGTCTGTGTTTTTCTTGTTGGGTTGCAGAACCGAACCAGACAGTTATAGAGGTGCAAATGACAGACTCAATAATTCCTCTGTAGAACTGAATCAGCAGCTCCTTGGGCAGTTTGAGCTTACTGAGTTGGCGCAGAAAGAACATTAAAAAGGACAGCAAAGAATGTTCTTTCTTTCTTTCTAATAGCGGAAATATTGTTAACAGCTTGTCTGATGTTGGGCAGTTGTGTGGTAACTTATTTTTCCGTAATAGTTTCTTAATTGGCCTCATCTCAATTGGACTGATGAATTCTATTTTATAAATGACTAGATATTTCAACTGGGGCCATGTGCAATCATAACACAGCTTCATCATTAGCATCATGAGTAGATTAGCATCTTCTTTCTTTGTCGAAACAAAGGGGAAACATCTCACAAACTATGAAGTATCTTCTTGGGTAGATTGCTTTTCCCTCTTGAAAGAATAAGACAGTTCCCTTGCTAGTGATGTATAGACCTTGTGGCTGTCTTTCTCACAGATATATAGTACCAGCACCGTAAAGGTGGAATGATGCTAGAAGACATTATCAATCATCTGTGCTAGAAAAGGGCTGAAATTTCTAACTGTCTTCATTTCTTAAACTCAAAGTACACATTATCTTAATGACAGCTTTCCTTCTCCCAACTTTACATAAAAGGAAGAATGTGATCGAGAACCATAAAATGGGCCTTGGGGTTGGTTGGTTTTTAACATTTTGGTAATGTAAATTTCTGGCATGTGGGGACAATTTATTGAGCTGGCTCAGTCTGAGCTCTTAGCCCTTGCTTAACTTCATCAATAAATTCAGAATTTTCACAATAAGGAGAGAAATATTTATCTTTTTATAATTTTGCTCACAAATAGATATTCGGTAACATAGAAAGAGGCTAAAATCCTGCTATACCTATAACTAGAAACCAAGCAAATGAGCTACAGTTACAAGCATAGCTTTTAATAGATTAATTGATGTCATGTCCAACGTGATAGTTAAACATTTAAGCTTTTTTTTTTTTCTAAAAGGGATAACTATACTTTGGCTGGAATACAGGCATTAGAAATCCAAAGAGGAAAGGTACAGTGTGTCAAAAATCCTAATACTGAAAATGGCAATTAATCCATTGAGATGGATTAGGAGATGTAGTGAATGAGAGAAATGAAAGAGACATTGAGAACTGCTGTCTGAATGTGCTCTCCCCACATCACTCCTTCACCCCAGCCACGTTTTTAAAAATATTGTTCATTTTAGACTGAATTCAGTGCACAAAATGCTGAAATAAAGATTAGGTTTTTCTCAACCGTAATACTATATGTGTTCTCCACTTGTTCACATTAGAGTAGATAATGTGTTGTAAACAATCAAATGTGAAATGGCATAAAATATATTTTATTTTTCATTTACTATATTCACCCAAAAGGAAGATGATCCAAAATTTAAGTTGATCCTCAGATCTGAAAAATGATAAAGATTAAAAGAAAGTCTGCTCCCATTATTGAATTCCCAGTAATTTTGAGAGAGATCTTCCATTCTAAAGGGTTTTTTTTGGGGGGGGAGGGACATCAATGCAGTTGGTTTTTATGGTATTTCATCCAAAGCTTTTGAAATTCAATCATGCTTTCCTACTCACTGAATTTCTGGTGATAGTGCAATCCAGAAGAACTTGTCTTCCAATTTTTAAATTTCCTATGTTTTCTCATCACTTCTCCCATGTTTTCTACACACACAAATAGAAACTGTAATGCAATTTCTTAGGCACCATCTGTCAGTGAAGAGCTTCAGTGTTAGAATCAGGGGTAATCGCGTGTGTGTTCCTGGCAAAGATAAGTTCCCGTAACGGTTGCAGCCATATAAGCCTCTATGGAGCAGTACTCGGCTTTTTCCAGATAGAATCAAGGCGAGAATAAACATAGCTGCATATCAGACTATATATCCAAATTAATAATTAACTATAATCGAGTGAGAAAGCTGGCAAGCAAAAATGTTTGCTTTACAAACAAAGAATGAAGAATTATTTCTGGTTCTTACCTGCTGTCAAGGTCATATATACAGATTGGCATCATCTTCTAAGTTCTTCTATGTTATTTTATATCCCCATGGACCTGCTTATTTTGTTAGTAATTATTTTGATATTTGTTTATAAAACAAATATGTTTATAAAACCCTTAATGTATGCAACATTCTGGATGATACGCACAGAAGCTAGACTGAACTGTAAAACATGTGATTTTGTGACTTTCTCCAGTTCTTTCTATTCTGCAGTATCCAGTCCTGCAACATCCTTTATAAAGACTTTTTCATCTTTCTTATTGACAATTGTTAAGTCTGGGGAATGCATTATATGGCAGGTGTTTGTCTGTTTGACTTGTTAGATGATATTTGCAGTTTGCAGCATACAGCAGGGGATATAGTAACTATTACTCATCTATATAATGTAGCTTTACAGGAAACGCTTCAATGTTTGGTTTCTTCATTTGTTTTTTAAAAAATGAATTGATCTTTGCTTTAAATTAGCTTAAATCACAAGATGTAAAACCCAAGGGATCTTTCCTGAAAATCTTCGAAAGTTATCAAATCATTATTTTTAATGCGATAGAAAAGAATAATTGACATAATAGCTAAGGCTGAGTATAGCCCTTGTACTGAAAAAATGTTGTGCAACTTAATGCCTTCCATCTCTCATCAGCTCTTGCATCATACTAATTGGCAAAGGAATGTGTAGTAAAAAAAATCCATTCTATGACTTGTAGTAATATTTAGACTTGCCAAATTCCTGATTCCTGATTTAAGATAAATCAGGTAGAAACTTGTCTTCTTAATTCTGTGAACTGGGAATCTTATTTTTACTTCTAAAACTAGATGGACAATATGGGCAGTGTTAACCATATGACTAATACTGTCTTACTCTTGGTTCATTTCCCTCACATTACCAAGAATGTACTTGGCCCACTGTCCCTGTTATAGCAGCGTAAAAACACATAGAATTAAATATGGTTTTACATTCATCTCTTCAAAGACAACAAGAAGATGCAGGGAATATATCTGTATCACTGAAATGCAAGAATGAAGAGGAAAAATTACTCAAAGGTATGACATGTTTCAGTAGACTTCAGTATATGCAAATAATATGTACTACTGAATTGTTTGCTAATGTACTTTTCGATGTATAAATCAAAAAGACAGAGATAAAATATCAATACCATTACTGAAAGCCAGGTTGAATAAAAGTTCCTATATAAGAACCTATTGGGATAGATGTCTGTTTCAAGGCCACTGAGCCAGCACTGTACAAAGACATTTTGGTGATCATGTGGCCCACATGACATGTGGGGAGGTGCAGTGGCTCAGTGGCTCAAAAGTTGAGGTTGTCGTCTAGAAAGTAGATAAATAGGTACCACTTCAGTGGAAAGACAACAGTGCTCCGTGACATCATGCTGGCCGTGAAAATGTATTCATATAGTGCTCACACAATGGCCTTGAAATGGAGATGAGCACCACCCCCTAGAATTGGCAATGACTAGTGGAGTAAAATCCACAGGGACTCCTTCCTCTAGGATTTTCTGAAAGCATATAAAGATGTTGGAAAGCTCATGGTTGAACTGTGACCATAGATAAGCATTATTTTTAAGAACTGGGCCTGAAAATGAATATTTATCCTGCAACTACCGTGAACTTCATTGCCCTTTTTTGCCTTCACTGTTGAAAAAGTTCCAGGTGCTATGTATACAATCTCCATAGGGTTTATGTTTTCCACAGCTATATAGTCAACATGAATGAGAGACAGTTGCCAGTGTTGTGAGCATGGGTCTTACCTTTGTCTCTGGTCAAGAAATTATGCAGGTGCTGTTTATAGTGTTTGAGAAACACCTGCAAAACCTATTTGACCAGAGGGGAGAGTTTCCTGAATGCCACATTGACCGTAAATATGGTTGTTCACTGCCATAGTCAACTGCTTTAAAAGATCATTCACTTTGCTAGTTATTCAGAGCAGTCAGGGGCAATTTCAAAGTAAATCTTAATTCTGTTTAATAACCTGTGCCAAAGAGTCCAAAGGAGTCCAGCACTGTAATGTAGGCTTTTAGATTTTTTAAGAAACAAATTTTATTTTTTTTAAAAATGAAATCACCTGGAAAAAATGTACATTAACACCTGAAAATACTTCACATTATTTGAGAGACATGTTGTTCCTAGCAAAAAAAGTTTTATGCTTTGATTTTAATAATCCTGTAAAAAATAGTATGATTCTATTTTAACCCCATTTGTATACTTTAGTGCAAGGTTTTTCAAACTCTTTCAGGTTGAATTGATACCTTTAATCAAGAGCAAAACAATGTGTTACCACAAGCACAAGTGGCCCCTGGGAGTGGGTGGAGCTTTAGAATGTCAACTTACCAGCTGAGATTCAGAAATTGAAATCAAACATAATGTCAGGTGCAGGAGTTGAGTTCAAAGCACTAAAAGCTACTTATACCTTAGAATCTGGGCCACTAATGGTCAAGCCAAATTGGCACTAGATAAGGATCAATGGAATTCAGTGGTGTGGGGGCTGACTGGACTTGGATCTCTTGTGGTTGCACAATGATTCCAAACTGATGATATATTTAAACCCATCTTTGGGGTCACCCTGCTCAGCTCCTACACCGAAGTGCTATTCTGGTGACAACTCACTGCTTTCCTTGTTGCCTTATTGCTATGGGCACCCCTGGACCTGCATTTAAGTCATTTAAGTGAATATTTTATTTTTATTTTATTTTATTTCTTATTCATAGTCTTTATTGGAGAGTGTGTGTGTGTGTAGTTCTGTTAGCCCTTTGATGAAGGCCATGTCAGGAGATAGACACAACAGTGACCACTCTAACACCATTTGCTTATTATATGATATAATAGCAGAATCTGGAAAGCTGGGAGGCTCCGAGGATCACAATTTGCTCAGTATAAGGTTGACATATGCCATAGTTCTGTTCCAGAAGGAAGGACATATTTCTTTTTGTTAGAAAACCATCTTTTTTCAAGTAATAATCCACCAAAAGACACTTGCCAGTCTGAAAGGATTAGTAAAGAAATATATTTTTTCTTTCTCCCATTTTGACACTTTTCTTTCAGGCTGGTTTCATCTGCTCAATGGGTTTCCAAAGGAGAATAGATCAGGCCCATACACACACACACCATTGATAGGGTGTTTTACCATATTAATAGGTCATTTGCCAATCCATATTTGGATGGATGGATAATTTGGAATTGGCCAACTAATTTGTGATGTTCTGTTTTCTCTATAAGTCTGCTGGTTATTTTAAAGCAAAAAGTAACATCTGTGACATATCACTCAGTCTCAACATATTTTTTATATCATAGTGACCAAAACTGGATGCAACAGATGCTCCAGCAGATGCAAATTTTAATTGGACAATTAGCTTTTCTATCACCTCCACTAGCTGCTGCATTACAATGGTTTCAAGGATCCTTAGAAAGACTCTCAGCTTCTACAGCTTCTAGCTTCTACTGACCTAAATTTTTAAAAGCCTTTTCCCGCAAGATATCCATTTGATTTGTTTCTGTTCCGACCATAGTGAAGAAAACTACAAAGGATGTGGTTTGTGGCAGAATATTTTCAAAAGTAAAAGTATCATCAAGATATAGTCAGGGAAATAAAACATGAATTCATCCGCAAGATGAATTAGCAATTTAGATTGCAGAAAATATGACTTCTGTAACAGAGTTATCAGTGCTTGGAACACATTACCTGACTCTGTGGTCTCTTCTCATAATCCCAAAAGCTTTAACCAAAAACTATCTACTATTGACATCACCCCATTCCTAAGAGGAAAGGAAAGGGGCGTGCATAAGAGCACAAACGTGCCTACCGTCCCTGTCCTATTGGTTTTTTTTTCTTATATATATCTGCTTATACGTCCTTATATTTCCTCATATATATGTTTATATACTTTATAAAAAAATTGGAGGAACTCATAGAAGATTCTGGTTGAATTTTTTTTCACGAAGATTCCCTTAAATTGGCTGACCTTGTTTAACTTCTGCATTAAGTAAAATTTGCCAGGTTCTCACTGTAGTTTGTCTACTTCCTTCTTCCAACAATAACCATTTTCTTTTCCTTGGAATTAATCAATTCTACTTTCTGAAGAGATAAAACATAGGTGTATCTTTATGATTAACTTATAGAATGCATTTCCGCACAAGGCAATGAGAAGCAATTTCTCCACAAACGTGATGTGTAATGAGATAAATATGATGGTTTGCTTTGACAAGTTCTTCCTGTCCCTATCTTCCCAAAAATCTGTGAAAGAGGAGGTTGTGCAACTCTGACTGTTCTCAGTCACTTTCACATTGAATATCATTTTTCACTGTGGTGGGAGGTTCGTGGTCTGCTCTTCAACAACTCACACTGTGTTTGCCTAATAAGCAGGGGTGAAATCCAGCAGGTTCCAACAGGTTCTGGAACGGTAGCGGAAATTTTGAGTAGTTCGAAGAACCTGTAAATACCACCTCTGGCTGGCCCCAGAGTGGGGTGGGAATGGAGATTTTGCAATATCCTTCCCCTGCCATGCCCACCAAGCCACAACCACAGAACTAGTAGGGAAAAATTTTGAATTTCACCCCTGCTAATAAGTGATTTTTCTCTGGGTGGATTCTTTTTTTATACCACTGATACTTGCTTCTTATGTGTGACAACAGCCATTATAAATTTCATAAATAATAATTTATCTTTGCTGCTAGCTATCCTCTTCTCCTGTCTTCCCAATATCCTATATTTATCAAGAGAGTTAGGGCATTACACAATGTGTCTAAAATATAATAATAGATCATTTGTTCCTCAAGTGAAAACTCCAGATTGGTATGTCCTACAATGGATTAATTTTTTTGGCTATCCCATGGCCTTTTGGTCAATACCAACGTTTAGAAACCTCAATCCTTCCTTCCTTCCTTCCTTCCTTCCTTCCTTCCTTTCTTTCTTTCCTGCTTCTTCAAAGTCCAACTTTTACTTCCTTGAACTTCCTTGAACTTTCACACAGAAAACTGTTGCTTCCATGATTTTAATCTTTGTAAGTACAAATCTGTGACAGCACCTGAATACCTTTGCCAAAGTCATCATTACTACTCTAGCAAGTGCTAGCCTGTGATATATTTCTTGCTTCCATTCTATCTAAACAGAATAGCTCCACTGCTCCACTGCTTCATTGTTTTTAATATCAATTCTAATCATTGTGCCTGTAGCAGTAGTTTGGTGTGTTGACTTATCTCTTCTAATCTGTTGGCCTGTGTTTTTCCCTAGATTTGTTGACATAGTTTGTTTAAGCCTTCTACTGATTCAAACGTGCCTACCGTTCCTGTCCTATTGTTTTTCTTTTCTCCTTCCTATATATGTTTTTATGTGTATATATTATATAATCTTTTTGTATGACGTTGTGACAAAATAAATAAAATAAAATAAATAAAATATTCCATAGATTCCTTTAGCCCTCTACTTGATGAAGGTATCTTTTCTTTTATGTACACTGAGAGCATATGCACCAAGACAAATTCCTTGTGTGTCCAATCACACTTGGCCAATAAAATTCTATTCTATTCTATTCTATTCTACTTGGAAATGGATTGAGTGGTGACCTAATCTTTAAGAACAAGAGGTTTTTATAAGTAAGTAAACATCTTCTAAAATATCTTGAATTTTGACATCTTTCCTGAACAGATAGAACAGAATTCTATCTCTGTTTAATTTCCTTTGATTGGTCAGGGGGAATCTGGTAGTAATCATTCCAACTAACAAAATTTATTAAAAAGTGTAGGTAAAGTAAAAGGTAAAGGATTCCCCTGTATATTTGTATCCGATTCTAGGGGGCAATGCTCACCTGTTTCTTAGCCAAAGGAGCCAGTGTTATCCGCAGGCACTTCTGTGGTCATGTGGCCAGCATGACCATATACTGAGGCATACAGAACACTGTTACCTCCCCAACAAAGTGGTACCTATTTATCTATTCACTTTGCATGCTTTGAAACTGCTAGGTGGGCAGGAACTGAGGCAAATAATGGGAGCTTGCCAGTAGTGGGTTCCTCTTATCTTCACTACCGGTTCGGAACTGCAGAACCTTCTGCACATGTGCAGAGCATCCGTGATGACATCTGGGCAGGTAGATGGAGCCTCCCGCCACCGTCACTAAAGGTTCTCCCAAACCGGTAGAAACCCACCACTAGAGTTTACCCAATTATGCTGTGCTCAAGTCTCAAACCCGGGCTGTCCATCTGATAATCTCAGTTTCTTTAATTGCTCAGCCATATTAAAAAGTATATGTTTTTGTAAACTGCAGCTCATTTCATTAGATGCGTAGAGTAACTAGATTGAAGCAGGTTTTAATCAACCTATCTTTTCCTTGAAACTGATTGGGAATGGCATTTAAACGGAATATATTGATCTGCCCTGGTAAATTCTTCAACTACCAAATTGTCCTTATTGGGGGGAGCAATCACAAACCGTAAGCAGGGGGTTGGAGTAGAAGACCTCCAAGGTTCCTTCCAACTGTGTTAATCTATTCTATTCTTTCTCTTGGAATCCAATAGCATTTGGAATGGATAATCTGAATAGAACTCTTGCACTGTCAGTTTAAATTGTTTGCGGTGGTGAGGGACAACAGAAATGCAGTAATGCAGTAAATAAATGAATGTGGCCTAGTGGCAGAAATAAAATGGAGTGCAGGATTATAAGTTAATGAACATCTGCAGATTTTTTTAAAAAATTCTAACAATAACAATGTAAAAAAAAAGACACTACAGATTAGCAATTGAATCTGCTACTGCCTATCTTTCTCTAATAACAAGAAATCTACAAAAAAACTTATACATTTGAAAATAAAGGAATTTCTGAAAAATGCACATAATACATCAATGTATTTATTTAAAAACATTGTCATTGGAGAAATTTAAATTTTGAAAGCCTGTATTAGAGAAAGAATTATACCAGGGATGTTTGCATGATAAAAACGATTAAGAGATCTATAATATGCAGATGCACATTTTCCCTATGTATGTTTAAAAAAATAAAGGGGAGAGTAAAAAAGAGAAAGGTAGAAAAAATTACCCTAGTGACATGTATGGGATAGAAACTTGCTAATTGTTATGTATGAGATAAGATGTCTTTGTATACCTGCACGCTGTAAATATCTGTTTCCTGTGACACTGACATATATATTATGCCTTTGAAGCTATAAGACAGACATGCTGGCATCCTGGACTGTTATTGGGGTATGTATCCTGGACTGTTATTGGAGTATGTATGTTATTGGGGTATGTGGGGTATGTGGGTGTGAAAGTATCTGGCAATTGTCACACTATATGTCCCCCCACCCCATTTTGGCTCAGAACGTATCTCATCCTCCAGGGGGCCAAATAGCCAAATGTGAAAACAAAGGAGATGATCGGGAAAGAGATAACACTAAATATGCCCCATTAAGAGGCACTATCCTATTTCAGGGAATACATAAACCAGATTCCAGGATACACAGGTTCCGAAGATGCTAGAGTTGAGGGTTTATGACATTCCTAAAGAATACTTCAAAGACCTTTTTGGTATAAAATATTTGCAACCAAATAAAAACTGAATGTACCATTTACCACACCAAGCAAGAAGAAGACCTTCTATGCACAAATTCCAATCGTGCTTTTTATAATTTTGTGGACAATAAACTTAAAGAAACAAGATCCATCCCACCACTAAAAGAATCTAACGGCAAAGAATGTACTGATGAAACAGTTAATGTAAACCTCTTTAACACATTCTTTGGCTCAGTCTTTGTTAACAGTGATGGCTCATATCCGACATTCCCCAATCGTACTAACAATGAGTACGACGACTTAACACATATAGACTTCACAGAAGATAATGTTGAAAAAGCTCTTCGCAACCTGAAACCATCTTTATCTATTGGGCCTGATGGACTATGTGCATACTTCTTAAAAAAATTTCAATTAATATAGCAGAACCCCTAAGCATAATCTTTGATAAAGCTTTCATGGCTAGTTCCCTTCCCAAATTTTGGTCTCTAGCCACAGTCATCCCTATCTTCAAAAAAGGAGATCCCAGCCTAGTTTAAAATTACAGATCAATCTCTCTATGCTGTGTCGCCTGCAAAGTAATGGACTCTATCATCAACCAATCCATTACCCTCCACCTAGAAACAAACAACCTACTCTCTAATAAATAATTTGGATTCAGAAAAAAATTATAATGTAACTTACAACTTCTCCACTGCAAAAACATAGGGACTACAAACCTTGATCAAGGCAAAGCAATAGATGCAATCTACATAGACTTCTGCAAAGCTTTTGATTCAGTAGTACATGATAAACTTCTCGTAAAACTAAAATCCTACGGCATTTCAGGACCTCTTCACAATTGGATAAATGCCTTCCTGTCAAACAGACAACAAGTGGTCAAAATTGGCAACGCTCTATCAAATCCTGTTCCTGTCAAAAGTGGCTGAAAAAAAAATTGAACTTTAGAAGATGGACTAATTTTTAAAATGGACTGTAAGAAGAACGGACATTAAATGTTATGGCAATTGAAGAAATATATAAGTGATAAAAATTTGAGTTCGAGAAGATGGACAGTAATTTGAGAAATGGACTTATGAAATTTGAAGGAATATACAAGTGGGAAAAAAAATTGAATTTGAGAAGATGGATTAATTTTAAAAATGGACTGTAAGAAGAAGTAATATGTGAAGTTGGTATTGCTTCTCTTCTTTTCTTTTTTTTTATTATTCTTTCCTATCTTTTTATTTTTATTGTGAGGGGATCTAAAGTTTTAAATTTTTAAAGGTGGGAGGTTATGTATATTTTGTATACGTTAGTTTGTGATTGTTGGTCATAATACCCGGTATTTGCTCTGGGAAGTCTGAGGGGGAGGGGAGGAGGGGGAAGGGGAGAAGGGGGAGGGGGGTGAAATGATACATGGATTGATTATTAATGTACAGTAATTTTTGAAGATATGAAATTAAAATTTTTTAAATGATATTGGGGATGCTCGACTGCCATTTCAGGAAGAAAAGGAGAGAGGAGTAGAAGGAGGGAAGAAAGTAGGTAGGAATGAGTAGAGAAGGAGGAGGGGAATAAGAAGGTTAGATAGGGTGGAAGAAGGGAGGAGTGGAGAAGGAGGAGAGGAAGTAGTAAAGTGAAGGAGATGAAGGATGGGAAAGTAGTAGAGGGTAGAGAGGGAGGTTGTGAAGAAAGGAAGTGGCAATCGGGCAGGCCTGAATCAGTAATAAATAAAAATTTAATGATTAATGATGGATAATAGTTTGTACATAAATATGATGTTGGAAAATGGAAATAAAAATTATTTATATGATAAAAAAAAAAAAGTGGCGTTCCCCAAGGCAATGTTCTTGGACCAACTTTCTTCATACTTTACATAAATGATCTCTGTGACCTTATCTCAAGTTATTGTGTTCTCTTTGCTGACGATGTCAAACTATTTAACACCACCAACAATACTTCTACCCTTCAAAAAGACCTTGACTTTGTATCCGATTGTATCTAAAACTTGGCAAGTCCAAATCTCAACCAGCAAATGCACAGTCTTACATATTGGGAAAAAGAAGCCTAACACTAAGTACAAGCTTGATGGACATTACCTTACAGGTGACCCCCACCCTGTTAAAGACCTTGGAGTTTTCATATCAAATGACCTAAGTGCCAAAGCTTACTGCAATTACATAACAAAAAAGGCTCTAAGAGTTGTAAACCTAATTTTACGCAGCTTCTTTTCCAAAAACTCTACACTACTAACCAGAGCAGACAAAACATTTGCTAGATCTATTCTTGAATACAGCTCACCAGTCTGGAATCCATACCACATCCAGAATCCAGACGTTAATACAATTGAACGCGTCCAGAAATATTTTACAAGAAGAGTTCTCCGCTCCTCTGAAAACAACAAAATACCTTATACCACCAGAATTGAAATCCTGGGATTAAAAAACTTAGAACTCCGCCAACTCCGACAAGACCTGTGTTTAACACACAATTTCATCTATTGCAATGTCCTTCCCGTTAAAGACTACTTCAGCTTCAATCACACTAATACAAGAGCAAACAATAGATTCAAACTTAATGTTAACTGCTTCAATCTTGATTGCAGAAAATATGACTTCTATAACAGAGTTCTTAACGCTTGGAACTCACTACCTGACTCTGTGGTCTTGTCTCAAAATCCCAAAATCTTCAACCAAAAACTGTCCACTATTGACCTCACCCCATTCCTAAGAGGACTATAAGAGGCATGCATAAGAGCACAAAAGTGCCTACCGTTCCAGTCCTATTGTTCCCTTTCATTATATCAAATTAATACTTTTGCTTATATCTATACATATTTTAGCCTATATTTTATATTTTATACATATTTTAGCCTATATATATGTTTATGTGATGTGTTGTTGTTTTTATGTCAATGTTTGCGTATACTGTTGTACAAAATAAAAAAAATAAAAGAGAACATTGCTTTGTCTTGGGTTCGTAGTTTTCCTTGCATGTATCCTCTATGTGTGTGGAACAACTAACCATTTAAACTTGATCAAGATTTAATGCTATTTTACTCAAGCCTCTGTTTAAGTCTCTTGTTTGGCATTTATGAGCTTAAACACATTAATAGTGAACCTTACGATGGAATTGGTTTATCCACTTATATCCACTTATTGCATCCAGTTTTGGTCGCCACGATGTAAAAAAGATGTTGAGACTCTAGAAAGAGTGCAGAGAAGAGCAACAAAGATGATTAGGGGACTGGAGGCTAAAACATATGAAGAACGGTTGCAGGAACTGGGTATGTCTAGTTTAATAAAAAGAAGGACTAGGGGAGACATGATAGCTGTGTTCCAATATCTCAGGGGTTGCCACAAAGAAGAGGGAGTCGGGCTGTTCTCCAAAGCACCTGAGGGTAGAACAAGAAGCAATGGGTGGAAACTGATCAAAGAAAGAAGCAACTTAGAACTAAGGAGAAATTTCCTGACAGTTAGAACAATTAATAAGTGGAACGACTTGCCTTCAGAAGTTGTGAATGCTCCAACACTGGAAATTTTTAAGAAAATGTTGGATAACCATCTGACTGAGATGGTGTAGGGTTTCCTGCCTGGGCAGGGGGTTGGACTAGAAGGCCTCCAAGGTCCCTTCCAACTCTGTTGTTATGTTATGTTATGTTATGTTATGTTATGTTATGTTATGTTATGTTATGTTATGTTATGTTATGTTATGTTATGTTATGTTATGTTATGTTATGTTATGTTATGTTATGTTATGTTATATCCTACCTGAAATATCTAATTCTGCCATTGGGCTGAAATTTCCCACCTCTCTGGCATATGGTTATACATATTCACCCTTCATTTGCACAGAGCATCTACTATGGTGGAATAATGATGAAATTGAAATGACATATTGTCTATAATATGGACTTTTAGCTGAGTGGACTCAGGTCTAGCAACAGGTTGAACTAGCTCATATAATCACGTTCATTGTGAATAGCAGTGAGTAAAATAAACAATAGCCTAACATTCAAGGCTGACTTGTAACACATTTCTACTCACAACTTGACAACAGAAACTAAGGAAGCAGGGAGGGGAATGCTTGGAATGTATTGGGAGCTGGGTGAGGAGTTTATGTGATGCCTTTGCAGCCTGAGAAAATCCTGACACTTCAAGGCCCTGCAATGGAGGCACAGACAGTTTTCCCAAAATAAAAGGAATGTGTTGGATTGGTGGACAATGGACGATGGGTGGGGGAAATTAACTATGCAGCTTTTTGCTTAAAAACTCAGCGCCAGCTTCATTTCTTCTGTGCCTGTATGGATCTATTAGTAAAATTATACTCTTGGTAAAAAAAGAAGTTTCTTTTGCTGCATATACCAACAGGACTAACCTCTTGTAAAATAGCTTCTATAGCTGTAATAGCTCTAATAATAACAGAGAGAGGAAAATGGGAAAAGGGAAATAAACAAAGAACCCAATTCAAGTCCAAATCAATATTCTAATGACAATTCTCTGCTGGAAAATCCTGTCCAATTCTTAGCTGCAAATGTGTATAATGCTTTAGAAATTAGAATACTTAGTCTACAAATGAGGTTTATCCTAACTTCTCTTGTTAAACGGCAGCTCAGCCACTGTTATCAAATACTTCTGGAGTACATGAGAATAAGGCTTCTTATCCCAAAGTTCAGCTTGCAGAAAAATTGATAAAGAAAGAGGCAGGCTGCCCGAAGAAAAAGTCTGCCAACATTATGTCCCTAAAGACCAGAGGAGTTCTGAAAAAATTGCCCTGCCTTAGAAAATGGAATACAAGTATAAAAGTATTGCCCAATTAGATTTTAAAATATACAGTTTAATATTATGTCTGCCTACCTGTCTCAGCTACTGTTTAATACATCGCTTATTAAAAAAAATCTTGCAAAACATGAATTCTAGGTGCTCTCTTTTCTCATATGCTTAGGAAAAAAAGTATCTGCTTACAAAGAGTTCTGGTACATTGCAAAGCACCATCTGTTGTGGAGCTCATGTCACGTAGCATTAATAGGACCAAATATGATGCATGAAATTGTTTTCATATTTATATTTCATCCTTGAATAAGAGGTATTCTTTTGTGACATAGTTGTATGTCATTAACTGAGGTCCATTTTAGTATTATTTTTGCCCATTTTGACAATTATTTCAGCCAAATGCAAGGCTGCATGTTCCGTAATTCTCCGTTAACAAGGCAATAAAACCAGACATTTTAATTACCCTATAAAAAGTAGTTTTTTATCTATGAAAAGTAATTTAAAGATAGCATGACTTTAAAAAGCACGTACTTGTCAAGCAATGTAGCCATGAAAAGATGTATCATGGTACACAAAGTAATTCAAAGAAATAGGAAGAAAATGTCTGTATTTTTAAATATTTGGATAAGTTTTATCATTCCTGTTTAACAAGGTAGTCTCACAAAATTATATCTTTTACACCACACTTACGTAGGTTGGCATTTTCCATATATGTTGTACAGTAACCTCCATGATTTCTAAATAATAATAATACAAAATTCCTAAAAATTCTTGCTGGTTTACCAACAAGGTTCATTAGAAAAACTATACAAAAAAGGTAGTTTTCAATTTATGACCATTCATTTTAACAAATGTATGAAGATATGATAGGGCTGAAAAAAGTGGTTTACAACTAGTGCTCATACTTATGATATTTCAGCATCCCCGTGATCATGTAATCAAAATTTAAGTGCATAGCAACTGGCATGTATTTATGACAATTCCAGTGCCTCAGAGCCATGTGATCATCATTTGCAAACTTCCTAGGGGGCTTCCAACAAACAAATCAATGGGGGAAGCCAGATTCACTTAACAACTGTGATGATTGGTTAATAAGCCCAGCAAAAAAGGTTGGTTATCAGGCACATCTCACTTGTTAAACTCATTTGAGTTAAACTTCGCCATCTGAAATAAATCTCAGAACAACAACTCTTGTTATCATCCGATGCATTATCTTCCACAGGTTCTCAGTAAGCCAAAGAGCTCTCCTGGGACAACTAACACAGAAAGGCCACTAGGGGAGATTTTGTCATCTGGATTGTCTCACAATGTCATCAGTGAATCAGGTTTTCAATAGATTATGTCATTAGATTCATTGTTGAAGACACATGTAGGCTGTTGGGAATGAGTGTGTGCTTTCTGCATCTCAAACTGAAGTGCAAATGGTTCCTGTAGTCTTTTTCTGGAAATCCATTCATACTCCCACACCATTCAAAAGGTGTTCATCCCAGAGTGCATAGCTAAATGTCTATGGAGATTCTCAGTCATCCAGGTCATGTTTGTCCCAAAAGTGTTTTTTCAAGGGGCAACTGGATTTTCTGGTATATAAGAGTATATACTTTCTGGTACATAAGAGATAGGAGTTTTTATTCATCAAAGCCATGCATCCTTAGAGAGATCCAAGCATATCATGAGTAATAATTTTTGCAACTTTTAAAGTTTTTAACACAACTATTGCCAGGAGTGACATATTGGGCAATACTATTGGCTACTCAAAATTAAACATCCAGCGGTAAAAAGCTCAATCAATGTTATTATCCTGGAACAAGGGGTGAAATGCTCCAAGTTCGGACCGGATCACTCGATCCGGCAGTGATGGCAGCAGGTGGTTCAGAGAACCGGTATCAAAATCCCTGCCCCACCCCCATGCCCAGCTGAGCTGCGCGATCATCAGAGGCTTTTTTTTTTACTTTTAAAAGCACTTTTTCTTCGGCCAAAAAAATGCTTTTAAAAGTTTTTTTTTAAGCCTCTGATGATCGAGCGGCTCACCTGGGATCGTCATAGCCTTTTAAAAGCTTTTTTTAACAACCTTTTTGGCTGAAGAGGTTGTAAAAAATGTTTTTAAAAGGCTCTGATGATCCCAGCTGAGTTGCCTGATCATCAGAGGCTTTTTTTTCTTTTAAAGGCAAAAAAAATGCTTTTAAAAGAAAACAAAAGCCTCTGGCGATCTGGCAACTCAGCTGGGATCGTCAGAGCCTTTTAAAAGCATTTTTTACAACCTCTTTGGCCAAAGAGGTTGTAGAAAAAATGTTTTTAAAAGTAAAAAAAAAAGTTGACCATGCCTATCCAGTCACATTACACCCCCCCTCCCAACAAGCCACGCCCACAGAACCAGTAGTAACAAATTTTACATTTCACCACTGCCTGGAACATTATAAAAACTTGTTCTTTTTGTTAGTTTTCCCCTTTCATTCCTTTTTTCACTCATAAAATGAAGTCAAAGGAAATAAAAAGGTTCTGTACTAGCACATTGGGCAACTGTATATTAAACATTTCCATCAAATTCAGTTTGCGAGAACTTCCCTAGATTTACTACATACCAGGAAATGTCTCACAAGAGACAGTAATGTGTGGGTAATATCATTACTACTGACAGTTTTGTGCATGCTTCCTAATTAATTGCTTAAGGACCTCAAGGAGTCTAGCAGTCTAATACATCAGCAAATTTGAGAGTAAAGAAAATAGATGAAGCTGCCAACTTTGCCATTATCTATTCCATCAGGGAGAAAGTTAAAGAATAGATTATCTTTCATGGAACACATTGCAAATCAGGCAGGACCAATATTAGAAAATGGGGCTGCAGTTTAAAATAACAAATCAGGCCTAAAGAAATCAACTCTTCCCATCCATACTTATTAATATAGGACTTAGATTGGAAAGCCATTATTATATCTCAAAGCTGACCTATAAGGTTTGGCCTAACGGTTTTATTGTACTTTTAGAAATATATATTTGTCAGTGGAGATAAAAACCCATAATTCTGAAAGAGATAATGACACGTTAGATAAGGGAGATAATGTTTTCCCCAAGCACTTTTTCTATGTGAAAAAAAATATAATATTTCTCTATTGAAAGAAAAGTTTCCCCATTCTAGATTCCCTCTTCCTCTTAGGGAATTTTCTATTTAGAATTTCATTCCTTGTCTGTCCATGATCTGAAGACTTCACTTGGCCATGTTGGTTGGAGATTTTGAGAGTTGTAATTCCTACTCAAAACATAGGAATCAGTTTTGGAATCTACAAAGGGCAATATTCTATTTTTGAAAATTATTACTATAATTCTACATATATCAATTTATCAATAGGCAATTGCAAACAATTTAAATATTTCATTTTTCTGGTTTAAGAAAACATTCTTAAGAATTTTTATTTCTTAAAATTGGTTAACTGAGACATTATAAAAATATAATATTGCAGGAACACAGTGGTAACATTTCCAGAAAGCTAACATTATAAATATATTTACACAAGATTCTGAAATCTGAATGCAGCTTGCAAGCAAATAAGCTTCAGTTCAAAGGAAAAGAATAAATCATACTAAAACATAAAAAATAACATTTAAACAGGCAGCAATTAAAACAAAGCTTCTTATCGTCTAGTGAATGCAGCCATTTTTGTTTGTTTTATTAAAGAAGAGCTAACAAATCCAGGCTCAGAAATAAGGACCATTAGATGGCAGCAGAAAATACAGAAAACTATAATGCCTTGCTTCCACCTAGTGGTTATCTTGATTTTGGCAATCCAAATAGGGTAATTCCGATTTACAGATAGTCTCCATTTATGAACCACACATTCAGTGACTGTTCAAAGTTGAAACAGTGCTGGGAAAAAAAAAACTTTATGATCCATTTACAACCTTTGCAGCATCCATTAGGTACATGATCACCATTACGGTCAGTACGGATCATCCTGTGCCTCCCTCCACTACCTACAGAGCAGAGATTGGAAAGGAAGGGATTAGAAAAGAGTAAGCAGGCACACAATGGAGAATATACCAGCTATTTGCCAAATGTGCTCACAGCTGCCAATACATTTCTTTTGATGTGCATTTTTGCCTGTGTCCCTGCTTTCTTCCTTCTAATCTCTTGCTCTCTAATGAATATAAACAAAAATATTAATTCCCATTTTGTAAATTATCTCGTGCTAGGGTGAGTATTCCAAAGGGTAAAGGAACTGTTAACAGGTAAACAAAAACCAAAGGTGTGAAATTGAGTAGCCTTGTCAATTTTGAGCTGGAAAGCACAGTCGCAGTCATGTGATTTTCCATTTAGCAACCATTTTACTTAGGGACTACGTTGCTAGTCCCAACCGTGGTCACTAAACAAGGACTATCTATATAGTCACAGGTTCTAGTAGCTCTAGTTCAAGAGAGGCAGGATTACCTAAAATTGAATCCATTTCTCAGAGTTTGGGATTCTAGGGATTCTGAATATAGGATCCTTCCAGGATTATGGCTAAAATGGTTATATTGTGTTGGAAATAGAAGAACTGTAATCCATACATTCATAAATTGATTGAATTCAGAATCTATCTTGATCATCCTAGCTGACCTTCCTTTAGTAGAGCAGCAACCAGCAAGGAAAGATAGAAAATAGCAATAGCTATAGGAATTGTACTTAGACTTATACACCATAGTACTTTAAAGCAACTATTGGGCAGTTTACAATGTCAACATATTACCTTCAACAATCTGGGTCCTCATTTTACTGACCTGGGAAGGATGGAAGGCTAAGTCAACGTTGAGCCCACCAGGATCGAATTCCAGGCTATGGGCAGAGTTTGCCTGAAATATTGCATTCTAACCATTGTGCCACCAAGGCTCATAATGAGAAAAGGTCTCAGGAAACTGTTTCAATAGCACATATTCAAATGTTTCTGTTCCCATTCAGTTTCTACATCAGTGCATGTTCACCAGTGCAAATTAACTTATACTCAGCACTACAAATTACCTTATTAGATTTCATAGCCAACAATTATCATAAATCTGCCTAACCCCAATATAATATGACTTATCATTAGTAAATTTATTCCAGATTAATATTACTATACAGGTTGTGCTTGACTTACAACCGGTCACTTTGTGTGTTGTCCCCCCCACCAGTCATTCACACAATCATATTATGGTCATTTGAAAAGTCCCATGGTCATATGACTGAGATTGATTGCTTCCTGATTGCTTAATTGTAGCCTATGACTATCATTAAGTGTATCATTAAGTGTTAAATTTGTACCCTATGACTATCGTTAAGTGTTGTAAGTGTTGTACCTTGATGAATGTATCTTTTCTTTTATGTACACTGAGAGCATATGCACCAAGACAAATTCCTTGTGTGTCCAATCACACTTGGCCAATAAAAATTGTATTCTATTCTATTCTATTTATGTTTTTTGCCAGAAACCGGAATTCACTTCTATTGTGAACAATGGATTTGCTTAATTACCACTACAAAAAAGACTGTAAAATTGGACACTGTCACATGGTGACCTGCTTAATAAACAGTACAATTTACAACTTAATTCTGGGCTCAATTACAGTCATAAAAGGAGGACTATTGTACTTCAAAAATATCATACATTGAAAGTAGTTGGTATTGATAAGTGCAGTCACTGAAGAAAACTTTAAGGTGTGAAAACTTCTAATCATTTATCAGAAAAATTAAGCCTCTTAGTGGCCTGTCCATATTAGACAGGTTTAAGTAATCCTACAAAATCTCTGGAACTCTATTGGCAGTGGACAGACAGAATTATGAAGGAATTTTTCCAACTACCTAGGTTGCCAAATTAAGTAGGGCATCCAATTTTGAGACAGAAGCAAACGAAGTACAAAAAAAACTAATACTTTTTATGCACCACCAATTGCATGGCCTGCCTAGCTGTAAATGTCTGAAATCTAATCTAGGACAATCACTGCATCTGATTGAATGGGGTATAGTATCTTCCCTCAGTGCGAATCCCACATCAAACTGTAGATCACATCATGACCGGCTGTAAGTTGAGGGCATATGTGGTCCAGTATCTGATTTTTTTTAATATGAACAATGCTGCGCTTCAATGGTTAGATGGCCTAGATATTGGTATTTGAATATAGATCTTTTTAACATTTGTATTTTATTGTGTTTACTAATCTACATGAAATGTTAATATATGTTGTTGGTCCATGTAGAATAGTCCATGTATTATTTAGTGCCATAAACTAAATAATAAACTGCTTCTGAGACAACTTTATGAGAGCCTAGTAAAATACTCTCATTGTCCGTTTTATCCCCTCAGGCATCATTTCTATATCCAAAATACAATCAGTTGAATCAACTGAATGGCGTTATAGTACGCTAGTCTGAAGACTGATGGAGCCTGATGAAGCTGGATCAAAGATTGGCATATAATGGACATTATTGAAGCAAGAGAATAAGAATGTGAATGCTTCCAGAATGCTAAATCAGAAAAGCAACACTATCTAATTCAGACCCGCTTCTTGTCAGTGTCAAGAAAATTCAAGTGTCAGACCTATAGCTTTCGAACTGAACTATAATTAGCCAGATCAGTAATTATTTGACTTAATTCTGAAATACATTTAATGCATTTGCTTTTTTTTTTTGTAGTATGAAGTCATGATATAAACTTAATGGATTCTGAAAAATGTCAGTAGCAATTGTAGTGGAGCTGGAGACAAGAAGCCAATTTTCCTAATTGAGTCATTTTTACTCATTTTAACGTCTGCATGGATTCCTTCTGAGAAATCAACTAACATTCCTTTCCTTTATTCTATGGTAGCATGCCCAATTATTTGAGATTTTAAATATTGTTTAAATGTCACTGATTGCCTTATTTGAGATTTGGCAGAATCCATTCTGTCTACAGTTATTAATGGCCAAAAGTAAAAAATAAAAATGCTTCCACAGTAACAATAATATCTGCCTTTTTTTCAGTGAAAGCTAGAACTAAAAGCCAATGTAAGCATTCAAGAGAACAAATCTCTGATAAGTAGACTTTATTGAAAAATAATGAAATTCTTATAGAAGATTTCCATTGACTGTTATGTATTACATGTATATTCCATTTATAATAAAATCAAAGTTTGGATTTTTGCCCCCTTTTCTTCCATCTATGCAAGGCAACACACTTGAAGTCTCTCCTTTCATCACACAGAACAATTTCCCCGTTTCTTGTTAAAATAATGGATTGTTTTGTATTCAGGCAATGTACTCTAGATCTTGCCTGAACTAGCTCTTACAAATCATATTAAAATGCATTGCACGTATTTGCTGCATGATATTTATAGTATATTATTTGTAGGTTAATGAATTCAAAGCCATAGTTTGAAATGAAGTCATGCATATTTATAAAAATTAATTATTTTGCTGATGCAACCCAATACTTTCACTGGAATTTAGCAGTTAAAAGTCTGGTGCAAATTGATGGGAGTTTAAAGGTGGTCTCAACGAAGTTGAATCTAGTTGCGAGGGGTCTGTATAGTGGCAATAAATTGGAGGATTTCTACTGTTGTTAAGAGCATCATGGAGAAATGGATGCACAGAGGTGTAAAGGAAATAGATAAAAATCAGAAAAAAGAATTATAAACTGCTGTGAGATGGAGAAGAATCAGGGAAGAAATTAGACAGAGGTATAGAAATGTATCTTGGGAAATAAGGAAGAAACAAGCAGCAGAGGGAATCAAGCCAGACAACAAGAAGCTATGAGCTGTTTCTTGGCCGAGAGAGTCAGCGTTGAACAACAGTAGATGGGGACAAAACAAACAAACTGGACAGGACAGAATGGAGGAGATCCAACCAAAAAGGAGGGTTAAACCGCAAGGCAGAGAAGAGTAAGAAGCAGCCTTAACTACAGGTAGTCCTTGACTTACGACCACAAAATGTATGTTGCTAAGTGAGAAATTTCTTAAATGAGTTTTGCCCCATTTTATGACTTTTCTTGCCATGTTTTTTAAGTGAATCTGTTGTGACTCCAGCCCCCGAACCTGGCCCCATGCCCGAAAGTGACTCCGAGAGTGAGGGGGAAGGGCCGGTAAGGCTTACCTTGCGAGCACCGATGCCTTGGCCCGTCTCCAGGAGCCAGAACCAGGCCAGTCAGAGGACGTAATGTGGCCGTCATCCCCTGATTCCTCCCTACCTCAGGCTACGCCTTCAGACGCAGCTGATAATAATAATAATAATCAAGCTTGGATTAACCCTTGCTTCAGAAGATTAGAGAGGCGGCGTCATCAAAGGGAAGGGTGGGGCAGGAGCCCCACCCCACAGGATATATAAGGAGCTTTGGGACTGCTTGCACTCCACGGGGAGCAAAAGATTAGCTGAACCGTTTCAAAGAGAGCTGAAGTCTTACTCTGCAAGTCATTTGTTTGAACTTTGGCAAGCAGCTGCGATATCTCTGCCAGGACTGATAAGAGCTGTGAATCCACTGGCTGAAGGCCAGCTCGTTGCTCCGAAGTGGGGAAGGAGACAGAACAGAATCCCTATTAGTAACATGGTTGTTAAGTGAATCTGGCTTCCCCACTGACTTTGCTTGTCCAAAGGTTGTAAAAGGTGATCACGTGATTGATTCACATAAATATGAACCAGCTGTCCAGAATCCGAATGTAAATCACGTGACCATGGGGATGCTGCAACGGTCACAAGTGTGAAAAATGGTCATAAGTCACTTTTTTCAGTGCCGTTGTAACGTTGAACAGTTACTAAAGGAACTGTTGTAAGTCAAGGATTACCTGTATTGCAGCTCTAACTCTTGACGCAGGGCAGCAGTGGTGAACCTTTTGGGTCTGGTGTGTCAAAAATTCAGAAAATGCCCAACTTGAAGTCTGCTGGTGTGTCACACACATGCATGGACCCAAATAAGAGAAATAGTTTTATCTATCTCCCCTATCATCTAAGCCACCCTGAACAGCAATACTCGGCAGCAGCACCAAACTGTGCCTGAAGTGGAGGCCAGGGCCTCAACTTCAGCCCTAGCACTACCACTGCCACTCAAAAAGGCCACCACACACTATTCCCAAGATCCCCTACATGCTACTTAGCTTCAGGCAGTGCCCTCTTTCTGTCGACAGGCCTCTGTGGCCTGCCTGAGGCAGCTCTGCATCACACGGCCTTTGTTTTCTTTGTTTTTTTAATTGAAAAAGTTTTAAAAAACAAAAACATTTTTCCCCCTTTTCCCCTCCCTCACAACCCCTTCCCCTCCTTCCCCGCTTCCCCGGTCAATCACAAGGTATTGTTATACATAGACCAAACACAGAGTAAGATTTTCCCTTCTAATCCAATTAGCCTCATCCAAGTCTTTTCATTTCCTAACCTCCCCCATTACATTCTAAAATAATACATCCTAAATATTCAAAGGCAATCTGATATCTCTTAATCTGATATCTGTTTTGTAAATAATCAATCCATTTTTTCCATTCAATTAAATATCTTTCCTGCGTATTGTTTATTTTTATTTGTCGTAACAATATATACAAGCATTGCATAAAGGGTTATATAATATATGAACATATATATGAGGAGAAACGAGTTACTATAAACATATATATACATAGGGGAAGAAACAATAGGACAGGAACGGTAGGCACGTTTGTGCTCTTATGCACGCCCCTTAGAGTCCTCTTAGGAAAGTGGTGAGGTCAACCGTGGACAGTTTTTGAGTAAAGCCTTTGGGGTTATGAGAAGAAACCATGAGAAGAAGATTGTCTTTCAAAAAGGCTGAGATTTTTGCCATCTCAGCCAAGTTAGTAACTTTCAATATCCATTCTTCTATTGTAGGTAATTCTTTTTTCTTCCAATATTGTCCAATCAGCAGCCTTGCTGCTGTTATTAAGTTCAAGATCAATTTAGTCTCAGTCACTGTACAATCCGTTATAATTCCCGAAAGGAAAAATTGCGGCAGGAACTTTATCTTCTTCTTCAAGACTTTTTGAATAATCCACCAAATTCTTATCCAAAAGGCCTTAATTTTCTTGCAGGTCCACCAAATATGAAAATATGTAGCATCATCACACTCACATCTCCAACATTTCGCTTGGATATCAGGATACATACATGATAATTTTTTGGGATCTAAATGCCATCTATAAAACATCTTATAAAATTTTTTCCTTAGATTCTGTGCTTGTGTAAACTTAACATTTCTAACCCAGATTTTCTCCCATGTTGCCGACACGGCCTTTGTTTTTGAGGTGGCCTCAGAGAATGTGTGACTTGCACCTGATTTTATGACCTTTTTCTGCCATGGTTGCTAAGAGAATCATTGCAGTGAATCATGCAGTCATTAAATAAATCCAGCTTGGAGTGGGGGGGGGGCTGCCCCATTGATCTGGCTTATCAGAAGCTAGCTGGGACGTTCACAAAAGATGATCATGTGATCCCGGGATTATGCAAGTGTTGTAAATTACATTCCAGTTGCCAAGCACCCGAATTTTGATCACATAACCATGGGGGAGGTGGTGCGACAGTCATAAGTGTGAGGACTGGTTGTAAATTATTTTTTTCAGTGCTGTTGTGCCTTCAAACAGTCACTAAATGAATGGTTCTAAGCCAAGGACTACTTGAATCAAAAGCAAGAGGGCAAGTAGTAAAATAATGGCCTCCTGCTTACAGAGTTTCCTTTCCAAAGTTATATGATTGCACCTTACCCTTGGTGACCTTTAGATACTAGTTAGGAATTTTGTTCCTTCACATTACATGTAAAATTGAAAACTGACAGGTAAATATTTTTAATGAAGAAGAATTGGGTTTGTATATCATGCATTTAAAAAAATACCAAATCTCATAGACTAGTTTTCGAAGTTGTGTTTTGTAGAGCCTACAAAATAACATCTGACAGGCAAAAAACCATAAATAATGGGATTTTGAACTTGGAAAGAGTGAACATGTGCTCTATAATTCAACAAACTTATTTGCACAATAAACCATATTAAAACATGTGCCTAGAAGTCACATCATAAACAACAAACATTTTTTTTACAAAAAAGAAAAAAGACTAAATTTACTTGAGAGAAAGCCAAGTTGACCCAATACCAGACCTATATGGATACTGGTATCATGGCAGATTAAAACCCAACAGATGCTTAAAGGAGTGCTTCTCAAACTCCTTTGAACTGAGCCTTGCTGAATGAATAAATATACAATATCAACTAGTTTACAAATATAATTATAATTATCAAAGGCAAATATATTAAATTAGCTAGCTAACAATTGATCTTTCAGTTGAATCAGCCTTTTAACTCTCCTTTCTTGTAAGCTGTATGACTTCTGGGAAGACCTGTTTCCTTTCACCATCAAAAACTGAAAAGATGGAAATTTATTTAATTATTGTTGTGGTCTGATTATTGGCAGAAGCTATTATAATTTTAAAACATGACCTAGCAAGAGAACACAGGAAACAACCTGCATGAATGATTTCATTTTATTATATATACTATTACTTAACAATGTACAAGCACAAACACAATACAATTTTCCTAATTGCATTTATGTTTCAACTATTTATTTTATTTATTTTTATTTATTTCTTTATTTGTCAAGCATATATAAGATAACAGGTAAAATATAAACATAATTTGGATACATGAAAACAGTAAGAGTATAAAGGAACATTAGGACAGGGATGGTAGGCACGCTGGTGCACTTATGCACACCCCTTACAGACCTTACAGTAGACAGTTTAAGGTTAAATTTGAGGAAGAAACCACAGAGTCAGGTAGTGCATTCCAGGCATTGACCACTCTGTTGCTGAAGTCATATTTTCTGCGATCAATAGAAACTGGAGAGGTTTACCTTGAGTTTATATCTATTATTCGCTCGTGTATTGTTGTAGTTGAAGCTGAAGTAGTCATTGACAGGTAGGACATTGTGGTAGATAATTTTATGTACTACGCTTAGGTCAGACCAAAGTCGGCGTAGTTCCAAGTTGTCTAAGCCCAAAATTTCAAGTCTGGTGGCATAAGGTATTTTTGTCGTGTCCCACTCCTCCGCTGACGGCCGGGTCAGGGAAATCCGAATCAGGCGTGCCTCTGCAGCTCTGCCAAAGTCCTAGCAAAGTCCTCAGGGAAGGCAGGAGACCAGAAAGTGACTTCAGCAAGATATGTTTAGACTTTGCCTGACTCAGAGAATGCCAGAAAGCAGGTCCTTTATATAGGCCATGGGGTGTGGCTCCATGACTCAGCACTTATCCAGGCCTGCCCCTCCCTTCCTCCTGTTGCCTCCATCTATCAATTCTTCTGACGCGAGGGTCACTCCAGTCTGCAGCTGTTGGCAATTGACCTCCCTCAGGCTCACATGCTGTGGAGGAGGGGGAGGAGTCTAGTTGCTCCGTTTGCCTGGGCATGGAGCCAGAGCTGGGGGCTGGAGATACTTCCTCCTCTTCAGCCTGTCTGGGCATGGAGCCAGGGCTGGGGCCGGGAGGCATACTAGGACATTCCTCCGTGTTCGGAAGCAGATAAGAAGGCCCCGGCTGTGGTGAGATCGGACGAGACACAACAATTTTATTGCGGGTAGAGGAATGGAGGACTCTTCTCTTGAAATATCTCTGGTCTCTCTCAATTGTATTATTGTCCGATATGCAGTGCGGGTTCCAGACAGATGAGCTGTATTCGAGAATTGGTCTATTTTCTTCAAATGTACTACTGTTTTTCCTATTAATTTCAGAACTATATGGCCTTACATAGGATGACAGATAGGATTCTGAAAGAGAACAACTAAGGTAACAGGCCAAAGAGGAATAGCTTGATTCTCCACTCCTCTGAATACAACAAAATACCTTATGCCACCAGACTTGAAATCCTGGGCTTAGAAAATTTAGAACTATGCCGCCTTTGACATGACCTGAGTTTAACTCATAGAATCATCTATTACAATGTCCTTCCTGTCGAAGACTACTTCAGCTTCAATTGCAACAATACATGAGCACACAATAGATTTAAGCTTAATGTTAACTGCTCCAATCTTGATTGCAGAAAATATGGCTTTAGTAACAGAGTTGTTAATGGTTGGAATAAACTACCTGACTCTGTGGTCTCTTCCCAAAATCCCCAAAGTTTCAACCAAAAACTGTCTACTATTGACCTCACCCCATTTCTAAGAGGTCTGTAAGGGGCGTGCATAAGAGCACAAGCGTGCCTACCATCCCTGTCCTATTGTTTCCTTTCATTATATCCAATTAATATAGTTATTACATACTCATACTCATATATATGCTTAGATATTGTATAATTATTTCATGCTTATGCTTATATATACTGTGTGACAAAATAAATAAATAGATAAATAAATAAATAGTTCTGCTAATGTAATTGCTGCATTTATAAAGGTTCAGTCTTCAGTCCACATTGTACAAAAGAAAAAAAAAATAGACAGTGAAGTGAGAAAGCATTTTCTTCACAAATTTTAGTCACTTCCATCTGTTATAATTTTTATTCTCTCCTATTTACTTACAAAGGAGTTTGAGGAAGACTGGCTAATTATCTTCTCTCCTGCTGTTCTTTGAATATTGAGAATATGCTGAGAGCAAATGAATCAATGGTTTTGTGCCTGCAAATGGTCACAGAGTATTTGGCCAAGTTACTGGCATGCGTTGAGCAACAGAAAAGTCCTTCCACTCCACACTAACAAATATTAAATAAATTGCTAGCATCCCCCCGCCACACACACACACACACACACACATACACACCATCTCATGTTCAATTTTTCAATAAAATAAAAGATTGCTTTAGTTGAACTCCAATCAAGGTGACTTGAACACCACTCAGCTGAATTATTGTAATATGCCTTGTAGGGCTGCCTTAAGGCATGATCTGGAAGCTGCTGTTGGCATCCAGCTGGAATAGATACGTTTTCTCTCTGTTGATTCACAATGGGAATTTTTGAATTGACTTTTGAAAAGTTCCTCCAAACCACTGAACGCCTGAGAATGGGAAATTCTAGAGGTAATGAAGCCCATCGAACAGTAAATTGGGAAGATAGTTGACACCACAGTTTTCATATTATGGAGGATAATTCTTTGACAAGAAGCATGTATGTGAAAAAGAGTAGAAAAAAGAAATGAAATGACATAAAAATGAAATGAAAGATGCTGAGCGTTTTTGAGGGAATGCCTATTTCTGTCAGCTTTTATCCATCCAGGGAGATTGGAACAGATCCCATTGATTAAGCAGTATCATCTAGTGGGGCTTTAGAAATGTACCTTCTCTGTCTTGGTGCCAGCCTTCTGGGGCAATATCTCCTAAAGATCCATATGGTTCCTGTTAAGTTCTGGAAGTAACGAGGCTGGAGACCAGGGTAGTGACAACAGCTCTTTAATATATGGTGAACCCAGCAACTGGCTGGGGGAAAAACCTCTCCTTTTATACAGTTCTACTGGTGACTTCGTCCAATCAGCAACGTGCTGATTTCCCGCTCAAATATTTAAAGGTACAGACAAAAATACATAACACTCCTCCCCTCCCAGAAAACACTTTGCCTCTATTTACATTTTATTTACATGTTATTTTTCGACGTAGTCACGCAAATAACCTGGGCGTCTCCTAGTTCTCTCAGACCTGCGCGGTTCAGTTCTGGGTGGTGTTTTGAGCTGTTCGGAGGGTCTGTTTTCTCCTCCCAGCTCTTTCTCTAGGCCGTCGGGCCCTGGATTACTTTTGTAATTTTCCCTGTCGTTTCCCTCGGGAACCTGATGGCGTCGCTGGACCTCCGGGACCTCAGCTAAGTCTTGCGCCTCCCCCGGGTCATGGTCAGCTGTGGGTTCAAATAAGGAGGGGTCATAAATTGTTTCCTGTGGCTTAGTTTGTTCAGTTATTCGTCTCCTTATCTGATCTATGTGGCGCCCATACCGGTTGTCTTGTAATTCGATCAAGTATGATTTTGGGCGGTTGTTTTAATTATTTGCCCTGCAAGCCAACTCGGGCCGTCCCGTAGTTGCGGGCCCACACTCGTCGCCTATGTCAAATTCCTTGTTTTGTCTATTTCCCCTTGTAAC
Source organism: Ahaetulla prasina (assembly GCF_028640845.1). Taxonomy (NCBI): domain Eukaryota; kingdom Metazoa; phylum Chordata; class Lepidosauria; order Squamata; family Colubridae; genus Ahaetulla; species Ahaetulla prasina. The sequence continues at coordinate 160,191,209 of NC_080541.1, forward strand.
CCTCTGGTGTGTAAAGGGGACTCAAGCGTCTAGTGGGCACCGGAGCTTCCGTCCCATCAGTAATTCGCTGGGCTTCTGCCTGTAGCAGTGCTTGGGGTTCTGTGCTGCACGGCCAGAAAGAAGTCTATTTTTGTTTGCCAGTCACCTGGCTTGAGCCTGGACAATGCCTCCTTAGCGCTCCGGACGGAACGCTCTGCAAGGCCATTCGACGCAGGGTGGAAAGGCGCAGAGAGGGCATGTCGGATGCCCTCCTCTGCCAAGTATTCTTCGAACTGGGCTGCCGTGAATTGCGGCCCGTTGTCGGACACCAGAGTGTCCGGCAACCCGTGGGTTGCGAATAAGTGGCGCAAGGCTGCGATTACTGCCTCGGCCGTGGTGGATTTCATGAGTATGATCTCCAACCATTTAGAGAATGCATCGACAACCACTAGGAAAGTTTGGCCATGGAAAGGGCCAGCAAAATCAATGTGTATTCTTGACCAGGGCCCTTGGGGTTTTTCCCATTCCCTGACTGGGGCCGTTGGAGGTAGGGGTCTGGACTCTTGGCAAGCCTGGCATTTCCCTACCCTCTCAGCAATCTCTGAATCCATGAGTGGCCACCACACATAGCTTCTTGCTAGCCCCTTCATTCGGACGATCCCTGGGTGGCCCTCGTGGAGGAGGTCCAGTACCTTTCCCCTTAATTTATCGGGGATTACCACCGATCACCCCATAACAGGCACCCCTTGAGCCGAGAGCTCATCCCTTTTTTTAACAAACTCCTTAAAACGTTCGCCCGGCGCAGCAGGCCACCCTCTTTGTACCCAACCGAGTACAGTCCTTAACATAATGTCCCGGTATGATGCCCGAGCCACTTCCTTAGACGTGACTGGGCCAGAGTCCAAGGAGTCAATAAGCAGGATAGGCGTCCCCGGCGTGGGGTCTTCGATGGCCCCTGGCAGTGGGCATCTGCTTAACGCGTCTGCATGCCCCACTTCTTTCCCTGGCCGATGATGCAGCTTGTACGAATAAGCGGCTAAGAAAATAGTCCATCGGGTCAAACGTGGCGAAAGTGCCACAGGCGTTGGGCGGTCGCCAGCCAGTATCCCTAGTAGCGGTCTGTGGTCAGTCACGATTTCAAAATCCCGCCCAAAGACATATTCGTGGAATTTTTTAACCCCTGACACAATGGCTAGTGCTTCTTTATCTAATTGGCTGTAGTTCCTCTCTGGGGAGGACATCGTTCTAGAGTAAAAAGCTATAGGGGCTTCTGTGCCGTTTGGAAGTCTATGACTGAGTACAGCCCCCACCCCATAAGGGGAAGCATCGCAAACCAGCACTAGGGGCAATGAGTTGTGATATTGGATGAGCAGGCTATCACTTGAGAGCAGGTTCTTGACTGCTTCAAAAGCCCTATTTTCCGACTTTCCCCAAGACCAAACAGTATTTTTTCCTAAAAGCTTATGCAGCGGTTCAGCAACGGTCGCTTTGTTTTTTAAAAAGACCGCGTAAAAATTCACTAGCCCCAGGAATGCCTGTAGCTCTGCTTTATTTTTGGGCGCTGGAGCCTTTTTTATTGCCTTGACTTTGCTCTCAGTGGGGTGAATCCCTTTCTTGTCTATCCGGTAGCCCAAGAACTCAACGGATTCGACCCCTATCTGGCATTTGTTTACCTTGACTTTTAATCCGGCTGTCCGGAAAATGCCCAGAACCTTTCTTAAACGCTCCCCCAATTCCTCTAGGTTCTCCCCTGAAATCAAGACATCGTCGAAGTAGGGAACTACCCCGGGGAGCCCTTGCAGAAGTCGTTCCATTAAGTTTTGGAACAGCCCTGGTGCCACACTCACCCCAAATTGCAATCGGGTGCACTTGAAAGCCCCCCTGTGCGTTACAATTGTTTGGGCTTCGGCTGTGCGGGCGCTCACGGGCAGTTGTTGGTAGGCTTGGGCCAAGTCTAACTTGCAAAGACTTGCCCTCGCCCCAAAGAGTGCAGCAAGTGTTGCACCACGGAACCGGTAAGCGCTTTTCTGTAAGGCTTTGTTAAGCCGCCTTGTAGTCAGCGCAAATTCTAATTGACCCGTCTGGTTTTATCGGGGTGACGATTGGCGTCTCCCACTTTGCGTGATCGACTGGCACCAAAATCCCCTGATTTATGAGCTTATCTAGCTCCTTATCGATTTTTGGTTTAAGGGCAAAAGGGACTCTCCTCGCCTTAAGCCTAATGGGAGCTACCTGGGGGTCTAAGTTGAAGGAAATAGGGGTCCCCTTGTACTTGCCCAGGCAGTCCTTGAAGACATCTTCGAACTCGTTAAAGAGAATGTCTTTCAGGTTACAGTCACTTCTGTAGATGCCAGTCACTCCCATGCCCAGGGCACGAAACCAGTCTAGCCCCAACAGGCTGGGCAGGGTCCCTTCGACGATCGTGATGGGCAGGGTCTTCTTGTGTGGTCCGTACTCGACTCGGACGGAGGTGGTCCCTCGAACAGGGATGCGATTCCCTTGGTAGTCGTGGACTCGTAGCCGTTGTGCTTGCAGATGGCGCTTCGCGACTGACGGCAGTGACTTCGCCAAAGTGTCCCAGGACATGATGGTGATCGCTGATCCCGTGTCTACTTCGAGCCGGCACCGTACTCCCTCTATTTTTGGTTTGGTGAAGATCTTCTTCTCCACTCGGGTCGAGGCGCGGCCTATGACCACGGTTGTTTGGTTTGAATCCGCGCCTTTCTTGCTTGAGCCAATCGCGGGTCGCCTTGCCGATTCCGCGCTCTGATTGGCCGATTTGAATTTTCGGCGGGAAGGTTGGGCCGCTCGACAAACTTGAGCTAGGTGCCCTTTCTTCCCACACCGCCGACATGTCGCGTCCTTAAACTTGCAGCGCTGGCGCTGGTGTTGACCCCCGCAGCTTCCGCATTCGTCTCGGTCCCCTTGTCGCTTTCTCGGTTCGGCAGACCCTTCCTCATCTTCACCGTCGGATTCGGTCTGAACCTCCTCCTGGTGCACTGGGGTTGGCTTCGCCGCCTTTGGTGGGACCGGCTTTGCAGAGTCTCCGCCGCTTGGGTGGACATTTCATGTGCTCTGGCTTCGCCCAGAGCGCTGGCCAGCGTTAGGTTGCTCTTTGCTAGCAGCCGCCGCAAACGGATGTCTCGGACCTCGGATGAGTTGCTCGAGGAGCACCTCGTCTAGGTCGCGGTATCCGCAGTCCTTGGACGCTTTCCTGAGGGCGGCCATGTAGTCACCGATGGATTCGTCCTCCATCTGCCTTCGCTCTCCAAATTCAAACCGCCGCACGTATTTGGACGGCGTTGGTGCGAAGTGGTTCTTCAGTAAAGTCTGTAGAGTTGGCCACGACACCGATTGTAACGGCGTTGGCTCTGCCAGGGCTTCCGCGATATCAATGACCTCCGGACCGCAGTGGCTTAAGAAATAAGCCCTTTTGCGGTTATCTGGAACTCCTTGCAGTTCGTTGGCTTCTAGAAAGCTTTCGAAACGGGTCATATATGTTCCCCATTTCTCTTTAGCCGGGTCAAACGGTGCGGGCGGAGTGTAACTGGCCATCTCCGCTTTTCTGCCCTGTGTTTGCTGGGTTCGGGTCTATCGTGCTTCAGCTCGGTTCTGGTTCTCCTTAGCCTCGAGATCCCATCCTCGTCGCCAGTGTTAAGTTCTGGAAGTAACGAGGCTGGAGACCAGGGTAGTGACAACAGCTCTTTAATATAGGGTGAACCCAGCGACTGGCTGGGGGAAAAACCTCTCCTTTTATACAGTTCTACTGGTGACTTCGTCCAATCAGCAACGTGCTGATTTCCCGCTCAAATATTTAAAGGTACAGACAAAAATACATAACAGTTCCAGTGGTGGGATTCAAATAATTTAACAACCAGTTCTCTGCTCTAATGACCGGCTAGGTGGGCGTGGCCATGGTGGCCAAGGCCAGGTGGTGCGACAGTCAGCACTCAGCCTCCTGCAGCCTCCTGGGAGTGAAAACAGGCCAAGGGGCGGGGTGTGTGTGCAAATATCTCCCCCTCCGTGCCCTGTTTTGGGCCTAGTAGACCTCCCTAAACTTACCTGGAAGCCAAAACAGGGTGCATGGCGACTCCTGGGAGGCCTAGGCACAGGAGGGGCCAGCCAGCAATTTAACAACCGGTTGTCCCAAACCGGTCCAAACTGGCTGTATCCCACCACTGTAATGGCTCCCACCCTGATATCATTCAGGAAATTATTGAAAATCTAGCTATTTTCCCAGGCCCTTTAACAGGTTAATGGTGGAGCTCTTGTTGAATAAGGGGTGGGTGGGTCTGTACGTGTTGTGTTGTGCTTGTGTCTTCAGGTTGCTTATGAGTTTGTCTTTTATGATAGTTCTAATTTAAATATAAACCTTCCACAATCATTAGGAGTCAGACAGCTTCTAAATTGTTTAAATAAATAAAACCAGAAACTTAATAATGGCAAATTTCTGTGTGGTTTAGTACTGTCACATAACAGATAACTTGAAATAAAAGTAAGCAAGAAAAATTCAAGAAGTTCATCTTGATATATGTGAAAGAATCAGACAACTGAAGAATGATACAATTTTGCTTGACGTCCGAGGTCAGATGAACGATTTGGATATGTTCTCAAGAATCTGTCAGAGAGCATTTCACATCAAAGCTAATTTTCCATTCAGTAATAGAAGAGTCACTGAAGAAGAATTGAATTATTTTCCCAGACTCTACATGGTGCATTATAATAATTTGAAGAATATTTCATGTGGTCAAGGGACATAGTGTATTTGGCATATTGTGTGGCTCCAATAATGCAGTGTTGATGTGATGTATATTATTGATGTGAGTGACTTGTATGATAATGAATTGAAAGCACTTTCAAGATATATTTCACAGAATAAATCCCAAAAGTTATTCTGGAATTTATTTATCAATGTGGAATAATGTTTAATTCACTAGAGAGGCCCAGGTTTTGGTCTATCCACAATCACAGAAGCACGCTGTGTCATTTGAGGCCAATCATTGGGCTGTTGTGAAGAAAAATAGGAGGCAAGGTATGTTGCCTCAAGCTCTTGAAATGTGAGAGGAAAATTAATAAATAAGAAAGATACCATTTTGTTTCCTAGTGCTTTTGTAGCTCTTCACACATTGCTATTACTTCTTGTTAAATCTGTTGCCAAAATGTATTGATTAGATTTTTATTCCTCCTTTATTATTTTATAAATAGGGCAGCAAGTATATATTATTCTCATCCCATTTTCCCCACAACAACACAGTGAGATGGGTTGGGCTGAAAGCAATTGACTGGCCCAAAGGCACTCAGCTGGCTTTGATGCCTAAGGCAAGACTAGAACTCATTATCTACTTGTTTCTAGGCCAACATCTTAATAATTACACCAAACTGACTTTCACTAAAATATAATCTCTTCATGTTGACGTTAATAAAAACACATCTGTGCTCTGAATGACATAGGAAAGATAAGCCAACTTTTAAAATGCCAATGTTTACAACTAGAACATTTACATTTGCTGTTAAGGCACGTGAAAAATACTTAAAATTTTGAACAAACCATTTGAAGTTATTACTTCTTCATTATTGAAATAGGCAGCAAAGTTCAACCATGAAAGGAATAAAATAGGAAGAAGGCAGAATTTGGATTTTGCAAATATTGAGCTCAAGCAAAGTAACACCAGGATGTTTTCTGAGCAAATCACCTCAGGTGCTAAAATTTCTGCTATTGAGTGAAGTGGAGCAGAAATGACAATAATTTCTGATACACATCCTGGTGTAGAAGTTTGCAGCAATACAACCTTTTCCATGGAATGAAAACTAATCTTCAAAAGTTAAAAAAAAATGGAGAATGCAGTTGGAGCTAAAGGATGCACAGCTCAACTTTTCAAATAATGTCTGGGAATATCTAGACCAGGGATGTCAAACTCAAGGCCGTGGGCCAGATCCAGCCCATGTGGTACTTAGATCTGGCCCGTGGGGCTGCTCTGGAAACAGTGAAGGACCAGCCTACGGTGCCTCTACCAGCAAAAACAGAGTTTGATGTCATTTGTTGATGCTCCGTTTTCGGCTGTGATGGCCTCCTGAAGGCCTCTGCCAGTGGAAATGGAGCCCAGGTACAATGAGTGACATCAAGCTAGTCAAATCCACCCACCGGCCATGCCCCCTCAGCCCCCCAGGTCAAACACAACCCTGATGCGGCCCTCAGTGAAATCAAGTTTGACACCTCTGATCTAAACACTTGATTCACAGATTGCCACTGAATGGAAAAGTTGACTGGATGTAATAAAGCATATTAAACACTGAATGGCAAATATATAGTTGATTCAATGCATTTATTTAATGGTATGGTACAAAATGGTATAAAAATACGTTGTACAAGAAAACATAGGACATAAGGAATCACAAACCCATCTATTAGGTGATTAGTCAGCTGGAACTTTGCACAGATGTGTCGTAAGACAGATGTTCTATGTTACTTTCCAAATTCATGGAATATTACAGTGTGAAAGCTGCAACAGTATGACCTTTTAAGAAAGCAACTTAAATTCATCTCAGGTCCTGACACTTAATTTTTGTTTAATATAGCGTTTGAAGTGTTTTTCCTCCAAATGTGAATAATCACAAAATCAGGAGGAAAGTCATGGATTATTCCAGACTTCTGAATGCATTAATCTTATTTCAAACTTTTTTCTTCCACAAAAGGATACATAATAAGAGAAAGCCTGAAGCTATTCCTGGCAATGGAAATGAAAATTTCAACTGTGTAAACTTGAATCACTTTGACACTAGAATAGAATATAGTAGAGTTGAACAGAACAGAAGAGAATAGAATAGAATAACAGAGTTGGAAGGGACCTTGGAGGTCTTCTAGTCCAACCTCTCCTCAGGCAGGATACCCTACCATTTCAGACAGTCCAATCTCGTCTTAAAAACTTCCAGTGTTGGAGTATTCACAACTTCCGTATGGATTCTGGACGGATACGACCTAACAGACAACCCTCACTCTGTCAAAGACCTTTTAGTACTCATCTCAAATGATCTAAGTGCCACAGCTCACTGTAACAGCATTGCTAAAAAAGCATTAAGAGTTGTTAACCTAATCTTGCGTAGTTTCTTCTCCGGTAATATTGAACTGCAAACTAGGGCATACAAAACTTTTGCCAGACCAATTCTTGACTACAGCTCATCTGTCTGGAACCTGCACTGCATATCGGACATTAATACAATTGAACAAGTCCAGAGATATTTCACAAGAAGAGTCCTCCACTCCTCTGCTCCCAACAAAATACCTTATGCCACCAGACTCGACATTTTGGGCTTAGACAATTTAGAACTTCATTGTCTTCAGTCTGACCTAAGCATAGTACATAAAAACATCTGCTACAATATCCTATCCTAGTATAAATACTTCAGCTTCAACCAAAACAATACAAGAGTACATAATAGATACAAATTCATGCTAAACCAATCCAAAGTAGACTGGAGAAAATACAACTTCAGTAATAGAGTTGTCAACCCTGGAATGCACTACCTGCCTCTGTGGTTTCTTCCCCAAATCCCCAAAACTTTTACCTTAGACTGTCTACTGTAGACCTCACCCCATTCCTAAGAGGTCTATAAGGGGCATGAATAAGCGCACCAGCGTGTCTACCGTCCCTGTCCTAATGTTTTCTTTTATTCATATCCTTTACATGTATTTCTAATTATGTTTACATTTGGATCTGTCATAAAATACATGCTTGATGAAGTAAAATAAATAAATAAGTTGTTCCACTGATTAATCGTTCTAACTGTCAGGAAATTTCTTCTTAGTTCTAGGTTGCTTCTCTCCTTGATTAGTTTCCATCCATTGCTTTTTGTCCTGCCCTCAGGTGCTTTGGAGAATAGCTTCTTTGTGGCAACCCTTGAGATATCAGAGCACTGCTATCATGTCACCCCCTAGTCCTTCTTTTCATTTTTGTTGTTGTTGTTAGTTGCGAAGTCGTGTCCGACCCATCGCGACCCCATGGACAACGTTCCTCCAGGCCTTCCAAACTAGGCTAAATGTCAATAGGTGTGACATTTGACATATTGACACTAAATGTCAATAGGTGTGATATTTTCATTTTTTGAAATAGAAATTCAATATTCAATATATCTTGGAAATCAGTCTTTCTTCAAGGAAGGGATATTTACCAACAGTATACCAAAAGTTGTTTCTAAAGAATTAGGTTACAATAATAAATTGTAAATGAGTTTAAAGAAAAAAGGACTTACCAAAGTAGCACTTAGCACTTTCTCCAGTTTGAAGTACTCTCAAGATGCTTTGCAAGAGTTGAACAACACATAGTATAAATTCTGGAATAGGACACAATGATGTAAAGAATTATTCAAACATCCACAAAGACTGTCTTTTTCACACTGGTAGCAAGCCAGGTTATGTTCTCATAAGTAGATTGCCAAAATACACATCATATATTTTAGTTTCTAAACATTTATACTCAATTCTGACTCCAAATATACTGCAGGCTACAGTTTCTACATCCCTGCTAGTATTAAAAGGAAAGTTGTATGTTTTCTCACAAAATCCCAACTGTGCCCTATTAGATTGTTTATATTGTGTGCTCAGCTTCAATTTATTCTTTAAAAACAAAGATCAGAAGTGCATATTTAACATATTGAATAGTTACTTTAAAAATAGCTATAGTGGTCTAGAAAACAGAAAAAAAGAAAATTGAAAGTTCTTGCATAAGGGCAGTGGTGAAATGTAAAATTTGTTACTACCGGTTCTGTGAGCCTGGCTTGGTGGGGGGGGGACGTAATGTGACTGGGTGGAAGAGATCGGCCGAAGAAAAAATGTTTTTAAAAGTTTAAAAAAAACCCTCTGATGATTGCGTGGCTCAGCTGGGCATGAGGGGGCAGGGATTTTTGCTACCGGTTCGCTGAATCACCAGCCTCCATCACTACTGGATTGGGCAATCCGGTCTGAACCAGGAGCATTTCACCCCTGCATAAGGGATTCATTTCTACAGAATAACATATTCTAGAAAGATTATGTTTTAAAAACTGAAAAAGCTATTACCTGATGTAATAGATGAGGACTTGAAATTAAATGTAGGATTTACCAGTTCAAATGGCCATTGAATTCAGATAATGAAGAACAGCAGTCCTATTTCTAAACTGTTTTAGTTGAAAACTGTATAAATTTTATTTTTAAAAAAGACAGAAAATGTAGTAGAAGTGTGACTCTCTGAATCCAGTTTTGCTGTCAGAACTTTCCAAAACTGCACCAGGGAATGTCGAAAGCAATACGGAAATTTCCAGCAATCAATATTTGGCTTTTTAAAGTGAATATGTAACTCTGATGCCTGTGTTTGTGACGGGTTCAAGATGTTCCTTGTGGATTGCTCCCCTGGGATTAAGCAAGTTCCGTGCGCTACCTAATTTATTGTTTTCTATGAAGGGTTGTTAATTTCTTTTAATGAAAAAAAAATGTAATGGAGAAGTCACCTTGCCAGGAAGAAGCGTGTCACACTCTGAATCATCTTTATTTCAAAGAAAGCTTCTAGGATCCCCAGAGTCATTTTTAGAAAATAAAGATGAAAGGAGATACAGAATAATGCTCTGCTTAGAAGTGTGTCTTCTCCAGTTGGTACAAATAATAGTGGCATGCGGAGATAATTACCATTTGACAAAACAGTAACATGCAACAGTTTTCAGGTACATGACTACTTTGTGACTGGTCATGTTCACCATGGCAGCAACTTAATAAAATGCTTACTACATGCTTTCAAATTTCCAAATGTGTCCACTGGCTCAGAGGAGTTGGTGATTCCAGATTTAGCATATTCCTCAAATACAGCCAATAATGGTTTGCCAAAATTGGTGATTGGGCTAAATAAACTAAGGCAACAGTTCTCAATCTTTTCTTCACTATGGCCCCCTTTAAATACTGTTTGTGGCCATGGACCCCCAAAACTTAACTCAAGATTTAACTTTTCTTCAAGCTTCGTGGACCCCTGTGACAACATACCCAAGGGGTACGCAGACCACAGTTGAGAACCACTGAAATAAGGCATGAATGATGCAGGTGTGAGGAATAAAGGTCTGATGCATGAAGCATGTTCATTTTTCTCTGGTTAAGCAGTAAGTGCTCAACTCTTGTTTTATAGAAAGCTCAAAGTAACCCACTATTATTGTTGTAGTAGAAACGATCAGTTAAATGTCTCATGTTATTCTACACTGTGCCATGTCATCTTGGCACGCTATCCTGATAATGCCTGAGAGTTAACTGCTTGGATCAGCTGGATGAGGAAGACAATGCTTTGCATTAACTTTCTTCTGCGTGAACCAAGAAGATTGCTAAATTTTATTCAGAATTTGCTCTTTGGAGGATTTAGGTTTCATGCTGGACCGTGAACTTAGAATTCATATTGCTAATTGATTAGAAATGGTTTATATATTCTATTAAATACTGAATTTTTAATTGTTAGTTTCTTTCTGTTTATTTTTGACTTTCAGTGGCTTCAGCATAAATAAATAACAATTAAATTAAAAGTTATTCTGATCAATTGAATTAGAAACACCGTGGCTAAAATGTGATAGTCCACTCCATCTTGGGCTGTATCCTAGTCCCAGTTTTCACAAACTCCTCCCATCCTTCTTTGGAGTCAGATTCTGCCCTAATTATCTTTCATTGCAGAGGCTGAACTTATGCTGGAAAGGGGCCTTTTAGCATCTTTTTGGTATTTAAGACTTGCCAATACGAACTAAATATGGAACTTTTCTCATTTTATCTATTTATCAATTTCAGACATAAAGCTGGAGAACTTAATTGTGTATTCTTTTTCCAAGGAAAAAATGCTAGAAAAGAAACAAAAGCACTCAATTTCTCTGCGTAATATCTGTCCAAAGTTGTGGATAACTGTAAGTCTGTTTCTAAGGCTGAGGTGGAAATATTTTGATTCAAGATGAGTAAAGATGGGTATTACAAAATGGATGACAATGCTAAAAGAAAACCCATAAGATATCTGAAAAAAATATTCTTATGAGTCGAAAAGACATCACAACCTTCAAGCATCTATGTATTGTATTGCACAAGTGCAGAGAAATTAGCAGACATTTAAAATTATGCTGTCTCTAGATTGCTTCATACTCTTGATCCTATTTATGCACATATGCACATGCAAACACATTGTTTAGGCTGGTGTAGTTGCCAGCCATGGGTCACAATCTAAATAGAACACAATTAGCTGCCAGTTTTCACAGCAATAAAGTAAACTAGCAATTCATCAAAATTTTGCTTATCCGGAAACTAATGGACATTAAATGAGACAATTTAATGATCTAACACTGTCTCCGACCACGTTTTCTAAATGCTATTACCGAATAACAATGTGTCAGTAGATGAAATAAATACTCTTTGAAAAGGTTATTACCCATCAAAAATAAATAAGGAAAAAATATTCAGCTGTGAGGGAACACGTCCCGTAAGATCCCTCTTGACAGTTTGCAATGCTCCACCTGCCACTAATGTAATTTGAGTCTGAAAAGCTTGCCTCCTTTCATCAATTGTTTATCATTCAGTTTTACTTTTGAATATCTCACTAAAAATACAAATGCTAGCCATTATAAAATAAGAGTGGCGTGTAAGTAGCATTTTTGCATAAAAGGCTCAACCAATCTTAATATTAAAATATTAATAAATATACAAACATAAAAAGCTTGTGTGACCTAGTCAAGAATTATCTCCAGGACTTGTTGGTTCTTTGTAAGATAAGAAAAGTAGGATTGGCAAAATGGAAATCAGCTCAGTCTTACACACACCTTTTTAATAATTTAGCTATTAACTTACAAAAAAATCAACAAATAGCTGAAGTGATGTGCACTCTTCATTTCTGAATAGTGTACAAAAGACTTCAAGTGTTTTATTTTCCCAAAAATAAGACCCTGTCTTATATTTTTTTAACCCCGAAATAAGTGCTTGGCCTTATTTTTGGGGAGGTCTTATTATTTTGGGGCACATGGAGCAAGATGGGGCTCCTCTTGCCATCTTTCCTGATTTCCAGGTCTGTGTTTTAATATTTTCAGTGCCTAGCCTTTTAAAAAAAAAAAAGTTTAGAATCTTTTAAAAACAAAGCTAGCAAAAACTTATTGAAAAACTGAATTTTGGCATCCCCTTGGGAAAAATCTTGTTCTTTTTTGCAATTCCATAACTTCAGGAGCATAAATACGTTTCCTTATTTACACATTCAAATTTACAGGGTATGGATTTGTGCATGCCAAACCTTAGAAATTCAGTATACAGACATAAGCTCTGTTTGTGAGGTTTCTGCTTTTCACTTCAAGGGATAATAATTGTTATGCTTATATTATGGCAGGAACAACTTCTTGGCTCAAAGAAAAGAATGTCTATTCTAAACACATAAATACACATTAGATAGGTTATTAATCCAGAAGGGAAGAAACTATCTGTACTTTTCCTTAAGCTGATACTTTTGTAGACTTTTTTCTCTATGCTCACTCATGATTTGACTTACATATAGAAGCGTTCTACTGTCTTTGAATTTATGTATGTATATTGGCAATTTATCTTCTTTTACTAACACTTTTACAACTAGGAAGGCCTTCTATATATGAATATAATATTATAGTGCCAAAGTTGAAGAAATTTGAAAGAGTTTTTGTATGTAGGTTGATTGCCAGGCCATCACAAATGTGTCTAGATTTTTAAAATATGTGTGAACCAGAGATGGGTTTCAGCAGGTTCTGACCAGTTCTGGAGAACCAGTAGTGGAAATTTTGAGTAGTTCGGAGAGTAGTTTTCAGTAGTAAAAATTCTGATTGGCCCCGCCCCATCTATTCTCTGCCTCCCAAGTCCCAGCTGATTGGGAGGAAATGGGGATTTCGCAGTAATCTTCCCCTGGATTGGAGAGGGAATGGAGATTTCACAGTAGTGTAATGTTGGAGTGGGGTGGGAATGGAGATTTTACAGTATCCTTCTCCTGCCATGCCCACCAAGACATGTCACGCCTACCAAGCCCACAGAACCGGTAGTAAAAAAATTTGAAACCTACCACTGGTGTGAACATATGTATGCATTCATACTGTATATACACATCTACGCAGAGTACCTCTATATGGCCATATCCTGCTTCTCCTGATCAATAGCGTACTTTATCATTTCTAGCGATCATGTTTAAGAGGCTTACAGTTTCACAGTTTTCAGCCATCCTGGATTCTTAATGCATTTAGCTGTTCTAATATTTTCCTCTATTCTTCTTCTTCCTCAAATCTAGATTTGTTATTAGCTGTACTTCTGTTAGTGTATTTGCAAGTGAAATTCCCCATACTAACAAAATTAAAACAAAGGATTTCTTCTAGGTTGCATTAGCTTTTTGGAAAGCCAGGTATAACTTAAAGATCCAGAAGTGTAAATTCCATAGAACACATCCTGAACAAATGGATGTATCACAAGCCAGTATTTCTTTTTTTCAGCAGGTCTACTTCTTTTCTTTCTGATCTGGTCTGCTTAGTTAACTGACAATCTAATCTAATTAATTATTTGTATACATTCAGAATTAAGCCAAAATTACTGCAATGGAACTTCTTACAGTGTAACCTAGGGAGAACAATTAATAAGACAGCAGCATTCATTTAATTTCACCCAATTTCACTCTAAGGGGCATGCATAAGAGCACCAGCGTGCCTATCGTTCCTGTTCCCTTTGGTTGGATTCATTTTGTGTGTTTATTTCATACTTATAGGTAAAGGTAAAGGTTTCCCTCACACATACGTGCTAGTCGTTGCCGACTCTAGGGGGCAGTGCTCATCTCCGTTTCAAAGCCAAAGAGCCAGCGCTGTCTGAAGATGTCTTCGTGGTCATGTGGCCGGCATGACTCAACACCAAAGGTGCACGGAACGCTGTTACCTTCCCACCAAAGGTGGTCCCTATTTTTTCTACTTGCATTTTTACGTGCTTTCGAAACTGCTAGGTTGGCAGAAGCTGGGACAAGTAACAGGAGCTCACCCCGTTACATGGCAGCACTAGGGATTCGAACCGCCGATGTTCTGTTTCCCTCCCCCTAATACTCCCAGCAAAGAGTCAGTCAGAGGCCTTCTTTTCTCCTTTTAATTACATAGATACATGTCCTGGCCACGTCTACCCACGGGCCTGCCAAGTTTCTGGAGATAACGAGGAAATTATAGATAAGGCCAGAATTACTCACGAATAGATTCTTCCCTCCATTGAGACCGTTAGCTCGCGCCAATTCATTGCTTTGTCCAAGACAAAAAACCAGGAAGTCCCGCCTCCTATTTATAGTCTCTGCAGATGTCACTGCATGACAATTATGACTTGGCTTTGTCCCAACTCTTCCGCTGTTGCATGCGATCACGCCTACGTAATCTTGCATCACTCCAAAACTGTTCTTGGGGCGTTGCCAAATCAGAAGGAGGCTCCCGAGAATCAGGCTTTGCCGGCCCCTCCTCCTCCCTTTGAGTGGGTGCCAGGGAGGGAAAGGGCTCAAGAGAAGCAGGGCTGGCCAGGTCTTCTCCCTCACTTTCTGAATCATCCGAGTCCAGGAGTCCGGGTCCAGGAACCTGGGTCACAACAGCCGAGCTGTTGACCTTTCAATCGATAAGCTCAACGTCCTGAGCCACCGCATCCCTTTTCATACTTATACTTATATATATTGTTTAGTATGTGTTTGACAAAATAAATAAATAAATAAATTTTTTTCCCAATTTTAATTTAAGTATTGGTAATCAATTTTGCTATTCATATACTGAAGTATCACTTATTATTTAGCACATAGAAAAGGCCATAGTGCCTTCTGTTTATTGGAGTGGAACTGAACTGAACTCCAGTCCCTGCTTAACTTTGTTAAGCAAAAATAACTTCACTGGAGCAGAACCATCTACTAGCTGCTCTGTTCAGGAATGCATGAGAATTAACGATGATGACTACTGTATTTTCCCAAAAATAAGACCCTGTCTTATATTTTTTTAACCCCGAAATAAGTGCTTGGCCTTATTTTTGGGGAGGTCTTATTATTTTGGGGCACATGGAGCAAGATGGGGCTCCTCTTGCCATCTTACCTGATTTCCAGCTCTGTGTTTTAATATTTTCAGGGAGGGCTTATTTTCGATGGGAGGCTTATTTTAGTGCATGCGTGCAAAAGCCCGAATAGGCTTATTATCAGGGGATGTCTTATTTTTGGGGAAACAGGGTAGTTCCTAGTACAAAGTTGCTTAACAATGTTTTATTATTAATTAATAAGACAAAAGTTTTAGCATGCCTTGTAACTTTTAGCTGAATTGTGTAAGTATGACTATTAAAGATCTATGCATGATGTTGCTTTTAATGATTGATTTATAATGTTGTGAGTTTCCACAATTGGCTCATGACAATGTATGTATCAGTAAGAGTATAAAAGGGTGTCCACTCCAAGTGGAGGACTTTTGTTTCCAAATAAAAGTTTTCCTTTCCACCATTGGGTTGGTTCATTGGGCCTGCATACCAGGTAAAAATACCTTTCTGGGACAATGCAATCACAGCTTATAAACCAGACCTGTGTATATGTGTACCACAATTTCTTTCACACCTTCAGGTCTGCATGTTAAGGAGGGACCAGAATCTTAGTAATAGCTTTTCTCTATTCTCTTCTTAAGACGGATACTAAAATTGGTGAAAATGCCTCATTGGAACCTTTTGGTAGTCTATTTAGCATTCAGCAAGTTAAAAATATTATATCAATATACTGTAATACAGTCCTTACAAATAATACTACTAGGAATCATAACAGAAAATAAACCTATGGTAGATAAAAAGCCCACACACATTTACTGGAACTAAATTCCACTATATACTTAAGTCTTGTATTCAAGAAGAAATATGTTTAAACTACAGGGTTTAATTCCTGTTTCTCATTTTTCTGGGTCTAATGTTAATTAGTTACAAAGGAATAGAGATTAGTTCCCCAACAGCTAGAAATATGTATAGTAACTAATCACTTCAGATATGTCTCAATATCTCTACCTTCCCCTTGATTGCAGAATTCTGATTTTTATCAGAGAGGAATGTTGACGTCTATGCCATACTTATTCCATTTTTATTTTTTTATCTTCATGATTAGGGGCAATAGCGATGTTTCCCCACTTTAAACAACCACACCTTATTAATCAAAACTGCTTGTTTAGTTTTTCTGTCTTGCAATTTTCAAGCAAATAAATTCTAGTACAGGCAAGACATAAATCAGACATATATTTGAGGATTTCTAAGGACAGCAGCAGATATAATATTTGCCTGATCTTTAGTTCAATTCCGTGATAGTTACCAGCAGATAGTTAAATCTGGTTTGATTTTTTTTTTAAATCTAAATTCTTTTTTTCCTTATAGGCTTCAATTAAGAGTGAATTATTCAGTCCTGTTATGTTTGTATATTTTCACTCCCTCTGCTAATTTTAGACCTTTCACATTAGCAGATGCACAATGTTCTTATTAGTCTGATGAGAGACTGTAGGTACAGGAAAATTAACTAGTGCAGTGTTATTTTTCTACATGACTACCAGACAGGAAGTCCTGTGGATTCAATAGGTTTTATTTCCAGATAAGTTTGCATTAGACCATCCTTACCAGAAAGAAGAAAGAACATCTAATTAAAGTCCTTCTCTGCTTCGTTCTTGATAAAGAGTGATGTGTCTGTTCTATAATTGTATTTCCAGTTTTGTCTTGGAATCACTCATGAACTGAAAAACGTCCCAGAAAATTTTTCTGTAAAAGTTTATACTAACTCATATGTTGAATAAGTGCTGGTCAGTATGGTAAGTCACTCAGAATTCATACTTTACTTTTACTACAGATTTGTCCTGGGGATTTGCTGAGATTCCTCATATTTTCCATTACTCCATTCATTTTGAGTCATTCTCATTTTTCCTTATCTGCTGTCTTTTCCACCCAATTCTACGAAATTAAGCCAATGTAAATTCTAGCTAATCTAGCTTTTTAGACTTTTTGTGCTACCGTATTTACATAACCTTTACATACCGTATTTACATAACTTTCATAGTCCTCAAATGAATTGTAGTTTTATTTTAACGGAAAGTCGGTCTTATGTTTTGTAAAATGTATTCTTATTGGATTGGTTTAAATGTTATTAAAAACTGTTTTTGTGCTGTTCTATAATGCATTAACTGCAGGTAATCCTCGACCTACAAACATTTGTTCAACTACTATTCAAAGTTACAGTAATGTTGAACAAATGGTGGTTATGACCAGTCCTCAAAGTTCCAGTTGTCCCAGCAATCCCTTATCATGTGATTATGATTTGGGCAATTGGCAAACAATTTGCACTTGCATACTGTTATAGCAGCTTGCAGTCACACAACTGCTATTTGCAAACTTCTATGCCAGTTTCTTTAGCAAGTTAATAGGGAAGCTGGAAAGAAGGTTACACATTGCTGAGGTAAGTCTTCCCACCTGCACACCCTCTCCCAGCTATTTGTATTCATACCATGCAAGCCACTTGCACATCTCTATGCACTCTCCCAATCCTCATACACCCAGTCTCCCTGGCCTGTGCCACACTCTCAGGCATACACCTCCCAATACACACCATTCTTCTTGTGCATCCTTGAGCTCCCTATTTGACTTGCAGGATTAAAAAACATAAGTGACTTCCTTATTTTATCTGCAGGTTTACTATAACCTGTGAAGTAGATTGAGCTAAGAAAGGGTCTATCCAAAAAACATCTATTGAGCTACAGGATTAGGATTTGAACTTGGATTTTCCCAACATTTTACTACTATGCTACTTTGGTTTTCATTGGTTAGTCTGGTTCACCCACTGATGGGATTCAGAAAGATAGTGTAACCATATTCTAAATAATGAATACGTATGCATATATAAGCTCATAGGGACATGGTAGCTCAGTGGCTAAGATGCTGAGCTTGTCGATCAAAAGGTCGGCAATTCAGCAGTTCGAATCCCTAGGGCTGCGTAACAGGGTGAGCTCCTGTTACTTGTTCCAGCTTCTGCCAACCTAGCAGCTCGAAAGCATGTAGAAAAATAGGGACCACCTTTGGTGGGAAGGTAACAGCATTCCGTGCACCTCTGGTGTTTAGTCATGCCAGCCACATGACCATGGAGACATCTTCGGACAGCACTGGTTCTTCAGCTTTGAAACGGAGAAGAGCATCACCCCCTAAAGTTGGGAACACTAGCACATATGTGCAAGGGGAACTTTTACTTTACCTATATAGCCCCAAAATCCACTTCCCATCAATTTATGACCACATAAGAAGATAGACTTGCATTTTTTAAAAAAAAAAACTCCATTACTGTTTTATTACCAAGGTGTGCCCAAGCAAAATGTACTGTTTATATTTCATCACCACTAATATTATCCCAGAGGTACATGCATATGTTCCAGATGAGACAATTAAGAGAATGTCTTGCTGTGCCCTGCAATGAATTAAGGCCATTTTTGTGGCATGTGAGTCTTGTCTTGAAAACCAAAGTAATGTGTTTTAGCTGCAATATAAACCATTGCTCACAGCAAAGGCTTTATCTGCAATTGGATTTCAGCTTTACAGCCAAAATGCATAATAAGCATAAGCAACTAGACTTTGTCCTGGAATCATTGGTCGTTTCTTCTCTTCATATGGTTCAGGAGATCACTTTGATTTTTTTCAAAGCAAAAAAATTAGATTTCAAACATTTCTCTCTTCCTTTATCCCTTCATATGTAACCGCAGAACTACTGTGCAATGTGTGTAGGAGATGAAAACCACAACAATTTGCGATTATCTGCCTTCTGTTTCAGACATGGAGAGCATTCTAAATTTCTTTCTCAAAGCTATAGATAATCATCATGCTTTTGGAAAGATTTCCCTGGTCTACACACAGGTTCATGTGATGTTTCATCCAAACTACAAAAAAGTATCTAATTAATTAATTTATTTTTATTTTTATTTTATTTATTTGTCAAACACAACAATATATATAAGTATAAACATGAAATACCCATACGAATTGGATACAACCAAAGGGAACATTAGGACAGTTTAACATCTGGAAGACACAAACATCTGCTCTTCTTGTAACTTTTTTAATGCATTTTGATTGTGAAGAGAACAGGTTTTCCAGTAAATAGAGTGGAGGAATTTAACTCACATAAATCAAGCTTTAATATAAATAGAAGACATCTTAAAGTAATCTAACTGACTTAGATAATGAATTATAATGACCTTATCTTTATTTCCAAAAATGTTAATGATACAGCAAATTAATATAACTGAAATAATTGGCTTAGATATTTTAGTAATCATAATTCTACATTTATATCATTTAGGTATTTTAATCATAAAAGTTACTGTAACTAAAATAGTTTGTCTAGGTTGAATTCTATGAGCTATCAGATGTAGTGTAGCCATAGGATACAAAGTTAATGAACAATGAACAAACTTAGAAATAAGTAGAAATCGAGCAGGCAAAAAACTCAAACAAACACCTCTCAATTAAGAACAAAATTATTTTTCTTGCAGTTTCTGTATAATAACTGGGATATTCCCATAACAATTGCTTCCTATAAAATGGTACTGTAATCAATCAATACGTAATTCAGGACCTCTATATGGTATGCTTTACACAAAATTCTTCTGCATTCAGATAGGTTGTTTCATTTCAGTAGAAGACAGGTCTGAACATTTCTCCCCATTATTGAAAGAAGGATAGCTCTTCATTAATTGAACTTCTGCAACTGATCGGAAACACTCCATGAAGCAGCATTGCCAGCTGAGTACTATCCAAATGTTCTACTATCCAAATGTTTCATTAGAATATTTCAACTTTAATCAGTATGGCCAACATACTGAGAGACAAGCGGGTGCTAAATTCTGCAATGAAGAGTTAATAAGGAGACTTCATGCAATGATCTATGCAATTCCTTGGCAAAGCAATAAAAGTGATTTACTTATGTCTTCTTCCAGAATGTTTTTATTCCTGTCAACAACCCTGGAATTCCCAGAACATCCAAGTTGAGAGCCAAGCCTGGTTAACTTCCAAGATTAGGCAGCCAGCTAGACAGGCATCAAGGAAGTAATAGCCATATCTACCTTTGGACACCATTTCCAACATTTCCTCACAATGGTTCAAAAAACCTTAGAAATGCATGAACGGTGCAGAATTGATTCTTTTTTGGCTTTAATTTTGTGTATATACAGGGCGGTGGGGAGTACATGAAAATTACAAGGCTATAATTGGGTTGGTTTGTTCGGTGCCTTTAAACTAGTGTTGACTACTGGCGTCTGCCTGGACAAGTTCCTGAAATTTTCTGGACAAAGTTTTAGAAGTGGTTTGCCATTGCCAGGGCTGAGAGATAGCGGTTGGCCCAATGTACCACCCAGTTGGCTTTGTATCTAAGGTGGGACTAGAATTGATAATCTCCTTTATTTTTAGCCTTAATCGCTATATCAAACTGTAGACAAAATTGTAGACCATACTCTAATAACTAGACAACTATCATTTGCAAAGACCAAAAGAGCATAGAAATAAACTAAAAGTTTATAGAAGAAAGATGAAGATTAGCATATATCTTAGACAACAGTGGAACATTGTGTGCCGGGCAGAATGCTGATTAAATGATACAAGTTTCACTAAGATCAAATAGACAAATTAGAGATACAATTTTCTATCCAACTTGTTAGCAACTGTATTTCCTTTCAGCGCTTTTTACCATGTCTTATTATACATTTATGAATACTGACTCCTGTGAAAAATATATTTAAAAAGTAGAAAATAAATCCTTTTTCTGATGAGGTAATTCAATAAATAATATAAAGAAAATGTCCAAAGTAAGGCAATCACAGCACTTTTAAATTAATGTTGTTCTTTGATTTTAGGGAGCTGCCCTGTTATAATATCTGTCTTTTGTTTTGTTGTTTTTCTTACTTCATTTTTCATTAGAATATTTCAACTTTAATCAGTATGGCCAACATACTGAGAGACAAGCGGGTGCTAAATTCTGCAATGAAGAGTTAATAAGGAGACTTCATGCAATGATCTATGCAATTCCTTGGCAAAGCAATAAAAGTGATTTACTTATGTCTTCTTCCAGAATGTTTTTATTCCTGTCAACAACCCTGGAATTCCCAGAACATCCAAGTTGAGAGCCAAGCCTGGTTAACTTCCAAGATTAGGCAGCCAGCTAGACAGGCATCAAGGAAGTAATAGCCATATCTACCTTTGGACACCATTTCCAACATTTCCTCACAATGGTTCAAAAAACCTTAGAAATGCATGAACGGTGCAGAATTGATTCTTTTTTGGCTTTAATTTTGTGTATATACGGGGCGGTGGGGAGTACATGAAAATTACAAGGCTATAATTGGGTTGGTTTGTTCGATGCCTTTAAACTAGTGTTGACTACTGGCGGCTGCCTGGACAAGTTCCTGAAATTTTCTGGACAAAGTTTTAGAAGTGGTTTGCCATTGCCAGGGCTGAGAGATAGCGGCTGGCCCAATGTACCACCCAGTTGGCTTTGTATCTAAGGTGGGACTAGAATTGATAATCTCCTTTATTTTTTGCCTTAATCGCTATATCAAACTGTAGACAAAATTGTAGACCATACTCTAATAACTAGACAACTATCATTTGCAAAGACCAAAAGAGCATAGAAATAAACTAAAAGTTTATAGAAGAAAGATGAAGATTAGCATATATCTTAGATAACAGTGGAACATTGTGTGCCGGGCAGAATGCTGATTAAATGATACAAGTTTCACTAAGATCAAATAGACAAATTAGAGATACAATTTTCTATCCAACTTGTTAGCAACTGTATTTCCTTTCAGCGCTTTTTACCACGTCTTATTATACATTTATGAATACTGACTCCTGTGAAAAATATATTTAAAAAGTAGAAAATAAATCCTTTTTCTGATGAGGCAATTCAATAAATAATATAAAGAAAATGTCCAAAGTAAGGCAATCACAGCACTTTTAAATTAATGTTGTTCTTTGATTTTAGGGAGCTGCCCTGTTATAATATCTGTCTTTTGTTTTGTTGTTTTTCTTACTTCATTTTTCTTTTTCTGTATCGTATTTTGTTTGTGATTGCATTGTAAATCTCGAAAAAAAGCACATTTGGGACCTTGTAAATTGTTTGAAGAATTCATGATGTGAACAATAAATTAAAACACATTAATTTTGAAAAACATTTTTAAACATCATCACAATGGAGCAGTTTTATGGCACTGTTAGTTTAATTGGCCTTTGGCTAGTGCATCAGTTGAGTGCCAATATGGAATGGATAGGATTAGCAGTTATGTTAACTTACAACCTTATCAACCTCGAATTGAACTATTGCTCCGTACATGGAGCCTCTTTTGAAAATTATCCAGCAAGTGCAATAAATAGAGAATGTGAGGTCCACAAATTAGTAGGTGGCCATCATAGTCATTTGACTCTGTGTTGACTATGGATAGACTTCAAGTATAAATTAAGGTCCTGATTCTTCCTCGGCCATTCATCTTCCAAATGTCATTAACTCAAAAATAATAGGTCCCAGCATTCTCTAAGCTAGTCCATTTGAGGTACCTTGATTGAATAATTGTTGCTCTATGATGCACCATTTCACACAGCTGAAGGTTACAAGCAAACATAAGTAAATGTTTTAGTAATATATAGGCCATTTGTGTAAATGAAAATTTTGCAAGAAATTGTGGTCTATAAATCTGCAATGAGGCAGGTGCATAAAGTATTTTAATAGCATTTAAAAGTCTTAAAATCCAGACAATATGTAAGATTTCAATCAGATAGCTCCAATCAGTACAATACATCAATCCCATATGGATTAGCTTGCTAACATCCTTGACATAAAGCCGACGATTTTGCAATAATATCCATAATGGATATTCCATTTCCATTCATTCTACACTGAAATGTTTAACCCTCAACCATTATGGGCTGATACAAGAATAATACAGGTGACTTTGTGCTATTTCCTTTTCCCCTACCTCCTGATGGTTAGGTATGTTGCAAAATACATTTATGAGAAACTTAAAATGCAAATTCATTTTGATGCAAAGATTAGATTTAATGAAATCAATTTCTTCCTTTTTTGTTATGTATTAAGTATCATCTAGGTCAGGGGTCTCCAACTTTAGTAACTTTAAGGCTTGTGGACTTCAACTCCCAGACTTCCTCAGCCAGCTTTGCTGAGGTTGTGAAAAAGCTTATAGTGAGGGCCATAGTTGCTGGTAGTTTGATGTTTCCAGTAAATTATATGGATTACAAGCAGGGAAATTAAAATTTAGATAAATACAAGGGCAAGTATATTGAGGCCCTAACTAAGGCTGATTGGCATTGTGTCATAATCTGCCCTCTGGTGATCATGTGTTGGAATAAAAGCACCATGTTTATTGACAATGAATATTGTGGGTTTTGTGGCATGAGTTCAACAACACAATAGAAATCAACAGCAGAAAAAGAAACACAGTGAATGTTGTGTAGCTACTGAGTGATAGAATTCAATAGACCTTGAAAAAATACTTCTAAATATTGGTAAATTATTGGAAATATATTTTTCTCATTCCTATCCTTATGAAACGTACTCAAGCTGGGAGTAACAGCTAGCTTACAGTAGATACTAATGCTGACAAAAACAAACACCTCTAAGAAAAGAAAATAGGAGTTACTTAAAATGAATTCTTACAGTATTTTCCTCTTGTTTATTTATAGGACAGAATGTCCAGGTTATAAATCTTGGATATTAATAAAGTGAGAAGAGTGTATGTATGACGTTTTTAAGGAAGTGTTTATGGGACTCTCTCTTTGATATCTCTCCAAGAGCTTGCTGTCTCTTGTAGTCATAATTCCACAGAATGTCCAGCATTAAATGCCGCATGGTAGATTTAGAAGATATTATGAAGTTTTTTTGTATCCAAGTGAATTATTGCAAGTGGAGTTTGGATTTTCTAAAAGTGAGAAACACCGATCTTTTGATTGTATAATTTGATGCAGATGCATCAGCACCATTCAAAACTCATCCTTGTCATTATTTATTAAAATAGATACAACAACCAAAGGCAACTTTTTAAAGCATGTAGTTAGTTTTATATTAATATGAGATGGGACTTATTTTCTCTCTCTCTTTTCTTTATTTCCCATTTCATTTGAGTTTATTTTAATCACTCTGACAAGTATGTGCATGTTATAACATGCTTGTAGTCTTCTAAATCATGTTTAAACACATAAAGAGCACTGTTAAGACGGATGTTATTTGAAAAACTTTTGAATAAAGAGTTGTAATACCTTAGATGAATTAATATTAATTGATAAAGGATTAAGGGTCTTATGACTTATAATCTTCAGGTGAGGCAAATTCAAGAAAAGATTTTTGTTCATGGCTACTTCAGATAATGTTAGAGTATTGGCTGTCAATATTATTACAGTTTAAAATGATGGAGCGGGCTCTTAAAGACATTATATTGGCTGGTCCATTATTGTTCTCTTTCCAAACATATTGTTCCATAATATGAATATTATCTTGATAACTTCAGTTGGATTTGACCCAGGGATGGTATTCACTTACCTTCGCTACCTGTTTGCAAACATAAGCATGTGCCTCCTCCACGCATGCACAGAGCCTTCTGTGCATGTGCAGAGGGTCAGAAACAGGATGTGATGATGTCCGGGTGGGTGGGTGGAGTCTCTTGCCGCCTGTGCTATGGGATTGCACGATCCGGATAGAACTGGCTGAATTTTACCACTGATTTGACCCCATGTTCCCTGTAATTGACTTTGTAAGGTTATTTTCTGACATTTTCTCAAATATTTGAAAGCATACAACTTCTATAGCTTTCTTTTATCACAAAAGCCACCCCAGTTATCTTTAAATTATTTGATTTTATATTAAAGTTTAGAACTGCAGCTGGATGTTATTTTTCTTCAGAAAGAGATACTTTTTATTTTAATGAATGCCATGTTCTACACATTTCTCTATTGCATTGTTTATTAAATTAGATATGATTACAGAAATAAATAAATGATATGAATGAGAAATGGGAAAATATGATTAAGAGTGTGATTAAACACAATTTAGCATCAAGGCTATATCAGGCTTATTCTGTAAAGCTTAAAGAGATCAATTTTTGACTGATTAGATTTAATTTGTGAATGCAGGTCATTTGTCAATCATTGCAATGCTTAATTTTATATCTTGAATTCTGGGCACAGCTCTCCAGCATAATCAAGAGATATCTGAGCCAGAATCTTTGTATTTAATAAGATCTTATTAAAGGGATCTGGCGTATTTGTTTCAGCTACCTTTTAAATCCTCTTTCCCAATTTATTTTCTCTTGGCTTTGACAACATTAAAATTATGGACATTATAATGCTACTAGGGTTTTAATCTCACTAAGAACCAAAAAAGAACACTATTAAAATCACTCTCGGGAGTCCTTTGTTTCCAAGCACAAATCTCACAATTTTTCTTGCTACTACAAAGGACACATGTATGTAGATAAATCAACATGTCTGGCCAGATTTTAACAAGAAGATAATGAAGGGCTAATGAGTAATCTTAGTGATCCTTAATCAAGAGAATTAATCAGTTGACTTCAGAAAGTCCAGTTAAAAGCTGAATAACCATTTTCCAACTGGTCTATTTAAGGATTTGTACAGTATGTCCCAGAAAGAGTATAAAGTAATAGACATTTTAAAATGCACAAAGAGCAAGAAGTACAGTCATAGTTGCCTTTTCATTCTCAATCTATATGAAATCATCCAGAAATCTATACATTGCTTACCGACATATTTTTGTAGGCAATTTTATTCTTCTCTTGGTCTTAGCTTGTGAATAACAGCATCAAACCTATATCTAATGCATATTACAAAAAGGACAGAATCCATCACTTTTTATGGCATTCAGGTCTAGAAATTTATGTATGAATGTACTCAGTATCAGATCAACTAGTTCCTAAATTTTGAATCAAATTAAATAGGTTCAAAACCATAGTCTAAGAAAACATATACACAATTCTACAAAAAAATTGTATTTGTGGAGGCTTTAAAGAATGAACTATATTGTCATGGTGGCCTCAATTGCAAATATAATCTAGATATTATACAGATATGAAAAAGTATGGCTTTTATAAGAGACAAGCACCTTTTGATAAGACACTATTGAACTGTGATGAAAAACTAATTAAGACAGTATATAACTCTGTTAAATTTAAAAATGGAGGGTGAACAAATAAAAGATTCAATGGGAAAATGGAAAAAAACTTTGGCTATAACATAGAATTAGAGAAATGACAAAATTTATAGTAAAGGAACTATAGATTAACAATGGAACTTCTTATAAAGAAAGTTTATATAAAATGTTTTATAGATGGCATTTACCACATGCTAGGTTAGCTAAAATGTTTAAAAATATGGCTAGCAAACGTTGGAAATATAATCAAAAGACGTGCCCAGGCAAGTCTGAGCGGAGTGACTCAGCAGACAATGGGGTACATGGCCAGGGCATAGAACAGGGTGGTGATAACGGTGGCGCATTCGAGAAGCTGAGCGGAGCTGTAGGTCAGTAATTTTTGCTGCAAGAAGCCAGTTGCAGGCATCTCGCGACAAGGGGGGGGTGAGATGTGGGCTGGTGGGGAGCCCAATGACGACGACTCAGCCCTGGCTTGCCTTCCTGGGCAGCCAGCCATGGGAGAAAGGTAAGGTTGCAGCCGCGGGACAAAGAAAGAGGTGGTCATGGGAGAAGAAGCGGGGAGATTAAGGGCCAGGGCCTCTAAAAGAGGGGAAACAGGGTGATGCGTCGCGCTTAAGGGAAAGCGGGTGGCAAGGAGGCAGAGGCTCTGGGGCTTCGGGGAATCAGTCTGTATTATGCAATCCTAGTTAAGTATTTTTCCTTACAAACATGTTCTAAGAATTATAGAGACCAATAAATAGTATGTAGACCAGAAAACATTAGTGACAATCTACTTTTTGAGCATTTGTATGCTAGTTTAAAAATCTCAGAAAAACAAAGTGATTCGTTTTCATTAGATCATTGAAAAATATAAAGATTTAAATCATCTTCCTTTAAATGGAAAAATACATATGAAGACAACTTTGCATTTCCAGCATTCTCAAAAAGATAGCTTGCCAAAAAAAGGAAATAAGGTTGGATAGATACAATCTGTTTAAATTAAATCCATGTTGGCTCTTCATGTGCCATTCATGTCTTTGGAATGATTCCACATTCATTGTTTTTAGCAATTGGCCCCATAACTTCCTACAGAAGAAACATAGCGTCAAGACTGATTCGCACTTTCACTTAGATTGCTTCTTCGCTCGCAGCTTCACAATAACAGGGAGTGGGGTGGTTGGAATGTAGGGGAGGGAGAATGGTGTTCTGTCTGCACTGTGGGACATTGCTGGCATCCCAAGGACACACTGAGCAGATGCCTCAGCATTGCAGACTGGTTCCCATAATAAAATGAATATGTGTGATTGATGGACATTTTGGACTGTGGGTGGCCCGTGGGGAAAAGAGGGAATTAACTATGCTTGCTTTTGCATGGGAAACCCCAGAGCTGGTTTCGCGTCTTCTGTGCCAATGTGCTTTATTCAGTAAAGATTATGCTCTTGGTAAAAATAATGTCTCAGGAATTTCTTTTTTTGGATTTGCCAACTAGACAGTTGACAGATAGAACTTCATTTACTAGCATTCTAATACATCACTCTAATATGAATCTCCCTCTCAAAATCACAGGACAGCCCACATTAGTATGTATGTAAAGATTTTTTATTTGGCAGTGGGGAAAAGGGAAAATCAAGAAGATAAATTTTCAGGCTATGTAGAAATGACTTAACTTCGAGCTGTTTTCACCTATAAGACATGCCAGCACCTCGTACTAACTGAAATGTATTACAACATAATTTCCTCACATTAACACAATTGCATTTGTTATCTCACTCATCAATCACTGGGCCAAAGAAATTTTCCATTATGCAGCTAAAGAGTGATCAAATCATTCGGGTACACTTGTTCCAAATCTAATATAGCCACATTCTAATTTATGTTAATTCTTAAACGTGGCTTGCTTTTTGTCTGCAGTTTATAATCACAAGGAAGGGTATTCTTTTTCCACTTTCCACCAAAAGTATAATTGCAGTGTTTGTGTATCAGTCATAAACCAGAAAGTTTATGATGCTTTTCTAGATACTTCTGTATACAACTAAATCCAAACTTATTTGATTTTTCAAAGATTTTTTAAATTAATCCTATCTCTGCTGTTTATATGTATTTTTGTGGTTCTATACTTTATTGTTATTATTATTATTATTATTATTATTTATTATTTATTATTTGCATTTATACCCCGCCCTTCTCCGAAGACTCAGGGTGGCTTACACTGTGTTAAGCAATAGTCTTCATCCATTTGTATATTATATACAAAGTCAACTTTATTGCCCCCAACAATCTGGGTCCTCATTTTTCCTACCTTATAAAGGATGGAAGGCTGAGTCAACCTTGGGCAAACGTTTATTGTTTGGAAAAATCTATGTTAGAATTTTGAAGAGGGTTTAAATACGTAAGTTAAAGAAAAATGTTTCCTATTCAGTACTGCTTCTAATAATTGTGTTCCGATTTAGTTGGCTCATCATGTGCCATCAAGTTGATGTCAACTCTTAGTGACCACAAATATAGATGTTTTCCTTGGCAATCTGTCCCTAACCAGTTCCTTCCAATCTTCCAGCGGTGTACCCATCGTGTCCATCAACTACTTGTAACATTCAAAAGCTAGGGGTTACAGCACAAAAAACAAATACTGTTTTTGCAAAAGAACTCAAATCAGTGCTTGTAATGTAAGATTCATAATCATTAGATTCATTATAGATTAGAATTGTGATACAATAATTGTCAGAGTCCATTTTTTTAAAAAATGACTTTTTTTCTAAACAAATTTGTATTTATAGAAAAATAGGTTTGCCCAAATTGTAATTTGAAATACTTAGGAATCTATCTGTGGATATAGTTTTAAGAAGGGACACGTGGCTAAGTGGCTAAGACGCTGAGCTTGTCGATCAAAAAGTCGGCAGTTCAGTGGTTCGAATCCCTAGTGCCGCATAACAGGATGAGCTCTCATTACTTGTCCCAGCTTCTGCCAACCTAGCAGTTCAAAAGCACGTAAAAAATGCAAGTAGAAAAATAGGGACTACCCTTTGGTGGGAAGGCAACAGCGTTCCATGCGTCTTTGGCATTTAGTCATGCCAGCCACATGACCACAGAGACATCTTTGGACAGTGCTGGGTCTTCAGCTTTGAAACGGAGATGAGCACCGCCCCCTAGAGTTGGAAGCAACTAGCACATATGTGTGAGGGGAACCTTTACCTTTACCTTTTATAGTTTTAAGATGCCATGCAGTTACAACATTTTCGTCTCAACCTGATATCTTCATATGTTAGGGACTATAGTTTCAATCGTTCTCTGACAATATGTACATTACCTGGAGATAATGAGAATCATGGAGGGCCATGATTTCAAGGAGGCTGCTGCCAAATTGTGACAAACAGCAAATTGTCAAAAGAACAATTGAGGAGGCAATGAACCATTAAGGACTCTTTTGCAGGCTATTGCGTAGTTGCCATTCATTTCAGTGGCATTTGAGCAGAAATATCCAATTTATGTATAAACAAGAGTTTAACCTTTGTATATGCTCAACATTCTTTAAACAATTTCCTCAAACAAGAAAAATATTCACATTGGACAAATCATTACCTCAGTATCGTTTGTCCTGTTCTCATGTCACTAAGTATTAGGCGAAGAGAATGGAAGAATGTATGTCTATGTACTGGATGATGAGGCACGCTAAACTAACTAAAGGTAGGTTTTGAATTGTCTGCTAATGATGATTGATGTGTCATGTAAGGTTATCATGAACATTATTGACTAATTATGTTAGAACAAACATCATATGTATCATTTTAGAGTTTTATCCTGGAAATGGGTTTTCCAGAGCAGACAAAGAGAATGGAAGATTTTTCTCTCTAAATTTCCATGTTAAGCAATTGGAAGAAATCTATCTCATGTGCTGGAGGGGAGAAATAAGTCTGTTTAGCTCTTCAGCACCACTTTCCAGAGCAAGAAGATACAATATGTTCTTGAGTATATAATGTCAATGCAATACAACATTGCTTAGCACAGGTCTTATGTTGTGCTTCTCTCATATTAAATTTTATTGTAAATCCAAAATATATTGTTATGCTTCTTCCTCTATCAACATGTCACTCTTCATTACATGTGATATAGGCATGGGAAGCATATACAGATGTGGTGAATCTGAAAATATTGTATTTATTTTGCACACTTCAGCTACATAAAAGCTACATATCCCAGGATATAAATGAAAATAAATAAATAAATAATGTTTTTGTTTCAATTTATTTCATTTGTTTTATTGAATTATTTCTATTCTTCATTATGACGAAGAAATAATTGAAATTATTTCAATTTCATAATGCAGCCAAGGCCTTAAATTTTAAGTCATTATAATATAATTTTTAAATGTTAACATCGACCATTAACTAATTCAAACTGAAAACCCTGCCTAAATAAGAAAGCCATAAAACTGTATGACTACTTTCATCAGCCACAACTTGAACATGTGTATAATATCTGTCTTTTAAAAAAACCATATCTGAGCTTTTTCTGTCCATATTTACTTTTTGGTTGACTCATACCAGCCCAGCAGCAGCCGTGCTTAGCCAGCCACAAAACCCATATGCCATATATCATTTTCCTTTAGAGCATTGGCCCACTAACAAACAAAGGGACAACTGGCTCACTTTAACCATAAAAATTAGCTTTAGTATATAGAAGAAATTCTTGTAATCTGTACAAATGTCCATTACATTCCTTCTTTCTATTTCCTTAGCACATTTACATGGACAATTTTTACTTTTCTGTTCTCAGAATTATTTGGTAGTTTACAGAACCCATCCTCTATTATTTGGAATGGCCCTTTCCATTGAACCTCTAACTTCCTAGATAAGCTTTGAAGTAACAACAAAAGCTTATCCCATGCTTGGAAGGATTTGATCTGCTTCAGACTCTCTCTCAAATTTTATATATAACTTACATAATTTATTATTATATAAGGGAGTATACTTCCCTTTCTCTCCATGGGTCTGACTAACCAGGTGTCTGTCACTACATCCAGAACAGGGGTGGGTTTCTACCGGTTCCCCCCCAGTTCAGGCGAACCAGTAGCAGCAGTAGCTGGAGGCTCCGCTCACCTGCCCAGATGTCATCAAAAATGCTCTGCGCATGCACAGAAGCGCCGCACGCTCGCAAAGGGAGCGTGTGCACCTGCGCACTACCGATAGCAAACTGGTTGCACCAGGATTTGAATCCCACTACTGATCCAGAAGCGCTCTGGGTTGCTTTTTGTGCAATAGTTCAAATAGGTTGAATCCAGTAAATTTGGAGCAAACCAGAGGTATGGCAAATACCTGGTTCCTTTTGAATATGAACTATTCTAACACACCTAGTTGCAATAGGTCATGCACAGTTTTACTCGGCCCATTAACTTGTACTAGTTGATAGCTATCTCCTTCAGAGTGGCCCATGTTTCATGTCTGCCTATTGGCCTGAGAAATTATGTCAAAACACTGGAGAATTGCCTCTTTTATTGCATTATAAATCCTCAGTTTGACCACTAGAATTTGTGTGAATACATGAAGGCCTCTTCCAGCCAATCATGGGGCTAATCTAGCAATCCAACTTCTTTGTCCTGTGCTTTAGTCACCTGCTCAAACAGAGCTGGATAATCCTGTAAATAGCAATAGAAATAGCATTTTTCTTTACAGCACTCTCTGAGCGGTTTACAATGTCAGCATATTTCCCCCAACAACCTCGTTCCTCATTTTACCAACCTTTGAAAAGGCTGGAAGGCTGAGGCAACCTTGAGTGCCGTCAGGATAGAACTCCAAGTTGTAGGGAGAGTTAGTCTGCAATATTGCATTCTAACCACTGTTCCACCAGGACTTGTTGATCCCTCTCTATCTCCATCCTATTCAATTTCATAGGCACAGGTGTAGCTTCACACCCGCCCCCCCCAAAAAATCTTTCTCCTTGGATTCCTTCTACTGATCCTCTTCCACCTTTGCTCCCTGTTGCTTCTGCTTCTGCCAGAGTTATCTGAAAGACTCTTCACGGTCTTCTCTTTTCCTCCCTCATCTTCTGTTTGCTTAAAATCCTCTAGGGCTTCACTCATCTCTGTCTCCCACAGAGAGATGGAAATTGATTTGATCAACTCCTTAAGAGTGTATTCAGTGCCTTTCGTTGTATTTTCATGTCAGCCAACCCTCTGCACCTCCAAAAGACATGACTTTTGGAGCTCATCAGCCATCCTTCTGCACCTTCTTGTTGGCCACCTTTTTATTTTTATTTTATTTTTGCATTGCATTCCTTGTTTAGAACTTGATCTCCATAAAAGTTCTCTAGATGCAGCTTCCACCTCCAGCAATCACTGACTGAGGATTATTTTCCAGAGACTCAGCATTTGAAACACTTACCTTAGAAGGGGATAGGAATGGTCTTAAGAAGAAGGATCTTACTTCCTAAATCTAATCCCGCCCACCTTGAATCCCTAAATGCTTGGGATTTAGCCGTCAAATCTTGATGGCTGTTAGAATATACCCATCTCCTCTTCTCTAAAGACAACATAGCTGCATACAAAAGAAATCACTGAATTGCATATCAATGTAGTTTATGACGTGAACCAGCTGCTCAAATTTTGTTCTTTAATTATTCAAGTCAGGCTTCTGGGTGTTTTTGAAAACACTATGAGCATAAGTTAATATAGTATGGGCAACTGCTTACTATGGAAGTGGGTTAGGGTTAGGCTCGGAGCGCCCTCTTCAGTCCTGTTGGAGGCAGTGACAGGATCGCTGCATCTTATGCTTCAAGAAGCATCACTCTGCCTATCTGCATTTTACTATAAAATCCATATGGAAAGGTAACCAAGCTTTACTTAAATCTCTCCTCGAACAGAGCCTAATTCTGGCTACTATGCTACTATGTTTCCCCGAAAATAAGACCCTGTCTTTTTTTTTTTTTTAACCCTGAAATAAGTGCTTGGTCTTATTTTCAGGGAGGTCTTATTATTTTGGGGCATGTGAAACAAGATGGGGCTCCTCTTGCCGTCTTATCTGATTTCCAGCTCTGCATTTAAATATTTTCAGGAAGGGCTTATTTTCGGGGGGGGGGTTATTTTAGTGCATTCGCTCGAAAGCCTGATTGGACTTATCCCCCGATTGGCGGAATGTCTTATTTTTGTGGAAACAGGGCATCTCTTGCCAAATGCTTGCTTACAAATAGTAAACGCAGCATATAAGGCAGACTGCCTTTGCTGTATATTTTCCCACAATAGCTATGCAGGAATCCTGCTGCATCATATTTCTGCCAGCATTTGAACCCACCTGATACTCCATTAGAAAGAAATATCAGGAAGGGTCTCCCATCACTGCTGGAAATCCCATTTGACTCTCTTACCAGATTTCTCCCTTCCACATGACTTAAGCAGCTGGATGCCTCATTTACTGGATCATTCCTATAAATGCACAGATGGCAATCGGTGGCCTTCTGCCTAAAACTTGCAGCAGCTCCTTACAAATACTTTTGAGTTTTCCATCATTCCTTGTTGGTACCAAATGATTTTCCCCGTATCTTTTGTGAACAACCATTTGCATCCCAGTGGGAGAGAAGAAAGAATTTATGATGCAGCTTATTTTGGATTCCACCCCCTATCACAGTGATCGCAAAGCTTTTCGGCACCGAGTGCCCAAACCGGAACGTGCGTACATGTGCATACACTGGAGCACCGGAAACCCGAAGACCAGCTGGCCGGTGCGCACATGCCTGTTTTTTGGTCATTTTTGGCCATTTTCAGGCCATTTTCTGGCACCTCAGCACCCACAAAGACCAGCTGGCTGACACATATGTGCACGCCAGAAACTAGAAGAGCATCTGGCGACAGCATGCGTGCCCACAGAGAGGGCTCTGCGTGCCACCTCTAGTACGCGTGCCATAGGTTTGCCATCATAGCCCTATCATATACCGTGCACATTTGGGTCAGTCATGATCAATTCCTCCAGCTCTTTCATTAGGCGATGCCATGTTTGTTACTTAACATGAGGAGACACTTCAACTAGCAGGAGACTATAATAACTAATCATAATTAATATGGTTAAGACATAGCTCTCCGAGAAATATAAAATATAAAAATGAATAACAAAATACATAGCATTTTCTCATAAAAACAGGTATCAATAGTTGAAATCTAGTTCATCTGTATATACTATATGCTGTCCCAGGGTTACCTGATAAGCCTATTTTCCAATTTCATTTTGATTCTTACAGCTTTGATTCTTACCTTTGATCACATGATCACGACCCTTGTCTCGACTTTTCTGATCCCCAGCAGGTGGCCCCAATAACGCAATTTATTTTTCCTTCCATACTGTAAGCTGTGAAAGCCTGTCCTTGGATTGTTAGGTGGGAGAAATATCAATTTTATTGTCTTCTGTTGTAACTAAAAATCTGAGGAAGTAAATTAAAGATGCATGTTTGGTAAACATGTAAGAACGTTGGGAAATGTTGGGATCAGATATGTATTTTAATTCAGAGAATTTTTAAAATGAGTGTACAATTGAAACCAGAAGTTTTCCTTTTAGGTTTGATGGATAAACAGCTTGAAAAGAAACATGTGCCTTTTTTCTTTCTAAACAACCTCAGCAAACCTTTTGAATGGACAGAGATGGAAGTTCATTGCAAATTCTTACCAATGGACAATGGACAGTGAAGCTACTGGATTTGACTAAGATGATCAATTCTGATTAAAAAAAAAAGACTTGTCTAATTTTATTTCTAATTGGAAACCACCAATGGACTTTTTGCTAAAAATGGAAAGAAATGAACATTTAATTTTGGGATTTGATGATTAGAACTGTTTGTGACTTTAGAAACAATGTGAATCATGTTAACTTTAGTGTTAATTAATTTTGTATCTGTAGCTGTACCAAAGAAAGTTGGAAGTTATTCCCTTTTGTCCTATTCCCATTTTTTCCTTTCTCTTTGCACTCCTGATTTTGCTTTTTCTTTAACCTCTTTTCCTAACTCCTCTTTTTTTGCATATCTTTTGCTGAAACTTAATTTTAAAAATTAAAATATAAACTTAAAAAGGATCCAGGTCTGATTTCTGAGGAAGCTGTTAAACAGGGGAGCGAAGACTTAAACTACCTACCCTATTTTGCAAAACCTGAGCAAAAACTCCAGTTCGAAAAGAGATATAAAGAGAGCATTTTTACGTGAATGAAGGCAAATATGGGTTCCCATATATTCCCAATATAATGTTGTAGGATCTACAGTAATCTGACTTCAAATGTTTTGGAGAGAAAGAAGTTCCCTGAGGATGGGCTGCAGCAAGTGTCTGAAAGTTTGAAGAATAAACCTCTGGTCCTGGTGACCAACTCAGATTGGATCCTAGAGAATTTTTATCATCCTAGATTTCTTCAATTGTTTCCATTCAGGATGTGACCTATTTTGATATCAAAATAGGTCACATTTTGATATCAAAGTGGAATAGGTTGGCCCAGAAAATGGATCACATAGAGGGGGAAAAATGGTGTTATGAAAAAGTTAAAAGAGCAAGAAGCTAAGTATGAAACAAGCAAGACGTTGGTTGATTGAGACCCAAGTCCAAAGAAGATATAAGAAATGGAGAGGCTGCCAAAAAGCCCTGGATTGAATTCAAGGTCAATCATGAGGAAGAAGACTGTCCTTTCTTTTCCTTATCTGGGACATAAACAACCTTTGGCAGATGCCATCACTCTCAGCACCTCTTTCAAACAGATTAAACTGTTGTAATTGAAGTAGCCTACTGGATACCTTCCAGGAACAAATCTGCACACTCAGTGAATCCTGTTATAGTTGAATTTCTTCATATGTCCAATCATGGCAAAATACTACAGCCAGGAATGTAAAAGCTTTGCAACAGGAGGAGGTGGTAAACCAGGCTATATCCAGATTTGCCCTCTAGGTTGGTACAGAAATGTAACAAGTTTTATCCACCATGTCTAATGGCCAGGCAATAGGGAATAAAGGCAGAGACCAAGAGAAAAAGACTGTAAATAGATATTCTGCGATTTTAAGCTTATTTTTTGCCATGTGCAAAGAAATCACCAACAGACTACTACAACCACATGGAATCAGCAAAGCACACAAGTCAACTAAAACTCTTCAAAACATCCTAAGCAAACCAAAAGACCCAGCAATCCCAGATAAAAAACAGGAGTCATCTACAACATACAATGTAAGAACTGCAACAACCACTATGTAGGACAATCAGGCAGAAGACTGGCAGAACACATTCACGAACACCAACTGCCAGTCAAAAGGCATGACAAAAATTCTTTAATTTCACAACATATACTGATTTGAAAATGGATTATCCAGAGGAAATTCAAAATTTATCAAGGTGATTTTAGTGAAAACAACTCCCTAGCTGATAAAGAACTTCTAAAGATTGCTGTAATTTGGTAGTTAAAAAATGAAAAATATCAGATGGTATGTAGATATATTTTATGGCCTAACTAAATGTATACCTTGTGCTGAATTTTACACAATGGTTTTGTGTGTCTTGTTGGGTTAGACTAGATAATTATGGCAGAATTCTTCAATTTAATTTGAGAACTAATATTACATTAATGATAAAATAAGATTTCAAGGGAAAAGGGTGTTCACTTGTTTTTGACTAGAATCTACAGTATCTATCAACTAATACAGTAGTTCTGGAGATAATTTTGTTCAGGAGTAAATGATATATTTTGATGTATATTCATACTCTTCATTAAGCTTTGTACTAAGTTGAATTACAGATAGCAAAGCCTAAATCTATAATTAGAAAAATGTTGGTCTACAAAAAATATAGATCAATTGTTACAATCAGTGTCAATGTAATTTGTAACATGATTAATAGGAAACAATAAAAAGCTTTCAGAATTTAGGCTTGTAATATTATATGCACATTCCTTTAATTAGTATTATCTTTTTAACTGAAAAAGCATTTAGCATAAATTAAATTGTTGACTTTTTAAAATAATTGAGCCATAAAATAGAGTTCATCACAAGGATTATAGCGAATGTATGTTTAATTTCAAGGGAATTTGACCTTCTTGACCCAGCAACAGCTAATATATCACATCACAATGGAGTCAGTTCAGAAATTCCTAAACTCCAAAACTGTGGAAAATATGTTGCAATTCTCTATAATGAAACAGCAATGATTATTTATGGTATAAACCAGACACACAGTATATCATGAAAGTACTTTAGGTGACTTTAGACAAAGATTTACACCTAACTGAAAGTGCTAAAATTGCTAAAAGCCATTAAATTGCAGTTTGTTGTTGTTCTTGCTTTAAATTAACATAATGACTTTTTGTACATATAAAAGGCAAGAAAGAAAACTGTCTATAAAAGTAACACAAAGACAATCAGGATAAATATGAAACTAATTCTGAGTTTTACTTTATATTTGTGCTAATACAGTATGAAAAAGAAGAATAAACCATATATCATAATAACTGATAGACAAATCTTGGGAAATTCTTCTATATTTTTTGGGGGGACACAATATTTTAGCTGCTTTGTTGCTTTATGTTCTTTTAGCAGGCATTGTGAGAAACAAAAGGTTTACCTCATTTTACCTAATTATTGCACAACAAAATTGGACAAAATTTTCCATGTCATAATTTATATTATTCAGGCATAACTTGATATATCACAATTCATTTTTATATTTTGCAAAACTATAACTAATATAACTGTACCACATCCACCCATAAGATAGATTGAAGTTTAATCAAAACTCCTGACCTGAAGCAGACTTGGATTGGATTAGAGGTATTACATTTTTATCAAATTATACTTTCATCAAATTATATTTTCATCAAATAACTCCATTGTGATAGTGACAGCCGCTTATTGGAAAGCTCCAGGGAAGATTTTTCTGCTCCAATGCTTGACAAAAACGACACCAATACTGTCAGTTATCGTAACATATCACTGTGCTTCTAATTTAGAAAATTTCCCATCAGTAAAAGTTTGTAAGAGTAATGGGCAGCTAACAAGGTTGTAGTTTAAAAATAGCATTCTTTGTGGTAGGATGAGCTTACAAAATCTGAGGGGAAAAAAGACCTTAGCCAAAGAGGTAATATGAATTATGTATTTTTCCTTCTATGTTTTTTTTTATTATTTTATGAATAAATTAGTACAATGAACAAAATCAATGATGGTCATTATATTGTCTTTTTATTTCCAGACTTTTCAATCCCTACATAAGTCTTTAAATTTTAGTGTAATGTATCAGTAGGCTTGAATATAGAATTGGAATATAACTGAGACTTGCACTCGCTCAGGTTTGTAGCCTTTATGTATTTCTTAATTTTCTTTCCTCTTTCCTTTTGGGTGAAAAAGTCACAAAAGTATATGAACTGCTTGGGTCAGGAAGTTACAGCACAGTTACACAATTGGTGGAGGTGAGAATACAGTAGTGCTTTTACAGTGCTGTGTACCGTTCTGTAAAATATAAAATGCATGGTATTTTGGAAGTCCTTCGTTCAAATCTAGCTAGGCGGTAGCTACAAGCATTGGGTTCCTTCACATGGATTAGCAGGTAAGTAGAACCTCATCAAGTATTGCTGCTTTCATTATGACTGAGAAGTTATGTTTCGTAGAACAATAATCCATGCACTGAGATAAGCAGTGGACTGAACAATCCTTCCGTTACACAAAGGCTCCTGTAATCAGAAGTCCACTGCAATAGAATTCTTTATTTTTAAGCTAATAGGGGACTAGCATTAAAAACTTCCCTGGAATTTCTATAAATTTGGTAACTCCCAGCTGTCAGAATTATGCTCACTGGTAATATCCCTAGATCAGCGGTGCATGGAAAGTACTATGAACATGTCTTGGATTGGAATATTGAAGTGGTGCACCAGGATTTTAATATAATGCAACCTAGAGTGACTTTTGTATGCACAGGTTGTGAATAGACTGCAAGAAAGAGGCCACTGCACATTCTCTGACAGAACATTTTGAAGCCGAGTAGATATAAATAGGATCATGTCTAGACTAGACCTCACCATCTGGATGCCTTTTAGTGTGTAAAAACTGAAGCTCCTGGAAGTCCTAGCTAGCATGGCGTTTGGCCCCCAAAAGAAAAAAATATTCTTGAAATCTTACAGT
This sequence comes from Ahaetulla prasina, assembly GCF_028640845.1. Classification (NCBI taxonomy): domain Eukaryota; kingdom Metazoa; phylum Chordata; class Lepidosauria; order Squamata; family Colubridae; genus Ahaetulla; species Ahaetulla prasina. Next base: position 160,230,460 of record NC_080541.1, read on the forward strand.
ATCTATGATTATTGCATTACATATAACATTTTTATTTTGTTCTCTATGTGGCAGAAGCAAACAATTTCAGAATAGAGGGATGAGGAGTTCAAATAATTAAGAATGTGTCTTACGAAAACAGATCATATAGTAAGCAACATTTGATCTAGCTAATAGGGGGGGGAGTGAGTGATGAAAAATAACACATGAGAAGTTTAAATCCCACTTGTGGAAGGTGTTGAAAAGATCTCACAGCACACTTTTATCTTTTGAGTGACCTGCTGCTGTTGACAATAAACTTTAGGGATTACAGTTATATTTACTTTTATTTTTAACTGAAATATTGCTGATATAAGGCAGAGTGATTTAGAAATGATAAAAAATGATGTCGAGGTAGTTCACAACTTACGTCAAAATTTCTGCTGTTAAGCAAGGCAGTTGTTAAGTCACTTTTGCCCCATTTTATGACCTTTTTTGTGACAGTTATTAAGTGAGTTATGCCATCATTAAGCGAATCTGGCTTCTCCCATTAACTTTGCTTGTTGGAAGCCAGCTGGGAAGGTTACAAATGATGATCACATGACCCTATGACAGTGCAGCTGTCCTAAGTATATGCCAGTTGCCAACCAAATTTTGATCATGTGACATGGGGAAGTTGCAATGGTAGTAAGTGTGAAAACTGATCATAAGTCACTTTTTACAGTGCTGTTGCAACTTCAAATGGTCACTGAATGAATGATTGTAAGTCAAGAACCACATGTAGTTTCTAATAAAATATGCTAAACTATAACAGATCTGATTCAATAGTGTCCGATATCATTAATAAAAACATAATGCTACTAGTGAAGTAATAACATTTAATATAGGAATGTTGTTGTATGTATGAAAGTATCTACCTAATACATACATGTTCCAAATTTCAAGAGTATTTGGCCTTGAATTGAAAATACTGAAGCAGAGGGGACTTAGAATCAAAACAGGAACTAAAAGATCAAGGAATCGATTTGGACTGGTGGCCATGCAATATATTGGTTACTTACGGGACCGCCTACTGCTACCGAATACCTCTCACCGACCCGTGCGCTCTCACAGAGAGGGACTCCTCAGGGTGCCGTCAGCGAGGCAATGTCGTCTGGCGACACCCAGGGGAAGGGCCTTCTCTGTGGGGGCTCCCACCTTCTGGAACGAACTACCCCCAGGACTTCGTCAACTTCTGGACCTCCGGACCTTCCGCCGCGAGCTTAAAACACACTTATTTATTTGCGCAGGACTGAATTAGTTTTTAAATTTATGGGTTTTAAATGGGTTTTATTTTTATATTGTTTTAAATATTCGGCTTTTAGAATAAGTTTTTTAATTGTTTTTACTCTGTATTTATGTGTTTTTATGTGCCTGTTAACCGCCCTGAGTCCTTCGGGAGATAGGGCGGTATACAAATACGATTAATAAATAATAAATAAATAAATAAATAAAATATCCAAATACAAACGAGATACAAGAAAGATGGAAAAATATATGGATTCTATAAAGAACCCCTAGAATTAGATCAGATATTTCTAGGGACAGATGATAAATTAATAAAGAAAATATACAGCTACTTATTGAATTTTAAAATGGAAGAACATGTAAAAGAAACTATGATAGTATTTCTATGCTTCATTAAGCAATTCAATTGTGATTATAATTTCATTGTTCAAAATAATGTGGTATGACAAATTAAGATTAGCTTGTAATAGCAACGACTCATCTTACCCCATGCCAAATGATTCTGAATTATTTTCGGAAGTCAATTCACATTAATGATATTGCCTTTCTTCACATTGAGAAGAGATTAAGGAAAACAAGTCTATAGAGAAATGGGTGGGAGACTTTATATTATCAAAGAATGAGTCAGTCCCAAGTAAGGGTTTTTTCAGAGTCATACGTACATATTCCTTTTATTCTTTTCCACAGACCTTTCTGACAATGTGGCCTCCTTGTCCTGATAAATATCAATTAAAAGACTGACACCATCAGATGATTCCTTAGTCTATCTGCAGTTGCTTGGGGATGTTTCTCAACGAACACTTGTCACGGTAGTGAGTGAAAGATCAACCCTTCTCTCTGTCTCTCTCTCTCTTGAAAGATTGACAAGCAATGTATCAATTTCCTGCTCCTTATGAACCTGGGAGAAAAGGCAAGCAAGGTCAAGGTCATCAGGATCTCCGTTCCTTAAAGGTAGGCAATGCACAGACTGACTCAATAAGACAGCCGATTAATAAAAACTAAAGGGAATGATGGTATTTTCAAGTGAAGATGTTGCAAGGCTGAACAATATTGAGCTGTCATTTGTCCTAGAAGAATAGAGGTAAAAAAGAAAGGAGAATGAGATTCTGCAACTAGAAAATCCATAGGACAGCTCTAACTACCATATTTTTCAGAATATAAGACGTACCTTTCCCCCCCCTAAGAGAGGGTGAAAATTTGGGTGCCTCTTATAGATCAAATGTAGCCCTGCCCAGCCTCTGAAACAGAGGTTTCACAAGCTGAAAAAAGCCTCTGAAACGGAGGTTTCAGAAGCTGAAAAAAAGCCTCTGAAAGGGAGATTTCAAAGGCTGAGAAAAGCCTCTTAAAGGGAGATTTCAGAGGCTGGGAAAAAAAAAAGGTGCAGAGCTCACAACCAACAAACCTGTTGCTAAAGTTCACTTTTGGAAACAGCAGGATGCCATCAACCCGCCAATCAGCTTTTTTCTTATTTTCCTACCCAAAAATTAACGTGCGTCTTATACTCTGGTGCGTCTTATAGTCCGAAAAATACGGTATATGTTTTCTTGTTCATATAGAACATCAAATATATAGAATGTAGGATAATAATAATGTAGAAGGCAGCGAACTTCCAAAAAAATATGGAATAGACTACAAGAATTTAAAAGAGCAATATAATTTCACAAGTTTATTCAGTGTTGCCATTATATTATAAGAGACTTAAAATGTGTTAGGATATTGAATTTAGTAGCTGGAACAGTAAAGTGTAAATAACAGTAAATAAACCAGAACATACAGTTGTAGTTGATTAGTTAGAGTGCTGACTCATGCATGATGCAATTTACGCTACGATTTGTTGCTGTAAGCATAAAGTATAAAGTATCCTTCCTGTTAAAGAAAGGAAGAGGTGACTTGGTGCATCGGTCTCATCTGTCTACATTTAAAGTCATTGTGAAGTTATTCTCTTTTCTGAGAGGAGGGGAAAAAAGAGGCTTAGGAAATCAGGGGTGGTTCTAAGTTGTCTGAAGAAGATAAGTTAAGTGAACAAAAAAAACCTGTTTTCATTCAGAAGCCCATCTGAATAAACAATATTCAAACAAAACAAGCAACTTGTCAAGCTTCATTCTAAAACAGGCAAGTTCTGAATAAGTACTTTCATGATGATTGCAGGAAAACAACACTTAGGAAAACACATTATGGGTCAATTCCAAAGGTGTTTTTTTTTTGTTTTTCTTTGAAGGCATTTGTTTCTCATCCCAGCAGCTTCGTCAGCTCTGACTGGATAGTGGGGAATAGAACGATTTATACTCTTTGCAGACAGGTGGTCATTTGCATTCTTTTAGCAGGTTGTTAAGGTCACCTGGAGATTTATCTGTGTCATCACGGTCAGCTAAGTGGTGCAAATGGGTTTGGAGCCTTCTTGGAACTATTGAAAGGACTGTGTTGTATCCCTCCCTCTCTGTTGAGAGAGGGCTGTTCAATTTTGACATAAACAGCCTCTTTATCCCCTCTTTCAAATGACCAGCTTTTCTGCAAAGAGTATAAATCCTTCTATTCCCCACCATCCAGTCATAGCTGAAGAAGGTGAGAAGTGAAATGTCTTCAAAGAAAAAACAGAAAGTCCAGTTGCCTCTTGGAAAAAAGCACCTTTGGGAGAACCATGTCCTGGGGTGACTGAGAATCTCCATAGACATTGTGGGTTGCAAATATTATTTATGAATTTATCTAATAGCATCCAGATTATTGTTTCCTTTCAGAAAATGTCAGAATAGATTAAGACATTTGGTCATAATTACAGACAGGAAAAACCTTCTTGATTTTAATAATGAAATTCTAAATTCTAGTTGCATTATATGTTTTTGGCTCCAACTTGAACCTAGAATCAATTTTTACCATGTTGTGACATGCTAAAATTTCCTCCTTGTTATGCACATCACAAAATAGGAATAATCAAGGAACTCATTCTGGATATAATAAAGATTTTCCTCCAGAATTCCATTGTAATTGAAATGATTCTCAACTTTGTTAGAGATGTAGTAGCAAATATTGGCCATGATCATACAAAGAACAATTTATGCATACCTTTTTTGTCATGTAAAATTACTCCAATGAATTGATATATCTTCCTTATATGGATTCCATGATGGGTTGAGAGATGGTAGCATTTTTCCTTAGTTGAGTTATGTGCAGAATTTTCAATATCACCGATCCCCCTAATCACAGTTTTTGTAAAGTATTGCTTTAATTGAATTACATTTGAAAATGTCTCTACATCTGTGTGTGAGTGTGCATGAATGAATAACCAGAATTATGCAGAGGTTGTTGACAAGAGAGAGTGCAATAAACACAAGGAGATTAAAAATTATCCTGGATAAGTTCCAATTATTGGTTTAATTCCATATTTTAATATCTAATTTCCCAATACCTTATCACAAGATTTCTTGAAGGACTGAATATAAGGAAACTAACACAACAAGGCTAAGCACATAGAAAAATATTCTGCAACTATAATCTTTAGATTTCCACACCTTCTTTTTTCTAAACAACTCTTCAAGTAAATTGGACCTAAAATCAATATATTAGTAGTATTGCTTATGGAAACAGTACTTAATCTCAAATAATTAATTTACCAAGAATTTCAGACCTTCAAGACAAGAAATATAATCAAACATATAATTAAATATGTTAAATCAAAAGAGACATCAAATTAAATCCAATATTTTAAAAAAGTAACACATACGGTATTGTGTAATCAACCTTTGCTTCATTTTTCAGTATTGCACAATAAAGACAAATAACAGATCTGGTCATTAAGCTTTTATCAGATTCACATTTTCAGAACTTAAGTTTGCTTCCATTCATTTCTTCACTATAACCATCACGAGTAAATAGGAATCTGATGCGCTGACATTAGCACTAGTTTGAAAGCTGTTGCATAATATTTATGTACTTCCTAATCTTTAAAGATCTTCCTGTGCATTAGTAAGCTGTAGCCCTGATTTGCAGCTCAGCTCGGCCCCAAGTTACATCAGCATATGCTGAATAAATGTAGATATTATCAAGAAATTGCAAGTACATAATCCTAAATGTGAATCATGGTAATCTGAAAGCTACTACTGTAATAAAAATGGATATTTTGATTCTTAAAATTAAAAGAAGCAAATGATTAAGAAACAGTCCATTTGAAAGTCTTTGCAGATTCAGTGAGCTGAGGATATCAACAAGTACCCATAATGTTTTCTCCGTTTTCCATAAATCAAATCCCATGAACATTCATGAAGGACTGAGCAGCCAGTTAATCTTCCTTCCTTCGTTACTTTGCAAATTAATCAGTTGCAACTTTAAGTTTAAGTTTAGAATCCTAGTTACGGATTCTATAATCAGGAATCTGTAGAAAGAGAAAACAAGTGGAATTGCATCAGTTCAATGTTTTTCAATTGTTAAAAGGGACATTTGAAACACAGAAAGAACTGCAGAACACTTAGGCTTTCAGAGGCAAGTTGCTTTGTTTCACCACATTAAAAGAACTATAATCTAATAGAATAATGAAGCCGACAATCTTTACAAGCAATTATCATACACATCAAAGTAATTCTGACTGGTTTGCAAGTTGTTCTTAATATTTGTTCTGCTTGGTCACAGGATCCACATGTTTTGTAGTGTTTTGTAGTGTGTATGCGCAGTTCACACAGCAAAGCTATCTATGCATTATGTAATAACGGGAGGAGGGGTTGTTTGTTTTTCAGCTTGCTTGCTGAAGAAGACCCTGACATAGATTAGGGCTGAGAGGGTGTTACTGGCCAAAGCTTTGCTGGCTGAGGGACTCTGGGAGTTGAAGTCCACAAGACTTAAAGGGACCAAGGTTGGAGACCCCTGATCTAGCTAGTTCCATGAGAACTGTAACCTGAGTCTCCCCAGTTGTATTCAACACCTTAATCACTACATGCACTAGGACAGGGGTCGACAACCTTAAACACTCAAAAGAGCCATAAAGGTCATAACCAGAAGCCTCTTGTTCAATTCTGCAGCCGACCAAAAGTCCGCTTCCCCCACCATAGTGTCTCCTCCTAGCGCAGCGCCCTTTTTCCTTTGCTGACCGGAAGTCTGGTTCCCCCACTATAGAGTCTCCTCCTAGCACGGCGTCCTTTTTCCTGTCCTAACCGAAAGCCCTATCAATTGTGGAGCCAGCTGGCAAAAGGGAGCTGCAGCAGAGGGATGAAAGAGCCACGGTTTGCTGACCCCTGTACTAGGCGGACTATCATTACTTTTCAAGCAAAAATAATGTTTATTGTTTAAAAAATCTTTATTCCAACTTTAGATTTTCAGCATGATGCCCCTAGAAATCTATATGATGCCATACCATGCTATTATTTGGGCCGCTTGATTTTTTAAGTAACAAAAATGTTCTTCCCACACTAAAGTGATTAGGAAGAAAGTGAAATTGTTTACATGCAAATTAAAGCAGCTGTACATCCTGATGAAATAAATGTGCTATTTTTTTTTTCAAGTTATTTGATCAAAGAAATATCAGAATTATTTAAAAAAAAACTATTTTTCCCAAAAATATAGAACAATTGTAAGGGGTTAATAAAAGACTTTGTGCCTTATGTGGCGAATACTGTATGAAGTGACTTACTGCTGCTTTCAGGGCTTGGTCCAAATCTTCTAGTAAATCTTCTGAGTCTTCCAGTCCAATAGATATGCGAATTAAAGTATCTGATATTCCGAGGATCTCTCGGTCTGCCTTTGGAACTGAGGCATGAGTCATGATTGCTCTGGAAAAGAATAAATATTCTGTGAATGCAGAATTATAAATAAGGGTAACATACCAACTAACACCAGGAAATACAGTAAATGTAATAAAAAGTGAGATGCTGGCTTCTATTATCAATCCATTTGCAAAAGTTACCTTTGACTAGATGGGCAGCATAACTAGCTAGCTAGCTAGAAGACAGAAAGGCTGTATTTTTTCTTAATTCAGAACAAAACCCAATTCAGATGATATCCATGGGCTGGCATTGTGAAATATCCTTCAGATTTATTGTGATGCAACCTCCACAATTTTAGCTATTACCTAAACACCCGGAAGGAAGCCAATTGGGAAAGGAAAATGCCAAATGACATTGTCTTAAATAAACACTTATTGAAGACAGGAGAGCTATTCTCCAATAATAAATCATTTTTACACAACCTCTTTCAGGACAGTCTTAAAACTGGCAAGCTGCGTTTGAAATTAAAGTATGTGTGAATAGGCTAAATTTGAGGATTTAAATTTGTTTGTAATCTTGAGGATACTAATAGAAATAATGATCTATGAAATGAGGAAGAAGAAGGATTTTGGAAGTGGTTTGCCATTGTCTCCTTCTTAGGGCTGAGTAAGAGTGATTGGACTAAGATCATATAGCTGACTGTGAGCCTAAGGCAGGAGTAGAACTTGGTTTCTAGCCTGCTACCAAACCAAATTGGCTCTTATTATTTTAGATGCAGAGCTTATTAAAACTGTATAAAACTATATATGAAACTATATATGTTAAGTATTATAGACTGACAAAGTGTTCCCACATAATAGTATGCAAACTGCATCATTCTGCCTCCTACGCTGACATTGTGTGCTATGTTCATGTGATCACAATTTGTGAACTTCCCAGATTTCCAACAAGCAACATCAATTGGGGAAGCCAGATTCATTTAAAAACATGCCTTGCTTAACAACTGTGATGATTTGCTTAACAACCATGGTAAAAATAAACATAAAATTGGGACTGGTCACATGATGATTCACTTTATGACATCACCAACTTAAATAGAACTTAAGTCATCATAAGGCAAAGACTACCTGTAATGAACATTATGACTAATGAAAGTTATAGCTTGACACATTTGGAAGGCATTGAGATAGGGAAGTCTGATGAGAACAAGATACTCTGAAGTAGATATTGATCAGCATAGAGTATTGGTTACTGGTATTAATATAATTAAAACATTAGCTTATACTTCCCTGAAAATCAATATAAAATATGTGACATAAATGTTTTTTTCCTCCAGAAAGTTAGGGTAAAAGAAATAGCAGTGAATATGAAAAAAGGTCTTATAAAAAAATAACTTTCAACATTTTGGGCTAAATGTTATTAGGAAGGGCTTACCCCTTTTTAATATAGCTTCTACAAGGATTTTTAAAATGTATTTTATAAATAACAAAAATTATTATGTTAATCTTACCAGTAAAACTAGATCTTGTACTTTACTGTATTTAAGTACAAGCACATGTCAATAAAAATTCTAAAAAACTGAAAAATAGATAGCAATAAAATGTGAATTTTGGAAAAAGGGATATGGGTGAATTTACATCTAGGTAGTTCTCAATTTATGATGGTCATTGGGACTAAATTTTCAATCCCTGCAGCCGTGGTTCCCATCTTTAATCAAGTCTCACAGTCTTAGGTGAAGCAACTTCCTACCAACTTCCTAGCAGAGTCAGTGAGGAAGCCAGTAGGAAGTTGCAACTCCCAGAACAGCAGGGAGGTAAGTGGCTACCACCATTTGGAGAAGTGTCACTAAAATTGTGCAAGAAGAGATTGTATATAACTTGCTATGGCTGGCATTGTATTAGAGACTCCTAAGCAAAGAGCTTCAAGCATGACTCCTTGTATCAGTGTTATTATTTTCAATCCACTGTATTATTTGAGTGAGCATGTTAAGCAGGGGTTTGCAGTTAATTTTCTCAAGGGGCTATATGAGAAACTGGAACTGTTGTGAACAGCTGAACCAACAGGCTGAACTTAATTCTGCTTAATATTAATTTTACTGTTTTATTTAAAAAAGTAGTAAATTATATGGTTTTGACTAGCTGCTACTGGTAAGAATACATGTTACATCTTATTTACATTTGATTTCTAATTTCTGATTGACCTAACATGGGCCAGAGATGGCCAAAGAGCTGGATACAGCACAGGGATTATAAAATTCCCAGGTCTGGTGTAAAATATATAGAAACATAGGACCTATTTACCTCCATTAATACTCTAGGGGGCAAAGTTAAACAGATTTGGATTTCCTCTTCTGTCTGATCATCCTTGTAACCTAACTTTTGCAAGCCTTTGCCATACATACTTCTCTGATCTTCAAATCAGTATTTTTCAAAATTGGCAATGCTGGTTATGGAAATGCAGGAATTGAGTTTTGTATATCTTAAATCCATTAGAGTTCAAAAACACTGATTTAGATATTTGAAGAATGGTAGTGTTTTATCACAGAAAAGATGACACTTATGGAAGAGGAGGATCCATAAAAGTGACCATGAAAGAAGATCCAGTTTCCAAGTAAACATTGCAAAGGCGATATAAGTGAACTCATATTGTTTAGTTGGAGCACACACAGTGAATATTAAAGTATCAAATATTTTGATAAACGTCAGTGTAATACTTTTATTAAGGGATGCCAGAAAAATTTACTTACGGATGCTCTGCTAGACTCTCATATCCTCCCAGACTTTCAGCGAGGGTAAAAAGCTAGAACAAGAAATATAAAAATTATACTGTATTTCAAATAATATTAATTCAAAATTTTAAGACATGCCGTTTACTCTTATGCAAACTTAATTGTGTGTTAGCCTAGTAAAAGCAAATGGACAGAGCAGACAAAAGAAACTGTTTTTGCAAAATAAAAAACAGAGATGCAAGAAATGAAACACACTTAATCAAAACATGAGGCACAAATTTGCTTTCATTCCAGGCCAAGTTCTCTTAAAAACACAAATTTGATATCAGTAACAGATACTTTTAATTTCAGATGATAAATTCTGGGAATCTGAAACCAAATAAAATGAAACCTATGAAATTTAAGACTAAAATTTAAAAGTAAAATTTACTTTTACCCCAGTCAACTATAAAAATGCTTTAATTTTTTCATTCATCCGTTTTTCAAAACTACCCACCTCCCAGAGGGATTCTGGGCAGGGTACAAATAAAATATTAAATACATAAAAAACTTTATATATATTTTTTTTTAAAGAGGCAAGCCATGTTCAAAATTAATTAAAATCGCATAAGAATCTAACCAAATTCAGGACAAGTCCATAAAACGCAAAAGATGTTCTTTCATTGCACACAGATTGGAATGGACTCATCTGATAGAAAAATAATGCTTTGTTTGCAAAGACTGTTTGCAAATATTGTCTGTTCAATATTTGCAAAAGTGTAGAAATAATGATAGCATAAAAACACTCTCTGATATTCTGGCCATTTCTTTCCCTTATTTTTTTAGGGTCAGAAGTGTCTCACATATTATGATCTCAGCTAGTACTGTTATTTTCAAGAATAGGGCGATCTGAGCTATTTTGGGGGGTCTTCTGCTGTGAAATTCCTTTTCACTGTAAACTTGTCAAAGCCTGCACAGAAGAACAGTAAGATGCTGCAACTTAACAGAGTTTCAGTGGCCAGCAAGGCAGAGGTGACCTTGAGACAGAAGGTTGGGTTGTTTGTATAATGTATTACCTCAGGCATGAAAACAAAAAGGGCCTGTTCTCTACTTTTTAAGTTAGGTTATTATCTCAAATTGGTGTGAGAAACTATGATTCAATAATTAGTTGACTTTTATTCATACATTAGCAATAAAACATTTTGATCTGGGACTAAGAATTGAGCAGAAGTAGGACTTGCTCTTTTAAGACTGGTATTTTGGCTCTAGGACAGGTGGACAATTGTGGCAACTTTACAACTTGTGGACTTCAACTTCCAGAATTCCTGAGCCAGCATGGTTGACTCAGGAATTCCACGAGTTGAAGTCCACAGGTCGTAAATGGTCTATAGTTGCCCACTCCTGAATTAAACTAATAGTACAGTACAAGTGGGTAAGGTTCAATCTTTGAAGGAGGAGGTTTAAAGGTCAAAACGGTTCCATCAGGCCTTGCAATGATTGAACATTGGACTTTCCATTTAGCAAAACATTAGCCTCACAGAAAATCAGTTATTTTCGTTGACAAATTTCACTGGTGTCAACTAAAAATGCTCTGCAGATAACTATTTCATTGAAGTAACTTTAATAGTCCTCATGTTTATAATTTTTGTTATATCTCTATTTTTATTGTATTGTATGCCACCCAGAATCATTCTGGATGAGATCGGTGGTGTGTGGTTATGCTCTCAGAATATTCAGCCAAGTCATATTAATTGGGAAATTCTGGGAGTTGAAATCCACACACCTGGAAGTCAGAAAGACTAGGAAACATTGTACTACTGATAAAATGATGCTTTAATTTCAAAACTCCAATTATTAATATATTCTTATCAGCTCCAATCCCAATTAGAATTCACATCTTCCACGTTCTTGATTCTTGGGATGGTTTTGCAATATTCTCAAATATTGTCACCAAACAGAACATTTAATTAAACGTACATTAATCTGGATGCAGATACTGACAAATCACATTTGGCCACAGCTAGTGGCTACAAACCAAGATAAACAATGCCCAGCTAGTAGATATCCAACAAGAGATTTGACTGCACAGCTACATTTAAAAATCAATGTTTTCCAATGATATATGTTGACAAATCAATTAATTGACTTCTGAAGTCAACTGTATAATTTATTTATTTGAATTCTGCCTTTATTATAATTTTTTTAAAAAATAACTGAGGGCAGTAAACAAATTGTGTCTGGTATACCTTCCTCAATCTATTTACCACATAACAACAACTTTGCACGGTGGATTGGGCTGAGAAAGAGTGACTGGCCCAAAGTCACCTAGCTGGCTTTCATGGCTAAGGTGGGACTTGAATTCAGTCTTCCACTTTTTAGCTTGGTGCCTTCAGATTTCAAAAGCAGCACGACACTGTTACATCATCCAAAGCTGTTTTGCTTTCCAGGCTCCATTTATAAATGTGGAGGAAGATGGCAGAGAGGCTTCTGAAGTGCTATTACATGGTTCACATTGCCTGACTCCCATTCATTTGGATACACTCATTCCATTCCCTTTCATTAGTGCCATTTCCTATAACTACATGGGCTATTTACATTTTGGGAGCTCCTACAAATGCTCAAAATCCATAATGGCTTCAGCAGGGAAGAAAGGACCACAGTACAGTACACAACTCCTGACAAAGTCACAAGACAGTGGCGTGGCTCTTTTAAAAGCAGTCTACAAGGATAAGTTTTACCTTTAAGTTTTTAAGGAATCGAGAAGCATTTTCAAGGTTTCCTTTGATGTAAAAGGAAATCATTCCTGGGCAGCCCGTGCACTGACGTTGCATCAGGTCATATTGTGGGTGTGACTGTAATCCTGCAATGAATCATACATTATACAAATAACTCAGCCTGTATTATTACTTTAACTCAGACAAACACATTCAGTAGCTGACATATGCAGATGTTTCCAGATGAGGCTTTTTTTGTTTAAGTGACTGTTCTTATAGGGGGGCACTATACGGGGGGCCTCTAGAAGATGATGTCATCACTTATCTGCAATCCCTCCATCTTTTAACTCCAATACTCCTTCCTCCTTTTCCCCTTCAGAGGTAATCTGTTGAAAAGGAGCATTGCTTCATAATGACTTTTGCTTAGTAACACTCGGAGCCCTTTGGGAATGTGTACAATTTAAAAATGGAATCAATGACTTATGGATTCAAGATGATATGCAGCAGGAGTTGATATGACTATGAAGTGGATATGGGAGAAACCAAGAAGGAGGCTTACAATGATTGTAAAAGATTGGAGTGTTAGTTGGATAGCTCATCAGGTCTTGCCCGGTATGGAATACAAAACTCCTTCTAGGAAGACTTCCAGGTTATCTGAGGGCAACATACCAGGGAAGATGACTTTTTCAACCCTTGGATCTGATTCAAGGTATTGCGCCACTGTTAATGCGTTGCGAAAATGTTGTTTCATGCGGATTGGCAGAGTCTTTAAACCTCGGTTGCAAAGGTAGCAATCAAAAGGAGATGGAATTGCTCCAATGGCTATGAAAGAAAAAACAGATATTATTTTCTTTCCAGTATATTAGATTTTTTAAATCATTTTTTTTTGTTTCAAAAAGTATGCCAATGGTCAAAACTGAGGTATTTCCTGGGTTAAAATAATAACATAAAATGATTGACAATAAAGTGATAAATGAGTTTGATCCACTCATGATTTCATTGATGTCAGCGCTGGGCTGGATATGCATGTGTCATTTTTTTAAATATTCAAGTTTGAATCAGTATATCACAGAGCTTCTCACATTTTGCAACACAATAATCACCCACTGCTGGCTGGTGCAGGCAAAGTGACTAGCAAAATCCAGGTTGTGGTTTGACATTGCTTCCACTTCACTTGCACAAGGGTTAAAAAATTATTGTGACCCTCCCATGTTCTTCGTGACCCACAGTTAGTCCTAATCCATATTTTGAGAACTCCTTGCAGTAAACATTTTATGGAACTGCCCAAACGCTATTTTGATGATTCTTCAATATATATTTATACATTCAGAACAAACCACATTGAGGTCTTCCAAATAGTTAATCTGCTTTTCTACTCAACAATTACTCAAAGCATGAATTCAAAATTTAGAACATGCATTTTGAATCAGAGCTCTTATTAAAATATAGTAAGAGCTCTGATTCAAAAATGTATGTTTTAGTGTGACCTTGCAGCTGTTAGTAATTCTAAGGATTGAGTCAGAACTGAATCAGACTTATGGCTTTACCAGTATTTATTCTATGCTTCACATGCATCCTGCTTGGTCTAAAAACACAGGATAGAAGACAGAACCTATAATTAGGCAGTTGTAGCTGACATGTTAAAATATTAGTTTTTTAATCTGTTATAATTATATTTTTATTTCCATAGGGATTGGCTGTCACAAGTGACCAAATATCCAGACTTGTTTTGGACATCCCCTAAACTGGGAAAGAGGAGCTATTTTTCATTTATTTATTTGTATCCCACCTTGATTATTTTTATAAATAACTCAAGGCAGCAAACATATCCAACACATCTTCCTCCTATTTTTCCCACAACAACAACAACAACCCTATGAAGTGAGTTGTGTTGAGAAGGTCACCCAGCTGGCTTTTATGGCTAATGCAGGACTAGAACTCAGTATCCTGGTTTCTAGTCTGGTGCCTTAACCAATAGACAAACTGGCTTTTGGGCCACAATATGTCTAGCAGCATAGAGTAGCCCCACAGTGAGATGGGTGGCAAATAAATTTAACAAATAAATAATGTCTGCCCAAAGAAGATGCAATCTGTGAATTTCTACTGAGGGATGAATGTAACAGTAGACTCATAGGATAGAAAATAATTTTGATTTAAGAAAATACAGAGATGAAGATTAAATCACACACAATTTGCACTCCTAGCCAGATTTTTTTTTAAGGGAACGTTCTGAAACTGCTTTGAAATACAACACAAAATTGATAGGAAATCTCGGGTATACGTCTGCAGAGTCACATCTATTTTGACTGGAGGAACTTTTTTTTTAGTCACTGCAGTACTGATTTTTTAAATTAACTTTAATTTAGATTTTCTTTACAATTGTTTTCTTTTTCCAACAAGTAGCACCCAAGTGTTCAAAACTATAAGTGTTAAATACAAAAAAATTACAAAATACCAAATAATACATGTCTTTTCTGTACTGAGGGTGAGTTGTTTAAACAGGTACTGATAAATTTTGCTAAAGGTTTTTTAAAACACTAAATGGATGTCAAGCATAGCTACTTTACAAAATCTGCAAGCCACACTTTTGAGTTTGCCCTTCATACTCACAATATTGCAAGAATCTGAGTTTCTCGTGAAGTTCATTATTATTTAGTGAAACCAATCCCATTACAACATCGCTGTGCCCTGAAAATATAAGCAGGCAAGTGATCAGTCCTATTTATTTAAATAAAATGCCTGAGCATGTTCAAATATCACACAAGTAGGTTGATAATGAGGCAGTGAATATGCTTGCTTGTGACAACTGGTTTCTCCCACAAGTAGACTAATGAGCATCTGTGGCTATCCTAAATTGGAATAACAACCAAACACTGGACTGTGGTTTTAATTGTCTGGAAAACAACAGAAAGCAAAGGCATCATTTGATTTTAGATTGCTTATGACCTTGCTCTCAGGTTTCTAACAAGTGGGAAAAGCAACAGTCTAGTCAGCCCACTTCACATTAGCTTAGGTTATGATACCACAGAGGAAAGAACCAGTTGTGTTATTTCTTGTAATGTTTGCTTAACAATTGTTGTTATCCGCAAAGTCATGTCTGACCCATCATGACCCCATGGACAATGTTCCTCCAGGCCTTCCTATCCTCTACCATCTCCCAGAGTCCATTTAAGCTCACACTGACTGCTTCAGTGACTTCATCCAGCCACCTCATTCTCTTGTCATCCTCTTCTTCTTTTGCCCTCAATTTTTCCCAGCATTAGACTCTTCTCCAGTGAGTTCTTCCTTCTCATTAGGTGGCCAAAGCATTTGATTGCTTAACAATAAGCCTGGGTAAATGTGATGTGGAAACTGGGCCATCCATTTACAGATGCTATTGCCTTTATCATTCAATGAAATCAAACTTCATTCAATGAAATTTCAATTTCTGCTTGTGGTATCATCTTTTTAAAGCTGATTAGCTGAGAACTAAAACTTACACTTGGCTGCAACGGTTTTGGAAATGGAATGGCATGATTTTCTAAGATAAGGTAAGAGAAGTTTTTGAAAAAATGTTGGCTATAGGAGGCACAGATGATGTTCAAAGACAGCCCAGATTACCAGAATAGCAGAAAAAAGTTTCTCTGCCAGTCCTGGGTCAACAATATGGCTTTCAAGCACTTCTCTAATTTACAGGGCAAATATTAAAAATGCAAATACATTATATATATCCATGCAAATATGATACATATTCAGATATAACTTCACCTTGAGCTATTTTAGATATATTTAAACATATATTAAAGAAAATTAACGCAAGCTACAAGCACTGACTACAAACACTATGTTAGGAAACACATTATGTGTTTATGAATTACATTATGAAGTATATGGTTTCACTTTCATTTTCAAAATGAATATAATAAAAATCTAATATGCATTAAAAAGATTTGAACATATATAAAAAGCATTATTAATGCTTACTACAAAATAAAATCAACATAACATGTAAGTCTAGCTACTTACCATTCATGTATTTGGTTGCTGAATACATACAAATGTCTGCTCCTAAAGACAAAGGACGCTACAACAGAACAAAACAAGAGATTTATTTCATTTTCTGATGAGAAAATCAATAGCAATTGCCAATAAGTACTGAGGCATACTGCAAACAGGTTTCAAGCAATTCCTGCTATGCAGAGATTAGGCTATCGAGAAAAAGGCCAATTATCATTTCATTGATGTGAATCTGAAAAGGTTTAAAGGGAAATTAAGTCTGAGCATCACCTATGAAAGAATAAACAATAAGAAAAAGGAAGTGAAAACAGTTTGAGTTCAGTTTGTCTCTTTTCCTATTTGGTGTATCAACCCAACTCATCTCAGAGGTTTGTTGTTATGGGGAAAATAGGAGGAGGAAAAAGTACTAGGTATGTTCACTATCTTGAGTTTTTTTTATATACACACACAAACATACACACACACACAGATGGGATTTTAAAAATTTAAATACTGTGTTTAAGCAAAAAAAATATTATTCTCCTCTG
Organism: Ahaetulla prasina; assembly: GCF_028640845.1. Lineage (NCBI taxonomy): Eukaryota > Metazoa > Chordata > Lepidosauria > Squamata > Colubridae > Ahaetulla > Ahaetulla prasina. The sequence continues at coordinate 160,247,336 of NC_080541.1, forward strand.
CTATCTCTTTGAAGACTTGGATTTTTCCTCAGGCATGAGGTCTAGAGGTTAGATAGGCCTGTCACTATGAGTTTCCCTTTCTTGGATGGAGTTGGGTTGGTCCTTAGCTGCCATTTATTTTTCTTATTTATTCACGGTGTTCTGTTTTCATCATCATTTTTATTAACGTTCAGTATAAAACAAATCAAGTATAATCAAAAATTACAATAGCGTTGTAACAGTTTTAATATACAGTGCACTTATATTAACAAGTCTGGATATGTCAAAGCCTTATGGCTAAGGCACAAAACTTAACAATTACAAAGGTGATTTCAGGACATCTGTTATTTAACAAAATTTCTAGATAACATAGATCAGGGTGGCCAGGCAATCTTCCCATTAAAAGGCAGATTAGTTGAGAACACAATTCCGCCCAGAAAGTGTTCCAGGATTTCAACACCAAAGGCGCAAGAGTGTTGCCTAAATGCTACATGAATTCCTTTATATTTGCCATTCATGGCTGAAAAAGGGGAGGGCATTAAACCATGTTTTGGAAAACGCCCTCTGGTAATGCATAAAGGATAGCTTAAATAAATTTCATGCAGGCTGTGTTTCCGTTGAATCGCTGAGGTGATGGTCTAACCGTGGGGCTCCTGCTAAGTTATGCTGACATTCAATATCTTCTAATCTTCGCTTAATAAGCTTCATAGCTTTATTGTATTCCATATTCAGATAGAAGTCAAGGTAATTCAGTTTCTTGTGTATTGTTATGTATTATTTAGATTTAAAGATATTGCATGGGAAAGAGAGGAGGGGGAGAAAGAGAGAGAGAGAGAGAGAGAGAAATGATAGACAGATTCATTCTAAAAAGTAGTAAGACATGATTAATTGCAACATCTTGTTTCAATGCTAATCTGATTGGCCTCTGGCCTAAGTGCAATGGAAACTCTGCTACCCACAAAATATGGTTTTCAGAAAGCATGACTGTATTTATCACATGACTGGAATGTTATGTCAGAGTATCGATGTTCTATTTTGTTGATTTAATCCTATGCACACCACCTAGAGCTGCAATGGTAAGATGGGAGTCTATATAAATTGATATAACAAATACATATATTTCATCATCTTCTGCACTCTGCAGCACTTTGTCTTAGTGGAATTATTTCCCTCTGTTACGTTGGCTACTCTGTTAGGAATGTTTAGCTGTAGAATGGTTAGATTATAGACTCACAGCATTGTCACAATGCTGTGATTCTATGGAATTAAAATTGTACCACTTAACACCTCATTTTCTAAAGGCTGTCTCAATGTAGCCCTATTATTACCGGTGATGACAACACTTCCTGTTTTCCAGTAAAACATTAAATTAGAAAATCTGCACTTTCATCTTTCAATCCTATATTTGGTGGTCTTCAGCGCAGCCACTGTATCTTAATTCAGAAATAAAAGCCACCATTGTATGCCTAGTGGAATTGACTCAGTAAAGTGTATTTAGTGTATAACTTTACTCTGTAAAAAAGAATCAAGAATTAATGGGATTCCTGATGTTTCTATTGAAAGAATCCAATATCTGCCCTCTCCAAAACTTTTCATACAAGCCCTTTGTCACATGTCCTACCATGTGAGGTGACCATGGTTGGTAGTGACATCCCATGCCTTCCCCAAAAGTATTGGTTGAGGCCTACAGCACAATCCTTTCAATGCCAATCAAGAGTCATTTTCACACCCAAATATGTTTTAAATAACTTTTGGTGCTACTAGAACATCATCCTCCCTTATTATGGGTTTACATTCCTTAGCTGTTTGCACTGTTGCAGCTGGTGATAGCATTATAATTGTGTAATTATTATGATGGTTTATTGTATTATGTAAGCTGTTTAGAACAGCTAAGATTTAGAAGCCTATCAATCAATACATTTTGAGTAACCAATTTCATATCCTACTTCTGCCGTTTTGCAATGTTTACCAGGTTGTTGTATTATTGTTATTTTTTCCTTTGTAAAAAGGTGAATCATAGAAGTAAAATAATGCAAAGCATTTACTAAATGAGATGTGCTACACTAATAAAAGCAGCTAAAGCAAACTAATAAAATTAATAAAACTAATAAAAATTGACTTACCTGGAAATATGCAGACATAAAAGTATTGTCTACTACTAAAATAACTCCTTTGTGTTTATGAACAATATTTGCACATCCTTGAATGTCAACAACTTTCAGCATTGGATTTGTTGGTGTTTCAATCCATACAAGCTGTTAGTTTGGGAAGAGAAGGATATTAAATCTATATTATTGGAAAGTATACACTTTAAAGAATAGTGTTGTTTTTCATTAATACTTTTTGTAAGACATTAAACACTACCAGATAATGCTGACAACATTCTTTTTTTCCACATATAAGACCCCTTATTTTGTTACTACTTCCCTAAAGGAAATTTATTATTTAATATTGGTCAGCCCAAATGATTCCATGGAAATATATTTAGAAAGTTTTAAACATTTCAATTCTGTCTATAATTATCATGTAACAGAGTTGAATTGTGTAGGACACACTTTAAAAAAGCAATTTGGGAGAAATGGCTCAGTTCGTTTCGAATCAAAGAAGTCTGCATTCTTTGTTTGCCAACCGTTCAGATAAGAATTTTCTGTCTTTCTCTTCATTCCTTCTTTTTTTATAGATGCACTGTAGGCATAAGAAAGTGCAAGCATGCAGAATATGTTCTAATAAAGTTAGGAAAAAATGGTTCTTGCTCCTGGCTTGTTATATGTGGTTTCCACAGGTGCATGCTCTGATATTGCATATAAGATTCTATGTATTTTATAACATCGCCCAATTTTATGTTTTAAATCCTTCAAATAGTTACCTCCCATTATCTGTACATCCCATGATAATATCTATGTGTGAGTTCTACTGCTTTACTAGCCCACAGGCCACAATCTTCAATTCTATCTGGAAGAAGCCACTGAATCAAGACTAGAGTAGATTAAATGAAAGAGAGCCTCTGGATTTATAAAAATCTTAAGGCAGGGCAAGGAGAAGGAAATTATCCCCCTGTTATTTCACCCAAAGTATTATACAGCAAATGTGCTACTTATAGGCACTAGGACCGCCCTATCAAACCATACCACAATTAAGTCAAAACTACCTAACCAAAAAGTGTATCTTGTTCTATACAATCTGCAGAGTTAGCTTGTATTTCCCACTGAAAGAAATATTTGGCAAAACACTCTAAATTCAAAACTGTCAGCCAAAGACAGAGGAGGCTCACTGGGCAAAAAGTCCTGAAAAACTAAATAAACTGCATTATTTCTTATGAGGTCCACAACAATCACATCTGGAACAAGCTAAAACCTGGACTACAACTAGAAAGAAACAGATTTTCACTTGTTACTATCTTGACCAGTCACTAAACCTATCTCACAGACCCATTGTGAAAACAAAAATATAGCAGCACGGAGAATCTACATGGAACATGGCAGCCTCAACAATACAGGATACTGAATTTTTCAAACCTATTAACAAAGAATGAAGAATTTTTTCATCAGCTCAACTGGAATGTTTAAGCTATTAAAAAACTTACTTTGGCCTCTCATAGAGTTTTTAAAGGCTTTAGAAGCATCCATCTGCACTTAAAAGCCTGATATTACTTTTTCACTTGTTTTATAGATTCTTATGAAAGTCCTGGAAATGATTATAAAAATTCAGACAGGTTCTAACCATTTTTAAATTTTTATTGCTCCAGTTGGGTTATAACACATTTTAGTTGGTGGGAAAAACATGCAATTTTCTCACAGTCTTTTAGCATGACAGATAAATGTTCTCCAGCTTATATTGTACCTACCAATATTGCCAAAGACATCAATTGTTAAATATACTTTTCACCCCTTCTTGTATCAAACAAGATGACTTTAACACTGTAGTAGTAGTCCTTGACCCTCGACCACAATTGAGCCCAAAATTTCTGTAGCTAGACAAGAGAGTTGTTAAAATGAATTTTGCCCATTTTACGACCTTTCTTGCCACAGTTGTTAAATTAGTAGCACGGTTGTTAAGTGAATCTGGTTTTCCCATTGACTTTGCTTGTCAGAAGGTTGCAAAAAGTGATCACATGATCCCAGGACACTACAACTATCATAAATATGAACCAGTTGCCAACCATCCAAATTTTGATCATGTGACCATGGAGATGCTGCAATGGTCGTAAGTGTGAAAAATGGTCAAAAGTCATGTTTTTCAGTGCTGTTTTAACTTCATTAGTCACTAAATGAACCGAGGACTACCTGTAAAATTCTTTTATGTCATCTTAATCTCTTTCAACATTTTTGCGCTGATCAGTTGTAACCAAACATAAGGTTTATTCATGCATGATACAAAATCTTTGAAGCTGATCTGAGAATTGGAAAAATAACATCTGTTCCAGAGGTGGGTTTCAGCAGGTTCTGACCAGTTCTGGAGAACTGGTAGTGGAGATTTTGAGTAGTTCGGAGAACCGGTAGTAAAAATTCTGACTGGCCCTGCCCCCATCTATTCTCTGCCTCCTAAGTCCCAGCTGATTGGAAGGAAATTGAGATTTTACAATATTGTTCCCCTGGAGTGGGGTGGGAATGAAGATTTTACAGTATCCTTCCTCTGCCATTCCCACCAAGCCATACCCACAGAACCAGTAGTAAAAAAATTTTGAAACTCACCACTGATCTGTTCCACACCCATGAGCGATAGCCATTCCTATAGATACACTTATATTTGTAGTAAATTGTCCTTCCTGAACATTCTGCCCCTAAATAAATTCACCCAGTCCAAGTTGATGGCTGGAGGCAGGCTGAATCATATGCATGAGATCAGAGTTATGTGATATAGATATCTTTCATGTTTAGCAAAAAAGGCAACACAACCCAATGTTGTATATACTGCAGGAAATTCTAGTCTGCCGTACAGTCATGCTGGGAATGTTATTTTATTACCTTGGTCTCTGGTGTAATTGCAGCCTCAAGGCATTCCAGTTTGGTGCAGTCAACAAAAACAGCCTTTAGACCCATATCTGTTGCGATTCTTCGAAAATATCTATTTGTACCTAAGATGGAAAGAAAAGGCTTGTCTTCATTAATGTCATTAGGCCAATGTGCCACTAAACGCTATATATTATTACATTCTTTTGGAAAAGATGAAATCTTCAGTACTATCAGCACTTCATATAGTACTCGTATTAAACAGTGTTGAGGATCTTATCTGCAACGGCTTCCCATTTGAATAATAATTATTGTATTAATATCTTATTAACATATTTCTATCCTGCCTTTTAAAAAAAAAGTTTCAAGAGCTATCCTGTTGCTCAGTGCAGGAACTCTGCAGATTGCGACACAGAAGAAAATTTGTGCTAGAGAGAAAAATACTGAGTTAGTAGAATATCAGCTGTGGTTTTCCCAATAGGATTGTGGATTTAACCTCTGGCATCTCCATTTAACAAGAATTCAGGAAAAGATGCTAGGAAAGCTTTCCCGAGATCCTGGAAGGTGGATGAATACCAGACTAGATTTTGAATTATCTCCTGCAGGAGGGTTCTGCTTCTTCTGTAACGGCCATGTCTCTAGCATCCGAAATATTGGCAATATTATGCAATATGCACAACAGAGATGGGGAATTTCCATAGGCTGAAAGAAAGAACCAAGCTTTGTCTTCCACATATAAAGGGCTGCACTCTAAAAATGCCCGTTTTCAAAAGGCGAGCTCAAGTATTTTAACAGATGAACCAAGCATCATGAGCACCTGGAAGCCTTAAGACAGCCAAAACACAAAAGGGAATCAAAATGTTTGGCCACTAACCTAACAGAAAGCTTTTGGGCTCCTAAAGTTAGGATCGTAATCTGCATATTTGTGTGTGTGTTTGTGTGTGTGTGAGAGAGAGAGAGAGAGAGACAGTGTGTGTGTGTGTGTGAAGAAAAAACTACTTGGACTACTCAAACTTTTGTAAACAACTTTATAGTTGCTGGAAACCTTTCATCAACCTGACTGTGTTCCAACACAGAGTATCAAATGCTCTAGTCTGCATGCCATGGTGTCAGCAAGCATTCCCAGAAAAAATATTTTCAAAGCTACAAGCCTATTTATGCTTTCTGGGAAAAGGATCCCAATGCACTCTAGAAAGCATACAGTATATGAGTTGACCTATATATGTTTATCCTCCCAATAAGGTTAACTGAAAAGACTAGGAAAAGTAGAGGCAAGCAACGAAGAATACAATGATACTTACGTATATTGAAAATAACCCATTAAAGAAAGTCTGGTCATTTTTAATAGTATATTAAGAAGGAAGCAAGCTCTTCCTGATAGATTCACCCTTTAAAAAAATCCTAATCCCCTTCATTACACACAACATGTGTTGAAAATGCCTTATTACATTGAATTCCAGAAGGAATTAAAGGGAGAAGAAAACCGCAATTTTGATGTGGATTCATATTTTGCTGTTTCACTGTATATATTTTTGAGCACTTTAAAAAAAAGATTATTAGTATCTTCACCTGATTTTTTAAAAAAAGGAAGCAGAGTTTAACTGGGGGCATTGATCCAGCATATTACTTGCTTTTGAGGAAACATGTTTTCCTTCTCCTATTGCTATGAGAGACGTTCTGTCGCAGGGAATACGTTACATGGCTAACCCTGTGAAGTAAGTGGATACCCTATTTTGTTTATGACTAAAGTCATCTTGGCTACCGTCCTAGAAATTCTATGCATAAGTAGCAGAAAGGTCAGCAGTTCAGAGATTCTCATTAAAAAGAAGTGATCTGCATCTTCAGCCAATATAAAAGTAGGTCTGCAATACCTGCCTAAGTATAAGATATTACAAATCTCTCTGTCTAAAACAGCTTCCCCAACCTTTCCAGGTTGACGGCCTGGAAAGGTAGGAGAGGAGAAAGGATCGTGGTTTTGTGTGAGGATTAGGTTGCATACAGCTTCATTTGTGTGAGTGGCAGGTGCATGCCGCTCATATGAGTGGGGCTGCACGTGCCTGCTGCTTGCGCAAGTAGAGCCACATGTGCCAGCGCCTACTACTCACACACATGAAGCTGTGCATGCATGCACGCTCAGCCACTACTGGTGTGGCCCAATTCTGAATGGGCCATGGCCCAGGAGTGGGGACCCCGGTCTAAAATATATTGCATCTGATGTGATAAAAACACCTCCACTGCTGATATTTGAACTATTGTGGCTGTTTATCATGAAGCTGTTCTTCATAATGCAATCACCATTATGTCAGACTTAAGTAAATTTGTTTAAATCACTTTGGTGCAGCAACCAAAGGGTTACCATCCAAAAATGTTTAAAACACATGCTGCTATACTTCTTTTTTATTGGCCAAGTGTGATTGGACACACAAGGAATTTGTCTTGGTGCATATGCTCTCAGTGTACATAAAAGAAAAGATACGTTCATCAAGGTACAACATTTACAACACAATTGATGGTCAATATATCAATATAAATCATAAATCTTACCGCCATAGACATCGTCTGTACAAATAACAGTATCTCCTGCCTTCAGTAAGTGTGCAATGTTCACAGTTGCTGCTAATCCAGAAGCATATGCTAAACCTGAAGTAAAAAGAAAAGCAAATGAAATTTTATTAATTGATTAAATTTCCAATATATTTAAACATTACAGCAAATAGCTACTATCACCTGTGACTCTGAATGCCTGTTGGATAAGAACAGAAGCTTTGCCCCATAAATTGACTCAAGAGATTTAAGTACAACCAAGCATTTTAGCCATTATAAGTCTGGAGACATGGATTAATATAGATATCAACATCTCAGAACAAGGTTTCTACTTGGTTTAGCAAAACAGATAAAATGAAATGATGCTCCTGCACAATGTTAGAGGCGATTACATCTAGGTTTCAAATGTATGTTGCTTTCCTAAGAAGGTAATCTTCATACAAGAATATAATCATTACTATTCATATTAGAAATATTGATAGCTCACAGTATTTGCCACCATCTAGTGCTGCCACAGCTTTTTCCAAGCAGTCACGGGTAGGATTTCCACAGCGGCTATATTCAAAGCCCTAAGAAAAAGAGGACAAAGAATGTCAAACTTCTTTACCTAGAACATTGATGCAATTTGGGTGAAGTTTATAAAAGTTTACTGAATATTCCATGCACTGATTTACTTAAGAACTCCAATCATGTATGTCGGGGGGGTCAAATTCAAGGCCCGTAACCCAGATCCGGCCCATAGGGCCGGCCTGGAAATATCAAAGGACCAGCCTGTGGTGCCTCTGCTAGCAAAAATGGTGTGTGGGAGGGATACCCGCACACACACCCCGTTTCCATTTTTGGCCTTGACAGCTTCCTGAAGCACTCTGCCAGTCAAAATGGGACATGGGGGGCACCTGCAGCCCCCCATGCCCTATTTTGGCTGGTAGGGTGCTGAAGGAGGCCATCCAGGCCAAAAATGGGGCACTGGGGGAGCTGCCCATGCTTCCCGTGCACCATTTTGGCTGGCAGGGTGCTGCAGGAGGATGCCCAGGCTGAAAACAGGGCACTAGGGGGCCGCCCACCTATCCCCACCCCTCCGCGCTGTTTTGGCAGCAGGGTGCTGTAGGCGGCATCGGTCCCATCTGCTATCCATCCCGTTTCCCCCCACCCACCCACCATGGAAGGTAACTATAATGCCCTTGAAGAAATCCAGTTTGACACCCCTGAGGTATGTGAATTAAGTTTTGAGAACTAAAAATATTTTTGTACAAATGAATCCACAATTGATCTGAGTCAGAGACTGATGGATGAGCAGCCTTCTTTAAGGGTTCAATGTTAGGTTACTCCAGTGCTTCTCAAATAGTGGGGCTCCGTAAAGGGGGGCGCGTTTGACCTCGGCAAACAGTCATAACAAGCTAAGCCCCGTGTTTATGTCTCTGTATCCAATCGCGCGATATTACAGTCGCGCGGGGGGTGCGAAAAATGTTTTCTTCTTCCTAGGGGGGCATGACAGAAAATACCCTATCCTTACTTGGGTTCCTGCATCATTAAGCCATTGCTTGTTTTTACAGAGCTTATTGACTAAGCCACAATGGTTGTGTTCACATATCATACAAGGATATATTAATTTTGAACTTGTTTTATGGATTGTTATTAGCCATCTAGAGTCATTGAGATAAATAAATAAATAAGCTAAAGGGGTGTCTTAAATGCACTAATGCTTTTCCTCATGATCCCTATTTAAAAAACAAAAACAATAAACTCATAAACTTCATACATATTGGTCTACTTTGCAAGATAATGTTAAGCAAGTGGGCTAGAACTGCATTTTCAGCCAAAATGAACAAAGAAACTTCTTGTACTTTTCTAACTTAAGCTGACTCATTTACTTGGCTACAGATGAAAAAAAGAAAGAAAGCTGCATAGTTGATCTTTGTATCTATCTCTGTTGTTTCCTGCAGTATAGCTATATAAATTATCTCTACAATCATTCTTGCATCAGAATTGTTTATTCACAAGCCTCAAGACATCTTCCACAAAATTGTAATAATGAAATTTGTTGCAAATTAGCCAGAAGGCAGAAAAAAATTAAGGTAATAAGGTATTACTGTACATAAAAATGCAGAAATGTCATGGAAAGTTTCTTTTATACTGTTCTTCAGTTTCAGCTTTAACAGCACCTTCCTGGATAAACATTCATAGATTAACTAGTTATGCATTAAATGTCTTCTTGGACATTAAGCAGATCTTAAATTGCTGTAGAAAAACCAAGAAAAGGGGTTTGGTCATGTAAAAGCTTTAAAATAATTGCCATGCTACTTTTACTGAACATATTTTGGCCATGTGATTAACTAAAACAGTATTTTGGATGATTGCCACTTATTTATGTAATGTTCACGTTGTAGTGAATAGAGAGAATAGCAAGGCAAGTTTGTTTTGCCCTGCCCTTAAGTGTTTTCTGAGTTAAAGTGAGTGGGCATTTCCTTCAGAACTATAATCAGATTCCAGAAATTCAACACCAATTAAATACTTTAACTGGACAAATGCAAATATCATTTATATAGTGAGTTGAAAGTTTCTCTATGATTTTTATAATATGGAACTGGGAATGAACTTTAGAAAAAAAAATCCCATCATTTAAAATGTCTAAAATAAGCCATCTTGGACATCAAAGTCAATCTTGTATTTTGAAAATTTTGTATTTTTTCCAAGCAAACGAACAGGGAATAAGTCTAGATACCACCAGCAAGAGCTGAGTGTTTTCCCCCATGTTTTCATCAAATACATTGCTGATCAATATGAGTCAGAGAAGATCTTCACAAGAGAAATGTAAACCTCAGCAGATATAAATGTAAATATATGGCTTCTTGAAGAGCTGGTTCCCAAATCAGATCTTAAAGGTCATAATAACTCATTTAAACTCTCCACAGAAATGGATATACTTGTTACATAAGAGTTACATGCTCCTATAATTGGGCAGAGGCCAGTAGTCTGCAGTACTCAGGTTCAGCTGAATGCATATGAAAAGCAGAGCAGGATTTGAAATGGGATATAATTCAAGCATGTGTTACAGTGAGCAGTACTAAGATCTCAAGAATGACTGCAGTTAGCAGGCCGGACTTAGCTGCATAAATATACCAGCTGCAAATCCAAGTAGGCATTGGGATTTTAACCCCAATAAAAGGCAGCTGAAAGTCCAACTTTTCCTGCCTTGAAAGTCTAACTTATTTCTCTAGTAGATTTTTTTTCAAACATGCAGGAGTTGGGACAATAATAGAGTACATTCTAGATTGCAAAAGTCTGAAAAATTTGCCATATGGACAAGCAGTGTCAATTCCAAAAAAGGAAAACAACCCACAGACCACACCTAAGGGGTTTTATTTTGAAACAAATCCCACTTCTGCAATTGAGACACATCCTCTCTCTTTGTTGTTTGGCAAAATTAACCTCTTTCTCCCTGGATCTCAATTTGGTCTTTTTTTTAAACATGTACATGTCAAATGTCAGAAGGTATTTTATTCCTAGAGAATTATGAAGAGGCCATAGAAAACAAAAATTATAGCATCCCTAGCAGATGGCTACTGCATTCCATCCAGTATTCTGCGTAATGTCCCACTAACAACTATTCCTGTTGATAGGATGCTGTTTCTAACACAGAATCAGAATCTGCTGGCCTGTACTTTGACTCTATTAATGGTATTTTTGTCCTGAACTCTGGAAATATTGTTTTTTACAGTGAGGCTCCAGTATTGGAGAAGAAACCAGATTGCTCATTTTTATCAGGCAGACCAAAAGGACTAACTGAAAGCGGACACATATCAGGGCTATTACATTACATTTCCTCTCCCCCCCCTACCTCCTCTCTATTTTGGCCAGTGACATGACAAAAATGACCAGAGGAGCTACTATCATTAACATTTTGCACCATCTTTCCTTCCCCTCCAATTCTTAGTCGTTCTGTCATTTTTTTAGAATGGGCACCAGTGACTCTGTATTTTAGTGAGCCAGAATATAAGAGGCTCAAGCATATGTTTCTCCTTCCCTCGTTTTGTTTTGTTTTTTTAAACCGCCGCAGCCTTCCGAGGAAGATGGCAGGAACAGGGACCGAAAACATAGCTTTAGGAAACGTGTATCAGAGGTTTGAGGAAAGATCCGGACGGCAGCTACTCTGGTAGCACACATTGTGCAATTGTGCAATTCCCCTTAGAGGAAAAGATGCAGGCGCTTGAGGCGTAGAGTGTGCTTCAGCGATGCGGGGACGGGGGGGGGGGGGAACACCTCACGACTTGTAATCCACCGAAGGTTGGCTTTCGAGATGTCGCAAGTTTCTGCGGATTCAACCATAGGCGGCCCAAAGGGAGAAAAAACCGGCCCTCGCCCACCCCACCAACCCCCGGGCACCGCCGGTCAGCCTCTCCCCTCCCTCCCCCCTCCCCCACTCCATCCTCACTCACGCTGTGCTGCCCGGGCGCCCGCTGCTTGAAAGTGGTCGCGAGAGAAATGGGGGGCACCACGGCCAGCGAGCTCCATTGTTCGGGTTCTTGCCCCACGTGGATAGCCTGCGTGGCGAAGTGCTTGAAAGGCGGCAGGAAACCGGAGCGGCTCTCCTTCGCGCCTTCCATTCTGTCCGCGACAGGTGCTCCCGTGCCCGCGAGAGACGCGAAGCGGCGACTCGGCAGCTGCAGGAGGCTCGGATGGGGGAGCGAGCGAGCGATCTGGGCAGTGCTCTCGGACTCGGCTGGCGCAATATCGCGGCGGGTTGCTCCTTTACCGGCTCGCTCTGGCTGGCAGGATCATCTGCCTTAAGGCGGGGACGCTCGGCTCGGGTTGGCTGGCCGGAGCGTCGCATCACATCGCGATGGGTGGAGACCCGGCAGCCCTATCCCGCCATATGCTGGCCCGATTCCAGTGTCCGATTGGCGCGGGAGCGAGGCGCGTCGCCCGATTCCCGGGTTGGTCCTCGGGTCGAAGGAGTGGCAAACTGGCGAGGGACACAGAGGGCTGGCGCTGCTTTGCCGGATCGATCGTTGTTTGAGATGCTGCCTTCCCATCCTCCGGGATCGATGGGAGGGAGGGAGGGAGGAAACGCGGGTGGCTGGGTAGGGAAAGAGCCCGGAGGAGCCTGCGAAGGGGATTCCTTCCACCGCATCTCACTGCTTCCTGCAGTGTTGGAGTGAGGGAGGTTACAGGTTACAAAAACAGAGTTGGAAGGGACCTTGGAGGTCATCTAGTCCAACCCCTTGCTCATGCAGGAGACCTGTACTTGGGATTCGAACTGCCGACCTTTCTGATCGACAAGCCCAGTGTCTTAGCCTTTGTGCGACCGGACGACCGGACTTGGGGTGCATCCCACTTTTAAAAATTCACTTCTGGTTATTTCCAAAGAAACTTCAACAAGTAACGCCATCATTTATTAGAGGGAGGGAGGGGTGGAGAGAGAAAGTGAGTGAGTTGTGAAAGAAGAAGAGAAGAATGCATTTGTCCTGATGGTCATCTGTCTCTGAATTAATCATGATCCCGAAAAGGCTTGGACGGCGAGAAGCAACGCATCCATTGCAGAAATCTGTGAATGAGAAAGGCTGCCACTCGCGGCCTCTCCGACCGCTCTGGCTATTGGCTGGCAAGACGGATGTTGCATCCTTAAATGGGAAGGCTGAACAAAGACAACATTGAGGGCTTTGATGAAAGGCTTTATCTCCTGCTTTCGTGTTCCGGGAATGATCCTGGCAGTGTATTAGTTAGAGGATTGGAACTACCCAGTTGGGTGGAGAAGCCTCAGGATGCAGCTGTAAGTGAAGATACTGAATTCTCAGCTGTGAAGGATGTGAAATGGACCAGTCCTGTGTCAGCATCTAGTATAGAGAAGCATTAGAGGGCTGTAGATGGCTGTTGAAGTTTTGTCAAGACTATACAAAGCATAACTCTGGGTGGTTTACAATATATATATAACCCAGAGTTACCCTGCAGTAAGATGGGCAGCCAATAAATTATATATGTGTGTGTGTGATAAAACCAGGGCACTCACAGCATCTTGCCCCTTTTCCTTTCTTCACCCAACATCAAGGCATGTGATCCTGTCCACCATTAAAACCATCTTTCCAAACAGCCACTATGTTTCCAGTGTCTTTTTCCCCACTTGGAACTGAACCCAGAAGGATATTTCTTCCAACAGTCCTTAAGAGGATCAGGGGATATTACTCTTATTTTATATCAAAAATAAATGACAATGGCAACAATGATTTGTAAATGCTGCCCTGTCTTTATAAAATAACTTGGTACACCTTCTACTTCATTTCAATAGAGACCAAATTGTGATTGCTTTGAACATGTATTTATTACTATGATTTTTAAAAATGTGTTTCAATAGAATGGCAAGTATGGACATCCCCAGTTCACTCAAGGTATCTTAAGAAGGTATCCTGTGGAGATAGTGTGTATCTAACATGTAATTTTTCTCCAATCAAAGGATGAGAATTGAAAGTGGTACCACTTTTTCTTCTCCAGCTCCCAGTTGCAAAATATGCTGGTTTTCTCACAATTTGGCACAGTAACCATGTCCTTCATCTGTGGTTGGCAGTTTCTTCATCTTGCACAACAAGATGGGATTTGCCTTATGTAATTTGACTTTAAGGTCACCAAATATTCTACTAGAGTAACTAGACCTTGAACTGCAGTTTGCATTTAACAGAATAGGGGCAGAACATTGACCCATGAAGTACATGTGTATGTTACACATTGAAATTCCCTATTCACATCTCTTTTAGATATTCATTTCCAGATCTAATAATCTAAAAGAAATAGTGCGTCAGATTCTGCCCACTTAGTAAGTGTATTGTTGGCTACCTAGGAACAAATTTACCTAATTATCAACTAAAAATCAAACCTGCCCTTTTCTTCTGGTTTTAAAGGCATTACTTTTCTTCAGGAATATTATCTGCTGCTAAAGGCACAGGAATAGAAGCAATGAAAACACTGGGGGTTATCACTTAGTGATGCTTAAACAGTATTACTAAATGCAAGTTCTATTCATTTCAATGAAACCTGTTCAGATTAGTTTGCATATACCTGGAGTTGTACAAAACCTTTATAGAGAATTAATTTTACTAGAGACCCTGTGAAGCCTCTTTAGGATCACAAGTAGAGCAACCATTACTATTCTATTAATGCTTATGGGCCAAAAAATAGTGACCAACATCCCCCTCCCGTCTATGATTAAACTCAGAACTGGATAAAAAAACTGGCAAGGTAAGTTGAAACATTATTCATACCTAGGAATACATTTCACTGAAATGAGGGGGGTTCCTGAGCTGATATATATTCTAGGATTGTATTACGGTATTTGTTTTAAAGATCTGGTTTGAGATGATGATGAGTCCAGGACTTCGTCAACTTCCGGACCTCCGAACCTTTCGTCGCGAGCTTAAAACATACTTATTCATCTGCGCGGGACTGAATTAGATTTTAAAGTAATTGGTTTTAAGGGGTTTTTACTATTTATACTGTTTTTAATAATGTGGCCATAGAATAAGTTTTTTAATTGTTGTTTTTACTTTGTATTTATATGTATTTTAACTGCCTGTGAACCGCCCTGAGTCCTTAGGGAGATAGGGCGGTATATAAATATGAAAAATAAAATAAAATAAAAATAATAAAATAAATAAATTTATAATGAGGTTTTCAACACTGATCTTAAAGTGGATTACAACTAATTGTATCTGTTTCTTTGGAAATAAACATCATTAGATCAATGAGATTGACTTTTGTGTACACATCTATAGGTAGTCCTTGACTTATGATCACAACTGAGCCCAAAATTTCTGTTGCTAAGTGAGACATTTGTTAAGGAGTTTTGCCCCATTTTGCGACCTTTCTTGACACAGTTGTTAAGTGAATAACTGCAGTTATTAAGTTAGTAACATTGTTAAGTGAATCTGGCTTTTCCATTGACTTTGCTTGTTGGAAGGTCGCACAAGGTGATCGTATGACCCAGGACTCTGAAGCCGTCATAAATATGAGTCAGTTGCCAAGCATCTGGTTTTTGATCACGTGATCATGGGGATGCTGCAAAGGTTGTAAAAGTGAAAAACCATCGTAAGTCACTTTTTAAAATGCCTTTGCAACTTCGAATGGTCACTAAATGAACTGTTATAAGCTGAGGACTTTCTGAATTGCTTTATTAAGTAATAAAGCCACAGTGATAAAGATATAACAGGGGAGATTAAAATTGGAATTATTGAAAAACATTGCCTGAGGAAAGTTTGATAGCTTTTTCCAAAGGTAATACCTTGGATCAGTCACAGCAAAATTAATTATTGACTTCAGACCTTGGCAACAACTGAAAAATTGTCTGGCACTAGGCCCCAGCTTGGTTTTCTTCTTTAGATTTCAAAAATGCAGGAAGCAACAGAAGGGCCGCGGTGTGGCTCAGGCTGTAAGAAGCCTGTTATTAAACACAACTGCCTGCAATTACTGCAGGTTCTAGTCCCACCAGGCCCAAGGTTGACTCAGCCTTCCATTCTTTATAAGGTAGGTAAAATGAGGACCCAGATTGTTGGGGGGGGCAATAAGTTGACTTTGTATATAAATAAGTAGAATTCCTTTCCAATTTCTGGGAGCCTTTATTTTTTTGATTATTGAGCTGAAGGGAGTTCCTTAAACGAAAGATTAAGAACTGCTTTGTAACACAGATTGCCTTATCTCAGTAATTCAATGTAATTTATGGAGATTATACTTGATAGATCTTAGACAAATAGAATCATATTCTGGCCACAGGGATTTGGTATCAAGAAGAGGTCATTTATGAGTTACTCTCCAGCCCCTACCCCAAGCTGAGTCCCTATCTGAGTGAATGTTTTTAATTCTATACTTGGTATCTTACGATGCAAGAGACTCCAGGAATTAGCAGCAGATGAACATAATTACTTTGTTTAAAAAATGACCAGAACTTCAGTGAATAACCAAAAGCAGTTAAAACTATCAGTTTTCCTAAAATTGCTTAGCTGCCGTGGAAAGAGACTTTTAGGTGACACATGCAAGTTTCCTTCAAATCCATATTATTGCATAGCTTTATCAGATAGCTAGAACTTAATTATCAAATTTGAAAATCTGCCTGTCTCACCAAGAGACTCTGCACAGCACACACCCATTGGATAAAAAAACTCAAATATAAAAGCAAGACATAAAAATACAGGTATCTACATTATAAAATAAATAGTATAAAACTATCTCTATGTACTACCGTATGTATGTATGCATGTAACTCAGTGTTGAAAGGAGGCATCTAGCAATTGGTTACTGAACACTATCTCTAGAGGGTCAAAAATAAAGAAGTTCTACTGTTGAAATGAGGTTTCACAACTACAAATTTAAAATGTTTTCTGTGCTTATTATCCTTAGTATTTTATTTTTAAAAATAAAATCTGCTGCTCTGGATGACAATGAGTTCTGTAGGGCTGCCAATCTAATAGGAAACCAGCAAAAGTTTTCATACTCCTGTGTATAAGTGAGATTTCGTTTTAAGGATTCTTGGAATAATCCTAAAATTTTAATTCTTATTTTCAGTACCATCCCACTGTATATACTCTGGTGGGCTGTTACTTAGCAGAAATATAAAGCAGACCCAGTTATTATATCTATTTGTTGTCATACACTAGTTTAACAGGAAGAGAAAATTATGTGGGAAATTATATGTTGAATTAAATCTCTTTCCTCAGTTTTGGGCACATGTATGCTCAATATTGTATGTCTCATAAAATAAATTATAAGAGGCAAGGAAGGTTGAGTTTAAGACTGACTATTCTGATGTGAATCCCTTTACATCGGCTGACTCATATTCGTGTATGTATCAACCAGCAACAATCCCAGTTATTCTGCTGTTTGCATAATTCAGGAAACTGAAGATTTCATTTGAACTCATTATAATAATATGATATGAACATTGTACTATAATTTTTGCTGAATTTATTTCAAAATTATTAAACAACACCTGCCTATTACAGGTAATTGAGAACTCATAAGTGGACAAAAATACCAAATCTAGTAATAATACTGGATAGGTGTCTAAAAATGCCAAATCCAGTCTTAACATCTAGCTGACTGTATGTCAAACCATTATACATTGCATTAAATTTATATTTTGCTCAATTACCAGGAATTCTGGGTGGTTTACTATGATTAAAACATTTTTTAAAAAATACAAAAAGTAAAGAAAGAGCATAAAACAAATGAACAATGACGGCAAAAAAAAAGGGCGGAACAGAAAAGAAGAAATGGGCATCCATCATCTTCCAAAAGCTTCGGTGAAAAGGCCTTAAGAGTTTAGGGACAGAAATATTTTAGACATTTAATCCATTTTTATATGAATAAATTTGTTTTTACATGGGGGTCCAATACATACCAACATTTACTTCTGGTTTTTGGCAAAAAAGACCCTAATGCAGACGAGTTCAGTTAATGACTCTGGCATTTGCTTACAACCACCAAAACAAAGGCTGTAAAGTTATGCGTGGTCATATGATGATCTACCTAACCATCAGTGTGACTTACGACCATAATTCTGGGTTCAATCATGAATGTTGAGGGCTACCTGCAATGGCGGGATTCAAATAATTTAACAACCAGTTTTCTGCCCTAATGACCGTTTTAAGTATTAAAAAAACCCATATACCGAAAGGTAGTTTATTTCATGCATTTAATATTTAAATAAAACAACAAGAGGTACACAAAACTAGATGTTATAAGAGTTTTAAAATATTAATGAAGAAAATATTAAATAGCTGACAAAACAATAAAACTGTGATGTAAGGTATTTACATATGGCTTCTTGATTGGCGTCCTAACTTGCAATTTTCTTCACTTTTACCCGAGCATCATCAGCTGACCGATGTATCCTTAACCATCTTTTCACTGTAGGAGTAGGATCCCATTCCTTTGGAGGTAGGCCGATTAGACTAATAGTCATTGTATTTGATATATTAGAAACAGTTAGGCGGGTTCTCTTCCTTGAACATATTATGTTCATCTTTGAAAAAACCCTTTCCACTTCTGCTGAACTTACAGCAATTGTTCTTATAATATTTTTAGCTCTTTGAACGCTGTCAGGAGTATCATAGTTCCGGGAATTTTTTAAAACATTTTCCACGAAATCTCGATAATCATTAATATCAATTTGATCATTAAAAATGTCATTAAATACATGCAATTGTTCTTCAGCTGCTTGCCATGGAACATCAACTTCTTCAATATTCCAGTAATCTGGCTCCAAAAATTTGAGAAATTGTAATATATTACTATCTGGAAATTGGCTACAACTTGCTTTTAAATGTTCACAATCGATTAGTTTTTTTCCCAAATTCACTGTGATGTTTTCTAAAAGTCTTTCCCGAGGAAGCCCGACAAATCTCTGATTTTCTACAAATTTTATATTTTTGAAAGTTTCTGAAGTAATTAATTCATCAACTTTTTTTTCGTACAGTCCCTTTTCCTTTCCAAGCGTCTGAAATGCTTTAATAGATCTTATCATGAGTTTTTCAGCCTTTATTATGTCTATATTTTTTGCTTGTAGTGCATCTGAAAGATGAGAAATTTCATTTAAAATATCAATCATCAATGCCAAGTCAGTTATAAAATATATATTTTCGAGATGGGCAGCCATACTTAAGTACTTTTTATTTGAATAAAAATAGTGATGTAGTGCTGGATAAGCGTGCCACACAGCTAGGGTTGACTTTAAACTACAGGCAGCCCATCTTGGTCCCAAAACACTACCAATCTTTATAATTTCAATTCCAAGTTGTTCAGCTATTTTGGCAAATTCAATTTGGTTCTTATTGGATTGATAAAAAATAGTAAGTATCTTATCAATAAATATTTTAAAATGTTTTACTTCCTTTATTTCTTTTATCAAATCATCTAAAGCAAGATGGAGGTGATGGTTTAAACCGTGCCATATTATTATGTTTGGAAACTCTTTAGCTATCCTAGTGCTCACTCCAGATTTTCGCCCAAGCATAACGCTGGCACCATCAGAGCAAAATCCTATTAAATTTTTTTCTAGGTAGTTCTTAGTAAGCCCAACATTATTTAAACTTTCCATAACTGAAGAACATATTGTGTCTGCATCTTGTTTTTCCAATTCAACTAGCTCAACGAAAATTGTTGGTGATGTAACTGAATCCTCCACTTTTAAGAAAACTATAACAACTGGCTTACAAGGTATCATTGAGGTTTCATTAATAATCAAATTTATTTTCAGATTATTTTCAATAATTTTAGTAAATTTTTCTTTTTAAATTTCCTTTGCAATGAAATCAACTACTTTCACAGCAGTTGTACGTGAATGTAATCCTATTCCCATATCTAATCCATTTTTAATTTGCACTTCTATCTCTTTTTTTATATCTGAAAACGGTTTACAATTTTTTGCTAGACTGTAAACTGTATTAAACACTCTACAAGTAGTACATAAATATTTTTCATTCATCTCATCTATTCCTTTTGTTACCGAAGCCTGCTCACATTGTTCTAAGTTCTCTTTACCAACATTATGGGCTTCTGATGAAATTTTTTCTTTCATTTTTTTCCTTAGAGAAGCTTGTTGTATCTCATTAATTTTGGAGTTATCATTTTTTACTGCAATAATTGATGTGCTGCTTTCTTCAGGTTCGAGTGGTTGTGCTTGTGACTGTTTTGTGCCATCCAAGGTCAATTCTGATACAACTGACTCCAATTTTGGTTTCTTATTGAAAAAATCTGACAAATTCAGTTGCCTTTTCATCCTTTTAAGGGCTACTGCAAAAAAATTAAAAAATGTTTAATGTTATATATTTATATATCAAATAAAATATTTATTTACAGATCTTTATCAAAGATTACAAGATATTATATACAAACTTATTGAAAAGTGTATGTATCAATAACCAAGCAAGGACACATAATAAAGAATGCAAAGTTTTATAACGTATTACTACAATCACCAGACAAAATTATAAAGAGTAGGCAATAATTAGAAGCAAAAGAAGGTGGTATGGAAAGGGAACCACACGAAGACAGTGTAGTCACAAGAAAAGCAACACCAGAAACCTCTAAAGCAATATCACCAAACACAGCCAGACCAGAAGGCCTCTAGGAAAACTAGAAATTGCACCCAAAAGCAAAATACCCCAAGCTAAAGAAATTAAACCTTAAACACATTAGAATAAGAAAAAAAAACATTAAAACAGATATCCCAAAGAAAAGAACCAAGCCAAAGTAATTAAATCACCAGGCATACTAGGAAAGAAAGCATTTAAAAGGACCAGCACCATTATCAAACACAAACAATATACAGGACATGCAGGAAAAGAGTAATTAAACTAGGAAAGGGGAACAAACAAAGGGTCTGGGATATTGCAGAGGACAAACACAAAAGATTAGTTCTAAAAACTTGGAAAAAGTTGATTGGATTAATAAAAAACAGTACTTAAGGAAGAAAACAAACATAGACCAGGATTAGAACTATTAAACCAATCATTAACACAAAAGGACCACACAAAAGTCATAGAAGCCAACTGCAAAGAAAAAGGATGTAAAAAACGTAACTTACAGCTTAGTTAGCTAGCCCCAGGAAGAGAAACAAAAATAAAAGGTTCTGGCTTTCACGCAGCTGCTTCTGTCTGAATCCTTCCACTGCGTCTCCCAGCTGGAAAATTCAAATCTGTCAACAAAGGAAAATTTTGTAAAAGATAAGCCAATAGTTGGGACAAGACAAAAAATGTCACAAAAACAAGCTGGTATTGCTCAAGTAGAAAAAAACTACCATGATTCAAACAATATGCATAAACTACATAAATATAAGTATGCGGATCCTTCCCATAATGTATCAAAGAAAGTTAAACAGTCTGGCAAGGTAGGTACCCCTACCCCCACCCAGGTTTTTTGGGACTCCAGTCTATCCTGCATTCAAAGCCAGATTGCAGCAAGCAAGAGATAGTAGGCACCTGAATGCATGCTAGTCTGGCCATTTCGGAGCTTGTTTGCCAAATTCAAAACAAAAAATTAGGCAAACAGTTCTGTAGGATCTGGTAGGAATCAGCTGAATCCCACCACTAGATACATCACTTACAGTAGTGGCCAAAATTGTGGAAACCTGTTGGGAAAAGTGTATTTTTTAAAACTAGCTAATAACATCACTTTTTTTGGGGAGTATAGTACCATAAAATTATATATCAATGAAAAGATAATTTAATCAAGAATGTAACCCAGTAACTGTTATGAAGGATTTGCTATTAGAATAGCAGGTAGAGTATAAAGAAGAAAAGTGAAACACATAGAAAAAATGATGTACAAAAATTATCAAATCATTTAACAGTTGGGTAACCTTTAGCATGAATTACGACCTTACAATGTCTTCCCATGGAGTAAACCAAGTCTTTTAGTTCTGCAGCTGTTATAATGTGAAACCAAGTTTGAATGATTGCTTCTATTAACTGGGTTTTATTGCTGGGTCGCTTCTGACTAGCAAGTTTCTTTAGTTGGCTCCATAGATTTTCAATTGGGTTAAGGTCTGGGCTATTCTCAGGACATTCCAGCAGTGGAATGTGATTCTCTTGAAACTCCCCCCCAAAAATGGTGTTATTAGCCATCAAAACTCAAAAATACACTTTTCCCAAAAGATTTCTACAATTTTGGCCACTACTGTATAAATCACATTTTCTGAGACGCAGGGAATGACAAAACCACTTTGGTATCTTGGTTAAATGATTGTAGGGATCAGTTTTAGGAATGACTCAAGCACAAGAAAGTTCCGTTATTTACAATATTCTTTTTCTTTTTAAGAAACGGGGAGGGGAAATTTATCGTACCTTAACTAAGTAGTAGTACACCCGATTCTTCCGAGCTTTATTTTCAGTCCACCTCCTCCGGCTGTGTCTCCACGTGGGGACTCCCAACAGCGAATCCGCTCCGATGGTCCTTATTCGTGGAAGACGCTCAATTTGCTAGGCTGGAAACAGCGCACGGGGCAGGTAACTCCGACGCTCCGTTTTTTTCCCGGCCAAACGCGCCTTTTCCACGTCTCCTTCTCCGTCCAACAGCCGGGTAAAGATTCCCCGCTCGCCGAAACTCCCGCGCTTTCCCGCTCCGCCCAGGAGAGAGGCTCCTCCCGACCGTTGCCGTCCGCACCACGTGACCGACAGTTTTCCCTCGCCGGAATTCCTCCCCGCCTCTCATCGCCAGGGGTAACCGTCTCGCGATACCTTTTGTGATCTCGCTCGTCCGAGCGCTCCGCGTCTCGCGAGATTCCCCCGACAAGATGGCAGCGCGGTCGAGCTGGTGAGAGCGGAGCGGCGAGCGGAGGCGGCGGCGACTCCGTAAGAAAGCTCGGCTGGATTCAGTGGTTCTCCGCTCGCGGAGTGTCCCCGGCTGGGGGAATGCCGACGGGACGGGATTCGCCGCCGCGGCTCTGAGCGCCCCGAATCCTTCGCAGCCTTTGCAGCGCCGTGTCTCCCCATCGTGGCCCCCCAACGCCCGGGGCCGCCGCTGGCGATGACCGGAGAGAAGCTGCGCTCGCTGCGCAAGGATCACAAGCCCAACAAGGAGGACGGGGACCTGCTGGGGCCCGGCGAGGAGGAAGCGGCGGCCGCGCCTGGCGGAGGCGCTTTCACAAGCGCCCGGGCGGGAAGCGGCAAAGGCAGCCGCGGCTCGACCCACCGCATCTTCACCAACCATCACCGGCTGCCGCTGAAAGGAGGGTCCGGCGGGAGCTCTTCCCTCGCCGCCTCCTCCCTCGACCCCATCAAGGCTCCCAGCGCGCAGTTCCCCGTGCACGAGTGCGTCTTCAAGGGGGATGTGAGGAGGTTGTCGGCGCTGATCCGCACGCAGGGCATCATCGGCCTCAAGGATAACCACGGTAAGGGGCCAGCTTCGCCTTTCCTTGCTTCGTTTCTCCGGGAAGGCCGCCTTTATACGACCCGTGGCTTTGGGGAAGAGGGCTCCGTCCTCACCCTTTGATTCCCCTGGTTTATTGGTAACCTAATAGTTGGAATTCTGCCTGTCCCTAATCTTCAGTTCTCCGTCTCCAGGAGAAATTAGGTGCCTGCCCTTGCTTTATTTGGCAGCATCCCTGAAGTTACAACACACTCTTAAGAGAAGAGTGTTTCTACTATATAACTAAATTCCTTCCAAGTCCTTCAAATGCCCCCCCCCCCATTCTTGTTCTTTTGCCTACAAGCACAGGTTCCACTTTTTTTCAGATGGGAAGCAAGTACTTGGACCGAATCTTTTTTATCTCTTATTGAAAAGTATCTTTTTTATCTCTTATTAAAAAGTATGCCGCTGAATTTTAATCTTGAGAATTTCCAAACAAAACCTTCTTAGGAACCTAAGCTTTTAAATTCTGGTTGTTCCTGGGTAGTTTTTCAGACATGACCCGATTATGGGCTATTTTAAACGTTGAAAATGTTATTGTTGGAAGGATTGTTTCTGACAAAAATACATTTGCGACTGTGCTTTTGAAGAAGTAAAATTCTTGTTGAAAAATCCAGGTTGTACACAACAACATTGACGGAGTATTTTTCTTTTTTAAAAAGAAAATATCATTTTATGAGGGCGTTTTCCCCGCTCTAGACTCTAAATTCTTTATATTTTGGTAAGTTATAGTCTGTTGACGGAAATCAATTAATTATCTAATCAGTGCTTTAAATAACTAAATGTCTCAAGTCCAAAGAGAATGTACTAATCAGAAATGTAGGTTTAATTACTAAACCTTTATCTTCTACAATCTGTTTTTTTTTTCTGATCATAAAGGAAATCATAAAGGAGAATATTTGTAGCTCAGGGTTGAAATGAGGGGCAATGATGTCACTTAGTTTGGGTAATGAAATGTCTGCAGGAAAATCAAGCCGGGAAAGTAACAAGAACCACTGATCATGATGAGGGTTAACTTTGCCAGTTTCTTTGTACAGTTTTTCTCCATTAGTACAAATATCCTTTGCAAATCATCGCTGCTTAGTGTTAAAATGAAGTGTATCTGAATAAATGGCAGACTTGTCAGCTGCTTTCCTAATTACTAATCAGGGTAAATTCATAACAAGTACTTGTGTTAGCAGTATGTAAACTGTTCCTAGGAAATGCTGCCCTTCTTGTAAGAGAATCGGAATGCAACCCTTCTGGAAAAAAAGAAAACCTTACCCCTTCAGATATGTGTCATTGATACTTTTTGTTATGCTTTTCCAGCATAATGATACCACCTTTCTTTTTCATCTCTGGTGAATTGCTAATGTTTGCTACTTTTTAAGATAGTGATACTGTCTTAAGTACCATGCTTCATTTTTAATAACATGCATTAAAAGTAAGTTGATTCTATAACCATTAATATTAATCTAATAATAGACAATATGTGTACCTCAGCGTTGAACTGTGAAGTTCTTGGTGTTCTTTGACGATGGTTGCTTGCTTACTTGCAGACATTTCATTAGCTAACTAGGTAACATCAGAGCGAATGAATATGGGATTTGCTTATATATACTAGTAGCTTGCAGACTACTGTCTATAAACTATCATTCAGGATGCTGATAAATTTTGCTCAGATTCAGATTCAAAAGAAATTGATTTAGACTATAGAAATATATGTTGAACCTCTCAGCACCTAATTAAATTAAGGTTGTACACATTTTCCTCAAGAGACCTGGGAAAGATGGTCCCATGTGGCTAGCAGGTGTCTTGCAAAGGGTCAGGTGGGCAGGCCTCATTAGCAGCAGGGGCAAGAAAACAGCAAAGGTCAACTGGAGCAGCAGAGCATAAGGCAGGAGCTCTGGAGTGCAGGAAGGCAAGGGCAGTTGTGCAGCCGGGACAGCAGAGGCTTCTTGGAGTGGCTGCAGTTTTGCACCACACTACTGGCTCTTCTCAAAATGGCTGTGGCTTTGTGTTACGTTACTGGGTTAAACTGACCTTCCCAAATTGGCCTGCAGCTTTGCACTGTTCTACTGGACTTCTTCAGTGTGCAGCTGCAGCTTCACATCAGGCTCCACTGCTGGGATGGCCGAAGCTTCCAGGGTTGGCTGCAGCTTCACACTATGTTGTGGCTCAGGGGCTTCTTGCAGCCCTAGAGCTGTGGCATGCTAAGAAGCCCCTCAACTGCAGCATAGCAAGCAGCCCAAAATCACACAGTTTAGGGCTGCTTGCTGCCCCACAAGTAAGAGTTCCAGGCAGCCAAAAGATGGGGGGAATGGACAATTGTGGGAAGTTAAAAGGAAGAATTGAGGATCAGGCCTGACAGGAACCAAGCCAGAATGCCTCGGATTGGTGTGGGTCCTTGGCTAATAACTGGTGGAATTTTATTAATGACAATGGGGAATATCGTCACTAAACAATGCAGTCATGTGACATTGCACTTTATAGTACATGGCTTAGCAATGGAAATACCAATCTCAATTATCATCATGACTCAAGGATTATCTGTATAACCCATAAACCATCCAACAAGTTTTAAGCAGAGACTGCAAATTAGGAAGAAAGGTAATGCATGGCATGTAGCTCATAGATCCTCTTCTAATTAATTTAGGTTAGTTAGACCTAAATTAAATTGATTTGAAGAAGTATATGCTATATTCCAAATTACATACCTCTAGTATGTTCTGTACCTGATAGACATTTTTAATTAGCTATAACATTTGCAGGTGAGAGTAGACAACCTTTAACACTGTCACCTTGTTAAATTACAATTCTTAACGGCTCAGGGCAGCATGGATAATATACTGAAGAATGCTCAGAGTTGTAATTTAGCAAATAATTGGAAGGCCACAGTTTTCTACCACCTGGTAAAGAAATCTGAATTGTCTCCTATCTGTTCAAACATCAGCAGTGTCAAAATACTCTAGGCTTTAAGGTTTTCAGTAATGTATTTGTTCCGGTTGACTTCTGGCAACTGCCTAGATCAGGGGTCCCCAACCCCAGGTCTGTGGACCAGCACCAGGCCACAGCATGCCAGAAACCAGGCCATGCAAGCAAACAAAACCCCATCCACAGGATGCATGCAGCATGCAAAACCCTCCAGTCCATGGAAAACCTCTCTCCACCGAACTGGGCCCAGGAGCACAAAACAAGGTTCGTCTTAGACAAACCTTTTCTGTTTTCTTGACAAACTTTTTTGGAAGTAGTTTGCCATTGCCTCCTTCCTAGGGGCTGAGAGAGAGTGATAGGCCCAAGGTCATCCAGCCGGCTTTGTGTCCAAGGCTGGATCAGAACTCACAATGTCCCAGTTTCTAGTCTGGTTCTGTAACCAGTACACCAAGTTGGCTGTCAGAAGTTTCATCAATCAGTATTCCAGGGATAAAGCAATTATTCCTTCTCATGCCTTTTTTTATGTTTCTTTGCAATATAGATATGAACAAGAATGGAATTATCACCACTTTTAAAGAATTTTTAAAGCATCACATTTGTGTTTTGTATGATTGCAACATGTGCCAATACAGAGCCAAGGCATTAGAGGAAACACTATACTGTTTTCTTTTGGTTAATGCTACTGCACAGAACTTTGCATCTGAAAATTTCATTAGAAATTTAAAGTGGAACGTAAGCCCAGTACTTAATGCCTGCTTAACATCATGTATATTAATAGTTACTGAGATAATCAAGATTGCCAACTTGAAGCATATTTTAATATGCTAAATTACTTGTATATCTTCCTTTATTGTGTAAACAAAACATAATTAAATCTGGAACAAGAGATGCGGTGATTCAGCCTTGCAATAATAAATACTTTAGGCAATTGAAAATTGCAGGTTTTGATCCAGGCTATAAATTTATAAACCTGTAGCAAACTCTTATAACATTATAGTGATATTAACTTCACTTTCCATGGATTTTTCACATGATGAATGTTCATGCTAAAAATGTTTAACAATTTCAGTGTATTTTTTAAAGGCACTGGAGATATTTTTTTCTCCAGGTTTGTGTTCAGTAAAGTAAGAGTTTGGGTAAGAGTTTGCTTCTGAGTTGCTGCACTGAATTCTCCAATTAAAATGTAATCATCTGATGACAGGCTTGTTCATACATTAAAACGGGTCTTCATGTATCCACAGGCATAGTTTGGTATAGTATATATATCTTTACAAGTAATAGTGCAAAGAGACTTCATCACTTGATTAGATATGGTAGATTACCAGGAGAAAAAAGGAGTTTTAAGAAAGAAAAATATAAGGCAATGAACTTTGTATGAATAAAAATCTACTTTGTGTGAAACAAAGTATTGGAGATACCTCCAATTTATCAGGTTAGTGACTCCAGCTAGCAAAGTAATAGCTTAGTATAGTTTAACAAACATTGTATTACTGCCGTTTAATCTATTTCCAACTTTCTATATACCATTTTGTTACAAAACTCAGAAAGATAAAAGCTAACTGAATCAAAAATTATATTGTTTGCTTATTTTGTTCCAGTTGTGATAAGACGTGTTTTACATCCCTTCTGTGGTTTTTCAGCTTTTTCTTCCTTCCTTTCTTCCTTTCTTTCTTCCTTTCTTTCCTTTTCCCCCCCATGTCATAAAAACAAAGGTTGATTTTCTCCTATGCCTAATTGCTAGATACATATCAAATTCTTTCCTGTAGTTGTATCACAACTACAGAAAACAGCATATCTTTACATATAATTTTTAATTGTTATGCATAGTTCTTACTTAACAACCAGTTGCTTCGGGAATGTTCAAAGTTATGTCTGATCCCACAAAAGCTGCTTCCGACCTGGTTCTGAAATTTTGATAGCTTGGCATACCCCCATGGTTATATGACCACATTTCAGGTGCTTGGCATACAGCTCATCTTTATAGCCCATTCCATTGTTCTGAAATCACATGACCATGATTTACTGAATCATGATTCGGCTTTTTGTTGATTTCCAGCCTTTTTAGCTGGTTTACGGCAAAAGAAAGACACAGGAATACATGAATTTGCTTACTGGTTGTGATGTTTACTTAACAGACACTGCAAAAAAATTAAATTGGGTCCAGTCGAGTGGGTATCTTGACTTATGACAGAAATGTCGGCTCCATTACGGTCCTAAATCAAGTACTACTTGTATTCTACTTTCTTTATTTTCACTTTATTTAAAACATTTATTTGTTTGTGTAGCAAGCTATGGCTTAATTTCAGATTATTTTATTGTGCTCAATCTAGTTTGTAAATCTGGATTGAATGAATAAAGACATCGTTTTGGAGGGGGGGTTGAATTGTGACTTAGATCTATGTATTGTGATAATACTAGAGACTTCAGACCTCAATTTAAGCCAGATTTGTGTCTCCTTTTTCCCCAACAACTTCCCCCACCTTCATTTTACAAGATTTCCTCTTGTAAATTCCTAACTATAAAAATAATACATGGATATAAGATTTTATTAATTTATTAATTCTGTTTAATAATGGCATTTTTACATATCCCCTAAATAAGATTAGGATAATTACTGCTAGCAGGTTATTTAATTGCACTGAGTAATATTTCAGTTAATTTAATCATTTTTTTCTTTATAGGGAATACTCCTTTACATCTTGCTGTAATGCTGGGGAATAAAGGTTGGTAAATATATGCAGATATATCTATTTTTATGATAATGTATTATCTACCAGTTAACCTTCAGAGACCAGCTAAAGCTTAGCATATTTTGAAATTGTTTGAAGACTGCTAAAGTGAACAACAAAAGAATTGCTGTCTATCCTTTTTCCTTCTACTCTCAACTGTTTTAAAATAAAAAAAAAATAGCTATGGGCACTGAGGAGTAAGTAACAGAAGAATAGTAAAAGTAAACTTATCTTGCTTTTCCATCAGTTATTTTCTATTAGGGAAAGGAAGTAGCAGCTATATGTCTTGGGTATCTTCATTTATTTATTTATTATTTTATTTATTAATTTAATTTATATACTGCCCTTCTACCGAAGGACTCAGGGCGGTTTACAGCCAAATAAAAAACAGATTCCATAAAAATTAAAAAACATTTTAAAAAACTAATTCAATTAGGCCAAGAATAGACTAAAACTATACTAAAACCCATATTAAAACTACATTAAGCCAGCCCTGCACGATAAAACAAAAAGGTCTTTAGCTCGCGTCGAAAGGTCCGGAGGTCAGGGAGTTGACGTATCCCCGGAGGCAGCTCATTCCAGAGGGCAGGAGCGCCCACAGAGAAGGCCCTCCCCCTGGGGGTCGCCAGTCGACATTGTTTGACTGATGGCACCCTGAGAAGACCCTCCCTATGGGAGCGCACGGGTCGATGGGAGGCTATTGGTAGCAGCAGGCGGTCCCATAAATAACCCGGTCCTATGCCATGGAGCGCTTTAAAGGTGGTAACCAATACCTTGAATTGCACCCAGAAGACCACCGGAAGCCAGTGCAGCTTGCGCAGGAGAGGTGTCACATGGGTGCCTCGAGATACTCCCTCTATTACCCGTGCAGCCACATTCTGGACCAGTTGGAGCCTCCGGGTGCTCTTCAAGGGGAGCCCCATGTAGAGAGTGTTACAGTAGTCCAGGTGGGAAATGATGAGGGCGTGAGTGACCGTGCATAGGGAAACCCGGTTTAGGAAGGGATGCAACTGGCGTATTAAGCGAACCTGATAGAAAGCTCCCCTGGCGACGGCCGTCATGTGCTCTTCTAAGGACAGCCGTACATCCAGGAGGACGCCTAAATTGTGAACCTTCTCCACGGGGGCCAATGACTCGCCCCCAACAGTCAGCGATGGAGTCAGCTGGCTGTACTGGAATGCTGGCATCCACAGCCACTCAGTCTTGGAAGAGTTGAGTCGAAGCCTGTTCTTCCCCATCCAGACCCGTACGGCCTCCAAACACCGGGACATCAATTCAGTGGCCTCGTTGGGGTGGTTAGGGGTCCACTCAAGTTCATAGGAACGTCCTAGTAAAGTGTAATGCTTCATTGTTATGTTAAATAATAGCTTTAGAGCTGAGAAATACTTTATTGTTCTTTTTTATTAACTGCATTTTTGTTGAAATGTTTTGGAAATATTCCATGCTTTAAAAACCATAATCTATCCAGAGAATCTGGATGCTCAGAGGTGGAAGCATAGTATACTTGAATGAATTTGTTTATGTATGAACCAGAACTGTGACTGAAAAATAAAAGCTATTGAATGTTTGGATACTCTCCAAGGCAGTACTTCTCAATTTTGGCAGCTTTCAAATGTGTGGACTTCAACTCCCAGGGTTCTCCTGCCAGCATTGCTGGCTGGGGACTTCTGGGAGTTGAAGTCCATACATCTGAAAACTGCCAAGGTTGAGAAACACTGTTCTAAGGCTAAGTGTTCACATCAGTACTTCTCCAAAAGCGTTGCAACAATTGGACAAAGATGTTGTTTTATTTTACTACTCCAGAAACAGTACAAAAATAAACAGGATTTGGAAAAGTAGGGGCCATTCTTGTGCCATTGATCCTATTATTAGAAACATATCAGCCACCTTCAGATTTTATAATAAAGGCATTTCCACTGAAAAATGCCATTCATTTTTATCTAAACTAAATTCACTTGGATTCAGCTTTTTTATGCTTAATCCGAGTTTATGGAACACTGATATTTAATTACCGTATATACTCGAGTATAAGCCGAGTTTTTCAGCACGTTTTTTGTGCTGAAAAACGTCCCTCGCTTATACTCGGATCGGCTTATACTCGAGTTTTTGTTTTTTTAAGCCCTCGCTTATACTCGGATCGGCTTATACTCGAGTTTTTGTTTTTCTTTTTCACATTTTGCGGACGGGAAGCCCTGCGGTGCAGTGAAGGCGGGCGGGGCCGCCAGCCTTCTCAGCTGAGGGACGGAGGGTTTCCCCAACCGGTAGGTGCCTCATTTCCCACCCTCGGCTTATACTCGAGTCCCCAGTTTTTGGGGTAAAATTGGGGACCTCGGCTTATACTCGGATCGGCTTATATTCGAGTATATACGGTAAACATTTTCAAATTTATTCTAATATGTGGCCGATTATTCTGTAATTGAAGATTACATGTGCTTTAGATCTACTGATTTATTGAAAGAAGGAAATAAAAATCAAGTCTTTAGTATAACTTTACTTAAAATTACTGTGCAGATATACATACTTTTGTATAAGCAGGTAAATTAATTTTCATATTTTTAGAAGACTTCTCTGGGCAGAGAATTTAAACCAAGCATTCAGTGGGCACGTTTATAGTTTCATGGCAATTGTTTTGCTGATGTTTTGAATAGATTGATAAGTGTCCATTTAGTTATGGGAACCATTGATACAAAGCAATTTTATATTGCCCATACTGAATTCTTCATAAATTTTTTAAAGCTTATTAAATTGGTCCTACCTTAGTCAGGATCACTTTTTGGCTTCCTCATTTTTTTGTGTGACATATTGCATGGAACATATTAAACTGTATGTTTCAAGCATTCAAGTATTGGATAACCTCCATGTTTCTTGCATCTTTTTTGAAAACAAAAGTTTATTTTTAAAAAAATACAGTATTACACTACTGTTTACCTTCTCTCCCATATTCTTCATTTCAGATTAAAATTGTTTGCTTTAGAATTTCTAGCATTCTTTCACATTTTAATTAGAAAAGCAACAAAGGATGAAAGAGTGAAACTACTTTAAGTTGATTATGATGAATATATTCTTTTAAATCACGTATAACTATAAATGTGTTATTTATTGTGTTTTGCTGGCCGATGAAATTAAGATATTGGTACTAAACAATTCTACAAATTCAGAATGACTGTAGTTTACGAAGATTATGTTCAATCCCGCTATGTATTCATGCCTGTTCATCCCATTCTCTTTTCATCTTGGAACAAAATTATTGCATAAATTGAGAACGAAATCTCTCTTCAATTGACTTAACTTCATGCTGATTTTGCAATAATTTCTAAAATTATGCTATGTTCACTACACTGTTACAGCTTGTAGACTTATTCATATGTCAGTTCAACAACTGCTTCAAGTAAGGTAGCTTATTCTACAGCAGGTCCCTGGGTCACACATTACTTCGAAAGAATTGTATTCAGTTACTGACTATTGATTAACAATTACCTTATG
Source organism: Ahaetulla prasina (assembly GCF_028640845.1). Classification (NCBI taxonomy): domain Eukaryota; kingdom Metazoa; phylum Chordata; class Lepidosauria; order Squamata; family Colubridae; genus Ahaetulla; species Ahaetulla prasina. The sequence continues at coordinate 160,279,818 of NC_080541.1, forward strand.
CATCAGACAGTTCCATTATTACACTATGGAATGAAGGGTTAAGAAAAAACTGCAGTTTGCCCTATTGGAATCAATGGAAAAAGTTGATACGATGGACTGTAATAGTCTGGATTCCCACGAGGAAGTCCAGATTAGTACATTCCAACCGAGTTACTCAGGACAAAAGCTTTGATTCTATTGGAACCAAAGCATAGCTAATTTCTTTTGATTCAGCCCACTGTGCTGGGAAATTCACACAGTACCTTTATATAGCTCGTATCAAAACAGTAACTCAGAATGATTCGGAAGCAAACAGTTTCCTCCATTAATTTAACACATAGCTCCATTACAGAAATTGGTTATTTTTATTTCTTTGTTTGATTTGTTAACGGAACTTTAATATTGTTTTATCTAATGTAATTTATTACAGAATGTGCTCATTTGCTTTTGGCTCACAATGCTCCCGTAAAAGTGAAAAATGCTCAGGGATGGAGTCCTCTTGCAGAAGCCATCAGCTATGGAGATAGGCAAATGAGTAAGAAATTATTTCTCTGGTTTTATATAAGAAGCCTATTTAGTCTTTGAAGGAACAATACATAAAGTATTGGGGATTTGAGATTTTACTGTTGACTATGAAGAAATCAAGAACAAAGTATGCGTGTGTGTGTACAGGTAGTCCTTGACTTATGACTTAGTGCAGGAGTGTCAAACTAGCGGCCCATGGACTGGATGTGTCACACACAGGCTCCGCGAAGGAGAAAAGGTCACATGATGGCAATGTGATGTGGCAAGTTTGACACCCATGACTTAGTAAGTGTTTGAAGTTACAACAGACTCCCAAAAGATATTACAACCCGGTTCTGAAATTCCAGTGAGCAGGACAGCTTCCTCCCCCACAGTCACATGACCCACATTCCCAATCTAAAGCAGCTGTCCTGTATTTATGGCCATTTGCCACAATGTGCAATCACATGTCCACAATTTATGATGTTTTCACCAAATCCAGTCATTTAATTTTTGGTTTTGGCAAAAATGTCCCTTAGCAAGCATGGGGTTCTCTCAACAACCACCATCTTTGCTTAACATTCGCTGCAAAAATAATAATAATAATAAAATCAGGTCACTCATTTGACCATCTTGTGACCATCACAACCTATGGACAGAATGGGCAGGCTCCATTATATTTGTAAGTTGAGAGATACTTGTATATCTACACATACATACAGAGAAAGAGTTAATAAAGGTTATGTTAAAATTCAGAGAGTATTTTGACTTTTTATTTTTCAAGAAGTCAGGATAGTGCTGTGATTTATTCTTCCAGATGAATTGCCTGAAAGGGAGACAAACTAACTGTGTGTGTGTATATAAAATTATATAGCTCAAATCCATACCATTAGTAGAGCTTTTTGAAGAATGAAATCTTTCCTGATCAATAAATACCATATAGTTTGTTCATGTCTAAAGCAAATATTTTCTTCAATATATTTGTGTGTTAGTATGTGCTTCTTATATGTAATTACAATTCCATGATTTATGGCTTACAGTGAATTTATTTAGTTACAGCACTCCTAAGGAAACTGAAGCAACAGTCTAGGGAAAGTGTTGAAGAAAAGCGGCCTCGATTATTAAAAGCCCTGAAAGAGGTAACTTAAATTAAATGAGGATTTTAATCAGAATGCTGTTAATTTTAATAAAAGAGTTTGGGTGCATTCATTTTCAAATACTTTTCAGGAGTATTGCACCTACTGTATTTTTCGGAGGATAAGACACACTTTTTTCCCCCAAAAAAGAGGGTGAAAATCTGGATGCGTTTTATACTCCAAAGGTAGCCCCGCCCAGCTTCTCAAACAGAGGTTTCAGAGGCTGAAAAAAGCCTCTGAAACGAAGCTTCAGAAAAAAAGCGTCTGAAACAGAGGTTTCAGAGGCTGAAAAAGCAAGGTGCAGAGCTCACAACCAACTGTTACTAAAATTCACCTCTGAGAACAACTGATGGGGGTGGGGGTATTCCAGGAGGCCGATCCACCTGCCAATCAGCTTTTTTCTTATTTTCCTCCCAAAAAACTAAGGTGCATCTTATATTCCAGTGCGTCTTATACTCCGAAAAATACAGTATGCACATGAACCAGCAAGTAACTCACAACAGACTTTTTGATATGAAAGTTACATTGTTCCCAATTAATCCTTACATTTCTAAATATCATTTTGCTGCGCAGATTTTGGTGCTGATCTATAAGTGAATCATTATGTAGCAGTAGTATGGATCTTTAGAAAAAAACTGTTATGGGTGTACTTCTGTAGTTGTATGATACTTATGCCTGCAGGAAACACCAGGCACCGATAAAAACCTGTTTAACCATTTAAAGCCTCAGGACAAGATGCAAGTAATATGTTCTAAGTTGCTTTGGCTTCGGTTGGATTATTCTAAATGTTAACAAACTATATACGCAGCCTATAACTGCTCCATCTCAGCCTATATAGTATTGTGATCCTATAATTTTATGTGATCCATAAAATTAAATCAGCTGTAGGAAAGCAGAAGCAATTTTGAACAGTGGTCTCTTGTAATCCTAACCACATGTGATTTGCACATCATAAAATGAAATATCTTTGTAAGATAATAGGGTAAGTAAATTAATTAAATTCTGTTGTTTTAGAAATATGTTTTGTAAGACCATAGTAATACAGCCAAATTGAAATATGTATCCATATATATATGACAAACTTACAATGTATTAAGTTTTAATTGACAGTATTTCTCTTCAGCTAGGTGACTTTTATCTTGAACTTCACTGGGATTTTCAAAGTTGGGGTAAGTTTTTCTAAAATGCATATATATAGTAATTGATGACATCCCATTAAATTGTTTATGATTCCTAGTGACTATATATATATAGACTACTTAATAATATTTCTCCAGAGAATAGTTTCTGCTTAGGAAGGTGTAAATCCATAAAATACATTTTTATGTAACTTTATATGAGCATTTCATCACATTTATATGAACCACGGTGGCGAAGTAGTTAGAATGCAGTATTGCAATTCTAATTGACTCAAGGTTGACTCAGTCTTTCATCCTTCTGAAGTTGGTAAAATGAGGACCCAAATTGTTGGGGACATATGCTGACTCTGTAAACCATTTAGAGAGTGCTATTAAGCATTATGGAGCAGTATATAAGTTTTAGTGCTATTGCTGTGCTTGTGAGGCATGTTAGATATAAAAAATCCAAACGCCATTATTTGTACAATATGTTTAGAAAGTTCTTGTATTCAATATTTTAACTATATAATATGTTTTAAAGACTATATTATAAAACTGGTGTAGCATTACACTAATGAACAAAAGCAGCACAAGTCTGATTCCTTGCTGAGGAGCTCCTGTTCTGCCATCATGAGCACCAAATCTATTGGAAAAAAGGGCCTTGATCTGTGGAATTGTACAGAGGAAAACGTCCGCCAAAGTTCAGATCCCAACAATGCATAATTGTGGGGAATCCTTTGTGTATTTCTTCACGATATGAAATCACCCTTTAGACCAGGGTTTTCCAACCCTGGCAACTTTACAATGTGTGAACTTCAACTTTTCCTGCTGGCTGGGGAATCCTGGGAGTTGAAGTCCACTCATCTTCTTAATGCTCCCAGGGTTGGGAAGCAGTACTGTAGACATTGGTGCTTTATGGAGGCATTCCAGACTGAGCAGGTGCTTAGGGTCTTTGGGAATTAACTATTTGATGTTTGTGTTGATGTTTAATTTCATGTTCTGTTTCTCCTAAGCATAAGTCTCGTATGCTATAGTTGGGACATATTTCTCCCTTGATCTGAATTAAAAAAGAATTCTATTTTGTGACATCGTCTGTTCGTTGATGATGTTATTCTGTCTTGATCTCTCAGTCATAGATAATAGATTGGGAGCAGTCCCTCAACATGTCTGTTTCACCCTCTCTCTGGTGTATTGAGTTTCTCAGTCCTTCATGTACAGTTTCCAGTTTCCAATTTAATTCCCCTTCCCATTTTCCACTTACATCTGTATCCTAATCCGATTTTAACCCCCACTCCTAGCTGTGGCTTAAAAGCGATGTGTGATTAGCATTCAAATTAATGGAGCAAGAGTGCCTGCTTAAGGAGGCTGACAAGAAAGTAATTGTTTGAGTAATTGGAGAGAAAGCTCAGCAGTCTGAAATATATCCTTAATGTAACCAGTTAATGACTCTGCATTGACCCAGTATCATAACAGAAATTGTTTACTGAAAGAAAGAATTGCAATTGTAATGTTACTTTTAATGCATAACATTTACATTGTGAACCATTCAGACGGTGTTTTGCAAAGTGATTAAATGTGTTTTTGAGTCCACTACTCAAAAGCCTCCAGAGCAGATCTGCAAAGCAACTGCATTGAAATTTGAAAGTCTGCAGTGCTTTGATCCTTTAAAAAACAAATGGTACATGCAGTTTTCCCGTTAGTATTTTATGGTTTCTTCCAAACACAAACTGAAAAGGGTTTTGTTGCTTTGGTATGCAGTATATTTGATAAGTCTTAAAACCGTAACTGTGTATCAATTTGAATTCCAAGAATTTTGGTTTGCACCTGTAATAAAGTATGTTGGTATTATTGTATATGAATTGTTACATTATAATGACATTCAGTAAAATTGTCTCATTTTTGTCAAATTCAGTGCCTTTACTTTCCCGAATCTTGCCTTCTGATGCATGTAAAATATACAAACAAGGTATAAATATCAGGTAAGAATATTCAACCTGCATTACATTAATTTATCATTTTTGCTTTAGAATATTAATAGATATCAGATAATACATATTAATAGATATTTTTCCATATAATTTATTGTAATTAAGAGAAGGAAATATTAACATTTTTGATGGGAAATAGATCGTACTTAACAAGTTCACCAATATTTTGATTAAAACTATCTCCATATTTTCTGCAATGTTCTGAAAACATTGATAGATATCCTCAAGAGCCCATGAAACTGGTATATTTTCAAAACAGTGTGTATTCCTATAGCTGAAAATAATCAGAGGGAAAAAAACAATACACTTAATCTAGAAGCCATCAAGGAGGAAGCCACACCTCTACCAGGATTGGCAAGGCAAGTGACTATAGGTATCCCTCGAGTTATTACCACAGTTTCTGTTGCTAAGCAAGGCAGGTGCTCAGTGGGTTACACTCAACTTAACAACCTTTTACGCTGTAAAGCAAATCACTGCAGTTCTTAAGTGAATTACATGGTCATTAAGCAAATCCAGCTTGCCTCGTTGACTTTGCTTGATGGAAACTGGCTAGGAAGGTTGCATGTGGGGATCGCATGACCCTGGTTTGCTGCAGCCATTGCAGATAAATGCCGGTTGCCAAAGCATATATGTTTTTATCATAATGACCGTGAGGATGCTGCAATGGTTGTAAGTTTGAGGACCAGTTGTAAGTTGCTTTTTTTCAGCGCTGTTGTAACTTTGAACAGTCACTAAACAAATTATTCTAAGTTGAGGATTACATACATACATACATACAAACAGCAAACTTCCCTTTCTCTGGTGGTATTATCTAGCTGGATAATAAAATATCCCCAAAAAAAAAACACAACCCTCAGAGAACATCAAGAATCCAACAATGTATTCTGTTTAATTAAAATGTCTATATAAGCAGCATAAAGGTCTCTCTCTCTCTTTCTCTCTCTCAGTTCTCATTTTGGAATATTTCTGCAGGCTTGACACAACCCTCATAGATTTTACTGACATGAAGTGCCAACGGGGGGACTTGAGCTTCATTTTCAATGGTGATGCTGCACCCTCTGAATCCTTTGTAGTTTTAGACAACGAACAAAAGGTTTACCAGCGAATACATCACGAGGTAGGTGTTTACAGGTGGTGTGTAAATCAAACGGAGTACATTATTTTAGCATGGTGGTTTAAAAGCCGTGCTAAAACAAAACAAATTGAAAATCCTAGGTTTAAAAGGCGCAAGGTAACAGCCCTGTGAAACGGTATTTGCTCCCTTTGGAATTGGCTGAATTTTTGCAAAATGTTAATACTTGTTTTATGTAGGGTAGCAGTTCACAATCCAGGGCCATAAAGTGTCCTGGGGGCCCGAGGGTACTTTAAGCAGTTCACCGAAAAGCAAAGTGTATTATACTTCAAATACTGTCTTGTTGATGCCAGATCAGAGATGGGTTTCAGCAGGTTCTGACCAGTTCTCAAGAACCGGTAGCAGAAATTTTGAGTAGTTCAGAGAACCAGTAGTAAAATTTTTGACTGGTCCGCCCCCATCTATTCTCTGCCTCCCAAGTCCCAGCTGATTAGGAGGAAATGGGGATTTTGCAGTAACCTTCCCCTGGATTGGGGACGGAATGGAGATTTTACGGTATCCTTCCCCTGCCACGCCCACAGAACTTTAGTAGTAAAATTTTTTGAAACCCACCACTGCCAGACAATATGCTGATTACTACCCCATTTCCATATCCAGTAATGGATACTTATACAGGAGGCACAGGAATCAGACAAGGTTGGGAGGGTGTCATGGATAAAAAAAGTCAATAGACACCGATTTAAGGTGTTACTTGTTCCTTTAAATTCCTCCCATTCCGGATAGGTTGCTAAAGTGTTTTGACAGGAATACTAGTTTGAGCCCTCACTTAAATAAAGTCTTTATAGGAACCACCTGAGGCCCACAATGGGATTAAGGTTGACACCCCTATGGTGACTCAGGCCTTGATTGTTGCATTTCTGTGCATGTAGTCCTTGAGTTATGACCATTTGTTCAACTGCTGCAACCATTTGAAGCGATAACAATGCTGAATGAAGGGACTTACAACCATTCCTCAGCGTTCCAGCTGTGCAGTGCTTCTGCAGTGCCATGAACAAAATGCAGGCACTTGGCAGTCGGCTGATCCTTGTGATTGGTTGCAGCATTCTGGTCATGTGATCCCCATTTGGAACTTTCTCTGCAGGCTTCCCTCAAACAAAGTTAATGAGGAAGCCAACAGGAAAAGTGGCAAGTTGCTAGGGTGAGTCTCCCCCAAAGCTTTTCTTTGCTTGCACACAGTATGCCCATCTCCCCTCTCCCTGCACTTGCACCCATGTACCCCACACTCTCTTTCCCAGGCCCCCCTATTCTCACATAGATATACACTGCTGTTTCTTTCCTGGTCTCCTTGTGCTCTGACGCATGCACTCTGCACCCTCTTTCTGGCCTTCCGGCACCTGCACATACAAACACACCCTGTGCCCTCTTTCCTGGCCTCTCTGCGCTCATGCTGCACCTCATCACCCCATCCCCAAATTTGTGGGCAGTCTACATGAGGTCTCTGCTACCCCTACACTCCTTACCTGGGACTCCCTGCAACCTGTGCATCTTGGGGTGTGACTGTCACTAAGTGATGCAGTCACATAATATCGCACTGTACAAACACACAACTTAGTGACACCAATCAAATTACAGTCATAATTCTAGGTCTACTTGCAATGTTCTCTGCATGGTGCTACCTTTGGCAACTGCAATTCCTTCAGAATGTGGCAGCCTGTTGGTTGGAGCAACTTTAATTTGTAGCCTTCTTGGCAAAACCTGAATTCTTTCACAATTCGTTTGAGAATCGGTGGAGATGCTGCTAACCGTGTTTTGTTAGTTGTAATTTTGCCCATTCAACTTATTTTTAATTTTGATTAAGGATATTTTAATTTTTATTGTTGTGTTTTTGTTAGGTAATTATCACTCAGGATTCCTTGGAGATTACATCAATATGTAATAAATTATATCCGTAGAAGGCCTTGTGCATATCTCCTGGCAGTGGATAAATTACATCATTAAGACAATAATTATTGGGAGACTCGCTATTAAAAAGAAATTTGGTTCAGAAAGAAAATGCTTATCTTTAAATGTTTTGTTTAATTTAATAATATTCAATTTTATACTTTGTTAGGAATCAGAGATGGAAACTGAGGAGGAAGTTGATATTTTGATGAGCAGTGATATTTATTCAGCAACATTATCAACCAAATCAATCACCTTCACACGTGCCCAAACAGGATGGCTTTTCCGAGAAGATAAAACAGTAAGCCTATTTGTTATTCTAAAATCACCCGTCTATTTTATATTGCTGTGTCAGTAATGGGGCACTAAGGCAAAGAAGAATGAAGTCACTTGGACTATTATTATGGCTCCTTTGCTTAATCTCAGAAGTGGAAAAGATCTTAAGAGAGGCTGCCTCCAATGATGCTGGAAGAAGAGAACTTGAGGAGTAGACTACTGTGGGCAGCTTTTTCATGGCTGGGATTTAAAAGAAGCTTCATGTTTTAGAAAGATGAAGGCTTTAGCAGCTGTACCAATGATGCAGATCAGGCAAGATGCTAATCTTTCTTTAGTACTCACGTCTCCAGATTTAAGCAACACATTTGCACATTTGGAAGAAGCTCTTCAAGGAAAAAACAAACAATTTGCAACTGTTATGTAGCCCTGAATCAACAGTTTCCCCACCCTGGATATATATAGTGAATAAGGTAAAGGTTCCCCTCGCACATATGTGCTAGTCATTGCTGGCTTTAGGGGCCGGTGCTCATCTCCGTTTCAAAGCCAAAGAACCAGCGCTGTCCAAAGATGTCTCCATGGTCATGTGGCCAGCATGACTAAATGCTAAAGGTGCACGTAACGCTGTTACCTTCTCATCAAAGGTGGTCCCTATTTTTCTACTTGCATTTTTTACGTGCTTTCAAACTGCTAGGTTGGCAGAAGCTGGGACAAGTAACAGGAGCTCACCCCGTTACGTGGCACTAGGGATTCGAACCGCTGAACTGCCGACCTTTCGATCAACAAGCTCAGCGTCTTAGCCACTAAGCCACCGCATCCCTTATATAGTAACTAGGTAGGCAATATATAAAGGAGGCTTCACAGCTTTAGTCTGCTTAGCAAATACTCTGTGTGCTTCTCTCCTTAGGTTGTTTCATTTTTGTTTTCCAGGAAAGAGTGGGAAACTTTTTGGCAGACTTCTACCTGGTTAACGGGCTTGTTTTAGAATCAAGAAAAAGACGGGAACATCTCAGTGAGGAGGATATCCTTCGGAATAAAGCTATCATGGAAAGCTTGAGCAAAGGTGGAAATTTGATGGAACAAAACTTCGAGGTATCATTGAAGATTTCTTAAACTGCATGCTTAATATACAGATTTTAAAGTCAGTTTTGAAATATTATTCTGAATATTTGTTGGAGGACACATAGCCTTAAATTCTGGGAAGTATCTCGTTTCATTTGTATATAGGTAGTTTTTGTTTAGCAACCATAGTCGGGACCAACAACTGTCCTTAAGCAAAGGAATTGTTAAATGAAACTGCTATAGTGCTTAGGCTCTTACTTCTGCTTTCGTTTGCTTTATACCTGTAAAGGTTATAAATGTGACAGTTGATCATAAAGTTACTTTTCCATCACTATCTTAACTGCAGAAGGTCATTAAACTAGGCAGTCACTAAATGAGGACTACCTAGATGAGTTTGCATTCTGACATTTTCTTGTGCTACCATGTTTCTGAAACTTCCTGAGTTTCAGGGTTGATATTTGAGAGACTTTGGGAAGCAAAAGTCTTGAGACCCTCAAGGGGGCACTCTGGATCTGATGCCAGCTTAGCAACTGGTCATTTTGTCATTCTCCATATTTGTCACTGAAACTGAGAAACGTTTCTTTTGCATTTTTGTAAAGGAGGGTTTATTTGATATAATTTACATAGAACGGTGACATCCTTTTTAGGTGTATAGGTTTTTAAATCTTATCCATAGGGGTTGGGTTTTTTTTATGCCTCTCAGATTCTCCTTTAATTTGCTTTGTCCAAATAGTCTGACATAATTATCTCAGGTGTGTTGCTTGTTTCCACACCTCTCAGGAGGTAGTGTAATATTTCCTAAGCTACTTAAATATCAACCCAACATTATTAGCATCTTTAATTTCCACTGTAACTTGTTAGCATTTTGTCATTTTCCACCATGTTAATTCTATTCATGTACCTGTTATTATAAACTATAGTTTTCAAGATCAGTTAAAAAATTAAAAAGCTGCTTTTCACAGAACAACTGAATAGTAGGCTTAATGCTGGTAACATAAAATAATAAATGATGTTTCTAATACCTGAACAACAGATTGTCATAAACCAAAATAGTGAATTGTCCAGTTAGTCGTATTCTGTTGGGAAAAGAATGCCAAATCCTATTGAGGAAAATTACTCCTTCTGTTAGCATCAGAAATGATTAGGGCAAGTTTGGAATGGCTTATCTTCTCCTTAAGTTTCCTCCAGTGATGTGGGGTAGAAAATCTCTTACGAAATAAAAATAGTTGCAAGGTTAAAAAAATAAAATCACTCCTGCATTTTTTTTCTGAGAAAATGGTTTTTCTTTTAGAAGTATTTTATTAACATTGTAATATAATGAATGACTACAAGAAGTGTCTTTGAATAAAATAACGCTGAGAGTCAAAAGTATGGCCTGGCAATCCTCTTTAAGCATGTCTTTCTCCTCATCTTGGTCTTTGGACTGTTATTTCATGCAGTATTGACAGCTAGTCTTATATCTAAATTTCTACGTTAAGAGGTATGTCACCTTGGTCCACCAGAAATTATTTGTTGAGCTTGTGGTGGTGTAACTTTAGACTGGGCCAGTATTTCAGACTGACAAGAGTCTCATTATCTGTGGTAGAAAGGTGTTATGTCTGTAGTTTAGAAAAGTGGTAGCTATTAAATAAATTATTGTATCTTTTCTTTAAAAAGCCTGTCAGGAGACAATCTCTTACCCCACCACCACCCAATACAATTTCATGGGAGGAATACATATCTGCAGAAAATGGAAAGTGAGTATTACTGCTATATGCATATAGTTATTTATTTATATAGGGTTGCATATCGTACATGAACTAGCAATATATATTAACACTCCATCTAGATTAGTAAAATACAATTATTATTTTTTTGCATTTATATCCCACCCTTCTCCGAAGACTCAGGGTGGCTTACACTATGTTAGCAATAGTCTTCATTCTATTTGTATATTTTATATACAAAGTCAACTTATTGCCCCCAACAATCTGGGTCCTCATTTTACCTACCTTATAAAGGATGGAAGGCTGAGTCAACCTTGGGCCTGGTGGGACTAGAACCTGCAGTAATTGCAGGCAGCTGCTGTTAATAACAGACTGATTTATGATTTATGTTTGAATACCAATGTTTTGGTTACCTAACCATTGAAGCGCAGTATCATTTATATTTAAAAAAAAATCAGATACTGGACCAGTATATGCCCTCAGCTTACAGCCGGTCACAATGTGATCTACAGTTTGATGTCACACTGAGGGAAGGATATTATGCCCCATTTATACAGAGTCCTAGCAGATGCCGTGTAAGGTGCGAATCCTATTCAGGATTGTCCATTGCTGATGTGATAGTTTAAAGCCTGGCAACTTTTTTGTGAAGTCATAAATGAATGAATAAATAAATAAATAAAAATATGTCTGGGTGTTCAGGATCCACTTGGCTTTTCATTGGGAATCAGTGTTAAAATTGTTGGGCAGATGTTGCGCAAGTGCCAGTGTGAGCTTCCTGGATTTGAGTCTTGCAGCTGATCAATGAGGAAGGTCAGCATGCACTGGTAGGAGTGAGTTGTTTGTAACTTTTCTATATTCGCTCACTAGTGCCTCTTGCCTTCGTAAAGCTGGCACTGCTTTACGTTAACTAAGAGCCAAAAATACATATTGTTTTAAACTTTGAGTCATGAGATTAAAAAAGATAACTGGTTGGTTCTACATAACACTTTCGTATATTATAATTACTTATATCTATTGGTTTTCTTTAAAGGAGCAAAAGTTGCTTCTCCCTCAGTATAACTGAAGAAAATCAGAAGTCTAACAGATTTCAGCTGACTTACGTATGCACAAGGCAATTTTAGATTTCAAAATACGATTTCTAGGGAAAAAAAGTTATGAGATCATTTAAAAAACAACAGATAAAAGTATTTGAACAGCATCAAAAAAAATTATGAAATTGCTAATAGCATTTGTGTGACACAAAGAGAAGGGAAATAATTTTATTTATTTATTTTATTTTATTAAATTTTTATTCCGCCCTTCTCCCGAAGGACTCAGGGCGGTGTACAGCCGAAATAAAATACAGAGTATATACAATTAAAAGAGATTAAAATAAACTATTACTAAATGGCCGGTAATTAAAAGATTTAAAAATTTAAAATATTACTAAAACCCCAATTTAAAATCCACTATTTATGCCAGTCCTGCTTGAATGAATAAATATGTTTTTAGCTCACAACAAAAGGTCCGAAGATCAGGCACTTGACGTAAGCCAGGGGGGAGTTCGTTCCAGAGCGTCGGTGCTCCCATAGAGAAGGCCTTGCTCCTGGGGGCCGCCAGCCGACATTGTTTGGCGGACGGCACCCTGAGAAGGCCCTCTCTGTGGGAGCGTACGGGTCGATGGGAGGCATAAGGTAACAGCAGGCGGTCTCGTAAGTACCCGGGTCCTAAGCCATGGAGCGCTTTAAAGGTGGTAACCAGGATCTTGAAGCGCACCCGAAAGACTACAGGAAGCCAGTGCAGACTACGGAGCAGTGGTGTTACATGGGAGCCACGAGCGGCTCCCATTACCACTTGCGCAGCTGCATTCTGGACTAACTGCAGCCTCCGGGTGCACCTCAAGGGCAGCCCCATGTAGAGAGCATTGCAATAATCCAGCCAAGATGTAACCAGAGCGTGAGTGACTGTGCATAAGGCATCCCGGTCAAGGAAGGGACGCAACTGGCGAACCAAGCGAACTTGGTAAAAGGCCCTCCTGGTGACGGCCGCCAGATGTTCATCAAAGGACAGCCGACCATCCAGGAGGACGCCCAAGTTGTGAACCACCTCCTTTGGGGCCACTAACTCGCCCCCAACAGTCAGCTGCGGGAGCAGCTGACTGTACCGGGGTGCCGGCATCCACAGCCACTCCGTCTTGGAGGGATTGAGCTTGAGTCTGTTTCTCCCCATCTAGACCCGTACGGCTTCCAGGCACCGGGACAGCACTTCGACACTCTCTAGGCGTCTTCTCCGGCGTTTCATCTCTCTCAGCTCCCCGGAGAACCAGGGAGCCAATTGAGATCTACGCCGGGTCAGAGGCCGCAAAGGCACGACACGGTCCAAAGCCCCAGCCGCGGCCCGTTCCCAAGCCGCAACCAGTTCTTCAGTCGTGCCGTGGGTAAGATCCTCAGGAAACGGCCCAAGCTCCGTCAGGAACCTCTCCGGGTCCATCAGGCGCCTGGGACGGAACCAACGCATCGGCTCCGTCTCCCTGCGGTGGTGAGCAGCGGTTCGAAAGTCTAGGCGAAGGAGAAAATGATCTGACCATGACAACGGTTCTTTCACTATATCTCCTAAATCCAGATCATTTACCCACTGACCAGAGATAAAAATCAAGTCTAGCGCGCCTCCCCCGATGTGTGTAGGGCCATCAGTTACTTGAATCAGGTCCAAGGCCGTCATGGAGGCCTGGAACTCCTGAACCACTGTTGATGACAGGCCGGCCGATGGCAAGTTGAAATCTCCCAAGACCAAAAGTCTGGGAATCTCAACCGCCATGCCAGCAAGCACCTCCAGTAGCTCAGGTAGGGCTGTAGTCACGCAGCAAGGAGCCAGGTACGTGATCAACAACCCCATCTGATTTCGATGGCCCCACTTCACAAGGAGGGATTCACAGCCAGCTATCTGAGGAACAGTGGACTCCCTCGGCTCCAGACTTTCTCTAATCACAACCGCCATCCCCCCACCCCTACCCTGGGCCCTCGGCTGATGGAATGCACGGAAACCTGGAGGGCACAGTTCAACCAGGGGTACACCCCCTTCTGTGCCCAACCAGGTCTCCGTAATGCCCATAAAGTCCGCGGATTCCCTCTGAATCTGAATCAGATCGCAAATCGGGGGAGCCTTATTAACCACGGACCGGGCATTGCAGAGCATCAGCCGTAGACCCAAGCTCTGAGGATCTTGACCATCTGGGGAACGAGTGAGGACTGGGGGGCCGGAGCACGTGATCGCCTTTAAACATCGGCCACGTGCCATCTCTGTGGGTCCCAAGACCCGTCATTAAGATAGGCCCTCGATAACGTGGAGGGCCATTTCTGCGAGGCGGAGGACCCTCGCAGATGATGGAGTTCAGCCGAAGAGTAAATCATAACTCGAATCAGGCATAAATGGCGCAATGTGTCTCTCATCCGTAGAAGATGGTAAAGCAGTCATATTTGGGTTGATGACATAAGACCCACAGATGGTAAAAACGATGGACAATTCTCACACGGAATCCTCTTTCCAGATGTTAAAATAGCCGGTGCCAGCATCCTCCCCCTATAAACACCATACACCCCCAAAAAGGGTATGTAGGAGAGGAGGGGGAGGAACCCAAGATAGGGCTGATCGTAACTTGGACTAGCCAAAAAGCTAACCCAGAGCCCACGCGTGATCTTAAAACGTTCCTAATAGGTAGCCCCAGCTACCCCCATCCACTCTCCAGAAATCCGAAGGGGGGGAGACTTGCTCCAGAGTCTAAACTCCCCAAGTCAGAGTCCTGAATTCGGGGGGGGGACATTAGAACATATGTCACTAAAAAGTTTTCACAGTGGCTTTTATTTATATTCAGTTTTTGTTCTGTTCTGCCCTTTTTTTCTTTTATATTTCATTATTTTAATAATGAAATAATGAATAATTTTAATAATCATATTTAAAAACAACAAAAAGGAACAAAAGAATGATTAAAAGAGCACAATTCAAATGTATAAACAAGGAATTTACAAGTATAGAGATGATAGTTTTCCTGTATATGATCAACTGATGGTAATACTGAATGTATTATATCATTTTAAGAGCTTGAAAATCATTATTAAGTGGAACATAAATATAAGGAGTACAGTCGGCACAATCTGAGTCATAAAATGAATCTATGGGTTACAGTAAATTCTACCCATGATACTAAAATCCATTCTAATTTTTAAAACCCTATAAATTGGAATTTAGATTTTATACAGAGAAAAACCCACATTTTTACGTATGGCACAAACCCACATCTTGGACTATAATCAAGAAATGGTTTCCAGTTGGAGTTAAATTTTTAAGGTAATAAGATACTGTAATTTTTTTTTAAAAAAAAAGAAATGAATTGCACCCTTTACTTTCTTATTGGAAATAAGGAATTCTGAAAGCATTTAGATTTAAATATGCCTTTGTGTGCATGAGAAGAACAGCAATGAAAAGAGAAGTATATTCCTTCCTGCTTAACAAAAATCTCTTTCAGGGTGAGCTGTTTGTGCATTTTATGTATTTGGAGAAATTTTCATTTTGATTGTCTTTTAAACAGAGCGCCTCATTTGGGTAGAGAACTTGTCTGCAAAGAAAGCAAGAAAACTTTTAAAGCTACGATAGCCATGAGCCAAGAATTTCCTCTAGGAATTGAATCGTAAGTCTGAATTGCTTTCAGTAAAGATTGTTAAAGGATGTAGTACATTAAAGTTATATTGCTGATTATATTGTGTTTAAATTCCAGAGACTCTAGTATATAAATTAAGAAAAACTTTTATACAACCAACAAGGTTGCAGTTTGTTCCGTTGCATAATGTATGAGTTCCACATAGTTTCAACTTTGTCTGATTGTGTTTATCCCTTGATGAGTCACACGCATTCTCTTACAAATCAATCAATTTCTAAAAGCCATGTAGCATTTAGGAAATGTCTGATGTTACTTCCTGGTTTCCAGAATGTCTAGACCTGTGCAAAGTGATGTCACTTTGTAGAGTTTTCTAGACTTTTAATTTCTGAAGCAAAGAGTTCATCCCGCTGGCAAAACCCAGGCATTTTGACTTGGTTTCTTCCATTGAAGCGTTAATGTCAGCTGCTGTGCTTTGCCTGCTATTCATTTAGATGGAAATGCCTTATGTCCACTCATGTGCGGACGAGTACTAAAGATAGGAAGCCCATCATGAATCTCCTAAGGCTTTCCAGTACAGTCAGATGAGATCTTAGCAGCTTTCCTAAATGTTAGCAGAGTTGGTGCTGACTTGAAGTTGGCTGAAAGATAGGATAGCAAAAGAAAAGGTGTGCCCTTAGGGCTCCTGACACCAGCAATCCTTCAAGTTGGGATTCAAAGGACTCCTCTCCCATTAGATGAGTAGAAGTCACTGGGAACGGGACGTCTAGCAGTTATCCAGGTCTTAAGCCATAAGGCCTTTAAAGATGGCTATCAACTCTTTGAATTGCATTTATAAGCCAACTAGCAACCAATACAATATAGTGGTGTAAAAGGAAAATCAGGAGACATCCTAATTTCTTGGACTGCTGCATTCTGAACCACCTGTAAGGTCCAGATGTCACGGACACCCATACATAGAATGAGTTGTGATAGTCCTTTGGTGAGGTTAACCAAAGCGTAAACTGCTGTGAGCAGGGCCTGGAATGGTTGCAATTGGCACATGAGATAGAGTTGTGCAAAGGCTGTAGTTTCCTCAGCAACACCTGTTCCTTGAGCAGGAGCTCAGTAATAATTGTAAACCAGTTGAAAGGAGGTATCTCCTCTATAGTCCCATGGTCTTCAGGATCCAGACGCTCCATGAGAAGAGCTTGAGAAGGCCTAAAAACATGTTAGTTTCTGATCCTTTCAGCATCTGCATTATTTTTTTTAAATACTTGCTTGTTTAAATAAAAACAAATCAAATTCCGTATTAGATACCCAAGTTCTATATCCATAGTACAAAAAGTCATATTAGCGGCTACACCACGCACATGCATTCTGTAATAAGCAAGAACAGCATTCATTATGAATATGTAATTTATATAAATAATTGGTAATTTGTTTGTGAATGTATCCATTGCTTAACATTTTTTAAAAATATGTATCTGTTGCTAGTTGTAGTGTGCCCAATAATGGGATGAGAATAATATCTTCCCTTCTCAATTGCTTAAATGAAGTGGGTACTTGTCGAAGCTGTTAATAGATGTTATGCGTGTTCTCTTTCAGGTTGTTGAATGTTTTAGAAGTAATTGCACCCTTCAAGCACTTTAACAAACTGCGGGAATTTGTGCAGATGAAACTTCCGCCAGGCTTTCCAGTAAAATTAGGTGAGCTATGGATTTCATCTGAAACCAGGGGTTATTATTTGACTGCCTCTTGAGATAGGGGTCGGGGGCAAGAATTGAAATAGTTTCCAATCGGGCATTAGGCAAAATAAAATATGTCATTGCACAATATATTGAATGAAAAATACATAATAGTCCAGAGCCCATGGGCCACATGTGGCCCGCAATAGGCCCAAAGTTGTCCCCCGATGCCATCCCAGAGACAGCGAGGGACTGGTCCCTGCCCTGGCCACCCATTTGGCTGCAGTGACCAGGCCACACCCACCCCGGCCCTCCAAGGGCAAACAAAATCCTGATACAGCCCACAATGGGATCGGGTTTGACACCCCTGGTCCAGAATAAAAGTTTTGCTTGAATGGGAAGGGCCAGCGTAGGAAAAACATGGAGCGCGTGGTTGCATTTCACTTCTCTTTCGTAAGGAAGAAGAAAATCGGCAGAATTATTGGCAGTGTACTGTGGTTTAATCCTTTCTCTTTGGCCTCCCTCCCTGAAGCTGGCCAGGAAGCTTTGCTGAGATGATAAAGAGATCTAAACCACTAATGTTACCTTCTGCTGGACATCTGTTTAAGCTCCATGTTAAAATATGTTTTATACTTCTGTCTCATTTGAATAAAACAGTTGATGAATGGTATAAAACACAATGATGAGGAAAGAAAATTGCCACCTGTAATTTAAATTAAACTTGAACAATTAAAGAATCACTGGCGTAGTCTAGCCAGTTTCCATCAAAATTTGATTTTCGTAGCAATTTGTATTTGTAATCTGCCTCCACATTGTAGCAGTTTTATCCCATCCTAAACAATATATCCTGTGCCCATGTTCAAATTCAAATGGAAATATAACTCCCTCCAAGGCAACTTCTCATCCCTGTCCCCCATAACATTACTTTTTCCCGGCTAGGAATTTTTGTGATTAATTCCAGAATTATTGTCAGATACATTGTACTTTCCGCTATTATTTCCTTAGATTAATCAATAGAAATGAGAGGTACGGGTGCTTATTGTCTGCATATTGGCGGTACTGCCAAAGCTAGATCTGTAGGTGACCCCTCTGCCAGCAGTTTTCTTTAGGGTTGACAACCAATTAATGCATCTCACTGGCCATCAGTCACAACATTCCTCCAAACCCATCCTTTACCTAAAAGCCCTTGGAATTGCATCAAGCTACCTGGGAGGAGAATGTCATGGAAATGATCAGAAGGAGTCTTGTTAAAGAGAGGAGTACCCGCATCCTGGACCCGTTAATGGTTCTGTTCCTTTCTTCCCAGATATTCCTGTGTTTCCAACAATCACAGCCACTGTGACTTTTCAGGAGTTTCGCTATGATGAGTTTGATGAATCAATTTTCACAATTCCTGATGACTACAAGGAGGATCCCAGCCGCTTTCCTGATCTCTAAACTTTTAACTGGACAGTTAGCAGCGAATAAAGAATACCAGCATGCCTCAAGACAACAAGACAACCGAAGGATGTGGATAGCTTAAGACCGATGTCTGAAAGTTGGGAAAATTGAAAAGATAAAACTTATTTAAATGAATTCAGAAAGGGAACACAGAGTGAATTTTATCTATTGTAATATATAGCAAGCATCCATCTGGTGTCTCAAGGATAGCGGGTCTCCTGATGTATCACATTCATTTATACATCTAGACTTGCAAGCATGGTAATCTGGCACCTCAGTCTCACACACATACATACACACCTCTCCACCCCACCCCACCCCATGGTACATTCATAAATCCTCTAAAGACGATCGTTTGTTTATAGAATTTTTTTTCCTTGATAATAAAAAGCACTCTTGGACCATTTGCATAAACACTAAAATGTCTTACCAGGGTATTAACCCTTTTAAACTCCCGTCTGGAATCAAGATAACCTTCCTTCAAGGTTTGTTTTCATATGTTATAAATCCTGTTACATTCAGCAAATTGAACATCGTCTGAGCATTTAGAAGAAGGAATTACTTTTCTGTAGATAAATGAGCCAAAAGCTAACCTTTTGTATACAGTTGCTTTTAGTTATTGCAATACATTTCAGTACTAGAACATTCACTGCAGGGAATAAGGTACCTCCTCTAGCACCTTAGTGCAACTCATTGTGGTGCTATCTGTATTTTCCCCAAATTGTTGATTTCTCCACCGAAGATTGTTTCCTAATCTTTTCACGAAGATCTTTTCAAGATGGCTGGAAATGTTCTTGCAGTATTTGTTGGAGATTCTTCCTTGTCATTTATTTGGTCTGTTCAAATATACTTAAGCAATTCAAACAAGGGTACCAAATTTGCATATATGCTCTGCAGCATTTGGGAACAATGAATTATAGCAGTTAGATGATAACCGTCTCAAAGGTGAAGCTTTGTTTTCTCCCAAGGAAAAAAAAATCTAGTAGAATGAATAGGGGCTGCAGTAAACTAAGAAAAATGTTCAAAAATGCCATGGGGTGTTTCCAGTATGAATAGCTTCAATAAGAGTAACTTTTGGCTTTTTTTTCTTCAAATTGACTTCTTAAAGTTAGGATTATTATATGGTTCCAGCCACCAAAACAGGAATATAACCTAGTGTTTTTGCTCTACTGTCTCAAACTGTTGATACCTACATTCATTTGTATTGCGAGATTTGGCTTCCGGTAATGTGTAAGTGTACAGAAATGTAAATACTTTCAGAAGAATATTCTTTGTGTGGTCTAGTCTTTTTTTTTTTCCTTTTTTGGGAGGGGTCTGGAAAGTTTTTAAATCATTTTCAAACATGTAGAAAACCACATGTCGGGTAACACCCAGCGCTGGCAATATCTTAAAATGTGAAATGAGGCGTTCTGAGGCATAGTCCCCAGTAAAACAGGGTCATAAGCCACAGCAACCCTGTCAAGAAAAAAGGTACAGAATTAATTAAAGTTGTAACTTTGCACTAGGGCCACATGCAGAGGAGCAACTCAAGAAAACAGCAGCAGCTTATAAACCAGGGAATAAACATTGAGACTAATTCCAGAAATGCTGCAAACTTGTAAGCAGTTTATACTAACCAGGATTGGCAATTGTGAGTGTGAAGACAGTTGGTTAGGGCTTTGCTGGTTTTGAAATGCATGTTATTTCCAGTACTTGTTGCGAAAGATTCAATCTGCCCGCTATAAAATGCAATTAAAAATACCCTGTTATTTCCTCTTTCAATGGATTCAAAGAGGAGACATCACTAAAACTAAACGTGATTGATGCTATAGGTTGCCTCCAGTTAGTGCCACCTGCCCACAAAATAACTTCTGGCAGTGAAATGTGATTTTCACATAGTCTGCAATTTCTGTGCCCTCCAGTGTGACTCTGGAAGTTAGAAATTCCCTACAATTTATTCAAGGATGAGGAGAACGGAGTCCTGCTGCTTGAGCGGAAGTCTCCTCTTTTGTCATTGGACTGTGTCCTTTGTATTATCTGTCCTGTGGGCATCTCCTAAAAAGAATTTGCTGTATAGAGAAATGTACAGTACTGGGTTTTTTTGCCATAGGAATGATGGAAAGTACCGGTATGAATTTGATTGGATGGCTGTATCTCCCTCCAAATGGTAGGAACTTGATAATGGTCATCTCCTATATCTGAAATTATCAGGTTAATAATGCCAAAGTTACCTTTCATTAAGTTGTATATATTAAAAGAAAATGCTTAAGTATCTCAGCCCAGCACATGGAATACATAAATATTTCCACGTTGGTTAAAAACTGGGTTAGATCCAAATTTAATCCCATGGGAAATACAAAGATACTAATTGGAATCAACAAAGACTGATTTCAGTAGGTTTAATCTAACCATAATCTGGGATCCGATTTAATGATTTTTTTTTTGTCCAGTCTAATAAGTTTATTCTAGTAAGATCTGAATGGGGAAAAGAGCTTTACTTTGGTAGTTGCTGGTCAACCTCTGAGGACAGAAGAAAGACCTCAAATTTTAACTTGTTTGCACTGAAGAAAAGAGATAACAGCCTCTTAGTGGCTTCAGCAGATTTTTCCAATTGTGGTTTATGTTGTATCACAACCCTTTTTAAAGATGGGTAGATACAACAGTTTATTTAGTTCCAGAAACGGATTTTCAGGGATGGGGAAAACCCGATCAGTGTCCACTGCAATTGATCTGATTGCATCCAAGTGCTTATGCATGCAGCTCTCTTGCTTTCATGGAGCTTCCGGTTCAAAAATTTGGGGAATTTGATTTACACATGTAAGGCACATATACACCGACTTTAAAAGAAATGTGAAAAGTGTTCCTGTAAAGAGAGCTGTTTGCCTGCAATGGTGTTCCAGAATCTTACCATTAAGATTTTGACATTAGGTTAATAACAAACATATTAATGAACAAGTATAGATTAGTGCTTGACCGTTAAGCACTTTGGAGGATCTGTTTTGATTTTTGGTTGTACCATCTAATGTTGTATTTTAGAGAATTATTTCGTACCAAATATATTGCATTGGCTACATCCACCACTCAAAATGTCAAATTTTTGAGGTCAAAACTATTTCTGAATAATTCTGAAGAATTATGTATAATTGTATTGCGGGGGAAAAGTTCACATAAAAATATGCAAAATTTATTATAAATGTAACGCAACTGGCCAAGTTAAATGATTATTCCATTTGCATATTTTTAGGCCTTGATTGAAAAGGAATATTACTTGGAAAACAGATTATATTAGTATCCTGAGTAGGAATGTGCAAAATTTGTTGATCTGGGAATGGACCATTCCAGAAAAGTCCAGAATGTTTTGTTCCAGGAAAAGCACTTAGGCAATTCCCATAAATAAGTTCTCCAAACTAAACTGCAGTTTAAATATCAGATCACCCTCCAAAATACCTCAAGCTGTTTTTGGGTTGAACAATTTATTTTGGAAAACTGCCTATCATATACTGAAACAAAACATTGTAAAATTTTTCCAGAGTAATTAGTTCCTGTATCAATAAGGTCTGTACATATCTTGTAATGAATAATTTGGACACGTGCAGTTTTGTGTTAAATTTTCATTTGAAGAAACATCTGAAATTTCCTTGAGGTTTGATCTCTTAAAAAACTAGCAAAGTGTTCTGTCAGTCATTAGCTGAGGAAAAGATTGAAAAGAACTCAAATGCTTCCTAAATCAAGCTCAGTCTTATTGGTCTTCCAAATAATTGCTTTAATTTATAACAAAAAAGAATTAAGACTTTTTTCCAAGCAGTTGGTCTTTCAGTCATTGCAATTCATGTACCTAGCAAATAGTGCACCTGTGGATATAATCCAATGCTGGAAAGCCCATCTTAAGCTGAAGCATAATATATTGAAAGTTACATACTTGTTGACTTTATTAAAGATAATTATATTTAAATAATACTAACAAACTTTCTATAATGCTGCAGTTTTTCCTTGACAGTTTATAATTGTAACAAAGGCATTTTTTTGTTGTTACATTTCATGTTCTTTGTCTAATCTAAACTCACCTTCACTAAAAGGATTTTTGGTTGTACCATTTAGAATAAAGACCAAAAGATGCTGTTTGCTTTTAAAACTGAATATATGACAATTATATTATAACTTAACATGGATCCTTCCTCCTTATTAGAGGAGGACTAAGATGTACAAAAAGGCTGTTACAATGTACCACTTTCACAAGGACATTTTATTGGTCAGTTTTTCAATAAAATCCTCAATTTTCAGTGCATTGGTGTTGATTGCAGTCTTTTTAACTTTAAGCTAGACCACATAAAGATTAAAAGCCACTCTGTAGTGTAAGATGATGGCATTCATAAGCCACATCTTGCTTCAACTGTATAATGGATGTTACAATGTTTCCTCCATCATCTATTTATTTAATAGAACATTTCAAATTCTAGCAAATTCCGATATCAATGTCTTGGAGCATACTCTAGTTCTATATTATTTATATCCTAACTTTATTATTTTTATAAATAACTTATATGGTGATACTGCTTCCTCCTCCTATTGTCCCCACAACAACCTGTGAAGTGAGTTGTGCTGAAAGAGAATTATTGGCCCAAGATGAACCAACTGTCTTTAGTGACTGCGGAGGATTAGAAATTATGGTTTCCTGGTTACTAGCCTGATGCCTTAACAACATAATAGTAATAGTAATAATAATTATATAAATTTTTATGCTGCTTGATTCCCAGCAACTTTTTGTAAAGTATTGGATGCAAAGTACAGCAAATCTACCTTCAAATCAGTAGTCATTGTGATCAAGTCACCATTAGTTATCCCCAATTTGGATGCAATTAGCAAAAAAAATTATCCTTATTTACCATCTATATTTACTTTTATATTTATTGAATTTATATTGCCGCCTATTCGCCCATGGCGATTCAAGGTAGCTTACAGAATATAAAACCTAATTTAAAACAAAACTAATGAAAAGAATCAAATAAATTAATATAATAAAATCACCACCACCCCTGGCGACAGCAGATTACACGAGCCATTTAATGGGCTCCATCCCACTCTGGGTTCTGCACCTTCCGGAAGAGTATTAGAGTGGGGCCAATTTTAAGCTCTGGGGAAATGATATTCCAGAGAGAGGGCGCCACCATGGAGAAGGCCCTTCTGGATCCCACCAGGTGTATCTCCCTCGGGGATGGCACCCGCAGCATTACTGCCTCCCCGCTCTGATGGGTCAGGTAGATATGACCGGGAAGAGATGGTCCCTCAGATATTACAGGTCAACTTACGACCACAATTGAGTCAAAAATCTATGTTGCTAAGTGACAAATTTGTTAAGTGAGTTTTGCCCCATATTACGACTTTTCTTGCCACATTTGTTAAGTGAATCACTGCAGTTGTTAAATTAGTAACACGGTTGTTAACACTGGCATCCCCATTGACTTTGCCTGTCAGAAGGTCGTAAAAGGGGTTCACATGATCCCAGGACACTGCAACAGTCATAAATAAGAACCACTTCTCAAGCATCGGAGGGTAAATCACGTGACCATGGGGATATTGCAATGGTCATAAGTGTGAAAAATTGTCATGAGTCCCTTTTTTCAGTGCCTTTGTAACTTCGAACAGTGACTGGTGTAAGTCGAGGACTACTTGTACTTTATTTTTAACAGTATAGTTGTGTGATGTTTGATAAGCTAAGGGAACATCTAATGACTGCCTTGCCCAGAGTGATAAACTGTCAAGACTTTTTTAATAAGGGGCAAAAAAGGATCACAGACAAAGTCAGTAATCATCTAAAGGTCAAATGCCAAGAAATCTGGCCACAAAAGTTGAAGGAAAGTTGTTGTCAAGACATAAATCAAGGTCTTTAGAGACCAAATGCCAATTGCTGAGATTACAGAATCATAAAGAGAAGAATTTATGACTCTTGTTATTTGTTGTCCAATCTAATTTAAGAAATTGTATAGTCTGCTGCTTTCTCTTCAGATAAAAAGCTACCCTGACTGAACATGGTGTCTCAGGAATTCTGGGAGTTGAAAGCCACAGATCATAAAGTTGCCAGTTGCCCATCCCTGATCTAGTCCAACTATCCAGCTATCATGCAGGAACTTACTATTATAAAATATTTGACTGTGACCATCCAGCAGCCTTTGTCTAAGTAACTTCCTGCAAAAAGCCTACATCTTCCAGCAATTCCTCATATGCCTTCTGGAAACCTTTTTCATTTTGGTTGTTTGTCTCTGAACACACGCTGTGCCTTTCCTAGAATCTGACACCCAGATTGGTTGTAATATTACAAGTGCTGCCTGAACATCACCACAGAGAAGAGTTGGGGTCAATCTCGTGTCCAGATTGAAGGCAGGACAAGAAACAATGGATGGAAACTAATCAAGGAGAGAACCAACCTAGAATTAAGGAGAATTTTCTGACGGAACGATTAAACACTCGAGGTTTTTAAAGAGCTATTGGACAACCATTTGTTTGAAATTGTATACCATCTCCTGCTTGAGTAGGGGGTTGGACTAGAAGACCCCCAGGGTCCCGTGCAACTGTTATTGTTACACTGTACCAAATAGAGCAAGAACCACACCATTGCACTACTTTGATATCATGCTTCTATACCTAAAGCCTATGATTTCCTTTTTGTAACTACATCGGATTATTTGTTAATATTCAACTTGTGATTCTTCAAGATATCCAGATCCTTTCCATTTTAGATATTTTTCCTCATTAAAATGTATATCTTTCTGCTGCAATTCATTTTGCTGTTTTTTCAACGTTCTGTTGTTAACATTTTTCTGAATCTTGTGCTTTTTTTTGGTTTGCTACCCCTTTCATTGTTGTCATCTGCAAATCTGATCATTTTGAATTATATATAAAAATGATATTATCAAATCATTTATATGTTGAACAGCACAGGATCTAATAATGTTCATGTTTTTCAATATGATTGTTTTATTCAGGTCCTTGGTTATCGAGTAATAAGTGTAGGCCAACCTACTTTTTATGTTCTTTGGTAGAATTTGATTGGAATGAATTCTTTTGGGAAATTTATTACTGAGATTAAGGTATACTGTATCCATGACAATACTGTGATCAACTATATTACTCCATCAGTCAGAAACGATGAATTGCTTGGCCTGGTGCAATTTTGTTAGCTTTATATTGACTTCTGAGAAACAATGTATTATTTCTTGAATCCCCAAACTGAATTCTTAATATAGGTAAAAGTAAAGGTTCCCCTCGCATATATATGCTAGTCGTTCCCGACTAGGGGGCAGTGCACATCTCCGTTTCAAAGCCGACGAGCCAGCACTGTCCGAAGACATCTCCATGGTCATGTGGCCAGCATGACTAAACGCCAAAGGCGCACGGAACACTGTTACCTTCCCACCAAAGGTGGTTCCTATTTTTCTACTTGCATTTTTTACGTGCTTTCAAACTGCTAGGTTGGCAGAAGCTGTAACAGGAGCTCACCCCGTTACACGGCACTAGGGATTGACCTTTTGATCAAGCTCAGCATTTTAGCCTGAGCCACCGCATCCCTTATTCTTAATATAGCAGTTTACAATAGGGACCGGAATTGTTGTCACTAAGCGAACTAGTCAGAGACATCACATGATCATGCTGTTTAATGACACTAATTCCAAGCAATCCCAGTTGCCATCGCCAAGCAAAGAACTGCATATTGTTAAATGAGGACATTTTGTGATTGCCTTTTTTGACCTTCCGCTGGCTTCCCTATTGACTTTGCTGGTGGGAAGATTGCAACTACTACTGCATGACCATAGGGACTCGGAAACCATTATTAAGTACAAGGACCAATCATAGCTACTTGTTCAGCACTGTCAGAAGGACCACCTCTAATCTGTTCCACATCCAATTATCAATTCCCCCACCCCTCTTTGGAGGTTATTAGGCTACTAGAGATGTTTAATGAATGCGAAAGGTTACGGTTGTAGCGGTTTTAAAACCAGGTAGAGGCCAATAAACCTAAGAATCTGCTACCTAGATCCTGCATATGTAGTATTGCTCACCCGTCACTCACCTCCAGCTAGGTAGCCCAGTTCCTAACAGGCTATGGACTGGTACCAGTCTGGGGCTTGAGGGTTTGGGACTCCCATTCTCGAACATTAATTTTCAGTTTTAAAAATATGTTAAATTAAAGCCAGCCTATTTATAAGCTGATTTTTGATTTTCACAGATGCTGTTCCATTTCTATTGTTCTGAGTCTGGCCACAAATCTGAACTTATCTAGTAGCCGAATTTATCCATTTCTCCTGGGATTACAAACTTTAAATTTCATCATCAGTGCCATTGTGCATGATAAAGTTTATTGGGAACCAGAAGTTGAACTCCATCTGTTCAGCCCTCATTTATTATATTTTTTTGGTACAATACTTTGAAATTTAGTCAAAAGAAACTGCAAAGATTGAGCGTTCTACAAATGCACTTTTATAGATACAATTAATGGAATTATTTCACAAGTTTCATTTTCCTCTCCTGTAAAGATATATCTTGTTTGTTTTTCAGAGAGAAAAAAGGGGCTGGGTAACATTTATGGTACATTTTGGTATATTTAGAAAATATTTATTACTAAAATTATAAATTCTTCTATTCTCACTTTGAAATACCAATAAAAAATACTATTTCATTCTATTATTTCAGTTACTTTTTTAAAAAATTCAGCAGACAACATAGCTACTAATTCTAACTTGTAATGGTTTGGGGGGGTATGTACTGGAATTGGAGGATTTTAATAGATCAGTATTCTGAACTCAAACTATTCAGATACAATTTTATTCTCACAAACTATTCAGATATAATTTTATTCTCACAAACTTTGAAAAACAAGTATCAAGAAGTATGTTTGTCCAAGGTTACTAAATATTAAAAATACACAGACTACTTCCTTTTTTGGAAGGGCAGCCTCTCTTTTTTGGGTTCCCCCAAAAAAGAGTGATTGCCATCAGATTTCCAACATATGGGGAAAAAACCTTTCCTGGACACAAATTATGAATATGCTAGAATTTTTGTAGTAACCAGAAAGACTTAAACTAAATGAAAATATAAATGGAAAAAAGTGAGGTAGCTTTTTACAAATCATTAACACCGATACACGCACTTTAGTACAAATCAAGTGTATATTTATGATTTTTTATTATCAAAGTCTTGTAAAACAATTTCAGAAACTGTACATAAACATGGCACAGACTGTAGCCTACTTTTGTTTTTTTTTTACCTGCACAAAAGTATATGCCCCCAAAACTTCCAGAACTAAAAGAATAGATTGCCCATATACTTTGCATAACATAAAATTACTGTGTCAAAGGTTACTACTTCAGTGACTGCAACACAAATGAGTTAGTTTATACAACTTGAGATCAAATACATTATCAAGTAGACTTGTTTTAAAATCATTATGAAGTTCCATTTAAAATGCACTACCCTTTTTTCTGTTGTTGCAGAGTTTTAATACTCAAAATGCAGCTTCTAAAAAACTACACAAGGTTATCTCTGTCTCTTCTGCAGAATACAGAAATGTTGTTTTTTTTAACCTCAAGACATCCAAATTGTGGAAAATCAAACACCCCACCTGAGAAGGATTGAGACTCAAAGTCTACCTTACATTGGGCATCGAAAGACTAATGCATTTCAACCGTGTCAAAGCCAAACAAATCCACAACAAAAAGATTCAGCCACAGGGCTAGAAATATTATCTACCTCTATCAGAAGATTTCTTCCCAGATGAAGCTAATGTTAAGTTTCTCTCTCTCTCTACAATGAAGGCCCTTAATGAGCCACCATGTAGAAGATAAGGATGTTCTTGCCACAGTTAACATGCAGCCAGTTCATTCCCTATTTTGCTCTATTATTGTAAATAATTAAACTCTAGAAACACTATTGTAGGTGAGCTGGTTTACTAAAAAGATCATACAACACAAACAGTCCATGCCTGTCAAAGATGCATGCAGCTTTTTGCTCAAAAAGGAAAAAAGCAGCACCAAGCTAGTAAGGACTGCTGGGCTACTCAAGTCAATTTAGCCAATAACAAGAATGGAAACCCAGATACCACTTTCTCTAAAACTTTTGATGTAATTATTTAATATTAGGCGCTTTACAACCATGTATAGTTACAGCTGTATACATCTAGTTTGGAAGGTTAAACAAGTACAGCATAAAGGAATCACACAGGAATGACACTGATGCATGTGGCCAATTGTTTTCATGGGAAAGGCAACATTCAGTCACTCATATCCATATCCTCTTCATGATGATCGTCTCCATTGACCTTGGACTCCCTTGGTTCACCACCCCCTTTCTCCGGGGACTCCTTAAGCTTTGGGGAAGTGGAATCAGCGGCTTTTTCTTCCTTTTTCTCTTTTTCACTATCATAGCCTTGTTCTTCTTCATCATAATCCCTTGTAACCTGCTTTGCCAAGACAAAACATAAAATAAACCACATAAGACATGTTTCAAATGAAGTTTGGAATCTCTGGAATTCAAATCAACCAGGAGAAATATATTTAAACATACTTTGACATCTTTGTCACTTTCTGATTTCCTCTCTCGCTCTTTCTCTTTGTCTTTGCTTTTTTTCTTTTTACTTGTTGATCTTTCACGCTCATCCCTGCTTCTCTCTTTATCTTTATCTTTTTTCTTCTCTTTTTTATGCCTGAAAGGAAAACAACAAAAACCTTGAGAATGAGAATACAAGCATTTCATGGGATTACTAAAATGTTTTAACTAAAATGTTAAACTAAATGGGCAAGTTGCACACAAGTCTCTGCAATGAAAGCTGTTTAACAATATGAGAAATGCAGATAAACTAATCTGTGTTATTATTTACAAATAATTATGTCTTTATTGATGTATGTCAATTTACTGAATACCTTCAAAATTATTTCACATTTCCCAAAGTGAAGTAAGATTCTAATGCCAGTAATTATTGCTAGAATGGTTACTCAATCACTGTTAATTGAACAACGTTAAATTAAGCCCGAACAAGATCTAAGGAATTTCCTACAACAGGAGAACTGAGAAAGAAAAAAATGATCAATTCAGTAGATTTGTTAAAAGACAAACCTTTTTGGTGAAGGGGATCTAGACACTTTTCTCTTAGGTGACCTAGGCTTTTTAGGGGATCTAGAGCCACTTCTGCTTCTTCTGCGACGTCTTTCTCTGTAACAAGAGTGTCTCACAATCAAACTTTGCCTTGCATTTATTAACATCCCCAATATGTATTTAATGTCAAAATTATATATAAACAAGAAAAAAATATTTTAATTGCTTCAGCATTTCTTTGTAGCAGGCAAAAACATAAATGCAACATAGGCTAAATTAAATCAGTTGTTTTCAGGTTTTGTTTAGGATGGCCTAGTGACCTCAAGATAGCACAGTGAAAAGTCAGGATCATAACTAGAAGTCAAGAGAAAGACTGAAATTGGTCTTACTGGTAGCAAAAACCTTGTAAAACGTTTCTAATGCAGGATGCATGCACAGACAGACAGAAAGACAAACACACACACACACACACCAACTTTTGATCAGTAATTGCTTGCTGGATAAACTATCCTGAGATGTGCATGTACATAATAAGATCTCTATTTCTAGCAATCCATATTTTGTTTAGCCTGAAAAATTAAAAGGCAAGAGCTTGCATAAGAGGAGTAACTTTCATATTCCTCATGACCCATATAGGCAAGTGCAAGTTATCTATAATGATGGATTGACTTCCAACCAATAAATGACTTCAGCATGCTGGTTCACTAGCACCTCTTAGAAACATTGACAGGTTAACCTTGAGAATTTTATCTCAGTGTTTGGATCTAAAGCAGTACAATTCATTAAAATGCTTTTAGTGTAGTATGAAAGAACCCTTGTTCCAATAGTGAAGGTTTCCCAGAATCAGAATAGTAGGCCATTTCGACAGCCTTCGAGAGAAACATAGGATTACACCAAACACCAAACCTGCTTGCGCTTCTGGATCGTCTGGCAGTGCTGTAGCTTTTGGGTGGAGTTTTAGATCGTTTCTTCTCCTTTTCTTCTTTCTTTTTGTCTCTAAAAGAGGAAGAAAAGATGAGCTGTTTTTGTTTTATGTATCTTCCATAGATAGATAGATAGATAGATAGATAGATAGATAGATAGATAGATAGATAGATAGATAGATAGATAGTCTGTGTCTGTGTGCATGTGTATGAATGTATAAAATATATACACATACACAATAACATTGGCATTAATTCTACCCTGTAACCAGGATGGATGGATGGATGGATTGGAGGGTGGGGTGTATCTCTATCCATCTGTCCTGATTACAGGATAGAATTAATGCCAATATTAGTTGATCCAACAGAAGCTTCTGATAGCAGCATCAAGAGGGAAGAAAGGTTTGCCTTACTGATCTCTATCTCATGTTTGGATTAATCTTTAAAACGGGGGAAAAACCCTTTGGTGAAAGTTGTCACCTCCCCATTCCATAGATGGAAATTTTTGCTAGATCAAAGAGTTTTTCATCAGGCAAGAATGGAAACTGGCTACAAATCACGTTTCCAATATTTTTCTAGCTAACAGAATAATTTCCTCCAATGCAAAACAGAATTTCAGGATTTTGTGAAGTTTTCAAGCACCTGGTTTTGGAAGTGCTCCTAGATCTCCTAGTACGTTCTCTGGAGTGAGATCGCCGCCGTCGAGGACTTTTAGATCTTCTTCTGCTCCTTGACTTTGAATGTGACCGTCTTCTGGATCGACTTCGTGACCGTCTATTAAGCAAACCATTAATCAAATAAAAATGACATATCAGATCACATAAGAGATACTCTATGAACTATCAAATAGAGTGATGCTTAGTGACTAAGCAAAACATGGACTAGATATACACAACTATTATCTACAATAGGGAAATTTACTATTTGCTATTTATAAACTGTTTATTTTCTATTTATTATTTGCTATATATAAACTGTTCACTTTCTTGCAATCTGACAAATTGAGCATATCTTTGCATGGTGAAAACTTATCATTTCACTACAGTATTAGACACTGGTGATGTCCGTTGTATGACTATATTGTACTGCTTAGACTGAGATAATCTGAGCGCTAGCAGAAATACAACATATGGAAATGGAAATGTTTGTTACGTTTGATTTGGATCTTAAATAACTGATGAGGATTCTCTCAATAATAAGGACAAAACACCAGGAACTTAAATACATTTTGAAAGACATGAAACACAAGAAACATAGTATTCAAAAACAAGAAAAATTATCAACCACCTACCGGAATTTCTTATTTCCTGTGCAATACTATCTATTCATTACACTCATTCTAATGACTTCATATTCAGCTCATGTGTATTAAAAGACTAATCAGTGTTTTGGAAATTATTTTTAAGTATTACTCAACTGATCAGCTAGTGAAAAATGGCTGCATTCTCTGACCCAACACTATGGCTGTAGTCTCATACAGTTATCGAAAAATAAGTCATAATTCAATTTACTGAATACAATTTATTTTTCTGAATCATCCCCCCCCCCCCGATTATACTGTTTACAGCTGGCCATTACCATATTATATAGTAACTACAGTCTTATCTACCAAACTCAGTAAGCAGCCAGGTGAGCCATTGTTGTGAACCCTTACCTATGTCTGGAAGAAGAAGGTGTTCTTCTTCGCCTTGAACGCGACCTGGATCTTGAATGCCTTCTTTTATCGTCTTTTTTATCTGGAACCAGAACATCGGAAGTGTCCATTACAGAACCATCAGGAAAAATTAGGTGAACGCTATTGAAGTTATTTTTTTAAATACATAAAACTGTAGCCGAAGGAGTTTTTATGTCTCAAAAGCAGTTTTCTGCTATTTCTATCAATTGCGTAAAGGGTCAAATACATTTTCAAGTAACTACGAACATTTTAATTCATATTCCTATAAGATAAATAGATGTGGGATGTATTATATAAGATGAAATACTGATTAGGATAACATCTGAACAATCCTAAGAAATATAAAAGAAGTTCTTTGGTTTAGACATAAAATAATTCCAGCATCTCATCAATATGCTCCTGGATATTAGTCCACAATTACGGTATTTTTCAGCAACTGGTATCAAAAGACTTACTGATTATGATTCTTAATCAGATGTTGTTCTTCCCAATGTTTACTCATATCTGACATTCTACCGATATCTCATACAATGCAGAACTTTTTTTCCAGACTACAGAGTATTACAGTGATTTTGTGCAAGGCAAAATGACTTGAGTGACATTTTAGATGGCTTTACCTGGCTCTATAGCAGCAGAAATCAGAGATTGTGCTTCCCGTACTCGTTTCATGGCTTCTTCTATTTCTTTACTGGAGGTATCTGTTTTCAGACTTGGTGAAACAAGGCCTGCAGCTACATGATTGAGCCTGAACCAAATAAAAAAAACATAGAAAAATTGAACTATAAAGCCCATTTAAAACCGAATATACACGTAAGTAACTCTTGCTATCCGTTAGAAAAATAATTGCAACAATCTCCATTTGTAAGGCATTCGGTGAAAAAGACTGTGGATCACTGACAGTGGCATTCTTGGGTATAACACTAGGAATTTTTCTTAAGTATTTTATTGTTTTATTTATGTAAGCTGCCTGGAGTCTGCTGAATTCACTGGCACATACATTTTTGTGAATAAATGAAAGCATGTATTATCCGTTAATTTCAGGTCTATGCAAACTTATTTAAAACATAATTTCGAAAATTGAGTACTTGAATTTTCTTGCTGGTTTTTTTTTAAATATATTTTTGTTTAGTGTATCCTTTTACTAGATTATCCTACTGTCTAGAATATTCTTGTCCATTAATATACAATACATAGGTAATTATTTTTTCCACGATACCAGAAATGAATTTATTTGAAATTAATAGGGATCCTCCTGCTTCTGCTCTTTAAAGCATACAAGTAAGTCCTTGACTTACAACATGGTCAACAGAACTGAAAAAAGTGACTTATGACCATTTTTCACAGTTGGCAACTGCTTCATATTTATGACGGTTGTTGTGTACTATGGTCCCCTAATCACCCTTTGCGACCTTTTGACAAGCAAAGCCAATGGGGGAAGCCAGATTTACCTGTACTAGAAATCAATGGAGACCACATTTCAAGAGTAGGAAATTGGGAAGAATATTCTAGTCCAGGCCACAACTTCCCAACTACACTGACACATATAAAATGAAAGGAAAAGCAAAAAACATGTGTTTGTCCTCTTTTGCAGTAAATTCCCTAACTAACTAGTATATTCCAGGACTAATCTGAGATTAGTTATAATGGATGTACAAATTGTTTTATGTTAACCTGTAAAAATAATCTATTGTGTCTTGCTGCATTAGGATTTAACATGGTTATGCAGCCTGCAAAATGGCTGTATTGCCAAGGAAATTGCATCGTCCTGCAGATTTATTTTTTTAGTTTTTGAATAGATTTTAAAATCTGTAGTTTATTGCCTTGTGGTTGCTTTGTTGTATTTTTCCTGTTTTTAATTTTATGCTGTTCAGAGTCACATGTATGAGGTAAGCAGCTACATAAACTGATTAAATAAATAAATAAAAACAAATTTTGAAGTTCTGACACCAGTATTTCTACATTTATATAAATTTCAACAAGCTGAATCTTCTCATATACAGTTAACAAGAGAAAGGCCACTCTTGTAATACTATAAAAGTCTTGGTAATTTTGACCTATATTTTGAATTGTTATTGAACTTTTATTTATATGTGCAATTTCACAGCCAAGACATAATCGGACAATATAGATTAAAAATGCCATGAAATATATAAATAATTGGCAATAAAGCATCTAATTTTACTAAATATTTTAAATATTTTTAGTTAATACACTAAAAGTATTTCTTTAAATATTCTCAGTTGATGGACCTATAAAACTGAGATCTTTCAAACTTCCTATTTCTCAACTGCTTACTTGCCATCCCTACCATCAGTACAATAGATTTGCACTCAGTGTGTATGCCATGAGTGTCGTGGAGACTACCAAGGAGAGGAAAACATTTTACTACTTCTGAAATTATGTCCCATAATTCAAAGAGTAAATAAAATGATGGCATGCATCCTGCTTAGAAGATCAGAGGGTGCTGTCTCAGCATTGCCCATCTCCTCTTCTTACAAAATTAAGGAAGTTCATTAAGCATGTTAAAATAGCCTTCATAGAGCCATCTCCTTGCTTTCACTACAACAAAAGGGGAAGAGCAGCATAAAAAATTGCTTCCCTTAGCCCAGGTAGTTACAGGCAGTCCTCAACTTACAACCATTCATTTACTGATCATTTGAAGTTACAATGGCACTGAAAACAGGGATTTGTGACCATTTCTTACACTTACGACCATTGCAGCATTCCCATGGTCACTGATCCAAATTCAGACGCTTGGCAACTGGCATGTATTTATGACAGTTGCAGTGTCCCAGCATTATAGGATCAGATTTGCTAAACCTCTGACAAGTAAAATCAATGAGAAAGGCACATTCCCTTAATAATAGTGTTACTAGCTCAACAACTGGAGTAATTCATTTAACCCTTGTGGCGACAAAGGGCATGAAATGGAGCAAAATTCACTTAACAGGTATTTTGCTTATCGACCAAAATTTTGTTTTCATGAGTTGAGGACTACCTGTAACAGGCAAGTCTAGGAAAAAGTCCTGATTCTTATTCACCCAAAAGGCATTATTTTAAAAGATTCCTCTTTCTCAAAACCAATTGTGCTATATAGTGCAATTCTAAAAATCAATACTTACTTTGGATCCACTGTGCTCATAAGTTTTAAAAGTTGATCTGCTGCAAGAGACTGCAAAGAAAAATAACCAGAAATTGCTTTTCAAACAAATATTTGGAAAAAATTACTCCCAAATGACTTTAAATCTGATAATTAAAATTAAAAAACACAAATTACTGTAAGTCTTAGAATGTATCTACCATTAGCTTACTATAAATTTAAATCGAGAATACAATATATACTCAGATCCAGGCTATTTTTTATTTCTGATAACTATTCATGTCAGTATTTGCAAGAGATTTTATGTTTAAAATTACACAAGAGTCCTTGATCATTTGAGGTTTCTGCAATTGGAGAAGGACTTGTCCATTTACAAAATGACTGCAATGAGAAATATATCCAGAATCCAAGAGTCAATGTACAAATTCGATTAAGACTGCATTTGAGTCAAAACTGTTATATACCTTTTCAGTTATAAAAATGGTATTATCCAAGTGTGAGTTCTAATGATGCTGTTAAAGAACTTCTAGAGTATGAGTTCTCATTATACAATATATTGATGGCATGAAATATTACTATTGCCCATCAATTCACCAAATCTGTTCCAGAGGAATCCCTAACCCTTTGAATCGGATTTGAGAGATATGGGAGGATGCCGAAGGAGCTTATTTCCCTGTGTTGTTTCATTATTATATTAAACTGATAAAGCTGGCCTTCCTCCAATACTACGGTTCATAAATTGCTCTAACTATGTTAAATATACAATCATACATCACAATCTTCTAATACTCAGATGAACACATTTGTTTCTTGTTGCTGTGGAAAACCAGAGACAACAAAAATAATCCTATGGAATTCCACAATAAAAATTCCCCGAGTGTGGAACTGCATAAATGTTAAAACTGACGATTTTCTAGAGCCAGGTTTATACTTAAAAGCAATATACCTGAGAGTTTAAGTTTGCCCCAGGAAGACCTAGAGCAGCTAGAGCTGGATCTAGAGTTGGAGCTCCTAAAGCAGCCAGAGGAACAGCACCGATCTGTAAAAGTGAAAATTAGTACAATCTATGCATTTTTCATAAGGAAAATACAAACACAGCACATTTTCAGCACATTCTAATTGTTCTATTTTCCAAAACTCTGGAAAACAGGAACAACTAGTAACTTTTTAAAGTTCTGAAGTACTGACACTGATTTTTATATTGAATTGAATATAGGTAGCTGTTTTATACCAATCAGATTGTTCATCTAATTGGGTCGTAGCTCTTGTGAATCCAAGGCAGAGGTTTCCTATCATCCTTTTACTATCAAGTCCACTGAAACAGGAACTTCTGTTGACTAAATATGGGTTGTTTGCCTAAATGATGTCCCTTTAGGTTGAACAGTTGCCATAATGGCTACAGTAGCAATTGGTCATAGTTATCCAGTTTTCATGCAAGAATATTTATCATCATTTGCTAGCTGATTTTTTAAAAACAAATATTGAAGAAAAACTGAATGTAGACTTTGTTCATGCAAGTAGGAAATATGAACTACCCATTTTTAATTTTCTCTAATTTTTACAATATGCACCCAAATTAAACCCCCAAAAAGTAATTAATGAAATAGTAATTATGTCTTCAAAACTATTTCATTTATAGTAAACTAGCTGCATCTCAGAAGAAGCATTTCTCCTCTCTTCTAACTGGCATTCTCCACTTTCTGAATGCAGGAAAGGAAAAGGAACTAGAAGCAAGAAGGTATTTCCCAGGATCTGCATGCAGTATTTCTACTAGCGTTTCACTTATCTGTGACTTTAATAAATTTGGCTTAACTTTAATTTTGCAACTATAGACATTTAACTGAAATTCATACTTGCTACAAAGTATTGTTTCCCACTTGTACCCAATCCGTGTTTTCTTAAACTGTATTTCTGGATATTGGAAAGGAAGAATAATACTCTCACTGTCATTATGCAGTTCTTTATTCATCGTTTTAGAAATCTCGACTCAAGGTCCTCACTTTTGTTTTAAAGCGAACATGAAAGCACTCTCTATTAGGCTACAATAGAGTTCACTTTCTAGAAAGTTAGCTATACCAAACTCAAAGAGGACAGACATTACACTAAAAAGGCTGCACTCTGGAAGTCCCAAGAAAGCACTTTCCTGAAACTACAAACATAACCCCATCCCGATTTTACAGAGGAGGGAAGCAGTGAATAACTGAGAAATGGTTTTTAAATGACTTAATTGCTATAAAGCATTCTTTTGTTCAAAAAATTTTTTATAAGTGTCATAGAAGCCAGGTAAGACATATAAGCACTGCAAGCATTATGCTATGTGAAAACACAGCAATTCTTTTTGTCTCTTGCAACAGGCTCATCCCCAACTATAGAAATGGCTGAATACCATTTCTGGCCACAATCTTCCGTATGTTTTCATTTCAGATGTTGCTTTATTTTTAAAAATAGCAGTGAATTAGGTGTCATCCCAGTGAGCTAAAAGGAAGAATAGGATCCAGTCTAGGAAATCAGTTACTTTGACTTTGGGGGCAATTCTTATTCACTATAATTCTGCTGCAAGTATTACAATAACTTTGTATAAGTGTACCTCCCATAAACAAAGGAATATAAATAATATATTGCTGTATTTTATGCACATCTACTTCTTACCTGAGAAAGTGGGTTAGGTGTAGGCAGGAGTCCACCCCCCGGTAGAAGGCCTGCCACAGCATTAGCTGGTGCCAGGAGAGATAAAGCCTTAGTCTCATCAGGAATAACTCCTGCAGAGAGACAACTTTGCATTAGAAGTTACTCATCAATTATCTTTTTTCTTTAAAAAAAAAACCACACACAAATACACCCAGAAAATGTCTCCCTGAAACACCATCTGAGTTTGCTGAAAGTACTTATGTTGGCTATAATACAATGTTTGCTCTCTTAATAATTTATCATTAACTTGTTTGTCAGAATGAAACTTCAATGTGTGAAAATTTGTTCCTTTTTCTCTACAAAAGGTTAAGTTCTAGAATAAAAAATAGCACAATACACACTACTTTTTTGTTAACACTGCCAAGATTTCATCACCTGTACTCGATTTTTAAGTCATGAACCAAACGTAAGCAAGCACAGTCGGTTCTCCAGGGATGTGCTCTCAACTTTCAAAAGCTGTTTTATGAACAACGACTCGTGTCGGCTGCTTCACTATAAAGCACACAGAAAAATCAAGATACACAAGACAAAAAAAGTTTGATTTAGGGGTTAATAATATGGCACAGTTCACTATAATTCTGCTGCAAGTATTACAATAACTTTGTATAAGTGTACCTCCCATAAACAAAGGAATATAAATAATATATTGCTGTATTTTATGCACATCTACTTCTTACCTGAGAAAGTGGGTTAGGTGTAGGCAGGAGTCCACCCCCCGGTAGAAGGCCTGCCACAGCATTAGCTGGTGCCAGGAGAGATAAAGCCTTAGTCTCATCAGGAATAACTCCTGCAGAGAGACAACTTTGCATTAGAAGTTACTCATCAATTATCTTTTTTCTTTAAAAAAAAAACCACACACAAATACACCCAGAAAATGTCTCCCTGAAACACCATCTGAGTTTGCTGAAAGTACTTATGTTGGCTATAATACAATGTTTGCTCTCTTAATAATTTATCATTAACTTGTTTGTCAGAATGAAACTTCAATGTGTGAAAATTTGTTCCTTTTTCTCTACAAAAGGTTAAGTTCTAGAATAAAAAATAGCACAATACACACTACTTTTTTGTTAACACTGCCAAGATTTCATCACCTGTACTCGATTTTTAAGTCATGAACCAAACGTAAGCAAGCACAGTCGGTTCTCCAGGGATGTGCTCTCAACTTTCAAAAGCTGTTTTATGAACAACGACTCGTGTCGGCTGCTTCACTATAAAGCACACAGAAAAATCAAGATACACAAGACAAAAAAAGTTTGATTTAGGGGTTAATAATATGGCACAGTTCACTATGATTTCTTTTACACCTACCATACAATTTTGTAAAACTTAAGAGAAGGTAAGAAAAAGTGTAGGGCTTTTGCTGACTTCTCATTTGGATATGAAGGTCTCCACAAAGGTCCAAATGTAGGTTCTGCATATGTGTCCACGTGTATGTGTTTATATGAACACCTAAAATGTGACACATTCTTACCTGTGCAGTAAAATACACGCTCCACTTTGTGTCATGGTTACTGTACCAAGAATGCTGCTGAGTATTGCCCTTTCAGAAGAAACTTCTGATTTGCAGCTTGTGGTCTGCTAAGTGTCTATTTTTACTGCCTATCCCTGAACAAAGAATAACCTTCAAAAGGCCCAACGTGAGACAAACAGTAATGTTGATTCTTGTTATTTTAACCAACAGCAAAAGCCCTATACATACGGATTAATCTGTTAATGTGCCCAAGCCCCCAACGTGAGAGAGTTCAATAAGATAACTGTACTATATATTTGCAAATACCAGAACCGTTTCTGCAAGACATATTAAAAAAAACTGCATCTCATCGTAAAACATACAATATGTACAGGGCACTTAAGAGAAACTGGATAAGCTGCAGAAGAAAACTGTTGGGTGGTATTTTCAGCAGGGCCTGGTATATAGTTCAGGCTGAACCAGGGAAAAGAACTGTAAAACACAACAACAAAAAAGAAAAACCACTGTTAAATAAAGGTAATGGTTCCTTCCACCTATACTGAGAAGTGCCGATAATATAAACAAATGTATAATACACAGCACTGTTATCTTTCTTCTGTCACTGAGCTGTCATAATTTCAATACCAAAAGTTATGGTGGGAAAAGGGGGGAAAGGTCATTTAGATACAGGGCATTAATGCATCAATATAAACATATCTACTGAGATTATGGGATAAATTTGCATGCAAATTATGTCTCAGAGGATATTATTTATGTTTACACACAATTAGTGCAACTATAACATTTCTGGCATCTAGCTAAAAATCCTCTTGAGACACCTCACAGAAGATCTGCATCCATTAAGTAGTCATGCATCTGATCCTCTCATTTTGTTTTTAGGAAAAAAGTTATTCAGAAATAAAACTACAATTTAAAAAAAACAATGAGGCCCCTCACCAGTTAATTTTCATGCGTCAAGAGTTTTTTACTGCTGCTTTGTTAGAACCATGACATACTGCATGAATGTGTAGAAATGAAGAAAAAGAAACAGACAAAAGAAACAAACATTAACCAAAGAACCTACATAAACCCACCCAAAGTCACTGTTTTAATATCT
Organism: Ahaetulla prasina; assembly: GCF_028640845.1. Lineage (NCBI taxonomy): Eukaryota > Metazoa > Chordata > Lepidosauria > Squamata > Colubridae > Ahaetulla > Ahaetulla prasina. The sequence continues at coordinate 160,320,348 of NC_080541.1, forward strand.
GCATTGCTTCCAAATCCTTCCATTTCATCACGAAGATTATAGTACTATGCCTTACCGTGAACTTTGTGTTAAGTCTAGAACACAAAGCAACAATCAACACCAAGATGTATGAACACACTAAGAACAGAAATGCGACTTGATACTAGGGGATATATGATCAGTACAATGCATACTGTAATATTTGTAGAGAGATAATATCAGAACGTATCGCCACAATAGTAAAGGGTAAAGATGTCAATTCAGCAGAGTGCTTAAGCATATGCCTCAATGCAACTGAACAGTTTCACTGATCTTGAAATGTTTTTTTTCCCTCAGCAATGCTTAAGCACTAGCAAAAATAGGGTCTTGTGAAAAGAAGAATTGAAGAGTGACACCCACATTCTTTCAGAGATAAGGACCATTTGTGAGAAAGAGTAGAGACCAAGTTCATAGAAAAAAATCATGGGTCCATTATTCTGATAAACCACTTGTCATATCCTGCCAACTACAAAATGGTGCAGATCCTAAAAACCCAATGTGAGTTCTTGATAGGTAACAACTACTCAAATTGCATTAAACAAACCTCAGAAAAATTCAGAAAAGTCATCTTTTTGACCGGTATCGCAGCATGAGATTTATCAGTCATCTATCTTTCTAGCAGAGTTTAAAATCTTGTTTATAAAGAGAAAAAAATATGATGTATCAAAACCATTCAAGCTCTTAAGAAGAGACACTGTTCTTAAACACTAACTTACAAATATATTGGAGGCTATTGGTTCAGTTAATTAGAGCCAAGGTGAACACGACAGCGGCATTCCTTCCCCAATCACATTAAAAAAGGTGTATAATCCATGTTTAGTAATAAAAGGAATACAAAGAGGCAAGGGCGCTGAAACCTACCCCAGCCTGCTGCTTATTTCACCACAGTAGCTTTCTGCGGGTGCTGGCAGAGTTGCAGCACTGGAGCTCAGATAAAGAAAAAACAAAGGGAGACAGACTGCAAGGAGGTTAAATTGCAGGCACAGGAAGGCGGCTATACACTTCACCTTTTGCTCTGAAAAGTAGCACCCCACCCTTTCTCTTTCTAAGAAATTGGGACCAATCCATATTTAAAAACGCAGCTACTGTCGCATCTAGCTTGGCCCTAATATAGACAGCAATTATGTAAGACTCAGACATAGATATATCTGACATTGTCAGAATTACATAGTTACATAGAAATAGTACTTTAAAGTATTCTATTCAGCCAAGTTAAACCAAGGAGGACAAAACTTTGTTGGTATTAATTATAGTTTTAGTTTTGAATATCCTAACATTAATTAATTAGACCTGCCTGTTGCATATTATTCTGCCTTATTAAGGAGTAGAATGAGGCACTACATATAAAACATAGACTACAATCCAGCACAGTTAGTCTGCGTAAATCTCACTGCTTTTAAAGAGATGTAGTAATCTCTGTATGCAGAAGTGCAGAATTAAGTGAAGTAATTTACTGTAGTCCCGTGATCTAAAATGAGCACTAGTTTATCTGTGAACAGTGCCTTTGAAAGAGTTGTGGTGAAATCTACAGAGGTTCAACAGAACTCATTAGAAGAGCAGTCTTCTTGACAGAGTTTTAGTTATATTTCCAACCTGCTCATTGTTTTTCAAATTACTGTAACACCCTAAAAATGTAAGAAAAAGAAGAGAGAAAAATGTTGTTAACAAGTGAGTGATTTACACCGGGATAAAACACTTGGGGACTTGAGTGCTTGCTGGCCTTTAGTTAATGTCTAGAATCCCCTGTAGCTGCAGAGGACCCCACTGTTTCAGTCATCTGGAAGGGCTTTTGCATTTGCCTTCTCCACTATAAAAATCACACACACAAATAAGAGAGAAGAGTTTATTATTTTAGAGAAATTCTAGAATATATAGCAAGGTTGAATAAGAAAATGTGGAATCTAACACCCAGTGCCCATTTAGCACCTTTGCAGATATTTTCTGACTAACAAGAGATCTCAAACCCTTGGTGTACCAGAATTTATATTGAGGGTTAACCGCTTTTCAGCTGTCAACTAAAACAAGCAGAACACTGCCTTGTAATTAATTGGTGATATGTATTCACCAACTCTCCATGAGGGAGAATGAACCATGTGATAACAGATGCCAGGTAACTTAAAGCAACACTGCTTGTTTATATATTTCATTTTAAAAAGATAGCTTAAAAAATGCCTCGAAGCAGTCTGGTGGAAATAAATCAAATAATGCTGTGTGAATATAAAATTACTCTAAAAGCCTTTGCAAAAACTGATGGGCAAGTTCCAGCAAGTGCTGAATTCGTATTTTCTGTCTGTTCTACAGAAATCAAAGATGAGGGTATACCAAGGGTTTTAAAAATTCAAAAAAGCTTGGATATTTTATATACTAAACTTCATGCTATTCAACTATATCAGGATTTAATACCAGAGGTCTATGGCTTCATAGATCTTTAAACAATTCACAAACCTTCTGCGTAGGGTACGACTATCAATGCTCGGTCAACGAATACAGTATTTGTCAGGTGCTGAGCCACAACTGCTGAGTCAGGTTCTTGGAACTTTACAAAACACACACGGGAAGAAACAGGCAAAGGGGAGTCACTGAAAAAAAAAATTCAGAATATGAACATCAGATGTAACATGAACAAAGGTTAAGACATTATTTGACTTTTGGAACTATATAAAAAAGTATTGGACATGGACCCTACAGTTTCCAAAAAAAATTGTTTTTATGTTATAAAACAGGGAAAATTATTAAACGTGCCTGGAGAAGAATCATATTTATACTGTATTTCAATTAAACTTAAATAAGTCTAAATATTAATATGCACCTACCTTTTCAAAATTATGAAGCGAGTACCTCTATAATTGTTCACTCAGCCATACACTTGGTTCCTACCATATGTATTTAAGATTTAATCTAATACTGAAAACTGGGAAGATGTAACCGACATTCTTAATGGGATGTCACAGACAATAAATAACTTGAATTTTTCCTCATTGAAAAAGAAATCTTCCTTCAAGCAATATATCAATTCTCTCTTAAAAAATATATGCAAAGTGTGTTGTTCACATCTCATATGCATGATGATGAATATTTTACTTTTCCATATTTAGTTACATATTTAGTTCAGGACTCAACTATAAGGTTTTGATGTTTTCAAGACTAGTTGTTTTCTGCTGTATTTAGCCTAGCTGGGGAATGGTTACAGGAAAACAAACAAGCTCAGACAACACCAAGAATCCAATGGTTTAGCTTTGCATCAAATAAAAGATTAAGTGAAGTAGCATGATTACGTGTTAGATTAGAGTTCAAAAGAACCAGATGTTAATTTACCATTAGCCACAGAGGCTCACCAGGCTCTTTGGGTCACACACACTCTCAGTCCAATCTACCACTCATTATTTTCCCTCGGAAAAAAATAGGACAGAATATTATGTGAACTATCTTAAACTGCTGAATTAAAAAAGAGCTATAAATCAAATAAATAAACAATACAGATTTGTAGCTATATCCATAAAGTAAATGCCCAGAAAAAATTATGTCATTTATGGATGAAAAATCAACAACCAGTCCTCTTATAGAAAAAAATGTTTTACTTCCCAACTTGTTGTTTCAGGGTAGCTACCCTGTTTCCCCGAAAATAAGACATCCCCTGATCGGGCTTTTGAGCGCATGCACTAAAATAAGCCTCCCCCTAAAAATAAGCCCTCCCCAAAAATATTTAAACACAGAGCAGGAAATAAGGTAAGACGGCAAGAGGAGCCCCATCTTGTTCCACATGCCCCAAAATAATAAGACCTCCCTGAAAATAAGGCCAAGCGCTTATTTCGGGGTTCCAAAAAATATAGGACAGGGTCTTATACATGGTTGTATAATTTAACATAATATTAGGACCAAGTTATGCTTTACTGATGCTATGCAGATATTTTTAGAGGGGTAACCCTGTAATAGTTGGGTGGCTTCCATATTTCAATAATATCCTATAATTACATTTTGCAGAGCTTCTTTCATGCAGAAAATCTGAATATTAAGAAAGGGCTCTTTCTTTCCTGTTGTGTTTTGGGCATACAGTGACAATCTGTGGAAGCATCTTTTTTCCTAACCTGGACCTCCCCAAACTATGCTTCAGCATAAATTCCAAAGTATGCTATACTGTACTGGATGGAGATTATAGGAGTTTCGGTCCCAGAGATCTAGAGGCCACCAGATTGTTAACAGCCATTCTAGAATATGCTTTCGGATTATAAGGGACACAGGCCAAGCCTGCTGTGTTTTCTTATTGCCAGAAGTAAATGGAGTCAGGTTCTTGGAACTTTACTGAAGGCTAGCGTCTTCCTCTTTCAATGGAAGAGGGAAGGCAAGAAAGATGATGGGAAGATGGGTGAAAGCCATAGCAGATGTCATGCAGGGACATGCTTGGCTTAGATAAGAAGAGACAAGTATCAAGAAAACTAGGGAATAGCTGGGCGGGTAGGTTATGTTGCCTTGGCATCTACTTGAGTTGTAGTAATTTTGCCTCCTCACTGTCTGGATTTTGTTTTGTCTGTAACCTGAACAAATGAAAACATTTTGGTTACACTATTTCACTAATCTATTACAGTGGTGCTCTCTGATGAGCTTGGTTGTCTTCCTGCAGATGTTTCATTTACCCAAATAGGTTATTCTCCTTTATTGGCACTACAGGTAGTCCTCGACTTACAACCCACAACTGAGATCAAAACTTCTTTTGTTAAGTGAGACCTTTGTCAAGTCAGTTTTGCCCCATTTTTACAACCTTTCTTGCCAAACTTAAGTCAATCACTGCAGTTGATAAGTTACTAACCTGGTTGTTAAGGGAATCTGGTTACCCCATTGACTTAGCTTATCAGGAGATCTCAAAAAGTGATCATATAACCCCCGGGACACTGCAATGATCATAAATGTGAACCAGTTGCCAAGCATCTGAATTTTGATCACATGATCGTGGGAAATGCTGTAAAGGTGGTAACTCTGAAAAAAACGTTCATAAGCCACTTTTTTTCACTGCTGTTGCAACTAGGAATGGTCACTAAACGAATTAAGTTCATTTAACTAAATGAAATAAGTTGAAGATTGCCTGTACAGTCATCTTTTCTAGACTCATCATAAAACTATGTTCCTGTTTCACCCCCACCCCCAAAAGCTCTCTTTCAGGCACCACAACCACAAATACCCAAACATCCTCCCAACAAAGAAGGACATGTGCCCAGGAGCATTTTTCTTCAATTTGGTTACTCTTGTCGAGGCTCTTATCAGTTCAAAATCCAAATCATGGGTTATCATTCTGCCTAGTTTGAAATCAACAAGACTCGCATCCCAAGGATGTCTGGCTTATCCTTACTCCCCTAAAAACATTCCTAGAAACCTAACCTATACACTTAAAACTTTTTACCTGATAATTACAAAAAAAACCACTCATCGAAACGTAATCTATACTGTACACTTAAAATATTTTACCTGAAAATTACAAAAAAACAACAACCCTTCAAGTGCTATTACGGCTGCAAAAAAAAAAGAAGAAAAATATCAACTTTGTGTTATATGTAACCGACAACAGGAACCAACGACCAGGATTGAACCGTAGCTTAGCTCTTCCTCCTCTTACAAGATTAGTTTTATTTCACGCAATAAAGCACTTTTCCTAAAACCAAGCCGCCTCACAACGTGGCTCCCCGGGCGTAGCGCGTCTAGAATAGCAGCCGAAAAAGGCCTCAAACCCCCCCCCCCGCCCCCAATACACAAATAAAGACGGCGTTCAAAACCGTCCCTCAGCGCCCCCCTGCCGACCCTGGCAGATCTCGTTTCCGTCTCCAGCCTTCCTCCCTTCCCAGGTTTCGAAAGCAGACAACGGCGGCGAGCCAAAGAAAGGCCGCCCCAGCGCCGGAAACTCCAAGATGGAGCGGACGACGGCGAGGAAGGGACCGCGTGATCAGCTTTTTAGCTTTCGGAAGCGGCAACCATCGCAGCCGCCAAGCCCTTCGATTTCTGTCCTGTCCTCCGGCCTTCATCCTCTCCCGGCCCCGCCCTGGCCCATCAAGGGCCTAGTAATACTCGAGCGATGGTTTCAAAGGAGGCCGCGGCCTTTAAAAACCGACCATCCGCCTTTCTCGCGAGGAGGAGCGGAACTTACTCGGGAGGGAAGAGGCGCAATTCTTCGATCTTGCCCAGGAAGCCGAAGAGAGTCCGCATCTGTTCCGAGCTGGCGCTTGGGGAGACGTTGGTGACCTGAATCACATCGGTGCCGCTGCTTGAAGCCATCGCGCTGCCTCCTGCTCCGGCACTTACAAACGCATCGAGAGCCGACGGGTTAAGGGCCCTGGGAAATCGGGAGACGCCTCCTTCGTATGTCCCTCGGCGCTTCCCGTCGCTCTAATCGCAAGGGAGGAAAAAAAAAAAAAGACCCTCGCGCGCAGAGTAACGGCCACCGAACGATCGTTTCGCTGCCAGACTCCCTGGGCCGCAATATCCCAAGCTCCTCAGCGGCTCTCTCCGAACGACGCACGAATCTCTCAGCCTGCGCCTGCTCAGAACCAGGCCGCCTGGTGAAACGAGACACGCATAACTTGCGTGTGCGCATGACCATTTGAGATGCCTTGCTGCGCATGTGCAAGTGGCGCTATAGGCCTTTTCCGTTTTTCGTAGGGGCTCATGTTTGGGGTTGATGCTTAATCCCAAAGGTGCTTTTAGAATAGAATAGAATAGAATAGAATTTTTTATTGGCCAAGTGTGATTGGACACACAAGGAATTTGTCTTGGTGCATATGCTCTCAGTGTACATAAAAGAAAAGATACGTTCATCAAGGTACAACATTTACAACACAATTGATGATCAATATATCAATATAAATCATAAGGATTGCCAGCAACAAGTTATAGTCATACAGTCATAAGTGGAAAGAGATTGGTGATGGGAACTATGAGAAGATTAATAGTAGTGCAGATTCAGTAAATAGTCTGACAGTGTTGAGGGAATTATTTGTTTAGCAGAGTGATGGCCTTCGGGAAAAAACTGTTCTTGTGTCTAGTTGTTCTGGTGTGCAGTGCTCTATAGCGTCGTTTTGAGGGTAGGAGTTGAAACAGTTTATGTCCTGGATGTGAGGGATCTGTAAATATTTTCACGGCCCTCTTGATTTGTGCAGTATACAGGTCCTCAATGGAAGGCAAGTTGGTAGCAATTATTTTTCTGCAGTTCTAGAATAGAATAGAATAGAATAGAATAGAATAGAATAGAATAGAATAGAATAGAATAGAATAGAATAGAATAGAATAGAATTTATTGGCCAAGTGTGATTGGGAACACAAGGAATTTGTCTTGGTGCATATGCTCTCAGTGTACATAAAAGAAAAGATACTTTCATCAAGGTACAACATTTACAACACAAATGATGATCAATATATCAATATAAATCATAATGATAGCAACAAAAAGTTACAGTCATAAGTGGAAAGAGATTGGTGATGGGAACTATGAGAAGATTAATAGTAGTGCAGATTCAGTAAATAGTCTGACAGTGTTGAGGGAATTATTTGTTTAGCAGAGTGATGGCCTTCGGGAAAAAACTGTTCTTGTGTCTAGTTGTTCTGGTGTGCAGTGCTCTATAGCGTCGTTTTGAGGGTAGGAGTTGAAACAGTTTATGTCCTGGATGTGAGGGATCTGCAAATATTTTCACGGCCCTCTTCTTGATTTGTGCAGTATACAGGTCCTCAATGGAAGGCAAGTTGGTAGCAATTATTTTTTCTGCAGTTCTAGAATAGAATAGAATAGAATAGAATAGAATAGAATAGAATAGAATAGAATAGAATAGAATAGAATAGAATAGAATAGAATTTATTGGCCAAGTGTGATTGGGAACACAAGGAATTTGTCTTGGTGCATATGCTCTCAGTGTACATAAAAGAAAAGATACCTTCATCAAGGTACAACATTTACAACACAAATGATGGTCATAGGGTACAATTTAACCCTTAATGATAGCAACAAAAAGTTACAGTCATAAGTGGAAAGAGATTGGTGATGGAAACGATGAGAAGATTAATAGTAGTGTAGATTTAGTAAATAGAGATTTAGTAAATAGTTTGACAGTGTTGAGGGAATTATTTGTTTAGCAGAGTGATGGCCTTCGGGGGGAAAAACTGTTCTTGTGTCTAGTTGTTCTGATGTGTACTGCTCTATAGCGTTGTTTTGAGGGTAGGAGTTGAAACAGTTTATGTCCAGGATGTGAGGGATCTGTAAATATTTTCACGGCCCTCTTGATTCGTGCAGTATACAGGTCCTCAATGGAAGGCAGGTTGGTAGCAATTATTTTTTCTGCAGTTCTAATTATCTTCTGAAGTCTGTTTCTTTCTCGTTGGGTTGCAGAACCAAACCAGACAGTTATAGAGGTGCAAATGACAGACTCAATAGTTCCTCTGTAGAACTGGATCAGTATCTCCTTGGGCAGTTTGAGCTTTCTGAGCGCAGAAAGAAGAGTCTTTGTTGTCCTTTTTGGATGATGTTTTTGATGTTATCTGTCCATTTTAGATCTTGCAATATAATAGAACCTAGAAATTTTAAGGTTTCTACTGTTGATACTGTGTTGTCTAGTATTGTGAGAGGTGGAAGTATGGAAGGGTTTTTCTTAAAGTCTACCACCATTTCTACCGTTTTGAGTGTGTTCAGTTCCAGATTGTTTCGGTCGCACCACGGATTCATCATTGTCTCGAATGAGACCAGTCACTATTGTGTCAAGAAGCTGAACAAGCTTCTTGGATGAGAGGCGAAACGTCTTCAAAGAAAAACCAGAAAATCCAGTTGCCTCTTGAAAAAGCACCTTCGGGACAATTTGTCCCGGACAATCATGTCCTGGAATCTCCATAGCCGATTGATGTTTAGCTTTATTGTGGGTGTGTGTGTTTAATTCCGAGCAATGTCAGCTTTCCAAAGTTCATTTGAGTTGAGGTGATGCATAGATTGCATGCTTGCATGCATAAATTGCATGCATAAATCTGTCTAATTAGCCTCTCCACATTGTGGGGCTCTACTTCTTGAGTGGTTTAGCTGAGGCATATAAGGGGTCCTTGATGCTAGTGCATCACTAGTACTGATGGTGTTGCTTAATTTGGATAATGAAACGTCTGCAAGAAATTCAAACTCTGAGCACCATGGATCCCTCATTTCAACCCTGAGCTACAAATGTTCTCCTTTATTACCAGTGCAGGAGAAAGCCAAAGCTCAGGGAGTGGAACTAACTTCCGCTGTTCAAGCAGAAACGAGTCTTGGCCATTAGTCTAATTAAATGTGCAGTTCCTAAGTACTGTAGAAATTACTCATATTTCTAAACAACCCATCTCTCAAAGAGTGGCTGCAGTATGATTTATTTATTAGGTCACTGTTAAAAATGCTATTCCTTGGTTATGTAATTTTATGTAAAATACTTGGCAAAGTTTTTCTATTAATTTTCTATTGTGAAATTTTCACGTGTTCCATTGTAAAGCTTGACTGATAAGTAAATTGTAAAGATGATGTATGTATATTTATTTTGCAGTACTTAACAAAGCAGTCTTTAACAGCACATTGTTTAAGCACTACACCATAGCATTAAAGTAGATTGAATATGCCATGTATGTATGTTCTGGAGGTCACCAGATTGCAGAAGGCTGGGCTGATACGTTCCACAGGTTCAGCTGGTGAAGTGACATGAGTTCTGATTTTTTTTTCTGAATTTATAAAAAAAGACATTTTGCAAATGGATTGATTGTAGAAGACAGCGCCTCGCTTTATTGTTAGATCTAATTAGTGTTGGTAGAGCCAGTTTGGAGTAATGGTTAAGGCATCAGGATAGAAACCAGGAGACTGAGTTCTAGTCCTGCTTTAGCCCTGAAACCAGCTGAATGACCTTGTGTCAGGCACTCCCAACTTTTAGGAAGCAGACAAAGGCAAACCACTACTGAGATCTTGTCAACAAAATTCAGGAGTGACCACTAACTTGACAAAAGTACTTTTTTTAAAAAAAATCACCAGTATACCAATAACTTCAACATTGACTATTTTTGGGAAGGACAGACAGTGAAGCTGAAGCTGAAATACTTTGGCCACCTAATGAGAAGAGAGGACTCATTAGAAAACCTTGATGTTGAGAAAAACTGAAAGCAAAAAGAGAAGGGAACAGAATATGAGATAGTGTTATTGATGCAAGGAACATAAATTTGGACAAACTCTGAGAGACAGTGGGACCCTGGTATGGCATGCTATGGTCGATGAGGTTGCAAAGAGTCAGATACAACTCAGTGACTGAACAATAAAAATGCTGATAATTGGCTAGATCTGTATAAAATTGCACATTAAAAGCATTCCAATATTAAATATTTTATTCACTAGAATTGCTTTCCTGATTTCCAGAAAAATGATGCTTATATGTCACTGCAAAAGCAAAAAGGCTTGCAATATCTTCAAGACTAGTACACTTATAATGTTTTAATTTTGTAAATTATAGTCCTTTCATTCTAAGTTTAGACCAGGGGTTTCAAACTCACATCGTGATGTATTGTGACTCCTCCCCGCTTTGCTAAACTAGGGTAGGCATGGCCAGCACATAACGCATCCGGCCCACGGGCTGTGAGTTTGACACTCCTGGTTTAGACCAAAGGAAAGATTATATATATACGTATATATATTCTGTTCATTCATATCCCCCCCTCACTCACTTTCTTTCTCAAATATGAAATAGTAAAATGATGCACCAGTATTAATGACAATAAAGCTGTAATTAGATATGTTACAAACTCGCTACATTTACTCAACCCATGAGTAAGGATATCCTGAAATGAGCTTGAGGTTTGGTAAATACTAGAGAATCTGTATCTTTTTGGGTCGTTGTTTCAGAGATACTTCTTTACTTAAACAGAAACAGAATGACAAGAGTGGAAAGTAAAGAAGTGAGAGCAGGAGTGACTTCCAACTTCCTTCAGGCTTCCCCATTGAATTTCCTTAGGAGAATCTGGCAGGCAGCATTGGAAATCTCCCTTTTCCAGCAGGCTGAGTGAGGATGGGAGTGACTGTCATGGAACCACAGCAACAGCAGAAGCTCAGGAGCGCAGCAGCACTGAAGCAGCCACAACTTTTCCAAATGTCATTCTCCCAGGAGCGGTGGGTTCTGGATTATGGACATATTCTGTAATTTAGCCCTTTTGAGGTACTTCGATTCAAAAATCGTTGCTCTTCTGATGTACCATTTCAGCCAATGATGGTTCATGGTAATCATGATGTTAGTAATGTATAAATTTGGATGTGTCCACAAAAAATTTTTTTGACAATATTGTGGTTTGCCATTGCCTCCTGGATTGACTTTTTTTTTAAAAAAAAAATCCCAATCTACTATAGTCCTGAGAAGTCTATTTTTCCTATCCTGCTTAGTCTCTCCTCACATCAACTACTGTCAGTTAAGTGCTGCCATTTAGCTAAAGTGTAATATACAACTGAGCAATATGTAGTTTGGTTTATTGTTGGAACCCAGTCATCCTGTTTGCAAATCAAAAGTAGTGTTTGGATGTTGCATGCTGAGGTGACATATGGTACATTAATCTGGGGTTCTGCTTTAGTAATTGTGTGATTCCAACCACATTCTTGCAATGATGAGCTGGTTAACATTTATTTATTTATTTATTTAAATTTTTATACCACCCTTCTCCCGAAGGACTCAGAGCGGTGTACAGCCAAGGTTAAAACAATTTAAATATACAGAATTAAAATATAAATTTAAAATACATATTCAATAATGGCCAAATTAAAACCGTCAATTGACCCAACCTAAAATACCCCGTATAAAATTACAAAACATTAAAAATTTGGAAAATTTAAAAATCAAGCCAGTTCCGCTTGGATGAATAAATAAGTTTTTAATTCCCGGCGAAAGGTCCGAAGGTCAGATAATTGGCGCAAACCGGGGGGAAGTTCGTTCCAGAGGGTAGGTGCTCCAACAGAGAAGGCCCTTCACCTGGGGGCCGCCAGCCTGCATTGCTTGGCGGACGGCACTTTGAGAAGACCTTCTCTGTGAGAGTGTACGGGTCGGTGGGAGGCATAAGGTAACAGCAGGTGGTCCCGTAAGTACCCGGGCCCTAAGCCATGGAGCGCTTTAAAGGTGGTAACCAAAACCTTGAAGCGCACCCGAAAGACCATAGGTAGCCAGTGCAGACTGCGCAGGAGTGGTGTTACCCGGGAGCAACGTGAAGCTCCCTCAATCACCCGCGCAGATGCATTCTGGACTAACTGGAGTCTCCGAGTGCACTTCAGGGGTAGCCCCATGTAGAGAGCATTGCAATAATCCAGACGAGAAGTGACGAGAGCATGAGTGACCGTGCATAAGGCATCCCGGTCCAGAAAGGGGCGCAACTGGCGAACCAGGCGAACCTGGTAAAAGGCTCTCCTGGAGACGGCCGCCTGGTGGTCTTCAAACGACAGCCGTCCATCCAGGAGAACGCCCAAGTTGCGTACCCTCTTTGTTGGGGCCAGTGACTCGCCCCCAACAGTCAGCCACGGTTGCAGCTGACTGTACCGGGGTGCCGGCATCCACAGCCACTCCGTCTTGGATGGATTGAGTCTGAGTCTGTTTCTCCCCATCCAGACCCGTACGGCCTCCAGGCAACGGGACAACACTTCGACAGCTTCGTTGGGGTGGCCCGGGGTGGAAAAGTACAGCTGAGTGTCATCAGCATACAGCTGATAACTCACCCCGAAGCCACTGATGACTTTGCACAACGGCTTCATATAGATGTTGAACAGGAGAGGCGAGAGAATCGACCCCTGAGGCACCTCACAAGTAAGGCGCCTCGCGGTCGATCTCTGCCCTCCTGTCAACACCGTCTGCGACCGGTCAGAGAGATAGGAGGAGAACCACTGATAAACGGTGCCTCCCACTCCCAAACTCTTCAACCGGCGCAGCAGGATACCATGGTCGATGGTATCAAAAGCAGATGAAAGATCTAACAGGACCAGGGCAGAGGAACAACCCCTATCCCTGGCCCTCCAGAGGTCATCCACCAACGCGACCAAAGCTGTCTCCGTGCTATACCCGGACCGGAAGCCGGACTGGAACGGGTCTACATAGACAGCTTCATCCAGGTACTGGGGAAGCTGCCATGCCACCACACTCTCTACAACCTTCGCCACAAAGCGAAGGTTGGAGACTGGACGGTAATTACCCAAAATAGCTGGGTCCAGGGAAGGCTTCTTAAGGAGGGGTCTCACCACCGCCTCTTTCAAGGCGGCGGGAAAGACCCCCTCCAACAAAGAAGCCTTTATAATTCCCCGGAGCCAGCCTCGTGTCACCTCCTGAGTGGCCAGCACCAGCCAAGAGGGAAACGGGTCCAGTAAACCCGTAGTGGCATATAACCTCCCCAGCAGCCTGTCCATGTCCTCGGAAGCCACAGAATCAAACTCATCCCAAACAACATCAACAAGACGTGTCTCATACATAATGTGGAAAGAAATCTTAATCATAACTGTTTGGACAGAACTGGAACCAGGGCCTTGATCCAGGTTCAACCTTAACCTCACAGCCAAAAGCACAATCAGAACAGAACAGAATAACAGTTGGAAGGAACCTTGTCGTCTAGTCCAACCCCCTGCCCAAGCAGAAAACCCTACTGTTTCCACCACCACCACCACCACCACCATCACTCTGCTAAACAAATAATTCCCTCAACACTGTCAAATTAGTTACTAAGTCTGCATTACTATTAATCATCTCATAGTTCCCATCACCCATCTCCTTCCACTTATGACTGCATGACTGTAACTTTGTTGCTTGTATCCTTACGATTTATATTGATATTGTTTCCTGATTGCTTATTTGTACCCTAGGACTATCATTAAGTGTTGTACCTTATGATTCTTGATGAACATATTTTTTTCTTTTATGTACACTGAGAGATATGCACCAAGACAAATTCCTTGTGTGTCCAATCACACTTGGCCAATAAAAAATCCTATCCTATCTTATTCTACTGCACCATTATACTGACAAATGGCAGTCCAGTCTCTTCATCCAGTGATGAAGCTCCCACAACTTCTGAACCAGTTTAACTGGTTTGTTCTCACTGTCAGAAATTTTTTTCTAGTATTGAATATCTCCTTGCCCAGTTTCCATCTATTATTCCTTGTGTGGCCTTCCAGTGCTTTGGAAAATATGGTGAATCTCAAGGAGATGCCCATTTGGGAAAGAGGAAAAGCAGACGCCTAGTTTCATCTCTCAGATTAGAAAGCGGCCACGTTTCCTTGACAGTCACTCTTAAGTGGGAGCCTTCCACGTGCGTTTTCCAACGTTTTAAAGCAAAAGTCACCGGTCGCTGAGAGTTTTACTTCAGAAGACCGCCTCTCAGTGCTGTTCTCGCGCCTCGGCCTCCCAAAGGCGGCGGCAGTGAGACCAGCCCGGTCCGCCTTCTTTGCGCGGAGAGGCCGGCTGGTCGGGTTTCCCTCCGCCTCTCTGGAATTCAGGCGGGAGAAGAGTCGAGGCGGCCGCGATGTCTGGAGCTCGGAGACGGGGCGAGGGGCATTCTCTGGCTGGCTTCAGGCGGGGCGCAGGGCAGGATGAAGTCAACGCGGCCGCCATTCCCCAGGGCTTGCTTCGGGCGGCTAGGAAAAGCGGCCAGTTAAACCTGTCCGGCCGGGAGTTGACCGAAGGTGAGCAGGGCCAGAGTCAGGTTTTCCCCACCCTAAAGAGCGAAGGTAGATCAAGCTTACGCCTCTGTAAAGGAAGACGGCCTGCTCTTCGTTCCCATGCCGGAAGGGCGGGGATTCAGGCAGACGAAGGGGTCTTTTTCCACCCGACCCTTCGGCTGGGACTGGAGGGGATTTTGCATTATTATGCGTCATTCACAGCCTCTTTTTGTTGCCGCCGAGATTGCTCCACAACGCAGAAGAAACCCGTTTGTGTGTATTGCCTTTATTTCGTTTTCTTGACTTCCTGTGGTTCTATGGGTTTTGTGTGTTCCTAGCTGTTCCAGGAACAAACAAACAAAAAAGCCGGTGTTCGTTAACACGAATTAAAAACTCCTCTTGCAACTCTTGAGCCAGCCTGCTGGGGCAATATATCAAGCCTGACTGCATTAGTCAAAGACTTTTATTTATTTATTTATTTTATTTATTTATTTGTCGTAACAATATATACAAGCATTGCATAAAGGATTATATAATATATAAACATACATTGCCCCAGCGGCATTTATATTGCATGGGAGCTGAAGAAGCTTTATTTATTTATTTATTTATTTATTTTGTCACAACAATATATGTAACTATCATACAGAAAGGTTATATAGTATATAAAGGTATACTATATAGGAAGTATACTATAGGAAGAAGAAAAGAAAAACAATAGGACAGGAACGGTAGAACAGGAGCTTCTTGGATGAGTAACGAAATGTCTTCAAACAACAACCAGAAAGTCCAGTTGTCTCTTGAAAAAAAGCACCTTTGGGGACGGCTGCGTTAGCGGTTTCTTGGGTTTATCTTCCTGGCCTTACAAACCAGTTTTATTTATTTATTTATTTATTTATTTTGTCATAACAATATATGTAGGTATCATACAAAAAGATTATATAATATATAAACACATATATGGGTAAATATAAGGAGGTATAAGCATATATGTATATAGGAAGAAGAAAAGAAAAACAATAGGACAGGAACGGTAGGCACGTTTTGTGCACTTATGCACGCCCCTTATGGTCCCCTTAGGAATGGGGTGAGGTCAATAGTAGACAGTTTTTGGTTGAAGATTTTAGGATTATGGGAAGAGACCACAGAGTCAGGTAAAGTATTCCAAGCACTGATGATTCTGTTACAGAAGTCATATTTTCTGCAATCTAGATTAAAGCGGTTGACATTAAGTTTAAATCTATTGGTTGCTCTAGTATTATTGCAATTGAAGCTGAAGTAGTCTTTAACAGGAAGGACATTACAATAGATGATTCTGTGAGTTAAACTTAGGTCTTGTCGTAGGCGACGGAGTTCCAAGTTTTCTAAGCCTAGGATTTCAAGTCTGGTGGGATAAGGTATTTTGTTGTTTTCAGAGGAATGGAGAACTCTTCTTGTAAAATATTTCTGGACACGTTCAATTGTATTGATGTCAGAGATGTGGTGAGGGTTCCAAACAGGCGAGCTGTATTCTAGAATTTTAGAAGGCATGTCTTCATGATTCAGCCTCTCATTCCACCACAGAAGCAGCTTAAATTCATTTTTCCTCTTCTCTCTTACGGCACATAAGCTGTGCCATAAGAGATGCTGCTGTCCTATGCCTCATTTAAAGCCATGCAGACTTGGCTGAGGTTGGCCCAGCCCCAGTTCCAAGTAGTTCAACTTTGGTTGCTATCAGCATTCCCCATCTCCTTTAGCCAAAGGGCACTGTCCTCTATAGTCTGGGCTATAAGAAAATACAGGTAGTCCTCGACTTAACTACCACAATTTTGCACCTCAACATTTCCATTGCTAAGCAAGTTAAGGGAGTTTTGCGTCATTTTACAAGCTTTCTTGCCACAGTTGTGACATGAATCACTGCAATTCTTTCTTTAGTAACAGGGTTGTTAAGTGAATCTGGCTTCCCCATTGACTTTGCTTGTGAAAAAGTTGCAAAAGGTGATCATATGGATCCCAGGACACTGTAGTTGCCATAAATACATGCCAATTGCCAAGCATCTGAATTTTGATCATGTGACCATGGGGATGCTGCAGCGGTCGTAAGTGTTAAAAGCAGTCATAAGTCACTTTTTTCACTTGCCGCTGTAACTTTGAATGGTTTTTAAACAAATGATTGTAAATCGAGGATTACCTATATGGACACTTATAGGTAGTGTCCATATAGGTAATTAGATTCTACAGCCTGCATGATGCCTAACCTGTTGGTATTTTGCATAGCACTGATAAGATATTCTGTAAATACGAATCTAGATGTTGTTGTTTTTTGATAAACTTGTTTTTAATGTATGCTTAGTGACCTTTTGAAAGGGTGGTAGACGACCATTGTCTATATGGAAGATCAATTTAAATGGAAAAAGGTACCATTTTTCTGCAGACATAGTTTGCATGCTGGCACTATTGCATTGGCGGTGGTGGCACCATTTCACCTACTTGAATGTCATTTTGTACATTCCATGGGATACTTCCAGATATTGCCAGCCACAGTCCCTTGCCTTTCTCTTGCATTACATTTATAGGGATATTTGGGAACTGGGATGAAATTCAGAAGAGTAATTATAATTTTTATTTTAATAAGCATGACCAATAAAGAATAAGTTGATCAATAAATCTGTGTGAAAAAATAAGTTACCTGATAGGTTGATGCAAGACAGTTTATGAAGGAGGTGGGAGGGACTTCTTTAGATATGCTATATGAGTGCCATCAAGCTATACCCTATTGATTTGTGAACAGGACTATATTTTGGCTTGTTTCAGTTCTTCTGGAAGACTTGTGGACCCATGTTTAGAAATAGCTTAAGTGGAAAGTTGTCACTGAAGAATAAACCATCACTTAGACAAGTTGAAAGATGGCTAAAACCTGCAATCCAGGCACCGAACCACATTCTCCCAAACTGGACATAAAACAATTAGTGTTTGTTTTTCCTGCTGAATATGAGGCAAAGTGGGAGACAAAAATAGTCAGTGGAATCACAGATTGCTGCCTTTCAAATTCAGAAGAGTAATTATAATTTTTATTTTAATAAGTGGCAAAGCTATAAAGGGCAAGACCACTCCCTATCTTTGTTAGTGAGGCAAATTTGAGCTTAGCTGTAGTGTGCAAAATAGGCCAGCATGCTTTGTGCAATCTCCAAATTTCAGAATCAAATATACTTAATTAATTTGTAATTTGCAGACTTTTGAATAAAATGAGATACTACATCTTTTAAAATTTTAGAAAATGTATAATTCTTCTCAGAAATAACATCTGTATCCCAAATCCATCAATTTATTCCAAAATCAGTATTAGCTTTAGAACAGGGGTGGGGAACCATAACTGTTTTGTGACTTGTGAACTTCAACTCCCAGAATTCCTGAGCCAGCCAATCCACAAGTCATAAAAGGGCCACAGTTCCTCACCCTTGCTTTAGAATAATAATAACAATAATGGAAGATGAATGGTTACTAAATGATTTTTTCATATGGACATATCCTATTTTTGTATACAGTACCTCTACATGTATGGCGAATAAATTTGGATACTCCAGAAGAGGCCCACCAAAACCTGTCTTTCGGTGGTGCTGATCGCTGGTGGGAGCAAACTGACCTCAACAAACTGATTTTATCTTCTAACAAACTGCAGTGTCTTTCTGATGATGTCAAACTCTTACCTGCCCTCACTGTGCTTGATGTGAGTAAAATAACTGATGAATGGCTGTTACTTTTATGTTACTAATCTTGGATTGATTGCTTTTGGGGGAAAACATCTTCTGGTCTGTAAATTGTACCAGTATTGTTGAATGATGTATTTTTGAGGAGAATATAAAGATCTCTCTGTTGATTCTTTTTCCTCTTCCTCCCTCTCTTGCACAAATTCCTGTAGAATGAAGAGTTGAGAGCTTTTCTTGAACACAGTAACCCCAGTTCAAACTCTTATCCAATTTGTTACCTAATCTTAAATCACTGATTTCATTCATATAATGTTGTGAATGAATGCTTGCCTTCTGATTGAGGATTCCTTAGCCTGTTGTCCTTGTGTAATACAGTTGTCTTTTTTCCTCATAGTTCTGAACGTTGAGGAACCTATTATAGCTGAAATGAAAATGTTTTGTATTTTAAAACTCTATTAAATACAAGTTTAATAGAGAAAACTCCTCAGTGATGACTTTTCTTCCTTACCTTTCACTCTTCTTCCTCCTTCCCATTTGTCATTTGTCAACATTTTCATCATTTGATGAAATGGCAAAAATACCTATTTTTCCGCGCAGGACTGGCATAGAATTTTTAGACGTTATTATTGGGTTTTTAATTTTTAATTGGGTTTTATGGTTTTTTAAATGTATTTTAAATTGGGGCCAAATTTGAATAAGTTTTTTAGTTATTGTTTTATTTGTATTGTGTTATTAATTGCTGTTTTTACTTGGCTGTAAACCGCCCTGAGTCCTTCGGGAGAAGGGCGGTATACAAATTAAATTATTATTATTATGATTATGATTATTATTATTATTATTATTATTATTATTATTATTAGAAGCACAAACTTTTTATTGCAATCTGCACAAATTTAGTGCAGATTGCAATGGATAGCATAATTTTAATTTTCAAAGTCTTCCTTTTGGCATATTTGAGCATTTAATATATTATACTTTAGCAAAAGAAAAGTTCTGACAATTTCTTATTACTTTTAGGTGCATGATAATCAACTCACGTCTCTTCCTTCTGCTATAGGATCACTAGAAAATCTTCAGAAAATTAATGTGAGGTAAAAATATTCTATAAATGAAATATTCATGGAATAGAATTTTTTGAAATATAGTTCTTGATAACTATCGGTATGTTCAAAAGTATTTGCAAGTCTTGGTATTTTTTCTATGAACAGGATGTTTTAAATTGTAAAGGTGTATTTATGAAGAGAAATGAGTTAGGTTTATTTTGTATAGAAAAATCTGGTTTTTCAGTTCAAATTGATCATATGTTTTGTTCTGCGTAAAGCAAATCTTTTAAGTTCAAAGCTATATCTTCCTCAAGTTAACTTCAACTTCTGGTGATCTCAAGAACATGTTGTTTTCTTGGAATAAGAAAGAAGTGTCTTTTTTACCTTTCCAATTTAGTCACAGCCCTGGAATTTCTTGATAATCCCCCATTCTAGTACTAACCTGGCTAGCAGACTAGCACTAGCATAAAAGATACCTGATGTAACCATATACTGTATGTACAGTATCTCTTCCCCGTTTTTGGTACCATTTATTCCAGCATGGTAAGGAATGTTGACTGACAGATAGGAGAGAAGAAAGCCCTTTCTGGTGACACCTATCCTCTGGAATGCCATCTCTCCAGAGATCTGATTGGCCTCATCCCTGCTGGCCTTCCATAAGGTCCTGGACATGTGGCTCTGAACTTGGAACTTCAAGTGTGGGATAGAACCCATCGCCTGGCTGTGTTGCATGCTAGTGTGGTTTTTTTTGCTATGTTTTTTATATTTATATGTATGCTTTATTATTTTAATATTGTAAACCACTCAGAGTATTGTGTGAGATGGACAACTATATAAATCCAATAACAAAGTAGCATAGTTTTTATCTGAAAGCTCACAGGTCTTTGGCAGCTGGTAGGGGTTAGGAAAAAATCAAAGTACACTTAAAAATGGTGTGATAACAGCAGTATATGTTCTCTTAAATTGCTCAGTTTTTGAAATCTTGAATATTTCTCATTGTTAAGAAATTACTATATAAGTACTTGCAGGCGTTGTCATTTTGCCTTAATTGAGAATTTTAGTTTTTAAAAAATAAAAATAAATCCTCGATATAAAGAAGAGTATTACTTCTGTTAATATAATCCCTGAATTTTAAGGCACCAACTAGTTCTAGGATTGCATGGTTCTTAGTTCTTAACCTTTCGCCGCGAACTGAAGACATATTTATTTATTCGCGCAGGACTGGCATAGAATTTTAGATGTTTTTTATTCGGTTTTAATTTTATTTAGTGGGTTTTATTGTTTTAAATACATTTTAACTTGGGGCCATATCTAATAAGTTTTTTAATTACGGTTTTATTTTGTATTTATTCATTGTTGTTTTATCTGGCTGTGAACCGCCCTGAGTCCTTCGGGAGAAGGGTGGTATAAAAATTTAATTAATTAATTAATTAATTAATTAATTAATTAATTAAATAAATAACCTAGTAGAGAAAAATAATTACACAATAGGCAGATTAGTTAAGGTAACAGTAGTTCAAAGAAGCAAAAGTATTCATACTGTAGTTATTTATTAATCTTAATAGCAGACCAATTGTATATTAATGCAGCCCTTCACAATTCCTATTTTATCAATAGTCATAATAAACTGCAAAAGATACCAGAAGAGCTTACTCAGCTAAAACACTTGAGGAGTCTGCTTCTGCAGCACAATGAATTGTATCGCTTGCCTGATGAATTTGGACAGCTTGTCAGTTTGGAAGAGTTGGTAAGTTGAAGATGATGGTTTATTACTTTCTTGTTTGGTTGTAGTTGCTACTGTTTTAATTGATTTGTTACTCATAGACTAAATACAGTACGTTTCTAGTAGTTGAAGTAGGTGACCTCCAAGTACAGGTAGTCATCGACTGACAGTTCATTTAGTGACAGTTCAAAATTACAGTGGCACTGAAAAAAGTGCCTTATGACTGCTTTTAATACTAATGACCATTGCAGCATCCCCATGATCACATCATCAAAATTCAGACACTTGGCAACTGACTCATATTTATGATGGTTGCAGTGTTGCGGAGTCATGTGATTACCTTTTGTGACCTTCTGACAAGCAAAGACAATGGGGAACCAGATTGATTTAATAACCATGTTATTAACTTAACAACTGTAGTGATTCACTTAACAACTATGGCAAGAAAAATCATAAAATTGGGCAAAATTTGCTTAGCAAGTCTCTTAGCAACACAAATCATGGTTATAAATCTAGGACTACCTGTAAAGGGTGAAAAAAGACCAGTCCGTTCCCTACAATTTCCCTAAGAATGAGATACTCACTGCAAAGCAGTGGAAGCTGCAAAAAGAGAGGTCAAAAATCTCCATCCTGTTTCTTCTGGGCTGCATACAAGTTTATATTATTATGGTTGGTTGCACAGGCAGCCAGATGTTTAGGTTGGATTTGGCCTTTGGTATTTTTATCAACCTTTCAAGTCCTTCCCAAAAATCCAGGATAGGCATATGTTATTGTTTCATCGTATTCAAGGTATTTGTTACAAATATAAGCTGTTCCAAGTAAGATTTCCTTTTGCACCACCTTTTTGGTGGTGGTTTGTTATTATGATAGTTCATCACATAGTCAGCCAGATGTTTAAACTGGATTTGCATTTTTATCCATTTATAGAGTTTGTCGTCAAGGTCCTGGGATAGCAGATATTCTTCTTTGATGGCATTAAGGGTATTGTTATAGAATGTAAACTTACTATGATCCATTCATTGACTGTCTAGGTCATGAATCTAATAGGGTATGCCAAAGCTTTGATGTCAGAACTCAAAGTGGAAGGTAGAA
This sequence comes from Ahaetulla prasina, assembly GCF_028640845.1. NCBI lineage: Eukaryota > Metazoa > Chordata > Lepidosauria > Squamata > Colubridae > Ahaetulla > Ahaetulla prasina. Next base: position 160,342,542 of record NC_080541.1, read on the forward strand.
TTGCGCTAACCTATTTGTTTTCAGCTAACCCAGATCCAAGTTTCTTAAACAAGTTATAAATTACAACTTAGGTTTTCTCACGTAGTTAAGGTACAAAATATGTAAAATATGGTTTTCTTTTCTTACTTTATTTCTTTAGGATATCTCTAATAACCATATCTCTGATATCCCTACAAGTTTTGCTTTCCTTGTAAACTTGGTGCATCTCAATTTAGGTTCTAATCAATTAAGGAATCTGCCAAAAGAAATCAGTGCAATGAAAAGTAAGTGCCTATTGAGTTATATTTTAATTATTGCTTTATTTTTATTATCTAATTTTCCAGTTTCTAAAATAAGTTTTCTAAAACATTATCAGCAGGCGTTTTTTTCCTTTAAGAAATTTTGTTTTATTGTAAATGAAAAGATGGCATGCTAATTTTAAATAAACTATTAGACTAAGTCTGTTTTCTACTTCTGTCCACTTATTAGTAGCACTCTGCATACATACTAGCTCTGGGTGTAGAAATTATTTACCATAAATTCTATAGTGCACATTTCCTTACTAGTTTAAATAGAGAAATTGAAGTAGTGTTTTTTTTAATTTTCTCTTAATATTTTTATAACATACACTGATATAAGTCATACTGAATCCCAACAGTATTTCTATAACCTTGCATTTACCACTGTAACTGAAGAAGCCATATTGGTAACATGCCATACATGCATTTGAGAATTTCTTCATATTGATCTTTCTTAAAGTAAACATTTATTTGGTTTCTGGAGGTGACATATTGAAAACCTGTATGTTGTGATCTTTAATAAGCCATCATTATGATTTTGGTACTGATGATGCAACTTCTTTCTCCATTTGCTCTCTTCCTCTAGGTTTAAGACAGCTTGATTGCACTAAGAATTTCCTGGAAACTATACCTCCTGAATTGGGCAGTATGGTTTCATTAGAACAACTTTATCTAAGGAGAAATAAGTTGTGCTACTTGCCAGATTTTCATTCATGTACATATTTAAAGGTAAGATTTGTTTTATTTTAATGCTTTTGCCTATTAGCAGATAGCTGAGATTAGAATTGAATCCAGCAATTTTTATCAAAATGAAAGTATCTGTGTCACAATCTTACTGCAGCAGCTGTTATATACCTACATGCACTATTGAGATAAACATTTTGTGATTTGCCCTCTTCACAGATATCCATAGCAGACAGTAGCGATATATAATGGTGAAACAGAGCTAAGCTTAATTGTTAATATAGCTATCTATTGAAATTGCATTTTAAATGATTTTTTCTTTAATAACAGGATTAGAAGCTGTCTATATATAATAATGCATATAATGTTTTCAGATAGCATGTTTTAAGGAAATGAGGAATATATTTACAATTTGGAACTGCATCATTTTTTTAATGAGATTATCAGAATTGTAATTATATTTGTGGAGGAACAGTATGATTTAGTTCACAATAATCTTTATGTCTTTAATGCTTGTAAGATTACAACGTAATATCACATTTAAGGAACTCTGAATTAAAATATTGCCTCTTATTGCTTTTAAACTTATAAAATTACATGAAATATATTGGCATATTTTGCTTTTTAGACAATGTTATCTTAATAGATGGAAAAACAATGTTGCTTATTTTTTATTTTTCTAGGAATTGCATGTTGGTGAAAATCAGATCGAAGTATTAAGAGCTGAACAACTGAAGTATCTGAATTCCTTGTGTGTGTTGGAGCTAAGAGATAATAAGTTGAAATCATTGCCTGATGAAATTACTCTGCTACAAGGATTAGAAAGGCTAGATTTATCCAACAATGATATTAGCAAGTAGGAAGCATATTTATTATTTTTACTTGTGAAGGGAGATACATTATATGTTAATTCAGTTCAAAACCACATTTTTTACTTTGGAAAGTATGTTATTCATGAAACTGTACAAATAAGAACCTTTTCTAATACTGAAGTTGAAAATAATGAATGGTTGAAATAATTATACTGCAGTTACTTGCTTTGGTACATACAATATCTGAAATAACCCCTTTATGTTATCAGTCTTCCTTGTAAACTAGGAAACCTTTCTCAGTTGAAATTTTTAGCATTGGAAGGAAATCCTTTAAGAGCATTCCGAAGGGATATTCTGCAAGTAAGTATACATAATGTACATACTATATTACTTATTTCTGATCCTTTACAGTCATAAGATAAACTACTTATGCTTTTAATTCTTTCATTTTAGAAAGGAACACAAGAAATCCTGAAATATCTTGCAAGCAAAATACAAGGTAAATAATTTATTTAAAAGTCAAAAATTATAGTTAAGCGAGACTTGGAATATCTGTTGGATTCTTATTTGTTTGCTGGGAAATGTTTTAGTAATTTTAGCAGAAATGTGTATTTTTATTTTGGAATATATTCTTAAGTGCTAAATAAATATGCAGCCTTCCTGGTTGATAGAGCAAAATGTTGTGAACTTTACTGATCACTTATTTATTGAAATATCCTTTTATTAGTAGAACTGAGTCAATAGTTTTGAAGATTTTTCAAAGAACAATTCCAAATATTTTCCAGGGCTGCTATATTTAGAACAGACCTAAATTTGGGGGGGGGGGGGATTAAGCCTGGTGTGAAACAATTACTTTTGGTGATTGACAATCTCAAAAGTGAGAACAAATATATTCACTCTACATTTGGTTCTGCCTACAACTATTCAATGCTAGGAATCTTCCAATCCATTTAATTGAACAAGTTTGATTTTTTTTAATGCATGCATCCGAAATGAAAAATATTTAAGTTTCAATATTTTAATCTTTTCTATTAAATACAGACTAAGTTTATTGGTAAAATTTGAAATAATCTTAATAGATTTTACGTATCAGATTTTATGTGAACCTACATTTTTTTTGTAGATGATGAAATAATTAACCCAAATGGAGAATTTCCCATGACAGCAATGACTTTGCCAAGTCAGTCCAAAATTAATATGCATGCTATTACTGTGCTGAAAACATTAGATTATAGGTAGGAGTATTTTAATTTTATAAGAACCAGATTTGTCTATAACTCCTTGCCTCTGGAATGTCTTTCACCTAAAACTGAATGAATCAACCTCTTTGCTGAAAATTTGAAATCCTTTAAAACAGATTTCGATATATATAACTATGGCCTGTGTACTACATAACTATTTAGTACACATACATATGCATATTTAGTACACATATGTGTACTAAATATGCACAATATATGCAATAGTATATATGTAATAGTACAATATATGCAATATATATGCATATATTTAGCACACATACATATGCAACATTCATTAATTATTTTAATTTTTAATTCTTAGTTTAATATTTGTATTGTTGTTAGGTGTTTTTTTATTATAAATCACCTTAAAATGTTAGAAATATAAAAACACAACAAAAAATAAACAAATTTATGAAAGTATTCAGCTTCAGGGTGAGGGTGTACCCAAATCTTTTTGAACTATATCATTGTTTCAATTTGTTTAGAACTATCTATGAATCCAACCATTTTGGTTTATAGAATATAACCCATGGAATCCAATCATTAAGACTTAATTAAAAAAACTCATGTTTTCAAAAATTGTGGCTTGAGATGAATGTGTGAGCCCAATCAGTGGCCCCTAAGAAGTCTTATATTAGGAAATTTCTTATTTATATTTGAATGAAAGAACTATCACAAGTCATCTTTGTTACATGAATTGCATTTTCTATTTAAATCATTGATATTGAGGTCAAAACCTTGTCAAGGAGACATCATTGCAAAGACTAGATCAGTCAGCCCAGTGTTAGTTGTGATACAGCTATTCTATCTTGTGGTTTTGTAGGTTAGTACAGTAAAACCTTATTTTAAAAGCCTAATTGTTGTTGGTATAGGGTCTGTTATTGAGGAAAATATAATTGGAAAGTGAAATACTGTAGAGATTCGTATCATTTCTGCACAGGGTTATGAAGTTGCTGCCCAAATTAGATGAATCAAACATAAATTTGGTTTGTTGCATGCAAGGTTTATTGTATTTGGTCTGGCCCGATAGAAGATATTTATAGGGATTAAAAAAAATATTTTATCATTAATGTATGACATGTTGAACTTTTAATGTGTTTTTATAACATTCCAAAGAGTGTCTAGAGCAAACAAGACTGATCATCTTTATCCTTTCAAACAAAATAACTTTTTAAAATGCTGTATAGTGAGAAACAGGCCGTTTTAATACCGGATGAAGTTCTGAATGCAGTTGGAGACAATCCAGTCACTAATGTAAACTTCAGCAAGAATAATCTGACTGAAATTCCAGCAAGGTACTACGTTTTTATAGTTTTTAATATTGCTCTTTCTTACTGTAAAGAAAATGTACAGGTAGCCCTTGCTTAATGACCCTAATTGGGAGAGGAATTTCCATCACTAAGCGATGCAGTTGTTAGGTGAAACATCACGTGACGACACCTACACCTCTTAGCGACGGCTGTTCTATAATTCCGGTTGTGATTGTTAGATGAGAACCATGTCATCATAAAGCAAGGACCTCAGGCTTCTGCCCTGTTATGTAGGACTCACCCGTACTACTACTCCCCCGCCTGCCTCTCTCCCCCCATCTCTGCCCTTTTGGCCACTTCACACTATGCTGCCTTGCATTATGCCCTGTGTTTTGCCAACCACGCAACCCTGTTTCCTTGGTCCTGTTGCCCTGCTCTCCACTGCCCCGCATTCCCTGCTACCCTGCACTATACCCTGTAGCTCTATTTTCCTGCACTACACTGCCCCTGCCACCCTATGCTCCACCCCCACTTCTGTATTTCATAAGGTGCTGCTCACCTTATCCTATGCTTCATCTACACTTCTATTGCCCTGTCACTTGCGCTCTGCCACCTCACCGCTCCCACTGCTTTGTGCTCTGCCCTATACCCCCACTACCCTGCACTTTATCACACTTAATATTATAAGTGCCTGGTCTCTATAGTTTCCATCTCACTTTGGGATGAAATGTAGGCTTTCAGGTTTTTGTTTTTTTCTAGTCTTTCGTAGTAATTGCTCATGTTCTTTTCTCAAACAGTGTATGTTTGTTTTTCTTTGGATGGCATTATATTTTAACTGTGAAATATAGGCCAGTTAAAAAAAAACACTATAAAAGTTTAAATGCATTATCAGTGTTTTTTTAAAACTGCTCCAAATAATGCAGATCCTAACAATATCAAAATAAATTGCTTGCTTAATTATTTATTTTTACAATTTCTGCAGGATTGTGGAACTAAAAGAATCTGTGAGTGATATTAATTTTAGTTTCAATAAGCTATCTTCTGTTTCACTGGAGCTCTGTATGCTTCACAGACTGACACATTTGGAACTCAGGTAAGCAATTCCTGAAAAATTTCAAAGCTGCATTTGAATTATACCTGTCTGAGGTTTTGTTTTCTCCCCAAATGCAAAAATTATTGAAAGGTTATCTAAGAACTCAATTTAGAAGTGTCAGAGTAGGATAAAACCAATTCAGATGAGTCGCAAAGGATCCTGAAAATAAACCTTTCTTTCAAAATCGCCAGTATTATTAGGTAGGAATGTTTCAAAGGCTCAGTTTCATTTACTTCAGATTATAGTATTGTGGTTTTGTGATCCCAATAAAGTACCTTCGTTGCATGAAAATTATTATAAATAGAAGCCACTTTCAGACACTTCCTCTTAATATGGGGACAAGACTTATTTGATTCTTATGAATCTGACTAATGTTGACTCAGATATGGTTGAAGTCCAAAATTATATGATTGCATTTGCAGTATGTAAGGTTTGGGATTAAGAGTGGCTCTGGTTTACTTTCAGCCATGGAATCCTGCTAGTTGATTTTGGGCCAGTTGCACTCTGTTCTAGTACATAGGATTGTTATGTGGGCGAAAAAAATAAGTTTTGTATTATGCTTACATACAAGCAGGTGCCAAATAAACATACTAATGCTGATGGCAATAATTTCCTTAATATCAAGAGAAGAAACTAGGCCATACTTTGCATAATATGAGACCCGCTTATTTATATCTGGCAAAATCTGTTTGCAACCTGCACAACCGCTGAAGACCACTATAGAGTTTTCCTACTTGAAATCAATAAAGTCATTAAACTATATGTACCACAAATGACCACCATGACCAGGAAAAGCAAACTACCCATATCAATAAAAAAGCTTCAATAAAAAAAAATCGCTCTGGAAAAGAAACAAAAAAGGCTGTATAGCAAATTTCAAAATCCGCTACAAAAATATATGCAACCAAATAAAAACTGAATGCACAAATTAGCACACCAAGCAAGAAGAGAACCTTTTGCACACAAATTCCAATCGTGCTTTTTATAATTTTGTGAACAATAAACTTAAAGACTCAAGATCCATCCCACCACTAAAAGATTCTAACAACAAAGAATACAATGATGAAACAGTTAAAGCTAACCTCTTCAACAGTTTCTTTGGCTCAGTTTTTGTTAACAGCAATAACACATATCCGACATTCCATAAACGCACTAGCATTGAATATGATGACTTAACCCATATAGATTTCACAGAAGAAAACGTTGAAAAAGCTCTTCATAACTTGAAACCATCGCTACCTATTGGACCTGATGGACTATGCGCATACTTCTTAAAAAAACTTTCCACTAATATAGCAGAACCCCTAAGCATAATCTTTGACAAAGCTTTCACAACCAGTTCCCTTCCCAAACTTTGGTCACTAGCCACAGTCATCCCTATCTTCAAAAAAGGAGACCCCAGCTTAGTTGAAAATTACAGGCCGATCTCTGTGCTGCGTCAACTGCAAAGTCATGGAATCAATCATCAACCAATCCATTACCTCACACTTAGAAACTAACAACCTACTCTCCAATAAACAATTTGGTTTCAGGAAAAATTATCATGCAACTTACAACTTCTTCACTGTAAAACATATGGACTACAAATCTCGATCAAGGCAAAACAATAGATGCAATCTACATAGACTTCTGCAAAGCTTTTGACTCAGTAGTACACGATAAACTTCTCCTAAAACTAAAATCCTATGGCATTTCAGGACCCCTTCACAAATGGATATTTGCATTTCTGTCCAACAGACAACAAGTGGTCAAAATTGGCAATGCTCTATCAAATCCTGTTCCTGTCAAGAGTGGCGTTCCTCAAGGCAGCGTCCTTGGACCAACACTCTTCATACTATACATTAATGATCTTTGTGACCATATCGCAAGTAATTGTGTTCTCTTTGCTGACGATGTCAAACTATTTAACACCACAGACAATGCATCTATCATCCAAAAAGACCTTGATCATCTAACCACTTGGTCTAAAACTTGGCAACTCCAGATCTCAACCAGCAAATGCTCAGTCTTACATATTGGAAAAAAGAACCCAAACACTAAGTACATACTTGATGGACATTACCTTACAGATGACCCCCACTCCGTTAAAGACCTTGGAGTTTTCATGTCAAATGATCTAAGTGCCAAAGCCCACTGCAACTACATAGCAAAAAAAGCTCTAAGAGTTGTAAACCTAATTTTGCGTAGCTTCTTTTCCAAAAACACTACACTACTAACCAGAGCATATAAAACATTTGCTAGACCAATTCTAGAATACAGCTCGCCTGTTTGGAACCCTCACCACATCTCTGACATCAATACAATTGAGCGAGTCCAGAAATATTTTACAAGAAGAGTTCTCCATTCCTCTGAAAACAACAAAATACCTTATCCCACCGGACTTGAAATCCTAGGCTTAGAAAACTTGGAACTCCGTCACCTTGACAAGACCTAAGTTTAACTCATAGAATCATCTATTGTAATGTTCTTCCTGTTAAAGACTACTTCAGCTTTAATTGCAACAATACAAGAGCAACCAACAGATTTAAACTTAATGTTAACCGCTTTAATCTAGATTGCAGAAAATATGACTTCTATAACAGAATCATCAGTGCTTGGAATACTTTACCTGACTCTGTGGTCTCTTCCCATAATCCTAAAAGCTTCAACCAATAATTTTCTACTATTGACCTCACCCCATTCCTGAGGACCATAAGGGGCGTGCATAAGCGCACAAACGTGCCTACCGTTCCTGTCCTATTGTTTTTTTTCTTCTTTTCTTTTCTTCTTCATATATATATATTGATGCTTATACCTCCTAATATTTACTCATATATATGTTTATATACTATATAATCCTTTTTATATGATGTTGTGACAAAAATAAATAAATAAAAAATAAATAAATAAATATCTATTCTCCTAGCCATATAGAGTAGATACAAGTAGAAAGAAGAACCCCTTAGAATTAGGCCAATGTTTCTTAATCCTGGCAACTTGATGTTGTATGGATTTTAACTTCCAGACATTTGCTAGTTGGAAATTCTGGAGTTGATGTTCCCAAATCTTCAAGTTGCCATAGTTGAGAAAAACTGAATTAGGCTATCTAGAGTAATTCTCAGTCTTACTAGTTGGAAGTTCCTAACAGGTTTTGAGAACAGCAGTTCTCCTTTTAATGTTTTATCCCAGAACTACCTTCCTTTCAAACTCAGGTATATTAATTTATGTTTGATGGGGAACCTCAGTTTATGTATGTTTTAAATTACATAGTTCAATTTAAATATTGACATACAATAAAAAGTGATTGCTTTTCTGTTTGACAATTTAGAAATAACATTTTGACATCTCTGCCAGATGAAATGGAAGCATTGGCAAAACTACGGACAATAAATCTTGCCTTTAACAGGTAAATGCTCTTACAGTCTCTTCATCATGTGGTATTATGTGGTGCTACTATTTGTATTTTGGAAAGTATTGTGCATTTATGTTGCCCAACAAGTCTGATGTACAAATGGAATCAACACAGGAAACTTTAGGGAGATTTCATATTTGAAAAAGCCATCTTCTGACAATGGAAATGCCTGCTCATAGATGTCAAAACGTTATGTTCCCTTTCTCACTATTCCGCAATGTGATTGCTTCACGTAGAAATTGATTGGCTTGGGACTTTATAGAGTAGTTAGCAGGCAATTTGTTTGTCATTCAAAGATTAATTAGACATAAAAAATTATTAAAGTAACATCTTTTCTCATAAGCTCTGTAAAAAATATCCTATGGTAAAATGGGCGGCCAATAAATTTAATAAATAAAATAAAAATAAATAAAATATGGGTAGGAGCGAAGCAGTGCTAATTGGCTTTTCAGGATACAAAATTATTTTTTAAAAGACTTTCTTACCTGAAATCACTACCATTAAAATAATTCTTTGTATTTTATTCCTTATAATTAAGGTTTTTATAAATTGCATGTGTTTAGAGTTTACTATATAGTAATGTCATTATTTGTCACTCATCATGTTTTCAAATAAGGTGTTGAAAGAATAGTTTGTCATGTTTACTCTGTAGCCTGATCACAAGACTTTAACAGTATATTGTTGGTTCCATGGATTTTTTTCCCTTCAGTGTAATCAAATTATTTCAGCTTATCTGTTTACTAATGAAATGCATATTAATTTTTATAGATTTAAAATATTTCCAAATGTGCTCTATCGCATCTCGACTCTAGAAGCCATTCTTCTTGGAAATAATCAGATTGGATCCCTAGATCCTCAACAGCTACAGAAGATGGAAAAGCTCAGTACTCTAGATCTTCAAAATAATGATCTCCTACAGATTCCACCAGAACTTGGGAATTGTGACAATCTCAGGTGATCACATTAGCTTTGAATGTTTCTAAACAGCATATTTATTTTACCAAAATACTGTGAGGAAGCATTACATACATTTATTGGGGCTTTTGTAGGGGGGTTTACTGCTATACTGAGTCTGTTGAACTGATTTGCTTTTATTTTTGAAAATATTTAGTGATTTGTGGCTATGGAGGATCAGACAATATTCTGTTCCTTAGGATAGTTTGCATCATTTTCAGTTAGAAGCACTTTGCCATGTGCTCCTGTTTTTATTTATTTGTTCAATTTGTTCAAATAAGTTCAGTTGTTCAGCTGTCAGTCTGAGGAACTGAACAGAATTAAAAACACAACGAACAAAAAATGAAACAGTAAAAAACTGTTAAAAACTGTAAAAAAACAATCTGCAGGAGAGTGAAAACAATCTCATCCCATTTTGCCAGCTCCGCATCACCCCTGCCCAGTCCCCAGGCATCATGGTCTTCTGCTGGACCTAATTAGGCAAGTAGATATAATTGAATGGGGTGGGGGTGTCCCTCAAATAAATTGGCCCCGACATTATGAGCAACTTGAACTGAACCTGGGAGCAGACTGCTAAGCAATGTAGCTCACAGAGCAGAAGCGTAATGTGCACTGATCTAAGTGTGCATATAACTACCCACACCACATTTTGTAGCCGCTGAAGCTTATGGATTGTCTTCAAGAGCAGCCCCATATAGTGTGTGTTACAGCAATCCATGTGGAAGTGACCAGGACATGAGTGAGTAGAGCATTCCAATCCAGCAGATTTATGCCCTATCAAGCTAAGTAAATTCTTGAATATCATATATACCGAGTTCAATTTAGTAAAAACCTCAGAATCAATTTGTCGGAAAGGCCATGTCTAAATAAATCGAATTCTTCTTTCTCCTGTGAGGAGTGAAGAAGACAGTGTACACTCAGTTGTCTGACGTTTCCAAGTGATGGCTATGCAATTAATTACCTAAATTAGAGCAGTTCAGCTTTAAATTAAATAAACTGATAATTATTATTCAGAATACTAATAAGGCCCAAAGAAGGATTAATGTGTATGTGTAGACCTTGTTTCAAGAATTTAGAATGGAATAGGGCTTCTTTTATGTAGTATGTTTCTCTTGCAAGTTGCATTTAGAACCTCAAGAGAAGCTTGTAAGAAAAACCAATCAATCAAAATAGGAAGCTGATTTCAGGTCTTCCTTTGAGATAAGAGAGTAGATTTTGAGATAGACTTCAAATAGAATTCAAAGAGAGATGCTGAGAGGACATGATTTCAAGAATAAGCCTGTAGAGGAGAAAAAGACATTTTAATAAGTGGCAAAAATATTACTGAAAGGTAAATAGATTAGATATACAACATTGCTGTTGAATGTTTGTTTAATCTAGCAAAATTCTTATGCAAATGGAAGCATTTTGAAGATGTTGATTCAGCTTTCTGCAGTTTGAATGAGAGGAGTCGCCATGGATTTCTTCACTCCCTCTGAATGTTTCTGTATTCTTATAGACTTTGCATCTGTATGAACAGCAGCTCTAATTGGTTTCTATCTTTCTCTTAGAGTACTTTTATTGGAAGGTAACCCTTTCCGAACTCCCCGTGCAGCTATTCTGGCTAAGGGAACAGCTGCTGTGCTTGAATATCTGAGAAGCAGGATTCCTACTGTTGCCGCTGATGTGAACTAAAAAGTGTGCAACATCTTACTTTCTGAAGAACGAAGATCATGGTGTTGTTGAGAAACATAACTTGAAAATGCATATGCTAGGAAGTTGCTTCTAGGGTTCTCAAAGGATTTTAGTCTACTTGCAGGCAACTCAGGCTGTCCTTGGGGCCATACTTGTATGGCATGTATTTGGGTGAGTGATATATGACACTACCTAGAAAAAGCAGATGGTTGCTTATGACCTTCTCTCCCTTCAACATATGTATCTGGTATGGCCATGTTCTAATTTTATATTTGGTACTTTTCAGCCATTTAGAAATCTGCTTATATGTTTTAAGAGCCCCAAAATGTGTTTGCTATTCATGTATACAATCTTAAGGCTTTGGTCTGAAGGGTGTTATAGAAGAAGTATAAACTAAAGATTTGGTTGCCATTGGTATTTTGATACATGAATGTAATCTGTATTTTAAATTCAGATTCAATTTCAAAAATAGCATTTATACACATTTACAAATGCAAAAAATACTTATGGAACAAACACACAATACAGAGTATCACAAATATAAGGAATAGTACATTAACCCAGAGTATTCCCAACTTCGGGGTTGGTAGGCTCTCATGGTTTTTGTGGATTTCATAGGCATCATTGCAAATATTAGTTTTGTAGGAAGCAAACTGATGAGGTTCTGTTCTGTTCTATGAATCCTTTCATTCCCCCCCCCCCAACACATATATCACATTGTAAATATCCTCTTCAAATGTTTTCCTTGTATTCTGTCCTCTTGTTTGTTTCTTAATTGAAAGGATAAATACACTTATTTCATTGTGGGATCCTACTTGGCTTGCTTCCAGATTATTTTATTCTGATACAATCCCTGTCTGAGTGAGGATTCCTGCCAAATTCCAGTCCTGAAACTGGTGGATTGCCCCTGGTTCGGACCTGTTCTTGTGAACCGGTAGTAAAACCAGGGGGAGGCTCTGCCCACTGACCGCGACATAATCCGGAAGCTTCTGCGCATGTGCAGAAGCTTCTACAATGTGCAGAAGCAAGCGCATGTGCGTGATCCCGCTGCAAACCAGTAGTAAAGGTAAGTAGAACCCACCCCTGTCCTGAAATACTAAGTAAACATTCAGTTAATTGATGAGTTGTACTGTTGAATCACCAGTGTTAAAAGACTGAGGTTTTAATTCCTTGTATAATACTATCTGTTCAGCAATATATGGAATTATTTGTTGGATGTTGGCAAGTACTAAGGGTGATTGCAAAACCACAATCCTAATTGAATACAAGCTTAAGAGACAGCTGGTTCTAACTCAGGCCTGGGCAACTATGGCCCCTTTGCAACTCCCAGAATTCCTGAGCCAGGAGTGGCTGCTGGCTTAGGAATTCTGGGAAATGAAGTCCACAGGTCATAAAGGGGCCATAATTTGCTTCCACCCATACAACCCCACCTCTGCCTACCCCAATCAGCAATTCCAGTAAGAGGTGATTTCTCCAGAATCTTGATATTAGATGATGGCCATTGATACACTAAATATGATGCACGCCGTGAGTCCTTCGGGAGAAGGGCGGTAAAAAAATCAAATAAATAATAAAAAATAATAATAATAAAAATGAAGGCCTATTTTAGAGAAAGAAAATATGCTGATTAAAGGTAAAGAGGATGCTGTGGCATCTTCTAGATGTTTGCTTTTATCTATATAATAAAATGTTTTGGGTTTTGTAAATATGCTGGCAGGAATTCTTACAGATCAAAGAGGTCCTTCTGGAAACTCATTATAATCTCCAACAAATATGCTTAAGTGCCCCTGTGTGAAGCAGTAGACACTGACCTTTTTAGCAGCTGAGAAGTTAAGGATAGCATAAAGGCTACACTAGTGCATTAAACTTTGTGTGTATGTGTGTGTGTGAGACAGAGAGAAAGAGAAAGATACTTCACATCTAGCCAGCTCTGCCAGATGCTTTCTACCCTATATGAACTTTAGCTACAGCAGGATCATCAACCTTCAAAATTCGAAAACCCCAGGAGAGCAAATGTTCTGTCTATTGTGGTGGCAGCTGCTGGGAAAGTAACCTTTAAAGCTGCTCTTTTATGTTCCAAACTATGCTTCAGATAAACTTGGAGAGTCTTTAAAAAATTAAAACTAAGTCTGAATCTGAGTACAAGTAAAACCAATGAGAGACTTGCTGTGGATTATTGATACTTGCTTTCTGTGAGTGATAAAAGATGAAAGTGTGGCAATACATTGCTCTGAAGGCAGAATGTTTACAATAAGGTGACTTTATTTATACAATAGACTTTTTAATATATTATTCAAAACACTTCTTTTAAATACTGAAAAAATTTGAGTACATCAAAGCCGAAAATGGCTCTGCTATACGCTGCACAGCATTGTTTGAGTCCCTGTATTCTTTTTATGTACAGAAAGCATCTGCAAAATGCATTCTAGACACAATATACACCTTACTAGTTAGTGTCAATACGCAAAGTAAAATGGAAAAGATACTATCTGTATGTGCAAATTAAAGATAATTGATTTCACTGAATCAATTCATTTAAAATATAGCTTTAAAGTACTTTTTCACATAAAATGAAGCAGCTTTCAAGTTCAGTAAATCTGTATACTGCAAAACATTGAATTACATTCACAATCTATGTTCATAAAGTAGTAAATGATTCTTCATTCAGCCTTATTTACAATGATACTGTAATTAAACTGAAAAGTATTTTGTCATATAGCAATCTTTTTAACACATACAAAAATGACAGTTCTGTATATAATTTAAGCTCAAAATCACAATTGTTTCAAAATATTAATTACAATACAGCTATCTCTATAATTAAACATGTGTTTTATAAAATGGTAAAATTTGTAATAAAGTAAGTTGTTGGTTTTTACTTGATTACAGTACTCACAAGTAGAAAAACGTAACTAATAAGTCTTTGTCTTGCCCAGTGTTAAGCCACTTAAGCTAGCAAAGAGGCAGGAAAGGCCCCGATTTATAAAAATTCAGCCTCTTGTGCTGAACTGGTGTGGCTTATCGATGTTCAGAATAAAACTTCACAAAGGGGCATGAACATTCTAGATGGAAGGAAATAGTGTGGAAACTTAATACACATTTAAAGTTCATAAAGATTCAAGATTAGTCTGAATTCATTTTTTTAAAAAAAATAAGAATCCACTTTCTATTTGTGTGCTGAGAAAAATATTCTTAGCCTCTGGGTGTCGCTGTTGGATTTCTCAAACAGGATTATCATTGTAGTAAATACATATATGTGAATTTTTAAACTACAAGCAATGCATTTTTTAAAAAAATTAATTCTAACTTCTGATTTAAAATTTGTTTAATACTTATCTCCTGTTTGGAACGTAGGGTAATAAAGGCAGACATGAACAAAAGGAAAAATATAATAATTCCGAATAGATCTTAGGTATTTTACTAAAAATAATGTTTTATAGCTCTTAAGTACTCTTCAATTCCACCTTTTACTTTAGGAACATGAAAGTTACAAGCATGGAAAACTTCAGTCGGTCATTGGAAATGGTTGCTCTTAGTGTGATTGAATCTTATCAATAGCTCTTCTCATTTGCTTGGGCATTTTGAAAAAAAAGGCATGCATTGTTGCCAGAAACAGAACTCAAAACATTCACAAGCTATCTCAGTACAATACTTATATTTTTACTGAGAAATAGGAGCAGTTGTGCTGAGAAATAGGAGCTTGCTGTGACAAAGTGTTTCATGCGTTTCTCAGTTAAGAATGTATTTTCTTTAAAATGTCACGGGCAGGAGATTTACAATGAGGTTGTTTTCTTAAAGAAGTTTCATTACCCAAAGTAAGTAATATCATCAGTGCTATGTGTTATCAAGCACTGATAATGAAATGTCTGCAAGAAAATAACCGAGCCCAGGAGTACCAAGGACCCCTCATTTCAACCCTGAGCTACAAATATTCTTTATAGATTTACAGTGATTAAATCTTTATGAAAAAATTAGATTTGAATTCAAAAATCTGTTGCAATTTAACATATGATGAGGTCCTTAGTGCAAAAAGATATGCTGAAGCTATGAAAGTAATAATAAATCTGATATTGAAAAGCTACCAGGGGAATCTGTCAGCTACAAAGTGAAGGAAGACGATCCTGACAAAACTGGGAAGTTTGACAATACATTTTGTGAGACATTTTAAATGGTACCATTGGCAGCAAGGGCAAAATAGAATTCACAACAGCAAAACAATTCACTTTCTTAACCATTGTCCTAATGTGCCTTCCTGATTAATAGTTAATTGTATCTTATACTAATATTTACACATGAATTAAAAACTTTACATCATTTGTATGAGAAGAACGGAAGTCTATTTTTAACCAGTTTTAATTTTTAAAGAGGCGCTTGTATGAAAGATAACTTTAAAAATGGCTGCCTAGATAGTTCCTTGCACTTATTTTAGCTGATTTTTTTTAAAAAAATGTCATACCTATCAAAATGATTCCATGTGGTACTTACAAGGTGATGTTTAAAAATTTATTGTACCTCCTAAAATGATTCCGTATGGCATCTTATTAATTAGATTGCTTTTTACATTACTTTCTATAAATAGTCCTGGGAAGAAAATCCGTAAGAAGGATTCCAAGAGCAAAAGCTTGCTAAAATCATTCTGTAGAGGGTCTGTTATAGGCAAATTGGCCTAGCTGCAGGAACAGATGTAAATCCATTTGCTCTCCGTACAGCAAAGTCCTATTTCTCCAGTATGTGTGTGTGTGTGTGTCAATAAACAGCTGCTCTGCTGAATGGAAGCCAAAAAACCAGAGCTGTCCCGTCTCTCCTGGTTCTTTTAATCACGCTTTAAGGCATGTTTGGGCAGAGCACCTTTGTATATAGTCAGGGTTGGCTAGCACAACTGTCACCATGGAAACAAATGCAGCAAAACCCATTTTGAATGAGAAGTAGGAGCTGAACTGAGCAGTTCAGCTTCAGCTTCTGCTTTGGAATTCGCAGGAGCCTTTAAAAAGCCTTACCAAAGATGTCTGAATAGATTTGCTAGGACTACCTGTTTAGAAATGGGAAGGGAGATTTTAGCTATATAGTCTCTGCTCTGTGTTTTTCAGAACTGTCTAAAGATCATAGTGGGATTAGTGACACACGTGCAATCCTTCACAAATTAAATAAATGTTATATATTGTGTGGAGCACTATATTTTATTTATCACTGCCTTTCATTCAGGAGCTCAAAGCAGGGTATGTTTTCTCCCACAGCAACAACCCCATTAAGTGGGTTGGGCTGAGAATGACTATCTGAAAGCCACCCAATCAGCTTGCACGATTAAAGGTAGACTTAAATCTGGGTTTTCTGGTGCTTGTCTAACAGCTTAAGATCACACGTTATCCCTTATCCGATGCTCCATAAATTTAAAGGGATGGGAAGAGAGAAAGATTTCCATATTTAACTCTTCTTCCCAACTAGGCTCCTTTTTCTGACATGGATATTTAACAGAACTCAGCTGGATGTGATGTAGTTTGGCCAAAGACATCTGGCATTGTCCTCGGTTGTGTTTCTTAGTCTTCCAACCTCTGATTCCCCTAACTGGATGGTTGCAAGATGGGAACTTCCAGCTAACTATAGTTAGCTTCAGAAGGGCTACTAGGACTTGATGGAATGTGATAGTAGAGAAAATATGAATTGGCTTTATACTCGCACTAACCCTGAGAAAAATCAGGGAATTATATTTTCTTAATGATTTCATGCCCTTCAAAAAGGTAGATTCCTCAAAAGGTCCCTAAATAACATAAACATTTTTCTGTTAGGGGAAAGCTGTCCATGTATGGCAATTAAGACAGTACTTGACTTGGAAATGCTGCGTTCACTGCTTTTATGATGGCTTTTTTTTAAAAAAAAATGATGATCAAAACAACCAATGCTAATTAGGACATGTCTCAGACACCACTTTTCCAAACTACATGTTGCCAAGGTGCAATTGTGCTTTTAAGGAAGAAGTGTAGTGTAATGCACATCCCAGTAATGATTTTGATAAATTAATTTATATTGGCATTTTAGAGAAAGAGCAGTGCAGTCCCATTTTCCTTACTGATCTAATCAACTCTATATGATTTGTGATTGGTTGAGCTGATTTCAGTAATTAAGAGGAAAAGAAGGACTATTTTTTAAGAGAATAGCAGAACAAAATCATGGCTAAAATGTAGAAGCAAAGGATCTTTGCATTCCTGCAAAGCATTTTTTTTCCTTTAAAATTTAGCAGAGCCCTAATTTATATTGTGAATTAGTTAAATGTTTTTTTATCGCTAGGAAGATAAAATATTAATTTTGTACAAGATTTTTATAAAGGGTTAGGAGAAAAGTGTTAATAAACATCAACTTGTTACATAATTAATTTTCTACTCCATTTGAGATAACCAGTTATTTTTGTTAGGAATGAATAATTCCAAACCAAGGCCTCTTATTTAAACCATAGACTATCTTATCTTTGGAATCAAAGAAATTTCCTTCTCACGCACAACCTGGAGTAATATTTTTGAATAATAAAGTTAAATCTCATCTAGATAAACACTAATTTTCAAAACAACTAAAAATTGCCATTAGTCTATAGAATATTTTATGGATTAATCTGTAAATTTCTATTTACTACATCCTCAGTTCTAAGTCAAACTGGAAGCACATAGCAAAATTCATATCCCCCTCCTGAATATTTAGTATTATTAAAGCCATCCCTTTACTTGCACATTGTGCTAATGTGCACATTATGGGATATATTTCCTGTTTAACAAATTTTTGGTATGGACATTTTTCTGCACAGAAGTTTTTTACACCAATTTTCCAACAGTTAGACTAATCTGACTTTAGAAACAATGCACAAAGTTGGTAATGCAAATGATGATATAATTGTCTGGAGTCCAGGATACCAAAGGGAATAATACTATTTCCCTTACTAAGTTGGCAACTTATTACAGACAAAGCGGAGACATTGTCCATAGCAGCCTGGTATTCAAAATTCAAGAAACAGCTTATTTTATGGTCACACACAAATTGTGAAAAAACGAAAGTTTTCTTGATCTTCCCTCTGCTTATTCAGAAAAGTATTGGACTCTTGGGCTAATCAATCTATGGCAAAAAATTTAACTACTGAATTCCAAAGTTGGGCTTGTTTTCAAAGTCCTTTGGCATGGTAAAGATTGGGTGTATGCTGGCACATTTATGCATTTATGAAATTTCTATCTCATGGCAGTCAAAAGACTCTTGGCATTTTTCAGAAACCTGACATTTGAGTTACAAGAATATTCAATTACATACTTTCTTAGACTATGTGAGGGGCAACAAAGTACTTGTATTTCCTTCCCTTCCTATCATTGTGTTCAGAATTGTAAGATTGTAAGCCTGTCCCTATCTGAATGTCCTGGTAACTCAAAGTAACATTTCATTCATCTGATGACGGTGGACTACAATCCTCGGAAGCTTACACCAGTTTGCCTAATTTAGTGTCTTCTAAACATATAGCCCAAACTGCCAGCATAAACAGAGGTTGGGATGCCTGGAGGTTATGGAAGTTGTGGTCCAAACCATCCGCAAATCATCAACCAGGATGATACAACATTCAGTATCTACTGATGTCCCTACTAAACATCTTTTACTGTGACTATTTTTGTGATTTATATTCTACGCTTCTTTGAGGCAAATCCTGGAAAGGAATATATGTTTTTTTAATAATCAGTTGTGAGCAGAGCAAAGCATGGTTTTGCCAATGTAGACTCCCATTACCCTCCCAAATAAATTTAACATTATTTTAAATTGGATATTGCACTCTTAAAAGATATATATGTATTTACATTGTAAAAAAGGGGAAAAATGAAAAAGCTAACAGGTCTGCAGTGCAATTCTAGACCTATTTCTACAGATGTGAATCCCATTAAGTTCAGTTCTCATGTTACTGAATATAGAACTACTAAAATATTCTTTATAAATAATTTATATCTTATGTGAGATAGAAATACTTTATGGGAATTATAATTTTATATAATTTTCTTTTTAAAAACATAAACAACTATGAGGCAGTAGTTTTGATGGAGACTAAGATTTGTAAAGAACTTGTGTGTGTTTCTGTGTCCTGAAATAAAGACATCTAGAAACAATTAAAAAGAATGTTTTAAAAATAAGCTGGTACCAATGCATAGCCAGAGACTTACAAATAAAAATAATACATAATCACTTGGAAGTTATATTTATATAGTTATTTTTCCCCAGGATAATCATTACTAACATATAATATTATACATTTGGCACTATATTTGCCATTGGTCCAGCAATTGGCAAAAATGTTAGGCATATTTTATTATTTATAAAAAAATATTTAGACAGTGAGCTCACGTTGAATAACTAGGTCTACTGTATTCTGGAAACTCTTCAGCAGTAATACAGCTTTTTCATGTTCCATATGTACAAAACTGTGTCCATTTGCCTGCAACAGACAAAATAGAAAAAAGTAAGTGTTTTAGAATTTAGTAACATGGGGCATATAGTTTTAACCATCAACCACTATCCCATGATATGGTGTAATTTAGAAAAGCAATGCTGTAGTACAGTGTTTCTCTACTTCGATCACTTTATGATGTGAGGACTTCAATTCTCAGAATTCCCCAGCCAGCATCAATATAATGACATGCTGTGAAATTTGTATAGATGTTTGAAACTCAAACCTCTGTATAAATTTTACAACATGGCCTTAAGCAATCATCAACTTTATTTGGATGTCTTTCCCATATTATGCCAATAGAGTTGAATTTTGTTTGTCTAAGTAATTTGCTCAGTTTAGAGAAGTCATTCCCAGCATCGTACCCTCCATGTCCTAGAATTCCCATCATCATGCTCAGTAGGTCATACTGAATTCTCTATAAAAATGTCAGATGAGGATGAGCAGCGAGGTAGCTATGCATGCATTGATCTTGTTAAAAAAAAATGCAATCTGCTACTTGGAATGCTTTGCGTGCAAGAGATTTACTTATTTACACTTCCTTATTGATTAAGCAAAGACCCCCAGAGGAACTTTAGACCGCTGAAACAATTTAAAAGTCTTAAATAGATTGGTCATGGACCTCAATTGAATTGGAATATTTTCAGGATGACCTATGTAGCTTACAATGCTTTGAAAAAAAATAAAACCTTGCCTCATATTGCCCAACTGCACAATCTGGTATTTGCTTCATTGTACAAGCCATCAAGTACTAGTCTCAGGCATTTCAGTCTAGCAAACAAGCTCTTAAGCAAACTTTCTTTCTGACTTTATACATACATATATACAGTATATACATACGTATATCATATATATCAAATATAATATTTATATATAATATGTTATCTATCAATTATGTACTCATTTACCTATTATCTACCCTAACACTATAACTATCTATTCGATGTTATCAATTATCTCAAGTTCTAAAGAGTAAAGCTGCCTTTAAGCACAACCCTAATTTTAATATAATATACCATCTGGAAGGTATTAGAAAACGGCAAAAGTCACTATCTTCATCATGTTTTTCCCACAGTTGTTTCCAAATTCCACCAAGAAAACAGAGGGAGAATCAGCAGAACAAAAGTTGATAATGGTCTTGCATAAAACTGCACTCAGTTAAATAGTCCTAGGAATTTCCCACTTACTGAACTCCAACAGCCGCTCCCCAAAACCATTTCTGCTTATTATTCCAGGCTGGAAAAGATTTGAATTTAGCACAACTTCTAAATCAACTATATCTGTATGGCTACTTAGGAACAGAATAAGCCAGGTCACAGAGTTAAATTTGTGAACCAATTGTTTACAACAGCTGTATCATAATCCAAATAGCCTTTATATCACACCAACATTTCATATGCGACAAGCAGAAGCCTATCAAATGCTCAGTGTTAATGGAAAGAAGGAATCTGCGCTAAGAAGTTTCCCCACCTCCAACTGTGTAGTCTGAATTAGTGAATATCTCTAATAGGGATTTGGGGGGGAGGGTTTATGTGCTTAATATTCCTATTTAAACTATGTCAGTATCATCTTACAGTGGTTCCCAACCAGTGTGCCGCGGCACTAAGGGGTGCCGTGAGATCTTTTGAGGGTGCCGGGAACTTTTGAGCTACGGAGATTTTAAATATCTATTTCCTTATAAGGGTGCCGGGAACTTTTGAAAGGCTTTCCAAGGGTGCCTCAAACAAGAAAAGGTTGTGCCTCAAACAAGAAAAGGTTGGGAACCACTGTAGGACAACTTTGTGGAATATGGAATTTATTTTTGAAAGTATCACTAATCTTAATTTACTCCAGACTTCTCTAAGACTTGGATTTTTATTAGATTAGCATTTACATGCAAAGTTTAGCATTTTATTTGAGCATTCTAATGCATGTGCAATTGAAGCAGTCCGGTCATATTATTTGCATAATTGCTCATTTGAATAAAGAATATGAGTTTCATGCCTTATGCTTCGGTCAAGCTCAACTATTTCTAATAATCATGGCAATGAATACCATATTTTGGAACTCAAGTTTTATTTTTTAATTTATTCTTATGTATGTTGTAGTTCAGAATTTTAATTTATATATACAGTTTCTGCTCATCAGCTTTGGTTTAGTAACCGTTTGAAAATAATAGCACAACCTAGGTGTAATTGCTGTAGTACAAGGTGGCTATTTTGGAGTTTTTAGTTTGTATGTTCCCAATTCTTCTTCACCTGTCCCACACATCCCATTTTTATACTCTAGTGGTTTGAACAAACCACTTTTTGTTTCCAAAATTGTTCATTCAAATTCTGACTTGGAGGCAAACTATACTGTAGTTGGTCAGTTTGCTAGCATGACAATTTATTCTTTGTTCAAATGTATGAGGAAAAGAAATAAGTGCAAAGGGAGGAGGAAATCAATAAATGCAAAATCCATTTAAGGAAAAAGTGTTTTTCATTGGAATAATTATTTTCTTTAGTTCAGGTCTGAGCACCATGCCCGGATAGAAAAAATATCGGAGCAAATTGTAATCGTATCTCAGATATTTTGAGTTTGTTAAGACAATCCATGTAATTTCTGGTTGTTGGGATAGACAATATTATAGTGGCTTGCAAAGCAGACTTTAGAGCTCCTAACATGAGCATGCTTGAAATAAAATTACATGTGGCAAGAAGACTAAAGCTGGTATAGCTGTTAGTATGAGTTTAGATTAGCAGAGAGAGTTTCATATGGCAAGGGTATAATTTGAGGCTGATAACCTAAAACTTTCTCTTATTTGGAGTGTTATGTGAAAATTGTGGCTGCTCAAAGCCATAATATGAAATGAATAGGTTTGAATAATGGGATGTTTTGCATATGAATGGAATTGAAAGTTGATTGCTGAATGCGACAAGAGCAGTATATGAAGAAACAAATAATATGTGAGACTTAATGCAATGATTAATAAGTGGTTCAATACAGAATATGACAAGAATAAAACAATTTCAAATAGATTGTTTGATTTATTTTTGAGTAAATTTATAAACAGAGTTTTTGGTTTGCTGGGGACATGGATGTATATGTACTTTGACTACACGATAATACTTGCTGCAAAGAACCTAATATTTACAGCATTTGCAATCGCAATCGCACTTAGACTTAAATTACCCTTTATAGTGCTTACAGCCCTCTCTAAGCGGTTTAGAGTCAGCATATTGCTCCCAACAATTTAGGTACTCATTTTACCACTTCGGAAGGATGGAAAGCTGAGACAACTTTGAGCCTGGTGAGATTTGAACTGCCAAATTGCAGTCAGCAGAACTAACCTGCAGTACTGCACTCGAACCACTGCACCACCAAGGTTCATTTGTTAGACTGTTTTGCAATGAGTATGGATAAGAAATCAAGGCAGTCATGTTTCACACTGCCATTGGAGTAAATGATTGCAAGTAACGTGCATTGTGAAAAATTAAAGCAAATAGCTAAATTTGTGTATCCTGGTAGAATGTTTACTAAAGTTGGGAAGATGCTAGACATGGAAATGATGGCAAATGATGTGCTTGTTTAGTGAAATGAATGTTTGTCAAAGGAAATAAATGTTGTGTGGAAGTGAGTGTTGGATATACAATGGGAATGTGTTATTTAAGAACTTTATGTGGAAAACAAGAAAAAATAGAGTTAAGTAAAACTAGGTGCTGAATCAATGTGGATTGGATACAGGAAAGAATCATCAACATAAAAATATGTAGAGAGAGTTGGGTACGTAGAAAGACTGAATTAGGATGTAATATTAAATTGCAAAAGAAATACATGAAGGAATAGTGGTGTATTGAGAAGAAGAGGAAACTCAAGACTGTTATGGTTGAATGGAGTTGATGAGGTTCTCAAAGAACGAGAAGACTTTTCTAAATAAGATAAGTCAGTCTATTCATAAAAACAAGGATGGTTAAAGTTTAAAATAGAATGCATGAGTAGTGTACGGTGAATGGTATTGACCCAAACTAGATTTAGCTGCTTACTGTTCTTTTTCTGCACTTTGCCTGATGCTCCTTACTCCAACTTCCTTCCTCCCTCCCTCCCTCCCTCTCTCCCTCCTTCCCTTTTTGTGTTTTCAACATAGTCTTTGAAAATGGACAATATGACAAAATATTATCTATACAAAAGGCAAAATTTAAAAAGAAATATAACAATGTAGTCTTAGATTCTTTTATTCAAATTCTCAATTTTTCTTTGATGAGTTTCTTTGAGTTTGATGCAATATACATGCTCTCACTACTCTCTCATAAAATCTATAACTATACACAGAAGCATCCATCCTATTTCACTAATGATGACCCCTTAGATAGAGAATGACTGGGTTTACTTCAGAGGCTTTTATGCTCTTTACCATTTTTTATTTATTTATATCAAATTTATATGGCCAGCCATCTCATAAAGGAAAACAATGTAATAACAAGTATCAAAATATAATTATTAGATTACTATTTTTAATTGCACTTATTTTTAGAGAAGGTTATAATAGCAAATAGTAATAACTAATCAAACTTATTGAAAAAGCTAAGAGGATCAAATTTTATTAATATTTATGTTAGGTGGGAAGCTATCAAGAAATTCCAGACTAATTGAGGAAATAAAATAGATGGTAAGAAACTTCCAGTACTTCCATACTGTAAGGAAAAAAAATGGACATGACCATGTAATTACTAGGAATCTACTAGTAGGTATATAATTAGATTTATAAATTTTTATTCTATAGATTTGTAGAAATTATTATACATTAAAATAGTTTACAGATACACTGAGATGTGTTATCATTCTATTTGCAGGTAGCTGCATTACCCAGACTTTAGCCTTAGTTTCAATGTTTATAAAAATTTGCTACTGATGGGGAACTCAGCTCAGAATAAAATAGCTATAGCTTAGAGAGTTTGGCTCATTATTTGAAAATGTTTCTTAATATCTGGTTTATATCTTAAAATTAATATTGTTAGAATTTATATGCTAATCCTGCATTAAAATAAACTGCTAGGATTAATAAAAAATATATTCTGTGATGTGAACGATGTGTTTTCTTTGTTGACATATGTCAAATAAACATATCTACCTTTTAATTGTGGATATTGGTCTGAACTACTAACTTTTAGTTGCTTAGGTGAATTTGAAGAAATAATTTCTCACATAGAGTTAGAATGTTTTCCCTAGTATAAGTTGACTTTGTATATAATATACAAATGGATGAAGACTATTGCTTGACATAGTGTAAGCCGCCCTGAGTCTTCGGAGAAGGGCGGGATATAAATGCAAATAATTAAAAAAATAGTATAGTTGAACAGTAATTATTATTTTCTAATGCCTAACTGATCATGTGTGCACACCACATGTGTATGTGAAGGTAGGATCCCCAGGACCAAATATTAATATATGCACTGTCAAATAAGTAAGCCTATTGCTTTTATATAACAGAAGAAAGTGAGAAGTGTAATAATAAATAGAGAGTCCACACACAAAAGATTTTTTTTAATTAAGTTAAATGTTGCTTTAACAAACAGCAAGAAAATAATTTAAGAGAAAGAGTACAAATTCCAGACAGATAAAAGACATTCAACAAAGCCTTGAATTTCATGTGCAAAACCTTAGAGGAATATTTCTGGCAGCCAGGTTTACGCTGGCCTCTATTTAGGTTTTTTTTTTAATATAAAGGCTGATGGTCCATCCTGTTGTAGTAAGTAGCCTTAAATGCAAAAACGTCTGTCTGTATGTCCCTTTCTCATTTCCTGATGGCCTAAATTTGATTTCCCAGCTAAGAATCGAAAACCTCTAATTTAGGCCACGGTTCATCTATTTACTCCAGAGTTATCTTAGTTTTTTAAATGGGAAAATAACCTTTTAAAATGATGTTTTGATTGGAAATGAGCAAAACTATTTTTTTGTAAAATTCTATTTAATTTGATTGTGATGCAGTGCAAAGGACCGATCATATTTTCTATCCAAGGCGTTTGATCAAAGGATCAGTGTGTGATTCCTAAACATGCAGCATGGATAAACTGACACATGGTATATTGGTTGATTTACTTTACCGTAAGCAAGCTTTCGGCCTTCCTTCTTTTACAGCTTTCCCCTGAACCTTAGAGGTAAGTGACTACAAAGACTGCTGGAAAGTCTGAGGATGCATGAGGAATCCCTGCTACGATAGTACATGCTCCCAGTTGGTGACACAAATGGAAGCAGAAAAAAAAAATCATTTGGGGCAAAATTAAATTATAAATGGTAAGTCTCTCAAAAGCTTAGAAACATAAGATAAATTAGAATTACAGTAAACTTCAGAATGTGAGGATGGGAAATACGCAACCAAGACAAAGAGATCTGCTTGGTTCCATCCCGCAGTGATACCACTTCACTTCAAATTCACGATTGTCATGGACATTTATAATTTTTAATGGCAACATGTTTTGCTAAAGTGCAAGATGAAAATTTAAATGGAGGTATAATACTGATCCGACAGATCATATATGATCTCCTTCAAACATAAACCTACACCATTGTCTTTAATAAGAATTGCATGCTGGTTGTCTGAGTAACGGATCCTTGTATACCGCATAATCCATTTCCCTAAGATTAAGTCTTGAAAATATGTTGACTTGAAAAAACAATTATTTCTATTATGGGAGTTATTCCCTCCCTTATTTGTCTTTTGTTTGTTTGTTTTAAACAGAAGGTAGTCTTTGTAATGAAAAACGTCCTCAGTTGGTAAGTTCGGTTAATACATGAGGCAGGCAAAACAATGTATAGCCAACTTTAAGCTTCCTTAACTGAAGCGTGTTGATGATTCTTTGGAGTGGATTGGCTTAGACACAAACAAGTGGGATTTAAGAAAAATCCAATCCTTCTTGTGTATTCGGGCCATCTGTAATAAGAACAAATATATTTCAGAACCTCAGTGCTAATTTTGTTTGACAGCAATTCTTATTAGGTTTGAATTCATTGCCGAACTTACCATGAAACCACCCCAGGTTTGTTGGCCACAAGTCAGGGTAATAACCAGTTTCTGAAATCTGAAAAAGGAAAGTATTGTGGCTGTGGTTTGGCTACTTTGCCACCGCCCAATTTATTGATAACTGGTACTTAAACAAAAGCAGTTTCTATTGAAAGCCTGAAACATAATCTATATGCTAGGGAGAATCTCTCACACCTCATTTTTCACAACACAGATGTGCTTTTAAGATCGGATAATTTCTGTTTTGCCCACTTACACTCTGGATAAAGGGGATGCAAATTATCACAGTGAAAATGGAATGCATTTGACCCCCAATTACTGTACATGGTTTCCAGACCTGTTTTTTGTTGTTTTAATTTAAACACCATTTTGCCCGTACACAAGAGATAAAGGGCTAGGGAAAGGTTCACAGCCTACACATCTCAGGGGCATACAGGGAGCCAAATTTCACCTCTTGGATCCTTTCTGGAGTCCTGTGTCTGAGCAGTTTTCTCCTGTTTGAACCTATTCTTGATGTTGGGAATCAGATGAAAGAATTTTGCTTTAGGGAAATAATTATAGTAAATAGTTGATACCCTTATCTCATTTTATTTAGGACTAGGCAAATTTAGACTGGAAGAGTGTTAGGGTTACTACCACAACATGTATTAATTAAGTAGTCCCCAAGAAGTCACATATCTGTATATAACTACATTGGTAATAGTAATTATGTAAATCTTGTTATATTTGTTTTAGAAAAGTAAGTAGAAACATTCCACAAAAGTTTATAGTTCCAGTAAGATTACTGTTAAAACTAACAATTTGCCATATCGTTTCAAAAATTGTAAACAATAACAAAATAAGATTTTATAGTGTCCATTACTGGAACTCTCTGTGAGCCATTTTGCATGAAAAGTTTACTGAGAAGAATAAATGTTCATGTCCAAATGACTCTTAGTGGGCTAATTCATTGTGTGAACTGGACCTAATGGGTGGTTTATTATACTCTTAGCATAAAGACAAACTTATTTTCATGCATATTTATCAAGTGTATTGTTCAGTTATAATGTGCATGTATGAATGATCCATTATAGATGACAGATAATCCTTGATTTACAACCATGATGATTCCAAGTTATGACAGCCTCAGAAAAAGGCTGTATATATGTATACACCATCCTTGATATTATGACCATCCCACTATACCATGATCACATGATCACAATTCAGCAGCTTGACAACCAGCTTGCATTTACAGCATCACATAACCATGATTTGCAATCTTCCCAGCCTGCTTCCATGTTCAATTGGAACAGGCAAAGTCAATTGGGAAAGCTGGATTCACTGAATGATCACAGTAATTTACTTAATATCTGTGGTGATTAACTTAATGAGTGCAGTAACCATGGTCATAAAATCAGGTTTGGTCATATGATGCCTCTTAACAACTGCATTGCTTAGTGACGGAAATTCTGGTTGTAAATTCTTACAAATACAGTTGTAAGTCAAGGACTACCTGTAACAACTACAGATTGAACTATCATTTCATGACAATTCAAACATTCCAGGCTAAATGTATGAACTATTAATTATCAGATGAGAGATTTAAATACGATTATTCTCCCTGTCTCTTATGTTCACAAATAGATTGTGAACAATAATTAAACAACTATAAAAGGTATTTTAAAGCATGCTGAATGTGTTGCCCATAAATGAAGTAAAATGCTCTGGCCCTGCTTTGTTTGAAGAGTCCATGCCAATTGCACTCCAGGCCTCTCACTCTGCAGCACTTACACAGAGAGAGCAAAGGACCAATTTCTATATTTATTTTGGTATAAGGTCAATAGGAGATTCTATGTCAATTCTTTATCACTCTGAATACATCTTCTAAATGAAGAAATGTACCACCAAAAAGGACCTTTCTCTTCCTCTTTCAATCTGTCAAAACAAAACACTGAGCAAAGACTCACCTGAAGCTTTCAGCATTCAGAAAAAGGCCTTCCACTCTGCAAGGTTGACAATAATTCAACACTTGACCTACTCACCCAGTAGGCAGGACATGCTACTGGAAACCCTTCTTCTCTTTCCTGGGCCCTGCCTGATTCGATATTCTTTACCTGGTTTTTTTTTTTTAGTGGAAGTTAGGTCTATTAGCCAAAATCCATTAATTGATAGATTTCAGCAACAATTATTAGTTGTGTTTCTGACAAGGGAGCACACATATTTTTTAAGACCACTCAATCATACAACTCACATATTGCTCAGTTAGCAAAGAAAAGCTCTAACAATGACTTAACCATATCAGAAATGAGCATGGAAACCAAGCCTAAAGTATAAAAAAAAATAAAGCAAAGCCAAACCTGAGGACCCAATGTGATGGGAAGAAGAGAGTGTACAAGTTGGCAGTCATTTTCAATCTAGAATTCCTCTAGTCACGTTCAAGAAGGAATTGCAAATGTCTAACATTATCTGCAAAAGGACCCTTGATATTTTAAAATGGGTTAAGTTTACTTGGTGGCAGAATTCACTATGATTTAGGTCTTAACTGAATGTCATCAGTACGGCTCCTGAAAAACATATAATGAAAATTCATGCCGAGTATGCTCTTTTCAGAACAGTTTCTTTCAAGCTGTAAGCAACTAATAGTTCAAGATATGCTAATATGCTGGAGATAGTTTTACCATGGATGCTTTATATGGGTCTTTGTGTGCTGTGGCAGGATAGAAATTAATTAAATAAACAGACTTAAGAAATCCTATTATTTCCATAATTATCTTATCTATAGTAAGATGTTGACATATCAATTTCCTAACATTATAATTATGTTCCTTCAAGCTGTCGTGAGTGAATATTTATTTTCAATCTATTGTCTAGATTTTTTTTTTTTAAAAATGGCAAGATGTTACATTTAGAGATAAATAAAGTGTTGTTCTGAATCTGCAGGAAACATGTTCTCTTTATACCTCTCTCAATGTAATGGTGACAAAACATATAAGCAAAGAGAACATACATCTATTGTGATGAAGCTGTAGGTAAAAATAAAATAGCCTTTTGCTTTGCATCACCTCATTACTGTGGCTAAGTAACTAACAAATTGCCTTTCCATCATCAGCATTCAAATGGTCTGGGGAACAATAAGATCTTAATTGCCTTCCTAAAGGCAAAGAGATTAGTGGCATTCTGTTCCCTTAGGACCTCAGGTTCCACTCTGCGCACTTTTCATGCAATGCAAACCCTTGGCATATCCTCCTAGAAAAGTATGCTCAAGGTGGGCTGAATCTTGTCAAGGAAGATGATCCTATAAATACCCAGGAACCAAGCTATGGAGAGTTTTAACATTGACAATCATCACTTTGAGATGGACCTGAGGGCAATTAAAATAGCAATGTACCAATGCTATCATTAGTGTTAATGTAGAGGAGAGAGAGTATGACCTTGAGGGACAGGAGGAAGAGTCACTGCCAGGGTAATCATCAAGTAATCAAGAGCCCCAAGTCTGGCCTAGAACTCTAATGCATGTAAACATCTCACAAGCCCCTCCCTAGTTCACACAAGGGTAAAGGAAGAGAGGGGAGAGGTGCACTCAGACTTGTATGGACCTATTACTATAACTTTAAAATAAAAGTAATATTGATCTTCATGACTTTGGTTTCCTAGTCTGGTCTATCTTGAAGGGCTAACCATTATATTGTTAAATCTGCTAAATCACCCAGTTAGCAAATAAACAGACAGGACACGTATTAGCTTCCAAGTCAACTTAAAAGGGAATCCAATATTAAGTGGCTGCAGTGGTCTAACTATGAGGTGATCAGGATGTGAGTCACTATTGTCATGGTAGTCCAAAAAGACCAATCATTGGCACACCAGCCAAAACTGGGTGAAGGAACTCCTGGCCAGGGCTTCCACCTCCTGTTCTAGCAGGAGCCACAAGGCCAGGAGAATCTTCAAATCAAAGACCTGCTCTCTTAGTGAGAGACCACATGCAGAGTCAAAGTTAGATCAAGCCAGACCAACCATGAACAAACAGTAACTTCTTCTTGCAAAGTTTTGATCCATCTGGTCCACAGATCGGTCATCCCCATTTTATAACTAAAATTGTATCTATCTTTAGTTAGGATTAAACTAGATATACAAAGAATGCAAGAAATTTTATAGCCTAAAACAAGGAAAGAAATACCAGAGTAGAAAAACCTAAGCTACCAACTTCTTCCTCTTCCTGCAACCCCTCAATTTTACTTTTACCTATACATTATGGCCTTTTCCACTTACACTTACATATGTATACTTACCAACATATCTACTGCTGTATTCTAGATCCACTCTAATAGTAATTGAGGGGCCAAGTTCGCAAAATGCCTCTTTACCTAAGCCTAACATGTATTATTACATGACAATGCTGGTAATATTAAAATAACTTAGACAGATGTAGAAAATAAGTTTTGAAGTTTTCATAGTTTATTTTTATTATAATTCGTATCTCATATTTATTAAAATTGATTTATGTATTTATTTTTCTCTGTAGATGCCAACGTAGGACACTGCTCTAATAACTGGGAAAGGGAATGAATGAGACAAAGAGAAAAGAAGGATTCAAAGAGTGATTGCATTTGAATAATAAAAAAGGGAATGATTGTGTAGGATATATATGATAAGCATGTTTAAAAAGCAAGTGCAACAGAAGCTTAGTTTTGTTATTCCCTTAAAATATGTTTCCACTGACAAAGAGACATGTCACATATAAAAGTGAACCAGATCCATACCAGTAACCATAAATGTGTAGATATAAGATCAGTGACTTAGATTGAGTATACTTTCTGTGAAACATCTTGATAGAGCGGATCCCAAAACTTATCTTACAGAAATCTGCTTGTCTATCAACATTTTCAATAAAATGATTAGCTTTTTGTTCCACTCTATCGAAGTTGCAGTTGATGATAATCATAAGCCACAGTTGTCTTGCTGGTATTTTACTAAATCTGAAGAATTCACTACAAATTTGAATATTCTACAGTCTGAATGTAGCTCACATTACTTGAGCAAGTACTGTTAAACCCAACAGTGGATTTGCTGTGCTGTTAGTATGCTGACTTGGAAAGAAATCTTATTGATTTATTTGGTAGTTAAGCTTAAACATGCATGCTTTGGAAATAATGACTAATTGGCTTAAATAAAAGCACATTAATTTAGCAAGCATGTCGAACAGCTATCCAACTCAATACACAAAAGACAATTCTTTTACATTTATTAGTTAAAAATTTATAAATGGTGGAAGATTACAAAATCCTAATTTGGAAATGTTTTTTAATTAATTGCTTATTTACTGCAAAATGCTTAAAAGGCATAAGAATTTTCAGCAGTTTCCCGGGACAAGTTTTATGAGTCAGTGATCCAATCAGATTAAGAAATGTACACACTGAAGCTCTTTTCTGAAAAGAATACAGAATGGCACTATGCCTTACACATTGAAATAAAATTGTGTGGTAGTGGTATTCGTTTTATAGTGCAATTCCTTGAGGAACTGACACAGGACTGTGTTGGCAAGCATAAAATCACAGATTGGGTGTGCGCTTAAATGTCTTATGAAATGGTTATTGCCACAGAGAACATCTTGAGTGCAGACTGGACTTCTACAGTTTAATGAGGAATAGGCTCAATGAGGTAACTGGACAAGATTTTTTTTTCTTTTAAAAATTACTTATTCAAACTCTTCAGTGCTGTGATACTGAAGAACAAGTAAACAGTAAAATAAAAGTAGGCAAAAAGCTTTAACAAAGGGAGAAAATAATCAAAATCTCATCCTTTATTTAGAGTAGTGAACTACCATACAGAATTTGAAGGCAATTCTATTTTGGGTACAATATTTTGGGTTTATCCCTGTACTAGCATAAATACTTATAACATAAGCTGATAAATAAAAATTAATATAATTCTCAGGGTTTTTTTTTTGTTAACACTGAATCTCATTATTATAGCTTATAGGGTAAATCAAATCCCTTCTTAAAAATTATTTGGCTGTATTACTGGACAGTCAGCTAACACACACACACAAAAGATGGTGGTGGTGTAAATTCTGCTTTGATTCTGCTTTTTTTTTAAAAAAAAAAAGTTATACATAGGTGTCTCTTCAGCCAGCTTCACATTCAGGAATAAAATACCAAGTTCTATATTAGTAAATAATATAGGTCTTAGGTAAATATTGGGCAAACTTCATGTTAATATTGACTATTTCTATTCAGAACATACTATCTACTTCAAACAACCTGGTTCCTCTTTCTTCTTCAAACTTAGCCAACAACAGATCCATTATCTATTTGTGAGAGTAGCAATTCTGTGCAGTTTATCAGCACTTTAGCATTTGAATCTCAGTCTCAGACCATTCGAAACTTATTTTGGGCAGGCAGAAAAATGTGGAATACGACAGCATGCAGATGAGCAAGGATATCTGCAGTAAAACCCATGCTTTCGTTAAATAACAGTTCTCATTTACCTGAATAATCTTATCACCAGGCTGAAGCAGGTTTGATGCAGGTCCATCAGGCTGAACCCTAGTAACAAAGATACCCTACAAGTCAAAAGCAACAGAGATTAGACAACTAAGAACTCATTAAAGATTTCTGTATGGATTAAATCAGTTACTGTCATAATACTAACAATGATCACTACAATAATAGTAAGCAATCTCTTTGCTGATTTGGAAGTTTTTCATAGCTTTAAAGCTGTTGTTCAGGTATACATGTTAATGTATAATTTTATTGGATTGGAAGCCACAACCTCTGAACTGTCATACATATGTATGTTTTCTGTATTGAGAATAACTTTCTCAGTCTCTCACAAAATAAAACTTATAGATTTATATCATATTAGCAGTTCCGATATTGTCCTGAATAGTATCTTTTGCTGTAAAACGAAACAGTATCAGCAAAGATTTTTTAAAATATTAAATTGTATTCTTGAATTAACTCGTGGAAGAAACAGAATTTCAGGCCGTATCTATTGAATGTACTGTAGGAGATGACCAGGCTGAGCCTGAGATAGTCATGAATTGCGCCATCAGTTTTGAGTCCCTTCATGCCTACAAGAGATCTAAGTTCAGGCCACCTTGAATTCCACTGACTCTTATCTACTGCCTATTTGTTCTGACCATTAGTAGGTCAGATTCTTGTAGACAGCGTAACCTTGCAATAAACCTTTATATTCTTTGAACTGCCTGGACTTCTGGATTTTCCTGTGTTTGACATGTTCAGTTTTACTAAAGAACTAAAGAAATGGAGCTTTCCATTTGTATAAATTCTGCTAGTGGATAAATGCAAGCACTTGTCTTAATACAATGTTACAGATGCATCAAAAAAACGTTAATGCATCTGTACTTTATGTATGTATGCATGCAACACCGCTTTCAACAAAGATTCTAAATGCTTAATTGAATAAAAGACAATAAAGAATCAAGCACATTTGGGAGGAAAAGATGTGAAATTATTAAAAACAGATTACCCAAAAAGAAATTGCAGTAAATTACTTCACCCAAGGATTGTATGTTTTAAATTCCAAATGGCCTATTAAGGATTGAAAGCTCTTGCATTTTTGAAAATGTAATATATTACCTTATCAGAAGGTTTGAATGGATTTCCTTGGCCACTTATTCCTCCACTGATACTAAATCCAAGTCCTGGATTCTTCTCTATCCTTACACAAAACTATATATAAAAGACACAGAGTTATACTATATTCTTGCATTATTCTGATAATAAATATAAGTGTTCCACTGATTATTGTGCTGTAATTACTGTTATTTTAGTAAGACTGATTTTGGTGACTTTTATTCATTATTTCAAAAAATATTATTCCTACAGTAATACTCTGCATTGCTATATATATATTTCTTCATCCTTATATCTTTAATGAAAGCTAAATACATACAATGTAGAGAAATACAGAAATCTTAACCTTTAGGAGCAAAGAAAGTGCAAAACTCAACATTCTTAAAACTCTGGAACATTCCTTTCCCTAATGAAGCATTTCAAAACCTGTTCCTGGGCTTTTTGGATGATTTACTTTGGAACGTCAAAACCATATCAGAACTTTAAAGAATATTCTAGGTTTCTGAAGGAGTTTTGCCCATTCCTCTCAGAAACTGCTTGCACAGTGTTCAGTGCTAGCCTTGAATTTCTTAAAATTAGAAATTTGATTGATTCACACATGGAACTAGATATAATTCAGGGTTTTTTTGCTTGTATGCTGACGAGCTGAAAAAAAAGATCAAATTTATAACCCAATCGTAAGTTTCTGGTTAAAGAAAGCTAGACAAAGGTTGCTTTCTCAACCAGATACTTGGTGTGAAACCACTGCAGTGTGAGATACCACGTTGAACTTCCCTTAAAATCTTTTAACAATTCTTTTACCCATATGATATTCTGCAACACACCTGTTCTGGATAACCATCCATACTCCTTTGTCCTTTAGTTTGGATGACACACCTTCCTGCTTGTGGTGCTCGAGAGCTCTGAGATGGGATCTGTATTGGCAACGGTGGCTGATACTGCTGGATTGTTACTTTGTTCATGTTGCCCTCATATGGCTGCTCTCGACTACGATGCTGTAGACTTTGTGATCCCATCAGAGTCTGAATATGGCTACCTGCCTGTGTATAGTATCAATCCATTAGGCCAGTAATGCATATAATCACAAAAAGCAATACATAAAATTTTATAGTAATACAAACCTTATCTTAGCCTTCAAAAGTCAAGTGTTAACTCTAGTTGCAAATAGCTATAATTAAAAATAGTGTCATACATCTTATTTAAAATGTTTTCAACTACATTTGAAACTAAGTGAGCAGAGAATCACAAAATTGAAGCACTGCTGTTTTTAACTTACATAATTTATTTATTTATTTATTTATTTATTTTATTTATCACATTTGTATACCGCCCTATCTCCCTAGGGACTCAGGGCGGTTCACAGGCAAATAAAAAAAGTACATATAAATACAGAATAAAATAACAATTAAAAAACTTATTCTACATAGCCAAATTTAAAAAAAAACAATATAAATAATAACACCCATTAAAACCAATATAAATTTAAAATCTAATCCAGTCCTGCGCAGATGAATAGATGTGTTTTAAGCTCGCGACGGAAGGTTCGGAGGTCCGGAAGTTGACGAAGTCCTGGGGGGAGTTCGTTCCAGAGGGTGGGAGCCCCCACAGAAGGCCCTTCCCCTGGGTGTCGCCAGACGGCACTGCCTAGCCGACGGCACCCTGAGGAGTCCCTCTCTGTGAGAGCGCACGGGTCGGTGAGAGGTATTCGGTAGCAGCAGGCGGTCCCGTAAGTAGCCCGGCCCTATGCCATGGAGCGCTTTAAAGATAGTTACCAAGACCTTGAAGCGCACCCGGAAGGCCACAGGTAGCCAGTGCAGTCTGCGCAGAAGAGGTGTCACGTGGGAGCCACGAGGGGCTCCCTCTATCATCCGCGCAGCCGCATTCTGAACTAACTGAAGCCTCCGAATGCCCCTCAAGGGGAGCCCCATGTAGAGAGCATTGCAGTAATCCAGATGAGACGTCACGAGGGCGTGAGTGACCGTGCATAGGGCATCCCGGTCTAGAAAGGGGCGCAACTGGCGAACCAGGCGAACCTGGTAAAAAGCTCTCCTGGAGACGGCCGTCAAATGATCTTCAAAAGACAGCCGTTCATCCAGGAGGACGCCCAAGTTGCGCACCCTTTCCATCGGGGCCAATGACTTGCCCCCAACAGTCAGCCGCGGACTCAGCTGACTGTACCGGGATGCCGGCATCCACAGCCACTCTGTCTTGGAGGGATTGAGCTTGAGCCTGTTTCTCCCCATCCAGACCCATACAGCTTCCAAACACCGGGACAGCACTTCGATAGCTTCATTGGGGTGGCCCGGTGTGGAAAAGTACAGCTGAGTGTCATCAGCGTACAGCTGGTACCTCACACCGAAGCCACTGATGATCTCACCCAACGGCTTCATATAGATGTTGAACAGAAGGGGCGAGAGAATCGACCCCTGCGGCACCCCACAAGTGAGGCGCCTCGGGGCCGACCTCTGCCCCCCTGTCAACACCGTCTGCGACCGATTGGAGAGATAGGAGGAGAACCACCGATAAACGGTGCCTCCCACTCCCAATCCCTCCAACCGGCGCAGCAGGATACCATTGTAAATGTGCACCAGCTGCCAAGCGGCTAAATTGTGATAAATGCCTGAGGAGATGCTGCAAGTTGAAAGACCGGTCATAAACCTACTTTTTGGGGGCATTCTAACTATGGACGGACACTGAACAAGCAGTTGATAAA
The DNA here is from genome assembly GCF_028640845.1 of Ahaetulla prasina. Lineage (NCBI taxonomy): Eukaryota > Metazoa > Chordata > Lepidosauria > Squamata > Colubridae > Ahaetulla > Ahaetulla prasina. The sequence goes on from NC_080541.1 coordinate 160,379,649, forward strand.
CAAGGGCTATCTGTATATCACACATATCAATAAAATCAGGATAATTTTAGCTTTCATGAATTATTTCATGCAATATTCATATATGGTGCTGCAAGTCTGGAAACCAGGTTTTTTTTAAAGATAATGCATAATACATAAAAGTATTATCATGAAATTCTGATTTTAAAACTTGAAACATTCTGAAATATTTGAAATATTCTGAAATTTTGAAATATTCTGGAAGATATCTGGCCTACATCTGAATTACTAGGAATCTTAATTTGTTTTGAGTGTGCATGCTAAGTTTAACTTTTTAAAAAGATTTTGAATTTGGATGACCTGTTTATTTGAATTTTTTAGCTAGTAAAGCAGAAATAAGTTACTCTGGGTCAAATGCGATGAGGAGAGATAAGCTCTGCTAATATTGCTCGCTCAAAAAACTCTCAAATGAGAGTGATAGATAAATAATTTTTAAACTCATTTTCTCATCAGTTTAATAATTTGTTTTGCAAATCTTTATCTTACTTTAATTTAGGTATCCTGATTGAATCTACTGCATAATGAAATAAAATCCTTTTTCCCCCAGAAAAACAAAGTGAAATGGTCTGATTGAAAGAATACCTTCTATTGTTTCCACCGATCCTATTTATATTGTCTGTATTCTCTTACTAACCTCTTTAATTTACAAAACTTTCCAAATTATTGTCAAATACTATAGAGAATACTGTAAGTTGAATAAATTATCCCCTGGGACTAATAAATTGATAAAAAGCATAAATAAAAATGCCAGTAATCATGCTTATGATTGGTTTTGAAATTAGAAAAGAATGAAACAAATTGTTCCTACATCCCTTTCTTTAAATGTTCTTTCCCATTTCACAACAATTCACAGGAATACGTATTAGATTAGACAAGATCCATCATCCGCCAGAATCTTTTTCTCAAAATCATTCCTTGAAAGCAAGAAATGGAAACTTACCTTTCTCCTATCACTTTTGCCTTGCAACTTCTATTTGGAGACATGCTATTCCTAAAGGTCCTTGACAGATACCTTCTTAACAATTTATCCAATGTACTCTTGAAGCCACCTAAGTTTGCTATCATATCTTTTTCTGGTAACAAATTCTACAGATTCAGCTTAGTGTGGCTATTGTATTAGGACTATGATTAATGTTAAAAACTATAATTTGAACTCATTCTCCATGTTGAATTCTAGTTTCAAACCATAGCCAAGATGGAATTAATATAAGTGACAATATAATATTGAACCATGTTTAAATCCAACTGAAAAATGTGCAGTGGAAAAAGCTCATGACACTATGGTCAGTTCCTAGATTTTGATTTATAACTTTGAGATCACTGGCTAGTATCAGATTTAGTTTTATACATTTATATTATTTCAGCATTCATTGTTTTGATATATGTTACCTTTTTAGCAACAGTTTCTGGTGGTACATCTCGCCTTCCAAGTGGATATGGATTCCATTGGTTTCCAGAAGAAATATCTTCCTGTCCATTGTCTAAAATGCTGCTTTGTTGTGATGGGGTCTATTTTTAAAATATTGATACATTACTTAGTCAGAGTAATGCAAGCACCTCTTTTTGATTTACTAACAATTACTTTATAACTGTATAGACACAATACATATCTTGCAGTTTACTAATTACACACACCTAAATATACCTATGTTCTTAGATACATATATTAAAAATAATACACTTTTATAGGTTGCTAAAATTGGATAAAGACCTTAATAGACTTCCAAAGAATATGCAGTAGGTTCCAATATCAGAATATTACCATTGTTTGTTTAAATATGGTTAAGATAGAAGGCTTGGTTTCTATTTCTAAATACTTTATAACAGGCATTCATACTATCCAAATGGAAGAAAAATCATCAATTATTTCTTCCATCCAAAATTTAATGTTAGACTGGAACTATAATTATTTCAAGCTGCCCCAGTATCGCTATATCAGTATGTTTGGTGGCAGATAAATGAAGTAAATAAGGATTGTACAGGTAGTCCTCAACCTATGATAAAAATTGAGCCCCAAATTTCTGTTGCTAAGTGAGTTTTGCCTGATTTCATGACCTTTTTTGCCTCAATTGTTAAATAAATCACTGCAGTTGATAAGTTAATAACCTGGTTGTTAAGTGAATTTGGCTACCCCATTAACTTTGCTTGTCAGAAGGTCGCAAAAAGGTATCATGTGACCATGGGACCCAACAACGGCTATAAATATGAACCAGTTGACAAGCATCTGAATTTTGATCACATGACCCTGGGGATGCTGTTATAATTCTGAAAAACAGTCATAGGTCACTTGTTTCAGTGCCATTGTAATTTTGGTCACCAAATCAACTGTTGTAAGACAAGGACTACCATAATAATATAATCTTTGTAGTTCCATAGTAATTTTTATGTTACAAATATGAAAGGGCTGATTTGAGTAGAGGAAGAATTAAAAAAAAGAGATTATATGACACCCATTATGATAGATGAATAATTTCTGTATTTAAAGATTGAGTTACTAATTTTAGATGCAACAAGGAAACAACCATCTTGTATGACTTTAACACTGTTACTGTAATATGGTATAATGCTTTTAATGTCCAGAGAATAAAAGCATTTGGAATCAGATATACAGGTCCTTTTACTGCATTTGTCTATATGAAAACAAAAAGTTCAGAATGATAAAATAATCATAAGAAGAAGAATCATGTACTCCTAGTTAAAAACATAATAAAAGAACTGAATGAACGTTACCAGAGTCAAACTTTTTTTTTTTGGGGGTAGAATTTTACATATCAGAAAAAAAGTGTCTTAGGCATTCTTTGTAAAACATTTAATTAATAAGAAATTATATGTTGGTAGAAACTGCCAACCAAATGAGGCTTGAAAAGACACAACTGCTTTAGTTTGAAAATTTTGTAATACTTTTTCTGAATGCCTTGTACAGCCTTTCCCCCCTAACTTTAATGAATCTTTAATGAATGAATGAATTTTCATTAGAGAGTTTTACATGGAGACTTGATCGCCATTTTATTAAGTGAACCTTTTAATCAAGGAATGTCCAATTCACAGGAAGATCAACGGATGACTGAAATTAATCATTAAACTACTCATAGAATTACCAAAACATCTTATTATGCATATTTTGATTGCTTGTAAAGAAGCAATCACATGTTTTTTAATAACACACTCATTTCCTTTCTTTAGTTATAAATATTCTTGGCATTATCAGCGTTACTTGGTCGAGGAAAATAAATATGCACATATTTTATACTTTAAAGGTGGGAGACATGAATCATAAATGTATTTAAGTCAAATCCTGTAAAGATTCTAGTAAATTTCTAATCCAAAGGAAATCCTATGCCATTACTCTAGAACAGGGGTGCCAAACTCACATCATCATGGTGGAGTCACACGACATATCGGGACTCCCCCCTTTGCTAAACCAGGGGTGGCCGTGGCCAGTGCGTGATGCATCCGGCCCACAGGCCAGGAGTTTGATAGACCTGCTCTAGAACATTTCACTGTATGTTTGGGAACAAGCCTTAAGCAACACAGTCTGGCATGAATCCAGTGTCTGTATTTGTACGAATACCTACATCCAATTTCATTTCATAAACAAGAGTTTGCAATGGGATAGAAGTATTCTTTTTATACTGCATTCTTACACAACATGGTCTTAAGTTAAAATGTGATTAATATTTTTCATTAATAGGAGACAATCATACTAAGATGTCAGAATCACATTACATGAAAACTATGCAAAACTTAAATTTAAGGAACAATTCATTAGTTCTTCCAATTTCAAGTTCTTATGTAGAAATGCAAAATCAGTTCAATAATAAAAAAGAGAATATATATCAATGGTGAAAAACAAAGTATCACAGTGATTTCAGTGCCAGGACCCATTTCAGTGATGTCCAACACCTTTTTATATACTGAGAATAAAACATATACCTGCTCACAACAGGATGGTTCTTTTTTTAAAAAAGAAAAGAAATAAAATGAAAGTAAATTATTAATGTTGCTAATTCTAGAAAGCACAATGAGAGGGATCAATATCATAAGTATATGCAATAATGGAAAGTGGGTAAAAGTCAAAATGTGCATTGCGATATCATGATGCAAGTCCCATTACTTGCGTAATTGTGTTCAGTGTCAGGACACAGGTACAAAAGAATACTTTATAATTTGATTCATATCCTCTATTCAGAACATCTTTTGCCCATTTGTGTGTACTTGAATAAATTAAAAATATTTCGAACCTTATAATATATTTTGGAATACCACTTAGACAATCAGAAGCCTATTTCTTTCTGCCCAAGAAACTGACTGAATGAATTTGAACTTCATTCAGAACTTTCTGTGAAATGTTGTGGGTTATATCCCATCTGGATTTTTAAATACACGTGGGGTTAGATACAACATATAGCTAACTCTACAACAGTTTACATACAGAAACACACAAATACAGTAAAAGATGTGAGCAGGACATACATCTGACATTTCTCTTGAATTAAAGTTATAAGCTAGTCTTAATCAGGAAGGTAGTATCTGTAGATTCTGATTCCTGAAATGCTATCTTAAATTAAATGAATTTGTAATGAACTTTTAGTAGTAATGTTAGGTAGCTAAATGGTACTAACGTCCCTGACATCTCTAAACATTGACAACATGAAACATAACTCTTAGATCTTTCTGGTTAACATATGGAGTTCTGTACATCAGTCTGCAAGAGAAGAGCAGAAAGCAGCATGACCGAGATGTAGTGAGCCAAATTACTTGGAGAAGCAGAGAGGTCACATGGGCAAATTAGGTTTAACTTCGCTTTTTGGATCGTTTTGGGACACAAGCATGAATAATAGAAATGAGCTAAAAAGGGAGAGGAGTATGATGGAGTATTTATTATGTGACTTTGATATATGCAAGCTATCTCATACTTACTTTCGGTAGAGGTAGCTCTTGATGCATTTGGTTTTCAAATTTAGATTTAGTCTGCAAGTTTAATGTCATGCTTCTGCCCGCATGCATTGCTGACAAACCTCCAGAGCGCAGCATGCCAAGGTTAACAGTGTTGTGTTTATAAGCAGCAGTCTGAGTAGAGGAAATAACATTCACGTGACGAGATATGAACACACATGCTTATTCAGAAAAAATACTGCACATATATGATTTTCACATAGTCTCAATTAAAGCAAACAAACAATACCAAGAAATAAGGAGCTTATTTATGCATGCACTGTAAGACAGAAGCACAGAGAGTGCTAGTTGTACATAAAACGGTTACAGTACCATAAAAAGACACTGACATAAAAAAAGCAAACTTCATACCAATGGTCTCTAAATCATAGTTAATATACAAAACCAAGTTAACTTTGTGAGGAAGGAAACACTGAGGTGCTTTATTTACCTCTTTACAATAAAATATCATATGTCATCTCAGAAACTAAATAAATTGGGAAGAAAATCCAGAAGGTCCAGATTACTTTGAGAAAGAAAAAGGAGTTTGAACCACCAAATTTGGAGGGAAGGCAAAAATGTTTAAAAAGTCAAACAAAATAATACTTGTTTGTGAATAAGCTTAACCACACCAAAACATGATGTGGCTGGATATTTTAATCTTTCACAGCTGATATATTAGTTCCTAAACATCAATAATCTCAATAGGTGAATTTCACACAGAACACAAGACAACATTTATTAAACTTGAGCAACAAAAGTTGTATCTTAAAATTGATTTTATTCAACTTGCTGTGTATATTGGAAGGTACAGTATATTATTTCTGTGTCAATTATGATGAATATATACTGGCAAAAGATTATGCATTATATACTATCTAGAATCTAATTTAGAAAAAGGACAGAAATTCTGACTTACTCCATTCCTATTAGGTCTCAAAACAGACTATGCTGATTTACTATATTCCTATACAGGTAATCCTCTAATTATGATTATAATGGAGTTCATTACAATCATAAGTCATGCTGGTCAGAAATTAGGCAACCCACATTGCCAACCTGACTTTACAACCTTTTTTGCAGTATTGTTAAACGAATACCAGAGTCTAAGTGACTGCTGCAGTCATTAAGCAAGTTGTTAAGTGAACACTGTGGTCATTAAGCAAATCAATGATTCATGCTGGCTAGTTTTGCCAAAAACCAGAAATGCTGGTTTTCAACAACTGTTATAAAATGTAGTCATGTGATCTTAGGAAGCTGCAAACACCCTGTGATGACCCAGGGCACAGCACAGAGATAACACAAACAGCTGGCAGTTCAAACCATCCCTTTATTGCTCCAAAGCTCACCAAACGCTGACACGTTTCTGGCAAGTCCCAGAGCAGAGTGAGAACAAACCTCCACACAAACCTCAAGCAGCCTCTGGCTGCAATTAGTCCAGCCCAGGGCTGTCTCCATGGCAATAAATCCCAAATGTCTTTGGCAAAACAAGATTCAAGCAAGGAGTTCAGGGAGCAAAAGATTCAGATAATTAGTCCAGAACACCAACAAGGAATGCAAGGACTCTTGGCAAATTCAAACGCTGGCACACAACACTTCAGGAACTCAGCGTTTGTTCCCGACAAATGCCCCTACCCATAGCATCTCCTTAAGGCTCATTCCCCAGGTGTGCCTGGTGAAGCTAGGTGGAGCACTCTCCTCACGTGTGGCCTGCTCCATCTGCACTGATCCTGCCTTCTCTGCACCCTCCGAGCCCTTGCATCAAGAGGAGGTGGTTCTTTCTCCTCGTCTAAGCTCTGTCTCCTCCCTGCCTGCAGGCCTTATGAATTCTGAACAGCCTTGGCTGGACTGACTCTGTCTTTCCCCAGTTTCCTACAAGGCCAACGCAGCTGCCCTCTTACTCGCTGTCAGTTCTTGTTCCAGTTCATCTTCCGCCACAGATTCAGACTCTCACGGGGCATGACACAGCCATAAATGAGGGCCAGTTGCTGAGTGCCCAAACTGTGATCACATGACTGTGGAGTGGCAGCTGTAGCAACTTTGAATCTGGGTTGTAGGTACTCCTAGTGTGGTCTGTCATAATTTCAAACAGTTGCTTGAACAGTTGCTATAAGTCAAGGGCTACCTGTACTAAATAGTGATAGAAATGCTGACACATAAGAGAATTCTTGATTAGACAGCTAAAACACAATCATATGCTAGTGTTATTTTAGTGTATAGGGAAAGGTATACCTAGTAGTATTGAGAAGAAAAGGAGATTTGGACCATGAGGAGATGCTTATCTAACATGTATTGGAAGTCCTTTAAAGCAGCTGCATCTTTCTTGGGCTCCTTAGGCAATCTCTGAAGCCAGTTCAGCTGGTAGCCAGTATAACTCCAGAAAGTGCTTTGTTCATCTCTGCCTGTACTACTGCATTCTGGACCAGCTGTAAGTTTCCATATGGTACGTATATATGTTCATATGTTTTTGTTTATTTAAAGTATGTATGGGCAGTCCAATGTCCAACATTTTGGATTAATCTATTTGTGAGGTGATTAGGGCAGGATTACAGGTAGTCCTCCACTAACAACTACATAAAATAATATATATATATATATATAAGATAATAACTGCATAAGAGCACAAGCGAGCCTACCATTCCTGTCCTAATGTTCCCTTTCATTATATCTAATTAATAGAGTTATTACATACTTATGCTTATATATATGCTGTGACAAATAAATAAATAAAAATAAATAAATACTAGTGAGCTCAAAATTACTGTTGTTAAGCAAGGCAGTTGTTAAATGAGTTGTGCCTCATTTTACAACCTTTGTTGCCACAGTTATTAAATGAATCGTGGCAGTTGTTAAGTATATCTTGCTTCCCACATTGGCTTTGCTTATCGAAAGCCAGCTGGGAAGTGATGGTGATCACATGACTCCAGGACAATGCAATTTTCATAAATACATGCCAGTTGTCAAGTGCCTGAATTTTGACTACATGACCCTGGAGATGCTGCAATGGTCGTGTGAAAACTGGTTGTAAGCGTGAAAACTGATCGTAAGTCACTTTTTTCAGTGCTGTTGTAACTTTGAACAGTCAGTGAAAGAATGGTTGTAAGTTGAGGACTACCTGTATCCAAAGGGTCTCCCAATCCAGGGCTGAGTGCAACTGATGCATAAGATGAATCTGTGTCAAGGCCTTCTTGGCTACAGCTGCCACATACTCGTTGACCAAGAGTGAGTCAATGAGTATTTAGCAGGGGAGACAGTGCAGCCCCATCTAAGACTAAAGATAGGAAGGATAGATGATAGATAGATAATAGATAGATAGATAGATAGATGATAGCTGAAGGCGCACTGATGCAAATATCCACAATTCCTTGGTTTCATTCCAGTCCATTCCTCCCCTTAACCACCAATCTATAGACATGCACCCAGGATGACAGCATCACATAGAAAGTTATAAGCACTGCTAAAAACCTTCTCTCTAATGTAACATTTATATAGCAATATCTCTTCTTTTTAAAAGAAACACAAATGCCAAATTATATTCATTCGTACAGACATTAAAAGAAAAATAAAACAAACTAACCAAAGAATAATGTTCACAGCTTGCTATAGCCAATTCTTCTTGCTTTTCTTTTCCCTAGCATTCAGATTTAGGATTGACAGTCTATCTTAGATCTGAGCCTTTTAGCAGCATGTAGCAAAACAAAAAAACAAACAAAAAACAAACCTCAAGAAATAAGATAATCGTTTTTCTTTCCGCTTTCTGAGCTCCCTTTCTGTGTTCTCTAAACTAATGCACTTTTTCCAGGGATTAGAATATGAGCTTTGTTGTTCAGAATAATGATTCATTAAAGCACATTTTTTGAGAATCTACTTTGAATTATAATTTTTCCACTATTAATCTCCTTGTCTTCCATGCTCCTATGTGAGATTGCAATTAATTTGAGCATAGGAAAATAACTTCTTTATTTGACTGATTGTGGGTTAAAATTTTAGTCATTTATTTAAGCACATGAATTTCTTTTTTTTAAAAGGATCAATAGACTTCAGGCAAGCAATGTGGAAAACAAACGTGATGAAAAATATAAATTATATTTATAATTTAAATATAATAGCACCATTATCTAAAGCTTTTCTAGGATAAGGTGACATATGACAGCCAGTTTGGTGTAAGGTTAAGGTAGAAACCAGGAGCCTGTGAGTTCTAGTCTTGCTTTACGCATGAAAGCCAGCTGGGTGACTTCAGGCCAGTTACTCTCTCTCAGCCTAACCGACCTCACATTGTTATTGTAGTGGGAAGGAGGTGGAAGGAGTACTACCTACGTTTGCTGCTTTGAGTTACTTTTAAAGTAATAAAGGTGGGATAAAAATCTAATGAATATATACATACTGTACAGATGGTGCTTTTTATCTCAGAGGGAAGCTGTGAACCCACTTATTTATTGCAAAGTGCCAACACGGCAATTTAACCTGAATAATGAGGTTTTAAGACCTAAAATAATGATAAACAAGGCAGAGTTCAGCTAATTGTTCTAAGAAAAACGTAATAAATGTATTTTGATGCCTCTTCGTGTTTTTTTTCTACTGTTATTACGTTTAATAACAGTAAAAAAAGGAAAACTTTTGTAATATCATTTCTCTTTCCCTCACTTTTTCCTACTTTCTCTCTCTTTCCCTCCCTCTCTCTTTCTCTCTGTTCCCCTCCCTCCCTCTCTCCTTCCTTTTCCCCTTTCTCTCTCTTTCCCTCACTCTCTTTCTCTCTCTCGTTCCCTCCCTCCATCTCTTTCCCCCTTTCTCTTTCTCTCTCTCTTTCCCTTCCTCCCTCTTTCCCCTTTCTTTCTCTCTCTTTCCCTCCTCCTCTCTCTTTCTCTCTGTTCCTCCTCCTCTCTCTCCTTCCTTTTCCCTTTCTCTCTTCCTCCTCTCTCTCTCTCTCTCTCGTTCCCTCCCTCCATCTCTTTCCCCCTTTCTCTTTCTCTCTCTCTTTCCCTTCCTCCCTCTTTCCCCTTTCTTTCTCTCTCTTTCCCTCCCCCTCTCTCTTTCTCTCTCTCTGTTTCCCTCCCTCCCTATCTCTCTCTCTCTCTCTTTCTCTCTCTTCTTCTCTCTCTCTCTCTCTTTCCCTCTGTCCCTCTCTCCCTCCTTCCGACTCTCCCCCCGTGGGACAAACGCAAAGGAACTAGGCTGGGGCGACGGCAGGCGTGCCCACAGAGAGGGCTCTGAGTGCCACCTCTGGCACACGTGCCATAGGTTCGCCACCACTGATCCATAATATGGACAAAATTGCCCTCAAAATGATAAGTAGAAATTATATGAAATTATGTGCTTGCAAAATTTCAACCTTTATTCACAATGTATCTTTCTTCTCTGCTATATGGAATATATAGATCCATGAAACCTAGGATGGAAAGTGCAAAATGGAACTCCATAGAAGGGAATGCCAAAATAATGGGAGCAGCAATTGAAGATGCCCACTTCTGAGGTCCTATCATATAACAGTCTCATATTAGATGGGACCTGGCAGGACTTGACTATTCAGTTTGATTATAACAGGCAGAATACAGAATATAGAAGGTGGTTCCTAAGATAACTTGATCTGGAATCTTCTAAGGTCTTAAGGGTGACAATACCTTGAATGGTACCTAGAAACCAAATGGTAGCCAACACAGCTCCCAAAGCAATGTTGTCTGCCAACTACATTAGGATGTCCACCCTTGTTTGGACTGCTGAATTTTGTACCACTTTGATTAAACATTTAGTAAGTTCTTAAACACTTTCATCTAGATTAAACCTATGCAGATTTTGAGTTTTCATTTCCTGATGATTTAGCACTGAAATTACAATCAAAACATTATAGTTCTGCACTCATAGGATTATAAAAATCAATAGTGTATATTTCTTTAGTTCATGAAAACTAAATAAGCTAAAAATAAGCTCTGTGATATAGTTGCTTTCCACATATGCAGTAACAGAGAACTAAAAAGACTGTATTAGTTGTTACAACCAAATGGTTAATTTAGCTCTTACTGAATCACAGCTAAACTGTGAACTGCTTTCAGACATTCATTATTTTTCATTTTGCTTATTTACACATGCAAAATGCAGCAACAGATTCTGAAATATACTTAGTGATTAAGGTAACAGTAATTTTATGGCAAGAGCCAATTTGGTGTCGTAATTAAGTCATCAGTCTAGAAACTGGGAGCCAGTGAGTTATAGTCCCATCTTAGTTACAAAGTCAGAAGGATGGTCTTAGGCCAGTCATTTTTTCTCAGCCCTATAAGAAGGCAATTGCAACCCAATTCTGGAAAATCCTTGCCAAGAAAACTTCTGGAACTTGTCCAGGCAGCCTCTGAAAATCAGACACAACTAAACAGGAAAAAGTGACAGAAAATTTGAGCATAAGGAAAATATGAATCATATAGACCAGTGATTCCCAAACTGTGAGCCGCGGCTCCCCAGGGAGCCGCGCCACCGCTAGGAGCAGCGAAGAAGCAGCGTCCGCTCCACCGCAGCGGTGCCGGGAGACCCCAGACGCACAAAGCCGGACACGGCCGCAGCGACCGGGACTCGCACACCGCAACTCGGGACAACTCCAAAAGCCAAGGGACCCCCGCACAGCCGCACCCACACCCCCCGCGGGGCAGGCCACAGCAGGCAGGAAGACGGCAGGCGCCGGCGACGGACCAAAGGAGAAGCGCGAGCTCCGGCCCCGCCCGCCCGCCTGAACCACAGCGCCCGCCCAGACCCGCCGCCTGACGAAGCAACGGCGCACCTCCCCTCCAGTCTGCCCGCGACGCCACTGGCCTCCCAGACCACCCGACACGCTGCCCAACACGGCCGCGGCCACCACGCTCGACGGCATCGGGAAAGAGGGGCTGCGCAGAAAATAGCAAAACCACCCCGTTAGTTCCTCCCAGGTGAGCCAGGCTGGGGGCGAGAACAGCCACCTCCTCCACAAGGCGGAGACCCGAGGGAACAAGGGGATCGCGAGAGGCCAAACTCCGAGACCGAAGCAGGGACCCCCACGCCTGGGAAAGTTCCACAGAGGCCGCTCCCATCAAAGGAGATGGCGCGTCCATCAGCAAAACATGAGTATGCCAAACACTTTGTAGAAACAGACTTTTTGATTAAACTCACATACCTATGTGATATCTTTGAAAAGTTGAATGTGTTGAATCTCTCTTTACAAGGAGGCAATATGCACATTTTAAAGTTAACAGAAAAGATTTCAGCTTTCAGAAAAAAATTCAGAAAAAAAGACAAAAATTAAAAAAAAAATCGGATGTACCTATTAAGGGAGCCGCGGAAAAAATCCGAAGTGTTATGGGAGCCGCAAACCGAAAAAGATTGGGAACCTCTGATATAGACTATTAATGATTCATATTTTCCAAAATAATTCAAATATTTTTGCTAACATATTTGTTTATCTGAATTTTGCATTTCTTTTACAAGAACCTACAGAGATGAACTTCTTCACATTTAACCTACAATCAAGGCAATCCAGATGAAGAAGGGCCGGGATAGCTCAGGCAATAGAGAAGCCTGTTATTAGAACACAAAGCCTGCAATTACTGCAGGTTCAAGCCCGGCCCAAGGTTGACTCAGCCTTCCACCCTTTATAAGGTAGGTAAAATGAGGACCCAGATTGTTGGGGGGGCAATAAGTTGACTTTGTAAAAAATATACAAATAGAATGAGACTATTGCCTTATACATTGTAAGCCGCCCTGAGTCTTCAGAGAAGGGCAGGGTATAAATGTAAACAAAACAAAAAAAAAAAACAGTAGACAGAAGACAAAATAAATAAGAAAATTGCAGGTCTTTAAAACGCTGATGAAAAAAAATTCTGGGAAAGTCTATGAAAGAGATAGGTCTTTCAACAAATCAAAAGCAATACATGTACCCATTTAGTGTAATCTATTTTTCTGAACATTTAAGTATTTTTTACACTTTAACTACAAAATGCAGTTTAAGACAAAAAAACAATTCTGCAATTCTTTCAGTGTAGTTCAGTGTAATTTTCTAAGAACATCCTGAGATGTTCCCTTTTCTTATACACAATTATAAAGTTATAATTTCAGTTGGAAATGGTATTTTTTTAATTCTTTCAAACTGTTATCCTACTGAAAACTGCTTATCTCTATTGTTTTTACTCCCAGTGGATAAAGAGTTATAAGTGGCTGTATTTTGCATGTAATTCGTAGGTCTGGGAATAATGAATTCATTTCACAAGGAAAACAGCAACAAAGGAAAGACATAGAGAAGTTTTCCCTGCAACAGTGGTGTGCTGAAATTACAAGTTCAGGTTGAATTAGTTGTGAAAAATACAGTCAGAGAAAATCCTAAAACCATATGTGATACATTGCTCCTTTCTCTGCATATAGGACTTCTAAATTATTTCTTGCTATTTCAGTTACTATAAAGCTTTTTATTCAAACAGTAAACACCAACATCCTAATTATGGCTCCAAATAATACAATGACTTGTAAATTATATTTACCTAGTGCAAAAAACACCAACTTCCATTGAATTAATCTGTACATTTACCAGATAATATTTGTTACTGAAGAACATCGTTCTTATGTACATTTGTAATATAACTTGGGAGTTAGTCTACTCTGAGGTTTTTTTTAACTTGGGTAAAGTCCATAAATATACCTAGATATACTGTAAATTAAACTTAAATCAGTTAACTTATTTCCAAATACATTGGTTTAAGGCTTAAGTATCAGAAAATCAACATGTAATTAATTCCTGTAATTGATCTTCTATTGTGGGTAAGGAAATCAACAAATTAATCTACCATGACTGAATGACACATCAATCATTGTGCAACAAAAGAGAGTCTTATTCATAAACACTCAGTATTTATGAGAAAAAACTCAGTGATTTTAGTGGGTTTCTCTGGAGGTCCTTCAGAATTTTGAATTGTGCCTATTCAGCAAAATCTTTCTGGGCCATAAATATATAATGTTTTTGTTTGGAATTTATCCTGTCATTTTTCTTTAAAATGTAAAAAAAGTACAATACAAATACAGCCTCAGTTTAGTAGTGTCTTGATAAATATTTTAACTTAAAAAATACAGTAAGTCATCACTGACACATTATTTGAAATATTTTTTAAAAATATGAGTGATGTTTTTCCTCAATTCTCATTTCAAGAAATCCTGAAATGTATACACATTTATCTATCTTAATAGAGACATGCTTATAATATTAACACATAGCATATTAATCACTGCAAACAAAAATTTTGAATATAAAAATACTCAAGGCATGAATTACAAAGAAATGCCAGACATACCCTGTCTAACCTTCTAGCTTCTATATGTCTAAGTAGCTGTTGTCTCCAGTCAGCAGGCATTTTACCACAGCTCTCATTGCCTTTCACAGGAGTAGGCCTGGTCTTTAAATCAGGGTTATCTGACGGCTTCTCACCATAGTTACTCAAGTTATAGTCAGACGGTATTTTTTCCAACAGAGCTGCCATTGTTGGCCTAGCTGAAACTGGCCTGGTTTGGGAGGTACCATAACTCTCTGTACTGTAGCTCCTTGCAGACAAAGGCCTCCTTTGCGTTAGGTTTTTAACAGGGAAGCTTCCAGACTGGGCTTTCACTTCTTGGTATGAAGGATGTTCATCTTCATACCTGCCATTTCTTTTGAGAAACTGGGATTCAGATGCTGAAATGCTGCTTTGGCGTTCCATAGCTCCTCTATACTGATGTCTGTTATACCTATCACTTTGAGGCATTTCATGAGGCTCACTGACTCTTCTATACATGGACATTTCAGTGGAGCTAGCCAATGAATCTGCTCTTCTTAAAAATCCAGCCCTTGATCCCTGACTAGTCAACTGAGTATTGACAGTCTCTTCGTTAACAGAAGGTTGTGAGAAAGAAAACATATGTTCCATGGGTGGGTATCCTCGGTAGGCTCTGGGACTAACCAAATCCTTAGAGACATTTTTCGTCTGTTGGGGAATGTATTCTGGAGTATGTTGAAAAGGGGGTGGTAGTCTCTTTTCAGCTTTCACTTCTACCGATCCTTGAGGATTAAAACTTTGGTCAAACTGGTATACTTTTTTAGTCACAGAGGGCTTTTGCTGTTGTTGGACCTTTACATTTCCATAAGTAAGAAGTTCATCATCAAGCATTGGCACAGACTGGCTACGGGACATACTAGACATTCCATGTTCTGGACCCAACATCTTATCTTGTCTGTCATGTATCCCTGCATTATCAGTAGTAGCTGCATAGTTCTCTAATGGTATGTTATAAACTTTATATGCACCAATATCTATCTCGTCTATACTTTGTGATTTCTTAAACCGGCTTGTTTTTAAATCTCTCATCATTGGAGAAAGCCTCTCTGTACTTTTGCTGATGGAAATAATATTTTTAGAAAGCTCTGGCCGACAGTGAATGTGTGAAAAGACATTGCTGAGACTTCTGTTAGTATTGGAATCATGATATTCCCATGGTGTACCTGGAGAAAAAGTACTAGATAGTTCAGGAGAGTCTTTAACAAGGTCTTTCCTTTCAGGTAAAGGGCTGCTACTAGGGGTGATCTCCAGCTTAGAAGGAAAAGCTGTCCTATCTTCAAAGGGGCTGGGTGTTCTTGTCCAGTTCTGCCAAGGGTTTGATGGAGGCACTTCTGATTCAGGGGGATTTCGGATAGTGGGCTGCTCAAGTTCTAGGGGAATGCCAACTATCCTGTCTTGCCTAATTAAAGGCCTGCGTCCATGAGCAGATGTGCTTCTTGATTTGGAGCTTAAGAGAGGATTAGTGTTAGGATTCTCCACTGTGTTTTCCTCTGCCACAAATCCTGTGTTATCATAGTGAGAGCTGTCATTCCAACTGTCAGCAAAGGCATCACTCATTGGACGCCTATCATTGTGTTGCTGTAAATTTCCTGCTGGAGCAGATTCCCGCTGACTGAGTAATGGCTTGGTCTCAAGGGGTTGTGGGAAAGATTGGACAAGCCTGCAAGAAACAAATGTTTTTTTTAAAAAACTGCATCAGAAAACAATCAATTACAGCAGATTAAAATGTTAACCAATACCTGATCATTATTGCATACATAGTTTAACCAATCTATTACCGAATGGAATGTTAATCTAGTTAATCTACCGAATGGAGTGGAATACGAAAATTGGTTGGGTAATCTGTTTATGCCAAAGTTGATTTGCTTTAAATTCTACAATAGACAACATATTATACAAGCAGAACAGACAAATTTTCGGAACAATGAGGCCAATGAAGCACTTCTAAGTCATATTGATGTGCTTAGCTCTTTCCTCGTTATCAAAGAAATCCACCTTGGAATGAATTGTTTTCCATTCAAATAGCAGAACTGGAATGAAACAGAAATTGACGGTGAGGGAGGGAGGGAGAGAGAGAGAAAAGTAATAAAAAAGCAAAAATAACTTACTTACTCCCTCCCTCCTTTGGAATAAATTCAGGAATACATTTATATACTTAAGCACGTAGCACTGAGCTTACCATCAATGTCAAAGCCTCTTTCAAAAAGTAATTGGCTATATCCCTGAAGGAATAAAATTCTCCAGGAGTTAATTTAAACAGGTGTATATTGATTGACAAAAACTAGATGACACATAATCATTACATAACCTTCTATGACCTTTGATTAGTATTTTCAGTAGAAATAGACACTTGGTAATTTGTGAAAGGTATAAGAAGTTTTGATTTCTGATTCATTCATGTACAAAAATTCTGAATTCTGGATAGGAGATTCTCAGAAAAATCAAGAATCAAAGACAAGAATCAGTCCCTAAGCATTATTCTCTGAATTTGGCTGAAATTATAATGACGTTCACAAGCCCATGCTTTCAGCGAGTACTTTCAGTTTTTTTTAAAAATGTTTTCTTTTTAGTTCTGTTTATTTAAGCTTTTTGGTTAAATAAACTATATATCCCTATAGTCAGCTTGAGTTCAATTAAATAAACACACCTGTTACCCCACAATGAATTATTCACTGCATCTTTAGCTGTAGTCTGCAAAGATCCTATTTTAACATGAGCATTAGAAGACCCAGAAGAAGCTTGTGATGGAGAGTAGTCTGAGTAGGTGCCTGAAGAAACACTGTTATTCATGCAGTGAACTTTATCGGCTTCAGACTCATCAGTTGATTCTGGAGAAAACAAAGTAACTTGTTAATATGAAATTAAAAATTCAGGGATGATTTTTTAGGAAAAAAAATAGCAATAGCACTTAGACTTATGTACTGCTTCAAGTACTTTACAGCCCTCTAAGCAGTTTAGAGTCAGCAAATTGCCCCAACAATCTGGGTCCTCATTTTACTGACCTTGGGAGGATGGAAGGCTGAGTCAACCTTGAGCCGGTGAGGATCAAACCTCTGGCAGTTAGCAGCATTAGCCTGCAATATTGCATTCTAACCACTGCACCGCCACAGCTCTTCATATATAGAATAGAATAGAATAGAATAGAATAGAATAGAATAGAATAGAATAGAATAGAATTTTTATTGGCCAAGTGTGATTGGACACACAAGGAATTTGTCTTGGTGCATATGCTCTCAGTATACATAAAAGAAAAGATACGTTCATCAAGGTGCAACATTTACAACACAATTGATGGTCAATATATCAATATAAATCATAAGGATTGCCAGCAACAAGTTATAGTCATACAGTCATAAATGGAAAGAGATTGGTGATGGGAACTATGAGAAGATTAATAGTAGTGCAGATTCAGTAAATAGTTTAACAGTGTTGATGGAATTATTTGTTTAGCAGAGTGATGGCCTTCGAGAAAAAACTGTTCTTGTGTCTAGTTGTTCTGGTGTGCAGTGCTCTATAGCGTCGTTGAGAGTAGTAGTTGAAACAGTTTATGTCCAGGATGCGAGGGGTCTGTAAATATTTTCACGGCCCTCTTCTTGATTCGTGCAGTATACAGGTCCTCAATGGAAGGCAGGTTGGTAGCAATTATTTTTTCTGCAGTTCTAATTATCCTCTGAAGTCTGTGTTTTTCTTGTTGGGTTGCAGAACCGAACCAGACAGTTATAGAGGTGCAAATGACAGACTCAATAATTCCTCTGTAGAACTGAATCAGCAGCTCCTTGGGCAGTTTGAGCTTACTGAGTTGGCGCAGAAAGAACATTCTTTGTTGTCCTTTTTTAATGATGTTTTTGATGTTAGCTGTCCATTTTAGATCTTGCGATATGATAGAACCTAGAAATTTGAAGGTTTCTACTGTTGATACTGTGTTGTCTAGTATTGTGAGAGGTGGAAGTATGGAAGGGTTTTTCCTAAAGTCTACCACCATTTCTACGGTTTTGAGTGTGTTCAGTTCC
Organism: Ahaetulla prasina; assembly: GCF_028640845.1. Taxonomy (NCBI): domain Eukaryota; kingdom Metazoa; phylum Chordata; class Lepidosauria; order Squamata; family Colubridae; genus Ahaetulla; species Ahaetulla prasina. The sequence goes on from NC_080541.1 coordinate 160,397,923, forward strand.
AGATTGTTTTGGTTGCACCACAAGGCTAGTCGTTCGACCTCTCGTCTGTATGCGGATTCGTCATTGTCTCGAATGAGACCAATCACTGTTGTGTCATCTGCGAACTTCAGTAGCTTAACAGATGGATCATTGGAGATGCAGTCATTGGTATACAGAGAGAAGAGAAGTGGGGAGAGCACACAGCCTTGGGGGGGCCCTGTGCTAATTGTACAGGTATTTGACATGATCTTGCTTAGCTTCACCTGCTGCTTCCTGTTTGTTAGGAAGCTTGTGATCCACTTACAAGTCTGTAGCTGGTTTAGCTTAGTTAGAAGAATGTCTGGAATGATGGTATTGAATGCTGAACTAAAGTCTACAAAAAGGACCCTTGCATAGGTCTTTGGAGACTCAAGATGTTGTAGGATGTAGTGCAGAGCCATATTAACAGCATCATCTGTTGATCTGTTTGCTCGGTATGCAAATTGCAAGGGGTCTAACAGCGGATCCGTGATGGTTTTCAAGTAGGAAAGCACTAGCCTTTCAAAGGTTTTCATGACTACAGATGTTAGAGCAACTGGTCTGTAGTCATTCAGTTCCTTGATGGTGGGCTTCTTCGGCACTGGGATGATGGTAGAGCGTTTGAAGCAAGAAGGAACATAACACATCTCTAGTGATTTATTGAAAATATGGGTGAAGATGGGGGCCAATTGGTCAGCACAGACTTTTAAGCAAGAATAGAACAGAATAGAATAGAAAAGAATAGCAGAGTTGGAAGGGACCTTGGAGGTCTTCTAGTCCAACCCCTTGCTTAGGCAGGAAATCCTACACCACTTCAGACAAATGGTTATCCAACATCTTCTTAAAAACTTCCAGTGTTGGAGCATTTACAACTTCTGGAGGCAAGTTGTTCCACTGATTAATTGTTCTAATTGTCAGGAAATTTATCCTTAGTTCTAAGTTGCTTCTCTCCTTGATTAGTTTCCACCCATTGCTTCTTGTTCTACCCTCAGGTGCTTTGGAGAATAGTTTGACTGCGTCTTCTTTGTGGCAACCCCTGAGATATTGGAACACTGCTATTATGTCTCCCCTAATGCTTCTTTTCATTAAACTAGACATACCCAGTTCCTTCGTATGTAAGTTATAATTAAACTTGGAAAAGTGATTTCCCATCCTTTTCTATTCTGTTTAGCCACATATCTGTTTCTGCTTCAACTCCACATAAAAAACAAATGCAGCTAATCAGCATTATCTTCTGCTTGATTTTCTATCTTCAATCACATGGGACACTTGCAGAGCTGATAGCAATGAATAATGCAAATTGTCTTACACAGTGCATTGATTTATTATTATACTTTTGTGCTTTGCTTCTCACATATGTTTGTTAAAATAGCTATTTTTTCTTTGATTAAAATATATTAATTATATTGGTAGGAAGGAAGAATTGCATTTTTTGTTTTGCTATTGAAGGATGCTTTTGCAGCATTCCACACTCTCCATGAGCTTAAGCAAACTTCAAAGGTCACGGACAAGATGACCCAGAAATTTTGCTTGAAAATGGATCAATTGTCTTTCCTCAGTAAATGAAAGTACTGTAGCTATTATCAAGATATATTACTATGCAATATCTTCTCAGCTACAACTTCAATATGATGAAATGCTCATAATAATCTATGACCTCTATATTATAAAATTACTTATAGTTTGGTGAGTAAACAACTATGCTACTCGATTCAGGATTAGTCTGATGCTTTATAATCATATACTTAAAAACATGTACCACAAAGCATTTCTGTATAAAGAACAACAGTAGTTCTGCATCGTTCTTCACCCATTATCTTCAGTTATGACACAGGTGTTCAGAAAAATTAAGTACCTTTTTTTTCTTTTCCTAAGAGAACAAGTTTTGGTTGATATAACGGTGCATCAGTCATTGAGGGGCGAAGTTCTCCTATCCTCATGTCATTCACTGGGTGTACGAAAGAATCCTATAAATTGGAATTATATTGGAGAACTGAATATCATAAAGACACTAACAAAGATGCAATTTTCAGTGGACTTTCAGTGGACTAAGTATGTTCACTTGGAAGATAGTGGCAAATATTATCTGGCAAAATTCAGTATTAAAATTATCCAATACATTAACCTACATATTAAAAATCAAGAAGCATGACTAGCAAACTCATGCTCACAAAAGCATGATGACATGCCCCCGGCCTAATACACATAATTAGACAGCTTGGAACTACTGAGAGCCTGCTGCCTACTTGTCTCAGTAGTTCCATGCTGAATAGCCTATGGAATTCAATCCTGCTTGCCAGAGCCTTCCACCTCAGGGATTTCTCAGCCAAGACCAAGTGAGCCAGGTCCTGATCTGAGAGATACTGAGTGCACGTTCAGGAGGCTACACAGCACAGAAGTGCTAGAAGACTGTAAGTTTTGGCAGGAAAATAGATGAGCTGCTACAAGATGATTGATGAGACTCAGCTGTATGCTAAAAATGGACCTAGGGTGAAATATCTTAACATTCTCTTGCATGTGGAAATGATTTTTACACTGGGAGTATTGCTTGTTTTACTATAGTTATAATGTTTCTCTTAGACCTTTAGACCTTATTGTTTGCTTATTTTTCTGGGTTTCCCAATTTGTTTGGCATTTTAGATTAGTTTTCTATATGTTCTGTTGTAGCATATGTTTGCCTAAGATATTTAAAGTCAAACTTGATTACTTCCTATTTCTTGCTGTTGCTTTTTTCTCAATTTACTTCTGTTCTACTCTATGCCTGGCATTGAAGAGTTTTATAACTGGTTAGATTGAAGGACAAGCAGAAAACACAATTTTTTACTATTCTTTTAATTTTCATCAATTGATTCCTCCCTGCAATTGATTGCCATTCTGAATGACAGTTAAGCTATACTGACATTATTTTCATATTATACTACCAAGGTTCTTGTTTACTAACATTCTTTTTTTGTTATCTGTAGTAATGGTTTAACGATGGTTTTATTTAGTTTTTACTATTAATAAAATACTTTTTAAAAATAAAATGATTTGTGTGCAAAAAGTAATCTATCTGTGCAATTGGTTTCTAATGTATGTGCAAAATTGCTGAAAGAAGATTCCATCTTAAAATTAATGATTATACTTCTCTCATAGGTCAAAGAGTGCTTCATAACGGTTAAAAACTGTTATGAAGCATTCTACGTTCATAACATTCTATCTTCTCTTGAGAAAACCAACTTTTCTGTTGATTATCTACTTTGGACCATCTAGATCTAGAAGTTCTCCAGATCTTTATATCAGTATAATAATTACTAATAACTACTGAAGAGTTATAACAATAGAGCTAGATAGATAGACAGACAGATACTGCTTCAATCTTAAAACCATTACTTTAAAGAACACTGGTGTTTATTCTTTGTTACCTCCACTGACAGTTCTTTTGTTGCCATGGGCCACTTGTGCTCAAATTTGTCTTTCACAACTTGTTCTGCACTGGCAGATGGTGCTGAATTCTCAGGCCTCACTCCATGGGTAGATTTGCCCACCAGATTTTGAACAGATTTCACCATGTTCTTTAAATCTTCTGGATATGGAGTTGGATAACGCTTTAAATTTATTTCAACCTGAATATGTAGTTAACAAAACAAATTAAAAGTAGAAGCAGAAAAGAAGAATAATTGTTAAAATTTTCATTTTGATTATTAAGGTGATATATATTGCAAAACACAGACAGTGAATTTAGGAATTTGAGACAGTTAACATAAAACATCTGCTACACTGCACTTTTTAAAAAGCAAAAGCCAGTATCACTTAAAATAGGGTGGTACAGAATTCTAATCCATTGTTGTCAGTGATAAAAATTTGATTAAAATTATACCATGATAGTTATGATGCAAAATAATCCTCTAATAGTTCAGGCAGATTCCAGAAATTCACTAATATGTGGAATGTCACTCTGGATCTAGAACACAATATTGTGACTGCTTATCTGAATATACTGTAGCAACCCAAAAGAAGCCTAATTGTACTTTAGTCTATAAAAGCAATGAAACTTAAGTGAATTGCATTCAATATTGAACAATTATTTTTCTTCTCTGATAAATGGGTATACTTGAATAAAGTGTGACACTTTATTTACCACAAACATAAAAAATAGATGTACAGCCAAGATTCCAAAGCATACACAGCTTAATAGGCATCCATTCAAAAAAGCTTGACTGATATGAAAAATACAAACTATGGTACAAACTTACACTCAATGTTGAAGTATAATAAAGTACGCATTACAGACAAGCACATCCAAACATAGACCTCAGTAGCAAATATAAAATATTACATAACGTCAATGTACAGGTCCAGCACAAGAACTACTTAACTGTAATGAGTGGATATAACATCACTAAAGCTCTCATTGATAGTTTAAAGACTGCAAACGCTGATAGGCTCATCTAAGCACTTGTATTAATACATGACCTGGGCAATGCTTAACTGATGCCCAATACAATCTAAAAAAACAGGAGGGACATAAGCAAATTGTGCATGCATTGGAAAGGCTACTAAAAATTCAAAGTAGCTAAACTAAAACAAACAAAGATATCTGGGTAAAGCAATTTATCCTAGATCAATATTATTTTTCAGTAATAAATTATTCTCAGATGTGCTAGATAGAAGTAGGATGAAGATATTCCTATATTAATATTAAAAAGATAATTACCAATGCAGTCTAGACTCCCTTTCTATTCATGGTCTTTTATGTTTCACATTTAAAGTTACCTCAGAAGTAGCATGCCGCTGGGGATAAAAACCTTCCAAAGTGCAATATTCCTGGATAGAAGAATTTCTTTTTTAATTTCTACCGTCAAATTCAATTCAGCAAACAATGATATACTTGACCAAAAGCAAATGTTATAAGAGTCATCAATGCAAATTTGTTATGAAAAAATGTGTTATAAGAGCTGTTTCAATTAAATGTAAAGAGCAACTTATAAGTACATAGCAGACTGCTTTAGGACAAGCATTTTCTTGAAAATCAGGCCTTTGATGTTGATGGTTCTTTTGCCCCTTAAAATAATGCCTTTATATTTACCTAAGAGAAAGATATCTGGAATGCATACGACAGAGAAGCAAGATATAAAATATTTTGATCAGTTCTAAGAATCTAAAAGATGAAATCTTTACCCTATGTTACATTACCTTGATGACGTTGCAAGAAAAGCATTTTTAAAATACCCAAATATTTGCCCAGATATCGAGATAGATAATTGCGGTATGAATTTCTTCGAACATATTTATAATTGTAAGTATTCTAGATATATAGAGAACACCGTGACTTTTACTGAAGTATTAAAAGTTCATATATCACTGCAATATTTTCAAGTTTCTTACATTTTAATTTTGAAAAACTTCCCATGTAATTAGACTTGCAACCATTTTAGGAAAAATGCTGATCTTTTTCTGTATTTACATCTACAGTATGATAAGAAATGAATAGGCATATGTACTGTCTCTTTAATATGGGGATTTAAGGATGGGTTTTGGAACCCCGAGAGGTGGCATGCCAAAAATAGGAGACTTAGGGGATTTTTAATTAACTGTTTTTATCGTTTTTTTAAGGGGAGTTTTAATGGGAATTTTAAGGGGAGGGTGGAAATTGACGGGTTTGGGGTGGGGGGGCAGGGGGGAGGGTGGGTGGGGGGGAAACCCGTCGGGGGGGAGACGAGTCCAGCTAGTATTCGCGGTGGTAATTTATTAGGTCCGAGGGTGGCGGGGGAGGGTCTCGTTCCAGTTTATCAGGGTTCTGTTATCAATACGGTATGTGGGAGAGGCAGATATGGTGGAAGGGGGAGCCACATCAGGTTTTGGGGGTACGCCCTTGCTATTTAAGAGCGATCGTGTGCTCCGGCCCCCCAGAATTTTCCCGTTCCCCGAGTGGCCAGAGTACCCGGGACTTGGGCCTTCGGCTGATGTTATGCAATGCAAGATCCGTGGTTAATAAAGCCCCCCTGATTTCAGATCTAATTCAGGAAGGGACCACGGACGTTATGGGCATTACGGAAACCTGGTTGGGCACTGAAGGGGGGGTTCCCCTAGTAGAGAGGTGCCCATCAGGTTTCTGAGCATTCCATCAGCCGAGGGCCCAAGGTAGGGGTGGCGGGGTGGCGGTTATTATTAGGGAGAGTCTGGAACCGAGGGAGACCACTGTGCCTCAGATAGCTGGATGTGAAATCCTCTATGTGAAGTGGGGTCGTAGGACTCAGGTGGGCTTGTTGATCACGTACCTGGCTCCTTGCTGCGTGACAACAGCCCTGCCCGAGCTGTTGGAGTTGCTGGCCGGGTTGGCAGTTGAAACCCCTAGACTGTTGGTCATGGGGGATTTCAACTTGCCATCAACTGGCGCGGCATCCTCGATCGCTCGGGAGTTTATGGCTTCCATGACGGCCATGGACCTGACTCAATTAATTGATGGCCCTACTCACATTGGGGGTGGCACCCTAGACTTGGTTTTTATCTCTGGCCAGTGGTCGAATGATCTGATTTTAAATGATTTACTTATTGAGCCTTTGTCATGGTCAGATCATTTTCTCCTTCGTCTGGACTTTCAGACCGCTACCCACCGCCGTAGGGAGACGGAACCAATGCGTTGGTTCCGTCCCAGGCGCCTGATGGACCCTGAGAGTGAGACCTCTCCTCAAGAAGCCTTCCCTGGACCCGGCTGTTTTAGGAAATTATCATCCGGTCTCCAACCTTCGCTTTACGGCGAAGGTTGTAGAGAGTGTGGTGGCACGTTAGCTACCCCAGTACCTGGAGGAAACCGTCTATCTAGACCCGTTCCAGTCTGGCTTCCGGCCCGGGTACAGTACGGAGACGGCTTTGGTCGCGCTGGTGGATGATCTCTGGAGGGCCAGGGATAAGGGTTACTCCTCTGCCCTGGTCCTATTAGACCTCTCAGCGGCTTTTGATACCATCGACCATGGTATCTTGCTGCGCCGGTTAGAGGGGTTGGGAGTGGGAGGCACCATTTATCGGTAGTTCTCCTCCTACCTCTCTGACCGGACGCAGACGGTGTTGAGAGGGGGGCAGAGATCGACTCCAAGGCGCCTCATGTGTGGGGTGCCGCAGGGATCGATTCTCTCGCCTCTCCTGTTCAACATCTACATGAAGCCACTGGGTGAGATCATCAGTGGTTTTGGGGTGAGATACCAACTGTACGCTGATGACACGCAGCTGTACTTTTCCACCCCAGGCCACCCCAACGAAGCTATCGAAGTACTGTCCCGGTGTCTGGAGGCCGTACGGGTCTGGATGGGGAGGAACAGGCTCAAACTTAATCCCTCCAAGACGGAGTGGCTGTGGATGCCGGCACCCCGGTACAGTCAGCTGCAGTCGTGGCTGTCTGTTGGGGGCGAGTCATTGGCCCCAATGGAAAGGGTACGCAACTTGGGCGTGCTCCTGGATGGGCGGCTGTCTTTCGAAGACCATTTGACAGCCGTCTCCAGGAGAGCTTTTTATCAGGTTCGCCTGATCCGCCAGTTGCGCCCCTTCCTGGACCGGGATGCCCTATGCATGGTCACTCATGCTCTCGTTACCTCTCGTCTGGACTATTGCAATGCTCTCTACATGGGGCTCCCCTTGAAGAGCACCCGGAGACTCCAGCTAGTCCAGAATGCGGCTGCGCGGGTTATTGAGGGAGCAGTTTGGAGCTCCCATGTAACACCTATCCTGCACAGACTGCACTGGCTGCCTGTGGTCTTCCGGGTACGCTTCAAGGTGTTAGTTACTATCTTTAAAGCGCTCCATGGCTTAGGACCGGGATACTTATGGGACCGTCTACTGCCAACGTCTATCTCCCAACGACTGGTGCGCTCTCACAGAGAGGGGCTCCTCAGGGTGCCGTCAGCCAAGCAATGTCGGCTGGCGGCCCCCAGGGGGAGGGCCTTCTCTGTGGGGGCTCCTACCCTATGGAACGAGCTTCCCCCTGGACTCCGACAAATACCTGACCTTAGGACCTTCCGCCGCGAACTTAAAACCTACTTATTTCGTCTTGCTGGACTCGCTTAAATTTTATATTATCAAATTGATTTATGGGTTTTAAATTTTTTAGTAAATTTTAGAGGGTAATATTTTTATCTATAAGTAGCCATATTAAATAGGTTTTTTAAGGGTTGTTTTTAGTTTTATATTGTTGTTTTCTTTCTGTATTTTATTTGTGGCTGTACACCGCCCTGAGTCCTTTGGGAGAAGGGCGGTCTATAAATAAAAATATTATTATTATTATTATTATTATTATTATTATTATTATTAAAAGATTGCATTTTCAGTTGTTCCCAGATTTTGAGTTCTTGCAGATATTAGTATATTAGCAAAATTTATCAAAGTAAATCCTCATTATTATCATATTAACGATAATTATGGTTAACAAGAAATTTTCTTAATCCAAATCTGGAATCAAATTAGTTTCAGATTTCAGACAAATTCTGAATGGGTGAATTTATATTAAGTGTGAATAAATTCAGTTTATTTTCAGAATCATAGGTTTGTATTCTACTATATATTGTGGTTAATTACATTTTTTCAAGTCTACTATTAAGGTTAGAGTATATTTTTAATCAAATGAAAATTATGATGCCATGCCAGGATTGCGTTTGACCACAGGGGGCCAGGGGGTGGGGTGGGTGGACGTGGCCAGCTTGATGTCACTTGTGTCGGAGGCGCCTGTGGCCAGAATGCTGTGCCAGCGAAAACAGGCTCTTGGGCTCAGTTTTCAGCTGGGATGGCCTCCTGCAATCCTCTGCCAGTGAAAATGGACCTCGGGTGGGCCGCACATGGCCCTCTCAAGCTCCATTTTCCTGGGAGAGGCACAATGGGCCAGTCCTTTGCTGTTTCCAGAGCAGCCCCACAGGCCAGATCTAAGCACCCTGTGGGCCGAATTGAGTTTGACATCTCTGTTCTAGAAGGTCATAGGTATTCCACCCATAATTTATTTGTTTTCTATATTCACTTAACATTACCTGAACTGCAACTAAAATTGAGAAATATAACTCCACTTACCTTAACTTTTCCTGCATTTTCCTCTTCTTCCTTTTTTTCCTCAAACTCAAAGGCCACTGTCATACGTTGCTGCCGCTGTTCCTCCCACAGAGTAGGATTAAAACTATCACTATCAGACTGGAAATCTGTAATTAATTTAGAAATGAAGGCTAGAATCAAATAAACTAGTGAACAAATGTTACTTGCTATTCTTTTAAATTTATAATGCCTCTAAATAAAAAGCCACAGTTGCATGCCATGTATTATTATTTTTTTCATTTCTAATTATTCATTTATGGATTCTAAACTTTTCTATTTTGCTTATCTATGTTTAGTGCAAGTAGACAAAAATATTTCCTGGCCCTTCGAAAACTATTGAAAATTATTCAGTCTGTTATTTCTAAATCTGTGCAAGTTCTATTTTCTGTAACACTCTGGCTTTGGGACATAATTCTGACTGCTGAAAGCAAAAGTTAATCTAAGATAAATTGGCCAGGAAATCTGTAAAACTAAACAAGGAATGCCCTCCTAAATTGCTTCAGAAATACGTAAATGATTTCAATGATATTACAGAGATAAAAACAATAGAATTATTAATAACATTTCTACTTACTTTTTGGATATTAAATAATATGTGTTATTTTGTGCGTTTAGAAAAACTGGTTAATAATTTTACCTTCATCACCACGAGGTTGCTGAGGAAACATGTAGTTAGTTAATACTCTTTGCTTTGTTTCTGGATGTGCCTCAGTTTGAAGAGGAATCAGAGCCTTAGACTGTAAATTAAAGAAAAACGCACACACAATATATATAACATTCTATCTCATGTGGAAAAAAGTGACAATGAAGCAAATTAAATTATGGTATTAAAAATATTATGAATGCTAACAAGTAGTGTTTCGTTAGGGTACTGGTGTTGGTACTGGTAATAACCTTTACTTAAAATGAAAACCTGCTAAAACAATATTCTGGTACAAAATTGTATTGCATTATGACCTCTGTAACATCTACAAATAACAAATGATAACACACTATTTTAAGTTATGTACTGTTCGTTATGCTGCTGCACTGTTTTAATACAGAAAGGAAATTATGTTGTCTTTAAAACTATGGATACAATTCAGAAGCACACATGAAATACTCACACACACGCACACAAGTTTTATATACGCAGTATATCCTTTCTTATAGTATCTCTGCTTGGCTCACTTAAATCAGAGGAAAAAAATGCAGTATCATTTTTGAAGGGTAGGGTAGGGATAGGATAATATCAAACAGGTCTTGAGCTGCTTCTTCACAGTGCCTCGCTTCAAACAAAATACTAAATCACAATATGATTTGTTTTTAATTAGTGTGGTGCTCCAACTCACTCTTCCTGGCTTAGCACGATGTGCAAACCTGGTGATTTTATGAAAGGCAACCCTCCATCAGAAGATTTTTACATTTATATGAACAGGAAAAGACACAGTGAAAGAAACTTGTCTCACTTAGTTTGACATTTTAGGGGGAAAGACATCTGAGCACAATTAATGGGGGCTTAGAACTTAAGAAACTCTTTCTATTTGCATGTAAAAGTCAACTTTTTTGCGTGCTTACTCAAAAAAAAAAGTTTCACAGTAGAAACTTAGATCTAAGTTTCAACTTGTATCTAAGTGAATGGTTTATATAAATAAATAGAAGGGATGCTTTTTTGTTCTGCAGGTTGGGCTAAACCTTTTTATTCATGTTGGGTGTTTGTGTCCTATCTATGAAATAAAAACATCCTCCAATCTCCTTGCCATGTTTTATTTCCCTCCCTTCCTTTTGGAGTTCTCCCAACAAGAAGGAAAAGACATGGGATACTTCTGTAGAGGAGAAATCTGAGTGATCCTATACTTTGTAAGAAACAAAAAGTCTAGATATTGCAGACAGTTTCCTAATATTCAGTTCTTTTATCAAGAATCCATGAAAAATCTGTGATAGATAAAAAATTGGGGAAACATACAGTTTAAACTTCGGTATCCAAAACGCACAATCTGAAATTATGACTTAATGATGTCATGATGACAATGAATTTTACAAATATACCAGTCCCCTTTTGTTTAGTTGTTATGTACAAATGGATATTAAAAACATACCTGGTTGTCTGAAAGCCACAGTGCTGCAAGTTCTTTAAGCTTTGTAAAAGTGATGGGTAAATTTTTTAACCTGTTTTTTTAAAAAACAACAGACAAACACAAATATTTAGACAAAATGAATCCTTCCTGAATACATTATTTAGATTTTATCAATTATTTAAACAACACTTTACAGCAGTGGTAGTCAACCTGGTCCCTACCGCCCACTAGTGGGCGTTCCAGCTTTCATGGTGGGAGGTAGGAGTTTTGTCTGATACTGAAGCACTTTTCTTTTTTTAATTTAATTGACTTTTTTTAAAAAATTCATAGCATTATTTAAAAACATTTTCATTAGGTTTTCATAAAATTCACCGTGACAATTTAGATTTCTAAAAATATACTATTTGTATCGCCCGCGCATAAGTTTACTTCACGTTATGTAAGTGAAACTAAATGGTGCTATAGTGCGACTGCAAACAAAAGAGCCTCGTCCCAGAATAGCTTGTACATCTCCCCCCACACCACCCAGCTGTAACAGACAAGCAGAGCTGGTAGTAAAGTTACTTCCCTATTTTATAAATCACCATTACTGTGGAACCGGTGGGCGGTTAAAATTTTTTATTACTAACAGAGATACAAAAGTGGGCGGTAGGTATAAAAGGTTGACCACCCCTGCTTTACAGTGATTCCACAATAAACGTTTAGTAATTTTTAATATATCTTTTAATTATTTTTAAAAAATATTTTAACAAAAACATTCATTTAACTTTTTCATTTAAAATGAAAAATGTTTCCTAAATCTTTAGATGGTTAAAATAAAAAAAAATGAAACTACTGACAATTTTAGCTATGATTTACTCATCTATATGCAACAACTGTCCAGCACTTTTGAAATAGTTGGGATCTTGAAACTTCACTTTTATTAAAAAGAACAGAGTTTCTAATATATTTAATAGGAATACATTTTATTGTTTTAAAAATATTTGTGGCTGAATAGATTCCAGCTAGTCCTAATTTCTGTTTTGTGATGTTGCTTGTTTTTTTTTCTTATTTACAATTTGAAGACATATATTCAAATTAGTTGTCATATTAATTTTCTCCATGATAATGTATAACAGTAAAAATGAAAGACAGGCCTGATTGAGATTCTGATTTTTTAGATTTATTAAACTATTATTTTGGAACTGGTGCTAATACAGGTAGTCCTCAACTTAAACAACTGAGTCCAAGATTTCTGTTTCTAAATGAAATGGTTAAGTGAATTTTGCCCAACTTTATGACCTTTCTTGCTTTAGCTATTAAGTGAATCACTGCAGTTATTAAAGTTAGTTAGATGGTTGTTAAGTGAATCTGGCTTCCCCATTAACTTTGCTTCTCAACAGGTCATAAAAAGTGATCACATGACTCCAGGACACTGCAACTGTCATAAGTATGAGTCAGTTGCCAAATATCTGAATTTTGATCACATGACCATAGAGGTATGGGAAGTCATTCTACTTCTATTTGCAGGTCTTTGTATTTTGTGGCAATCTCAAGTTCTTTCTCTTCTTTTATTATTAGTTTGTAGAAAATATGTTATTTAGCTTCATGTTATTTAAAATATGACTTAAAACGCTTAAGCCTAAAATATTTGAAAAGACTAACAACTATTTAAGACTGCTTAAGTTTTACTTTAAGAATTGGATATAATTTTCAACTCCAAATTTGAACCTTAATCATCAATCTCAGAATAAAAATCTAACCTAGACTGGAGCCAGAAGCCCACCTTTTATATGTGAAGATCAGAACATATTTTGTTGAGTCCTAACTTTCATACTGATGCTACAACCAACTTGAAGGATGTAGCCATGCACTTAACTCTTCTCTAAGAAAGAGTTTAGAGCTATAAGAGAATTTGTTAGTTAATCTTTGATCATCTACGAATTGTATACACTAGTCAGAATGAAAAGTGTCATAGTGTCTTCTCAAAATTACATTTGAAGGAATCCCTTATGGTTTTTTCTTCCTTTGCCTACGGGGGAAAAAGATTTGTTGTTTTCTAAGGAATAAATACTTCAGGTGCTTTTTGGAACAGGAAGATCCATTCATTTAAATTTTTTTTAGTCAGACTGCCAAGAGAAATGTCCTAGACCAGTGATTCCCAAACTGTGAGCGGCTCCCAGGAGCAGCGCCACACACTCTAAGGGAGCAGCGAAGAAGCAGCGTCCGCTCCACCTGCAGCGGTGCCGCGAGATCCCAGACGCACAAAGCCGGACACGGCCGCAGCGACCGGGACTCGCACACCGCAACTCGGGACAACTCAAAAGCCAAGGGACCCCCAGCAGGCAGGAAGGCGGCAGGCGCCGCGGCGGACCAAAGGAGAAGCGCGAGCTCCGGCCCGCCCGCCCGCCTGAACCACAGCGCCTGCCCAGACCCGCCGCCTGGCGAAACAGCGCACCTCCTCCAGTCTGCCCGCGACGCCACTGGCCTCCCAGACCACCCGACCGCTGCCCAACACGGCGCGGCCACCACGCTCGGCGGCATCGGGAAAGAGGCTGCGCGAAAATAGCAAAACCACCCGTTAGTTCCTCCCAGGTGAGCCAGGCTGGGCGAGAACAGCCACCTCCTCCACAAGGCGGAGACCTGAGGGAACAAGGGGATCGCGAGGCCAAACTCCGAGACCGAAGCAGGGACCCCCACGCCTGGGAAAGTTCCACAGAGGCCGCTCCCATCAAAGGAGATGGCGCGTCCATCAGCAAAACATGAGTATGCCAAACACTTTGTAGAAACAGACTTTTTGATTAAACTCACATACCTATGTGATATCTTTGAAAAGTTGAATGTGTTGAATCTCTCTTTACAAGGAGGCAATATGCACATTTTAAAGTTAACAGAAAAGATTTCAGCTTTCAGAAAAAAATTCAGAAAAAAAGACAAAAATTAAAAAAAAAATCGGATGTACCTATTAAGGGAGCCGCGGAAAAAATCCGAAGTGTTATGGGAGCCGCAAACCGAAAAAGATTGGGAACCTCTGTCCTAGACTCAAGGATTTGTACTGGCATAGAGAATGGAAGAAGGCCCAATGAGAATTAAAGATGAGCGCAATGTATATCTGAGAAACGATCAGTTCAGAAATTTGGTTTTAGGGATAAAATGGAGCTCTCAACTTTTTTGGATTTATTTATTTTTTATTTATTTATTTTTCGCATTTTTATACCGCCCTATCTCCCTAGGGACTCAGGGCAGTTTACAGCCAGAATAAAACATACATATAAATACAGGATAAAACAACAATTAAAAAACTTATTAAATAAGGCCGAATATTTAAACTAGAAATACAAATAATAAAACCCCATTAAAACCAAATTCAAAATTTAAAAAATTCTAGTCCAGTCCTGCGCAAATAAATAGATGTGTCTTAAGCTTGCGGCGGAAGGTTCAAAGGTCAGGAAGTTGGTGAAGTCCTGGTCTAAGTAATCCAATGCTGATTACTTTCCCTGCTGCCAGTTTCTTTGTATTTGCATTCAACTCCATTAAGCAACTGGCAGTCAGAAATAATTTCTGAATTACTGCACCCAATTAGGTGACCATGTATCATAGATACTGAACTACTATCCGCTACTTCAAACCTAACCTGATTTTTCTGTTTTGTTTTTGCTGCCCCTTCTTGTTTCCTTCAATTCTAACTATATGATTAGATTATCACTGATCAATTCCTAAAAAAAAATCTCAACTGCTGTATGGTAAGAATGAAATAACTAGAGCAGGAAAATATAACAGTTCCAAAACAGAAGTTCTTCCTGAGGGCAAAATATCTAGAAGCAAAGAGTATAAATTTGTATTTGTTATTCTGACAACTGATAATCTGGTAACATTTTAAAAGAAGAATATTTTAGTAATTTACACAGCATATGGTTCCCTGTCCTTGTGATTCTCATAAAACAAGTAAATTTAAAACAATAAAAGTATTACCTGTTGTCACTCAAATTTAAGACACGGAGTTTCTGCATTTGACCAATTTCATCAGGAAGAAATTCCAGTTTGTTTGAACGGAGGGACATGACAGTTACATTTTTGCAGCTGCCAATCTGTAGACAAGAAAGACAATTGTTAGACACGTTCAATGACATTACAACAGTTTAGGATTCATGAATTGTGATGCCTTCAAATTAATTAAATTTCATTAATTTTCACAAATTAAGAAAAATATATGTGCCCCAGGATATTGTGCTACCATGGTTAGTTCACTGGCCCCTTATGGCCCGGGCTGTACATGTGTCTCAGGTGGTGGCTACTCCCTGCCAGAATGCCATGGCACTGTGGCCGCTGATGCCCGTGGGAGCGTGTCCACTCCTTCCCCGCCTGAATGGTGACCCCGGGCAGTCCGGGCCGTAAGGGGCGGATGAACCAACCATGGTAGCACAGACTTTGATTCCTTTTGGATGGTCACTTTTTGCCGGGTCCGCATTTCCAGATAAACAATCTAACATCAACTTCTGTTCTGGCTTTTCTTATGCGGGACACCGGAATGTGACAAGGATCCAAACTGGGTTGATCACCGGGACCAGGGATTTTGTCTTCCGAGCTTTCGGACTCATGCTGGAGCCCATCTCCAGCATGAGTCTGAAAGCTCGGAAAACAAAATCCCTGGTCCTGGTAATCGACCCAGATTGGATTCATTAATTTTATATGTTGTTCCACATAGCTCGGGTTACAAATGGATTAAAGTGAAATTATGTTTATTGTTAATAGTCTCTGTGCAACCTCACATGAACTGTCATTTAGCCTGCCTTCTTCAAGGTGAGTACATAAATATTGAAACGATATCTTGATTAGCATTCATACTTATCCTACAAAAGTCTATTAAGAAATTTAGCAGCTTAAAGTTCTTATGTTCTCTGACTGAGATGCCTAATATGCTTATTTCCCATATCATTTCTCTAACAATGTGATATCACAAGTGCCTATTATCCTATTAAGGGAGCATATTTTAAAATCATTTTTGCTTTGCATGCACAGGCCTAATTAACTTTTTTAAAAAGCAAACTTCCTCTATGTTGCTTGCAATCCTTCAAAGGAGTTGTAACCTAGCTCTCTTCTCACACCAATGGCGACAATATACATATGCACTCAGGTTAGCAATAAAAAATGTATCACTATTCTGGCAATACAGCTTATTTATTTATTTTAATGTATATGCCATTCCTACCTAGGCAGCTCACAATGAAATACATTGCAGGGTCCAGTCTGAGTCAGGGTCCCAGTTTGGACCCTGCAACATTATCCTGAGACATGTATATTCGCCTTCATTCATAATAAAATATATCTATGAAGCAGATATTTAGTGTTATGTTAAAGGTCCCTAATTGACATTTAATTAATGTGTTATATATTCCATGGTATGTTTCTTGTATGGATAATAAAATGATCCAATATCTATACTGATAGATAGGATGAAGAAGAGGATGGAACATGGTCACCTACATTCTTAAGGATTACACACACATAAGAAACTTCTTTTAGATCTGTTGCTTTTATTTCTTTTCTCTGTCTATATAGCCACTGTGCATAATCTGTAGAGCCATGAGGCAAAAGTGGGTGGGTGTTAATGGAAAGAGAATCACACAAGAAAAAAAAGATTTTTTTAAAAATGAAAATAACAAAAGACACCTTGCAACGTTATTAATAAAAATGGAAGAAGAAGGGCATGATGATGTGCAGTCCAAATGCAGAACAACAGCCATGATTGTTAATTCTCAGATTATGCCACCAAAGGAAATCAACGTTGAAAACTAGTCCATCGTTAGAAATAAAAAGCTTCACTTGTTTCATCTTACTCAACTTTTGCAGTTTTCCCATTCTGCTGTACTTCAGATCCGTTAGATAGCACTGTTGACCATATAATCATCCTGATTCTTGACATGAAACAGTTTCTAATTCTCAGAATAAACTTTATTTTAATTAGCTTTTCCTAATCTGGATAGAGTTAATAGAAGCTGTGGTCCAATACATATGGAAGGCATCGATTTCTGAAAGGCTGTTCTAAAGTAATACGTGTATATGGAGATAATATCACATTGCAACTTTTGGAAGCTTCCTTTGAAAGAATAGAAAAGAAAAAAAACATATTTGAGAAGCCCCTTATTTTTAGAGGCCAATGGATTAATTTCTTCTTGGAATTTGTTGAATAATTTTGTTCATATCTGATGGTTGTTCTGTTTTTTCAAGAAATTAACACTTCATCTAAACTATTAAAAGACTAAGTATAAAATTCAGGTCTTTCATGTAGAATCCATTGACTGTACCAATATTCCCTTGCTCTCCCTTAGAAATATTTTTAAAGAAATTGAACTGGGTATTGATTCATAATTCCCCTTTGTCAATCTCACTTATAAAAAGATAAAATTATAATATATGAAAACTAAAACATGAGACTCTACTTTAAAAAAAATCAGCATCAAAGAAATGGCCCAATGTTTTAACAAAACGTAAAAGTATTATACTGAGGACTAAAAGCTCTGTAGCCTCAGGATATGATTTGCCAAATACCACAAGCATTATGGAAAAATATTAGAAGACTGATTAATTTCTCCAAATAAATTATCCAAAGTGGACATAATGAAAGATGAGGTGAGAATCTTTGGAACAAATTAAAAAGAAGAAAACCACAATACTGATTAGAATTATGCTGAAGGAAAACCTATAAAAGGATAGTTGGTGGAATAATGAACTGGAACAGTCTGCAGATAACAAAATGTATGATTTGCTGTAAAAAATGAGAATGGCAGATATTTTGTAGTATGAAAATCAGGAAACAGTGTTGGAAAGAAAGTAACCAAAAAGTATAAGAAATGGTTAAGATTAAAAGAAAAAGAAAAAAATGCAAAATTATTTTGATGGAAATAAATAGTTTGGAAAATAATGAAGCTGAGTGAATGGACTTAAAAATTATAACAGTAGAAGTATTTGGAATGAAACTGAAGTGAGGGAATGATGGAAGACGTATTTGTAGTTTTGTATAAAAATGAGAGTGGTATGCAGAAAGTTTTTTTAAATGCTATTAACGCAAATATTGAAGAAAACTAATAAGGCCACAGGAATCTTAAAAGACAGATGTTAGTTGCTTATGAAGTAGTTGTATAAAAAATAATGTGTGTATGAAGTTGCTGCTTTGTTCACGTTAGGAAAGGAAAAGGTTATTTGGAATGAATGTGAAAACTACAGAAGAAGTTCTTCTAAAATTGAGAAGATTGCTTTTGGATGTGCCCATAATTCTTCTCATTCAATAAAAAAACATTGTGTCAAGTCTCAGAAAGGTAGAAATAAGAGATATACTATAATTTTCTAATTATATTTGTTCATGATTGGGTGCTCCAGCTATCGGTCCCCCTCTTGCAAGCTATGTTAATAAAAGGAAAGAATCAGAAACTATTCTCACAATAGAAAACCAGTTGATTCTAATGTCTGTTAAAGATGTGGGACTAAGAAGGAGCTGAAGATGGAGGAGGGAAAGAATAAGATGATTTTTAAATCATCTTTAACTGGTTACTCTGACTGCTACAGAAGTTTATAGAAGCCAGGAACTGTATGGAACCTGAATCATTAAAACTTGGGTTTTTATTGAAAATTATGTTGTTTCTGTTGCAAAATTATTCTTCTGAAAATAAAAACAGTAACAAAAGGTTCATACACAGAATAAAAAATATGCTTTCTTGATTCCATGATTAGAAAGTTTGAAAATAATAGTCCCTCACCCAATGGATGACTAAAAATTTGGCCAAGAGTTTTCCAAAAATAATACTACTAAGGCAAAATAAATCTGAAAGCAAAATGAAACTGGTCCTCCTTGATTATGCTTACAGATTATGGATGTGGTCTGCTAGGTGCTAATAGTTCTTCAACTATTAAGGAAGGAAAGTCTTCAGTAATCTGTTGGGTGTTTTTGCAATATAAATTATTCAGAAGGAATTATACAGGCTTTTCCTGCCTGTTAACACAGTATTCATCTAACCACTGTTCTCCACATTACAGACCAATACTACTTTGATATCATAAAGAAGTTCCTTCAAATCTCCTGAGACTAAATTTTCTCTTTGAAATGCATTAGCTGCTGCATTTCTTTCTGGACAGAAAGCAACTTAGTAGCACTTGATGACTGAGGGAGTTTAAACTCCACCTGGATTTTGGATACTATCATTTCCCATTCAATCAATGACTAAAGCACACAGTCCTGATACCTTTTAATAATGATACAAATGAAAAAATATTTTAGATGAAGACTAGGCATTACTGAAGTAGATTGTATTTCCCAATAAATCCTTACTTCTCTGGGAAGTTCACTCAGGAAGTTTTCATCTACAGCTAAAGTTCGGA
Source organism: Ahaetulla prasina (assembly GCF_028640845.1). Lineage (NCBI taxonomy): Eukaryota > Metazoa > Chordata > Lepidosauria > Squamata > Colubridae > Ahaetulla > Ahaetulla prasina. The sequence continues at coordinate 160,417,377 of NC_080541.1, forward strand.
GACTGTGTAGATAGCCAATGGTGGGAGGTAGAGACTCCAGTTCATTACAGCTGCAGTCAAATTCTTCTAATAAAGATAAACTGAAATGTTAAGTACATTTGTTAGTCTAGCTCTCAAAGGGATTAACATTATTTTCTTTGCAATTAACTTTCTACATTCAGGTTTGTGAACTACACAAAGAGGAATAAGATTTTCAGTGGGTGAAAATATCTTACACATTATTATTATTATTTTTGGAATTACAAAATAAAGGTACACTGGAAGTGCAAATGGGAGAGATATTTGGAGCTGCTTTCAAATTAAAGCAAACAATAATCCATCCAGTACCACTATTGTCAACAAAAACTGCCAGTTTTCCAGACTAAAAGCTACTTCACACAAGAAGATTTCTAGTGAAGGTTTAGTAACATGCATGCAGTAATGTAAAAAAATACAAATTACAAATAACTACTTGTCAAAACATGCTGATATATATAGCAAAATTAGATTTCTGTGTAATTAAGATTTCTCTACTGCGATATGTAGGTAAATGAAATAGGAACTGTCAAATTCATAATGAAATGAACTTTATATTTTTAAACTATCAAATCCTGCAAGAAAAATGACAAAAATTGCAGTTGAAGTATTATATACTTGTAACCATAATACAAACATTTGATTTTTTTAAAAAAATGTTTTAGTTTAAAAACTTAATGATTTGTTTGTTGCTATTACTTGAACACTATGTTTTCTTTAGGCACTATTGTTTGTTCATAATCGTTTCTTAATTCCAATTACACTAAAACATACTATTTTATAAAATAAAACTTTATACCATATATCTTCCCACTTCGATTCTCTTAATGACATTAATAATAAAAATTCACAATTAAAGTTGTTATTTGCATCAGCCCTTGTAAATGAGGCATTCAAGGTATATCATTTGTAGGAATGATTTGTTTTCCAGACTGATAGGTAATATTCTTGAATCGGAAAAAGAAATACAGTGAAAAACAATTGCTGCTAAAAGTATTTGGTGATATGATTACAGGTAGTCCTCAACTTACAACAGTTCACTTAATGACCACTCAAAGTTATAATGTCATTGAAAAAAGTGACTTATGACCATTTTTCTCATTTACAACCATTGCACCATTTCCATGGTCATGTCATCAAAATTCAGATGCTTAACAATGACTCATACTTACAACCGTTGCAGCGTCCTAGGGTCATTGATCACATTTTGAGACCTTCTGACAAGCAAAGTCAATGGGGAAGCCAGATTCACTTAACAAACATGTTACTAATTAAACATGTTACTAATTTGTTAAGTGATTCACTTAACAAATGTGGCAAAAAGGACAAAACTCACTTAGCAAATGTCTCACTTAGCAACAGAAATTTGGGCTCAATTGAGACCATAAGTCGAGGACTACCTGTAGTTATTGTAAAATTAATGCACATATATCAAAATATGAATTTGAAGTTTGTTTGGTTAAGTACATTATATTGTTATCTAAATTAGAACTTCAACAATTTTACTGGATTACCTTCAATGTCTTTATTTGACTGTTTACAAATATCTAAATCATCTCTGAATAATCTAAGGGAGCATTTGGGGCAAAGAGCAATTATTATTTAACAGGAATATTCTTGGCTACCAGTTATGAAATGTAGGCGGAAAGAGGACACATCCTGACATCTCACAGTCTGTAATAATATGTTTTACAGATGGCCAGATTCCAAACTTCTTTCTCACGAACCGCCTGGACTCATGGAAAAATATGAGCATTCTGTAAACCCTCTATATCTTTTGTTATCTCTAAAATTCCTTAGTCTAAGAAATCTAAAACAATTGATCTATAACCAATAACCTATTTAATTCCCCATATATATTTTTCTGCTAGTAGCTACTCAACTTGCATGAAAGACTGAAATTTATCATCCTTTTTAAAGCTATGTGGTGATTAGTGAACTAGGTTGCAAAGAGAACAGCTGAAGGTTCTGTTAGGTTTTTGATTTTATTGTTTGTGCTTCCAAGCTGTCATTCAAACCGGGAAAAGCAATTGTTTTGAAAGCTAACATTCAGACAAATTAGCTGAGATCCACTTTATACTTGCACTGACAGAAGATAATCCAGCCATAAGCATTGTACTTTAACAGACCACCTGGCAGAACAATCATGATTCATTGTCTCTACAGCATGCTAAAAGATGTGATATTCCTTTATAATTGTCATTATGGCCTGAAATAAATAAAGCTGGAACTATTACAGGAGAGAAACTCTGGGTTTCTGATGACATTCCTGCTAATATGACTCTAAACATTGCATGTAATCTTATAGAAAGAACTGTATAATTCTCCAGTCTGAAAATTAATTATTCATTAATACAATATTGAAATCATTTGTTTTGAAGTTAAATTAATAAAAAACCTCATAAATTAATATATTAATGATATATTATTATATCATTAATGACATAACAAAATGATCTATTATGGTTCCTCATTACTTTAAAATCAATTATTCTTATTAAATACTGTTCAGAGAAACTTGACATTCTAAGACAGGTCTTAAGTATTACTTAAATATATTAAATCTCTTGATTCATGAGTGTAGAAATATGTATTTTAGCTGTCTTCAGAAATTTCTCTGAACGTTTAGCAGAAAGATCACTACATCTCTTTAAAAGATCCATGAAAAAATATCTTCCTTTACTGAAACATGAGAAGTCATAGTTCAGTGACCAGGAAGAAAGGAAGTCAGATAGATAGTTTTGCTGGCTGGCTATACAGATAGAGAAGATTTCTAACTTCTAACAAAATTGTCAAAATGATATTTATGTAAAAACAAGACCTCTTGAACATCTCTTAGTCAGGTAGGAGTTCAGATGGAGAATTCAAGCAAATTGATCAAGCATACTGATATCTAATCCCCTGTTGACTGATGATTTCACCCAGTGATTTAAATGTAGATGATAAAACAGGAGTTTCTGGCTCAATCTCTTTTTTTCCCTCTCCCCATCCCACCAACACCAACTGGAACTGGCTGTGGAAAAAGATTGAGAACTATCACAACATTGTGTCTGTCCCTCTGCCTCCTCTCCTTCTTTTACCTACATTTTGTACAGAAAATAGCATGATCAGTGATATTGAAAGCTGCTGAGAACAATTGCAGGACATTTGCACCATCACTATCCCAGCTCTGCCATAGGTCATTAATAAGGGTGATCAATGCCATCTCCATTCTATATTCTGGACTGAATCCTGATTTTAAAAATGGTCTAGATTACTCACTTCATCTTGGTTCTTATAGGCTGAAATCTTAACAAGACAATAAGAGAAATTGTTTAGACAAGCAATGGCTTCTTGAAGAGAGGGATGAGCCATTCCCTTATTCAAGGATGCATTCATTACCACTTGTCACTATCTGGACAGCTTTAAATAATCAGGTGGGTCATGAGTTTAAAGGATAGGTGGCCATGTTAATTGCACTAAATATCTTTTCTATCTCCTCAGGATTTACAGGGTCAAACATCTACTGTATCAGTTAACTACTGCAATGCTCTCTACATGGGGCTCCCCTTGAAGGGCATCCGGAGGCTGCAGTTGGTCCAGAATGCAGCTGCGCGGGTGATAGAGGGAGCCCCTCGTGGCTCCCGAGTGACACCTATCCTGCGCAGGCTGCACTGGCTACCTGTGGCCTTCCGGGTGCGCTTCAAGGTGTTGGTGAACGTCTTTAAAGCGCTCCATGGCATAGGGCCGGGTTACTTACGGGACCGCCTGCTGCTACCGAATACCTCTCACCGACCCGTGCGCTCTCACAGAGAGGGACTCCTCAGGGTGCCGTCGGCGCGACAGTGTCGTCTGGCGACACCCAGGGGAAGGGCCTTCTCTGTGGGGGCTCCCGCCCTCTGGAACGAGCTCCCCCCAGGACTTCGTCAACTTCCGGACCTCCGAACCTTTCGCCGCGAGCTCAAAACTTACTTATTTATCTGCGCTGGACTGGGTTAGTTTTTTAAGTTATGGGTTTTTAATGGTGATTTTATAGTTTAGGGTTTTATATCGGTCGTTTGACCGTTTTTAGTTTTAAATTGGCCGGTTAAATATTTCATTTTAAATGTATTTTAAATTTATTGTGTACCTATGTGTTTTAATAAGGCTGTACACCGCCCTGAGTCCTTCGGGAGAAGGGCGGTCTAGAAATCTAATTAATAATAATAATAATAATAATAATAATAATAACAGAACAAAGCAATGCCTTAGTCAATTCAAATGGACTTGTCCAGGCACAGTCTAACTCTGAGTAGATTCGAGCAATTTTACATGAGAAGTGCCTGGAATATTCCTCATAGTGGCCTTGAGATTATTCCTGTGACTCCTCCCTCCTCAACAGACTGCTTCATTCTGAACAAGGTCACTACTCTCTGATGCAATAAGAATGGAAAAAATAATCATGTTTTGCTGCTCTCCTTGCCATGATGTAATTCCTAATTCCTTATACATGTTTAAATGTGTTAAACATGATTAACTGTATTTTACGTCAGCAGTTTCTTGAATATTATCCGAAACAGATTTGTGTTAGAAATGGAAGATTTCTTACAAGTACTAATGTGAGAATGCATTCACAGATTGCTTTTATGAGATGCTGCATATAATTTATTATGGACACTTGAACAGACATTAAATTCAATTTATAATCCATAATATTCCACACTGTCTGTTGCATGTATTAGCTTTGGATGCTACCACTGAAACAAGAAACCAGGAATAGATAAGTATGATTTGTCAGAGATAATACAATTTATAAATTCTTCAATAATGTCCAAATATTTTATAAGAAGGCTGCCCTTTAACATGGGAAAAATTGGGAAGGTTGCAAGCTTAACAGAACTGTAATATAATATATTATTTAATTTTAATCATTTGCATATTAAGCTGCAATTGGAAGTAATGACTATCATTTATAGACAACTTGAATAGGTCTATAGACTTTTTTCTCCAGAGTATAATAATAGGCTTATTTTAGTAGATTATGTAAAGGTAAAGGAGTCCCTGCAGATTTTATTCCACTAGTTGTAGCCAACTATACTGGGTGGTGCTCATCTCTGTTTCAAAGTCATTAAGCCAAAGGTGTCTGAAGATGTTTCCACGGGTCATGATTTTAGTAGATTACAGATGAATAATTATTCTCCCGACTATTATTTATCTGATCCAAATAAAACTTCTTTCAGGAGAAGTTTAATTTATATCTTTTGTTTATAATAACAAAATGCAAGGACCATTAATATTCATAAGAATCATAAAAATGCATCACCCAGATATAATGCATTTTGTTAATGTTTTACACATAAAATGTTTTGCATTAAGAAAATTATCATGTCAGAAAAGAGTTTAGCCTTTTACATAGTATTGTTACCACTATCATTTTGTATAATTGTTTTAAATGAATAGTATAGGTTTATTGAGAAATATTATCTATGTTAGCTATCTTATATTATATTTCCTTTCTGTGAAGATTTATTAGATGTGAAAATAACCTCATATTGCTCTTTCAAAAAGCGAATCTTGAACTTTTTAAAAAGATATTGTGATTCTTTCCACACCAATCAAATCCAGATTTATGTCCTTAATCAAAATGTCCTCCTATGTGTAACATACTTTGCAAAGGAAAAAAAATCTTACACATCATTGCAAAGACGAGGGAGCCATTAGCAGCAGGAGAGTCTAGCTAATTACCATTTAAACAGGCAGACCTACTAGCTCCAGACTTTGAGCTGATACTCTAACCATGTTCAAAACTGTCATTTATCTGGAATTAGCAACATGATCAGCCACAGGCTAGTTCACGCTGAGCTCATTTCCACCAATTATGCCTTTCTCACAATAAAAAGATTTGTCTCTACCCCACAAAAAGGAATGGCATGATACTATACCAAATCAGTTTCTAAGAAGATTTTAAATGAGTGCTTCAAAATCATTTGATAGTTTTATAACAATCACAAAAATATTTGTAAAGAATTAGATGATTTATAAGCCTAGCAGCTTGCAGTTGATATGTTGATCAATGGAGAAGAAAGGGGAATGTCTGAAGTGTGTAAGATACTACTATAACCAAGAGGTTTCTTCTATGACCCATCCAGACGTTCTATGCAAAATCGTATATTCTGTGCTATATACAGTAGGTAAGACAGCTTCATCGAGCAGAACTCGATGAAAATATATTCTGTGTGTGAATTCATAATAATGAGAGACAGTAGACAGAAATGGGTTGATTTCATCTGAAATACTGTTTATGTTTTGCTTTAAAATATGTAAGTGTTTTTTAAATGAAAAAGCTGGAAAATACTCTTAGGCGAATCAAATATAATTGATTTGGTGATATATATGTTTTTAGTACTACTTATGTGGTCGTTATCCTTTTCACAGGGATAAAAGTTATGATCACTTGAGGTATACACTTCTAATTGAAAATATCAAAAAGAGTTCAGACTTATTAAATCAGTACAGGTAGTCCTTGACTTACAATAATTCATTTAATGACTATTTGAAGTTACGACACTAAAAAGTGACTTATGACCGTTTTTCACACTTATGACCTTCGTGGCACCCCCCCCCATGATCATGTGATGCTTGACAACTGACTCATATTTATAATAGTTTCAGTGCCTTGGGTCATGTGATCAGCTTCTATGACTTTCTGACAAGCAAAGTCAATGGGGAAACCAGATTCACTTAACAAACATGTTACTAACTTAACTGCAGTGATTTATGCAGAAACTCTGGTAAGGATGGTCATAAAATGGGGCAAAACTCATTTAACAAATGTTTCACTTAGCAGCAGAAATTTTGGGCTTACTTGTGGTCATAAGTAGTTGCTAGTTACATCACTGAAAATAAACGATTCAGGAAATGATTTATCCCCAGTCAAAAGTAAGGGCTCTAAATATAAATTTGAGACATCAGTTTATGGCACTTTGCAAATCATAATCAACATGACAAAGAAAGAGAAATAAGACTTTTTGTGTCAAAGCAGTTTGATCAATAAACCCACATATAATGTATACATATGCATATTTGTACATAAACGTTTCTCTTGGTTCTCACTATACTTCTGCTAACACCTAAAAATGCCAATTTTATAACTTAATATAACTGCACAAGTTGCCTACTACACTGATACTGATTTTTAGTTTATTAATTCAGTAAATGTATACGTTAGTTTTCTTTGGGGGCTCAATGTGGTGTGCATAGTACCATCTCCTATTTTTCTACCCTTTTAAACATTTGTTAAGCTATTTACACTCTAAACAAATAAAAGATATTGTCAGTTTCTATTCAGTAAAACAGATGGCAAAATTTTATTTACAAAATATTACAATATTAAAAATAGTCCAGATATTTGTTTAAAACAATGGGACCAAAATCAGATACAGGTTTAAAGTTTTTGACTTCATTATCAATTGATGTAATTTAAACATTAACAAACAATATAACCCTGATCTAGAAACTACAATGATTGGATGTTCACAGCATGCAAAATGAAAGCCAACCATACTGTAGTGAAATATTTTCTGTTGTTGTTATTCTATGAAAATTGTTAATTTTAACATTGTTTCAGAAGCAGACATATTCAAAGGTTAAAAGGCTGGAAAAGTTTAATATATTTATCTCTTCATCAACTGAAATCAATAAATCAGTATTTTAAAAAAGAAAACCAAGATCCTTTGACTTGATCTCCTCAAGTAGTTACTTATATAGAGACATTTATGGGCCTTTTGGTCTTGCACAAAACCATAGGTTGAACTTCTAAAGTCAGGCAATAAACTTTTTAGCAGGCAATCTGTACCAAGAGCTCACTGGACATGACTCATGTCATCCAAGAGTTTATTTTCAATAAGGAAATAATGAGTAAGAGTAGATTGTAAAGTTATAAAAGGAGAAGCAAATATTGCATAACAAAGAACAACAATTAGGAAAATAGAATTAATACCCACTTTTGACAATGAGCATACTCCCGTGGAGAATGATGTCTAAGTATTACTAAAAGAAAAGGCCATGCCAGTGGGAAATGCTTTCTCATCTGCTTTCCCATCTGGTGGAAAAGATGAACCAAAATGATTAATCAGAATAGAGCTGGAAGGGACCTTGGCAGTCTTCTAGTTCTATTACACAATAATGTAATTATTCCATTATTATTATTATTATTATTATTATTACATTATTATATATTATTATTGATGTAATAATTATCACACCATTACATCTATTACATAATAATGTAACAATAATGTAAATTCTATATGTAAATAGAACTTAAATGGATTGAACTACATTTTCTATAGAGTTTTAGTGACTTTGGTTTTGACATTCCTATGTATAATATAGAACAATTTTTGAGTGCTTGATGAATCCAAGGTATAATGGAGCCCATCAATATAGTGATGACTGAAATAAATCAAAAGTCAAAAATACAAAGAAAGAAATTATGCTGCAAAAAAAAGTAAAGGAAGAAAAGGAAATAAGTGTTTTCTTTTTGTTACAATATAACCAAATGAAAAATTTTAAAATGTTTTCCACTTACTTTCCAATAGCATTGGGCAGAGCTGTAAGTTGATTGTCATCTACTTTCAAAGTGGTAAGTCTTTTCAAGAGCCCTGAGAGAGGAGAGAGGAGAGGAGACAGAAAGAAAAGAGAGAAAGAAAAGAGAGAAAGAGAGTGATTGTTAAATAGTTGGTTAATGTTTCTAAACACTAGTTAAAAGAGACAGAATAAAGCAGGGGTGTCAAACTCAAGGCCTGCGGGCCAGATCCGGCCCACAGGGTACTTAGATCTGACCTGCGGAACCAGCCTGGAAATAGCAAAGGACTAGTGCCTCTGCTAGTGAAAACAGGATATAGAACGGCCATGTGCAGCCCCACTTGCCCCATTTTGGCCAGCAGGGTGCTGCAGAAGGCTGTCCAGGGCGAAAATGCGGCGCGGGGGGGGGGATGCGTCCCATCTCTTCCCTGGCCAGCCCACGGAAAAGAACTACAATGCTGATCCGGCCCTCGAAGAAATCCAGTTTGTCACCCCTGGAAAAAAGGGATAGTGCAAGCATATACTACATTTGTTTTGCAATGCAAAGTGCAACTTTTGTTGTTTGGTAGTTCTGAGTACTATGTTATGATGCCTATTAAAAGCTTTCTGAACAGAAGTGACTTGAAATAGCTTGATTGAAAGAGAGAGAGAAATACACAGAGAGAATCTGATAGATCAACTGAAAGTGTTCTTTAACATAGAAAAACACACTACTTTTCCAAAGATACATCAATTTTTGCTGCTGCCAATCTAAATGGATTGACATCCCATTTAATTCCTACACTTTTTAAAATGCACTTTGAAACATATCTGAAGATGTTAATTTTACATCAATAATTATTCTTGGTGATCTAAATGAAATTACCATATCCATTGTAAGATACATTCTGAAACAAAAATATTAATGCTATTGAAAACTTTTTAAGAAACATACTCAAATAAGAAAATTATATACTGAGCAATTTAATGAAATGCATTTCTTTAAACTTTGAATCATGACATAAAAACTTTCATTTGTGTTCTTTAACTTAATGTAAGAGCAGTATATAATTTTCAAGTTAAAGTTGCTAATAACTCATGGTTACTGGGTTTTTTCATTACTATTGAGAAGAATCTAAATGAATTTCATCTATTACCCCAAACCCAATTCCAGAGTAGTCATTATTCAGTCAATACCTATAGAATCTGGCAGTTGCTGTAGCATATTTGATGACAATAGTAGATCTTCAAGGGCTTCACATCCTGATATGTCCAGATCTATACTTTCTATCCTATTTTTTGACATATCCAGGTATATCAGTTGTTTTAATCGTCCTATAGACTTGATAAGATTACATAAGAATATAGTTAGTTGATTCAACTATTCATTGCAGTTACTAATATTTAATACAGTAATACACTACAAACTTAAAAGTTAATGAATCGGCAATGTCAATTTATTGAAGTAAAGGTAAACTGTCGATGTCTCATTGATCAGTTTAAATGGAAAAACCAAGGACAACCAAAATATATTAGCTTCTAATATTTTGACTGAAACTATAGTTATTAAACTTTGAACATTTTGTGTAATATCAATATGAGGCATCCTCTATACAGTGCAATTGCAGTAGTTCACTTAGGAGGTAACCAGAGCATGAGTGACCATGAGTAGAGCCCCTCAGCCTAGGAATGGGCACAAGTGGCATACAATACAAAGTTATGCAAAGGCCCTTCTAGCCAATATAGGGAATATATTAAAACAGGCATGCTGCATGCACTTCTATGATACTGAAAGGCACCAAACACATAGCCTATTTATATGAGTACACCTTTATACTGGATTAAGATACACATTTGGGTAAGCATCCTGGTCTCTTTGATACCACAGTACGGAAGGCAGTACCTGTTGCAGACTCAAAATAATTTTGTGTGTGCAACATTTAAATCTGGAAAACCAGGTCTCATCTGAAACGATGGACCTTTGACAAGGACATCCAGCTTGATTTAATCAAAGCTCCAACTTCGTTTGTATTGCCTTTCTATGGGCGACTGCTCTCTTATACTAAATATTTAGCAACTATTCCTTGCTGAGCTCACAGGACGGCTTTTATTCTCTACTGCTATATAGTGATATTGATCTTGTTACAAAAACAAGGTCATAATTTCCCAGTCAAAATCCTTACTCAGTGGAGAAAATAAACAATTTGTCACATGCTCTTGATATTGTCCCTTTTGAACAGCATGGCAAATTTAGTAACAAATCTTAATCTGAATTCATGCTAATTTGGAGATTATTTGCTTCATCTTAGTTAAATATCTCCAGAAACATCAGTAAATCTGTTGCAGTTGACATTATTTTGGCTTTATGAACATAATAAAGATTTATTTGATGTTCAATTGCTATAGTTACCGGTCTAATAATTTTGGTAATTTGCTTCTCCTTTTAAGTTGATTTATTCTTTTATGCTGACCTATTCTGTTATTAATTATTCTTTGTTTGCTTTCATATGAGTGTTTCTTCTTCCTTTGGGTTTATGTACTTTTATTGTTAAATCTATATATTACTGAAATTCTCCTGTTTGTCTGTGTATAACCTTTAACCGGGTGAAACGGTCCATCATAGGGCAATAATTTTTAAACCAAGGTACCTCAAATAGGCTAAATTATAGAATGCGTCCAAAATCTGGAACTCAGATTCTGATGGAATAGAAACTGGACAAATTCTATAAAATATTTTGTAAAATAAAAGTCATTAAATATTTTATGATATAATAAAAATGCCACAAAAATTTCCTGTGGTCAACTTCTGATGTTTGAATGTGCTACACAGTTCAACATACCTTCAATAGCCTTCAACAAGGCTACTTTTAAGGTAGATGCATATGCCAATATTTCCCTGAATTTTTAAGAACTTTTTCAGTGAAGGCAGTACCAAAATAACTTCAGTAAAGAAAAATGATCTGCACTTCCAAAATATATTTATTATACAATTCTGCAACATTATATACTTCATATGTACATATATGTATATACAGCCATACCCCAGGTAATGTTTGAAGTGAATTGTTGTCCATCCATAATTCTTTTAGGTTTTGTATTTGTTCCAGAACTTCAGGCTGCAAAAAAACAGCTTTTATATAAACATACACTCTTAAGTGATTATTATATTAAATATTATTGAAATTCATATTTTGATTTACGAATGGTTTAATCAGTCTATACATCAATTGGTCAACTAAGTATCAAGCTGACACTCATTACACCTGGGTGGAAAAGTTAGCAGCCCAAATAACAACAGTAGATTTGGATAAGTGTAAGCAGCTCATAAGCTTCCTAATAGACAGGAAGAAGCAGGTGAAGCTAGGCAAAATCACATCAGATACCTGTACAATTAGGATAGCCACACACCCATCCCCCCATGGCTGTTTGCTCTATCCACTTTTCTCTATATACCAACAACTGCATCTCAAAAGATTCCCCTGTTAAAGTACTGAAGTTTGCAGACGATACAACAGTAATTGGTCTCATCTGAGGGAACAGACGAATCTGCATACAGGCGGGAGGTTGAACAACTAGCCTCATGGTGTAACCAGAATAATCTTAAACTAAACACACTCAAAACTGGAGAAATGATGGTAGTTTTTAGAAGAAACCCTCCTATACTATCACCTCTTTCAATACTAGACAACACAGTATCAACATTAGAGACCTACAAGTTTCTAGGTTCTATAATATCTCAAGATTTAAAATAGACACCTAACATAAAAAATGTTATCAAAAAAGCACAACAAATAATGTTCTTTCTGCGCCAATTCTGAAAGCTCAAACTGCCCAAGGAGCTGCTGATCCGTTCTACAGAGGAATGATTGCGTCTGTCATTTGCACCTCTATAACTGTCTGGTTTGGTTCTGCAACCCAACAAGACAGACAGACTTTAGAGGATAATTAGAACTGCAGAAAAAACAATAACTACCAACCTGCCATCCACTGAGGACCTGTATGCTGCATGAGTCAAAAAGAGGGCTGTGAAAATATCTACAAACCTCACATCCTGACATAAATTGTTTCAACTTCTACTCTCAAAATGAAGTTATAGAGCATTGCACACCGGAACAACTAGACACAAGGACAGTTTTTCCCCCATGCCATCACTCTGTTAAACAACTAATTCCCATAACACTGGCAAACTATTTCTAAGACTGTATTACTATTATTTGTCTTATCCTTCCTACTACCTATTACCTTTTCTACCTATGGCTATAACTTTGTGGCTTGTGTAGCCGGGGTGGGTGGGTAGAAGGGAATAGGAGGAGGAGGTTTTGGCAGGAAGAGGGAGTGTGATAAGAGGAAGAGGGGTTTGTTTTTTTTCTGGGGGAAAAAGGCCAGAAGGGAGGCTCCTATCCTTCCTAGGCTGGGAAAAAAGGAGGCTTGAGAAGTTAAGAAAAAAGGCTTGAGAGGATAAGAAAAGAGATAGGATAGTGGAGGCTTCTGTGGGGCAAGCCGGAAAGAGAGAAGGGGATAGAAGAGGAAAGGCTTCTGTGGGGCAAGCCTGAGAGAGAGAACGGGGTGGGATAGAGGAAGCTTCTGGGTGGCAAGCAGAGGAATCCATGAGGGAGCAGAGGCGGTTGAAGGAGGCAGGCAATTCAAGAGAGAGCAGGCAATTCAAGAGAGAGAAAGAGGAGAAAAAGAGAAGGAAGAAGGGCCGACCAGCCACATGAATACCATCTCATCTCGTGACCCACCGGCTGGGAAAACTGACCATTATACCACCACATGACCTGCTGGCTGAGAGGAGACTTACCACCATGACACTACATGACCCAGGCTAGTAGAGGTACCTGAGTGAGGGCACAGTGTGGATCGGCAGCCATACCAAGAGGCAGTGGTCAAATCTAATTTTTTTTACTACTGGTTCTATGGGCGTGGCTTGGTGGGCGTGGTGTGGCTTGGTGGGCATGGGAGGAGAAAGATACTGCAAAATCTCCATTCCCACCCCACTCCAGGGGAAGGATGCTACAAAATCTCCATTCCCTCCCCACTCCTGGAGGAAGTATATTGCAAAATCTCCATTCCCACCCCACTCTGGGGCCAGCCAGAGGTGGTATTTGCCGGTTCTCCGAACTGCTCAAAATTTCTGCTACCGATTCTCCGAACTGCTCAAAATTTCCACTATTGGTTCTCAAGAACTTGTCAGAACCTGCTGGATTTCACCCCTGCCAAGAGAGCCAGGAGAATCCGGAGTCCAGCAGCCCCTTCGGGGGTAGCCCTACAATTGTATCTTTGCAAAATGATTTATATTGTTTTATTTAGTTTCCTAGCATGATTTAGGTTGATTGATTATTTAGTATCCTATGAATATCACTTAAGTGTTGTATTTTATGATTCATGATGAATGTATTATGGTGACTATAATCATGATTTATCTCTTATATCTTTATGTACACTGGGATCTTATGCACCAAAGACAAATTCCTTGTGTGTCCAATCACACTTGGCCAATAAAGAATTCTATTCTATTCTATTCTATTCTATTCTATTCTATTCTATTCTATTCTATTCTATTCGAATTTTACAAATTCTAAACATTTAAATATTATGAGTTATAGAAAGTATAAGCCTATATTCACTCCATAGCTGATTTTTTAAATCATCTACATAGAACAGACCTTTGTTCAACATATAAAGGAAATTAAATAGTGCAGCAACTTTTTTTCTCAAGGGAGCAAATTTGCCTTAAAGAGCATACTGATATGGATCACTAGATTAAGGATTTGTATATTAAATGACAGCTTCTTTTAGAATGATTGTTTTGTTTGTTTTTGAACAAATGTTCCTTACCAGCTCAGAAAATTCATTATTACCCAGGTCAAGCCTCTCCAGCTGAGTCAGTTTGTGCATTGACCTACAAAAAAGCAAAGACAATTATAATCATTTTATCTAATAATAAATATAGTAAATCTACAGTATGCAAAGTGATAAGGCATGCATTGTTATTCACATTGTTAAAACTAAAGAAGTCATATCAGTCAGCATTTTTTTTGTCAAATCAAGAAATTGCTGCTTTTGTTATGAAAGTACTTTTGGGCAAACAATCTTATTATGGATTGAAGACCCCCTAAGCTTAAAATACATAATATTGTATGAGTTGGTTCTCATTTTATTTAAATTGAGATTTTAAATCTGTAGAAGTATCAAAGTCTGATCCCCTTCAAGGATCATTTTGATAAATGGAAAATGATTTCTGTAATACAATACTAAAAATGATTTAAATACTGGATCAAAATGCTAGCATTTTGAATAATAATGGGTTGGGGAATTTTCCAATCCCAAAGTATTGAAAATGTTAAAGTATTAAATATATAATATCAATATGTTAAGCTCATTGTTATGTGAGCTATATGAACACAGATATGTTTTGCAATACTGTAATACATATGCTAAATACTAAATATGTAATAAAAATTATTCTGGTTTGGGTTTTCCCTCATTGTGAATTTAAACTGTTTCCCCTTTATTGTTGGAGTAGTTTCAACAATCAAGGTTAACTTCTGGCCAAATAATGCAACATTTCACTTCAATATTTGGATCAATTCTCCAAGTAATGTTGTCTAGATGCATTGAACTTATGTTCTGTAATTCTCTGCCAGAATAATCTTCAGATTACCATCTCAGAAAAAGACTAGGGTAAAATAGGATTGTAGAGAATATTGACGCAAAAAAGTTGAAAACTGTTACTGTTTGACTTGGAAGTTTACACGATCTATCGCTTAATGAGTTTTGTATACAGTATTTCAACTATTTTTATGTATCTGATACTGTGTGCCTAACCCCATAATTTACTTATTAGTAACATTTTTAAATGAACATATGAGAAATCTTATAAGACGTATTCTCCTCCAAAAAGAAATTGGCTATAAAAAATGAACATTATTTGACTACATAAGGTAATATTTTCTGTTTTAAATTTTCACTTGCCTTTACTCCATTCTGTTCCTTTGATTCTTTATTCCAATTAGGCTATTAATCACTGTTACAAAAAAACTAGTTTTTGCCTTGTGGTGGACATGGAAGGCATGAACAAACTGTCAGCTACTCTTTCCCAATGTCTTCTCAATTTGGCCAGTCATTAATAAAAAGAAGAAATTAACTGATATGCAATGAAGCTTTATTTGCCTCTTCAGAAGAATATGTATTAAATTAGATTAATTACAAAAACTCTTTTACAAGTAACTATGATCCTTCCTTCCTTCCTTCCTCCCTTCCTCCCTCCCTCCCTCGTTTTATTCAATGCTGTTAAATTTACCGGGACCATAAGTGAAGCATTTATTTGGCATAAATCATTTATCTCAATGTTATACACCATTGCTTTTTATAATTACAAAATGGTTCTTTGACATTTCTTTGAGATACGGCCTTTGAACAACAAACTATTTAGCATTATGAACAATCAAACAATTATATAAGAGAAAATCAACACTAACACTGCTCTTGATAAATTCTGACCTCATAAGAAGCAGATCAGAGAATTTTACCCAATCTTATTTTTAGACTTATTTTTAGTTTGGAGGCAAAAAAAAAATATCAAGGTAGGTATGATATGGCAGGCAAGGACTCCAGCAACAACACAAAAGAACTAGTGGTCCAATGTTATGCACATGAATTTACAGGGAAGCCCAACTGAGTACTTGGGAATTTATGCAATATATACTGGGGTCATGAAACTGAAGAAGCAAGAAACACCTAGACCCTTCTAAGACTGTCATTGTTGGATGAGCACTGATGAGACATCTATAAATTATGATTCCTGCATGAAGGAACAATTTATTATGTAGGGCACATATGTGTAAAAATGAAAAATGACATATGTATCAAATTTTAAACACTATTACTCAGATGAAAACTGATTTTTTTAAAATTAAGTCTTATGGATGTGCAATTAGAAAGGACTTATGGATACCTAGTTTTATGTATGATATTATATATGATAATTGCAACAAGGTTACTATATACACAAATATGAAAAAATACAGAAGTACCCATAACGGAGGATTGGATAGTGAAGATGGCAGAACTTTCAGAGAGGGCAAAATTGACTTGTTTAGTTAGGGAGACCACAATAACTACTTTTTGCCAAAAATAGATTTCTGGGTTTACTGATTTAAATGGGTTATGGAAGAAAGGAATTATATAATATAGTTCTAAAGAGGCAGAAATGATAAAAGTTTGTAAATACTGTAAAGAAAACTGGAAGCCGCTTTTTAAACTTTTCTTTTTCCTCTCTCTTTCTCTGTTTCTAGCACTTCTCTTTTTTCTCTTTTTTATTCTTTTTTTTCAATAAAAACTACTAAAATTTTCTTCTGAAAATATAGGGGATATTAATGGTATTGATATACAATACCAACCGTTTATGCTAAAATCCTAATCTGATCTGTATTTTATATTTCAAATCCACTGAGATGAATAAACTTGTATTTCAAGAAACTGGTAGGATCAAGTAACACTAATATTATAAAACATTAGAGAAATATTTTACCTACAAATATTCGCTGTAAGACAAAGAGGAATACAGAATTATACTAACAATAAATTGGCAGGATCTGAAAGCATTCTTAAAATATACTACTAGCCAAAGTTCCACTAATTGATTCAGAAGGCATGATAACTCATTACTAAGAAAGCTAATGAACCCAGACAATGTCCTCTCTTGTCTGCAGAACACTTGCAAGACTTTCTTCTCTTCTATGGCCATTGAAGAATAAATGTATTCTGCTGGATTAAATGGACACTAGAAGTGTTGCCGCTAAAATAATCAGGATCGCTTATGACCATAGCCAGCATCATAACTGATTGTTAGAGCCTATGGAATCCTATTTAGGTACCTACATGCTCTAAACCAGGGCTGTCAAACTCCTGGCTCACGGATGCATCATGTGCTGGCCATACCCACGTTGTGGTTAGCAAAGGGGAAAAAAGTCCTAATATGTCACGTGACGACATGAATTTGACACCCTTGTTCTAAACCTATGCGAAAAGCATTAAACTAAAAAGAAACTAAACTATGAAGGCCTACTAAATCCCTCAAATACAATGCAGATTCAGGGGCAATTCTCAAGGCTGACTTTTCATATGTCTTAGTAAGCAAAATATATTACATACAGTCTTAGATTTTTTTTTAATTTTTTTAAAATTAAAGCGTTTGTCTGGGTACAGATATTTTTAGGAAATAATAATCAAAGTGCTTAAAACAATATTCATTACATTGGTATTAGAATAGTATTAACAACAACAACAACAATAATAATAATAGCTTCGTGCAATAACACCAGCGGAACTGCAAAAAACTGTGCTACTCGGAACGTCATATATTTTAAGAAGGTACTTGGGAGATACCTAGGATGCTGGCAGCAACCCGTATCAACCATTAGCACCAATCATATTTGTGACACATTTTTAAATGTTCAGTTGACTGAATTTCATGTTTAATTAATAAAGTATATAATAACAATAATAACAATAACAATAATAATAATATTGCTTGTCCATTTTAACAAACCTCCCTTGTGTCCTAATGACTTAGAATTATGTGTGCCCCAGGAGTTATAAACTAGTGAAAATGGTCACATATACAGAGTGAACTTCCACCGATAACAGTTATTCAAAACAGTCTCAAGCTTGTTTTACTCCACAGATTAAAATTAAACTCATTTTTATGTGGAACACTATTCAAAACTACATAATATACTATAAGATGCTAAATATTGATTGGACTATAATTTAAGAATTTATTTTGAAAAACTATTTTTTACTTAACTTTCTTATCCAATATTTAAAATAAAAAAAATTAAATTTAAAAAAGAATCTATATAATTTATACATGAGACCCAGAATATTTAATTCAATAC
This sequence comes from Ahaetulla prasina, assembly GCF_028640845.1. Lineage (NCBI taxonomy): Eukaryota > Metazoa > Chordata > Lepidosauria > Squamata > Colubridae > Ahaetulla > Ahaetulla prasina. The sequence continues at coordinate 160,435,817 of NC_080541.1, forward strand.
TTTCTACATATATATTACTAACAAACTATAATTAATAACATCAATGTATGAGACGACTTCCGGTGTCCAGGGGCAACGGGTCGTCTGGAGGCTTCTCTTGCCCCCAGCGCCCGAATCCGGCCGCCGCCGAGGCCCCCAGGGGCCAGGTGTTCCGAAAAGGACACCTGCCGCACGGACGGCTCGCCAGGGGTCTCCCAGCCGACATACAGGACTGGGGGGACCGATGCTGGCGCGTCCTAGGCTCGGCGGGGTTCGGAGGCCACGGGCCACGGCCATTACTTTGGTCGTCGCCTGGGCCGCTGTGCCCGGTGACACCGGGGCTTTGGATTTATAACTGCAGCAGCCTGGTGGTGAACAGGGAACGGAGAAGAATTGAGGAATGGAGAAGGGAAGGGGATATCGGTAAACGCGAGTGGAGTGCTCCGGTGCGGGGGTTTTCTCCCCTGCGGCTGGAAGGAGCACGAGTCATTCTGGAGAGGGGAGAACTTAAAAAAAGAAGATTCCGGGTTTTGGGGAGCTCTGGAGAGAAGAGGTGATGGAGAAATTTAGGAGGGAGGGTTTGAGGCCCCCCCTCCCTCTGGGGAACAGTGGTGGCGTCCAGCTTCCGCCTTCACTATGAGAATCTTGATGACATCACTTCCCTTCGGCTTCCTGGTTGACTAACTGTACTCTGGACTCGTTGCTCCTGTGAGTGCCCCCCTGGTGGATCCGGAGGAAATTACAAGGATACTGTGCTTGCCTGAGGATTTTGAATTTTTTTTCCAAATGGCAAAAGGTCAGAGACCAACTGCTGGAGAGATGGAGAGAATTCTGGAAAAGTTATCCAATATGGACAAGAAACTGGATGATTTGCAAAGAGGCCAAACGGAAATAAGAGCAGAAATTGTGACTATTCAAAAGGATTTAAAGGATACTCAACAAGTCTCAGCAGAAAACAAGCAGAAAGTGGAAGGTCTGGAGGGTGAGATGCGGGCAGTGCAGAAAAGAGAGGAGACGACAGGCAATGCTGTGCTTGGACTACAGATGGATAAAATGTCTTATTTCCTTAGGTTTCAAAATTTGGAAGAAGTGGACCAAGAAGATTTGAGAGATGTTGTGACTAAATTGTTGGGAGAATTTCTTGGGAGAGGTGTTGATTTCATGAATTGGGATCTGGATCGAGTTTATAGAGTTAATTCACAATATGCACGCACGCATGCAGTTCCCAGAGAGGTTCATGTCAAATTTGTGAGAAGAGACGAGATGAAATTCTTAGAAAACATAGGAGTGGGGCATTGACTTACAGGGGCAGGGAGATAGCCATTCTGAGGCAGATTCCCAGACAGGTACGTGAAATGAGAAAGAAATATTACTTTTTGTCAAGCAAATTGTACCAGAAGGGAGTGGGCTTCAGATGGCTGATGCCAGAGGATTGATGATTTTCCGGGAGGGCATTACGAAAAAATTAGTACAATTATGGAGGCTACGGCCTACGTGGAGGAACACAAAGCCCTCCTGGAATCAGATGACCCAGGAATTGAAGAAGGGGAGGTTATAGACCATGGGGCGGAGGCGGCTGCCGCTGTTGCGGCCCTGGAGTTGGGTCAGGCTGAACCCAGAGTTCTGAGATCCAAAACTAGGAAGTGATAAAGATATTTGGTATTGTGTTGGTTTTCCTTATTCTCTTTTGTATGATATTCTGTTTATTCTTGACCCTTCTTTATTGCGTATGTAAGATTTGTAAACTTAGCTACTTCGTGTCACCTGCTTGCCATATGGCTGTTGTATGTGTTAAAAAATTTGAGTAAAATTCTTATCTAGGATAAGAAAAATGAAAATTTGCCATACCTGATATGTATTTGTATATACCTTTTTTGACCAATAAAAACTTTTTGAACAGAAAAAAAAAAAATAACATCAATGTATTAAAGCAAATAAACTATGATGTTCAGTAATAATATAGTAGAAATATTTTAGCTTCGCCAATTGCATACAGATCATAATGCTAGAATCCCAATTAAAGGGTTAAAAATCAATTTATAAAGTTGAAATTCATTTGAAATCAGTTTCTGAAATTACACAGTATCAAATTTTGAATTTTAAAGAGTTCACTTTCTCCTAACATTCCTATTGGTATATCTGATGATATTATATACGGTATATATGTTGTGATCATATACTTTATATTTTAATAGTTACATTTAAATTTCAAGGATAACACCTCTACTGTGAATTGGTTCTGCAGATAAATAACTTTATTTTTCAAGTAATGAGATTATAGTGGAAATCTAGAAAATTTCCACTTCAACACATGGGGAAAAGGTAATCTATATTTTTATTTATCAATATTGGAATGGCTCTAAAATATATATTAAAAAATTATTTTTCCTGAATAAATTAAAAAGAATTCAACTTCCATCCTTTTAATATTTTGCTGCTATTTCTAGTTTTGCTAAACTCGGTTCATATCATCCATCTGCAGCTGTTGTCAATTATTTAAATTCACCATAATCTACTGCCACAATCTACTGCTTCTTTTATCAACAACACATTATCTATGTTTTAAAACATAAATCTGATCATATTTTAAATGATACTAGTGAAAGTGTACATCACTCAAAAAAGTGCATGCATGCGCACTCCCCTCCCAATAGATGTGCAAATGTAGTGAGAGACACTGTTCTAATACTACATATGGCTTACGTCAAGTGCCTGATCTTCGGACCTTTCGTCGTGAGCTAAAAACATATTTATTCACTCAAGCAGGACTGGCATAAATAGTTGATTTTAAATTGGGGTTTTAGTGATTTTAAATTTTTAAATTTTTTAAATCGGCCATTTATTAATAGTTTCTTTTAATTTCTTTTAATTGTATATATTCTGTATTTTATTCCGGCTGTACACCGCCCTGAGTCCTTCAGTAGAAGGGCGGTATAAAAATCTAATAAAATAAATAAATAAATAAATAAATAAATACATACATATAAATTCCTCTCAAAATGACTGGACTAATATAAGCTATAAAACAAGCAACCTGTTATCAGCCTTATATTTAAAACACACAGTAAATGTATATTCTTCTAATGCACAATATCTTCCAAACATAACATAACATTTTTTTAAAATCCAGAGTGTAATCAAGAGAGAAAATATGAGTGACTCTGGCCTCCTATCTCAATCTTCATGTCTTATTAAGAGGGAGATACACATATTCCTCTCTTGGAGAAAAGTCACATATACGTCACTGAAGATATGGAGATCTTGAAATTTCAGTGTAATTCAGAATATGGAACTATTAAAAAAAAACAAGTCACTCATACTTCCATTCCTGATTCTTTGCTAGGAAGTGCCTAAGGTTTCCATCTTTGTCTTGCAAGTCTACATTGGTGGACTTCTACATCTTTCTAAACAACTGAGTTTTTTGTTTTTAACCTCAATCATCCATGAACAAACTTTTAAAGGCAAATTTATAGATGTGGAAAGTTATTTTTTCCTACATTTAAGCTATTATAAGTAATTTAAAATTTATTACTTTTTTCACCTTTGGAACTGTAGGAAGCAAAATGGTTGCTTTGACTGAAATGCAAATTAGTAACACTGCTCTTCAGTGATAAAATTCCTGGGAACTGGTCCTATGTAGAAGTTTAAGTGTGTAGAGGGCATATTCTCTTCTCAAAGAAAAAATGCATATTCTAAAACACAGTAAACATTTGGCTCAAAGATTATCTAGTAAGAGGCAGCCTCCATCAGCATGTAGTATCCCCAAACTGTTTTGATTTCATAGTATAGCATGGGAGAACTACCTCAACATAGTCTACTCGTGCTGATGCTCCTGATGCTGCCATTTCAGGTGTTCGAAAAGGTGCTGCCTTCACATCCTCTGGTGTTGGTGCCATTGTACTCTCCCAGGCGATGGGGCAAGGGGTACACTCTCGATCTTCACATGCTAAGATGAGAAAAATCAATTTCAATGCCCAAAAAGATGGAACTGCTTGAGCAGAAGAGGTGACTAAAACTACCAAATGGATTATGGCACTTAAAAGAGAGACAGCTGACTTACAACATTAGGAAATGAATTTTTTCCCCAGTTTTTCTAAGTCATCTTACAACAAAATTAGAAATTTGGAGACTGAAATTTTCCCCTTCCTTAGGCCAGAATTAAGTTGCAGAAGACTAAGATGGGGAAAAAAATATTTGCTAGTAAATATTCTTAGAAAGTCTTGATTTTTAAAAAATATTCCTCCTTTTAAGGGTCTAAAATTGTTTGGGTCATGAAAGTGATTTACCGAAGGAACTGGTTATAGCATCTTATTTTAGTAGAATTCTAAGCCTAGACTTTTTTCTAAACCCAAATTTCTTGTGCTTTGTGTTTGATTTGATAAAGTCAATACCACATGATTGTCATGTGATAAACATTTCTAAGTGAACTTTTACATAATGAAATGTAGTCTCTCTCTAAGCTGCTGAAGCCACTGAAAACTAAAATATGTATTTCAAATTCCAAATTGCATTAGCTAAAGGAATATTAAGCAAATACAAAGATTATGAAAATTGGGATTTGACTTTGAAAAATCCCTAATGTGTTAACATTTTAGGTATTTTTTTTTTCTGTACTAAATTAGGAATAAAAAAAAAAGAATTCTACAACGCAAATAAACTCTGAGTTTAACTAAACTTTAAACTGAATTCATTAGGTTAGTTAGAGTTCAATTAAATAAACTATGGATCTTATTTCTCTAAATAAACAAGTTTAAGATTACATTGTAGCTATGATAAACAGATTCAAATTCTTTTTACATCTGTTGTCATAACAATACTATTTTAGTCTCGCTCTAGAACTGAATTACTTTTGCAATACTATTTTTATTATCAAATACAACTCAAAGAAAACTACGCTGTATAAAACTTAAATCTTTTTGCTTTTTACATATTCTCTTAAATGGACAATATGTAATGCAATCTTATTGCATTCTTTGACAAAGTGACAAAATTAGTAGACCAGAGGAATGCTGTTGATACAATTTACTTGGACTTCAGTAAAGTATTTGATAATGTAGACCATAACCTACTACTAGGTAAAGTAGAAAAAATGTGGGTTAGACAGCACCCTCACCAGATGGATTCGTAACTGGCTGACCAACCGCACTCAACGTGTAGTCCTCAATGGAACTACATCCACATGGAGGGAAGTATGCAGTGGAGTACCCAAGGCTCTGTTCTAGGCCCAGTACTCTTCAACATCTTCATCAATGACTTGGACAAGGGGATAGATGGAGAACTCATCAGATTTGCAGATGACACCAAGCTGGCAGGAATAGCCAACACTCCAGAAGATAGGCTCAAGTTACAGAAGGATCTTGACAGACTTAAACATTGGACGCTATCTAACAAAATGAAATTCAACAGTGAAAAAAGTAAGGTTCTACATTTAGGCAAAAAAACACAGGTACCGTATATGTGGTACCTTGCTCAATAGTAGTACCTGTGAGAGGGATCTTGGAGTCCTAGTGGACAACCATTTAGATATGAGCCAGAAGTGTGCAGCAGCTGCTAAAAAAGCCAACACAGTTCTGGGCTGCATAAACAGAGGGATAGAATCAAGATCACGTGAAGTGTTAGTGCCACTTTATAATGCCTTGGTAAGGCCACACTTGGAATATTGCATTCAGTTTTGGTCGCCGCGATGTAAAAAAGATGCTGAGACTCTAGAAAGAGTGCAGAGAAGAGCAACAAAGATGATTAGGGGACTGGAGGCTAAAACATATGAAGAACGGTTGCAGGAACTGGGTATGTCTAGTTTAATAAAAAGAAGGACTAGGGGAGACATGATAGCAGTGTTCCAATATCTCAGGGGTTGCCACAAAGAAGAGGGAGTCAGGCTGTTCTCCAAAGCACTTGAGGGTAGAACAAGAAGCAATGGGTGGAAACTGATGAAGGAAAGAAGCAACTTAGAACTAAGGAGAAATTTCCTGACAGTTAGAACAATTAATAAGTGGAACGACTTGCCTGCAGAAGTTGTGAATGCTCCAACACTGGAAATTTTTAAGAAAATGTTGGATAACCATCTGTCTGAGATGGCGTAAGGTTTCCTGCCTGGGCAGGGGGTTGGACTAGAAGGCCTCAAGGTCCTTTCCAACTCTGTTGTTATTAATTCACCTATAGTATGTAAATGTTTGTCAGCACCTGGATTTTTATTATTGCAATTTAAGAAGGATGTGAAGTCTAATGATATCTGAGGTCACACACTTAATGGAACAGATGACAGTAAACGCTGTGCAATTAAACGTGGGCAAAGCGATGTTTTTAGTCAAGAAACTTAATTTCCTGGAGAGAAATGCTTATGGGTGGATTTATATTCTTCTTGAAGGATTAGTTTTATAGTTTGGAGATGCTCTGGGATTCACCTTTACTTTTAATATTATCCAGAAGGCAATTCTCTCCAAGAGAGCTTTTTTTTGACCTTTAGCTAATATACTGAATCAATTATTGAGGCAGGCAGTTTGGCCATAATCTTGCATGCAATTGTTTCATCTTTCATGTAGACTGAATCACCTTAATATATTCTATCTTCAGAAACTCCAGTTAATGTAGAATGCTGCTGCTGTGGTTAAATACCAAGATTCTCTCCTCTGACCCCAACACTATACTTACTATAAGCATTTTACATCTGTTTTAGACAACGAATAACATCTTCATCACGACTTCGCCAATCAACTGAAAAAGGATTAACTTTCCGAAATGTTCTCCTTGAGCTGAAAATTATATTAAAAAGGCCACAACATCAAGATTTAGAAAACAAAACAAAATAGCCTTTCCTTTTCTAACAGTAGTTCCATGGATCCAAACTGTTACTGGTTCCTCCTTTAGAAAACTCATTACATTTTCTACAGAAACATAGATGCAAGTTTAGGTATCTGCACTGAACAGATCTGTATTGTATGCAAGAGAGAGATGTAATAAGTGCCACCCTGCCAATAAGATACATATAATTCAAGACATCCTATAATTTGCTTTTTAAAGAATAATCATTATATTGGACAAGATGTAATAATACATCTTTAATTCTCGAACTATTACAACCAAATAATGCTTAATAGTAACTGTTACTCCATGTAATTGTTTTGTGTGACTAGATGCTTCTACATCATCTCCTTTTAATGACCCCATAATCCCTTGCGGGATGGAATCTGGGCAACTGAATGGAGCTAGGTGTTTAGTGGCCAGATGCTCTTCCTGTCACCAATGCGGAGTTATATTCCGCAGATATATTCTCATTGTGCCCATAGAGAGTATCTGCCTCTACCAAGGATCGAACTCACAGCCTCCTGATTGTGAGGTGAGAGCTTCACCTCTAGACCACTGCACCACTCTGACTAGATGCTTGTACAGATGTGTGGAAATGGTTTGGAAATGTATTGTGCTTTCCATAGTGTTAATTTGTTTTTGTTTTTAAGGCACTGGATTTTATTATTAGGAAATAAATGGTATACCAAAGTACAATAGCATTCAGGTCTCTGGCGATAATCACATCTTTGGACCTACTATCAGAATTAAAGCATAAGTCTTTAAAATTACAGAATTCTACTCCTGATTTCATACATATAAAATGCATCTATACACATTAAAATATACCCATAAAAGAAATTATAGCTTCTATCTTGATATAATCTATGGCGTTTCATCGTCTAAGGCAGATAGATCAAGGTGGAGATAGCAATCCCCTAGAATGCAAGAGTAATTATCTAAGTGAGGAGCTGTTTCCTGCAGACTCCCTCTACATGAACCAGCCCAAATTAGGCATGTTTGAAATTGCACTTCCAGCTAAAATTAGGAGATATTTTAAGTTCCTAAATTAATTGATGCAGAAATATTTATAGCCTTCTGCAATTTCATGTTGGTGCTGTGTAACATGAGCTCTTATAATTGTCAGATGCATGCAATCTTCCATAAAGAATGGCTTGAGAATATCCAAACTTTAAAGCTTGAATATTCACACAGAATTCATATTTAGATTAAAAAAACACAGAAAATCCTGATGGATTGTTAGATGAGTTAAAATAGATTATTCACAGTGATGAGGAATACAAAGCATACACTGTTATTATTGCAACTCATGAAAATTTAAAAAATGATGTTGAAGGATGCTTCAGGGTTAGCCTAAGGCAGTTTTTTGTCCTCAGTAAGGAGGAGAGACTTTCTTCTCATTTTGGGTTTAAAAGTTGATGAGACTGAATTATGTTTAGGAATATATTTTTCTATGTGTATGAATGATTAGCTTATAAAAATATTTAGTTGGTTTACATGAAAAAATGTATTATATCCAAATTGCAACAGTTTATAACCAAAGACATGGCTATTTGGTGTTCCGTACAATTAGCTTTCACTTTAATGCTCGCTTTAACATGTTCAGGCCCTAAAGTCAAGTTGGATCCTGCTGAAAAGCTATGCAAGAAAATTAGCCATTAAATAAAGGCACTATGGAAACTGATAGCACTAATGGACCTTGGGTACTAAGTCCAGGAAATACTAAATTTAACCTCCTCTTGGAAAGAACAAATAGCATATATTCTGATCTGGTTTACACCCTGGCTGTGACTGCTTAATTTATATAGCTTAATTTATATAGCAAACCTCTGAACATTTTTATCAGTAGTAAAGAGGCTTGGTGCCATCCTAATATTTTTACGTTGCCATTTTTATTTCTTATAAAAGGGCATTCATTTTGGCAAGATCTAATGCCCTACACTCAAAGGTCATGGAGAAGAAATTTAAGAACAGTAAATATGCCTATGCATCTGGACAGAGGCAGAGATTTGAGACAGCTGGCACGTTTTACTGAAATGTTTTATTGCTCTGAACTTTATATTTTACCTAAACACAAAGTTAAATTCTTCCCTTATTAGCAAAAACTTGGTCTGGCCTCAGTCAGAAGTTCTAAGGTATGTTTTGAAAATTATTTAAGGATCATACTAGTAAAATTTCTGGAAATTTGTAAAATGCTGTGTCCTCACAATGCATATCTGTTGGGTCAGATTCATCCTTAGATGTTTTCTATTATTTTATTCTTTTTAAATTGGTTTAGATATTTATTTTATTTTATTTATTTTATTTTATTTGAATTTATATCCCGTCCTTCTCCGAAGACTCAGGGCGGCTTACACTGTGTTAAGCAATAGTCTTCATCCATTTGTATATTATATACAAAGTCAACTTTTATTGCCCCCAACAACCTGGGTCCTCATTTTACCTACCTTACAAAGGATGGAAGGCTGAGTCAAGCCTGGGACTTGAACTTGCAGTAATTGCAAGCAGCTATGTTAATAACAGACAGACTTAGTCTGCTGAGCCATCAGGGACCCATCTAAATATATTATTTAGATACATTAGATACATTGTTATGTTATATTTCGGTCTAGACTTAAACAGCATATAAATAACCAAGTAATGAAACAATCCACAGAAGAGGAATCTCTACAAAGAATTGATGTTTAAGGTATGTGAGAAGCCAAGAACATAAAATATAATGGATATCTATGTAAGCAGGTAGGGTTAAATGGCTTACAGGTAATAAGGTGAATCAACACTGAGGTGTAAGTTCCTTCGCCAAACTTCTTTTTCTACTGAGATTGCAAAACTGTTCAGAAAGTAGATGGAATCCTCATTTTTCCTCTATTCTGGAAATGTCTATTTTTCTGCAGCTGGGAATGTTGGCTAGCTCGCATTAGAAAATATTGCACTCTGTAGGTTTAGCCTTTCTAACTGAAAAGTTTACCACTCTCTGTCTCTAGCTGCAACTTTTAACAATTTTCTGTTTGTTTCAGTTCCCTGTTTGTTAAGGTTTTCCTCTTTCTACCTCTAGAATTCAAGCTCTATTCTTTTTTCCTAATATCCAGGCTTGTTTTTCTCTTTTCTTCAGCTCAAGTCAGTCAACTTCACAGTATGGTTTACTGGACTCCAAGGTGGGTTTGAGCTACCTATCTCTACCTCAAGCACTACGGTTTCAGACTCTGGTACATTGTACTCCACTATGTCTTTCCACTACTCAACAGCCCAGAGGAGAGTTCGCTATTTCTTGGCCTTCTGAGATAAACCAGATAGGAATGACGAACAGATTAGCTTTACTTAAATTGTAAAGATACAGAGAGAATTGTAGAAGTCTGAAACTAGAATCGTAGAAGTCTGAAACTACAATCCTTCCCCCATTTCTTCTACAGCCTAGAAACTAGAAACATTCTCTTCTTGAGCCTCTTGCTCCACCCAGTATGCAATCTCAGTAGGCTGAGGTGCCTCTTACCTGACCATTTCTTTGGCAGCATCTCTTTGCCCAGTCTCTCTTAGGCAAATACCATTACACTATCTCATTTAAACCCAGAAGCTAAAAATGAAAATAACTTTTGGGTACAGGTCACTTTAAGCTAAAAATTATTTAAGAGAAAAAAGTAGCAGTAGGGGGGTAGACTTTGTCTACTTATCCTAGTTTAGACTCTTATTTCTGTGTCAGGCATAACATGTAGGGTGTAGGGTAAGGTATAAGAAACTCTTCTTGATTCCAGCTTTTCCTTTATATTAGGCCCTCAAAATCAAAATCTTTACTAAACATTATAATTTAATTATCTCTTTTGCTGTTTTTTCCCTGCCTCTTCCATTCTTTCAACATTTGAACATCTTACCAATCAACATTTCAACTTATACTAAGTATTAATTCATCATTTTAGCACTACAAATAGTCCTTAATGTACGATTGCAATTGAGCCCAAAATGACTGTTGCTAAGCAAGACAGTTGTTAAATGAATTGTGCCCCATTGTATGATCCTTCTAGCCATAGTTGTTAAGTGAATCACCCATTGATTTTGCTTATCAGAAGGTCGCAAAAGGTGATCACTGACCCCAGGACACTAAAACTGTCATAAATATCATTTGCCAAGCGTCTGAATTTTGACCATTAGGATACTGCAGCTGTTGTAAGTATGAAAATTTGTCATTAGTCACATTTTACAGGGCCATTGTAACTTTGAAAGGTCACTAAATGAACTGTTGTAAATCGAAGACTACCTGTAATTGAATACTTCAAGAACTCCTTACAGAATAAAAACATATTAGTCATGCTCAAATTGCAGACATGACTCATAGTAAGTAGCCCCAAGGAACATACTATACAAGTATAATAAAACTTGTTTAAAAGCCCTCACAATGATATGGAATGCTAATTAACTCTTGAGAAGAAAATAGAGAAATAGAATAAATAAATTAAGCAGCTGAATAAAGTAAAGTGATTGAAAGATACAAAAAATATAGGAAAAACAATCTGCCTGGATATTTTTGATTCACTTTGATATTATTAATTTTTTTTTATTAAATTTCTAAAGCTTTAAAAAGTTGTGAGAACAGCAACCACAAAACTATAAATAATGAACAATATATGTGTGCTAGGGGAACCAAATATTACATAACTGCATTTGTCAACTTGCAAGGGTTTTATCTACCTATGATCAGTTATTGTCAATGATGAACCTACCTTCAGTCATGCATATTTATGTACCTCTGCAGACACCCAAACATAATTGTTCTCACTTTTCTAACAGGAAGCACAGAATTAACTTTGACCCCCATAAGGCATAATTTTCACAAGAAAGAAAAGGCTGGTATCAGTATAAGATCAGATTCCATGCCATGAATTGTACAACAATCTCGGAGCAAGCCAGACTTTTAGTCTTGCTGTAGACAAAAAGCCAGCTCTTTCTCAGCCTTAGGAAAAAGGCAATGGTAAGATACTTACAAAAATGTTGCTAAGACAATTGCACAGACTTGCAATTGTCTTAGCAAGAATAGTGCAAAAGCATGCAGGCGTGTGTGTGTGTGTGTGCGCACACACAAACACACAGAAGTAGGGCTAGAATTTGATTTGTGCACACCCATATTAAGGTTGTATCCAATTTGGCACAAATATTCTTAGAGTTAACTAGAATTGAAACTTGAGCGCAGAAAATAAAATAAAACCCATCATTTATATTTTTTTAAACACTGTCTGAAGGGCAGGGAGAAACTGTTTCTGAAGGTATACCAATCAATTACATGGTTATAATTTTATTTGCAAAGCTTGAGGCTGAAAAAAATGAAACTATTTCAGCTCTGTTTTGTCATTTTTTTTTTATAATAAAGTGGAAAATGAACCTTTGAAATGTGTTCCTTTAATCAAAAGAGCATTAAAAAAGGAAGACCAAACAATAAAGACAAAATAGGACACCAATGATTTTCCTCTTTTTGTATAAAAATAACCCTTTGCTGCTTGATACATGAAAGAGGCAGTTTAAAATTATATAAGCATGTAGTTTCCATTTATTTGTTATAAATAAACCCTTTAATATGAACACCTGTTTTTTTCTACATCTAAAATATATTTCATGTACATAATCTTTAGAACACTTGAGGCCCTAAGAACCTTTTGTATCTTTCACATCACTTGATTTCTCAATAGCAAATTTTTATCTTCTACATTTCTCCAATTATATCTATCCTGGGATGCTACACAAGATCAGACCCAATCAGTCTTTGAGTAGAAGACTAGCAGGTGAAATAATTAACTATAAATTAAACTTGGAAATTTAAAAATATTCTAAAATAAGACAATGCCAAACCACTTTTTAATATAGCCAATAAAACCATAGGGATATATTTACAAAGTCACTAGAAGAGGTTCTTCACATTGCCATTTAGTTTTCTCATCCTATTCTTTTTTTATTTAAGAAATTTGAGATTTGTTATTATCATTTTAAATTTAAACTAATTCCCCTGGTGAAAATTTTTTCCTTTTTTCCTCTACAAAGTGATAAAATAGGTTCAAAGAACTGGCAAAACTAATTTACATTATTCATAATTATAATGAACAATACACAAATTGTTCTCTGTAATTGGGGTTTTAAATGTATATAAACTGATCAAAATTAATTGTGTAGTTCATTAATTTGAATAAGTGATCAACTGATGAATAATTTCATTTTAAATTCTTAATCAAAACTAATCAGCTCATCTGTTTAGGAATATGATTACAATAATTACTTCATAAATTATAAGATTGTTATTAATTTGAAATTCATTCCATAATGTTCATATTAAATATTTTGCTCTTCCAGATTTTGTTTTCAAATCTTTGCAGATGTTATATATCAGGGGTTCCCAATCCCTGGTACCAATCCATGGCAGTGAGCGAAGCTGCACCTGTATGTGCATGAGATCTAGGTAGCGTGTCAGTCTATGGAAAATTTATCTTTTCGGAAACCAGTTCCTGGTGCCAAAAAAGTTGGGGACCACTGTTATGTATTATATATATTTTACTTTCCTTAAAATGAAATGTATTGTAAACTATTGGCAGCAGTATATTTTTTTTCTTTTCCCTGAAAAAGGTGATTTGATAAAAAAAAAAACAACCCTAGGATATCAAGATTTCTGAAGTTATAAAGCAAATGTTTTGTTAAGAGGCAATACAACACATTGTTGACAGTGAAGAAGGCCAGATTATATACTGCAATGAGCATAGTGTTTATAAAAATGCTCAAGATATAGATCACCATTGTAGTTCTGATGGTGATCCTCTTATTCTGAAATTGCTTAGGCAATCTTATTTAATTATATTTTGCTATAGTAAATAAAGTTGCTGAAATATAAAAGAATTAGTCTAGGAAGAGCTTTAAAGATCTCCTTTCTAACATTTTTGCCTCTGTAAGAGCTACAGTGAGAATTCATACCTATTATCTTAGTTATTATTCAATAATTATTACAATGTAGAAAATGAAGACAGTGTCTTTCAGACCGTACATTGCATATATATCATTAAAGTTTCCTTTTTAAAAAAATCATATATTTACAAAAGAAAAATATTAACTGAGACATTTAGTTATCAATCATGTATCAAATAATCTCTTGTAGAATTATAAATTTACTATTCTGCCATGTAATTTCGATACCAATTCTGATAATGGTATCAGATACATTCATACACACAGTAATAAATATTGCAAAAGTCTCTTCCTCATTACTATAGTAATCAATTAAGACACCAGGCATCAGAGATTTTGTAAAATTATTTTTCCCTATGTACCCACCTTAATGGAAACCTAATAGTCTAGGGTTCTGTTTGGAATTATGATACAGCTATGGGATAGTCCATTGAAATGGACTATCTGCAAATATATAGTACATCTTCTTGACTAATTGAAGATGTTGCAGTGAATTTAGGACTGATGTATATTGGCTTAATGCAAACTTTGGTAACAATAAAAGTACAGCTGATAGTTAAAGGCAATACTCCAGATATAAATAATGAAACTTATGAACAAAAGCAATGAAAAATAATGACTCTAATGATTGTATAAGCACCTTCTCAAACAAAATGTTGAAAAAGCAGGTTAAAATTGATCTGCTCTTCTCTTCCCTTCTGTAGCCTTTGATATGTTGAGAATGTGCAATGATTCCAGGAGCCAATAAATGTTCTTCCAAATGACCAAGAGAAGAATGCATAAAAAAAAGTTTAACCCAATCAGTATTCTACCTTCTGTATAATCACAGACCTTGAAGAAAATAAAATTCTTTCATCTCCCACAGAAGGGGGGAAAGTAGCTGTTAGCTCTCCCATTCCTTATCTCCATCCATATTTATGTGTGCATTTATTCAGTTGCTTGCAAAAATAAAATAAAATCTCAGTAGGAGAACTTTGATGGTATTTTGAATTTGTTGCATTTAAAAGCCTCTTACAAATTATGATGATGAAATGATTGCATATCAGCAGTTGTGTAAGTAAGCACTTTCCCCAATAGAATGAGGAATAGGAGAGAAGAAAGACACATTTTAAACAATGCTTGCACAATTCCCATGAGCACCATGATGAAATTAAAAAAGGTATGGGGGTGGGGGACAGTAAGAGAAATCTGACGTCTGAAGCCAATCAATGAAACAATATAAGAAATCCAACCAATGGCAAAACAGACTCTCCATGTGTTTCTGCAAAAAGTCAAAAGAGCTTTGATCAAACTTCAAATAAAACCACAGAGATGATGTAGCCCTCAAGATGATAAACAAATACAGAGTTGCTTCTGAAATGCTGCAAAAGTTTCCATTGGAGGTGCCAACAATTGTATCTAATTAATCTTTCCATTCCCTTCATCAGTGCAAGAATAGTTCTTTCTTTTTCTGTATTTTCCCCACCTACCCTAATCTTCTAGATATTAGAAGATTCAATGGTACTTTTTATTTCAATGGCTTTAGTTATAGTCCAGGTAATTTACTTCCCTACTTACTCTCCAATAAGTGTCTAATGGATTACATCTATTAATATAGACAACAAAAATAATCGAGTTTGTGTGTGTGTTTCTTTGGGGGGGAGGAAAGGGAGGGATATATATATTCACAGGAGGGAGTCAACAAAATCAACACTGCTTGAAGAGCATCTCTCTTGCATCCTTATTATTCACATTATCAGTGATTTGCTGAAAGTATTGGGGACTTGCTGACATCAATGCATGTAAAATCACATCTGCAAATATGTTTTTCCTACAGATATTTGGTCTAAAAGTTTACCTGTCTCAAGGTGCCAGAGATTGTGAGGAAACCAGGAAAGTAACAAAAGAAATGTTGAACGTAAATAGCCAATTTGTTCCAAGCTCCTATAGCAAGGCTAGAAAAGATTCATATTGGTCAAAGATAAACTACAATGAAATAATAAATAAATGAGAGCTGCAAATTCTGTTATGGTTACTAGTACTTTATAATCATGTCATTAAGATTATATGTTATAGAAATTTGTGTAATTCTTTTTCCTTACTCGTGCCTTGCTATGTGGAGATTAAAACTAGGTTTGATGTCATTTGAGCACTATTTACAAAGCACATGGCTTCCCCAGAGCAATCTATTACAAAGCACTCCAGTGCTTAATTTTCCAAAGTACAGATGCCACGCTCGGAACAGATAGATCTTAGGCTTTTCTGGTCAATGTGAATTAGTAGAACAAAATAATTATGCTCAAAGTTGTATGTTAAAATCATATTTGCTTCATTTTCAGAAAATATAGTGAAATGTGAATGACCCACTACTGTCATGTTAAGCATGCAGAACTATCTTAAGGCTAATTGTAAGTTAAATAACCACAAGTGATTTAAGAATGAAGTAGAATAGTCACACAATTTACTGTGTAAACTATATGAATGTATTTGTTTCTTTGTTAAATTTATTTGCCACCAATCTCACAGTGTGGCTATTCGGGGTGATTTATAACAATAAAATGGAAAGATTAATCAAATATAACATAACAATAGCAGAGCAATGAAACAATAAAAATAAACAAGGAAAGTACAATAATATGAATTTAAAAATGGGCAGAAGGGAAGCAGGAAGCACGGGAGTGGGGGAGGAGGTGGGGTTAGCTAATTAGTCAAATATCCACCTCCAGTGTCGAATTAGACTTTTTTTTGCCAAAGACTTAGGGAAAGACTTTCTTAAATCTAGTTCTGACATTAACATGAGATCTCAGGAGTTAAATCTTCTTTGGATGCCAAATATATGCTTATTTCTAACCCATGACTTAAATAATACATAATTATTCTATATGTCCCTTTAAAAATTCTAGATAAGAGAATTAGTTGGGTTAGGCTATGGGGAAATTCTTTTGGCATTTATAGCTCCTAAATAGACACTGACATAATATTTCATGGATTAGTACAAATGCCTTATTATTTTTAGTCACTAATATTTATAAAATAATAGGGATGCTTTAAAGCTCTTTTTAAGAACACTTAGAAATATTAAATTCACATTTCACAAACTCGTGTTGTTCACTCAGAAATAAATTCAGTTTACTGTTGTTCAAATTAATAGTTGTAAAAGGAAGAGTATAAATAATCACATAAATTTTACCCAACTAAAGATCCATATAATTACAAGTTTAGATATACTTAATTTTTCATTAAATGTGAGAAATTGTAGAAACAGAAGCCAAACTATTTATACCAGATTAATAGCCACTATGCACTCAGGCAGTCAACTGTTTATATACTATCTTTTAACAATATGAAGATCTTAATAACACAAGCATTTTGATACAATTCTGTTACAAAGTATAAAATTAGATAAATTATTATTCTGAAAAATCATTTGCCATATTGAGTTATAGTTATGCCAATTTTATGATATAGGTTATTAACTATTATAGGTAGCACAGTTCCAATATCATCTTAAAAAAAGAGGAAAACACGAAAAGAAAAAGCTGATTGTTGAGTAGGGAACAATTTTCTGATTCACTATTTCTCCATTTTAAGCCAACCCTGTTGCTTTGCTTTTTATCAGATGCATGGTCAGTCAAAGTGCAACAGATGGTCAAAAATTAAAAGCTTTATAGTGAAGTCAAGTGAACATTACCTGCTTCGAGTGAATATATAAATTAGGAGCTTCTTGTTTATAGAGATAAAGAAGCAGTGATAGTATTGAATGTGGCAACACAAAAAGCAGCTTTAATTCAAATAATAGCAAAATCCCACATTCTAACTGCAACAAATGTTTCAGGTTTACTATAATTTATGGAATAAAAATATGACAACAATACCTTGTTCTTGTTTTTATTAGCATGTGTCAAAACTACAGACCTTAGAAGAAATGTCATTCTCCCATGAATCCCAATGATTTTTTTTAAAAAATTCAACATCTTCTTCCATAAGAAGAATTTATATTCTTTTATAAATTTTACAGTTCTTTTATAATACCTTATTCCCATTATTAGTGTAATTGATTATTTTGCCGGGTAATGTTCTAAGTATAAGTAAAACATATTTACATCTTTAGATATTGGAATACAGTTTGTATTATAATACTTCATCTTTAAGAAATATTTTGGACTTATTTGCTGTCCCCAATTCCAAGCACATGTTACAGAGCAAGTGAAATTACTATCAATAAAGATGCTCACACAAATCATTATTCTTGTTTTGACTTAGTACTTTCAAATCTTATACTGACACCTGAATTTGTTGGCAAGCATTGATTGAACCAAAATGTGATGCATTGCTTTTTACCATGTTATAAGGGAAAACAAGCCAGTGCTTTGATACATATTTAATTCTGTATTTACACTGCATCTTCAGTCAGTGTCACAATTCACAGGTAGGTCACAATTAATGCAAGTTTGAATAATGTGCTATTTAATTTAGATACTGGGTCACTGTTAATGTGATTCATGAGGTTAGCGCATGTGCATTTGCAATTGGGGTATTACACATTACTAATCTATGTTTGTGTAAAATGGAGAAAAGGAAGATTCTGTCAGAGGAAAACAGTATTTAGTGACTTTATTAACCATAAATTTAAATTATAAGTATATTGTTTCTATCCTTTACTGTAATATTTCATTAATATACATATAAAATTTTAGGTTTAAAATTTCAACTATCCTAGAACCAATTACCATATATTCCATAGAAACATAATTTGCCCCTGAAAAGGGCAATCATTTCATAGGATTCATACCTGCATTAATTGTGACTTGTCTGTAATCTCAATATGAAATTAAGGTAATATTTGAGTTGGTATGAAAATAGTGGCAATTCTACTAAAGGGATTGTGTGACCTTTTCTATATGCTGCTATCAACAAATGAAAATATCTCAAAATCAGAAATCTGAGAGACCCATATAGACCTTTTAGATATTTACCTAATTTTAAATATATACAACCCAGTTTTTAACTTCATTTTTAATTAAAATATTTTTCAAACCAGCACATGCAATAATCCACAAATAGTCAATTCAAGAATATCTGCTATTTTTTTTAAATATTGCTTTACTAATATAATTCTCAGATATATGTAAAATATTTGGAAATTGTCAATGAATTAGAAATAACTTTTTAGCAAACTCTTTCATCAAACTTGATTTTATGAAGACATAAGGTACCAGTTCTGCAAAAATAACACAGATATTTTTTTCATCTCAATTCCTGAAACTATGTCTACATATGGCACAAACTAAATGTAAGTTTTGAAAGAACAAACATAAGGCGCTCAATCAATGAGGCATATAATGATGATGACAGCAATAATGCTCCCACTTCAAGATAAATATTTTATGTCTCATCTTAGTAAGGAACATATTAGAGTTAACTAAGTATTCTCTGTGGATGTCTATAGTATGATGCTAAAGCTTAGTAATATCAGCCATACATCAATTATATATATATATTCACACACTCTCACCTACATCCACATTGACACATTATTTGCACAAAGGTAGCAGTTATTAATCTTATTCCTATATCATTTCCTCTTTTCAAGTAATTGCTCTGACAGAATGTTTTTCAAGAGTAGCAATCATGCACTTATTAAAAGGCCTAATTCCCTTCTTCCTGTATAGGCTTGTTGAAGCACATTTCTAGCAATCCTTTTATTCATATCAGATAATTAAAGCAATGTTATTACTAAGGATCAGCTAGATACCTGAAACCCTGTCTTCAATTAATAGGTTATACCAATAGCATTCAAGTGATATGGGATGGGATGGGGGTCTTTAAATTGCCCTGGATATGATCAGCAGCCTTATAAAGAGAGACTCATCACAACTAAATAGCAGTCTTTCTCTATTAGATACATTTCTTGTTCATCCACCCCACAGGTATACTTAAGGTACAATACCACCACAATCTTTGGAGAAGTGATACTTGTTTGTTTGTTTTTCTGTTTTGTATTTTATGATTGTATTTTATGATTAAAAAAAATAAATAAACCTAAATAAGAAGGGATGCTTAGTACAATCACCTGAGTTTCACCTAGTACAATCACATGATTAAGGCCTGGTCTAATTCAAGATGGAAAGAAAAAAAAAGATACTTTATTGTTCCAAAAAATTCTGAGCAAAAATTTAGCCATTACTGTTTTATCAGCGTTGACACTTAAGGCACACTTGATGTGGTGATAGCTATATTGATTTTCTCTGTGCTAACCTTCTCATTTCTTCTTTTAATTGGTTGGTGTGTTTTTTTTGCATTTGTAATGTATATGGGGCAGGCACTCTAAAGTTTTTTTGGGGGGTGGGGTGTAACAATTTATGTTTAAATACAATTACTAATTATGTTCATAGGACCTTGGCAACTATTGATGATTAAAAATAAAGACAGAAAAAATTCTATTTATTTATTTTTACTTATTACTGTTTTTGCTACTTTTTGTAAATAACTTAAAGCAGAGAACACTTTGGGTCACTTACTCTCTCTCAGCCCAATCTCCTCCCAGAGGGGATTGTGGGGAAAATAGGAGGAGGAAGGAGTATTATATTATATTTTCATATTTACAATGTTTTAAAATTGTCCTATCATTATCTCATATAACTTTGTTCAGCTTTTATAAATGTTCTCTATTAATTCACTTCTCTCAATTAATTTATAAAAGCTAATTGACTACAATGCAACTGATTATTTTTATGAATGGAAAGCTCACTGATCCAAAGGAATAAACGGGAAGGAATTTTTCTTCTCAACTTTCTCTTATCCTTTGTATCTTTCATTGCCCCTTTCCTAGGCTATATAGAATAAGGTCAATATTTTGAGATACCATATGGGACTGTGTGGAACAGAGGTAACTGATAAAAATAATCCTTTCAGCAGAAAAGGTAATTTCCAGCAAAAGCCCTGACATTCTATATAAATATAACCTACATAGGTGGTTATATAAAACTCTTGTATCCCAAGATATAGTGCAACTATTAATAGGGGTGCAAAAGTATAATGCATACTGAATTTTTGTAAAAGAAGCATAAAGACATTTAATAAATTTTGACATAGCAAGACTCTGAAATCCTTTGGTCATTATTAAGAAATAACCTGGTTAGGTTAACCTTCATCTTGTTTATGTATATCAAATGTTATGGGGAAGACAAGAAATTTGCATCAGAATGGATTAAGAGGGTTTGTGAATAATTACTAACCAAAGTTACAGACTGACAAAACATTATTTGTCCATGATGAATCAAAAATATATTTCATGTGACAAATTCTTGATGACTGGAATGTCCTAGTATTTGAATACAGCATTAAGTGTGGGAAGTTTTTCTGTCAGCAGGAGGCTGAGATAGATAATTCTGCATTGAGTGCATTAGGGACACTGTAAAAATATAGTGCTATCCAGTATATGAGCTCTTATATAAATTGTGTTACTGAATTTTGTTTAAAAATATATTTACTACACATCAAAGTGAGCTTCTGTTTTTAAATTTATTTGCTTTTTTCTAAATACTTGATTATCATTTACAATTTTAACTATTTGTCTAGTTACTATAGTTTAAAATAAATTCCCAAATGAATAATTTCCCAAAAGATAGAAGTCACAACTTGAAATGAGAATTGCTCAGAAAAAAAAAAAACCATACTGTACAATATTTAGTGAAGAACCAATTACGTTCTTGGAAGATTTTTGTATGTTACAATACACAGACACTTACTTTGGCAGCGTTTTCAAGTGATTCTCTCGTAACTCCAATATTCGTAATTTAACAAGTCTGGAAATAATAAAGATTAAAAGAAATTAAATTAGGAATTCATTAATTGCTAGGGAGTTTTTTATTCCACTGCCAATAATACAAGCCACATATGTACATTATACAAATGACAATTGTAACTGTATGTCTGCAGCTGAAATTAACTGGTTTAAATTCATTTCTGATTACATCTACAAATATGCTAAATTCCACATTCAGCAGATATTTCTAGCTCTAAAATGTTAACTTAGATGACATTAATCATCTATGATTGCTGGCAATGTTCTTCAGGAAATCTTGATGATCCCCATGAGAGCAATTAAAGAGGAGAAAAGTACAAAAGGATTCAGTAAATGTAGGTTGCCATCAATTAATACTTTTGAGATTTACTCAAGCCAGAGCAAATGCAAAATATAGTGAGCACGATTCAGCATGTATACATTTGTTTTGGATTTTTCTATAGCACTAACAAAAATGAATTAATTGTGTCTTTGTAAATTAATTGGTAAAGAGGAAACTTAGCAAGAAAAAACATCCTATGGGAGATAAAGGAGTTTCTTTTGAAAATGTCAAATCTTTGACAGTGATAGTAAGTTATTAGTCCTGTAATTTTTAGTGTCTTTAGAGAGAATAAAATATGTAATGTTTTCAACATTTCTCATGATGATTGATTAAGAGCTATAGCGATATCAGGTATTTAAAATGCTTAAAATAAAATGCAATATGGCAATCTGCAGAGTAAACAAACCATTGAAAAACCTATAAAACTTTTAGGTATTAACTGCTATTTTTAACATACATATATTTTAAATAAACATTCTCTAGATATCTTTTTTCCTCCTATAATTTAGAAGCTTTTATTTTATCTAAAAATACCTCAGAATCATATTTACAGGATTTTTGTGGGAATATATATTTAATGCAACACGCTAAGTATTCTATTTTTCTGTCAAGACTAGAAGATATGTTAAAATAATAAAATTACAAGATCCAAAATTCTAACATCAATGTATGTAAAAGCTATATAGATGCTTTTATGTAAAAGCACATAACCAACTGACAACAATGAAAAAAGTAAAATTATAATATATCAGAAAGGGAAATGATATGTACCACATTTTGTCATAGTAGGAGACAAGTCAATATTTATTCATGCATTAAAAAAACACAAGTGTGAGCAAATTGCACTTTGACCTTCCCAATTTTTTCTAAAACAGGCAAAATTAATTTGGAGCATCTCAACTGTAATTAAAATCAGTGAGCTACAGGAGAAATGTGCAACTCATAAATTATGTCTATGTGTAATTCTTCACCTTGCACAATGCACATTATATTTATGCTTGCTTTCCTTCTTTTTCTGTGAAATATCTGACATAACCTACTCCCATACAAATAACTGGATATATGATATTGCATGTACTGGAAACAATTATTATGGGATGAATAAGTAGATTGGAGGTCCCCAACCCTGGTCCTTGGATGGGCACCAGTCTGCGGCATTTCAGCCACTGCAAACAAGCAAAGCTCCCCCACCCCCTCCTTAGGATGCAGACAGTATGCAAAACCACGCTCTCTCTGGTCCATGGAAAATCTTTTTTCGACAAAACTGGTCCCTGATGCCCAAAAGGTTGGGGGCCACTGAAGTAGTTGACAAACCCTTACTGGATTTATCTATAACTTTTTCAATCAAGTGGTCCCAGTGCCTGGGCTAAGGTGCCAAATTTTAGACCAACCAATCTATTCAATTAAACAAGTATACTGTCTCAAGATCCCAGTTAATAAACTGTTCCTTCAAATGTATTGGTTAAGCCAGATATAATATCAGTTTGCAAATTGTAATATTAAAACAGCAACATACTATGATTAAAGATCCTGGTTAGTAAACTATTGTTCCAAATGTATTGGTTAAGCCAGATATAAGCATTAAAGAAGAGAAAAGAAAGGAGAAGGAACATTGCCTTACTATTTGTGTCCAGCTTCAAATTATATTTGAATTATATAGAGCTGTGGTAATGCAGTGTTCTGCCAACTGCCAGCTTAGTGCCAACAGTTCGATTCTTACTGGCTCAAGGTTGACTCAGCCTTCCATCCTTCCAAGGTTGATAAAATGAGGGCCCAGATTGTTGGGGGCAATATGCTGATTCTGTAAACTGCTTAGAGAGAGCTGTAAAGTCTAAGTGCTATTGCAATATTAATAAAGATCTGAAATGACTCTGTTCTAATACAGAACATCTTGAAGCAAAGATTTATTTTCAAATTGCAGTCATTAAAATCTGAAATGATCTAGACGGAAGAATTATTGAGGCAAATAAGTGCTGGGAGTTGATCTTAGGGCCAGTTAATTCAGATCACTTTATCAAGAAGAAAACATAAAGAAAATGGAAGTAGGAATCAGTAAAAAAGACTTGTTTACTGTTGTCAAGTTCAAGTTTTAACTGTTATTTATATAGGCAAGAACAAGAAATTCTTCATTTCATAATCAGCTTTTTCCCACTTACTATCTCAACAAATGACTCAGCATGTGCAAATGTCTTCAGAAGAAAGCTTAAGCAAAGTTGAAGGAGCGCACAGTATTTTTAGTTCTGATTCGGCATGACTAAATCACAACTACTGTTTTCCAATAGTTATGAATACAATTATTTTTGCTGAAACATACAATCATGGCCGAAAGTGTTGGCAGCCCAGAAATTTTTCCAGAAAATCAAGTATTTCTCACAGAAAAGTATTGCATTAACACATGTTTTGCTATACATATGTTTATTCCCTTTGTGTGTATTGGAACAAAACAAAAAAAGGCAGGAAAAAAAAGCAAATTGGACATAATGCCACACAAAACTCCAAAAATGGGCTGGACAAAAGTATTGGCACCCTTTCAAAATTGTGGATAAATAAGTTTGTTTCAAGCATGTGATGTTCCTTTAAACTCACCTGGGGCAAGTAACAGGTGTGGGCAATATAAAGATCACACCTGAAAGCAGATAAAAAGGATAGAAGTTCACTTAGTCTTTGCATTGTGTGTCTGAGTGTGCCACACTAAGCACGGACAACAGAAAGAGGAGAAGAGAACTGTCTGAGGACTTGAGAACCAAAATTGTGGAAAAATATCAACAATCTCAAGGTTACAAGTCCATCTCCAGAGATCTAGATTTGCCTTTGTCCACAGTGCGCAACATTAGCAAGACGTTTGCAACCCATGGCACTGTAGCTAATCTCCCTGGGCGTGGATGGAAGAGAAAAATTGATGAAAGGTTGCAACGCAGGATAGTCCGGATGGTGGATAAGCAGCCCCAAACAAGTTCCAAAGAAATTCAAGCTGTCCTGCAGGCTCAGGGAGCATCAGTGTCAGCGCGAACTATCCGTCGACATTTAAATGAGATGAAACGCTATGGCAGGAGACCCAGGAGGACCCCACTGCTGACACAGAGACATAAAAAAACAATACTACAGTTTGCCAAAATGTACTTGAGTAAGCCAAAATCCTTTTGGGAAAACGTCTTGTGGACAGATGAGACCAAGATGGAGCTTTTTGGTAAAGCACATCATTCTATTGTTTACCGAAAACGGATTGAGGCCTACAAAGAAAAGAACACAGTACCTACAGTGAAATATGGTAGAGGTTCAATGATGTTTTGGGGTTGTTTTGCTGCCTTTGGCACTGGGTTCCTTGACTGTGTGCAAGGCATCATGAAACCTGAGGATTACCAAAGGGTCACACTGTAGACCCCGGGGTCAGAAAGCTGGGTTTGTGTCCAAGATCTTGGGTCTTCCAGCAGGACAATGACTCCAAACATATGTCAAAAAGCAGCCAGAAATGGATGGCAACAAAGCGCTGGAGAGTTCTGAAGTGGCCAGCAATGAGTTCAGATCTAAATCCCATTGAACACCTGTGTAGAGATCTTAAAATTGCTGTTGGAAAAAGGCGCCCTTCCAATAAGAGAGACCTTAGTTTGCAAAGGAAGAGTGGTCCAAAATTCCGGGAGAGAGGTGTATGAAGCTTATTGATGGTTATAGGAAGTGACTGATTTCAGTTATTTTTTCCAAAGGGTGTGCAACCAAATACTAAGTTAAGGGTGCCAATGCTTTTGTCCAGCCCATTTTTGGAGTTTTGTGTGACATTATGTCCAATTTGCTTTTTTCCCTGCCTTTTTTTGTTTTGTTCCAATACAAAGGGAATAAACATGTGTATAGCAAAACATGTATTAATGCAATACTTTTCTGTGAGAAATACTTGATTTTCTGGAAAAATTTCTGGAGTGCCAACACTTTCGGCCATGATTGTACATACTTTTCATAATTCTACACACATGCATTACACACATATTCTCCTTTCTTTCTGGAAGAACAAATATGCCTTAATATGCAGCAATATAAGATTAGAGTTCAAAGTTGAGACAACACAACATGACTAAGATTTTGGCTTTCATAGACCTCTTTTCTTTGTAAGATCTTAATTACTTAATTACTTATTAATATACAGCAAACCAGTTTTCCTGTTCAATGTGCATATTTGCATAATAGATTAAACCAGCCTATGTGTCTGTAGAGATTCTCAATCATCCAGGTCATGGTTGTCCCAAAGGTGCTTTTTAGGAGGCAACTGGAATTTCTTGTTTTTTCTTTGAAGACCAAGAAGCTTCTTCAGTTCTGACAGGATAGTGGGGAATGGAAGGATTTATATTCCAGCTGATCATTTGCATCCATTCTGCAAGGAATATAAATCCTTCCATTCCCCACTATCCTGTCAGAGCTGAAGAAGCTTCTTGGATGTTCCAACGTCTTTAAATAAAAAAAAAAAGTCCAGTTGCCTCATGAAAAAGCACTTTTGGGACCAGCCTATGTGATTAACAAGAACATCCATTTTTTTATCTCTATTCTATGAAGGTTTTTTTTTTTTACAATGGTTATGCCTCCTAATTAAGTATCTCAAAGGGCTGCCTGAAATTTGAAATTAAGAAATAACAAGGACCTCAATATAGTTTTTATATTAATCAGACTTTGGTTCAGTGGTGGGTTACTCCCGGTTCGGTCCAGTTCTTACGAACCGGTAGTAACAGTGGCAGGAGGCTCTGCCCACTTGGCTGGATGTCATAATGGATGATCTGACCATGTGCAGCAGCTTCTGACCATGCGCAGAAGCGCATGCGAACCAGTAGTGGAGGTAAGGAGAACTACTCCTGATTTGGTTCTCTTTGAATGATATTCCTAATTAAATAGGTACTTGAAATTAGCAAGAACCTTAATTATGTAGTCTCATGTATTAGAGGGAAATAGAAATTGAATGTTCATGTTACTGTAGGTAACTCCTTCCCCTGTGAGATAAAAGTAATTATATAACTATTTTGGGGAAGGACTAAAGAAATAGTATTCATGCAAACATTGTTTGCTCTGCCACCCATGACTCTAGAGCAATAATTTGTAGTATAGTGAAAACCAGATGTAAAAGCAATATATGATTTTAAATCAAGTGAATTAAGTAGCAAATACAAACAAACAAATATGCAAGCAAACGATTTGTTCCTACATTTCTGAACCACTAAACATAAATTATTATTTGTGATGCTTGTAAATTCACTATGTCTTTGCCATTTTAGATGATTATCAATATTTCAGACTTCTTTCACCAATACTAGATATACAGTTCTTTTATATATATCATCAAAAAACACTTTCTAGAACAGTAATAATTACTGGCATAGTAATTGTAAAATAAATATCTGACAAATTGGTAATATAGTATATTTATAGAAGGGAAAATAAATGAATTAAAATAAATATTAATTTATTGGCTCAACTTTGGGAAAAAGACACTATGTCACATATGTAAAACTTACCTTCCAAAGTTAGCTGGAAGAAATTCCAGAAAGGCATCATTTAGATATAGCTGGGCCAAATTTAAAAGCTGTGTAAAACCATCTGGGAGCCTAAAACAATGAGTAAAAAATGTATCATTGATGCTGGAGGAATTGTTAAAATGTAAGTCCCAACAGATCCATATCTTCAACCACATGCTCACTGCCTGACCCATTTGTTAGATATAACATTTTGCCTGTTATAAAACAAGTAACAAAGTATACTGCAGTATTGGATGATATAAGCTTATACCATTTCTTTTATTTGTCTATTTGTCTAAGATCAAGTGTATGTAAGCATTTCAGTGGTGAATTAAATTTCAAAATAACGAGATGATCTACTTTGTACAGCAACTGGAACCAATAACATTATGTACATGCAAGTTTATGATGACTGAGGATTACTGCTATGGAAAACATGTTGCCATTTATCATTTATCTATTATTATTTATAAGACTACATGCTGTACCTTATTTGCATTGCCAAAATTGAAGTGCTCCATCAATAAGTATAGGGAAAATAAAACTGCATGGAAGAATTAGTCATATTGTAGAGTTTAATTAAATAGAGGGCAAAGGGTAAGACCACTAATTTGTGCATAAGAAGGGGGTGAGGTTTGATATATTTAATTTAAAATATTGATAATTTACAAACAATTTTTAAGGCATCTTAAATTCACTCTATGAGTATTTTAATGCATAATTTATTAACAAAAGCATAAATAAACCAAATAAGATAAACACAAAAAAATGTAAAAATTTCCAAACAAGATAGTAAGTACTATAAACCATAGCTCTTTAGCTACATCTATCACTGTTCTCATTTCCAAGTATTATATCCTATCATTGGTGAATTACATCTTTTCAAAGTAAACATTGCTGTCTTGCAGTCTGTATTTCTTTGTAATTAAGGGAATGGCAACTATTTTTCAACAAATATGCCAATTTATTATTCTTGGGATAATCTTTGTTTATAGTCTGTCCAGAAAAAGTATATGCCATGATTTGTCCATTCAAATTTTTATAGAAAATTTGGTAATCCTGAATACTAATTGGGACAAAGCTCAATTGTATTCCACAGGTTTACAATGTTATAAAACTACAGCCTTAGCCAATGTATTTGTTCCCTCAGTGTCACAATCTTTGTAAGTGAACCTTACTATTACATACAGCCCAACTAAGTGACAGCCCCAATCTAATTGGATTTCGAAAAGCCAAGGAGGACTGAATCTGGATAGGGGACTACTAGCCTATATCAGGGTTATAGGTTGGATTGGAAAGCTGAAAAAAAATATCTCAAAGGAATAAACTACTTGCATACTGTTCTCAAGAAAATTACATGGACTTAGACATGAAGTCTCCACAAATCAAGCTCAACTCAGTGGGCTTATTTTTATTGTTACATATAATTTTATTAGTATCATCACTTCGATGCCATTCTAAAGCATTTTAGGGATGGTGCTGTAGATCTTGTCACAGATGCTTCATAACAAGTATTAAAAGAGATGTAATTGAAGAACAAAACCAGCTGTTAAGAAATAGGGGTGTCAAATATCATTGGTTCAAGCACCAATTATAAAACAGAGCTTCTTCTCCCACTTTAATGTAAACTCTTCTGGAAAATTAGGTTTTTCACATTTCCAGAACTATGTTTTTTAAAAATTCATGTCTGTTTTTAACCTGATGAATTAGAAATCCTGCTTCACACTAAATAGAATTGTATTATTGAGACAACTCATCTGATACATTTACTAGATTTTATTTGCTGTTTTTAAAACAAGGGCAACCAAAGATGAATGTTTGATGCATGCTAGAATGTTCATATTAATTTACAAGCTTGCACATAAGCAAGACCCTTTGTAGGGTGTATGTGAACTACCCATATTCTTCCCTATCATCTAAATTATAAATGACAAATAAATGATTTCAAGATAAACTTTGTAGCAACATGCAAATGTGCTGCCACATTCGTATTTCTATCTTTGTTATAAAATATGTCTGCTCTGTCCATATGATATATCTTCACCAAAGATTGGCATCTGTTAAACCCTGCATACATAAAAGAAGCAGAGAAAAAATTCCACTGATGAACACTTACTTAGAAATAGGATTGACACTTGCTTCAATTATTGTTAAACACTTACAGCACTTTATATTTTCTGGAAAATCTTGAATTCCTACAAGAAAAACAAAGCTGTTACATCTATGAGCACAACTGATTACTTTCCTCATTTGTTCATTTCAGTAGAAAAAGGTATTCCATTCATTTAATCCTAAACAATTCTGAACTCTTTGAACTCAAGACAAATCCCAGGGTTCAGTCTTATCAACATATATTAATATTTCTGCGCAGATTTTATTCATACATACTTACTATAACACCTCAAGTTCCTTGAGCTGAATAATAGTGTCTTGGCCAACATAGTTATCTACCAATACAAAAAAGGCCAGTTTTGCAGGAAAGGTTTTGCTGAATCTAAATTATATCTATAAACCATTACTTGTAGCTGAAATAAAAAGGCTAGCTTTTTGGATAAAGTATATGCCAAGCAAGCATGAGGATGAATGCACTATTGAAAGTCAAGACTAGGAACATATCTTCATTGAAAACATCTACTTTACGATTGCTAAGAGTTAATGATATGACATAATCAAATAAACACAGTTAACGGCCCCTGGACACTTGTTATTAAAATATTTTCCATATATGAGAGATATATTGTGCAATATTTTAGTTTTAAAATATGCTATGAAACTCATAATGATGTAATTCATTTCTAAAGGATCTTTTTTAGTTTCTCCATTCTTGGCATAAATCATGTAGCATAAGTATAGGCTTACTAAATTTAGATGACATAGAATGTAATTCATTCACATTCTGAAACTGGAGTAAAAATAAGTTTTATTATTTTTCAGTACAAGGTCAAACAATGATTTAAAAAAAGTATAGCAATAATTTTCAAGATCACACTCTGACATAATCACTAGATGTGAGCTTATCCATTCTGGGTATATACTTAAAGATTAAAAGCCTTTCTTAAAAGAAAAGCTCTGAATTATTGGTGTAAATGGATAAATTTTATAAATCCTAAAGGAACTTTACAATTGTGCAACTACAATAGATATATCTAAATAATATGGCTGAAATATTACATATGTCAGGGATGGCAAACCTTTTGGCCTCAATGTGGCAAAAATTCAAAAAACAATTTCACTCTTCTGGTGTGTTACACCCGTCCCTCTAATCAAAAGAGAAACAATTCACTATCCCTCAACCCATATCTAGGCCCTTCTGAGCAGTGGCACTTGACAGCAATGCTGAAGCTGGGCCTGAAGTGAAGGCCTAGGCTCCAAGCAAGGTATGATTGCCCCCATGGACCAGCACTCCCCAGATCTGCTGCATGCAGTTTACCTTCAGGCAGTGATCTCTTTTTGTTGAGATCTGAGGAGTGCTAGTCCATGGGGGCAATCATACCTTGCTTGGGGAA
Organism: Ahaetulla prasina; assembly: GCF_028640845.1. Lineage (NCBI taxonomy): Eukaryota > Metazoa > Chordata > Lepidosauria > Squamata > Colubridae > Ahaetulla > Ahaetulla prasina. The sequence goes on from NC_080541.1 coordinate 160,466,633, forward strand.
CAGTGTGAGGCAACCTTTTTGAGTAGGTGGCTGTAGGGTTGAAACTCAAGGCCTAGGCCTCCAGTTCGGGCCCAGCCTTGCTGTCAATTACTGCTACTCAGAAAGGCCTATCTGATTTTTCTCTGGGTTGCACAAGGCCTTTGTTCTTGAAGTGACTTCGGAGAATGCTCCTCTACAGCCTATGCAGACCCTATCCTCACTCAATTTTGGAAGCTGTGAAGGCATCATGGCTTCCACAGCGTCTGAAGGACGTGAGACTCCACAGCCTACCAAAATTGTGCAAGAACAAGGCATGCTTTTAAAAATAGTTGTTGGGTTTTGGAGAACGCTGGCATGTCACCCAGAATATCATGGCATGCCATGTTTGAAATGCATGTGTAAGTTTGCCATCACTGACTTTTGTGATACTCAATGGAAAATAAATGGCAAATTGGATTTTTTGGGGGGAGGGGAATACCAGAAATACACTGATAATCAAGGCAGCTTTTTGTGCTGAATTTGACTGCTGCAATCAACTGAAATGTCCTTTTCCCTTCTATAACACATTACAAAAGAACAGGGGCCAAGCATTAAGATACATTACACTAAACAGTAAGTTATGTTAAAATCAAACCCTGCTGTTTCTCACAAATAAAGATAGGGACTCAACTAGATTGGAACCCCAAGGAACCAAGTTTGAAATTAAGTTTAGACAACCAGTGGATCTCAGGATACACACTCTAGCATGAATACTATTTTTTAACAGCTGAATCTTAACCAAAATTGGGATAGTAGTAAAATATAGTATAATTATAAATTCACTTTATACATCAAAGAGTTTTCTCAGTCTCAATTCTCAATTTTTTTCTTCTTAAAATTTGTCAGCTCTTCAAGGTAGACTTGACCAGAGTCAAGCAGGCTATACTAGTTTTATTATAAGACTATGATAACTGAATCTTGCAAGTCTGAATGTATTTCCTCCATCCCTGCCTTTAGCTTAATGAGAGTTAGGGAGGGGTTTATCCAGGGGTGAAATCTAAAAAATTTCCCTACCGGTTCTGTGGGTGTGGCTTAATTGGTGGGTGTGGCTTGGTGGTCAGGTGACTGAATGGGCATGGTCAATAATAATAAATAATAAAAATAATAAAGTATACAAAACTTGGGAGGCCCCGGTCTACCAATTGCCTTTTAGTGAGAGGCCCCGGTCTATCAAGTGTGTTAAGTATCAAGAGAACTTACGGACAGCTAGTTCAAACAGACCTCTCCTTTATTCAGGCTCAACAGGAAGATAAAACATACACGGCTCTAACGGAGCTGGAATACACAGAACTGAACTAAAATAACCGCTGACAGGACTTCAGCACCCTGGCTAGCTAGCTGTCAAACGCCAGCCAATAGGAACTCCCTCGGCTTCCCGCTCTTTCGGTTGCCGGCGCTTCAAGCACTCTGATTGGTCGTGAGTCATCCTGGCTGCAACCGGTCGTAGGTGCGAGGACACAACACCCCTCACCCCTCGGATCGCGCAGTCATAGTCAGCCAAGTAAGCTGGCTGACAACGGCTACGACTGGAACGTCTGAGTACAACCTGCGGCGGAGAACTGGAAGGCACCTGACTGTCCTTGTACTGAATGGACGTCTCCGCCAATGGACAGCGCCCATTTGCAGCCGGCCGGAAGTATCGTCAGGTAGGACTTCCGATATTGTGTCTTTCTGGATTGCTGGGAGCTCCGGTGAAGTGCTTTGAGATGCATATTCTGCTTGTGGTGCCAAATTGGGCGGGTCATCACTATTGGCTGGGATACCCCTGGGAACAAAGGGTCAGTCGTGAGGTCTGCAGGTGTCTGTCTCAAAAACTCTGTCGGCCGGGAAAACATCTTGTTGAGGCCTCACTGTTGATTGGTTTTCCCATCGGTGGCCAGGCGACGCCTTAGTTGATTAATGTGGCGTCTCCAGATGCGGCCGTCTGCCAGTTGGACCCTATAAGAATACGGCCCAGATAAGTGAACCACGTTCCCAGGTAGCCACTTCTCCGTTCCCCCAAAACACTGTGCATATACTGGATCCCCCAGGGTAAACTGCCTAGTCTGGCCCCCCAGTCCTGGAACCCGTTCAGGCGTATAAGAGGGGTGTAGCCTATCCAGTATGGTTCTAAGACGGCGGCCCATCAGCAATTCTGCGGGAGTCTGGTTTGTCAGTTGGCATGGGGTAGTGTGTTGGGCCAGCAAATACTGATTGACTTTCTGCTGCCAATCAGAAGTGCCCAATCGTCCCAACGCTTCCTTTGCTGACCGTACGGCTCGTTCTGCAAGGCCGTTTCCGGCCGGGTGGAACGGCGCCACGGGAGCATGTCTGATGCCCAAACTCGCTAAATACACTTGAAATGCTGCCGCAGAAAATTGGGGCCCATTATCCGTTACCATAACATCTGGCAGCCCATGGGTAGTGAACAGTTTGTCTAATATTCTAATAACGGACTCAGCCGTGGTGGAGGTCATTAGGAACAACTCCACCCACTTAGAGTAAGCATCCACTATAATGATAAAAGTCCGTCCTTGGAAGGGGCCAGCGAGATCTACGTGGATCCTTGCCCATGGCCCTCTGGGTGTCTCCCAGTCTTGGACCGGTGCCCCAGGGGGCGCCGCCCGGGACAGCTGACAAGTGTGACATCTACCTACCCATGTCTCTATTTCCCGGTCTAAGTTTGGCCACCAAACGTAGCTTCGTCCCAGGGCCTTCATGCGTCCAATCCCTGGGTGAGCTGCATGTAGGCACGTTAGTATTTGCGGCCTTAGGGACACTGGAACTACGACCCGGCTACCCCACAATAAACAACCGGCTTGGGTAGACAGCTCGTTCCGCCTGCGAATGTATGGCAGGTACTCTGGTTGCACATCTCTATCCGGCCAACCCCTGCGAACCCAATCCAGGACTTGCGCCACCACAGAGTCCTTTTTCGACTCCCTGCAGATATCTAGTGTAGAGAGCGGGCAGCCAGACTCTTCTATCAGGAGAACGGGCCAGGACGGGGCCGGGTCAGAAATTGAGAGGGGCAAAGGACAACGACTCAGTGCGTCAGCATGGCTAATATCCCTTCCTGGTCTATGTAATAGCCGATACAAATAGGCTGCCAGGAATTCAATCCAGCGTGACATTCGGGGGGACAAAATTTGGGGAGATGGCCGGTCACCGGCCAGCAACCCCAAAAGGGGCTTATGGTCTGTGACCAGCAAAAAAAACCGACCATACAAGTAATCATGGAAACGCTTGATGCCCACTACTATGGCAAGCGCCTCTCTATCCAGCTGACTGTAGTTGCGTTCAGCTGAGGAAAGGGTGCGTGAGTAAAATGCCAAAGGAGCTTCTCTTCCATTCGGAAGAATATGACTAAGGACAGCCCCGATGCCGCAGGGCGAGGCGTCACATGTCAATGACAAGGGTGGGCGCTCATCGTACTGTACTAAAACGGCGGATGAAGTGAGGAGCTGTTTGACAGCGGCAAAAGATGCTGCTGCATTCCGGTCCCAGACCCAGGGTGCCTCAGCGTCTAACAGGCGGTGGAGTGGCTCTGCGATAGTGGCCTTATGGGGCAAAAATGTCGCGTAAAAATTTAGAAGCCCCAAGAATGATTGGAGTTCTGCCTTATTGGATGGCGTAGGGGCATTTTGGATTGCTGCTATCTTGGTGGGGTGGATGCCCTGAGCATCCACTAAAACCCCAGGAATTCTACTTGGGGTACTCCTATTTTGCACTTGCCCTTTTTAGTTTTAATCCGGTTCTCCGAACGGATAATACTTCCCTTACTTTGGTGACCAATTCGGGCATGTCAATAGCGAAATCAATACGTCATCAAAGTAAGGACGACCCTGAATCCCATGGAGCAAGCGTTCCATGAGACTCTGGAAGATTCCTGGGCGACACTAACTCGAATTGGAGTCGTGTGCATTTGAAAGCACCCCGGTGCGTGACGATCGTCTGCGCTAATGCAGTCTCATCATCCACCGGAAGCTGTTGGTACGCTTGGGCCATATCTAAGTTTGGCCACCAAACGTAGCTTCGTCCCAGGGCCTTCATGCGTCCAATCCCCGGGTGAGCTGCATGTAGGCACGTTAGTATTTGTGGCCTTAGGGACACTGGAACTACGACCCGGCTACCCCACAATAAACAACCGGCTTGGGTAGACAGCTCGTTCCGCCTGCGAATGTATGGCAGGTACTCTGGTTGCACATCTCTATCCGGCCAACCCCTGCGAACCCAATCCAGGACTTGCACCACCACGGAGTCCTTTCTCGACTCCCTGCAGATATCTAGTGCAGAGAGCGGGCAGCCGGACTCTTCTATCAGGAGAACGGGCCAGGACGGGGCCGGGTCAGAAATTGAGAGGGGCAAAGGACAACGACTCAGTGCGTCAGCATGGCTAATATCCCTTCCTGGTCTATGTAATAGCCGATACGAATAGGCTGCCAGGAATTCAATCCAGCGTGACATTCGGGGGGACAAAATTTGGGGAGATGGCCGGTCACCGGCCAGCAACCCCAAAAGGGGCTTATGGTCTGTGATCAGCAAAAAAAACCGACCATACAGGTAATCATGGAAACGCTTGATACCCGCTACTATTGCAAGCGCCTCTCTATCCAGCTGACTGTAGTTGCGTTCAGCTGAGGAAAGGGTGCGTGAGGAAAATGCCAAAGGAGCTTCTCTTCCATTCGGAAGAATATGACTAAGGACAGCCCCGATGCCGCAGGGCGAGGCATCACATGTCAACGACAAGGTAGGCGCTCATCGTACTGTACTAACACGGCGGATGAAGTGAGGAGCTGTTTGACAGCGGCAAAAGATGCTGCTGCATTTCGGTCCCAGACCCAAGGTGCCTCAGCGTCTAACAGGCGGTGGAGTGGCTCTGCGATGGTGGCCTTATGGGGCAAAAATATCGCGTAGAAATTTAGAAGCCCCAAGAATGATTGGAGTTCTGCCTTATTAGATGGCGTAGGGGCATTCTGGATTGCTGCTATTTTGGTGGCCGTGGGGTGGATGCCCTGAGCATCCACTAAAAACCCCAGGAATTCTACTTGGGGTACTCCTATTTTGCACTTGCCCTTTTTTAGTTTTAATCCGCTCGAACGGATAATACTTCCCTTACTTTGGTGACCAATTCGGGCATGTCAATAGCGAAATCAATACGTCATCAAAGTAAGGACGACCCTGAATCCCATGGAGCAAGCGTTCCATGAGACTCTGGAAGATTCCTGGGCGACACTAACTCCGAATTGGAGTCGTGTGCATTTGAAAGCACCCCGGTGCGTGACGATAGTCTGCGCTAATGCAGTCTCATCATCCACCGGAAGCTGTTGATACGCTTGGGCCATATCTAATTTGGCAAACACACGGCCCCGCCCCAGGGAGTGTAAGAGGTGTTGGACCACCGGCAGTGGATAAGGATTATGCTGAAGAGCTTTGTTGATCGTTCCCTTATAGTCCGCACAGATCCTCACGGATCCGTCGGGCTTAAGGGGAATTACGATAGGTGTTTCCCATTTTGAGTGGTCTATTGGAACCAATACCCCTTGCTCTATCAATTTATCCAGCTGTTCATCCACCTTGGGCCTCAAGGCCAAAGGAACTCGCCTCGGTTTGAGGCGAATGGGTGTAACCTGTGGGTCTAAACTTAGGGAAATAGGAGATCCTTTGTATTTACCCAGATGTTCGTCAAAACATCAGCGAACTCTATAGCCAATTGGGAAGACCCCTCCCGGCTGGTGTAGTGGATCCCGGTAACATTCAGATCTAGGGCAGCAAACCAATCTAACCCCAAAAGGCAGGGTAGGTCACTCTTAACAACAATAAGGGGCAGTCGGCCATCAAAGTTACGATATGATACCCTGAAGGTACCAACTCCCATCGTTGGAATTGCCCCCCCTTGATAGTCACGTAAGATGACAGAGCAGGGTTGCAACCCGGTCTTGGAGACATTTGGCAAAATGCGTTTCAACGTGGTCCAGGAGATAAGCGAACGGGATGACCCTGTATCCACTTCCATGGTGCACGGTGCTCCTCTAGACGAACGGAGATGTACAATTTATTAGCTGGACCACGGAAAAGCATAGTTAACGAAGACTTCCTCCTCACAATGGGCCACAGCGGAAGAATTCCCTCGGCGTGGAGTTTGTGGCCGGAATCCTCCCCGCGGCTTGGCCGGTTGGCGGGCAGGTCCTTGGGTTGGCATGGTGGCCCTGCAGACCCTGGCCAGGTGACCACGTCTCCCGCAGCGACGGCAAACGGCCGTCCTGAACCTACAGTCATCCCTGGCATGGTCGCCGCTGCAACCTAGGCATTGGGAGGTCGGGCAATAAGTCATGGGGCCGCCCTGCCGTCTAGGTGTCATGTTAAGGCAACGGATGTCCTCGCCATCTTCTGGGAACTCGTCTGGAACGGAGTCCCCATAATGCACAAACAGTGGCTGTCCACTGCTTGCCGGTCTCATTTGGGCGCGCTGGAGCTCAGCGGAAGACCTCTCTGCCATCTCAGCCGCTTCAGCCTCTTCCACAGCAGACTTGAGGGTTAAGTCCCTTCGCGCCAGTAAACGGCGCTGGAGCTTTAAGTCCTTGAGGCCGTATACAAATTGATCCAGCAACATGTTCTCGAGGGCCTCAAAACCGCAGTGGAGAGCGGCAGCTCGCAGCAAAGCGACAAAGTCGGTGACAGTCTGTCCCTCAGTTTGCGCGCAGCGACGAAAGGCATGTCGCTGGGCAATTCGGCACGGCGCTGGGGCGTAATGTGCCCGCAGCTTCTCTATTAAAGTGTCCCAGGAGAGATTGGATACCAGTTGTGGAAAAGCAAGGGTACGTGCCGTTGAAAAAACGTCGCTGCCGCAAGAACTCAAAAAATATCCAAGCTTTCTGGCCGGGGAGAGGTCAGATAAATTGTTAGCAAGGAGAAAGCATCCGAAATGTTCAACATACACGTCCCACAATTCAGCTGACGGGACGAATGGCGAGAAAATCGGCAAATTGTTCGCCATGAGGAGAGCTGTGAGGTGACAGATCCTAACGTGAGCGGCACAATAATCGATTTCGAGCAGCAAAAAAAAACTCGGGTTGGCGTTCCCTAACCCTCGTCGCCAGTGTTAAGTATCAAGAGAACTTACGGACAGCTAGTTCAAACAGACCTCTCCTTTATTCAGGCTCAACAGGAAGATAAAACATACACGGCTCTAACGGAGCTGGAATACACAGAACTGAACTAAAATAACCGCTGACAGGACTTCAGCACCCCGGCTAGCTAGCTGTCAAACGCCAGCCAATAGGAACTCCCTCGGCTTCCCGCTCTTTCGGTTGCCGGCGCTTCAAGCACTCTGATTGGTCGTGAGTCATCCTGGCTGCAACCGGTCGTAGGTGCGAGGACACAACACCCTCACCCTCGGATCGCGCAGTCATAGTCAGCCAAGTAAGCTGGCTGACGACGGCCACGATTGGAACGCCTGAGTACAACCTGCGGCGGAGGAGAGGAAGGCACTTGACTGTCCTTGTCTTGAACAGACGTCTCCGCCAATGGACAGCGCCCATTTGCAGCCGGCCGGAAGTATCGCCAGGTAGGACTTCCGATATTGTGTCTTTCTGGATTGCTGGGAGCTCCGTGAAGTGCTTTGAGATGCATATTCTGCTTGTGGTGCCAAATTGGGCGCCGGGTCATCACTATTGGCTGGGATACCCTGGGAACAAAAGGGTCAGTCGAGGTCTGCAGGTGTCTGTCTCAAAACTCTGTCGGCCGGGAAAACGCCTTGTTGAGGCCTCACTGTTGATTGGTTTTCCCATCGGTGGCCAGGCGACGCCTTAGTTGATTAATGTGGCGCTCCAGATGCGGCCGCCTGCCAGTTGGACCCTATAAGAATACGGCCCAGATAAGTGAACCACGCCCCAGGTAGCCACTTCTCCGTTCCCCAAAACACTGTGCATATACTGGATCCCCAGGGTAAACTGCCTAGTCTGGCCCCCAGTCCTGGAACCCGCTCAGGCGATAAGAGGGTGTAGCCTATCCAGTATGGTTCTAAGACGGCGCCCATCAGCAATTCTGCGGGAGTCTGGTTTGTCAGTTGGCATGGGGTAGTGTGTTGGGCCAGCAAATACTGATTGACTTTCTGCTGCCAATCAGAAGTGCCCAATCGTCCCAACGCTTCCTTTGCTGACCGGACGGCTTGTTCTGCAAGGCCGCTTCCGCCGGGTGGGACGGCGCCACGGGAGCATGTCTGATGCCCAAACTCGCTAAATACACTTGAAATGCTGCCGCAGAAAATTGGGGCCCATTATCCGTTACCATAACATCTGGCAGCCCATGGGTAGTGAACAGTTTGTCTAATATTCTAATAACGGACTCAGCCGTGGTGGAGGTCATTAGGAACAACTCCACCCACTTAGAGTAAGCATCCACTATAATGATAAACGTCCGTCCTTGGAAGGGGCCAGCGAGATCTACGTGGATCCTGCCCATGGCCCTCTGGGTGTCTCCCAGTCTTGGACCGGTGCCCCAGGCGCCGCCCGGGACAACTGACAAGTGTGACATCGACCTACCCATGTCTCTATTTCCTGGTCTAATTTGGCCACCACACGAAGCCGTCCCAGGGCCTTCATGCGCCCTATCCCGGGTGAGCTGCATGTAGGCACGTTAGTATTTGTGGCCTTAGGGACACTGGAACTACGACCGGCTACCCCATAATAAACAACCGGCTTGGGTAGACAGCTCGTTCCGCCTGCAATGTATGGTAGGTATTCTGGTTGCACCTCTCGATCCGCCAACCCCTGCGAACCCAATCCAAGACTTGCGCCACCACGGAGTCCTTCCTCGACTCCTGCAGATATCTCGCAGAGAGCGGGCAGCCGGACTCTTCTATCAGGAGAACGGGCCAGGACGGGCCGGGTCAGAAATTGAGATGGGCAAGGACAACGACTCAGTGCGTCAGCATGGCTAATATCCCTTCCTGGTCTATGTAATAGCCGATACGAATAGGCTGCCAGGAACTCAATCCAGCGTGACATTCGGGGGGACAAAATTTGGGGAGATGGCCTGTCACCGGCCAGCAACCCCAAAAGGGGCTTATGGTCTGTGATCAGCAAAAAAAAACGACCATACAGGTAATCATGGAAACGCTTGATACCCGCTACTATTGCAAGCGCCTCTCTATCCAGCTGACTGTAGTTGCGTTCAGCTGAGGAAAGGGTGCGTGAGTAAAATGCCAAAGGAGCTTCTCTTCCGTTTGGAAGAATATGACTAAGGACAGCCCCGACGCCGCAGGGCGAGGCGTCACAGGTTAACGACAAAGGTAGGCGCTCATCGTACTGTACTAACACGGCGGATGAAGTGAGGAGCTGTTTGACAGCGGCAAAAGATGCTGCTGCATTTCGGTCCCAGACCCAAGGTGCCTCAGCGTCTAACAGGCGGTGGAGTGGCTCTGCGATGGTGGCCTTATGGGGCAAAAATATCACAGAGAAATTTAGAAGCCCCAAGAATGATTGGAGTTCTGCCTTATTAGATGGCGAGGGGCATTCTGGATTGCTGCTATTTTGGTGGCCGTGGGTGGATGCTCTGAGCATCCACTAAAAACCCCAGGAATTCTACTTGGGGTACTCCTATTTTGCACTTGCCCTTTTTTAGTTTTAATCCGGCTCTTCGGAAACGGACTAATACTTCCCTTACTTTGGTGACCAATTCGGGCATGTCAATAGCCGAAATCAATACGTCATCAAAGTAAGGGACGACCCTGAATCCCCTGGAGCAAGCGTTCCATGAGACTCTGGAAGATTCCTGGGGCGACACTAACTCCGAATTGGAGTCGTGTGCATTTGAAAGCACCCCGGTGCGTGACGATAGTCTGCGCTAATGCAGTCTCATCATCCACCGGAAGCTGTTGATACGCTTGGGCCATATCTAATTTGGCAAACACACGGCCCCGCCCCAGGGAGTGTAAGAGGTGTTGGACCACCGGCAGTGGATAAGGATTATGCTGAAGAGCTTTGTTGATCGTTCCCTTATAGTCCGCACAGATCCTCACGGATCCGTCGGGCTTAAGGGGAATTACGATAGGTGTTTCCCATTTTGAGTGGTCTATTGGAACCAATACCCCTTGCTCTATCAATTTATCCAGCTGTTCATCCACCTTGGGCCTCAAGGCCAAAGGAACTCGCCTCGGTTTGAGGCGAATGGGTGTAACCTGTGGGTCTAAACTTAGGGAAATAGGAGATCCTCTGTATTTACCCAGATGTTCGTCGAAAACATCAGCGAACTCTATAGCCAATTGGGAAGACACCTCCTGGCTTGTGCTGTGGATCCCGGTAACATTCAGATCTAGGGCAGCAAACCAATCTAACCCCAAAAGGCAGGGTAGGTCACTCTTAGCAACAATAATGGGCAGTCGGCCATCAAAGTTACGATATGATACCCTGAAGGTACCAACTCCCATCGTTGGAATTGCCCCCCCCCCCCCTTGATAGTCACGCAAGATGACAGAGCAGGGTTGCAACCCGGTCTTGGAGACATTTGGCAAAAGGCGTTTCAACGTGGCCCAGGAGATAAGCGAACGGGATGACCCTGTATCCACTTCCATGGTGCACGGTGCTCCCTCTAGACGAACGGAGATGTACAATTTATTAGCGGGATCTACGGGAAAAGCATAGTTAACGAAGACTTCCTCCTCACAATGGGCCACAGCGGAAGAATTCCCTCGGCGTGGAGTTTGTGGCCGGAATCCTCCCCGCGGCTTGGCCGGTTGGCGGGCAGGTCCTTGGGTTGGCATGGTGGCCCTGCAGACCCTGGCCAGGTGACCACGTCTCCCGCAGCGACGGCAAACGGCCGTCCTGAACCTACAGTCATCCCTGGCATGGTCGCCGCTGCAACCTAGGCATTGGGAGGTCGGGCAATAAGTCATGGGGCCGCCCTGCCGTCTAGGTGTCATGTTAAGGCAACGGATGTCCTCGCCATCTTCTGGGAACTCGTCTGGAACGGAGTCCCCATAATGCACAAACAGTGGCTGTCCACTGCTTGCCGGTCTCATTTGGGCGCGCTGGAGCTCAGCGGAAGACCTCTCTGCCATCTCAGCCGCTTCAGCCTCTTCCACAGCAGACTTGAGGGTTAAGTCCCTTCGCGCCAGTAAACGGCGCTGGAGCTTTAAGTCCTTGAGGCCGTATACAAATTGATCCAGCAACATGTTCTCGAGGGCCTCAAAACCGCAGTGGAGAGCGGCAGCTCGCAGCAAAGCGACAAAGTCGGTGACAGTCTGTCCTTCCGTTTGTGCGCAGCGACGAAAGGCATGTCGCTGGGCAATTCGGCACGGCGCTGGGGTGTAATGTGCCCGCAGTTTCTCTATTAAAGTGTCCCAGGAGAGATCGGATACCAGTTGTGGAAAAGCAAGGGTACGTGCCGTTGAAAAAACGTCGCTGCCGCAAGAACTCAAAAATATCCAAGCTTCCTGGCCGGGGAAGGTCAGATAAATTGTTAGCAAGGAGAAAACATCCAAACGTTTCAACATACACGTCCCACAATTCAGCTGACGGGACGAATGGCGAAAAATCGGCAAATTGTTCGCCATGAGGAAGCTGTGAGGTGACAGATCCTAACGTGAATGGCACAATAACCAATTTCGAGTGGCAAAAAAACTCGGGTTGGCGTTCCCAAACCCTCGTCGCCAGTATTAAATATTAAGAGGACTTACAGACCGCCAGTTCAAACAGACCTCTCCTTTATTCACGAACAACAGGAAGGAAAAATACACGGCTCTAACGGAGCTGGAATACACAGAACTGAACTAAAATAACCGCTGACAGGACTTCAGCACCCCGGCTAGCTAGCTGTCAAACGCCAGCCAATAGGAACTCCCTCGGCTTCCCGCTCTTTCGGTTGCCGGCGCTTCAAGCACTCTGATTGGTCGTGAGTCATCCTGGCTGCAACCGGTCGTAGGTGCGAGGACACAACAAAGTGCCTTTTTTTGACAGGCACCGGTCTACCTTCTTTAAAAATAGCACTGATCAGCTGTAGTGTGGCCCTTTGAAGTGCAGCGGCAGTCATTTAAGGCCGTTTGCAGCTATATCACCACCGAGAGCTTCAGGGACAGAAAAGAGGAACAGCAAGGCGTGGGCAGTGCGAGGGGCAGGGATTTTTGCTACCAGTTCTCTGAACTACCTGCTCCCATTGCTACCGGATCGCACGAACCGGTCCGAACCGGGAGCATTTCACCCCTGGGTTTATCTGAGATATTTTCTCATGTTACAGTTTGGACTCTTTTATCTGACTGTTGTTTTATTAATGGCTTTCCTCCTGTTCTTCATAGTTATTCCAAAACAGAACTGAACAGCTGCCTTGACTATAAAATATGAGATTCTTTCTTTGGTTAAAAATAAACTTAAATTCATTGACAAGTTTGTCTGAATTCTTCTATATTATTCCCTTATATATGGAATATTGTTTTGTGCAGTCCCTGGGGATGTGGTGGCTCAATGGCTAAGACGTTGAGCTTGTCAATTGAAAGGTCGGCAGTTCAGTGGTTCGAATCCCTAGTGCCGCATAACAGGATGAGCTCCTGTTACTTGTACCAGCTTCTGCCAACCTAGCAGTTCGAAAGCACGTAAAAAATGCAAGTAGAAAAATAGGGGCCACCTTTGGTGGGAAGGTAACAACGTTCCATGTGCCTTTGGCATTTTGTCATGCCGGCCACATGACCATGGAGACGTCTTCAGACAGCACTGACTCTTCAGCTTTGAAACGGAGATGAGCACCATCCACTAGAGTCGGGAATGACTAGCACATATGTGCAAGGGGAATCTTTACCTTTTCCCCTGGCTTCTTGTTATTAATTTGTTTTATTACAAATTGAAATGAGGAGGATGACTGGCACTCATTCTGATATTTGTATATCAAATAAATTTCTGTCAAATTTATCAATCCTATTTACATTCCTTTTGCACAGCTTAATTTTTGTTTTCAATCAGGCAGTTTCCTTTTATAGCAATATTTATATTGTGGCATATTAATATTCTTGCTTTAATACACTTCTTTCCATTTAAGTTTATAAAAGCAAAGCATACATCAAACAAGCTCAGTCCCATGATTCTCTGAAAAGAGTTCTGGTGATAAAGAGGGAATACAGAAGAATCATAGTAATACTAGCCAGTTCTCATAAAAAGTAATCTCTTTTACTCCCCTTATACTCATGAACTTTAAAGACTGCAATATGCTGCCAAATCCCTATTGCTCTTAATCAATGCTAATTTATACCAGATACCATGGAATATGTAAATAGCATGCCATGAAAAGAATTACACTTATTTCTTTGTATTAAAAAAGGGAGGGCAACATATTTCTTTGGAGTTGCTAGGTATTTGGGCAATTCAACAACCACAACAAAACAGTCAAGTCTCTCTACCAAAGTGCATCTTCCCAAGCAGAAGTCTTATAAGATGTCTAGAGGTAGGATTCAAATTCAAAAAAGAACTAGTTAATATTGTAAATTTCAGAGTATAAACTAATGTCTATCTGCAATTATTTTTATATAATATCTTTATTAGACTTCAACATCAAACATTAAAATACAAACTAAAGAGAAAAGAGAATGACAAAACAAATTAAAGTGACAAAAATGTATACATCAAACAAATGTAACCAATACAGCGATATTAACAATACAACCACCTTTCTCTAAATTAAACAAATAATACCAATCTATAAAATATTTTAAAGTACTGGTAGTTAATATATTTTTAAAAAGCCAGTATTCATAAAATGTTCTTCTTTTTATTTCATCTGAGAGATAGTAAATTATCAAATAGAAATAACCTTATATTTAAAGAGCTACAATATTTTTTTAGTCAAATCCAAGATAATCTTCAAACCCCAGATTCAAATTTCATATCTTTATCTTGTAAGAAATCTAACAATGGTTTCCGGATCACATAAAATATAGTTACTTTCACTAAGCAAACAGTTAATTTCACCATTGCAACTATTTCTATTTCAAAATCCATTGTTTCCAATATCTGTGTTCAAATTATGTATTAATATCAGAAAGTACTGCTAATATTCTTTAGTCACAATAATCTATTAAGAATTGGTCCAAGACAATAATAGGATGGCACGCTCAAGTAGGTTTTATTTGCTTTGCCTGAAAGCATACAAATTTTCTTCTTAGCTCATGAGTCACCATCACTATAAGTTCTTATTTTTTTATTACTATGCACAGTGTAGATGTTTATTCTGCAAATAAAACAGAGTATATAAGCTTAGTTAAAATGCAAAAGAGGCTGCAAATAAATAACAAAGATAAACAAAGAATCACATTCTGAATTTATTGCTCAGAAAATAGCACACTGTCCTTGTTCAAAGACATTTTCTCTTTGAAAAAGAATGAGCATTTCTAATGTGTTTTATTTTTTAAAGAGCTGTTTGTCATGTTTCTGTTTCTGATTACATTTGGAAGTAATCTAGCAGACAGCTTGGAAATGAAGAAGAAGGAATTGCATATACTGTATCTTCTCAATTTTAGTTCTGCCACATCAGAGGACCAGGAAGCACAACTACTTATGGTTCCCTATAATTTTTGTGTTTTTGGTGTACAATCCCCTTCACTGCTCTGTGAATTTAATTTAAACCTCTGGAAATTAGGAGGTGGAGAGGAGGAGGAGGGAAGGGAAGGAAAAGGAGGGGGGGGAAGACTGTAACTGAGGCTGCAAGAGGAGAAAGGATAAACATTCCATTGAATTTGTTTAACTGGTTCTTAGTATACTTAGTAACATACTGTATTTAAATACTATCTGTAACTTAAAAGAGGTTCATTCTCTGTTAATTAAAATTTTAATTTCATGTTATCAATTTTTCCAGCTCAGCTTTAGAATGTGGACCTAAAACAGTGAAATGCTATCTTGTTTGATGTCTTTCAATCTTAGATTTGGGATCTTCCAATATTAGGTTTGAGATCTTCATCTAGGTGGCACTGGTGGGTCAGTGTCATATTCCCCTACTACAGTATCTTGGAAGTTCAATAATTTTTCAGAGCATGATAGAAAAGAAATTGTAAGAATAAAATAGATGAATACTGTATATGTATTTTTAAAAAAAGAGGGCCTAAAACAAGCATCCGCTGAAAATTCTTCTTATGGCATCTGAACACTGGCAACCAAAGATGACTTTTGTAATTACCGTATATACTCGAGTATAAGCCGAGTTTTTCAGCACGTTTTTTGTGCTGAAAAACGTCCCCTCGGCTTATACTCGGGTCTATACGGCTTATACTCGAGTTTTTTTTTTTAAGCCCCTCGGCTTATACTCGAGTATATACGGCTTATACTCGAGTTTTTTTTTTCTTTTTCACATTTTACCGACGGCGCGGGGAAGCCCTGCGGTGCAGTGAGAGGCGGGCGGGGAGCCGCCAGCCTTCTCAGCTGAGGGAGGGAGGGTTTCCCCAACCGGTAGGTGCCTCATTTCCCACCCTCGGCTTATACTCGAGTCCCCAGTTTACCCCAGTTTTTGGGGTAAAATTGGGGACCTCGGCTTATACTCGGATCGGCTTATATTCGAGTATATATGGTATCTGTTATCACAAGTATCACACCAACCAAGATCCTTTAGAAACATACACCTCTTTTATCAGTTTAAGAAAAAAAGATAGACTTTTTCTTAAACTGACTGCTATTAACTTTTTTTTTTAAATCAGGGTCTTTTTCCTGAGGTAAACTAGTTTTAAAATATTAAGCAATATACTAAAGGAGTTTCAAAACTGGAAGCAAATCCATATAGAGGGCTGTGAAAGTTTAAGATTGTTTTAAAAAGTGATAAAATAGCACCGCTGTTCCTAAGGATTTCATAAGTAATGCAATATTTATTTTAATGATGAATCTTCTACATTATCAAACACGTTGTTTATTATTCTGGCAAGATAGGATCAACAGAGTTATCCAAACAAAATGCTGTAAAATTAAGACTAAATTAATTTGTAAGAATTTGGCCTTTTTGAGGGTTTTTTGCTCATAAAATTCTTCTGTGAGTTTAGAAATTGCTTAGTTTTAGGCAATTCCCAGCCTAATATGGAAGCTATATTAAACTGCACTCTACAAAGTATACCATATCTCCTTTCTATTTTTTTTAAAAAAACTTTTTAGCTGGGTCATCAAAGATTCTGAGATTCTACTGCAAGTTATTGAATAAATAAGCATTTAAAATCTCCTCACAATTTTCATATTTATAGCAGAATGAAATAGAGTTTCCTTAAACACAAGCATATAAAGTGAATATTATTTTTCCTTTTTTAATATCCTCTGTAATTAATGTAACATTTTGCAGCAGTATGAAACAGGAGCAGTACTTGGGCTGCGCTATTGAGTTAGCTCCATTCCTAGGGAAAGTTGCACTTATAGTTTATTTATATCAGTGAAAATAGCTATGGGATTTTCAAAAATTCTCCAGGCAGCATTTCTGTTCCTTATAATCATTTTGAGTGCTCTTTGGTTTCATTGTTCCCAAGTTGCTTACTGTATTTCTAAAAAAGAGAGAGACCACTTTAGTTTACTTTCTAAATATTTATTTTTATTCTGACAAGAGGATGAGAAATGATTTGTTCTAATGCTAGAGATCTACAAAAGTAAAAAAATGTACCTTGCATAGAATCTATCACAAGTAGAAGCAAAATGTATTTAGATAGGAAATTATTTTGATGCTTCTCCAACCCTTAACAGACTGAAGATAGAATTGCCATATGCCATATAAATATTGCCATTACTACACTATGCTTTCGTGAATTTTATCACTATTATAAGGCTATAAAATATGTTTAAATTGCATAATCTAGAAGATCACCAATCATGTATCTGTTATCCATGTTCTAGGTAGTTTTAGATTTCTCCTCTCCATGTTCATTAATATAGTGCACAAATAATTGCACAAATTTAGAAAAGATTTTGAATTACAAGCTGAATATTATATTTCTGTGTTGCTTTTGATCTCCTGCATTCTTGCCACAAGTTCTACTACTTCACTACCTCAAGCTTCTCCCCCCCCCGCCTTTGCTTCACACCTACATCTTCAGCAACTGTCACTTCAAGAACTATAGATAATTGAACCATATTTGAACTAAGACAAAAATATCAGTTAAAGCACAAAGCTAACAACACACAAATTATCATGCTACATTCTCTTGCCTGCCCCCATCTCATTTTTTTTCTCCAGCATACATGAGACAGCATAAACTGTCTCAAAAACAAGAGTATTTTTTTAACACTAGTCAGAATCAAAGATTCTGATCCTGGTTGCTTTCAATTATAATGTACCGTATATACTCGAGTATAAGCCGACCCGAATATAAGCCGAGGCACCTAATTTTACCACAAAAAACTGGGAAAAACTATTGACTCGAGTATAAGCCGAGGGTGGGAAATGAGGCAGCTACTGGTCAATGTAAAAAATAAAGATAGAGCCAAGTAAAATAACATGAATATTTATTTGAACCAAAAACAATAAAAGTGCAAAAGGGGGAAGGAGGATTCCCAGCTCTAAACAAAGGGAAATCCCGGAATGCCAGCGCGAAAGGTGGTGCTCGCGTTCCTCCTCCCTTGCTCAAAAGCCCCAACATGATATTGGAATTGGATGCCATTATATACCTGCTGAGGGGATAATTTGAATAACTTGAAAGATATAAAAGCTCTAAACATATTTGTTTAAAAATCTAAAATCTATACTTAAAATAAATGAATATAAAGTAATAAAGTTCTTTAAAGTTGTAATTCACTTTGCTGCTGAAAAAGAAAGGAAGCTTAACACCTTAAATGGTATTTATTAACTGAAATATCATCAAATCAAATATATAATGAGGTATATTATAATGACCTTTGTTTTCAGAAAGAAGCATGATGGAAGTTTTTCAATAAAGGGGGAAATATAGAAAAACCTTAGTGTCATGCTCATATATCATCTTTACAGATGTTGTTAACACTATACTATGGCAGCATATGATGGTACAATGTTTCAATCAATTTCAGGATGAAAAACTCATCAATGAGGAGGAGGAGTATAATTTATTAACCTTGTATGATATCAGTTTCTCAAGGACTCTAGAAGGACCCGAGGAAGAAATCTCTGCCCCCTCCCCACTTTCCCTTTCCAACCCAGCCTTCCAAGGGGACCCGAGAGGAAGAAATCTCTGCCCCTCCCACTTTCCCTTTCCAACCCAGCCTTCCAAGGGGACCTTTGAGGGAGAAATCTCTGCCCCCCCCCCACTTTCCCTTTCCAAGGCAGCCTTCCAAGAGGACCTCTCGAAAAGAGCGAAAGCTTTCTCCTGGTCATTTTACCACCACCATACCCTCCACGCCGCCATCCTAGGCTGGGTTAGAAACAAGGAGGGGGAAGTTCAAGGACCACATCGATGGCACGAGCTCAGATTGCCGGCTGGGGATGATGGGCGCTGCAGTGCGATCTCGGGTGAGACTAGGGGGGAAGAAAGAATGACTGTTTCCCCACACCCTAGGATTGGGAAAACATTGACCCCCTTAGTTGCGGGAGAAGGGTTGCGCTTCAAAGCGGTCGCCTCCATCCATCAATCCATCCTTCCTTCCTTCCTTCCTTCCATCCTTTTTTTTTCCCAGCGGCGGTGCGTGTGTGTGACATGCAAGCAAGGCGTCTCACGGGCATGTGAACTGGGTATGTCTAGTTTAGGGGTGACATGATAGGAACATTCCAATATCTCAGGGGCTGCCACAAAGAAGGGGGAATCAAACTATTCTCCAAAGCACCTGAGGGCAGGACAAGAAGCATGGGTGGAAACTAATCAAGGAGAGAAGCAACCTAGAACTAAGGAGAAATTTCCTGACAGTTAGAACAATTAACCAGTGGAACAACTTGCCTCCAGAAGGTGTGAATGCTCTAACACTGGAAGTTTTAAGAAGATATTGGATAAGCATTTGAAGTGGTATAAGGTTTCCTGCGTAAGCAGGGTTAGACTAGAAGACCTCCAAGGTCCTTCCAACTCTATTATTCTGTTTTTTGTTCTGTTTTCTTTCTAATCTATCTATCTATCTATCTATCTATCTATCTATCTATCTATCTATCTATCTATCTATCTATCTATCTATCTAATTAGCTAGCTAGCTAGCTATCATTATCTCGCTCAAAAGACAAAACCTAAACACGAAGTTGTAGCTGAATAGCCCTACATAATTTAGCTTTTTCCAAGCTGGTGATTTCCAAAGGCTTTGAAATGCGACTTTCCTCATCCTCTGCCAGGATAAGCTGATGTGCTCAGAAGGCTGGGAATGGTGGCATTTCCTACATTTCTTGTGGGCAGAAGGTGGACCCCTATGTTTCCTTGAAAACACCTCCCAATATTTATTAGAGTGACTTCTCTCCCCAGAAGAAAGGTGCGAGCGCTGTTTAACAATCCCGTCAGCTAAATCCTATCGAGTCAAAGGGGCCAGTCAATGGGGCTAGGATGGATTCTGGGGCACCAGGGGCCCTTTTTGTGCCGTTCCCCAACCAGGGCGGGCCAAGCAGCCGCTCTTTAGCGGCTCTGGAATGGATGTTGAGGTAACCCAAGAGGCAGCCTCTTTTCAACTCCCCGCCTTTTTAAACGCGTCCTGCCGGGCGGCGACAGGGACGCGGACACCAAAAGCGGCGCCTGCTCTTCTCCGCTTTTATTTTATTTTAGTATTCAATCGGCAGCAGAGGCTCGAGCCTTCTGGGGCGCCGGGAAAAGGAGCCGAGGAGCTGCAGCAACGTTGCAAGAGAGCCGAAAAGAGGGGTGGGGGGGGGAGAGAAGCAAAAAAGAAGAAGAAGCAGCAAGCTTTCCAGCCGACTTCGGTGTGGCGCGAGAATCCGATCCACCGCCTCCTTCCCCCGGCCGACAGGGCTGAACTGCCGCGCTGCACCACCACTTCCCAAAACAGATTTCCAGACTTGGAAGCAGCCCGCCACGAAAGGAGGAGGAGGAGGAGGAAGCGAAGGCGCGGCTGCTCCTGCTGCTGTTCGCTCTCCGCCCCCTTCCAGCGCCTTGACGCAGAGCGAGAGAGAGCAGAGAAAGGAACCGCGCCGTCCGACCGGCTGTGTGTGTGTTTGTGGTGGGGGTCTCGTCCCAGCCACCCACCCACTCGCTCCCTTTCCCTCTTCGCAGCGTGGGCTGATCTTAGAAGCGCTGTCGGCGGGGCCGTCGCCTCCTCCTCTTCCTCCACGCTCGCTCCTCTTGCACGCCCTCAACCCCCATCCCCACCCTCTCCAGCGTGAAGGTCACCTCCTCCTCTTCCAGGCGGCGGCGGTGGCGGCTCCGGCGGGCGCCACAGCCGGCAGCTCCGCTTCCTCCCACCTTCCTCCTTGCTAAAGGGCCAAAGTCGGCTCCCCGCCCGCCGCTGGGACCCGAGCCAAGCGGTCGCAGTCCAGCGAGCGGTGGCGACATGCCGGCGCCACTCCGCTTTCACCGTTCGGCTGGACTGGGACCGGCTTGGCTCGGGTCGCAGTAACTCCGCCAGGCTGTGCGCGAAGAAACCATTTAAAAGCCCGCCAGGCTTTCTTCTCCTCCGTGCTTCAGAAGTTGGGCTTTTAAATGGTTTCTTGGCGGCACAGCCTGGCGGAGTTACTGCGGACCCGAGCCAAGCGGTCGCAGTCCAGCCGAGCGGTGAAAGCGACATGCCGGCGCCACTCCGCTTTCACCGTTCGGCTGGACTGGGACCGGCTTGGCTCGGGTCGCAGTAACTCCGCCAGGCTGTGCCGCGAAGAAACCATTTAAAAGCCCAACTTCTGAAGCACGGAGGAGAAGAAAGCCCTGGCGGGCTTTTAAATGGTTTCTTGGCACAGCCTGGCGGAGTTACTGCGGACCCGAGCCAAGCGGTCGCAGTCAGCGAGCGGTGAAAGCGGAGCGGCGCTCGGCATGTCGCTTTCACCGTTCGGCTGGACTGCGACCGGCTTGGCTCAGGTCCGCGCAGCGAACTGCTCAGCCTTGGGCAAATCCCGCCGGACGATCTCGCCACCTCTTTGGCGTCTCCTGTGCGGGGTTCCCGAAGTACATCAAGACGTAGACTCGAGTATAAGCCGAGGGGGCGCTTTTCAGCACAAAAAACGTGCTGAAAAACTCGGCTTATACTCGAGTATATACGGTAAACTAAACTAGAATTCCAGTTCTAATATCATACTCTGGCTACTTTAAATCAGGAAGCATTTTTTTCAGTCTTCTCCTTGCAGTTGTTTTGGATGATTGAGTTCATGAACCAACAAATATTGCTGTTGTTCAGTGAACACAAAATCTTGAGGAAATCTGGAGCTAATAATTGTTCAAAACAATTGAACATTCTAAGCCCTGGACCATGGACCAGTCCCAATCCACAACCCAAGGAACAGGGATGCAAGCGAGTGAAGCTCCATCCACAGATGCACGGGATCTAGGCAGCATGTGAAACCATAATCCCGGTCCATGGAAAAACCATCCTCCAGAGAACTAGTCCCTGGCACCCAAAAGATTTGGGGCCACTGTTCTAAAATATTATGTGAAATGGTCTGAAAAGCAATATAGAATTCAGCATGCTATTGCTCTACCAGCATCATTTGGTTAATAATAAATATTCCTACTGGGCGAAGAGGCGGCAATATAAAACTAATAAACAAACAAACAAACAAATAAATATGATGATAAAATGTCATATCATATTCCCTCTTCAAGTTTTTCACCTGTCTGCTCTTTTTTCACAATCATCCTTTATGCACATAGCAGTAAATATGATAGGTTCCATCTTATGGGGTTTCAGTACATGAATAAAACTAGTCACATAAAGAAACGAGAAAGATAGAAAAGAATGGTAAACTAGAAAAATGAATAATTATAATATGTCAACTGATTTTTTTAATCCTGATTGATTGATTGATTGATTGATTGATTAAGGACCATCAAGTTGTTGTTCACTCTAGAACCCACATCTCTAGATGTTCTTCATGAAGATTTGTCCCTAGCCTGGTTTGCTATGTCTTCCAAAAGTCCGTCCATCCTGCTGTTAATTGTCCTCTTCTCTTTCCTTTTACCTTTCCCACTATTAGATCCTTCTCCATAGCCCTAGATATTTGTATACTGTGTCCAAAGTATGGTAATTTGAGCTTGATCATTTGTGCCTTGTATGAGAATTTTGAGTTGATCTGTTAAATGACACATTGATTTGTTTTGTTAACTATCCATCATAATATTTTCATGACTCTTCTCCAACACAAAGTTCAAAAGCAGTAATACCGTATCTATCCTTCTTCAATTTTTGTTTCCACTTTTTTAAATCTTATTTTCTGAATTATAGTTTTTGAGTTTAGTCAATGCGGTAAAAAACTATCAATTCTGTAGCTTCAACTTAAATTTAGAAGGTTATTTTTAAACTAAGCAAAACTATGCATTAGTTTCATAGTAATGTACTTGTTCACAATAAAATATTAAATATTTAAATAATATCTTATTTAAAGCTAATTACATACATACATACCTCTACATTAGAAAGTATTTTTCTGTTTTAGAAGAGAGAACCAATTTGTATAAAGAATTTATCAAAATAAGAAAATATTTTGTTATAGTTAACATTGGCTGAAATAGTTTTGATTGTGGAAATGCAATTTATATTCAATATAAAATATATTTAAGGTATACTAACAACTTGTATCTTGTCCTTATGGAAATAATGGGGCTCTTCTGAAAACTGAAGCAGTTACTACAATAGCTCTGCTGACTTATTCTCTTTTTACTTCCCTACATCAGCTTAAATAAGGCAGCTAGATGCAGAATTCAACTACCGAGGGCACAACAGCAAATAGCATTCAAACACTAACATTTGCATAGTGTCATGTTTGTTCAGTTTTCTGAAATGTGGTTATTATGCAATGGCAACTGATATTTCAGTGTAGTTGGTGTTCTCAAATCAAGAAAGCTTTTTATTCAAAGGTTAAATTATCAATATATAATATTTTGGAAATAAAATTAGCTATACTTGTAATCTTTTGAAAAGAAGAATAGAATACCTATTATCCTTCCCTTGCTAAACATTTATGAATCTGGGGTAAAACAAAATGAAACGTATTTTTCTTACCATTTTTACTGATGTCAAGTTCTTTGAGATTAACTAAACTGGCAATGCTGGTTGGCAGGCTTGAAAGGTCATTATCTGGGATGCTCAGTTTACGTAGAGCTTGACAGTTGAATAATTGCTAAAAAAGCAAGAGAAAAATAGTTATAAAATTTCTCATAAAATTTTAGCATGTTTTAATGTTTAGTGCAATTCTATAAGAGAGAATAAAACAGAACATATATAGTATAGTATAATCACCAGTAAGAATCAGTAGACATATTTTCTCTTTAATCATGTTTCTACTTCACAGCCACAGCGAGAGAACATTATCTTCCACATAAAAACAGTAAGAAGATATGAAACTAGCAAAGAGAGGTTAATAAGGTTTTTCTCTTAACAAAGTTTCCTAACAAGAGTGCAAAAAATAGAAGGGTTACTGAGAAAAATCTGGGGGTACATATGATTTTGCAGATTTTTAAAAGTAAGAAGAAGGACACATGCTGATCAGGAGATGCTCACCTTAACTTATAACTTAAGTTATAATTTAACTTCCCGAAGGCCATCACTCTGCTAAACAAATAATTCCCTCAACATTGTCAAACTATTTACTAAATCTGCACTACTATTAATCTTCTCACCGTTCCCATCACCAATCTCTTTCCACTTATGACTGTATGACTGTAACTTTGTTGCCTTATGATTTATATTGATATATTGACCATCATTTGTGTTGTAAATGTTGTACCTTGATGAACGTATCTTTTCTTTTATGTACACTGAGAGCATATGCACCAAGACAAATTCCTTGTGTGTCCAATTACACTTGGCCAATAAAAAATTCTATTCTATTCTATTCTATTCTATTCTATTCTATTCTATTCTATTCTATTCTATTCTATTATAATTACCTTAAAAAGGGAAATAACACCACTATTTAAATTTTATATCATTTTATTTAACTGTGAATTAAAGCAGAAGCAGAATCTTGCTGCTGTAGGATTTGCTGTATGTGTGCAAGTGTGCCTGAGTCAGTTTTGATTCCAGGTGACTGCCTAGACAAATCCCTGCTATTTTGTTGCCTGCATTTTCAGAAGTGGTTTCATTCTAGGGTTAAGGAAGAATGACTGGCCCAAGTCACCTAGCTGGTTTTGTACTTAAAGCAAGAGTAGAATTCACAGCCTCCTGATTTTTAGTTCAGTGACTTTAACCTTTACATCAAACTGACGTTCACAGTAGAATCAATAAAACTTATTATTATTCTTAGAGGGCAAACATCTAACCTATGGGAAATAAAAATTCATAGAATTTATGTTGAAGAAACTGCAAATGAAGATTTCTGAAATATCTAATGTGTAGATTTGCATTTGCATAACTGCCTTTGGTATATTTCATGAAGTGACCTATCTGTTCAAAATGTATTTTTTTAGTAGTCTGAGAATAATTGATTAAAAGCCACTCTTTGGCACAAGTAAATGCAGCAGCATAGTGCAAACTAATTTTCATTATGAAAATGGTTTTCTTAGGAATAATGTTTTCATCCACCCTTTATTGTGAAATAAATAATACTATACCAAATGTGAGAAATGTTATGAAATTACTTGCAACAGCCTTTTTATTATATACATTTTCTCAGGAAATCTTATTTGTCCAAAACCGATAATGATCTGAAACATTTAAGCTGACATTACTGATATGTACCGTATTTCTCCAAAAGGATAACCCACTTTGAAAATAAGCCCTATCACGTTTTTGAGTGCATGTGATCAAATTAAGCCTCACCTACAAACTTAGCCCTAAGTAAGACCCCGCCCACCCTGGGGTGCAGGCAGTGGGGCAAGGTACACAGGTAAAAAATAAGCTAGGATGTGGATGGGTGGTGGTGAAGCTGCCCTACTTACCAGGCCTCGCACACCCCGACACCTACCTCGCCTTCTTCTGTAGCCACTTGCCGCCACTCACACGCATCACCCTGGCCTCCATTCACCTTCAGATACCCGCCGATATCTGTTATCTGCAGCCGATAACAGAGCTCAAGATCAATCCAAAGCTCTGTTATTGGCTGCAGATGCTTTTCGGCAGGCATCTGAAGGCGAAATGGAAGCCAGAGCGATGTGTGCGAGTGGCAGTAAGCATCCGTAGAAGAAATGGGCCAGCAGTGGGCTCCTCCTGAGCGGGGCTGTCGGTGCTACCGCCGCAAGGTGAGTCAATAATTAGAACCCTCCAAAAAGAAGGCCTGGCCATTTTTTCAGTGGTCAAAAATTCAAGTCACCAGGAATTAAACTCAACTTGAAAACAACTTCAATCTGTTTATTCTTTTTAGAAAATAAGGTCTAAACTGCCAATATTACTGTTAGCATAAAAGTAGAGTGAAATATATATTCTCAGTATAGTGTATAGTTCTCAACCCTGAAAGGCATCTCAAAAGTTCCATAGTTGGAAAAGATTGGTATTTGAGCATGTTTGAAAGGAACTTTATGGTAATTAATGATTCTAGTCTTGAAAAATATAAATTGTCATTATAGCCTTGTTAATATAATTCTTGATTTTAAGAAATGCCAATAAAACTTTGGACTTTAGCATTGTCTGCCCAATTAATATGTAATAAGTTGTTAGGCTTATTTGGTGTATTTGTGCCTCAAAAGCTTTAAACTAAGCAGTTCAACAAAAGTATGTATTTTAAAATGTTTTTATAGGTATGGAGCTATAGGCTTGAGTGCTAACAAAAAAATGGCAAGGATTATTTTTTCAATTTAAGGTCAGCACTTGCTGATAAGGAACTGTTAGGAACAAAATTTATACACATAATACACATTGTATTAGTTAAAACTGGAGGATTATTTATTTATTTATTTTTATACCGCTTTTATTATTTTTATAAATAATTCAAGGCAGAAAACATACACCTTCCTCCTATTTTCCCCCCAACAACCACCATGTAAGAAAGCTGAACTGGGCTGAGAAAGAGTGACTGGCCAAAGATCACCTAGTTGGCTTTCATGGCTAAAACAGGACTAGAACTCTCAATCTCCCACTTTCTAACCTGGTGCTTTAACCACTAGACCACTGGTTACCAACTGGTGGTCCGTGGACCACTGGTGGCCTGTGAGAAAATTTTGATGGTGTGTGGAGAAATCTTCATATTTTTGCCGGTGCATCCTGATAGAGGAACTGCTCCGGGATGACCAATGGGCCGGTCCTGTGAGTGTGATTACTACAGCTCTAGAATATGGGACCGGCTGTGGCAGGGCTGGAAATCTCTGCCCTGGAGTGGCACGTGCAATATGCAAAAAGGAGCACAGTCCTCTCTTTCCAGAATAAAATAATGGTGCTGTTCTGCGGCAGGGGAGGGGCGGCGCAAGTGAGCTGAAGCAGTGATTGTGATGGCTGGAAGCTGTGGAAGCAAAGCACTACTTAAACATGCATGGCATCAGCATTCCACCTTGGTATATTTGCACCAGCCGATGGCACAGAGCAGCCCTCGTCTCCTGCTGCTTGGAACTCGGAGCAGTAAATGGCGACTGGTCCAGGGAGCAGAGGCCAGATTAGCCCCCTGCAAGCTCTTATCTCTTGAGGAGCCCAGCCAAAGTTTCCCACACTGCTTCAGTGAGCGCTCCTTGAGGTCCAAAAGGTTAGGGACCCCTGCACTAAACCATGCTGGCTCTCATATTAAATTAGGATTACCCTTTCCTCTTCATGGGAAATGACAGGAAGGAATGATATTGACACTTTGAATAATTTCCAAAGGACTTTTCTGTAGACCTGGGATAGAGTATAAAAATATTTTACTCTTGAACTGCGAGGTCTAGTTCTGGTTGACTCCTGCAACATTCTTTCTCAGCTATCTTATTCCTCCCAATATTGTCTGCTTGACTTTTCACAAGAAGCCAATGTTTCCCAAAATGTGAGGTGTAGCTCCTCGAATAGGTTCAAACAGAATCGGGGTGGGGGGGGTAGGCATAAAGAAACTTTTTGTTACGTTGTTAAAATGTGTCTAACTTTCCCAAAGTTTTATTGTATTGTTTATTGTTCTCATTTTCATTTTTGTTCCTGTTGGTGTTTCTATTTTTAGGGGAAATGTGTATATTAAGATTATACTAAAGAGAAGTGTGATGGCATAAAAAGGAATTGCTAGGAAACCAAGTTTCTGACTTGCTTTGAATTATCTCATTGGATGCAAGAAGGGAATAAGTCTTTTTTAAAAAGACTTATTTTCCACTGTCCATCTATGGAGCTGTGAACAATTAATTTTTATAACTGCAGCAGATGTACATCGACTTGGAGAAAAATAAATGGAAATGGCAGCAGTTGGAGCCCTCGGGTATATTACTGTAGGTGATGAAACACATATGGCTTTTCAAATGCCTCTTATATCCATAGTTATTGTATTACTGTGCTTAAGTTCTAAACAGACAATAGTCCTTGAAGAGCAACTGCATTTGGAATCAATGCCAATGAAACACACAGGTTTAATAGTGTCAAGTGGATTCAGTTAGGAACAAATGGTATGTATCAATGGAACAAACTATACAGTACAGATTATCATAAAGTCTCAAATTTCGCTTTTGACATGAGATAAATCTAGTGAAGCAAGGAATTTACTCTGCCCAACAGCAAAGACTGTGAAGAGAAAAATGGGCTACATTTTGCCAACACTCCTTGTTAATTTTGAGCACTGGTAGGGCATTGCTCACTGCTACTTGCTACTCCTATTCTTATTACCACTGTTCCTGCTATTGAGATAAACTGAGTTCATTTTCACTGTATTAAATTGTATGGCAAATACCAGAAACAGAAGAACACTACTGAGTTTTAAAGTAATAGTTTAGTAATAGTAAAATTTGATATTGTATATACTTTCTGTTCTATAGTCAGAGAAATAGAAATTCCAGGTTATTACACATCAGGAAGATAAGCAAGTTTTTCCCCCCTCATAAACAGAAAAGTAACTAAAATGAAGGTTCCCATTGCTGCCAACAGAGATTAAAACTAACATCTGTCTTCCTTGAAACTGAATCCTAACGGACCTGGTCAATCTTGACTTGTAAATTTCACAAAGTCAGCGATCAAATTTTGGTAACCTGTCCCCAACAACGATTATTATTGAAGTGGGGTTAAAAGCAACAGAAAGAAGTAGTTCCAAGATCATGGTTATGAGAATGTAATACACATTGTTATGGAAGATACTAGAGAATGTAAATCGAAGGGGCTGTTGCATTTATATCATTAGAAGACTTCTATTATGATATGCCTTCATACTGAACAAACACATTCATGTGAACTTAGCCATTCAATAGCAAAATGATGCATTGGAATATGATAGTTTTATATCACCTATAATTGGAATTTTCTCCTAAATGCTGTTATGTTGCCTTATTGTGGAGAAGAGAACAGAAGTGGATCCGAAGGGGAAGAGTGAAGAATGCCAGGCATGGACACTAAGAATGTATATTCCAAGGTGTGAAAGTTAGTCCAGTTTCTTAGCTAAATTAAGCGGTTATCTATATTCAGCAGCAGCGGTACAGGAAGATGGTGGAGGAGAATCAGAATCAGTGATGGGTTGCTATCGGTTCACCCCAGATCGAGTGAACCAGTAGTGGCGATGGCAGGAAGCTCCGTCCACCCGCCCAGATGTCTCTGTGCAGTTGCAGAAGTACAAGCATGCCCAAAAGCAAACCAGTAGCGGCCAAAATTGAAACCCATTACTGAGGAAAATGCTCACTTTAGTGACAATGTCAAAAGTATAAGAATAAATATTAATAACGATGTACTACTAGTTTTAAGATATAATTTATATTTTGTTGAATATACAATGCTTTATACTATTTTTTTAGGCCAAAAAGTGTTTTTAAATAACATCTTAATACGATATATAACTACACAGCAATGCACACTATGTTAAAAAGAGAAAATATACCTGAATCATACATCAGAAACTGACCTCCATCACACTTCTATAAGACAGAAAATTATGATTTGGTATCCAGAGCCTTCTCTATAAACAGATTAAGTTCAGCTAGGAAATGACTTGGTTATGTATATCACTTTTCTATCAATCCCTGGAGAATATAATTAAATTGTTCAATGGAGTGAAAACGTCATTGCAGCAAGCATCTAAACTGGGCTATAAGGATAGGAAAACAGCTAAGCCAAGCCTTAGTTTAGTCTTGGATGGCTATTTCTAATACTATTAAGTTAAATAAATTTTAGTTCTACAGAATAATAGGAGAGTTTTAAGCACAAGTTTAATTTTACGGTTGAAATTAATGGGAGTTAATAATTAAGTTAATGATTTATTAATATAGTCTTATTTTACACAAGAATAAGACATATCAAAATCTTTAAAATTTTATAATAAGTAAATATGCAGTATTTTGAATATGTATAATCCAAGCTGCACATTATGTGCATAAAAATATTTCATGAACGGATGGTAAATGGTAAATGTCTTGATAAGTAATGAAATAAATCCACACTACACAAAATACTTGTATGCATATATGTGTTGATACTGTTTACTTTTTTATTTATGAGTGAAAAGCTTTCAGTCATATTTCTTTCTTTCTTTCTTTCTTTCTTTCTTTCTTTCTTTCTTTCTTTCTTTCTTTCTCATTCAATCAATCATTCAATCAATTAATCAATTTGTATAGCCATCCATCTCACTAAGGTGAAATAAAAACAACTACAATACAAAATTTAAAATACATAAGTCAACAAAATATTAGGCCGTAAATCCATCGATGATCCTCCACAATTTTATTCCATTATTTAGATTCTTTTAATTAAAATAAAATGGACGCTGACATGACATAATCTTTGTTTTCAAAACTACCCAGCACATTCCTGGAACCAGTAGATAAGGGCTGCAAAAATTCCAAATTTCCCCACTAACCAAAAAATAAAAAATAAAAATGGTTTTGGGTCAATAGAATAATCTCTATTCTTCTGGGGATGTCTCAGTATTATGAATTAATGGAGAATTTTTAGTCGAAGCACTTGCAGGCACAAAATCCAGTTTTATCTTATGTAATCTTTTTATATCTGCAAGCAAAGCCAACAGAAGCATCTTTTCTAAAGATTAGAAAACGGGTGTTATTAGCTGCCACAATGAATTTTGCCTATGTTGAATGTTCTTTTCATAGAGTATGCTTCAAAAGTTCACTTAGCTAGACAGCTGCATTTACATATTATAGAAAGAAAGCATTTACCTTAGGAAGTTCTTCAATTTGATTGGCATCCAGATAAAGCTCCTCTAATGTCCGTTCAAAGTTAAAAACCTCCTTTGGCACTTGCTGAAGGCTGCAGTGGGAGTAATCAAGCACTGAGATTATTTCTTCTTCCCCTCGAAAACATCGGCATGGCACCAGGCGGCCAATAATTTTCCTTTTAGTTGTCATCTCCAAATGCTGCACTAAAATAAAAAAATAATAAACTAAATTATTTTTCAAAATCACTGCTCATTTGAGTAGAAAAATAATTAACCAAATGTCCAAGATCATTTCAACGAATTCTGGAAAATAGAAGCCCATTTCTTTTAACACAGAAAACCAGTATCAATTTACTAAACACTTTTTGTTCATTGCTTCTAACTTGGGGATGGTTTTTGTATATAGCTCATAAACTATATAGAAGATTCTAGGCAAACTCCTTAGAACCTGTGAATATGTTGTTCTACAGTTTCCTTAACTAGGGTTACTGTATATTTAGAATCAGAAATTTTTCTGATTCTAAATATATAGTAACCCTACTTAAGGAATTTTTCTTTTTTCTTTTTATTCTATACCCAGAAATATGAGTAGAAATTCCAAAACTAATTGAGAAAGAAAAAAAATTAAGATGTATGTTGGAAGTATAACAAATAAATCAGGGAAAGACTGTTTCCATAATTTACTCTACAAGACAATATTTTAATTTAATTAAATGATTAAAGTATTTTATATGAAAAAGTGCAACTGTTATAAAAAGTAAACAAATATATCATCCAGAGGTGTTCATATGTCCCTGCTTTCATCAAAACAATGAAAATAGCATGATTCCGTCAGCTTTGCCATTTTCGTACATATATCTCTTGAAGCTAGTAACTATCACTGAGGAAACCACTACAAGGAAACAAAACGGCATCTGTTATCTAGATATGGAGAATTTGAAACAGGTTCAAAGATGCCTATAGAGAATGGAATAGTAGAGAAATATCAGTGGGAAAGAAAGTACACGAATGGGTACAAAACTCAGGAAAAATACAATAAATATTTTATAAATAAAAGGAGGGAGGCAGAAACCTATGGAAATACTACCCTTTTATTCAGGCTTGCATTGTTTTCCCCAATAGTGAAGAAAATTGTTTACAAAAATAATTTAATTTGAACAACTGTAATGCCATTATACATCCTACAGAAATAACTAAACTGAACTGAAGCAACAGCACTTAGCACTTAGACTTATATACCACTTCACAGTGCTTTACAGCCCTCTCTAAGCAGTTTACAGAGTCAGCATATTGCCCCCAACAATCTGGGTCCTCATTTTACTGATCTCCTGAGCCAGTCAGGATTAAACTGTTAGCAATCAGCAGAATTAGCTTGCAATACTGTGTTCTACCCATTGCACCACCACGGCACTTCAGGATATTCAGGATATTTAGAAAATTGCCATTTTCTAAAAAAAAAAAAAAATTACTCACAACAATAGATATGTGGAGATTGTTATAAAAAATAGCCAGAAGGTTTTTTAATAAGAACATTCTTACTCTGAAAAGTAACCAAATTTTAGAAAAAAACCATTGTTTTTATCGTTCACTATTTTTTAAGTGGAAGATCTCTAGAGCAGGGGTCTCTCTAGAGCAGGGCTGTTAAATTTGCAGCCCGCGAGCTGGATGCATCATGCGTTTGCCATGCCCAAGTGAAGGGGAAAAAAGTCCTCATATATCATGTGATGTCGCAAGTTTCACACCCCTGCTCTAGAGCCACGGCCTGTTCGGAACCAAACCTTGCAAGTGGTGGGTGAGCGTGCACAGTGCACGCACACATTTGCATAAAAAGCTCAATTTGTTCAAGTGGCGGACATGTGTGCCCCCTGCTTGCACAAATGCACCTGCCACTCGCACAGAACCATCCCCTCTCCGCTCCTCATTAGTCCACCAAGTTGGAAAGGTTGGGACCACTAATCTAGAATCATTCTGGAGTTAGACAGCCTGCAAATCTAAAATAATAGCAACAACAATTCCTTGCTGAAGAAGCCACAGTAAAACAACAAGAAAGTTGTCTATATGCACTGTTGCCTACAGTTTTTCCTCTTTATTGCCCAGTATAGCACGTACTACACCATAAACATGATTGTATTTGTCTCATTTGATATTGAAGTAAAAAATATTGTTTATAGCTGAAAAATACAAAGATAAAAATATTTCAAAATAGGTGTTAATGCGAAGGAAAATCCACATCAGGATATATTTAAGAATTATATCTTCATGGCCTTATAAAGTTTATTGTATGGTATCATACAGGAGAACTCCTTGGTTATAGACATCATGGTTACAGACATTTTAAGTTATACCCCCCTATTTTTTTTAAAAGTACTGTAGTAGCTGTTTCACTATACTGGCTCCTCATGAAAATCTAATTTTTCCTACAGTTCAAATATTTATGGCCCAATTCTTGCTAATTTAACAGCAATTTGAACAAGATTTATACACAATTTGTTTAATTTTCTTTTTCCCAGTCATTTCCAGAAAGATGACTTAATAGCTCTGATTATCACTTGTGGTTCAGTGGTTAAAGTATTAGACTAGGACTCAAGAGATCAAGCTGCAGGTTCATCTTCAGCTATGAAAATTCACTAGAGGACTTTGGGCTATCATTACAACTTATTCGCCCCTTCCTTGACCGGGATGCCTTATGCACAGTCACTCACGCTCTTGTCACTTCTCGTCTGGATTATTGCAATGCTCTCTACATGGGGCTACCCCTGAAGTGCACTCAGAGGCTTCAGTTAGTCCAGAATGCAGCTGCGCAGGTGATTGAGGGAGCCACACGTTGCTCCCGGGTAACACCGCTCCTGCGCAGTCTGCACTGGCTACCTGTGGTCTTTCAGGTGCGCTTCAAGTGTTGGTTACCACCTTTAAAGCGCTCCATGGCTTAGGGCCCGGGTACTTATGGGACCGCCTGCTGTTACCTTATGCCTCCCACTGACCCGTACGCTCACACAGAGAGGGTCTTCTCAGGGTGCCGTCCGCCAAGCAATGTTGGTTGGCGGCCCCCAGGGGAAGGGCCTTCTCTGTTGGAGCACCTACCCTCTGGAACGAACTTCCCCCTGGTTTGCGTCAATTACCTGACCTTCAGACCTTTCGCCGTGAATTGAAAACGTACTTGTTTATTCAAGCGGGACTGGCTTAATTTTTTAATATTCTAAATTTTTAAATTTTTTAAATTTTAATAATTTTAACTGGTGTATTTTATTTGTGGGTCAAATTTGACAGCTTTAATTTTCGGCCATGTATAGAATACGTTATTTTAACTATGGTTTTAATTTGTATATTGTTCTGTTTTAATCTGGCTGTACACCGCCCTGAGTCCTTTGGGAGAAGGGCGGTATAAAAATCTAAATAATTAATAAATAAATAAATAAATAAATTATTCAGACATTTCCTTGAATGTGTGGAAGGCACAAAGTGGGACAGAGACTGGATTAGCGCTGAGGCCAGTCCTATTTTGTCTATAGAGAAAGGGGATCTGGAGATCGGAATATACTCATATTGACTTGACGGCAAAGACACGTTACCTAACATAATATAGCTAAAATAGGGCCGTGGATCCCATCCAGAGGTGAAATGTAAAATTTGTTACTACCGGTTCTGTGGCCGTGGCTTGGTGGTGGTGGGTAATGTGATTGGGTGGGCTTGGCCAACTTTTTTTTTTTACCTTTAAAAGCATTTTTCTACAATCTCTTCGCCCAAAGAGGTTGTAAAAAATGCTTTTAAAAGACTGATGATCAGGCAACTCAGCTGGGCTTGCCAGAGGAGCCTTTTAAAAGCTTTGTAGAAAAAATGCTTTTAAATGGTTCTGACGATCCCAGCTGAGCCACGCAATCATCAGAGGCTTTTTTTTAACTTTTAAAAGCATTTTTTCAGCCGAAGAAAAAATGCTTTTAAAAGTAAAAAAAAAACCTCTCTGATGATCGCGCAGCTCAGCTGTTCATGGGTGGGGGGAAGGGATTTTTGCTACTGGTTCTCTGAATCACCCACCATCGCTACCGGATCGGGAGATCCGATCTGAACCGGGAGCAGTTCACCCCTAATCCCATCCCATTATACTCACATCCAGATCAACATGAATACAGATAATCCTTGGTTTACAACAGTTTCTTTAGTGACCATTCAAAGTTACAATGGCACTGAAAAAAGTGACTTAATGAACATTTTGAACCCTTACAGCCACTGCA
Source organism: Ahaetulla prasina (assembly GCF_028640845.1). Classification (NCBI taxonomy): domain Eukaryota; kingdom Metazoa; phylum Chordata; class Lepidosauria; order Squamata; family Colubridae; genus Ahaetulla; species Ahaetulla prasina. Next base: position 160,501,081 of record NC_080541.1, read on the forward strand.
GCATCCCCATGGTCACATGACCAAAATTCAGACACTTTGCAATGGACTCATATTTATGAGGGTCCATGGGGTCATGTGACCAATTTTTGTAAACCTTCTGACAAGCAAAGTCAATGGGGAAGCCAGAGTCACTTAATAACTGTGTTCTAACTTAACAACTGCTGTGATTCACTTAACAACTCTGTCAAGAAGGATTGTAAAATGGGGCAAAGGTTACTTAAATGTTTCACTTAGCAACAGAAATTTTGGGCTCAATTGTGGTCATAAGTTGAGGATAGCTTCTCTTCATCACTTCCATCTTAATGGAAGCTGAAAAGAAGCATGCATTCTACTGTGTCCTAAGTTTGAGCTCTTCATTAGTTTTTAATCTAATTGACTTCATAGTTAAGTTATTGTGGGGAAAATTAGGAGAAAAAAGTACCAGGCATACAAATTTATGAGTCCAGAAGAAAACTCTAGATAATAAAATTGATCTTCCTATCTTCTTCTTGGAAGACATTTCAACTGGAGCCCCTTGAATTACACAGATAAGATAAATTCTTCATGCAAAAAAACTCCTCATATATAATCATTTAAGCTACATAAGTGCCTCTATATCTGCATACTAAATGCAGTGATTAAATATTTTATTTTATTACGTTGATACTTCTGAGCTGGAATGGGCAAAGATACTTCTAAGCTGGATAAATAAATATATCTACAAACATTTCAAGATATCGAGTTCATTAGCATCTATTTACAGAAGCAAAGTGTCAATTTTGTAATAATTTTAAAATATTATGCTTTAAAAATTATATTTAAGCAGAGGAATATTAATGAAGAAAAGCATGCAATAAGTAAAGGAAAAACATTTAACTTATCAGCCATTTAAAAAAGTATCAAAATTGGCATATGGAGTAGTAAATTGATATTCCATTTTTTTCTGAAATTTATGTACTACATAAAGATCAATCAAAGAAAGCATACATAAATGACTAGTAGAAGAGCTAGACTGATACTATTTCTCTCTTTTTAAAAGCTTTCCTGAATTCTCTTTTCCAAAGGTTTTTTTCAACAGTTTAATTATGGAGAAAGGGGAATCTTTTGCTTTAGCTATGCTTTTCTATATTTCTAATATTTTAATATATTTAGTCACGTATCAAGTCAAAAAAACCCCAAGAAAATATACTTTAGAAAAATCTAAACATGAGTTAGATAAAGGAAGTCATTCAACGTAACAAAAATTAAGAAACAAACTCTTGCTAACTGCAAATTGGTCTAATTGGCACTTAGATGTATATACCACTTCACAGTGATTTAAAGTGATATCTATCTATCTATCTATCTATCTATCTATCTATCTATCTATCTATCTATCTATCTATCTATCATCTATCTATCGTGCCTTTAGCTCTTGGACTGAAAGGGGAGAAATAAGCAGAACAAACATATGTAGATTTTAATTCCATTTAGAAAGTGCTGAAAAATTACTCCCTGCTCCTTTGGCCAGTTTCTAATTTTTATTGTCAACATAACCTGTTTATTTATTTATTTATTTATTTTTCAGATTTATATACCGCCCTATCTCCCTAAGGACTCATGTTTATGTTTCCCCAAAAATAAGACATCTCCTGATAATAAGTGTTATATTGTGGGTTCAGGTGCCGGCAAGGTGTAGGCAGGACTCTGGATAACAGGTAATTTACTTTATTAACCTTAACATATCTAACAGCAGTGACAAAATACAAACGAACAAAAAACTCTCTCCCTCTCTGTTGACAGCCCTTTGATACCGGCTGTCAACTGGCTTAGCCAATCAACACAGAGAAGTAATATCCTCGTTCTCCACTAGGGGAACAGACCCCAGGGGGGAAAGAACTTAGAACACTACAATAAGCTCAATTGGGCTTTTGAGCACATGCGCTAAAATAAGCCCCCCCCCAAAAATAAGCCCTCCCCGAAAATATTTAAACGTGTGCACAGCCGGTCCCCCCATTTCCTCTGGTTAGTGTTAGGGAAACAGAGCTGGAAATCCGGTAAGACAGCAAGAGGAACCCTATCTTGCTCCACGCGCTCCAAAATAATAGGACCTCCCGAAAATAAGACCAAACGCTTATTTTGGGGTTCAAAAAAATATAAGATAGGGTCTTATTTTCGGGAAAACATGGTATATGTTTAAAAAAACACTTTTGTTTAAAGTATAATGTTAATAAAATAGAGAAAAAACAGCTAACTTATTTTATTCTGTTACAATTCTTTGTGCTAAAGATTCAGATGCATATTTATTTCAATATATTTAGATCTCTGCACAAACTTACCCTACAAATACTGCCAAGACAAATCCCTTCTCCTCCTTTACAATTTCTCAAAAGTTGAAAAAGAAACAAATGGGGAAATGACTATCAGTGGGACTAAAGGACAGCTGGTGTCATGTTTATCCATGACAGTAATGAACTTTCAATCTGGTTGCTTTCAGCCAAGGGACATAAGCTAAAACAGGGCTCTCCAAGAATAAAGCAAGTTTAAAATTTAACTGGAGCAGATGCTGATGTTTGCATTTTGGACAGTAATCACTTTCAATTAAGATCAGCTGTTAAGGGTTAAATATAATTTTACAGGTTACTACTATATGTAACTCAGTTTGAGGATTGTGAGGCATTTGTTTTTTCTCAAAGTTGGGTGAGGAAATTGAACAATTATCCCTTTCACAAATCTGAAGGTACTTATTCACTATGGCATAAAATAGCACATGGGACATCTTAAGGCACATGAAAACCTAAAAATGTTCTGTTTTCTTCAGTTACAATAATGGCCGCAGCCAGTATTTCTATAGTGAAGGCCTTCTTATATTTATTTATTATTTAGCATATTTTTATGTAGCTGGCCATCTCACAAACACATGATTCTGGGTGGTGTACAATACATGAGCAATATTAACAGGAAATTTTTCAGATTCAACGGAAATGCTTGATTCATACTCACATCTCAGAAGCAAAATGTGCAAAGACTGAAAATAAAATGTTATTCTCTTTCATAATATTCTTGAAAAGAAGCACTATTGTATTGTTATATAACAAAACGTATTTGCTCTCTGTGTCTGTATTTTTCTCCCAGCAATGTAGACCAATTTATTATACAGAAGTAGCAAATCTCATTCCTGCTAAATTTTCCCTGCACTGTTTATTTTGCCGGCATACATATGTGTGTGTCTGTGTATATATATGAAAACAGAAAGCTTTATAATGCTACCCAGAAATTTTCAATATCCAGTTAAAAATGTATTCTGATTTTGCTTTTAAATGTTCGGGTTCTCTATCTATGTGTATAAAAGTGAAGAAGCAAGCATGTTCTTAACAGTTTGATTTTTTTAAAATATTTTTTTTTAAAAACAAACAAACAAACAAACAAACATAAACAGTACATTTTTTCTGAATAGAATATTGACCGAGTCAAAATTTACAGCTTATAACATAAATACTTCCCAAATATTATTTATATATTTCAATTTCTGCCATAATATTCTTTTTTTCTACTTTTTTTATTTTTTTATCTTTATTTAATATTTAATTTATAATCAATATTACCATCCTCCCTAACTTCCAATCTTAATGTTATTTCATTTGAAGTTTCATATCTTAACCTTCTAAATACATCATAATAAGATTACATTAACCCTTCTACCATTCTTTTTGTATTTCACAATTTAAATTTTAAAATACTGATATTAATACAATTCATTTGATTCTATAGGTATATAGCATATTTCCTTTCCTCCAAAATATATTTCCTATTACAATCACAAATATTAATAATAATACAGTTCACTTATGACTATAAGTATGTATCATATTACCCTTCCTCCTTCCATTAATTACTCCTTTTAACCATTTTCTCTTGGTCCATCCAGCAATCCACCTTTTAAAATTTCCCTCCCTTTATCCCTTTATCCCATTCTCTCATTTTCTTTTCTTTTTTTAATTATGTCTTTTCTTCTGTATCCTTCCTTTGACTTTTAAATCCTTTACTCGTCTAGTTTGCCCTAAATTCCCATCTGATCTATTCCCCTTTTCTCCTCTCACTTTTCTTATTTCCCCATTGTTGATCTCAATGTAATCATTAAACCTTTTTGTGCCTAATCCTTTCCCCTTCTTTTCTCTTTGCTTCATCCTAACCTCTCTATTTCTGCCATTGTTAATCCCAGTGTAATCATTAAAAATATTTTCTTCTCGCCTTTTCCCCTTTCCTTTTCTTCCCTTAGTTCCAGCCAGTCTTGCTGTGACTCTTCCGGTTCTTCTTAAGAGTTTGATATTATATTAGCAATAATACTGAAGGATATTACATATTCTGCGAATTCTTAAATTGTCTAAGGCTAACAAATATTGAACAATTGTATTCACTGACATACTGACAAATAATTGTATTGGCTATAGGATAAAGAGAGGCACAGTTTAGGGTTGAATTAAAAGAGGGATCAGCTTAGAATCTCTACGTAGCCACAAGCAGACTTAATCAAACCCACCCCCCCCATCGTCCACTTGAATTCCATATATAACTTCAAGCACCGTTTATCAGTGGTTCTCCTCCTATCTCTCCGACCGGTCGCAGTCGGTGTTGACAGGGGGGCAGAGGTCGACCCCGAGGTGCCTCACTTGTGGGGTGCCGCAGGGGTCGATCCTCTCGCCCCTTCTGTTTAACATCTACATGAAGCCGCTGGGTGAGATCATCAGTGGTTTTGGTGTGAGGTATCAGCTGTATGCGGATGACACCCAGCTGTACCTTTCCACACCGGACCACCCCAACGAAGCTATCGAAGTGCTGTCCCGGTGTCTGGAGGCTGTACGGGTCTGGATGGGGAGAAACAGGCTCAAGCTCAATCCCTCCAAGACAGAGTGGCTGTGGATGCCGGCATCCCGGTACAGTCAGCTAAATCCGCGGCTGACCATCGGTGGCGAGTCATTGGCCCCGATGGAGGGGGTGCGCAACCTAGGCGTCCTCCTGGATGAACGGCTGTCTTTGGAAGATCATTTGACGGCCGTCTCCAGGAGAGCGTTTTACCAGGTTCGCCTGGTGCGCCAGTTGCGCCCCTTTCTGGACCGGGATGCCCTGTGCACAGTCACCCACGCACTCGTGACGTCTCGCCTGGATTACTGCAACGCTCTCTACATGGGGCTCCCCTTGAAGGGCATCCGGAGGCTGCAGCTAGTCCAGAATGCGGCTGCGCGGGTGATAGAGGGAGCCCCTCGTGGCTCCCGTATAACACCCATCCTGCGCAGACTGCACTGGCTGCCTGTGGCCTTCCGGGTGCGCTTCAAGGTTTTGGTGACCACCTTTAAAGCGCTCCATGGCATAGGGCCGGGTTATCTACGGGACCGCCTGCTGCTACCGAATACCTCTCACCGACCCGTGCGCTCTCACAGAGAGGGACTCCTCAGGGTGCCGTCAGCGAGGCAATGTCGTCTGGCGGCGCCCAGGGGAAGGGCCTTCTCTGTGGGGGCTCCCACCCTCTGGAATGAACTGCCCCCAGGACTTCGTCAGCTTCCGGACCTTCGGACCTTCCGCCGCGAGCTTAAAACATATCTATTTAACTGCGCAGGACTGAGTTAGATTTTAGTTTGTGGGTTTTATCTTGGGTTTTAATTTTTATATTTTTAATTAAGGCTTTTGAATAAGTTTTTTAATTGTTTTTAGAATTGTATTTATTGTATTTTTTGTTTTTAAATGCCTGTAAACCGCCCTGAGTCCTTTGGGAGATAGGGCGGTATATAAATATAAACAATAAATAAATAAATAAGCAGATGCGAACTGTTAGTTGAGAAGATTCCTGTAGATAGGCTGTTTAGGAATGAATCTGTTTAATTAGACCTCCATGTGTGGACCTGGTCTTTCACGGCTAACACATGTTTTTTGTAAAACACTATTCCCCAACAGGCATTACCCAAATAACATTAGCATTGCATCAATTTACTGGACTGTAAATTTAAGGCTTCAGACATATCTTAAATGCCATTTTGATAGAAATTCATAAGGGACATAAGAAGATATAGAAAATGAAATTATTTATAAGGTAGTGTACAGAGAAGCTTTAAAATGTCAACAGTACAAATAATATGCTTTTTCAATGTTATCCCAAATCTTCCAAAGACCACTCTAATTGCTTATTAGATACTTGAAAAATGAAGCTTACTATCTAAAGCCAAGAAAGTTATTCTGTTGTTCATCTTAATGGATGAAGCATCATTTGATTTTTAGAATAAATATAACAATTCATCTAAGTTCTTTCCCCAACTTAGTGTGCTTCAGAAGATTTGGACTAAGTCCCAACCAATTTAGCTAGCGCAGTCTATGGCTAGGGAAGATACAAGTAGCTATTGAAAGCAAGATAAGTTGAGAAAGGTTGCCTATATAATTCATTAAAAGAATTTAGAAATGCACATATTTTGCATGCAGACAATGCCATGTTGCTGGCTGAGAACCCAGATGATCCGTAGTGCAACAATGAACATGGATATGAATATTAATATATCAAGGATTATGACTGCTGTACTTGACAGGGAACTGGAGTGAATAAACTACACATTATGGTGCAAAACTTGAGCAAGTAAAGGGAATTGTGCATCTTGATAGAATGTTTAATGAAGATGAAAGTTGATGGAGAAAGTATTATGATACCCAAATGCTTACAAACAGAAACTGTGAGGAGCAAATGTTTTTTGAAAGAGGTGAAAATGGCTATGTATAAGTGTATGCTTTGCTAACTTTGTTATACAGAAATGAAAGCTGGGAATATCATCAAAAGCGTAAAAGTACATTGGGAATGGCTTTATATACTCCTGCATTGCATTTATGTTTATGTTTAACTTAAATGCAATGCGGGTTTTGTAAAATATGCCTGGGAAAATTTACAGGTGAATAGGCAAAACTAGAAATTGGAAATATAAAAAAACAAAAGCCAGTCTTACACTATGGATAACTATGCTTTTTCATCGCTTATGTCAAAATAAGTTTAAGGAACCTTGAAACTATAAGATAAAGAGAACTCTGCTGGATCAGTCATGTTGGGAGTATATCTGTTCAGGAACAGAGAACTTTTTTTAATTATTTACATTTATATCCCGCCCTTCTCCGAAGACTCAGGGCGGCTTACAGTGTGTAAGGCAATAGTCTCATTCTATTTGTATATTTACAAAGTCAACTTATTGCCCCCCCAACAATCTGGGTCCTCATTTTACCTACCTTATAAAGGATGGAAGGCTGAGTCAACCTTGGGCCTGGTGGGACTAGAACCTGCAGTAATTGCAGGCAGCTGTGTTTTAATAACAGGCTATCTTACAGCCTGAGTCACTCAAGGACCCTTGAAAGAGGATTCTCCTCACAATGTTTTCCTGTACAGTCTCTGTCAGGAAACCACGGAGAACATGTGAGATTAAAGACTCTCCAATACCCAGCAATCTCGATTAATATAATTTAGTGGTGGAAAGATGCCCTAGAGCAGGGGTCTCCAACCTTGGCAACTTTAAGACTTCTGGACTTCAAGCAAAGCTGGCTGAGAAACTCTGGGAGTTGAAGTCCAGAAGTCTTAAAGTTGCCAAGGTTGGAGACCCCTGCCTTAGAGATCCTAATGGAGTACAATATGAAAGTAACACAGGACTATTCAGCTGTGACAGGTACAACCGATAGCTCCATTAATTTCTCCAATCTTTTTTTAAAAAATAGTTCAAGTAGACTGAGGTCATTATATGGCTTAGAGCCAGGGTACTTATGGGACCGCCTACTGCTACCGAATGCCTCCCACCGACCTGTACGCTCGCACAGAGAGGGACTTCTCAGGGTGCCATCCGCCAAGCAATGTCGGCTGGTGGCCCCCAGGGGAAGGGCCTTCTCTGTGGGGGCTCCCACCCTCTGGAATGAACTTCCCTCTGGACTTTGTCAACTGCCGGACCTTCGGACCTTCCGCCGCGAGCTGAAGACCTATCTGTTTATTCGCGCCAGGACTGGCATAGGATTTTTAATAGTTTTAATATTTGATATAAATTTTATATTTTATGGGGTTTTTATGATTTTAAATGTTTTAATTCGGCCATATGTTTAATAAGTTTTTTAATTTATTGTTTTATTTGTATACTATTGTGGTTTTATCTTGGCTGTAAACCGCCCTGAGTCCTTCGGGAGAAGGGCGGTATAAAAATCCAATAAATAATAATAATATAATAATAATAATAATAATAATAATAATAATAGTAGTAGTAGTAGTAGTAATAATAATAATAATAATAATAATAATAATAATAATAATAATAATAATAATAATATAACCCAGAAACAAATTCTATACTTTGGCTACCTGTACTTCCTTCATCTTTTCTGAAGCTCATGGGATTCAAAGTCATTGCAATTCTATTATACCCCAATTTTATTTGCCTTATCCTAAGCCAAAGAATTTCAAATATGGCAACTTTTCTAATGATAGTGATACACCAAAAAATTAAGTTTTCGATATCCTTTTCTAAACCTCTTGAAGCAATTATCAATTAAATGCTAAATTTATAAACGGAACCCTTTCTTCCAAAATCTAATAAGCTGTGATACAATGTATATTACAAATCTTCTTCTGGCTGGGTCAGAAATAATAATAATAAAAAAGAACCTACTGTGTTTCTCCAAAAACATGACCCACCTTGAAAAGAAGTCCTATCATGTTTTTGAGCGCATGCGATCAAATTAAGTCCCACCCATAAAATTAGCCCTAATTAAGACCCTGCCCACCCTGGGGTGCAGGCAGTGAGGCGAGGCACACAGGTAAAAATTAAGCTTGGGTGGGATGTGGGGGGGGAGCTGCCCTACTTACCAGGCCTCACACACCCTGACACCTTCCTTGTCTTCTTCTGCAGCCGCTTGCCGCCACTTGCACACATCGATCTGACCTCCATTTCACTTTTTCAGATGCCTGCTGGAAGGCATCTGCAGCTGATAACAGAGCTCTGGATCCGGAGCTTTGTTATTGGCTGCAGATGCCTTCCGGCAGGCTGAAGGCAAAATGGAGGCCAGGGCGATGCGTGCGAGTGGCGGCAAGCGACCGAAGTGGGTCAGCAGTGGGCTCCTGCTTGGTGGGGCTGTTGGTGCCACCACCACAAGGTGAGTTTTACAACCCTCCAAAAAGAAGGCCTAGCTGTTTTTTCAGAGGTCAAAAGAAAATAAGACTCAGCCTTCTTTTTGGAGAAAAACGGCAAGTTAAAAAAAAAAGAAAAAAAGAAAATGAATTTAAATAATGGTACTTAAGGCCATGGCACTAGTTTCATCTTTATAATTATGTGTAAAATTTATCCTCTTTGAAGGATTTGATCAAACATTTAATCTAACAAAAATGGGGGAAAGGAAATTAATTAATTCCCCTTTTATTAAATTATCTTTTATTCAGAAAATTACTAATCTTTATTTCTCATTAATCAGAAGCTATGGTTACTTCATTCCCTGGATGAAATTAAAATTAATAACTAAGATCCAAAACAAAGCTCTGTGATTTGTCTTTTGCTGTACCTATTATCGCTATATGTGTACGTACATATATGTATGTGTATGGTGGTATACAGCTTGAAAATGATTTTAAAAAATTGTTTTGAATCTCATATCAGCATAGCAGTTCTCTGCAGATATTGAAGATTACTTTTCCTTTTTCAAACATCAACCCAAACCAAAAGACAGAGCAGCTGCTTTAAAAATTGAGATAATTTTAATTCACTTTAAGCAGCCATACCTTTTTTCAGATGTGGAAGCCTAAAAAAAGAGGAATTATTTTAATAAATTACACAAAGTACTGTGTGTTCATCATGTACAACACCTTATAATAAAAATATTATTTTGTGCCTAGTAATGTAATTTAGAAATGCTGATTTTTCTCACCTATTGTTACTCTGTTTTTCCATTAATAAATGTAATTTAAATCTTGATAACAAAGAGATGGGGACAGTTAAAAAATATCCAGAAAGAACTAATAGTATTGTGTAAGATATTTTTTGATGGCAAAGATTTTTGAAGAAACTCTCTATACATATACAATATACAACCTATTATGCAATAATAGGTTTTCAGGCTTCATGTGAACCATCTTTGTTACAAGTAGTCTTTGAAAACGCAACCTGGAATGACAATCTAATATTAGAATATGTTATGAAAATACTGTACTTCAATGTGAACAATTTAGAAACAGATTGGTTATCAGTTACCCATAAGAACTATTCTTGTATGTGGGAGTTTTATACTAAATTTGGACACTGATCAAGAACTTTTTCATCTACTTACATTGATTTGGGATTTATATTAAATCTATTTATATACATTCTCACCTCTTTGTTCACTATATTTCCCTAATTTGGGTGTCTTACATCTGGTGAACTTTAACTACATCAGATGTGTCTCTAAAATTGTAGTTATATCTGAATCAGACAAATGGAGGAGAGGAAAACAGCTCAGTAGAGCTTCAACAAATGCCTTCATCTTTGTGTTAAAGTTTTTTTTACATACTTTTACATAAAGTTTTATATAGTTTTTATAAAGTTTTTATTAGATCAAGCATGCTTTAGATCTAGAACTATCTTTTTACATATTACTTAATGGTTTAGAGTTGTTTTTAAAAGTTACTTGTAGAAAAATACAGGCAGCCCTCAACTTACAACGGTTCATTTAGTGACCATTCAAAGTTACAATGGCGCTAAAAAAGAGCCACTTATGACCATTTTTCACACTTACAACAGTTGTAGCATTCCTGTGATCATGTGATCAAAATTCTGATGCTTGGCAACTTGGCTCATATTTATAACGATTACATGACCTGAAGTCATGTAATCCCCCTTGACCTTCTGACAATCAAAGTCAATGGGGAAGGCAGATTCACTTAAGTTGTTACTAACTTAAAAACTATAGCAAGAAAGGTCATAAAAAGATGCAAAATTCACTTGACACTTAATTTCTTGCTTAACAACAGAAACTTTGGACGCAATTGTTGTAATAGTTTCAGTTCTTGACAACATTGACAAGCTAATCTAAATCTAATCAAGTTAATCTAAAATAAAATTTTGAAATATTTCTAAATATGAGGAAATTGAAACATATAGGATTTCACTAATAGTAAGGTTTTCAGTCATTAGTACTCAACAGGCAAAGCAGGATCAAATTCACTGGATTAACATATCAGTGTGGTTTAACAAAACAATGTCCATTCCAATTCCAGTTATCACCCCAAATGTTCTTTGTAGAAACCTCACAATCCAGGTCCAGGCTCAGGCATGGCTCCCTTTGCTTCAAACAAAGAATGTTCTATATATACATGCTTTTCTATACATGTCTTCCATAACCCTTTTTCCAATGTGAAGGAACACTGAAGAGTGTGAATTGATCTTATGCTGGGTTCATTTAGAAGGCATTTCATATAGTCTTCTGGTTATTGCCATTGATTATTGGTGACCCTGTCTCAAATTTTCTCCACATTCTGTAAGCTAACTTTTCTACTGAGTAATTATAAATTCCTCAGTTTTCATTCCTATCACATCCACAAAGAGAATTTTGCACTGGTTAAACAAAGTGTTCTCTTTGTGAGAACAATAAAAATGAAAAATAATTCAAATTAATTATGATCCCATTGTACTTTCAATGCAGAAATGAAATTAGAAAACAGAGGACATTTGGTATCCCCCCCTTTTAAATTACAATACAGAATATATAACTTTTTTATTATATAGATTTGATAAATTAGATTATATAACAAGTAATGATTAATTATGAGAATGGGAGAGCTTGTGTTTAAAAATAAAATAAAGGATATATGAAAATATTTATGCTGTTTTAAATATTTAAATATATTTAAATATTCCTTACATAAAATTAAAGAAAAAAAAGATTTTTACACATCTTTGCCATTGCATTACATATAAAGATTATGCAAAACAATTATAACACAAGTCTAGACTTTGGTTGTAGTTTATAAAAAAATACTTGCTACTAAGTTCTCCATTAATTATTTAAAATTCTGTAACATTCCCCTTTATGAATGATAATGTAGCACGTAAACCATATTTCACAAGGTTTCAGGAAAATCCTAACTGCAAGTCAAGTTCCTTTTCAAATATTTTTGGAGACATCCATGTTAGAATATTGTACATAATGCACTGTCTAATAGGATCCGTGAAGTGTCAGGTTTTATATAAATGGAAGACTAGTCAATTACATGGTTGATTTCCTGTGTGTTAGAGCATATAGACTATTATTAAGAAACACAAAGCAGTGAGAAGGGTGAGATTTATGTTGAAGAATTGTCTCCTGAAAAGCCATACTGTCACCATCCAGAATATAAAATTATGAAGCAGAACATACAGTGAACAGAAATGAAATATTGACTTTTTTTACTGCCAATCTAGTAATGTAAAAGGAGTATTATACAGCAAGACTGAATTGGTATATTTTCCTCAATGCCTTTTACCCCATAACTCCTATCTACAAGGCAATCTTTCAACATGATAAACATTTGGATGTTTTTAATGTCATTAAAGTGCATTTATTTTAGCGTTAGGATAAAATCCTCTCTATGTTCATTAAGAAAACTGCAGCTTATTTTGTACATTTATATATTGCCAAGAACACTTTTGTAGTATGTCATTTTTCTGGAATGAATGGAGGGCACAATCTCTTTTGTAGACACTTGGGTGATCTCTGTCAAAAACAGTATGCTAATGGTGAGTTTGATAGCAACTTGGAGTCATTTAAGTATGGCTTCAGTCTGTAAAATCAATATAGCTATTTGATATGGGCTTTGAGTAAATGCTTAAAAGATTGCACGTTACTGAAGATACGAATAGACACCTTTGCGAGGGATTAAGTCTGTTTCAGCAAGGTCAGAAAAAAATTTGGTTTTTAATTGTTTTCCAACTTTAAATTGAAATTTAACTAGAATGTCAATTTAATATCAACAAATGTTAATTACAGCACCACAAAATTTCAACAGTAAATAATGACATTAAATTTAGGAAAGATAATGGAGTTGCACTTGATCATCTTGTGGACTCTGGTACAAACCGTTTCAGTTGGAACCTATTTATTTATTTATTTTCATTCACTTTTCCAACACTTTTTGAATTACCTTTTAATACTGAAAATAATCTAGGAAAATTTCATCTCTTGAAGCCATAGCAAATTTCCATGTCCATGATGATAAAAAACATGAATAAATAAAAAGGGAAGGAACAGCAGGAGCCGAAATATAATGACACTGACAATTTACATTAATGAATTTTTGTTCATATCTCATTTGTGCCCATTTCTATGCTCTATATTTTAAAAGACATTTTAAAATGGGCAACGTCATTAAGCTTCTAAATCCTTATAGCAGAATTAAAATGTACCAAAGAGAGCAAAATGTTGTGTTATTTAAAATAATCCAAATAAAGCAATGAAACTTTTTTTATTCATATGAACTCACACACCAAGAAATTTAAAACAAAACACACCGTAGTTTCATTCAGTAACTGTATATTCCTTAAACATTATTATATTGTGAGATGATAGATAGATAGGTAGATGGATGGATGGACAGACAGACGGACGGACGGACGGGACAGGACAGGACAGATATCCAAGTTAGCTGGGGAATTCTGAGAGATGACATACACCCATCTGTAAGTGGGGAGGCTGGGAACACTGTTGTTGGAGATGTAAATGTAGATACATCTTCCTCAATCTCAAATCATCTACCAGAGACTTGGAAATTTGAAGATTCCCTGCAGTATCTTAACTCTCCCTGGCACTGCATTCTTCAAAATAAAAAGCTCTGATGCTGTCCCTGGAATCTGATGGAGCCACTCTATCAGGTAGGTGGGAGTCAGAGCCTCGAGTGCTCTTACCACTACTTAACAGTACTATGAACAGCTAAAATAGTGCTGTTAGCTCTGGTAGAGGACCCTGGATTGAGGAAGACACATATCATCCATTGGGATGAGAAGGGATTTTATACACACAAACACACTCACATGTTTATTTTGCAGTGACAAATCAACAGAGGTGTTGTAAGATGTCTTTAAGGGAGCTAATCTGCTGTTGTTTATCCTCTTACTGAAAAAAACACCCTATTAGTTAGCACTGAATTTGCATATTTAAAAATCACTTACATGAATCTGCCATTCAGATAAATAAACCATGCAGATTAACCTAATACTCATTTCATGCTATTGTGCTGACAGCGTTTTATTGATTATCCAATTAGTTTATGGTGATTTTTCCCAATCTCTCTTCATAATTTGTGATATGTTAATCATCTCTGCAAAAGCTTCCAAAAGGAAAAAGTATGTCCATGGTACTGAGTTCAGCAGAATGGAAATTCCAGAAAAACCAAAAATCTTTCAAGGCTGGAGAATTACAATCAGCTGTAAATGATTACATATATTATTAAAAATAGTAAGGATGATTAGGTGATTCTTCATGACCACATAAATAGATTTTATCCTGCAGGTTATACTTTTAATTATACTTTTAATTCTTTAGTAACCAGCTTGAGAAAGAACAATTCTTCACCAAAGGTGCTTTTCCAAAAGGCAACTGGTTTTTCTTTTTTTTTCCTTTGAAAAAATCACACCCTAAAATTTTGAAACTATAATTCATTTAATGCTTATATAAAATCTTATTTGCTTTGTTTATAGTCACGTCACATTGCTGACATATTTTGTAGTCAAGCACTTTTCTAAGATCTTTTAATATGTCCAAGCCAGGCACTTCCAACCAATAGCTTTCTTTGTTCTCTATCATCTACGTGAAAAATATTGCATTTGCTCCCATTATTTTTTTTAATTTTCAACCCATTCTCTAATGTATCAAGATCATTTTTAATTTGATCATTAAGCCAATCAGATTTGTTCATCTACAAATTAACTAACCAAAGTCTTTTAGCTTTTGCATGCCAGTTAATTATGAGTTAAAACCAATTTTATGCAATTAAAAGAGTTATGCAATTATGAGTTAAAACCAGTAGTAAAAACAAACTTGTTCACTTGATGCATTACTAGAGAAAGCAGACAAAGCAAACTATTCTTCTTTAGAACATATCATGAAATTTCATTAATCAGAAGCATTTCTGAATCTAAGTTATTATCAGGATTTTATCCCTCGACTTTCTTTGGCTTTACATATATAATCCATTCCAATTCAATTCATGGAAGAACAAAATAAATATATCTAAGTGGGGAATGGAGAATATATTCAGAGGGCTTTCCCCCACCCTCTATATGATTTTTGGGGCTGACAAAATGCAGCTGAGCTAATTTCATTATGAATCTTCCTATCCCGCAGAAGGCTTAGAAAAGCTCGTGTGCCTTTTCTCCTTCCAAATTAAGCTGATGACTCAATTCTGTGAGATTTCTTGCCCTGCATATGTCACCAATTTCCAGTATTTAACAAAATAAAATTAAAATCATATTTCCAGTATTTAACAAAATGCAAAATAAAATTAAGATTTTTAGTGGTTTGGGATAATACACTTTAACTTTTTGCTTTTACAGATAATTCTAGACTTACAACAGTTCATTTAGTGGCTGTTCAAAGTTACAATGACATGACCACTTTTCACACTTATGACCATTGCAGCATCCCCATGGTCACGTGATCAAAATTCAGATGCATGGCAACTTACATTTAATATGGCTGCAGTGTCCCGGGATCATTTTGTGACCTGATGAGCAAAGTCAATGGAAAAGCCAGATTCATTTAACAATCGTGTTATTAATTTAACAACTGCAATGATTCACTTAACAAATGTGGCAAAAAAGTCATAAAATGGGGCAAAACTCGTTTAACAAATTTCTCACTTAGCAACATAAATTTTGGGCTCAGTCGTCATAACTTGTTTTTAAATTTAGCTATTCTTTTTAATTAGCTACTTGGAGTACCTTCTGACTGAAAAGGACAAAACACTTTAAATAAATAGATAATAAAAGACTAATGTGAACTAGTAAAGTTACATTTCTTGCCTGTCAGCAAAAATGCAACATGTAAAATTTTAACTTTAAAATTTAAATCTAAAACGAGTAAGCATTTTATCTTTTCATGACTTAATTCATTAGGCTTCTATTAGTAAACAATACATACCTTGAACAAAAATATTTTTTTATTAAGCTGGAAAGAGAAAATGATATGCAGCCACCAAAGGAGACAAAGCTCCAGAAACTCTTTAAGGGAAAGCAAAGTGACAAATACACCAATTTTCTCATCTAGTCATACTGCAAAATGTATGGCATGGCCAATCCCTCTAATCGACTGGCTGTTATCCTATTTGGAACTTCTAAAAGGTCTCCAGTGGTGGCAAAGTATGAGCCTATTTAAAGTCTCATTGTAAAAAAAAAAAAAAAAGCAGTGGAAAAGACATGCAGCTGAGTTAGGAACACACAATCCTCTCCATTTCGTAAAGTGCAACTGCCCTAAAAGTTGCATTTCTTCAGGCAACACTGAAGCTTTTAAGAACTGGAAGTAGCATGGACTTTTAATATTCTAACTATTGAGGGATTAAGGTAAATGGTCACAACCCTTTATGGTATGATTCTTCCACACCATGCTTCCAGGCATCAATTAGCTGTCCAAATCTAGCAACTCTAAGACTTGTGGACTTCAACTGCTAGAATTCCCAGAATGGCTGGCTGGGAATGGCTTTTGGGAGCTGAAGTCCACAACTCTTAAAATTGCCAAGGTTGGACACCCCTGAATTAAACTTTTTATAAGTTTCCATTTGTGTCAGATATTGGAAGAGATCAATTGCAAGATAGTGTAGTGAGGGCAGCCTGTCATGCCCCTGTCAGAGTCTGAATCCGAAGGGGAAGAGGAACGGCTGACAGAGAGTGAGAGAGTGGATCCATTGGCTGTGGAAAAAACTGGGGAAGAGCAAAGTCAGGCTGGGCAGAGAAGGGGAGAGGTAGAACAAGGGAGAGGGGGTTCAGATGAAGACCAAGGCCCACCCTCTCCTCATCCTAGGCAGAGCAGGAACAGAGAAGAGAGAAACATGGGTTGTGTGGCTTACGAGGGAAGAAAGGGACCCGATCCTCTTTACAAGGCACAGGTGCTGCTGGAGTTTAAAAGGAAAGGCAAATGAGAAGGGCATTTGTCAGGAACAAACACTGAGTTTATCTGGTGTTTCTTTGAATCTTGGTATCCTCCCAACTGGTTTGATTTATTGCCGTGCTACTTTACTTGTGGAATTCCTTATTTTGTTTGCCCTGCCGGATTAATTACCTTGTCTTACCTTTGGATTTTTTGTTAGAAGTTTTCTGCTTACAACGTTTGGGACTGAAGTATTGCCAGCCAATGACTATTACAGGTTGGTGGAAGAGCTCTCTCCAGGCCGGAGAGCTGAAAGGGACATTGGGGGCACAGTTGGTGATAATAAAGGGACTCTGGCTGAGTTCTTGGTTCTCGGGCCTCTGTGTCATGCCCTGGGTCATCACATTGCCAAAGGATATGAGGGAAGAGGAAAAAAGAGAAAGGGGGACTCAGAGAAGTGAATAATTGATTGAGACATTTGAAAGAAATAGTTCAAGTTTGGTCTTACCTACTTTTGATTCCAGTTTCACTCAGTAGTGATATACAGCTCTTATAAGATACAGCTCTGGCTAAGGAAAATAGAAGGAGTCCATTTACAGAGACCTTACATAAGTTATCAGACCAACCAGCTCAGAAGATCCAGCTGTCTTTGATAGAAAACTATTGTCTTAAACTGGAGAGACCAATTAATATGACATTATCCAGAACAGGTCAAACACTTGCTCTCAGATGTAATTTAATTCAGGCTAATGAGAGCCAGTAAGGTTAAATTGATTTTGTCATCCTCAGCACAGAAAAGGGGTTTGTTTCAGTTAATTGTATTTTATGCTCTTTAAATTTTGCTTCATTAATACAAGACTTCCCATATGAAGATTTGTAGTTCTGAATAACAAAGTAATAAAAATCGTATGTCACTCTTATTGTCCCTGATTGCAACTCAGTACATACAATATGCGTAATAGTGCAACTGCCCTAAAAGTTGCATTTCTTCAGGCAACACTGAAGCTTTTAAGAACTGGAAGTAGCATGGACTTTTAATATTCTAACTATTGAGGGATTAAGGTAAATGGTCACAACCCTTTATGGTATGATTCTTCCACACCATGCTTCCAGGCATCAATTAGCTGTCCAAATCTAGCAACTCTAAGACTTGTGGACTTCAACTGCTAGAATTCCCAGAATGGCTGGCTGGGAATGGCTTTTGGGAGCTGAAGTCCACAACTCTTAAAATTGCCAAGGTTGGACACGCCTGAATTAAACTTTTTATAAGTTTCCGTTCGTGTCAGATATTGGAAGAGATCAATTGCAAGATAGTGTAGTGAGGACAGCCTATCATGCCCCTGTCAGAGTCTGAATCCGAAGGGGAAGAGGAACGGCTGACAGAGAGTGAGAGAGTGGATCCATTGGCTGTGGAAAAAACTGGGGAAGAGCAAAGTCAGGCTGGGCAGAGAAGGGGAGAGGTAGAACAAGGGAGAGGGGGTTCAGATGAAGACCAAGGCCCACCCTCTCCTCATCCTAGGCAGAGCAGGAACAGAGAAGAGAGAAACATGGGTTGTGTGGCTTACGAGGGAAGAAAGGGACCCGATCCTCTTTACAAGGCACAGGTGCTGCTGGAGTTTAAAAGGAAAGGCAAATGGGAAGGGCATTTGTCAGGAACAAACACTGAGTTTATCTGGTGTTTCTTTGAATCCTGGTATCCTCCCAACTGGTTTGATTTATTGCCGTGCTACTTTACTTGTGGAATTCCTTATTTTGTTTGCCCTGCCGGATTAATTACCTTGTCTTACCTTTGGATTTTTTGTTAGAAGTTTTTCTGTTTGGGACTGAAGTATTGCCAGCCAAAAACTATTACAGGTTGGTGGAAGAGCTCTCTCCAGGCCGGAGAGCTGAAAGGGACATTGGGGGCACAGTTGGGGATAATAAAGGGACTCATATCGGTTCTCTGGCTGAGTTTTCGGTTCTCGGGCCTCTGTGTCATGCCCTGGGTCATCACATTGACAAAGGATATGAGGGAAGAGGAAAAAAGAGAAAGGGGGACTCAGAGAAGTGAATAATTGATTGGGACATTTGAAAGAAATAGTTCAAGTTTGGTCTTACCTACTTTTGATTCCAGTTTCACTCAGTAGTGATATACAGCTCTTATAAGATACAGCTCTGGCTAAGGAAAATAGAAGGAGTCCATTTACAGAGACCTTACATAAGTTATCAGACCAACCAGCTCAGAAGATCCAGCTGTCTTTGATAGAAAACTATTGTCTTAAACTGGAGAGACCAATTAATATGACATTATCCAGAACAGGTCAAACACTTGCTCTCAGATGTAATTTAATTCAGGCTAATGAGAGCCAGTAAGGTTAAATTGATTTTGTCATCCTCAGCACAGAAAAGGGGTTTGTTTCAGTTAATTGTATTTTATGCTCTTTAAATTTTGCTTCATTAATACAAGACTTCCCATATGAAGATTTGTAGTTCTGAATAACAAAGTAATAAAAATCGTATGTCACTCTTATTGTCCCTGATTGCAACTCAGTACATACAATATGCGTAATAATGCAAACATGCATGGATTTAAAGGAACAATTTGACATCAATGCTTGGAAAGAATAAAAACGGTTAAATGGCTTTTTATGTAGATCAATAGAAAAAAAACCTAGTGTTTCTTTCTCTTACTTTCAGCTTCCTCATTTTCTCACCTGCAATTTTCTCCCTCTTCTACTCTCCCATGAGACAAGAATATCTTTCAACAAACACACACATTTAGACAGATTTTCATTTAGTAGTTGGAGATATAAGTGTAGCTGAGGGCTCTTCTTGTTGCCATAGAACCCCAAACAGGTGGGTGAAACAACAAAGGGAAGGAAGTGTTTGTGTTGACCTCTGCAATCGTTTCCTTATACAGGATGACACATATATAAGAGGTCTAAACAGAACCCTAGTCTATGATTATCCATCATACACTTTCAAAGTGACGGAGAAATAAGGGCTAGATCATAGGGCTGAATCAGGGAGTATCTTTTCATATAGATGCCCCCTTAACATTTTACTTCAACCATTAAGATAACTAATTTAACCTTTTTGACTTCATCAACAAACACTTTAAATAACAACAGAACAGAAAATATATTTTTGGAATTTGCAGGAAATTCCAAAGTAGAAACGTACGAGACATCATAAAAGAGTAAAAAAATAAGTAAATGTGTAGGATAGTTTTTCTTTACCATACACTAATTTGTCATTTTTCCATAACACAGAGTTTGCTAAAAGATAAAAAACTGACAAACATATGAGCAAATAAGTTATGTTCATTCAGGCACAGAATTGTTGAGCACATGTTTGAGCCTTTGTATCATAAAAGGCAACTTACAAATGGTTTGTAAAGGAAGTGCCCAAGATATAGTCTGAAAATATAGGGTACATTCAGTTTTCTCAACATCTGAGTCAGCAAGAAGGTATTCTGCAAAGTGTGGTTGGTGAGAAAATGCAAACATCAAGGGATTTTGCATCTCCATCTGTTGTGCTCCTTCTATTGCTATAGAGGCTGATACTCTTGCTATCCAAAGATGATGTTGAGTGAGGCTGACAGATGACAAAATTGAGTTTATGTACAAAATACTTATACAATCTTTATATTTCAGGGAAGATGGAAAAAAGCAGTTTTAAATGAGATGACATAAATAGGGAAATCTGCCAACATGTTGAATGGTGGAAAACCTTCTTTGATTTAAGTATATGACTAAACAGGGTTTTTGTTTTAATTTCCTTGACATTAGCCAGAAGGACGCCAATGTATTTCCAATACACCATTTATAAATCACAGTCAAAGTATGGGAAGAGATATCATTTTTAGGGCACACAATATTAAATTGACAAAGCCATCCGATTACAGAATATAGAAAAACAGAGGAGGAACCTAGAAGGTCTTCTAGACCAACCCCCTTTCAAGTAGGAGACTATACCATTGTGGATAAATGGCCATCCAATCATCTTAGAAACGTCTAGTGATGGAACTTTCACAACTACTGGAGGCAAGCCATACCACTGATTAATTGTTCTCACTGACAGGAAATTTCTCCTTAATTCTAGGTTGGATTTTTCTTTTTGCTTAGTTTCCATCTATTACTCCTTGTCTTGCCCTCAGGTATTTTGGAGAATTGGCCGACCCCCCTCCTCTCCATGACCACCCCTCAAATATTGGAAGATTGTTATCATGTCACCTTTAGTCCTTCTCTTCATTAGATTAGACATTCCTAGTTCCTGCGACAAATGGTTTAGTTTCCAGTCCCATAATAATCTTTGTTGAGCTTCTCTGCACTCTTTCTAGAGTTTCAACATCTTTTTTTGTATGATAAAAACTGGATGCAGTATTCAAAGTGTGGTGTTACCAATGTAGTATAAATGATACTAACATTTCACGTGTTCTTGATACTTTCCTTCTGTTGATATAGCCTAAGACTGCATTGGCCTTTTTGGCAGTTGCAGCACACTGTTGGCTCATACTTAAATTATTGCCCACTAGGGCTCCTAAATCCCTCTCACACTTACTACTGATTAGCCAGGCACCATCTATTATAAACCTGTGCATTTGGTTTTTCTTGTCTAAGTTACTTTTCTCACCAATGAATTGCATTTGATGGATAGGATCCAGTGTTCAAGTCTGTCAAGATCCTTCTGGATCTTGAACCTATCTTCTAAAGTGTTGGTTATTTCCCCCAGCTTGTTGTTGTCTTCAAATTTGATGAGTTTGCCTTCAACTGAATCATTTACAAACATGTTGAAGAGTACTAGGGCTAAGATAGAACGTTGTGGAACCCCACTGCCTCCTTCCCTCCATGTTGATGTAGTCCCATTGAGGACTACACATTGAACATAATTTGTGTTCCAGTTTTTATTTCCTACAATTTCACAGAATACTGATATATTTATCTCTTAATTCATTATTTTGCACACTTAAGTATTAACATGGAAGGATCTTCTGAAAAAACAGCATTCAGGGGTTTCGTCATAACTAAAGAATATTATTCTAGGTGGATTTACACATTAACTAAATCTTTCATGGATTAACAATGGCAAAAAAAATAATCATGCCCATTCCAAATTAATACATTAATAATTTCACATTCAATATATATTCTTGTAAATAATTGTCATTTTCTTTCTTTCTGTGTTTTATCATAAAATTGCCTTGTTTAAGCATTCCACTGGCTGGATAAATTTTAACCAGTGTCTCTAGTTTATTTGCTGCATTTATTTGTTATTCATGATCTTTTGGCATATTGTTGTTTTTTTCAAATTAGTTTAATAGCTAGCTGCTCTGAGAAATATAACTAAGCACCATAGAAGGAATATAGTTTATAAGCAAATACTGTATGCTCATTACTAGGATTATTATCCAATTTTTATAATCGGTTCCACTTGTCTACACACATTATCTTCCACTCTGTTCTTGGTGCCAATCTTAAGCATAAGAAAGAATCTTGCCTGTACATTTTTAGTCAGCATACATCTAGACTTTCATAATGCCATATCTCTTTTCAGCCCCTGAAATAGAGGGCAAATCTGTTGCTATGGAACAATGAAGAATAAGTTTTAAAATATCAATCAATTGGTTCCTTACTTCAATCAAGGACCAGAATAAAAACAAGAGTAAGAACAAACACAAAGCAATTTAACTACGGCACCATACATAAAGTTGATTTTGATTATTTTCTATGTATGCATGACATAATATATATGTATGCATGTATGTAGCATACTATTATTAATACTAAACTTAAAAGGACTTAACATTGAGCTAGGCATAACCTAAATGCTGAAGTAAAATCTTGCTACTATTTTTAAACATTGTCCACAGCCAAAGTTGATAGCTGAAGTCTAAAAAAACATTCTCAGGAGAAGTCAGTTGCCATGTAATTTACTGTATATGGCAGATTTTAGCAACATACAAGGAAGTGGCGTCCAGGGTGGATAAAAATCGATGATTTTTAAAAAAATCAAGAAAATCAGATTTTTTAAAAATTTAAATAGGATTTTTTAAAATTTAAATCAGATTTTAAAAAAAAATTATCCAATTTATTTTAATAAAATGCTTTTGGACTAAAAATCTATCTAAAGATAGTTAAAGATCTATTTAAGATACATAAATAATTTAGTTTACTCAGCATGAAACGGAGCTTAGTTATGTAGCATGAGGCTGTATATTCTGCAACATTGGGACTGTCAGTAAGGAGGGTAAACAGTGGGTCAGAGGAGTAGCAGAGATGATAGCTGCTCTTTAAAAATTATGATTTAAATCAAGTTGATTTAAATCAATCTTTTTTACTAGTGATTTAAATCATGATTTAAATCGACTTGATTTAAATCAAATCCACCCTGGTAAAGTCTGACTGGTTTCAGTGGAGAGTTTACATGTAAAAAGATGACAGTGGTGTATGGTGTATGACAGTAAACAAAACAAATTCTCAATTCTCAGTGAACACTGCAATATAATATAATGAACGGCAGATTCTATAGTACCTGTGCTACAAGGACACCATAAGGTGGCATAAGGTATTTTTAAAAATCTGCCTCCAAGTACAGCAGATGGTAAAGCACTAAACCAAGCTAATGTTTCATCTCGGAAAAGGTTGTCGAAATTAAATGTCCTGTTAGTCTGAATGGTGGAAGTCTGGTTACTTAAGAAAACAACTCAGAATAACAAAATAACAGAGTTGGAAGAAATTTGGAGATCTTCTAGTCCAACCTCCTCTCTGATCAACCAGGAGACCCTATACCATTCTAGATGAGTGGCTGTCCAGTCTTTTCTTAAAAGCCTCCAGTGATGGAACACCCACAATTTCTGAAGGCAAGCAGTTCCACTGGTTAATTGTTCTCACTGTTAGGAAATTTCTCCTTAGTTCTAGGTTGTTTCTCTTCTTGATTGGTTTCCATTCATTGTTTCTTATCTTGCTTTCTGGTGCTTGGGGAAATAGGTTAAATCCCCTCTTCTTTTTATCTATCTCTCCCCACTTATGACTATAAGAACCATGTTGCTTGTATTTTTACCATTTATATTGTTTTATTTGTTTCCCAGTACGATTTGCTTGCTTATTAGAAACCTACGACTTTCACCAAGTGTTGTAACTTATGATTCTTGAGGAATGTATTTTATTTTTCTTTATGTACACTGAGAGCATATGCACCAAAGACAAATTCCTTGTGTGTCCAATCACAGTTGGCCAATATTCTATATTCTTTGGGGCAGCCCCTCAAAATCATGACAACAGTGTTCCAATATTTGAAGGGCTGCCACAAAGAAGAGGGGGTCAACCTATTTTCCAAAGTTATCTTATAAATGTAATTACCATATTTTTTGGACTATAAGACACACCGAGATTTAGAGGAAGAAAGCAAGAAAAAAAATAGTGTTTGGCCTCTGCATGTCGCGTTTTCACCCTCCCTGGGCCCCAGAAGCACTTTGCAGGCCCAAAACAGGGCCATTTTTGGCCTCCCGAACCTTCCGTGTGTCCCATTTCTGCCAAAAAATGCCCATTTGGGGTCTACAGAGTGCTTCTGGGGGCCGGGGAGGACAAAAACGTTATGCGCAGAGGGTTCAGGAGCCCCAAAAACGAGCCTGTATTTGGTCTATAAGACGCACTGAAATTTTCACCCACTTTGCGGGGGGAGGGGAGGGAAGTGCATCTTATATTCTGAAAAATACGGTAGTTGCAAGCTGTCATTAAACCCAGGTATAGCAAAATCCATCATATGGGCATATTAAATCAAAATAATGCTGTCTAATTATACTTTTTATTATATACTATCATTAGTTCAAGAGAGAGAACCCAAAAATGTTTCAGAATTAAAGTTGCAGAGAAAATATGTACTTGTACTCTTTGATAATTCACACAATTAATTAAAATTAAGTTAAAACTCAGTTCCAAAACTCATTGAAAAAATAAGCTGTGTAAATTCAAAATATGTATTCACCTATCTATATTTAAATGTATCATTAGCAGACCTTCAAAATCAGCAAAACCAAGCTTTGCCAAAAATTTGTCAACGTGTTTGCCAGGAGATCAGACTGATTAACTTAAAATGCTGATATAGAGGTGTTAAATATATCCCTTTCAACAACAGCCTTTTCTATCCTAATTTCCAATGAGCTTCTGACTGCTACCATGCTTTAATCTTAAAAGCACATTAGGGGTTTTTTCTTTTAAAAAAACAGCCATACACAACCATTCAAGCCCTGTGTTACTGATTCATAAACAAAACAGCCTAGAACAAGGTCAATATATAATAATTCAAGTAAAAGTTTGGCAGCTAACAAAAAAAAAAAAAGTGCAGTGCTTAAAATAAGGTCCTTACTTGTTAGCACTATAGTCTGAAACTATGTGGTACATCCGTTCCTTGGTTTCAACAAATCAGAAACTTTGGTCCTTAACAAGGACCAAAAAAAAAAAACCCGATGAAAATTTATTAAACAGCAGTCCATCTTACAAAATTGACTCAAAATATTTTGCATGAAAATGGCAGTTGTTTCAACATTAGCAATAATTTTCATGAGTTAAGTGTTAACACACTAGCTTCAAAATCTGTTAGTAGAAGCAGTGTTTGCAATTCAAGCCTGCACCCTTTGTTTCTGCATTGACACTGCACCTGCAATTTTCCAGATACCTTCTCTTTGCCATAGATACTCATGCCCAAGGATAAAGAATTCTATCCCAGTGCCTCATTCCTTTACTTTACCTCTCTTTATTATTGCACAATGTTTCTATCTACACTTAATGATTTAAAATAAATATCCAATCAACAATGTTAGGAATATTGGAATTGATTACTATCTATACCAGTGATGATTGCGAGCTCAGTAACTTCAAAAAGTGGAATGAAAATGCAGGGAATATTGCAAAAACTCACATCCAAGCAGAGAAAAAGTTCCAATTATTAATAAAAAGCTATAATGACTATGATGGTATCCTGCTTCAACTTAAGAATCATAAGAGATACATTGTTATGTTTTCAAGTTTAATAAAGAATATGTTGCATATTATTTTGGCACAAGCTTTACGATTCGAGTAGAAATTGCTTTAGCCTCTGTGCAACAGAGTTCTGCAACAAAAGAAGTAGAATATTTAGGGATCAGCCTCAGAAAAAATCCTTTGTTTAAACTTAACAGTCTGATTGAATTTTATAATTTAAGACTCAAATCTCTATAACATGACATAATTAGGTCTTTACATTGGCTGAAATTATGACAAGATGATCTAATCCAACGCACAGAATCGTAAGAAAATGTATCTTTTAAAGATAAATCTGATGTTCCATATGACAGCCAGTTTTGTCTAGTGGTTAAAGCACCAAGTTAGAAACCTGGAGATAATTCTAGTCCTGCCTTAGATACAAAGCCATCTGGTTGACCTTGGGGCAGACATCTTTCCCAGGCCTAGGAAGAAGGCAATGGCAAACCACTTCCAAGAAAATCGAAGGGACACATCCAGGTAATACTGATTCAAACTCACCAAAAAAAAACCCCAACCAAATAAACCCACACACTATTTCTAGTAATACCAGTTATAGGGACGCCTGTAAAATGACACATCAAAACGGAATACTAAAAAAATGAAACTGAATGTTTTCATTTACTGAAATGCTATTTTCAACCTAAGGTACTTATGAAGCCAATTTTTAAGCTGTATGTTTCATTTCGCTCTTTCATTCCTTAATTTTTCAAAAGAATATGTATTTTTATCACTGCAAATGCTAAGCTTATACTGTGGGATTGTGTTTAAAGCTAAATCTGAAGGCTATATTCCTTTTTCTTCATTAAATGCCTTTTGTATTTACAGACTCGTACTTTTAAGTTAATAATTTTTCTCTAGGTCCCCTTAACTGCTGAAGTATAATTATTGTTCTTTTGCAATTATAAACAAACAGTTTAATTTTTGTTCTTGACTTTTATTAACTGTCATTGTAAATGCTAGTCTTCCATAAACTTACCTTGTAAATTCTATATTTTATGCTGTTTTTCTACATGTTTGTTACTAGCAGCTATATTCTATTCTTGGAATTCACATTTTTACAAAGAACAACTGCACTCTATTTTGAGTTGATGGAAAAATTTCTAATGCATTATTTCTGGGCAGGAGTTCATTAAAGTTGTTTCTTTATAAAGTCATTCCCAAAGGGTGATGTACTTGATTATCTCATGTTGTTCCTTCTCCAAAGTCAACATTGTAGATACTAATTCAGGAAAGATAGATTACATTGTATATAGCTCTTTCTCTTATGTGTTCTCTTTCATTAATTGTATCTCCTATCCTTTTGTCCAATAGCAATTTAAAAAACTGTTTGTTGGAACAATTATCTGAGCAGTTCAAGTTTTAAAATAAATTTTAACTCTTTATTTTGCATGAATGGGAAGTGATTCTGGAAAAGTGACCTGCATCTTTCTTCAAAAGTAGCAGTAATCTCATTGTGTCCTAAAATTCCCAATATCAATAAATGTTTTTTTCAATCTTCAGGCACTTGTAGAGGTTCATATTCTTTGAATATTCAGCAATATAAAGAGATTCAGGTGAATGGAATGTATAAAATCAAAATGAAAGCATACCTGGAGATTTTACAATGTATAAAGTAGGAATAATATGATGCATATTACATTTCATTTGCAATCCTGTGATGCTAAAATAATTCATTTTGGAGGTGCCTTGTATATTTGCATAGGGTCTTTGACTAAGATGCAAAAACCAGGAAGACATTCAGTAGATAAATGCTGAATTGCCAATTATCAGGCTTAACCCAGATCACTATACAAACTCAAAGTAAGAAGATTCAGCCTTATGATAAATCAGGACAGTTTTATTACATAAAGTAAAAGAAAAGTCGTAAGAGCAGAAAGTAGCACTTGCCCGTTCTTATGGCTTATTTTGCAGAGGTCTCTATATAAAATGTTCCAGGAGTCAAATGTTGCATCTGTCTTTCTCACCTGTGTACCTTTTCAGATTAGGGAATGGTCATTTCTCAATGAAAGAAGTATCTTTGATCTTAGACGTGTGAAGTTAATACCTATACAACTGTACTGAACTTACACCAGTTATCTCTGCCATCAGATCTGTATCCTTCCTTCAGTAAACTTTCAGGCAATATCAAGCATTGCATAATAAGCATTGTTACTCAAAAGACATTCCTTAAAAATGCTAAAACAGAAATAGCCAGTACTGTGCCCTCTAAATATTGTTCATTGTCACTGATTTCACCTGATGCTATCGGATGTTATCTCTGGGCTTCTGGTTTGAGACACAACTTCCTGGAAAGAAGGAGTAAATTCGATGGGGCAAGATGTATTTTATGATAGATTCACATTAACAAGTAGTCATCAACTTATGACTGGTTGTTTAATGACTGTTTAAAGTTACAACATCCCATTGAGCACTTTGGGATGTTGTAAAAGTTATGCTTTCCCACTCGCCATCCCATGATCACAACCTGGATGCTTGGCAACCTGTTTGCACTTACGACTAGTTGCCAACTGTTCCACAATCATATGGTTGGCATTTGCTATCTTTTCTGTCAGCTTCCGCAGAAGGTCAATGGGGAAGCCGGCAGGAAAGGTTCCAAGCTTCTACCCCTGCTGCATAGCTGAGATTCTTTCCTAGCAGGCAGTTCTTTGAGAGCAAAAGAGCTGCTGCCGGAGGGAAATCTCAAGTCTATGTGGATTTGAGATTTTCCCATCCCATGCCCGCAGGCAACCTGTTAAGCATGAAAGAGCTGCATGCCAATAGGGAATATCAGCTCTGCAAGAAGCTGAGATTTCTCTCTTTCTGATACACACATTCCACAGGCAGATCTTCAAGAGTGAAAGGGAGGGGAACTCCTCTGAAGGACAGCAGAAATGATTCCAAACATCTAAGCTGCATTTCTGCAGCCCTTTGGAATTCTCTTTCACACCAGGAGGGAAGAACTACTTCAGGGGGCTGCAGGAACAGAGTTGGAATCTTCAGGATCTGAGCTCCATTTCTCCACCTTGCCAAAGGAATTTGTCTCACTTCCATGTGTGTAATGGGTTCCAATGGGCTCCAAGAACAGAGCTTTTTCCTGCAGCCCACTGGTGTTCTTCTTCACAATAAATTCAAATTCAGAAAATAAGTTACATTTAATAATTTTTTGATACTTCTTTCCTATCAATTTGACTTAATACTGTTAGCGATCTAGGACAAGAAGTGGGCCATCTTTTTCTGCATAGTACCTAATACACAATTGGAATTGAATCAATATAAAATTATAGCACCAGCTGCAGGTAATGAAGCCAGTAGAATTATGAAAAAATAAAATGAACTGGAATTATTTTCTATGTGATCTAGTATAAGTATTCATAAAAACTCTGTTTTATTTTAAAGACTGCACATGTTCTCCAACGAAGTGCATCATTAATTATTATGACAAACTGTCATGATACAACAAAAATATTACTGAATTTAATTTTGTAGTGACATGAACATTAGCAAATTCTAATATTCTAATACTTCCATTTGCTAAGCTAAATGCAATCAAAATAAACAAGTTTGAAGAGTTTCTTAAACTCCCTGCTGCTCTATATATTCAATGTATACTTTAACTTGAAATCTAGAGCAGACTGTCATCTAGCCTTTGACTCGCCAGGTGGAACGATCACCTACTTATCTTGTTCCTGACAGGAATGTGGTGACTACCACTGAGTTAGAATAGTACAGAGGTTTGCTTAAGATGACTGAGCCTAAAATTTTGACTGATAGCCAGTTTGTACAATTGCATCCCAGTAAGTATATCTGGTGGGTTTAATCAGATTTTTAAAAAAACTTTTGTTCTACAAGGTTCTCTTAAAACATTAATACTTAGTTTTGATCCTGTTACTCCTTCTTATGCAGCAGATTCTTTTATTTTATATACTATTATCATTTACTGGATTAACTCCTAAACCACTTCAAGTATTTATTTATTTATTAATTATTTATTTATTTGTCACAACATCTTATATAGTATTATATAGTATATAAACATATATGAGTAAATATTAGGAGGTATAAGCACCAATATATATATAGGAAGAAGGAAAAAACAACAACAATAGGACAGGAACGGTAGGCACATTTGTGCGCTTATGCACGCCCCTTATGGTCCTCTTAGGAATGGGGTGAGGTCAATAATAGAAAGTTTTTGGTTGAAGCTTTTAGGATTATGGGAAGAGACTACAGAGTCAGGTAAAGTATTCCAAGCACTGATGATTCTGTTACAGAAGTCATATTTTCTGCAATCTAGATTAAAGCGGTTAACATTAAGTTTAAATCTGTTGGTTGCTCTTGTATTGTTGCAATTAAAGCTGAAGTAGTCTTTAACAGGAAGGACATTACAATAGATGATTCTATGAGTTAAACTTAGGTCTTGTCGAAGGCGACGGAGTTCCAAGTTTTCTAAGCCTAGGATTTCAAGTCTGGTGGGATAAGGTATTTTGTTGTTTTCAGAGGAGTGGAGAACTCTTCTTGTAAAATATTTCTGGAAGTATGCCTTCATCTAACAGAAGCAGACAGATATAGGTAAATAAAAATGAAACATGAACAGAAAGTGACATTACTTAATGTTTGCTGTTATGTTTGTTATAATATTCCCATATATTTGGCTGCCAAATCTGGAAATGATCAATAAGAAACCAGCCAACTGGCAGGAAGAATATGTATTAAGAAGCCATTTCCCAAGCTTTGACACTGGAAATGATTACTTCACTAATTATGCTAATTTCAGTGTCAATGTTTCCACAACAAAAAAACCTAAAAAAACAATTTTTAAAAAGATGTACTTTAGAAGTTTTATAGGATCTATAGCATTACACTTGAAAGAGGAGCAAAAAATAGGGAAGTTGAAAATTAAAATATATAGCTTATTGCGAACAGAACATTTTCCATCTTTCCCACATATTGAATATATCAAAATATAGGCAGGAAAGCATTCAGATAATGAGAACTTCAGATAAAATGATATGATATCAGGGGTGAAATCTACTTACCTTGCCTACTGGTTCGGAAGTGCACGCGCCTACTGGTTTGGAAGTCAAATTTGCGCGCGGACCCTCTGCGCATGAACAAACCCTTCTGCGCATGTGCAGAGGGTAAAAAACAGGGTAACAATGACCGGATGGATGGGCGGAGCCTTGTGCTGCCATTGCTACTGGTTCTTCGAACCACCCGCCACCATCGTTACCGGTTTGGCCGAACCAGTCTGAATCGGTAGCATTTAGAGATAGGAAAAGGTCCTATCTCTAATTTTAAAAAATAATACCATCTGGTTCTGAGGAGAAAATGGAACCCTCCTGTTTATCCAGACATTAAATCTAATTCCTGCTCATTAGTTAATAGTTTTTCAAAGGGCTGCTCTACAATTTATCTGTAGTAGCTTAGGTAGGGAAATAAATTCATTGGAAGCAAATTCAGAGAAATAATCACAATGCATATTTCACCACAGTTTTCCATTATATTTTTACTATTTCATCTGGTATTGATTTTTTATAGAAGTGTGTAAAAAATGTATTAGTAAGTTAAGATTTGGAAGTCTTTTTCCAAACTGCTTATCCTTTTTACATTTGTGGAAATGGATTACACTAGAGTTGTAGAGAGTGATTTTTATTATTAAAAATCTGTTTTGTTTCATTTTATCACATTATACTGGAACAAGTATTTTGAGGGATGTTCTTTCAGTCTGATAAACTAATGATAAAACTACTAAAAATAAACTGACCAGTAATTTCTGAAGTCAATATAGGATCAACAAATTAATGTACACATTTTTGTGGAACTAAACATGTACTATAGCTTTAATTTAATAATTGCTCAGGCTTTCTACATGTACTTTTTAGCTTTTCATATTTAGAAAACTATGTCCAAAAATTGCATATAGTTCTGAACTGAAGCACAGGAAACTACATGGCTTACAAAGTAGTTCCTTGACTATCCTAATATTATAGAATAGCATAAACCGGTTTTAGATTAAACTGGGTTTCTGTTCACTTGGATGGACTGTGGCCCTTCTGTTTATATTGGACTTCTCAGTCATGTTAATGCAATTGACCATTTTATTTCTTTGTCTTTCCCTAAAAGTACGATATTTTATCCCAGGAGGACGATGGCAAATTGAAATTTGTTTTTAATTAAGATGTTTTCCTTCTCATATAATATTACTTGTAAGTTTATTACCATTGTTCCTTTTAAGAATACATATTTTTTGAAGACTAATGAATAAATGTTTTAAGTAATAAATATCCATGTACTCAAATCTAAAGCATATGGTATGTTAAAGTATATGATCTAAAATTCTCAAAAAAGTAACCCAGCCACTTATACTACTCAATTTTCCATAAGTTCAGAACATTAATTATTAAATACTTCACGCAAAGTATATATTTTACATGTAAACATAACATTAATTCAATGTAAACCTATTTAAAATTTGAATTTATTTTCTTTATATTGGCTGTCATAATAGTTGCAATATTTGCTCTTTTTTTAAAAAAAACTGAAATAAGACTCATATCTGATGTCTACCACTTCTCTTTGCTACTAAAATCAGTAAAATAAGTCCCCTAATCAAATAATGATTAGACGACAATATATTTGGGATTCAGCTCTTTGTAATTGTACCTAAAAACAGAATCTACAACGCAGTAATTCTATTGCTTGAATTGAAATGTGTTCAATTGTGTTTATGGTCAGGATGGGGAGACAGAATTGTATTTGCATTTTAGTAATTTTATTCTCATTGTTAATTAATATGGGTATATGACTGATAGGTAGTGAAAAGGATTGAATATATTAAAAAGCTACATAAAACCTTACATCTGCAGTCTCACTCTTCCTAGGAACTGATCTAAACTGTTTTTGTTCAAGTATAATTTGGACTAGAAACCCCAATTTGGAAAATAGGTGTATCCATGTTATAGTACTGTACATATTTGCTATACTTTAGAATGATAGCTTTAATGATGTACATATTACAGCAATCAAATAAGCTTTACTGTTATGGGTCTTCCTCGTCCACCACCTTTTCCTCACGCTTATTCATATAAAAAAATCCATATGTCATTTTTAAAGACTTAAGTTCACTTTCCTCTTATAAGAAAGAAGTTCACAAACACAGCATAAAACAGTGTGTTTGACGCAAATCTAAACACTGCACTTTGATTGGAAGAATGTAAGAGTCAAATTTTGACTAGCTACCAAAGGGACAGCTATTCGTTTATTTAGATTTATATTTCACCTTTCTTTTAGGATATGGAATGCATTCCCCGTCCTCTTATTTTTCCTACTACAAATATTAAGCTAAGGTATATTCTTTAAATGAATCCACTTAACACTATGTTTCCTTAAAACATGCACTGATAAGGGCATGCTCAAGCTCAATCCCTCCAAGACGGAGTGGCTGTGGATGCCGGCACCCCGGTACAGTCAGCTGCATCCGCGGCTGACTGTTGGGGGCGAGTTATTGGCCCCGATGGAAAGGGTGCGCAACTTGGGCGTTCTCCTGGATGGACGGCTGTCTTTTGAAGATCATTTGACGGCCGTCTCCACGAGAGCTTTTTACCAGGTTCGCCTGGTCCGCCAGTTGCGCCCCTTCCTAGACCGGCATGCCTTATGCACGGTCACTCATGCGCTCGTGACATCTCGCTTGGATTACTGCAACGCTCTCTATATGGTGCTCCCCTTGAAGGGCATCCGGAGGCTTCAGTTGGTTCAGAATGCAGCTGCGCGGGTGATAGAGGGAGCCCCTTGTGGCTCCCATGTTACACCACTCCTGCGCAGACTGCACTGGCTACCTGTGGCCTTTCGGGTGCGCTTCAAGGTCTTGGTTACCATCTTTAAAGCGCTCCATGGCATAGGGCCGGGTTATTTATACGGGACCGCCTACTGCCACCAATTGCCTCCCACTGACCCGTACGCTCTCACAGAGAGGGACTCCTTAGGGTGCCGTCCGCCAGGCAGTGCCGACTGGCGACACCCAGAGGAAGGGCTTTCTCTGTGGGGGCTCCCACCCTCTGGAACGAGCTTCCCCCAGGGCTTCGCCAACTTCCTGACGTCTGAACCTTCCGCCGTGAGCTTAAGACACATCTATTTATTTGCGCAGGGCTAGCCTAGGGTTTTAGTTTTAAATTTAGTTTTTAATGGGGTTTTATATTATTTTAGTGATATTTTTAATTCGGCCTAATTAATAAGTTTTTTAACTGTTGTTTTTACGTGTATTATTCTCATGTTTTTATCTGGCTGTAAACCGCCCTGAGTCCTTCGGGAGATAGGGCGGTATAAAAATTTGAATAAATAAATATCTAAATTCTAGGCTTCTCCTCTTGAATAAAGTGCTGTGTCAGTGTTTAGGTTATGGTTAGTTAAATGAATAGCAATTATTATTCACCTGGAAAATACAGTGAAGACAAGGAAGGTCCTAGAATGTTTCATTTCCTGTCTAGAAACTTAGATCACTGCCAATATATCAGAAGAAAGAACACAGAAATCCAAATACATTATAAAACAGCAAATTAGTATTTATTTATTTATTTGTCAAACACAACAATATATATAAGTATAAGCATGAAATAA
Organism: Ahaetulla prasina; assembly: GCF_028640845.1. Taxonomy (NCBI): domain Eukaryota; kingdom Metazoa; phylum Chordata; class Lepidosauria; order Squamata; family Colubridae; genus Ahaetulla; species Ahaetulla prasina. Next base: position 160,535,715 of record NC_080541.1, read on the forward strand.
CCATACGAATTGGATACAACCAAAGGGAACATTAGGACAGGAACGGTAGGCACGCTGGTGCTCTTATGCACGCCCCTTACAGACCTCTTAGGAATGGGGTGAGGTCAACTGTAGATAGTCTTTGGTTAAAGCTTTGGGGATTTTGGGAAAAGACCACAGAGTCAGGTAGTGTATTCCAGGCATCAACAACTCTGTTACTGAAGTCATATTTTCTACAATCAAGATTGGAGCGGTTCACTTTAAGTTTAAATCTATTGTGTGCTCGTGTATTGTTGTGGTTGAAGCTGAAGTAGTCTTCAACAGGAAGGACATTGTAGCAGATGATTTTATGAGTTATATTCAGGTCATGCTGAAGGCGGCGGAGTTCTAAATTGTCTAAACCCAGGATTTCAAGTCTGGTTGCATAAGGTATTTTGTTGTGATCAGAGGAGTGGAGAACTCTTCTTGTAAAATATTTCTGGACACGCTCAATTGTGTTAATGTCCAAAATGAGGTGTGGGTTCCAGACAGGTGAGCTGTAATCGAGAATTGGTCTAGCAAATATTTTGTATGGCCTGGTTAGTAGTGTAATCTTTCTGGAGAAGAAGCTACGCAAGATTAGGTTTACAACTCTTAAAGCCTTTTTGGCGATGTAGTAGCATGATAGTAGCAAATATATGAAAAAAATGTGAAAATAACTCGCTAAAATACAGAATAATATATAGTTTTCATAAAAGTGTATATAAAGAGAAGCTAAATTTATTGCAGAGGTGATTACAAGGAATAATGTATCAAAATTGGCTCCAGGCAGGACATACTTAGGATGGAGCTGTTATTAACAATGTGTGAATATGACTCACAAAACCTATGTATCTTAACCATTAGGCTGGTGTCTATCAACTAAAAGATAGCGGGGCAGCCCTTTTACAGATCCCAAAATCTAAATAGCTCTAAAGAACAAGAAGAAACATAAGTCACAGAAGGATATCTCTTTATCATGCAAGTTGTCATCTGAGATACATAAAAAGCATTTGAGAGAAAAGCAATCTTTGGAATCAGTTCCTTTTGTCAACAGCCAGCAGATGGCGACCAAGTACCTTCCCATTCGTTTTGTTTGTGGCCTTGCAAGAACCACAGAGAAATGTTTTGAATGAGATCAGCCTTTACAAAAGGTTAATTGTGTTCTGGAAGAAGTCATTACAGGTAAGCAGCCTTGTTTTCTATTTTGTGAGCTCTGTGCAAATCAAGTTAAGGGCAAGTTCTCTTATCTGGATGTTTCAAACTGAAGATGAAAGTTTCATATGTCAGGAAGTGACCTGGAATAATATTTCAGATGTATCACAGCCAAAATCTACATAACTCATATCTGACTCTCTGAAGATGTAAATTTTTCATTATACTGATACTACTGGCATGCCCTGGGATGTACACTGTCAGATAAAGTACTGACTGGGCTGTCAAATTTTCTTCTTTAGGAGTTGCCCCTTCCCAAAGAAATAACATGGCTCTGAAAAATGGTGCTTTTGTGTAGAGATCCAGAGAGTGTCCACTTACCCCTTCTTCCCCTACCCTAAGAGAATCTTAAATATTAAGATTCAGATTAATTGTCAAAAAGCTAATTGTTTAATTTTCAATTTACGCTTTCTGATCTTTCTACTTAGGGCTCTGGGTCCTTTTGATGTATTTAATTCTTTTGCTTTACCAAGCCAGAGCGTTGTACTATATACGCATATCTGATTAGAAGGGGATTAGTGAAAAGCTTTGAAACAAAAAGCCTGGGTGTTTAAAAAATAATAATTCCAATTTTCCATCCTGGAGGGTGACAGAGTAACGAATGCTGAAATCTGTGACAAAGAACAGAGTCTGGCAGCATAACCTACTTCGCAAGATTAAAGGTGTAGAGGTTTGTTTGTTACAAAATACATCTCACTATATTCTGTCAAACCAAGAATAGCACAGTTATGTGAATGGAAAGAGGCAATGCTAATTGAAACACTCACTGCAACCTTCAAGATTTTAAGTCATGGATAAAAACAATTGATGAATAAATGTACTGGAAGATAGTAAATGCATTTTCTCATCCAACAATGGTTGCTGATGTGGCATGAGCATTTTCATATATTCAACCTGCTATTTACACTACAAGCAACTCTTATGAGAGGCATGAAGTAGTTGTAGTATACAGACATATTTCAGGAAATTATGCAAATGTATTACTTTTTGTTTATGTATAAATATGCACACTCTTAACTTGAAACTGGCTGAAACCTAAGGATATAATAGTTTCAGTAGTCAAATAGCAACAAGGACCAAAATACCTGTTCAAGACTGCAGAATCATGTCATTGAAGTAAAATGTAGTTATATATTATGAAACATGATGTGGATCACAAGAAGAAAAACAGAACTGTATATATTTAATCAACCTCTTCAGTATGCACCAGCAGTACAACAGATATATATTTCTTTAATTGCAGACCTACAAGGATAACAGAAATCACTGTTGTAGATTAACTGCTTTCATTTGAAATAATTTAGAACTTGAATACTAACTTTGCATTCAGATACTGTATAGCACTACACACGCTTAGTTCAAAATTAGTGCTATACTATAATGTGGTTTTTGTTCACATGTGACAACAAGCCAGGTATAATCAGGTATTGGTTAGCCTTATGTGCCCCTAAAACATGATTTAGAATGCTAAAGCAAATCTTGATTCAGTATTGTGTGTGAACTAGACCTTGAAGTATTGAAATTAATAACATTTCAGTAAGTTATGACAATTGTAAATGTCATTGGCTTAATTCTAAGTATGTTTAAATAAAAGTACACTCCAATAATTTAGAAAGCTTGCTAATGTTATATTATTTAATATGTAGAATATACTGCAGGAATATTGCTGGTTTGTTTCATATACCAACGAAACTTGTACAAGCTTTTGGAGGTTCATATCATAACAAAAAATATATAAAAACAAACCAGCAACGCGGCAGTATACTTACCCAAATAATACTGACCCATCATTTTTCAAACATACCCCAAAAGAGCAGTTTTCATCAGCTTCCAGAAGATCCTGGAGTACTATCCTGACCTCAAGAAGGAGGCCGTTCCATAAAATAGAAGTTGGAATGTAAAGTTATTGTCTATATGCCCAGATTCCTTTAATTTTCTGGAAATGGGCAGACTGCTAGCATGTTTTGCTAAGAAGCATAATCCATGCAGGTTGATTCTGTATGAATAAGGTTGTCATGAAGATGCCTAGAACCAAGGCATAGAGGACTTTATCAGTTAAGACCAGAATTTTGAATTTCATTCAGAAACTATTTCTTGGCAAACACAGGTATTACATGCCTATAGAAACCTTTATTTACCAAAATTGTGTGGATGCACTCTGTATCAGCTGTAGTTTCCAAGGGATCTTCAAAGGTAGCTCAATGTGGAAAGCACTTTAGAAATCCAATAGTGTAATGATAAAGACATGATTCAAGATTACTTGAGCTTTCCTGTTTCAACTAGGGCAGTCACAACCGCACCAGCTGAAGCTAGGGAAAAGGCTTCTTTGGCACTTCTACTTGCCTATCCAACAGCAAACATTAATCTAGGGCAGGGCTGCCGAACTCCCAGCCCATGGGTCAGATGTGTCATGCGCTGGCCACACCCACACCCAGTTTAACAAAGGGGGGAAAGTCCTGATATGTCACGTGGCGCTGCCGTGATGATGTGAGTTTGACATCCCTGGTCTATACTTGCTTCTTTAGCAGAGAGACACCACATCCAAAGTAAAAAATGAAGATGGCAGAAAACCCTTTTGAATTCAGTTCCAACATCTAGAGAACCAATTTGGTGTACAGTGATTAAGGCATCAGGCTAGAAACTGCAAGAATATGAGTTCTAGTGTTGCCTTGAGCAAGAAACCAGCTGGTGACCTTGGACCAGTCATTTTTGCCAGCCCTAGGAAAGAAGCAATAGCAAATCATCTTACCAAGAAAACTACAGGGACTTCTGTAGGCAGTCTCTGAAGAGAACACAATTGAACAAAAAGAAAAAAAAACCCACCAACTTTCTAGAATTTCTCTATAAGTATTTTTTTAGTTATTTTGTCCAATTTTGATCTTAACAGTCTCCAAACATCCTGTTCCATAACATTTCCAGCTTGGATTGAGGTGAAGATGTAAAACTGTATCCTTAATAGTACTTCATCCTCAACTGACAAATAAAATTGGTTCAAACAAAGATTGAAAAGAGAGTCAACTGCTCGGCACTCTAGGAATGCTCACTTGATCAACCTCTCATCCCCCATGACCACCTCCTGGAATGTCAGAACTGAATAAACAGAACCACATAGTTACTTTCTGAACAACTTCTTTCAGAAAGGGAAGTCTGGAGACTAGGTGATAGTATCTGAAACAGTTTGGTACAAGGCAGTGGTAGGTTTCCAAAATGTTTACTAACGGTTCTGTGGGTGTGGTTTAGTGGGCGTGGCATGGCTTGGTGGGTGTGGCTTGGTGAACGTGGCAGGGGAAGGATACTGTAAAATCTCCATTTCCTCCCGATTAGCTGGGACTTGGGAGGCAGAGAATAGATGGGGGCAGGGCCAGTCAGAATTTTTACTACCGGTTCTCTGAACTACTCAAAATTTCCGCTACCAGTTACAGAACTGGTCAGAACTGCTGAAACCCACTTCTGGTACAAGAAAGATCTGTTGAGGAGTGGCGTAAAAATGATTTCTTCAATGGGCCTGGCAGTCTGTCTTCTCTCAAAGAGCCAAAGATTATCCCCTGGACCAAGTTCCTCATCACTTTCATTCAAAGGAGCTACAGGACAATGGATCAAATCCACATATGGTGGAGGTATTATCCCCTATCAATTCATAAAAATCAAAAAACTGAAAGCAGTTCCCAATAATCCTGCAAGACATTGAGTCATGTACAACTGTAGACATCACCCAGTCTACATTAACCCAAATGTTATCAACTTTATTAATACAGTTTTACTAAGGAGTCAGAACAACGAGAAAGTGATTTTTCTTGCCCATCCTTAATCAGATTCAGTTTTAGGTTTACTTTCAGCCAGGTTCCAGGCATAATGTCTGCTGCTTCATTTAACCTTAGCCCATAAGTAAAATAATGAACTCCCACAATCAACTACCAGACAGAAACTGCTCAGGATCTATATAAGATGGTCAGTGGAACTACTGGTCAAATTATTAGACAATTCCAGAAGCACATTTTGGAATCCCTCTCTATCTTTTTTTTTTATTTGCATTTATATCCCGCCCTTCTCCGAAGACTCAGGGCGGCTTACACTATGTTAGCAATAGTCTTCATCCTATTTGTATATTTATATACAAAGTCAACTTATTGCCCCCAACAATCTGGGTCCTCATTTTACCTACCTTATAAAGGATGGAAGGCTGAGTCAACCTTGGGCCTGGTGGGACTAGAACCTGCAGTAATTGCAAGCAGCTGCTGTTAATAACAGACTTAGCATTATATCTGTTATGTCAGGGGTCCCCAACCCCATCCATGGACTGGCACAGGTTCGCAGCATGACAGAAACCAGGCCACACGAACAAGTGAAGCCCCATCTGCGGGACATTCTGACCTGCAGAGGTATTTGGCAGTGTCAAATCTCATCCCGTCCAGGAAATGATTTGACTACAACGAAGGATATCCTCCATATCCAGTTCATCACCTGATAACTCTGTAGTAAAGATGTGGTCCAGTGGTCCGGTTGTGTGGAATCTCCAACTAGAGGGGGAGGGGGAGGAGTGAAGATACTGGAAAACTTAGATTCCTTGCATAGCAGGAAGCAATGAAGACCTGATGTTTCCCCAGAATCCCTTATCTGATGGTTCCCCAGATAATGTAGTCAGCTGAGCGAGATTAATATCAGGTGCAAAGTATCAGACCACACTATGAGATGATCAGAATTGCTTCTTTATTGTTGTTTGCTTATTTACAAGAAACTCAGTTTGCTATTCTTTTCGCTCACTCCCCCATTCTAACTGGAGATTCCATTACACACATAGCCAGCTATTACTGACGCAAATCCATGTTTGTCAAACCTGCTCTCAATGCATAGGGCTTTAAATCACCAAGCAATGAAAATTGAGAAGACTCTAAAACCAGTCTGGCAACCACTCCAGGAGTTTAGGAAGGGATTCTGCTGGCCAATATAGGAGACTGTACACAAGTGGCACCACAGCTAATATCCCAGTACTCAGTGTATATAACAATTACATAATACCCGTTATATTTAAATAATTGAATCCATTTTATTCTCTCCATATATTTTTAATTATTATTTTCCTCATAATATTGGAGAAAAAAAGTGTGAATTTGTGGACAAAAATGAACACTCAGATCTTCTGGAATTAGATAGTGCCCTGGAAAACTGAACCACAAAAAAATGAGAGCAAGTTCTTTCAGTGGCACTAAGCCAGAGTGGACATTCTGGGAATATTTTATTATCTGTGCCTAATTAGTTTGGGATTGTGTTCTGATAGAAGTGAGAGAATGAGGCCATAAAATACCTTATTGTGAGGATAAAAGCATGCATGTCATCACTTAAAGCATGTAAAAAATCCAATTACAAATATTTTTCAGCCTCTCTTACCCAAAATAAAACACTATTTCATTCAAATACAGTATTGAGTTTGAACAGATATTAACAGGTATTTCCACAGTGAGTAAATATGTCTGTGTTTTTCCTAAACAACGTAGAGTCTCTCGGGGTATTGATTCTGTTTCCTTATGCCTCATTTTTTTCACAGGTGCAGATAACTAATTCACCCGAACATAAGTCTGAAAAAACTCTATAGTGGCGCATATTTTTGAATAAACATGCTTAGAATTAATCAAGTTCGGTTCAGTGGAAGCTGCTTAGTAAAGCAGGAAAACATGCCTCTCTCTCTTTTAGACAGTTGCTATTCCATTCCATACATAACAGACAAAAATCAAGAAATGTTAGACCAGGGGTGGGGAACTATGGCCCTTGTGGATTTGTGGACATCAACTCCCAGAATTCCTGAGCCAGCCACGGGAGTTGAAGTCTGCAATTCTGGGAGTTGAAGTCCACAAGTCATAAAGAGACCTCGACTTACAACAGTTCATTTAGTGACCATTTGAAGTTACAATGGCACTGAAAAAAGTGACATATGACCATTTTTCACCTGTATGACCATTGCAGCATCCCCATGGTCACATGGTCAAATCTCAAGAGGCTTGGCAATTGACTCATATTTATTACCATTGCAGTGTCCTGGGATCATGTGATCATCTTTTGCGACCTTCTGACAAGTAAAGTCAGTGGGGAAGCCGGATTCACTTAACAACCGTATTACTAATTTAACAACTGCAGTGATTCACTTAACAACTGTGGCCAGAAAGGTCGTAAAATGGGGCAAAATTCACGTAACAAATGTCTCACATAGCAACAAAAAATTGTGTCTGAATTGTGGTCGTAAATCGAGGACTACCTGTAGTTCCCCACTTCTGCTTTAGACAATTAGCATTCTGATACATATAATTCTTGATTTACAACTATTTGTTTAACAAATTTTTGAAGTTACGGTGGCACTGAAAAAACTGAGTTATGAGCAGTCCTTGCATATATATCCTTTGCTGCATCCTCACTGTCATGTGATCAAAATTTAGACACATGGGAACCGCATATATTTACAAAAGTTGGAGCATCTTGGGGCCATATAATCACTATTTGCAACCTTCCAAGCTGGCTTTGGACAAGCAAAATCAATTGGGCAAGCTGGATTTGCTTAATGACTTTTTTTAAAATTTGCATTTATATCCCGTCCTTCTCTGAAGACTCAGGGCGGCTTACACTATGTTAAGCAATAGTCTTCATCCATTTGTATATTATATACAAAGTCAACTTTTATTGCCCCCAACAATCTGGGTCCTCATTTTACCTACCTTATAAAGGATGGAAGGCTGAGTCAACCTTGGGCCTGGTGGGACTTGAACTTGCAGTAATTGCAAGCAGCTGTGTTAATAACAGACTGTCTTAGTCCGTTGAGCCACTAGAGGCCCTATTGACTCATTTAACAACTGCAGTGCTTTTCTTAACAACTCCCTTAATAAGTGTCTTGCTTAATAACTGAAATTTTGGTCCCAATGGTGAGCATACCTGTATTCAAGTTAGCATTAAAATGAGGAACTCCAAACGAAACAAACAAAAAATAATTAATATTAAAAAAGAAACTACTATTCCTCAAAACGAAAGATATTTTTACCTGTCAATAGTCATGAGTTACATAATTCCCAACCTTATTTTCAGCACTTTTCTAGAAACAAACCACAGAGTGATTACTAGATTCCTAAACTGCACTATGCCATATGTGCTTTGTTTTTATTTATTTTATTTATTTATTTATTTAGTCACAACAGTATATATAAGCATCAGCATGAAAATAACTATATAATATATAAGCATATATATAAGCATAAGTATGTAATAACTATATTAATTGGATATAATGAAAGGAAACAATAGGACAGGAACGGTAGGCACGTTTGTGCTCTTATGCACGCCCCTTACAGACCTCTTAGGAATGGGGTGAGGTCAATAGTAGAGAGTTTTTGGTTAAAGCTTTAGGGATTTTGAGAAGAGACCACAGAGTCAGGTAGTGTGTTCCAAGTATTAATAACTCTGTTACAGAAGTCATATTTTCTGCAATCAAGATTGAAGCGGTTAATATTAAGTTTAAATCTATTGTTTGCTCTTGTATTGTGGTGATTGAAGCTGAAGTAGTCTTCAACAGGAAGGACATTGCAATAGATGATTCTATGAGTTAAACACAGGTCCTGTAGAAGGCAGCGGAGTTCTAAGTTTTCTAAACCCAAGATTTCAAGTCTCGTGGCATAAGGTGTTTTGTTGTATTCAGAGGAGTGGAGAACTCTTCTTGTAAAATATTTTTGGACAATTTGATGTTAATTTGGGGCAGTTAATGAATAGCCCATAATTTAGTTAAAGTTGTAAATCGTAGTTTGCAATTATAATTTGCTTTTGGTCTACTACTATTATTACTTCAGCTGAAGATATACATGACTTTTTATGGTTCCCTGACTTACAGTGCATATATGCTTTACCTTTATGCCGTAACAAAATCTTCAATCCTAGAATGGCCAATGTGTTGGATTAGTTACATGCTTTAACAAAAAAAATCCTTGAATGTGTTAAGGGCAAGTCCGGATCTCAAAAACTCATGAGTTATGAACTATCAAGTTTTCTTTATTGGGATTTTAAAGTCATTTTGAAATAGGTTTGAAATATTATTGTACTGAATATATTTAAGGATTCAAGCCACAATATTTTTTTCTATTTAACAGCTGAATTTTATGGTGGAGTATTTATGAGTGCTAAAAAAGCAATTTTGCACTGCAGCCATAATTTAGCCAATCCACAGAAGTGCATAAAAAAAGGAGAGACGCAAAAGACACATTGAACAGGCCATGATTACTTCATCTTAAGCAACCAGTATTAAAACAAACTATAATTTAACAGGTTGCAAACATAATTAATATTAGATTCAAAAAAGTCCTAGAAGCCCTTCCAAATAATATTTTATTATGATAAATACAAGCTATAGCACTATTATACTTCCTACCTATAGCTTCAATAGTATGGAACAATTAATGAATATTTGGAACAAATATAGGAATTAAAAAAAGGATTTGCGCCAGGAACAAACTAATGTTAAGTACATGTAATTTAATCCTGTGTATAATTTGTCTGGTTTTTTATTTCATTTTTCAATTTCATTTAATAATGTTTCCTTTTTTGTTATTTGTGTGGCCGCTAAGTGAAATAATACCGCTACCAAAATTTCAATGGAATGTTAAGATAGCAAGTACGAATGCTACTGCCTTACAAAATAGAAACACTGAATTTTAAGTTTCCATTAATACCAATAACACTTCATTCTGCTCAAATTACACTCATAGAATTAATAATTAATAGCATCTGTATACAAGCAGAAGAGAGAAAACATTCAAATAAAAAGAGTTATTTGAGTAGTATGCAATTGTAGAATGTTAAGTTTTCTGTGATTCAGTATTTTTTACCTATTTTTCATTTAGAAGAATTCACAGAACCCACAAACTAATTTTGGGAGACATAGAGGCAGATTATCTGACCTGCGATATATACATTTGCTATATGAGTAAGCTCATGGGAAGACAAGAATATTATTGCCATCATTTGTTCCACTTGGAGAGAAATTTCATTTCAATCTGTTCATCCTTGGAGATTAAATGTTTGCCTGGAACAGATCCCAAAAACGACATCAGTTTATTGGACTGTAACTTCTCTACAAGGTTGGAGATGATAAAATGAGACATTTTATTACAGCAGGATTTATATATGTCTAAATCTGAATCTTCATCAATATATTACAATATTTTAACAGAACTTTTAAAGGATTTACATTAGGATCCCCTGTTGGAAATCCTGTCATGGCAAGAAAATAATACAGCTTTCAAGGAATATTCCTCAAGATAGACAGTAAAAAAAAAAGAAAGAGAGGAACTCTATCAAGGAACTAAACTGTCATATCAGACTTTCCAAGGAAACAAACGCAAGTTTTACTATGCAGCACCATAAACAAAAGAAAAAAAAGTCCAATGAATGAAGATTTGTTGTTTATATCTATATTTCTGGGAAAACAGACATATTGCCTCTTCTGTAAAGTAACAGGTTAACTTTTATTCTTCACTCAAAGAATACAATATACGACAACAATTGGGACCGGAACTTCCATTGCTAACAAAGCAGTCATCAAGTAACTGATTTTACAACCTGTTTTATGTGGTTTTTAAGTGAATTAGTATTAAGTGAGAATCACAGTTATTAAACGAATCTGGGTTTTCCCACTGATTTTGCTGATTGGAACGATGCTGGGAAGGTCGCAAATGACATGAGCCTTGGATACTGAGATATTGTAAATACATGTTGGTTGCTAACCTCAGGAAATTTGATCATGCGACCAGAGAGATGCTGCAATGGTCATTAGTGTGAGGATTAGTGCATAAATCACTTTTTTTTAACTATAGTCACAACTTTGAACAATCACTAAGTAAATGGTCATTAGTTGGATTATCTGTATAGCCTTCACTTGGCTGGAGCTCACAGTCCTTGTACTACTGCAGGCCCAGCCAAGACCAATACAGAACAATCCAAAGTTCTACTGCTCACACCAATAGACAAACACTTGCCAGTCTAAATTTTTACTATTCTCACCCCAATGGATATATCCTGGGAGATTCTACGGCAGTGTTGTCAAACTCCTGGACCGTGCTGGTCACACCCAAGCACGGTTTAGCAAAGGGGAGGGAGTCCAAATACGTCATGTGACATCGCTGTGAGGACGTGAGTCTGACATCCCTGTTCTAGGGAATGGTTATCTCCAATTTCATTTGTCTTGTGTCCGCAGCTCAAGGCTGTGCTGTCTCTTGTCTTGCTGCCTGCCCCTCCTTGGAATGTGCGCCTTCCTTCCTGAGAAACTGCCATTCCACTATACACTCTCAGACCAGTTTCCCCTCTGTAGGCACCATTCCTCACATCTACCCAAGGCGTAAATAGGCTCAAAATTTTATCACAGTAATCTGAAAGCATCTTCCTCTGCCATAAAAGTTACTTGAAATTATATGCATATGAAAATACTTGCAACAGGTTGCATAACTGTTGCATGCAAAATTGAAAATTGAAAAGCTAGTGAAGATAAACATGCTTAAGTTATTTCAAGCTGCTCCAGATGTCAAATGCTTAGTTCACCTAAATAAAAGCACTGAAATAGTAGACCAGAACCGCTTCTATTTAGGATAGATAACATCCTACAAGAAATGTGCAGGGCAGATTGGTCTAATGGTTCATATGCTTAAGTAGGAGTGGGAAAACCTGAACCTAGGCACTGAATTCAACTGGTGGCAACTAGGACAGCAAAGGGCAGGCAACATACAGTTATACAAATTGGTTCCTGTTATTATTAGTTTAGTTATTTTCTTCATTTTTTTTACCACAGAGAAAATGGTTGGTTAATAATAGCTAGAAAAGCTAATTTTGTCCCACAGTTATTGTAAAAAGCCTTTTTACCAATCTTACACTCTCTGGAACATACCCTTGGGATTTAAGTTTCATTACCATTCTCTTCACCTTTAGAGAAAGTGCTAAGATTTTCCTATTGAGCCAGGTCTTTGGATTTGGTCAATTAGTACTTTAAACCTTATTTACACTTTTTTTAAAAAAACTGCATTATAATTGTTTTATATAACTTTTTCTCTCCATTAGCCATTATTAGCAAAAAAAGAGCAATCAAGGCTCCTTTTGTATTTTCTATAACAATTAAGATTCCAAGAACAACCCAACTTACACAGCTTTTCCAAAAGGATATCACAGATAATAGTATTAAACATGACTGAGAGACGCAAGAAAAAGAAGCAGTTTCATTCTTCCTGCTTTTTTCTTTGACAGAGCATATCCGTGCGTTTGAAGGAGATGGAAATGAATTTTGAAAATCAATTTAATTAGAGAGTATATGAAGCTGGTTTGTAACACCTAGCTGAGGAAGGGTGTAGGGACCACAGAGAATTATATGCCCATAGATACTAAAGAAATAAACTGAGATAAAGTTGGAAAAGGTACACAAGAACCATTAGCAAATCAAAAGAACATTAAATGATATTAAATGAATTCACTTTCCTAGGATCACAAATTAATCAAAGCAGTGAATGTAATCCAGAAAGAAAGTGTTGAATTGCACTGGGTCTCACAGCAGTTATGAACATGAATTGATTATAGAAAAAGAAAGGACATCAGCTTGGCAGTGGAGATTAGTTCACACTATCACATTTCCCATAGTTACGTACAGTTGTGAAAGCTGGACCATGAGAAAATTAGACAAGAGGCTCATGGACTCATTTGAACTGCGCTGTTGAGAGAGGGCTCCTGCGCATTACTAAGAAGCAAAAGTGACAAACAAACAAGTACTGGAGCATATAAAACCTGACATATCTATGGAAGCAAAAATCCCAAAATTCCGCCTTACTTATTTCAGCCATGCCATGTAATCAAACACTTGTGCGCAGAATGGTTAGCAGTAAAAAGAAACAAACCAAACCAAAGTACAGTGGTTAGGCATCATCAAAGCTAATATTAGCCAGAGCACTGAAACAACTGAAAAAAACTGTACAAGATGGGACACTGTGCACCGAATTGGTCCATAGCTGAGACCCAGAAACGACTGAACAGACAGCATCACCATCATCACCCTGTAACAACAGAGTTCCAAAACCTCATCTACCTTGAAGGGCTAACATCAATCTTGAAATCCTCCTTACTTTCCTCTGCTTGTGGATCCTCAGGGCACTGCACCGTCTGCAGAACAACTTACTGAAGCATTGTTATAGCAGCAAGAGCAATTGAATAAAACCCCATACAACATCACGGTACAGAGTTGGGACAAGATTTGTCTTAGACAGGAACATCTCAGCAGCCTGTAGCCCAGCCAATTTTTTTTTCTCTTATGGAAGTTTGCTGGAGAAGTTTGGAGGAACCCAGGATTAATTTCTGACTTTCATGATTCAGTGTGAAATCTGTACTGGCCAGCAAAATTTCCTACAAATCGTTGCAGACTCGTTGTTCTGAGTCTGCTAAAGGAAGAGAAGCCAAACGGGCTGTTCCTTTCAAATTCAGGGTAAGGATCCACTGCTGGATAATAATCAGAACTTCATACAAAGATTTAGAACTACATTTGATGAGTTAGATAGCACAGTAATAACAAACTTGACAGATTTGTAAACTTAAACAAGGCAGATTTGGGAATACATAAGGGTTTTCAATTTTTTGCCAGCGATTAGGATGGATCCAGCAATTAGGGTCAAATGAATTAGGGTCTAACTGATCAGTTTCATGAAGGACTTGAACTAAGAGATGAGTTAATGAGACCAATTATGCCAGAAAATTAGGAAGAGCAACATCCCAGGAACTTTAGGCCATGTAAGCAAGCAAGTGCCTAAATTGCTCCAAAGCCTCATCTTCAGGAAACTTCACAGGCTCCTCTCCCAATGAAGAAAAACTTCCAAATTTTTTCTTATTAAACCTTTTTTTTAATTATCCCCTTACTCTCTGTGCAACTTCAGGTTTACATATTGTGTACAACTCTCTAATCTTGTCGATAAGGATCCAAGTACCAAATTTAATAGATGCAACAGTACAATAGTTTAAATTGCCCACACGATTATATAAGCAGAATTTGCTATTGTTGAACACTGTTCCCTTTTTGGTCAAAATATAATCAACTTGATGCTGGAAGCCTAGATTCCAGCAATAGGGCAATATTCCATGTCTATTCAATTATCGATATTAAAGGAGTTGCTGGGTGGCAAACTGAAGGTTTTCTGTTGTTGTTTTTTGCCCTTTTAAACCTCCAATATCTGTACCTACATGTTTTGCCCCCAAGGGAGATAATTCTTTTAGGACTGCATGATTATAGACTCCTGATCAATGTAAACATAATGGATCACTAGCCACATTTACTTATTTCAGCCATGCCATGCAATCAAACACTTGTGCGCAGAATGGTTAGCAGTAAAAAGAAACAAACCAAACCAAAGTACAGTGGTTAGGCATCATCAAAGCTAATATTAGCCAGAGCACTGAAACAACTGAAAAAAACTGTACAAGATGGGACACTGTGCACCGAATTGGTCCATAGCTGAGACCCAGAAACGACTGAACAGACGGCATCACCATCATCACCCTGTAACAACAGAGTTCCAAAACCTCATCTACCTTGAAGGGCTAACATCAATCTTGAAATCCTCCTTACTTTCCTCTGCTTGTGGATCTTCAGGGCACTGCACCGTCTGCAGAACAACTTACTGAAGCATTGTTATAGCAGCAAGAGCAATTGAATAAAACCCCATACAACATCACGGTACAGAGTTGGGACAAGACTTGTCTTAGACAGGAACATCTCAGCAGCCTGTAGCCCAGCCAATTTTTTTTTCTGGAGAAGTTTGGAGGAACCCAGGATTAATTTCTGACTTTCATGATTCAGTGTGAAATCTGTATTGGCCAGCAAAATTTCCTACAAATCGTTGCAGACTCGTTGTTCTGAGTCTGCTAAAGGAAGAGAAGCCAAACGGGCTGTTCCTTTCAAATTCAGGGTAAGGATCCACTGCTGGATAATAATCAGAACTTCATACAAAGATTTAGAACTACATTTGATGAGTTAGATAGCACAGTAATAACAAACTTGACAGATTTGTAAACTTAAACAAGGCAGATTTGGGAATACATAAAGGTTTTAAATTTTTTGCCAGCGATTAGGATGGATCCAGCAACTAGGGTCAAATGAATTAGGGTCTAACTGATCAGTTTCATGAAGGACTTGAACTAAGAGATGAGTTAATGAGACCAATTATGCCAGAAAATTAGGAAGAGCAACATCCCAGGAACTTTAGGCCATGTAAGCAAGCAAGTGCCTAAATTGCTCCAAAGCCTCATCTTCAGGAAACTTCACAGGCTCCCCTCCCAATGAAGAAAAACTTCAAATTTTTTTCTTATTAAACCTTTTTTTAAATTATCCCCTTACTCTCTGTGCACCTTCAGGTTTACATATTGTGTACAACTCTCTAATCTTGTCGATAAGGATCTAAGTACCAAATTTAATAGATGCAACAATACAATAGTTTAAATTGCCCACATGATTATATAAGCAGAATTTGCTATTGTTGAACACTGTTCCCTTTTTGGTCAAAATATAATCAACTTGATGCTGGAAGCCTAGATTCCAGCAATAGGGCAATATTCCATGTCTATTCAATTATCGACATTAAAGGAGTTGCTGGATGGCAAACTGAAGGTTTTCTGTTATTGTTTTTTGCCCTTTTAAACCTCCAATATCTGTACCTTCATGTTTTGCCCCCAAGGGAGATAATTCTTTTAGGACTGCATGATTATAGACTCCTGATCAATGTAAACATTATGGATCACTAGCCACATTTACTTATTTGGACCTATTGAACCAAAAGGCACACATATTCATGAAATTGGATTTGAAAAACATTTGGAATTAGATCAGAATGTATATTTCATGCTTTTGACACCAGGTATCAAAATTTGAATATACAAGTGATATTTTTTGGATTAGTTATTTATGACATGATATTCTCCAGATTACTGAATGCAATATTTTCTGATGTTTTGGACATATATATAGTAGTTGGAGCACATTCTGATTTTTTTCAGAAGAACCATCTTTGCACAAGACCTATGTCAAAGGATTCTTAGAAAGCCCCTACAAATACTAGCTTTTTACTAAGTTGAAAAAAATGCATCTGATTTTCTTCAATTGAACTCTTTGTGTCACTAGATCTCTACCAAAGCATGCACATAAATTTTGCAAAATTGCAATCTGCACCATCATAGTAGGCATGTAGAATTAAAAATATAGCCAGCATTTACTGAGCTTTGCAATTTTTTAATAGAAAGTTCAATTCTAATTTTACACATATGATCACTTTCTCAACTACTAAAGAAACGACATTTCAAATGAGCTACTCAAGAGGAAGCAGAATTTCAAGATTTTAAAATCCTTTTTTTCTGATGCTTTTCATCCTTTTGTTGTGCAAAAAAATTTCCATCAGATGAAACATTAAGAATCACTCTCCTCAAAGCATCAAAGGCGGATAGGAAAAGAGATGTTATGCCATGTATACTTTATTCCAGATTGCTTTTCCCAGATAAAGGAAACCATGACATTTTCAATAATGAGTTGTTTGAGATAAAAAGCTCATTCCAGTAATGGAGGCATTTCTTGGAGGGAGAACCCATTCTGTGCAAGTATGCACCGATCACAAGAATTTGGAATAGCTGCAAAAATCAAAATCCCCAATCAAATCAGTTGGACATAATGTTTGTTCCATTTCAATTTGTATATTATTTATGTTCCATCTTACATAACAAGCTACAAATAAACTAACATGTAATTCTAAACATGATCTTCTATTGTTTCAACAATCCTGAAGCCAAAGATGCTCCTCCCTACCCCCCACATCCCAAGGGAATAGACCCTTCAGAAAGGGCCTCTGGTGGCTCAGACTGCTAAGACAGTCTGTTATTAACACAGCTGCTTGCAATTACTGCAGGTTCAAGTCCCACCAGGCCCAAGGTTGACTCAGCCTTCCATCCTTTATAAGGTAGGTAAAATGAGGACCCAGATTGTTGGGGGCAATAAGTTGACTTTGTATATAATATACAAATGGATGAAGACTATTGCTTGACATAGTGTAAGCCGCCCTGAGTCTTCGGAGAAGGGTGGGATATAAATGCAAATTAAAAAAAAAAAGGTTGAGGTGAGGAGCTAGAAGTACTGTTAGATTGGATTAGGACATTCATATTCAGGTTGAGGTTTCATATTCAGATGATTAATCTTCAGTGAGCTCCATAAATGAATTCTCCTTTGTCTATGATGATAGACAATTGTTTCACAACAGCCATTTATTTATATGTGCATCTTCCTTTTAGGAAAGAGATATTGTAACTTTGCTATGATAATCAATCTCCTCAGTGGTGGATTGCTACCAGTTGTCCCCGCTTCAGGTGAACTGGTAGAGGCAGCGGGAGGCTCTGCCCACCCTCCCGGATGTCATCAAATACGTTCTGCGCATGTGCAAAAGTGGCACATGTGCGAGCAAACCGAGCATGCACACACAAGCGAACCGGTAGCAAAGGTAAGTGAAACCCTCCACTGAATCTGCTGGATATGGGGACATTTTTAAAAAATCAGGTACTCCGAGTATCAGATACTCAGAAAAATTTATTGCTGAGGATGAAAACAGATACCACAGACTGTTTTCTTTCTGATATATCTTTTACCAGGCAAATATATCTCTGAGAAACTGGTCAGTTCTTACATTTCACTGCTAGAAATTTGGGGCTCTTTTTCAATGGATTTTTTAAATATAATTTTTATTGAAGAAATTTTTAACAAGTTAAAAACAATACAAATTTTAGAAAAGAAACAAAGTAAGAAACGATAGTGAGTAGGTAAGAAAGAAAGATAATAGAGAAAGAAAAATGATTATAAAGAAAAGGCTTTTCAACAGCAATTATAAAGAAAAGATCTTTTCAATTGTAAATGTATTTATATGTGCATCTTCCTTTTAGGAAAAGAGATATTGTAACTTTGCTATGATAATCAATCTCCTCAGTGGTGGATTGCTACCAGTTGTCCCGCTTCAGGTGAACTGGTAGAGGCAGCGGAGGCTCTGCCCACCCTCCCGGATGTCATCAAATACGTTCTGCGCATGTGCAAAAGTGGCACATGTGCGAGCAAACCGAGCATGCACACACAAGCGAACCGGTAGCAAAGGTAAGTGAAACCTCCACTGAATCTGCTGGATATGGGGACATTTTTAAAAAATCAGGTACTCTGAGTATCAGATACTCAGAAAAATTTATTGCTGAGGATGAAAACAGATACCACAGACTGTTTTCTTTCTGATATATCTTTTACCAGGCAAATATATCTCTGAGAAACTGGTCAGTTCTTACATTTCACTGCTAGAAATTTGGGGCTCTTTTTCAATGGATTTTTTAAATATAATTTTTATTGAAGAAATTTTTAACAAGTTAAAAACAATACAAATTTTAGAAAAGAAACAAAGTAAGAAACGATAGTGAGTAGGTAAGAAAGAAAGATAATAGAGAAAGAAAAATGATTATAAAGAAAAGGCTTTTCAACAGCAATTATAAAGAAAAGGCTTTTCAACAGCAATTATAAAGAAAAGGCTTTTCAACAGCAATTATAAAGAAAAGATCTTTTCAATTGTAAATGTATTTATATGTGCATCTTCCTTTTAGGAAAGAGATATTGTAACTTTGCTATGATAATCAATCTCCTCAGTGGTGGATTGCTACCAGTTGTCCCCGCTTCAGGTGAACTGGTAGAGGCAGCGGGAGGCTCTGCCCACCCTCCCGGATGTCATCAAATACGTTCTGCGCATGTGCAAAAGTGGCACATGTGCGAGCAAACCGAGCATGCACACACAAGCGAACCGGTAGCAAAGGTAAGTGAAACCCTCCACTGAATCTGCTGGATATGGGGACATTTTTAAAAAATCAGGTACTCCGAGTATCAGATACTCAGAAAAATTTATTGCTGAGGATGAAAACAGATACCACAGACTGTTTTCTTTCTGATATATCTTTTACCAGGCAAATATATCTCTGAGAAACTGGTCAGTTCTTACATTTCACTGCTAGAAATTTGGGGCTCTTTTTCAATGGATTTTTTAAATATAATTTTTATTGAAGAAATTTTTAACAAGTTAAAAACAATACAAATTTTAGAAAAGAAACAAAGTAAGAAACGATAGTGAGTAGGTAAGAAAGAAAGATAATAGAGAAAGAAAATGATTATAAAGAAAAGGCTTTTCAACAGCAATTATAAAGAAAAGGCTTTTCAACAGCAATTATAAAGAAAAGGCTTTTCAACAGCAATTATAAAGAAAAGGCTTTTCAACAGCAATTATAAAGAAAAGGCTTTTCAACAGCAATTATAAAGAAAAGGCTTTTCAACAGCAATTATAAAGAAAAGGCTTTTCAACAGCAATTATAAAGAAAAGGCTTTTCAACAGCAATTATAAAGAAAAGGCTTTTCAACAGCAATTATAAAGAAAAGGCTTTTCAACAGCAATTATAAAGAAAAGGCTTTTCAACAGCAATTATAAAGAAAAGGCTTTTCAACAGCAATTATAAAGAAAAGGCTTTTCAACAGCAATTATAAAGAAAAGGCTTTTCAACAGCAATTATAAAGAAAAGGCTTTTCAACAGCAATTATAAAGAAAAGGCTTTTCAACAGCAATTATAAAGAAAAGGCTTTTCAACAGCAATTATAAAGAAAAGGCTTTTCAACAGCAATTATAAAGAAAAGGCTTTTCAACAGCAATTATAAAGAAAAGGCTTTTCAACAGCAATTATAAAGAAAAGGCTTTTCAACAGCAATTATAAAGAAAAGGCTTTTCAACAGCAATTATAAAGAAAAGGCTTTTCAACAGCAATTATAAAGAAAAGGCTTTTCAACAGCAATTATAAAGAAAAGGCTTTTCAACAGCAATTATAAAGAAAAGGCTTTTCAACAGCAATTATAAAGAAAAGGCTTTTCAACAGCAATTATAAAGAAAAGGCTTTTCAACAGCAATTATAAAGAAAAGGCTTTTCAACAGCAATTATAAAGAAAAGATCTTTTCAATTATAAATGTATTTATATGTATTTTAACTGCCTGTGAACCGCCCTGAGTCCTTAGGGAGATAGGGCGGTATATAAATTTGAAAAAATAAATAAATAAATAAATAAAAAGTTTAAAAAGTCTTCTCAGATCATTGGTTAGAGAAGATATATATATATATATATATATATGTCTTTGGTTGTTCGGGTTTTCTCCCGTGTAAAATTGGAAGTGTCTTGGCGACGTTTCGACGAAGTCTCATTCGTCATCTTCAGGCTTCAGCTTCGTGCTTCTGGGAGCAATGTGTGATCGCAGCTGTTTCTTCCTTTTAACTGCTAGTGGGGGTTTGAACTGATTGGGTGGGAGCTTGGCTGTGCTCTGATTGGATGGGGGTTTTTCTGTGCTCTGATTGGCTGGGGGTGTGTCCTGTGTTGGTGGGGGCTTGGTTGTGCTCAGTCTAGTCTGTGCTGCAGGGGGTTTGAGCTGGTGAGCTGCATAGCTGTTGTTTGGCTTTGTGGCAGCACAGACTAGACTGAGCACAACCAAGCCCCCACCAACACAGGACACACCCCAGCCAATCAGAGCACAGAAAACCCCATCCAATCAGAGCACAGCCAAGCTCCCACCCAATCAGTTCAAACCCCACTAGCAGTTAAAAGGAAGAAACAGCTGCGATCACACATTGCTCCCATTGAAGCCTGAAGATGACGAATGAGACTTTTCAAACGTCGCCAAGACACTTCCAATTTTACATGGGAGAAAACCCGAACAACCAAAGACCTATATACAAACACCCGTGAAAACCTCAGAAAACAAATATATATATATATATATATAGGGTAAAATGTTCTATCAAATGAACAATGTGGGGAGAATGGTATAATTTATGAATGGATAATACCAAGAAATGATGAATATAGGAGCTGTAAGAAGAAGACACAAAAGATACACGCAGATGTCACACTGAATGATTGATTATGTATTATATGTTTGTCTGTTTATAAAATAAAAAAAGTTTAAAAAAAGTCTTCTCAGATCATGAATCTCAATTTTGGATCCAGTCTTTAAAAGGTCCTCTTCCAGCTATCAGACATTTAGATTCAGTTGCTATCATTACATCACCTGGTCTCTAATGGATATTTGGAGAGAATGAATCAATAATTAGAACAGGACTTGAAAAGCTATGTCTCTTATCAGTAGGACAACTGGATTGAACTGTAACCTTTTGCAGAGCCTCGATATAACAATGCAATATGTTTTTCCACAGGCATGTCTTTCTTTCACACTATCTATGGCTACCAACACCACATCCTACCCTCTAGAAATCTGGCACCAATTTTCCTTTATATCTTGGATTTTCTGCAGGAGAGACAGATGGCTCAACTCTTCTTCAATGAACATTTAGTTTTGGCAGAAGCTACATAGAAAGGTGCTATAGACCCGCACGGGCAAGATAGGGTCAAGATTGAGGTGGGGGATTTGATGTGGCTTTTCACTAAGTTTTTACCTTTTGCCCAGCCACCTACAAAACTGGCCTGAACATTTATTGACCCTTCCAAATTATCCTGCAAATTAACCAGATGGCTTTTCATTTATAATTGTCTATTTTTATTAAGGTTAAAGAAGAGAGACTGATTCTGATGGTGAAAGTGGTACTTCAAGGTGCTGGTTACTATCTTTAAAGCGCTCCATGGCTTAGGACCGGGTGACTTATGGGACCGCCTACTGCCATCGACTACCTCTCACCGACCCGTGCGCTCTCACAGAGAGGGACTCCTTAGGGTGCCGTCCGCCAAACAATGTCGGTTGGCGGCCCCCAGAGGAAGGGCCTTCTCTGTGGGGGCTCCCACCCTTTGGAATGAACTTCCCCCAGGACTTCACCAACTTCCTGACCTTCGAACCTTCCGCCGCGAGCTGAAGACATATTTATTCATCCGCGCAGGACTGGCATAGGGTTTTAGATTTTATTTGGTTTTAATTTTAGTGGGTTTTATCGTTTTAAAGATATTTTAATTCGGGCCAAATTTATTTTATTTATTTTTATTTATTTGATTTTTATACCGCCCTTCTCCCGAAGGACTCAGGGCGGTGTACAGGCAAAAATAAAACAGATAGTACAATATACAATTTAAAATGCAATTAAAAAACTTATTTTAAAATTGGCCTGAAAAGTATACAATGAACTAAAAACCCCATTTAAAATTAGTTAATAAAATTTAAAATTTAATAAAATTCAATTTAAGCCAGCCCCGCGCGAATAAAAAGATGTGTCTTCAGTTCGCGACGGAATGTCCGAAGGTCAGGTATTTGGCGAAACCCGGGGAAGTTCGCTCCAGAGTGTGGAGCCCCCACAGAGAAGGACCTTCCTGGGGCCGCCAGCCGACATTGCTTGGCGGACGGCACCCTGAGAAGTCCCTCTGTGAGAGCGTACGGGTCGGTGGGAGGCATGTGGTAACAGCAGGCGGCCCCGTAAGTACCCAGGCCCTAAGCCATGGAGCGCTTTAAAGGTAGTAACCAAAACCTTAAAGTGCACTCGAAAGGCAACAGGTAGCCAGTGCAGTCTGCGCAGGAGCGGTGTTATATGGGAGCTACGCGGAGCTCCCTCTATCACCCGCGCAGCTGCATTCTGACTAACTGAAGCCTCGAGTGCACTTCAAGGGAGCCCCATGTAGAGAGCATTACAATAATCCAAGCGAGAGGTAACGAGCGCATGAGTGACCGTGCACAAGGCATCCCGATCAAGGAAGGCGCAACTGCCGAACCAGGCGAACCTGGTGGAAGGCCCCCCTGGAGACGGCCGGCAAATGATCTTCAAACGACAGCCGTTCATCCAGGAGGACACCTAAGTTGCGCACCCTATCCTTTGGGGCCAATAACTCGCCTCCAACAGTCAGCCGCGGCTGCAGCTGACTGAATCGGGGTGCCGGCATCCACAGCCACTCCGTCTTGGAGGGATTAAGCTTGAGCCTGTTTCTCCCCATCCAGACCCGTACGGCTTCCACGCACCGGGACAGCACTTCAACAGCTTCATTGGGGTGGCCTGGGGTGGAAAAGTACAGCTGGGTGTCATCCGCGTACAGCTGGTATCTCACCCCAAAGCCACTGATGATCTCACCCAACGGCTTCATATAGATGTTGAACAGAAGGGGCGAGAGAATCGACCCCTGCGGCACCCCACAAGTGAGGTCCCTCGCGGTCGACCTCTGCCCCCGTCAACACTGTCTGTGACCAGTCAGAGAGATAGGAGGAGAACCACCGATACACGGTGCCTCCCACTCCCAATCCCCCCAACCGGCGCAGCAAGATACCATGGTCGATGGTATCAAAAGCCGCTGAGAGGTCTAATAGGACCAGGGCAGAGGAATAACCCCTGTCCCTGGCCCTCCAGAGATCATCCACCAATGCGACCAAAGCTGTCTCCGTGCTGTATCCGGGTCGGAAGCCGGACTGGAACGGGTCTAGATAGACGGCTTCATCCAGGTATTGGGGTAGCTGTCGCGTCATAGCACTCTCTACAACCTTCGCAACGAAGCGAAGGTTGGAGACTGGACGATAATTACCCAAAATAGCTGGGTCCAGGGAGGGCTTCTTGAGGAGGGGTCTCACCACCGCCTCTTTCAAGGCGGCAGGGAAAACCCCTTCCAACAAAGAAGCGTTGATAATCCCCTGGAGCCAGCCTCATGTCACCTCCTGAGTGGCCAGTACCAACCAGGAAGGACACGGGTCCAGTAAACATGTAGTGGCGTGGAGCCTCCCCAACCACCTGTCCACGCCCTCGGAGCCACAGGGTCAAACTCATCCCAAATGGACTCAACAAGACGTGTCTCCTCTCCCTCGCTTGGATCATCCCAATTTCGGTCCAGACCATCCCGGAGCTGAGCGATTTTATCGTATAGATAACCACTAAACTCCTCGGCACGTCCCTGCAACGGGTCATCCCGCACCTCCTGATGAAGGAGGGAGCGGGTCACCCGAAACAGGGCGGCCGGGCGGTTATCTGCCGACGCAATGAGGGTGGAGGCGTATGAGCGCCTCGCCTCCCTCATTGCCACTAGGTAGGTCCTAGAATAGGACCTAACTAGTGTCCGATCAGCTTCGGAACGGCTGGACCTCCAGGTGCTCTCTAGACGTCTTCTCCGGCGTTTCATCTCCCTCAGCCCCTCGGAGAACCAAGGGGCCAGACGAGATCTGCGCCGGGTCAGAGGTCGCAAAGGCACGACACGGTCCAAGGCCCCAGCCGCGGCCCGCTCCCAGGCCGCGACTAGTTCCTCAGTCGTGCCGTGGGCCAGATCCTCAGGGAATGGCCCAAGCTCCGTCAGGAACCTCTCAGGGTCCATCAGGCGCCTGGGACGGAACCACCGTATAGGTTCCGTCTCCCTGCGATGGTGGATGGCGGTTCGGAAGTCTAGTCGAAGGAGAAAATGATCGGACCATGACATCGGTTCTGTTACTAAATCATCTAGTTCCAGATCATTTAACCACTGTCCAGAGATATAAATCAGGTCCAGTGTGCCTCCCCCCATGTGCGTGGGGCCATCATTTACCCGAATCAGGTCCAAGGCCGTCATGGAAGCCTGGAACTCCCAAGCTGCGGTCGATAGCAAGCCAGCCAATGGCAAGTTGAAATCCCCCATAACTTGAATAAGTTTTTTAAATATTATTTTATTCTGTATTTATATTGTCGTCTTTTTATCTGGCTGTAAACCACCCTGAGTCCTTCGGGAGAAGGGCAGTATAAAAATTTGATTAAATAAATAAATAATACCAAGGGAAGCAGAGATAAAGCTGGCAAAGTTAGGTGAGATTTTTTTTTTTTTATTTATTTATTTATTTGTCAAACACAACAGTATATATAAGTATAAGCATGAAATAACCATACGAATTGGATACAATCAAAGGGAACATTAGGACAGGAACAGTAGGCACGCTGGTGCTCTTATGCACGCCCCTTACAGACCTCTTAGGAATGGGGTGAGGTCAATAGTAGATAGTCTTTGGTTAAAGCTTTGCGGATTTTGGGAAGAGACCAAAGAGTCAGGTAGTGCATTCCAGGCATTAACAACCCTGTTACTGAAGTCATATTTTCTACAATCAAGATTGGAGCGGTTCAAATCTATTGTGTGCTCGTGTATTGTTGCGATTGAAGCTGAAGTAGTCTTCGACAGGAAGGACATTGTAGCAGATGATTTTATGAGTTATACTAAGGTCATGCTGAAGGCAGCGGAGTTCTAAATTTTCTAAACCCAGGATTTCAAGTCTGGTGGCATAAAGTATTTTGTTGTGATCAGAGGAGTTTTGCTCTTGCTAGCTGATAAAAGAGCAGGAAATGACATCCCAACTCTGGGAATGTCGGGAGCATCAGAACTCACTTTCTGTAAGTTGTAAACACATGGAAGCTGGCAGTCTTTCACGATTCTGTTATTCTACCCTACAACAATAAAATGAAGTTCCAGTTGTCCTTGCAGGGCCTGTTTCCTCAGCTGTCCTACTTTGAAAAGCTGACAGATTCCTCTCTTAACAGGCAAGCTCCTTTCTTCACTTTTCAGATATTATTTATATTTTTTAAAAATTAAATTAAATTAAATGGAATGGATATTTTGCATATCAACATACCGCCATTGTCTTTATTCTTAGGAACACTACATAAATGCCATAAGCCTTCTCAGGAAAAAAAAGGGGGTAAATGTTTTCAACCCTTAAAGATTTACTTTTGCCAATAGAACTTGGGTCCTGATACAAAGGGTAATCCCAACCCCCCATTGTATTGACTAGGGGAAGTTTGTTAGTACTTTGGACTGTTAATTTATTTTATTTATAATTCTGGTTACTTTTTTAAAAAAAATTATGTTTTTAATTGCTAGCCTGTATTTGAAATAGGAGATGAATGAATGAATGAATGAATGAATGAATGAATGAATGAATGAATGAATGAGCGAGCAAGCAAGCAAGCAAGCTGCTATATAGTTTGGAAATGCAAGAACTTGTTCAGAAAAAGAAAAGGCAAAACAAAATGTGGAAAAAAATGGAACATGCTGAGCAGCTTGCAGGGAGTAACACCAACTTTCTATCTGACAAATGACTGGCCACATTAGGATAGATCCTCCTTCCCATGGTAACCTTAAAGTTATAGGCCAACGATCTGAAGACCCTGTCTGTGTTTTTTGTAATTGATATTAATTCACTTAGTCTGTGAATGTTCTTTTTTTTTAAATTCAGAAATACTTGGAAAGCAACCTTTGTGGGATTATTCCCATGTTACAATTGAAAATAATTTATCCTGAGCCTAAATTGTTATTTTCAATGTTCTTGACCAACTATATCTCTTTAGGAATAGTCCTTTTTTAAAAAGAAAAAAGAAAACTGGTGTGCTGTTGTTTTTTAAAAAACAAATTACAGTCTGCTGTATCAAAACATCTTCTCCCTATTAGCTGTAACATACAAGCAATCAGAGAACGTGATAAAGTATCTCTGCATCCTGAGCTCTCTTTATAGCAGAGTGTTCAGCACACTCTATGACATTGGTTAATAAATCTTTTAATCCTTGTAGAGAGAGGGTCACTTTGTGAAGAAATAAAAACCAGAAAACTATACTGCAGTCCTTGTTCACTTAAGTGGCCACACAATTCAAATGTCAAAAGTGTCCAAGCATTGGAACTGTATATAACCTCAGGTAACAGAGTGACTGAAAACAAACCTAACAAGGTTTACAAGCAAATAAACAGAAAAGCCTGGTTCTTGCTACATATTGGCTTCTACCCCAGATCAGAATTTAATTAGTTAAAAAGCATAGATTCCGTGGTCAAAAATTCAACACTGCAAGCTATTTTGGACATCAGAATTTCCATATATAATGAATTCAAAATGGAAATTGATCCAAACTTCATAGTCATGTCTTGACATGGGGAAGGGACAAAGGATCTGTCATATAAAGGCAGTCAAAAGGAGGGGGGAACCCCTCAATACTTTCATTTAAATCTAAAGTGTGAGATCAAATTAGTCAATATGGAAATTTGTTCTGTTCTCTTAACACCCACAACTCCCAGAACATTACACTAAATTGCTGGCATGAATAAAAACATTTATCAAAAAAAACCCCACCACCCAGTTATCTTCATAAATTGTCAAGAATTTATAAGATTGAAGAATTCAAGGAATGACTTTTTTAAAAAAAAGTGAACAGGAAGAAAGACGGGTATACTCAGAAAGCTCAAACTGCCCAAGGAGCTACTGATCCAGTTCTACAGAGGAATTATTGAGTCTGTCATTTGCATTTCTATAACTGTCTGGTTTGGTTCTGCAACCCAACAAGAAAGACACAGACTTCAGAGGATGATTAGAACTGCAGAAAAAATAATTGCTACCAACCTGCCTTCCATTGAGGACCTGCATACTGCACGAATCAAGAAGAGGGCCATGAAAATATTTACAGATCTCTCACATCCTGGACATAAACTGTTTCAACTTCTACCATCAAAACGACGCTATAGAGCATTGCACACCAGAACAACTAGACACAAGACCACTTTTTCCCCGAAGGCCATCACTCGATAAACAAATAATTTCCTCAACACTGAACTATTTACTAAATCTACATTACTATTAATCTTCTCATCGTTTTCATCACCAATCTCTTTCACTTATGACTGTATGACTGTAACTTTTTGTTGCTATCATTAAGGGTTAAATTGCAACCTATGACCATCATATGTGTTGTAAATGTTGTACCTTTGATGAAGGTATCTTTTCTTTTATGTACACTGAGAGCATATGCACCAAAACAAATTCCTTGTGTGTCCAATCACACTTGGCCAATAAATTCTATTCTATTCTATTCTATTCTATTCTATTCTATTCTATTCTATTCTATTCTATTCTATATTAAAGCATGTATGCACTTAGGATCAGCTATAAAATGTGTTTCCAGCTATAAAATGTTTTCCAATAAAGTAACTAAAAAGTGGCAAATTTGTATCTCATTGTGCTTATTAAAAAGTAAATTTGAAATCATACTTTAAAAAGTCGGATACACTAATTTGGCCTCGGATACACTAATTTGGCCTCCAAGTGAACTTTGTGCACCTCACAACCCCTAAGTGATCATGTTAAGCAGCATGATTAAATTGCTGACTTAAAAATGCAGTAAGTAGTACTACACATTGGTGGAGAGCTAGTGTCAAGCATATTTAACGTACTCAATATTGCTAATAACTAAATCATATATTCTTCTTGGTATTATTAAGAATTTTTCACAGCACGGGGAGCAGCCAGAAATGTAATGTACACATATAGCAATGTGCATATTGTTTTCCCTTTAGAAGTGCTTTTTATTGTTTCTAAGTATTATATATCCTATGACAGAAACATAGTGAAAGTCTTCAAGGATATGCTGAAAACGTTTAGCACCTGACATTTTTCATAAATTTGACTTGACTTAATTTGTAAAGATCATGGACCCCTGTGCTAAAATACCATTAAGGGACGCTTCCTTGCAGCAGTAGCAGCTATGTCCTGGATCTTCCTTAGAGATTAAATTTAGAGATCAAACTTGGGTCCTTCTGCACACAACAGTGTCCCCAATGAAATTCAGTCCTTTGATTTGAGCAGATAGATGCACCTGATCTTAAAAACAACTACATTAAATGTAGTTGTTCAGTAACATACGTATGTTTTATTATCCACTGCTTTTTTAGTATTTCACATATTTTTCAGGAATAAAGAGAAAAATTTATAACCAATACTATAAAGGAGACTCTTATTTTTTTCAATGAAGAAAAAGTAATAACAGAGGTAAAAGAGATTACTAGCTTTGAAAGGTACTTAAAACAATGGATAATGAATAGGGAAAATACAATTTACAAGATATCTTGTGTACTATCAAAATATAAGCCTGACATATATGTCTCTCTTCTACAGTAGTGTATGTTGTCACGAGTCACCTTTCTGGAAACTTCTGGAAACTGTCCAAGGGAAGCTGCCCAAGCTAATAAACAGTGCATTGTCCACATATATCAACTGACCATACTTAGCTTTTAATAAAAGTACTAAGCAATGTGTGTTTCCAGCTATAAAATGTTTTCCAATAAAGTAACTAAAAAGTGGCAAATTTGTATCTCACTGTGCTTATTAAAAAGTAAATCTGAAATCATACTTTAAAAAGTTAATACTCCATACCACAACCTGGTTCCCACTAAGAAAAAGTTAATACTCAAACATTGAAAAACATTTCAATATTTTTCTTTGTATTTGTCTCTTCCTCACCACTCCATGCATATATTTAAGTATATAATCACTACAACTAAAAGACAGTTTGTAACAACAAAAGCTTATTTCATTTTTTCCCCCAAATCAGTAAAGCTAACAAATAAAAAATAATTCTCTTCTCTAGCTATTGCTTGTTAACATCTGTATTTAAAAAAGCATAATAATTTCATAACAGCAAAGTATCCTAACATAATAAAAATGTGCAAATTTAATCATTACAATGATTAGATCAACCTTGAAAATAAATATGTACTGAATAATCAATGGACTCAAATTTAAAATCATTAGAGCACAATTTTGTGCTATTATATGATTCTGAATGCTGTAATGTGAAACTGCCTTTGATACAGACATATGTACCATTATCAATATTTCAAATTACCAATATTTAGATACCTTGCACTTTCTCAGTAATAACTTAAAAGAGATTCATTGGACACTTCAGTTTTCAAAGCATAATATAAATACTTTAAATTAAATAAGTAATCAATATAACGGACATCCTATTTAGGAAGCAAGTCTCATTTTCTACTTTTAAATATTGCTATCATTCCACCACTATAAATATATGTTTTATTTTAATCTTTATGATATGTAAGAACAAACAAGCTGAGACTCAAAATATACTTTAATGCTTTCTCCTTGTCTATTTGTCCTCTCTTGATCTGCTTTTTGAAAATAAATAGGAAAACAGTATTTCGTCCTTATCTCCTGCATTCTCAGTTAAGTGAGTTATATTCCCTTTATGAATGAGACAATTACACTAGTCCATCTATCTGGAGACATTCCCCTTTTAAAAATTATGTCCACCCAAATAATTATAAGCTTCCACCTAACAAGTTAAGCTTGATCCATAGGCTTGTTTCTAGAATCTTTGTTTCTAAGATTTTTATGTAGAAGACATTAATCATGTACTTAATGCATTGAAAATTCAATAATACATCTAAAAATATATGCAGTTAATTAAAGTGCAACTAAGTGAAATGAAATATAGCATTTTTCACAATTCAGTTTCCCTACATACTACAACCAGGTTCCCACTAAGAAAAAAACATTTTTTTTTCACTGACAGTCTTCAGCAAGTAAAAATTACTGTTTTTTAAAATTCCCTTAATCTAACAGTTTATGATTGGTTATCTTACAAATTCTCTATTCCCTTCTTCAAAGGAAATTAGCAGAATGTTGTGCAAGAAGGTAAAGTTAGGTTAAATAACATAAGTCAAGTGAGAAATGTAGAATTTCTCCATTGTCTGTCTACTAGTATTTTCAATGTCCCCGATGTTAGCATTGTAACAAGCAGCCCAAAAATCTGTAGTCCAATAATCTTCATTTGATACACTGACCTAACTGCCAAAGAATCAATGAGATTTTGCGTAAACAGGATGCACACTTCATTGGTGTGCATGGTTTGGGAAAATTTAATCTGCCATTGCTACAGTATTCTCGTCATGAAAAGTATTCCACAGACCATGATTAGAAAGCCATTCAGTTACTGTATTTGAGCTAAGGTATCATTCATTATAGCTAAATAATTTCTAACATCCAGCTCTTTAGTCCTCAGAAAATAAATGTGTGTGTGTGTGTATATATATATATGTTTTCTGAGGTTTTCGCGGGTGTTTGTATGTAGGTCTTTGGTTATTCGGGTTTTCTCCTGCGTAAAATTGGAAGTATCTTGGCGACGTTTCAACGAAGTCTCATTCGTCATCTTCAGGCTTCAGCTTCGTGCTTCTGGGAGCAATGTGTGATTGCAGCTGTTTCTTCCTTTTTAACTGCTAGTTGGGGTTTGAACTGATTGGGTGGGAGCTTGGCTGTGCTCTGATTGGATGGGGGTTTTTTTTGTGCTCTGATTGGCTGGGGGGGTGTCCTGTTTGGGTGGGGGGGCCCTGTTTGGGTGGGGTGACATCCTGTGTGGACCTCGTGTGGGTCTGATCATGAAACCCAGACCCAGGGCCGCACAGGATGTCACCACCGCACATCCACCCAGAAAGCAGACCCAAACCCACACTGATCATGAAGCACGACCAAGGACCAGAAGCCAGACCGCAGCTGCAACATTAGCCATTTCAAACCCCTCCAATCCATACATGCAGCAGACTGACACCCACCATGAAGATGTAGCACGACCACAAAGCCAAACAACAGCTATGCAGCTCACCAGCTCAAATCCCCCTGCAACACAGACTAAACTGAGCACAACCAAGCCCCCACCCAAACAGGACACCCCCACCAGCCAATCAGAGCACAAAAAAACCCCCATCCAATCAGAGCACAGCCAAGCTCCCACCCAATCAGTTCAAACCCCCACTAGCAGTTAAAAGGAAGAAACAGCTGCGATCACACATTGCTCCCAGAAGCACGAAGCTGAAGCCTGAAGATGACGAATGAGACTTCATCGAAACGTCGCGAAATTTTGCAACTTCCTCCTGATGTTATTAGACCAACTAATAACACAAATACTTGAAAATTCGTAACGGCTTTATAATCCTTTTACCACATGCATTATTCATCAGTTGCATTAAAACATTTTCTCCCAAAATTTGTGCAGTTCTTATTTAGAGCTCACTTGAATCTGTACAGTATCTTCCTTTGTTTGTCTTTTTAGGAAAAGCACAATCTAAATTTCTTAGGATAGTCTTCCAAGTTACACAATCTTCTGCTGTGAGGCTCTTGTGATCTGTTTGGAGATTAGTGTATGGTGGCTCTGTATTTTTACTACATAAAGCTACTTTTTCCCTTCAGGGTCTAGTGTCTTTGATCTTGTTTGATAACTTTGAATCATCTCTTGGAAAACTGCTTACCAGAAGTTGTTGTGGTTTGGTTTTATATAAAACACACTTTTAATGATGGACTCCATTAGGTGGTATCAAGTTTTAAACAGTATGTCATGAATACAGAAGATGAATTAGATCTGTCAGCTCTCCCTAGAAATATGCTTCTGGATAGCTGGTTCTCTTTTCTTAGACCAGCAAGTTATTTAAATCAAATAATAATTTCCAACTTCAGAAAAGCATTAACCAAAGCATGTTTTGATATATTCCAGTAGTGGGTTCCACTTACCTTCGCTAACGGTTTGGAACCGGGACCATGCTCACGTGCAGTGCTTCTGCACAGAACCTTCTGCGCATGCGCAGAGCGTCCATGACAACGTCCGGGCAGGTGGGCGGAGCCTCCTGCCTACCACCACTACCGGTTCGCCTGAACTGGGCCGAACCGGTAGAAACCCATCACTGATGTATTCCCAATATGAAGTTCAGCTTCAAAACGGAAAACAATAAAAAACAATCGAGCAAACTTTCTAGCACCCTGGATAGAAAGCACTTGTACCATTAACAAAAATTTAAAAGTTTGTTTCTGGAGTGGCTGCAATCTAAATTCTCAATGTTTATATTTCAAATTCCAGAATGCATTCCTATGGTGCTTTTGTGCTGCAAAACCAGCGTGACTAAAATTGGGCCTCATATTTGGAAACGCAACCTTTTATATTGTATATTGGCTATATTCTTTCCTGTGGGCTTGCCCTCCTCCCTTTTTAATTGATGTTTTTGCTTCTTCCTGAAGTAAGAAATTGCATGAACATTTGTAGTGCTCTGGTTTCTCATTCGATGTAATTCTCATGGTGGAACATGAGCGCTTAAACTTGAAATCCAGTTAGATATTGTGACCCTACTGTAAATACATGTTTGTGCATAGATGTATAAGAGGACCAGCGTGCCTACCGTCCCTGTCCTAATGGTCCCTTTAATTGTATTCATTTTATGTATTCAGTTCATGCTTATATATATTATTTAATATGTACTTGACAAAATAAATAAATAAATAAAATAAATGTTTCCCTTTTTCAATTTGATAAGGTACTTAAGACAAATAAAAGTTTCCAAATTCAGAAGAGACCTAACAAAATTTGATGGGCTTCCAAAAGCTATTTTTGAGAGAGATTTGGGGGTATTCCACTTCAACAAAAAAATTGTCTGTTTGGTAAAGGAGCTAAGAAAACACTAAGGCTAAGCCATGCTTTTTCTTTTTTGAAACTGACATTACTATTATAAAGTTTACTGACTAATGGAAAAATTCAGAAAACCTTTTTATATATTATGACTTTGCTTTTATGGCAAGTGAAAATGGGGTTCATGTTTTGTTACGGTGTCAATTTTATAAAGGTTTATAGCTACATTTTATAACTCCATTTTAACTAATTTTTCAGGCCAGTCAGTTCTATTCTATGTACAGTTGCTGTTAACTGACCAGTGTGATTCAGATTCCTTAAATGTGGCAAAATTCTGTTTTATTATCTGTAATATTCATGTGTGACCTAATCATACCAACCATGCAACTATTTTGTTTTATTTTACTTTTTAATATTTATTTTTAGTGGAAGTTGGTTATAATGACAGCAAAAAAAGTCTGTTCTGTTCTCAACTACTACTAATAATTCAAGCCATCAGTCAATTATCAGGAATGATTGCAGTGTACAATCTTTTTATCAAGATTTATTTATCAATTAAGTCTGTCCTTTACCATAGCTGTGGGAGAAGGAAAAGGTAAATTCTTTTCTGTACATAAACTAATGTCCTGCCAAGAACCTAGGATGAACCTGCTAGACAGCCAACAGTCCACTTGGTCCAGTATAGTCCTATAGTAGCCATCTAAATGCACAAAGGAAGCTAATAAACATGGCCACAAAAGCAACAACTCACTTTCAAGGCAGTCCTAAAACCTGATACTAAGAAATGCTAACTGGGAGTCCAGAGATAGCGAACAGTTGTATCTATTAGTATCTATTAGTCATTGATAGTCTTATGTGTCATTAATTTGTCTACTTTACCTATAATTGCCTAGATCACAAGCTACTATTGCGTCTAAACAGCAACAAACTTTACAAATTAACTGCATTGTGCAGAAAAAAATCTTATCAATCTTAAATTTCATTGCATTTTGTTATAATGAATGATCCTCGTTCTATAAGAAAAACTTCTATTTATCTATACTATTTATAACATTAATGACTTCATATACATTTTAGCTTTTCTCCTTTAACACTCTTTTGCTCCAAACTAAATAGCCCCATATACTGTAGTATTTCCTCATTGAGAAGTAGTTTTACAGTACTAAACATTTCAGTTACCTCTTTAAGCATTTTTAGCTCTGCAGTATCGTTTTCCAAATGCAGTGATTATATAAACTGACTAGATATTCATTCATTCATTCATTCATCTAGATGCATACATACATACATACATACATATATATATGTTTTCTGAGGTTTTCATGGGTGTTTGTATGTAGGTCTTTGGTTCTTCGGGTTTTCTCCAGTGTAAAATTGGAAGTGTCTTGGCGACATTTCGACGAAGTCTCATTCGTCATCTTCAGGCTGGTGTTTACTGCTTCGTGCTTCTAGGAGCAATGTGTGATCGCAGCTGTTTCTTCCTTTTAACTGCTAGTGGGGGTTTGAACTGATTGGTTGGGAGCTTGGCTGTGTTCTGATTGGGTGGAGGTGTGTTCAGCACCACATACAGCACCACATACATCGGACAAACCAACAGAAGAATAAGTGCACGCATTGAAGAACATAAGAACTCAGTCAGAAAAGAGGAACCTACTTCTTCCCTGGTCCAGCACCTTAAAGCCACAGGACACAAAATTGACTTTAAAAATAACAGAACTATTGCCAAAACTGAACACTTTAACAACAGAATAATCAGAGAAGCCATCGAGATAGAAAAACGCCCACACAGCATGAATAAACGAGATGATACCTCCCGCCTACCAGCCATTTTGAAACCGCCCTTATCAACAAACGAGTCCCTAACATGGAGAATGACGCAAGACCAACACTCACGAGTGCCACACAGCATGTCACCACCACACATCCACGCAGAAAGCAGACTCAAACCCACACCGATGATGAAGCACGACCACGGACCAGAAGCCAGACCGCAGCTGCATCATTAGCCATTTCAAACCCCTCCAATCCATACATGCAGCACACCCACCATGAAGATGTAGCACGACCACGAACATGAAGCCAAACAACAGCAATGCAGTTCACCAACTCAAATCCCCCTGCAACTCAGACTAACCTGAGCACAACCAAGCCCCCCCCCAAACAGAACACACACGACCACGAACGTGAAGCCAAACAACAGCAATGCAGCTCACCAACTCAAATCCCCCTGCAACTCAGACTAACCTGAGCACAACCAAGCCCCCCCACCCAAACAGAACACACCCCCAGCCAATCAGAGCACAGCCAACCCCACCATCCAATCAGAGCACAGCCAAACCCCCCAACCAATCAGAACACACCTCCACCCAATCAGAACACGGCCAAGCTCCCAACCAATCAGTTCAAACCCCCACTAGCAGTTCAAAGGAAGAAACAGCTGCGATCACACATTGCTCCTAGAAGCACGAAGCAGTAAACACCAGCCTGAAGATGACGAATGAGACTTCGTCGAAATGTCGCCAAGACACTTCCAATTTTACCCGGGAGAAAACCCAAACAACCAAAGACCTACATATATATATATATATATATATATATATATATATATATACATACATACATACATACATACATACATACACACACACACACACAACACATACACACACACACACACACACACGTTTCCCCAAAAATAAGACCCTGTCTTATATTTTTTTGAACCCTGAAATAAGCGCTTGGCCTTATTTTTGGGGAGGTCTTATTATTTTGGGGTGCATGGAGCAAGATGGGGCACCTCTTGCCATCTTACCTGATTTCCAGCTCTGCATTTAAATATTTTCGGTAAGGGCTTATTTTCGAGGGAAGGCTTATTTTAACGCATGCGCTCAAAAGCCCAATTTTGCTTATTATCAGGGGATGTCTTATTTTTGGGGAAACAGGGTATATACACACACAGAGACATGTATATACATATATGCATGCACGCATACATACAGTGTGGGGGCATGGGTGTGCATGCTTGTGTATATATATGTATACCAATCTTTGTCTTCTATTGAAATCAATGAAGATGTGTAATCCATTTAAGTCCTACACTAGAAGCAATTGTTTAATTAGCACAATGACATTTTGAGAGTTTTTCCATAGGACAGTGTTTTGCCAATTATGTCAGTGACCTGTGATTCATGAACCAGAGACTTCCCCTCTTCTCTATGCAATTAACATTCCCCTAGCCCGATGGTTAACAAAAGCTTTCTTTTTCTAGCAATCATTCAACCTTTTAAATTTGTCAAGCTTTATCAACCACTGATTTAGTGAGAAATTTAAAATATGTGTTTAATTATTTGTAAATATTTTAATTAAAATGCCAAGAAGCACATTCTGTAAAAGTTCCAAAAATAGATACAGAATGAATTGTGGTTTCAAAGCTGTTGTGATTGGATAATGGAACCACATGCTGTCAACTTAAAAAACAGCAGAGCTTACTTCAATTTGCATCAGAGACTCCAATTATCTATTATATATAATTATATTGTGTAGTAATATGTAAGATTTCAGGCCATTTTTTTCAAATTTATGGGAGGCGGGAAGCAAGATTGTGTCATATAGCCAGTTTCAACAATGTGTGTGTATGTGTGTGTGTGTGTGTGTGTATTTGCCATAGAGTTTGAAAGCCTATTCAACATTTTAATTTTTTGATCTCTTGTTATCTTATTATCAGTTAATTAATATGTATAAAGCAAATTAAAGCAAATCAATGTAGCTTTTATTGTCAAATTAAATTCCAGAAATTGAATCTGGAAAACATATTATAGTAATAAAATGAAAAGTTATTTCTTTTGGTTTATTCTATTTTCAGCAAGTATTGCAGGCCTAATTGGCAAAAAAAAAGCCAGGACCATATTGGTTAGAAACATGCGGAAGAGGCCCTCCATCAAATGGGATTCAAATAATTTAAAAACCAGTTCTCTGCCCTAATGACCAGCTGGGTAGGCATGGCTTGGTGGTCATGTGATTGTGTGGGCGTGGCCAACTCAACATCACTCACATTGATAGGCGCTTCATCTTAGCTGTTACAATGTAATAAGGCTTAACCAGAGAGGCAGTTTCTGTAAGTAGGGAAATAAAGATTAGGCTAGAAACAACACTAGATGTTTCCTTCCTGACTTCCTTAAAGGATTAGCTCTGTAATGTGGAAAAAACAGATTTCTTCCAACAACCATTCTCCGAATTGCTTAGAAAGTTAACAACCGGTTCTCCCGAATAGGTGCGAACTGATTGAATCCCACTACTGCCCTCCATCCTGCACTGAATAGAGAATGGCTAAAATGATTGTTTTATTTTCAAGTCCTGAGATTTATATAACCAAAACTGCATTCTCCAACAGAAATTTGAAGAAACTTTGCAGAGTGAAAAAAGACAAAAACATAATAAAAGTCAAAAATTGCTAGAAGACTAAATGTGCTCAATAAGACAGAGTGAAAGTTAATACTTTAGAGGCCAAAGAATGGATAAAGAGAACTGAAATGGATATCACAGAGTATTACACAGCAGTAGGAGGCCATAGAAATTGATATGATAAATAAAACACAGAAATTCTGGTTTTACTGGTTACTAACTGTAGATGATTCAATAGTTCCAAAGTGGCTTAAGCATTCTGCTAGTAAATAACCCTGTTCGGGGTTAGATACTGAATGAAGCTTTTAAAATAACCTCACATACTGGTTCTTCCATCCTCCAAATAGGATTTTCTTGAGTGACATCATCTATCTTTTGCATCAATACTTCAAATCATAATGCTTTTTAGCAGGGATTCAGAAATGCTAGATTGACTTATGCAACATCCATTATTTGGGGTTATTGAGGGAGAAATGGAACCTTTTCTAATTTGTACTCAGCTTTTGAGAAGGCAATAAACAATTGTACTCTGTCCCTTTGCTTGGAGGGAATTCCTATCATTTTGTATCTCTTCCAAATCACTGCAACACACAAAATGAAAGCCCTGGAAACTTAATCTGTATTGTTAAGTTGGTAACTTTTAGACATCAAAATATGCTATTAGATCTTTTTTTAATC
Source organism: Ahaetulla prasina (assembly GCF_028640845.1). Lineage (NCBI taxonomy): Eukaryota > Metazoa > Chordata > Lepidosauria > Squamata > Colubridae > Ahaetulla > Ahaetulla prasina. Next base: position 160,574,232 of record NC_080541.1, read on the forward strand.
TTTTCAGGAAACTAGAATGTCCTTGCTGAACAATGATGCATTTGTATTATTTAGTTCCTTAAGGCTACATACATTTAAAATTAAGCCCTATACAACATTTATAGACTTAGACTATAAACTGCTAACTATTCCTTAGCAATTCTATTAACCAAGATCTAAAAATTGAAGGGCTTAATGGACACTTATATTGGTCATGAAATGCACCAAAAAAAATTATTCTGCTTTTCTCCAGGATTACATTCCCTGAAATCTTATTTATATATAATTTCACTGAAACTTTTAAACAAGACAATAAAAACTAATATAAAGTAAGGAGGATAAAAGGGAGGGAGGGAGGGAGGAAATCAAAGTAAAAAGCAAAAAATGCAAGAAAAGAAAAAAAAATTGAAAATTAGAAAAGAAAGAAAAATATTAAAAAGTGGCTTCTCATATTCTTCACTGCAGTTTTCTTCACAAACTTTTTCAGAAGTGGCCTCCTTCCTAGGATTGAGACAAAGTGACTGGTCCAAGATCACCAACATGGCATTATATTGAAGGCAAAACAATCATTTTTTATCAATAACCAAACTGGCTCTCTTTTTGAAATTATAACCAATGTAAATTTCAATCCTTGTAACCACATATTTCCCCATCTATATTCTATAACCAAAATTCTTAGCACACTTTATCGTACATTCTATAACCTGTTCTAACCTGGTTTCAAATTTCAACAAAATATTACACATTTTGGCAATTACATATTTCAGAATTGGAAATATAACTATGTACTAGTAAGTCATTTTATGGACAAAACTCAGCAGCACTTTTTTGTGCGGCTGTTGATATAAATAGGATCGCCAACATGTTCGCTAACATCCGATGATGGATATGGCACAAGAAGAAGAAGACATTTTATCCAATTTGAATATTTCAAATAACTGTAAATGGTAAAACCATCAAAAACTATATGCCTTGGCTATTAAGTGCTCTCTTGATAGTTTTCCAATAAGTCATGGTACAACAAACATTTATTTTTGTCTGCCATTTCTCTTCCATGATATTCGTCCTGAGATGATATCTATGAAGGTATTTTCAGGTTCCACCTGGGTTTATATCTATTAGATATTCTCTAATGAATATTCATATTCTCTAATGAATATCTAATGAGATTATTTTTAAAGTCCACATTAATTTTAACTTTAATGTTACCATAAATATCCATGCCATCCAAACCTCAGGTTATATTCTTCTAACTCTAAAAGAGTCTTGTTTCTCAGCAATATTAATTCATTCTTTTCGTCCAGATCAAGAACAATAAACAAAATACAATTTCAAATCTAGCAAACTAAATCATCCTTTCCTTTGCATCAGTGGTGGTTGCTACCAGTTCGTCCCAGATTGGGCGAACCGTTAGTGGCAGCAGTAGGAGGCTCCGCCCACCCGCCCGGACATTTCTGCGCATGCGCAGAAGCATCGTTCGAGTGCACGCGTGCACACAAGCGAACCAGTAGCAAATTAATTTGAAACCCACTAATGCTTTGCATCTTGTAATACTTTATATTTAACTCATTATTTTCCCCGTCATATAAATTTAAATGCATCTTTCTGCCATAGTAATGTCTGAAACAAAACTATTATTCTTGACAAAGCATTCATTTTTTTTATAACACAAGTGAAAATTTTAATTTTTCCCATCTTAACCTGTCCTTTTTCATTTAAGTCCAGGTCTTAAGATTCTATTCCCTAAAATCTTTTGTCATCTATCATACTACTACAATTCTAATGTTATATCAGTATGGTACTATGTAGTTCCACTATGGTAGAAGGGAAAGAAAAGTTAAGAACGACAGAATCCAATTGCTATCTAAGCTTAATGAAGCTTGATCCACAGCTCTGTGAACAGAAGCTCTAACCTTTCTTTTCATAATATGTTCCAAAAGTCTGCTAAATGATTAGCGGGTCATACCATACAGAGTAGGCTGTGGTACAGAAGATTTGAGTGCAGGATAATCAGTTAATAATTTCTCTGCTACAGAAATTACTTAGTCAATGTTATGCCATGCAAGAAAGTTGCAACATCTAGCTGAATTTGGAAGCTAAACTCAGACTATGAAGGAGATTCTACTGGAAAATTCAGCATTACAGATTAGACTTGGATTTTTTTTTAAAAAAATCCAGTTGAAGGAAATAGCTATCTACTTTGGAATTCTTGCCAAGAATGCTATGAGAGATAGACGTTGACTTGAGCAAATGTCTACCTTAGTTACACATGCCTCTCCCTATGACTTAGCCATGTCATTCAGGGATGTTTTTATAATTTATGTTAAATTTCTGGAAGATCCAAAGTCTTATGCTAGAAATTAGATAGGATAACTTGTTATATGAAAGGTACGTCACATGGGCATATGTCAATCAACCTTATAAAAACCATGGCTGAAAAAAATCACCAATCTACAATATTTTCTTTTAAAACAAATCCAAGCAGAACCAATGTATAAACTATATACTGCTAAAACTGCAATTTGCTAACAAATTGCTATAAAGAAACAAGTTAATAAGCATAATTATTGTCAAACTTGAAGCTTTTTGTGAAATATAAGACTTATACTTACTAATTAAATTAGTCAATATACTCTACTAGGTTAATTATCATACAGAAATCTTTCTGAAGTGTAGTCATTTGTTTGAAAATAGCAAGGTAAACGGCAGCTGCTATCAAAGTTATACAACTCTACTTATACACCCTAAACTCCACTTCAGAAAGAGCAGCATTACACTACAATTCTCCTTAGTTTGCTTCCATTTGACTTGTTAAAAATAGAGGAAGTCAATTTAATCTAAAATATACCATTAGAATTTAAGAAAAAAAGCAGGTAATTTTTCTTCAAAAGATATAACTCCATTCAAAATAAAGGTTTACATAATTAAATTTGCTCAATTATGTGTCATAGCATTGCTACTTCTTTTTAAAATGTGCCATATTTTTCTAGAACATATGCACTCCAATATTTGATGAAAAAGGGAGGGAGGGGGTTGCCATGGTTAAGTCAGCATCTTTTGTTGAATACAGGAATAAATTGATGCATAGAGCCGACACCCACATAACTTGTCAGCACAAGTTACTGAGTTTTTTTCCTTTGCATACGTAACACTAACAGAAATGTGTTAAATATAATTGTTGCTATTCAAACTTCTTTTCTTTTCTTTGCAATCCTTCCAACACCTCGTCCTCAGAAAAGCAAGAATAGAATTCTCTGTTGAGCTTTTCTTAGGTGAAAATGTCAGAGGCCAAGTATAAAGCATGAAAAATGTTACCATGGTGATAATATTATAAATTCCTAAGATAAGAATATACTATCTCCCTTGTGTCAGGAAGCTGTGCTTTAACGGGGCTATAATATTTTTAAGTGGGCCATAAAGTAACACACATCCATAGAGAGATCTAGCTCATTCTTGCCACAAAGAGACTGATTAATTTCTCATGCCGAACAGCCGGAAACAAACTATATGTGTTAGACTACAACATGATCTCCAATAAGTATGGTTCTTATAATCAAAATCATTGGGACGCCCTGGGGAATTAAATATTCAAGCAAGGGATAAATGAGTCCAACAGGCATGCAACAGAATCATTATCTTATATCTTTATTTTCTGCTAAATTACAGGCAAACAATCCAAATTTTGGATGTGCCTCCAAGTTACATTAAGGTCTGATTTACAATAAGGAACAAAAGGGCACAGAATTGCCTTACTGGGGAGAGGGGCAGCATATAAATGTAATAAATAAATAATTACACTTGTTATTTTCACTATACAAAAATGGCAACCATAATACTTGCACATGCACAAAACAGAGGCCACCATTCTCTTGCATGTATCCACACATAATGCAACATGCACACAAGAGAATAATTTTATGCAAGGATTCCCAAAACAGACCCTTGCATAATTGCAGGAATGTCCCTATTTCTTTGTCATCAAGCATAATGTTTAGGACAGAAGGGAATTGAAGTATAAGATAAAAAAAGCATCAGGTTACTTCTTTCTACAGCAAGTCATTAACTTCAGCTACCTTCTTTAACAAGCAATAAAACATTTATTTAAGCTATTAGTGAAAAATTTGGGGAAACCAATTATAGTCCTTTTCAAAACTCTCAGAGATTGGAGATGGAAAAGTAGTGTGAAAGCTTCAGAAATATTTATCTTGGGTCCCGAACTTAGTATCTAGTGGAAATAATTTGTTCATTAACATTAACATAAGGGGCGTGCATAAGAGCACAAGCGTGCCTACCGTTCCTCTCCTATTGTTTCCTTTCATTATATCCAATTAATATAGTTATTACATACTTATGCTTATATATATGCTTATATATTGTATAGTTATTTCATGATTATGCTTATATATACTGTGTGACAAAATAAATAAATAAATAAAATAAAATAAAATAAATAAATCTATCAAGCTCCTAATTTTTAGTTCCCTCTTTCTCTCTCCCCCCCCCACTCTTTCTTTCTTGGAAGACTGCAAGGCCAATAACCAATCTGAACTATAATATGTATTTCTAATAATGCATCTTGGCCTAGACTTTCTCTTAGAAAACAAAATGCGGTAATAAGCCAAAGATTTGGTCACCTTCTGTCGATGGGTCTATGAGAGTGCCTGTCTCTCTGAATATGTCCATTAGCTCAAAACACTGAGGACCCATGTTCTATATAATTCATGGATGCTACACATTATAATATAGACCTGATATATATTATCAAATGAGTATTTCAAAAATAAGATGATCTCAAAATGTCCATTAAAATATATAGCATTCTCCCATTTTTTTTCATGCAATGTGAAATAGAACCACAAGAGCTAGTGTAGTAACTGAACATATCACAAGGTTAATATGGAGGAATTGCTTTGTATTCCTTTTATTCTATGAAAGAAAAGCATGATATAAATATATAACAAGCACAATCAGAAGAGAGCATGCCACTAGATGTGGAATTCTGACTGATTCTTGCAAAAATCTAAGATAGAAGAAAAGACAGAAAAATAGTAAGAGGGAAGCAGAAAGAAGTGTAAAAAATGATCTTTTTATTGGAATAATATTACAACATATACTGTGGGATGTTGAAATTCGGCTATTTTTCAAACTGTTGGGTTGTTCTAGTATTTGAAAGCAAACTTGGAGTCAAGAATTGCATCATTGATACGGATGCAGGTCGTCAAATGTTTTAATTGATCCTATTAAAGCAACCTTCTTTTGTACATTGCAATTCTTAGGAAAAGGCTGACTTTATTAGTCGAAGTGCAGTCATACCATTGCAAATAAATACAGTGGAATTTGAGATACAATGATAGGCACATTGTGGGTGTTTAATGAGTAAGGATAGCTAAGAAGCAGCAACAAAGTTGCATTCTTTCACACAGATTCCAAAAAAGTCACCCTGAGTCACAACCTATGGGGGAGGGAAGACATAAAGAAGAGACCCCAGTAGTTTAAAGCAGCTTGATATTTCGAATGGTCTTAGCCATGCTTAAGAGGTTATGAATATTTTAAATAATGTTAATATTAAAAGTGTTTTGTGGCACCAGAAGAATAAATTAGAATAACAAACCACATAAGACTTTGTATATTACACAAGAACACATCTGTGATCCATGCACATTAATAGAAAGCAATTACCACTGGAGAGAGTGTAAACTACATTAAAACAGGTGCCATTCTAGCTGCTAACATTTCCATTTTGCTTGCATATTCAGTCTTTCAGGGACATGTTCATGTCAAAAGTCCTAATTTGGTTCTAAGTGTGTACAAGAAACAGGGAGATAGTGTTTTAAAAAAGCTCTATGAAATATTAGATTAAATATTCAAATCCTTAGCTCAATGTGTTTTTTAAGTTTTCCTATAATGCTTGGAAGCCATACTTCTAGCCTGTCTTCTGTTATTAATTAATGTTGTAGACCATTATTATGTTACCAATGCAAGCAACAATATGGATACCACGGGGCAATGCCAAGACTCTGTATATGAAAAGAGCCCTCTACCTAGATGCTACTAAGATGTAGCCACTTGAAGATTTGAATCCTCATTTGAAATGAAGAACCACATGGCAGCTTCTGTCTCTAGCGTCCTTTTTGGGGCATCATACTAAATACAAGTAAAACTAACAGTGTTGCCACAAAATGAGTATGGCAAAAAGAAGCTGGGATATCCACTCACTTGCTCATGCTTCTCAAGAAGAACTGGGCCTCTGGCCATTCAAAAAGAAGACCTCATCCACTTGTGTTCTCCTTCATCCATGTCTAATCTCTACCACTGCAGCCCAGAGGAATTGGTGATATCTAATCCTTCTAATCTAAATCCTTATGCAGAGGAAACACAAATTGAGGCATCCCCTCCCTCATTTATATGTCCCCTCTACCTGTAGATATTGCACCCAGAAAGTACAGATGTGTTGATTCCAAATTAGAGAACAATATTAGGAATATTTCTTAATAGTATCTTTCTGTCCATCCTCCAGTGAGCAAAATCATATCCACTACGTTGGCATAAGCAAGGAGTGGCACAAAGATAAGACATTTCCAAGATAAAGAGTGGGAACTTATGGCACTCCAGATGTTGTTAAGCTACTCTTTCCAGCATCCTTCACCTTTAGACTCACTGACAGGAGAAACTGGTAGTTTACCACATTGTCCTACAGGGAGAGGTTCCCGATGCATGTACTTATATTCTCTGAACAGTGCCCCATGGAGGCCAAAGAGAGAGCATAGGTCTGCAGGTAGCTGCTCAAGCAAGAAATAACCCAATCAACTCTCTTCCATTTCTCTCTCCTCTCCCTCTGTGTTGCACAGAACTAAATTCTGGGCATAACAACCCCAATCCTACCTACTGCATTGCCTATAGCAAGATTGGAGGGCAATCAAGGAAAGGAATTGCTTCCACTCTTTCGGGGAATCCATGCTAAGATTCCCCAAGCAAGAGAGGTCAGAGGAGAGATTTCCTGCCAAATTCTTCTGACCGTGCTATTTAAAAAAGAGAGTAAATAACTGTGCAAGAGTAGCAAGTGATCTGCTAGCATCCTCCTCCTCTCCTCTCACAGTATCCACAGAAAAATTACAACAGATATAAAAGGAAGATGTCACCACAACCTTTTATCTGTTTGCCTTCCCTCTTTAAGAAGGGAGCCAAGCAGGTCTACCCAGAACAAATGAAGAGAAGCTATCACTGCCTCTTCCTTGAACAGCATCTGGTTTCCACCACTCTGCCTGGGTCACCTAGAGGGAGACTGCAAAATAGTGGAAGGTGGTAGGATTGGGCCCAGGATGCCATCTATGAAGGCAGGAAAAAAAAAGCAGGTAGTGGCAGCTTCTCTCTCTCTCTCTCCCTCTCTCTGCAGCACCACAGAGGTCCAATTTCCCCTAACCATAAAGGTGGCATACTCAATCAGCCACCTCTGCCCACTTGTTCACACCCTCTTTCTTGGTGTCACTGGGCTAACGGCATGATTTAAAAAGGGAGGGGTGGTGTCGTTCAAAAGGGATTCTGAAGGTATCCATAACTAGGAACTGGTCCTACATGAGGTAAGTTCCCTAAGCACACCTACCAGGAATACCTGCCATTCCCCACCCTCAAGGTGTTGCCACCTTGAACCCCGCTCACGCAACTAACCAGCCCCCTCCAGACCCACACAGCTTGAAGGGGGGGGGGAAGAGAAGGCTATCAAATCGACGAAGGAGGATCCCTGTCCTCCCTCTCCTCCCTTCATTGCAGCGAAGCTTTCTCCCCTTAGCAACCGCTGCATTTCATCTGGTTACCACCAGCAGCAGCACCCCGAGGCGCCTTCTCTCCTCCGCCGCTCACCCACCGCAACCAAGCCCACCCTCCGTGCCTCCGCGCCAAACGGAGGAGAGAGCCCCGGGAGGAAAAGCAGAGAGGAAGAAGCTACACACACACACACACACACACACACCAAACCCCAACTTCCCCCAGCCTCGAACCTGCCTTCCCCACCCCGAAAGACAGAGCGCGCGGCGCTTCCCCGGCTAACACACCCCTACAACAGCGCGACCGAAGGATCAGCAGCCGCCGCCGCCACAGCAGCCCCTTCCCCATGCAAGGACGCAGCCCCCGAGAAAATACTCACATCGCAGGGTGGAGAACGCGTCCTTTTAAGTCTCCGTCGCCTGCAGATAACTGACAGCTGGGATCACGGTTCCTACCAAGAGACCGGGGGTCCGGGGTTTATGGGGCGTGGGAAGCTGGAGGAAAGGCGAGGGGAAGTGGGGTAGGGCGGCAGCAGGATGGCGACCGACCCCCCCTCCGGTCGTAGCTCCCCTCCCCCATGCTAAGACCACGATGCGGATACCCTTCAGGAGCACATCTGGGCAACACTTCCTTTCCCTTACGCGGCCGTCTGGAGAACAGGTACCTTGTCAGCTGAAGTCTCTCCGTTTGCCAGAGCCCCACGGCAACCACCCCAAAAGAAAGCTCTTCATCCAGTAAATCCTTGCGGAGCCGGCAGCCGCGCGAAGAAAGGGGGCTCCTGCCGCCGCCGCCGCCACCAGAGCCGCGGGAACCGCGAAGCAAAAGGAAAGGGGGGCGAGCCACCCTCTTCCCCACGCATCTGTCAGAGCCGGGGCGCAGGAGCGAGATTCACAAAGGCGCGTGAGCAGGGCTGCTTTCCATCGCCGCCGCGGCGACGACTGGCCACGAGGAGCGCGGAGGCGGCGGAGCCTTCCCGCCCCCCAAACCCGGCAAGGCTCGCGGCTGGGGTTTCCTCCCGAGCGGCGAGGGCCTCCTGGAGGAGGAGGAGGAGGAGGCGTCGCTCCTGCACAGGTGTTATGGCTGCAGCCGAGTGATAGACGGGCAAAGAGGCACGGCTGCTGCTGCCGCCGCTGACATGTGGCCGAGTCACCTTCGCCTTCGCCGGTTCCCGAGGGCGGCAGCGCAAGCCTTGAAAGAGAGCTCCGCGTCCGTTGGAGGCAAACGGGGAAGGGCACAAGATGACCGCCTCCAAACCGCCCCCCCCCCGGAAGCGCTGTCCGTGGCGGTCCTGGTCAAGAGGGCGCCGGGCAACTAGGGACTTCTCTCCTCAGGGGAGGGGCGGCCGGGGAGGGGGGAGAAGTAGCTGAAGTGGGTCCTCCAAATCCCAGGCGCGGGGGCGGCGACGCTGAGGGGGAGGGGGGCGCTTGTACGTCGGATTGCCGGGGAGCTGGGAAGCCGCGAAGCTCCCTCGCAGAGAGGGAGGAGGCCAAGTAGCAACAGCAGTTCCCGCCCCCACCAACTCCACGTCAGAGCTCTTCAGCAGCCGCCGCCGCCTCTCCTCGGGCCCTTCCCCCGCTTCTTCCCGAGAGTTTTTTTTTTTCCCCAAACGTGGAAGGTGGGGGGGGGGAGAAAGAGAAAAACGAAGTGGGCGTGAGGACTCTGTAGCAAAGCCGCGCGGATTCTGCCGCCCTCCTCCGTGCTCTGCACGTGGCCGCCCGAGTCCCGCAGCAAAGCACACGCCCCTTTCTCTCTCCCCCCCCCTACCCCACAGCTTTGCTCGGAGCTGCACCTTGACGGCTCAGTTGCGGTATCTGGATCCGGGCGTCGTAAGGCAGATTCGGGGCTACCCTGCTTCCTCGCTTCCATCGAGGACGACCCTCGGGAGGTTGAAAGAGAGACGGGGTGCCACCGTCCTGGTTCTCCATCACTTGCCGGCCACCTCTTAATTCTCGGGGAGGGGTGGGGTGGAAGGATTATCGGTGGCAAGATTTGAATGAAGTAAAAAGATTAGGTGAGTGAGGGTTTTGTTCCCGTTGCCCTAAGCAGAGGACTAGGTATTGTTGTTTCGCCCAGCTCCGTGCATTGTAGCCACCATACTAGCTTAGGGGTTTTGGTGCTGCAGACAATCCAACCCCAGTTGCTTTGCCTTTGCATGTGCTCCTGGCAATCTGTTTATAGGGGGAAAATTCTTTAGAGGCTTCTGTCTGATAAATCACTGTCACTGCACTGGCTTTTTAAGGACATCCTTAAAACCATAACGGTGAAGGATAGGTGCTTGTGTTGTCGTTTTCAAGGTGTCTGCTTCCTCTTAAGGATTCCTAAGACGTTAAGACAACTGAACTGGTGCTGATGCTTGCGGTCTGTTCACCCACCGCAACAGCTTTTAGGGTACAGTTTAAATAGTTGATCACATATATGATTTCCCCCCCTACCTTTTAAATAAAAAAAGACCACCCTTTTTATTTATTCCAGTCGGAGGGTGGATTGCAACAGAGTAAACTAAATACACTGTGTGATAATATTATGTATAGCTTTTTATAAAAATAGCTGTCTTTTTTGTCCTTCATTAAACAAGACAAATAAAAAATGGAAACAATTTATAAATACATATTTTGACTTCTCATCTCTGTGCATAAAGATTTACACCACAGTTTTACTAAAGGTTGAACATATTTCATTATACTTATCGTACATAGTCCACACCTATAAGCAACCATTCATAAAACACAACATAGGGTCTTCAATCCACAGAGTAATTAGAGCTTAAATTTATCATTCCTAAATTGAAAAATAAGTCTCTTGTTATTCAACAGAGGTATGGAGTACCCATTTCCATTGTCCAGTCTTCAATTTCAATTTAGTAGGTATATAGTTAAAAAAATGGACATCTGAAAATATTAAATCCTTTCAAATTACTCAAATTAATATACTGATCTTAAAATTTAGCTGTTTTCACCTATGAAAAATTGGAAAGTATGAAGTGCATACATCTATTTACCTCATGATCTAATGATGTTCAAATAGTGAAACTTTCCTACCAATCACACACAACTAAGAAGAACAACACACTATCCTGAGGAAAGAAGGAAACCATCAATGTACTTCTTTAATACATTGTGCTATATCATAAAAGTAATTTTTTTGATTTGGATTACTTCTAATTTATATGGTTTAGCATGAAGTATAAACCCAGGAGATTAGAGAAAGTTGCAGGGAGCATCTTCACTAGTTTGCTTTCTGCTAAAGACATTTTGTGATTGGGCATAACTATTTGGGCAGCCATTTTTGGAATGGAATGCCCTCACCAGTGAAAATGAGCAAAACCTGTACTTGAAATTCCCAAATGCCCACTGGGCAAAATGGCCTGAAGTACATGCCAAATAGATGATATAGTTGAAGATATTATCCTAACTATTTATGAATGCCTGAATAACTATCATGTTTGCAGTATGATTGTGAGATACTTAGAGTACATTTAAAATGCTCACATGCAATGTAATGCGTAAAACCTAGGTGATAAGCAGCCGCCTTTGAGATATTTCACATGGAACAACATTTCTACACAGCACTGCGAAATTGTAAGATTTTGTTGGAGACCTACATGAACCTTTATAAGAGAACAGTTATATTTGAATAATTTAAGCCTGAGCCTGAAGAGATTGGAATTATGTCATTTTTTCAAAAATAACTCCATGGTGCTTTTTAAAAAAGCAAACATTACTTCTTTTTTCTCGGAAAATCAGAATTCTGCATCACCTACATCCCCTGGTGGGTATCCTAGACGTTGGATTGGGGGCCAGCAGAGAAGCTTGAAGGGGAGCCATGGAGGAGAAGGAAGCTCAGCAGTGACAGGATGTACCTCAAGAGGGAAAGAAAGAGAAGAATCGGGAAGCAAAAGAGGAAAAGGGTAGTTTTTTTTCTTCCTTCCATCCCACCAGGGGAGCCAAGCAGCTTGCAGCTATTGTAGTTGAGCTCATTGCTAGGGCCCAGAGCAGCAAAGAGCAGCACCAGTAAGTTGTGTTCAAAGCTGCTACCAAAACCCCCTGAGGATGATCGGCCCCAGGAGATAAAAACAGGGGGAGAAAGAAAGATGGCAGAGAGCCAGGAGAATGAATCTGGGATCTGTACATGAATAAATGTCTGTGTGTATTATGTAAAGCTAGGTTCTAAAATGCATAGGCAAAGAACAGAATAAATTGGTAGGCTAAGAAAGTGAGCTAAAGTTAGGCCGCAGCAGAAGTGGTAAACAATTAAATAAAGTTGCTGCCAGATAAGAAGGAAAGGAAAATTCAGAAGTAAAGATAGAATTGAAGTGATTAAGGCCAGCTGGCAGTTGGTTACAGCCAGCTGGAAATATAAGGAATATAAAATAGAAAAGTCAGAATGATTGCAAAGGAAAATAATAGGATAGGATAGGATAGGATAGGATAAGAATAAGAATAAGAATAAGAATAAGAATATATTTCAGTCAAATGATTGTCCAGTCTCTTCTCAAAAACTTCCAGTGTTGGAGCATTCACAACTTCCTGAGTCAAGTTGTTCCACTGATTAACTGTTTCAACTTTCAGGAAATTTCTTCTTAGTTCTATGTTGCTTCTATCCTTGATTAATTTCCATCCAATGCTTCTTGTCCTGCTCTCAGATGCTTTGGAGAATAGCTTGACTCCCTCGTCTTTGTGGCAATCCATGAGATATTGGAACACTGCTATCATGACACCCTTTGTCCTTCTTTTCATTAAACCAGACATACCCAATTCCAGCAACCGCTTAGATAGTAAAGTTTAGATATAGGAAGAAGCTTTAGGATGGTTGCTGAATAAGATGTGAGAATAAGCATATATGAAACAGAGAGTGTGCAATAGCTAACCAATCACTTCACTTGTTCACTTACTAAGCCAGTGTTATAGTAATAGTATAGTATAATACTATTATAGTAATATAGTTATTTCTAATAAATTGTATAGTAACTTCTAATAAATTACTAATAAGTACATGATAAGAATTGTCTGTATTCTGATTTGATCTGTTTCCACCCCAGAACCAGCAAGACAAATGTTATTTTTCCTTATTTAAAATGATGGGTACATTGGATTGAATCCATGTTTAATAACAGTTAAAATAGACTCATTAGAATCAGCACTAGAAGTTAGTATAATTTAATGTGAACTAATGTGTGAACCTGGACACAGAGTCATCCACTAGGGGAAAAGGGGTGAGTGGGTGGGTGGGTGAGTAACAAGTTAAAAAACCAGGATATTGTTGCTCTGCCCTCTCTGTATCTGTGTCATGGCTTTGCAGAGCTGGTGTTGCAATATTGCAATACTCATTTTGTTACTCAGACAAAACCCGCCTAGCAAATGTTTTCATTACCTTCCAAACAAAGCTAATTTCATTTCCCCAAATTCTATTATTTTGCTAATGCGTTTCATCTTCCATTCCTCTTAATCTTTACGCTAGAAAGGTACCTCGTTTCCTAGAAGCCCTGGTACCCATGTTTTAAGAATAAGTATAACCTAAAGGCTAAGCCGGAGGCAGATTGTCAACAAAAAAAGAAACCCAGATTGGCCTTTTCCAGAAAACAATAAAATCTAAATAAAATTCTTCACCTGGTCGGTACAGAAGCCAAGCCTGTAGCATGATTCTCTACATCTCTCCTATGTATGGAAATGGCTGAAGAGCAGAGTTGTGTTTCTGTGGGCCGCTTTTAAGGAGAAGATTATTTGTGCACTGGAAAGGTGGGAAATTGCTGTTTGAGCAAGGAATCTTTTACTGAGAGTTGACAGCATTTAAAAAGGCTTTAATGAGCACTCCCAGACTGCTGCAGCAGAAGGATTTCTACTGTAAAATATGGAGGGAAATGCTTCCAATCTTAAAACTATAGAACAAAAATGAAGGACAGGTCTATCAGTTGCAAGCTGTGAAGCTACAAGTAACATTCTAGAATAGTTCATAATATTTATACCAGTACTTTCTCTGCATCACTCCCTAATTCAGGAGCCCAGAGAAGTTTTGTTTTCTTTTTACATTTTCCAATATGATTTCTTAACTATAGCAGTTTTTCTACCCCCCTCCCCTTGTCATCCACTCATACCAACAAGGAATGATTTTAGTTAGAATTTGTGAATGGTTCTTAGTTTTCTGTCCAATACACAGAGGAAGGCTTAAAAAACAGGCTAGAAGTGGAGAAGACAATTCCTTTTCCAAGCTCAGCAAATCTAATACTTCACGACTGGATTCACATTTTGCACTAGGTGATGGTGTGGCTTCTTTGGTCCAGCTTACTGAGTTGTGTGACTTTGTAAACTATGACTAATGGGTTTTTTTGCGGATCTGGGACTCCAATTTGTTTAAAAATTCTAAAATAACAAAATGCAAAGCTGTCTTACGTTTATCATGGAATTCCTTGCCATTATCTGCTTCTAATCAGTGCAAAGGTTAGTTGCCGCTGGAAGACAGTTCGTCAGAGAGAGGAGTTTTGGCATCTTAGTGTTTTAGAAGTGCTGCAAGATAACTTGCCTCAACTTTGCTTTTTCAAAATGCTGAGGCTGGCTATTTTAAGTAATTTCTATAGCCATTACTGTAATGTCTCCCAGAGCATCAAGGATCCTGCAGATTTATTACTTAGGGTATGAAACTTTTGCTCATATTTGTAACAGGAAAAACAAACAAACCCTAGATAACAGTTTATGGATGCAGCTACAAAAGCTATTAAAAGCTACTGGATTAAGGGGCTGCAGTACTTATTTACAGTACTTCAAAGATGAGTGATAAGTTGATTTATCTTTTTTTTTTGGTTTCTACTTTTTCATTTAGCAGAAATCAGCATAGGTGGAAGTAAAAATCTTTGGTGAAGCTGAGACTGTACTTACTCTGAAATACTTCTTACTTCCTTTCCCTTAGATAATGCTTATGATTAAGACTTGAGAGAGGCAACTTCTTAATGGACAGATTGTGATAATCTGATTGCAAGCTCTGGTTTATGTATGTATATAATATATGTACATATATACATACATACATAGTCGGAAACGACTAGCACATATGTGCGAGGGGAACCTTTGTTGTTGTTGTTGTTAGTTGCAAAGTTGTGTCCAACCCATCGTGACCCCATGGACAACGTTCATCCAGGCCTCCAGGCCTTCCTGTCTTCTACCATCTTTTCGAGTCCATTTAAGTGCAACAGGAACCTTTACCTTTATAATATAATATATGTACTTCTGAGTCAGTCTTTACTCCCGGTGACTTCCTACAATAGTCCCTGCATTTTTTGTGGCAAGGTTTTTCTGAAGTGGTTTGCCATTACCTGTTTCTTAGGCCTGAGAGAAAGTAGCCCAAGATCAACCAGTTGGTTTCGTGCCTAAATCAGGATTAGAACTCAAGTCTTCTGGTTTCTAGCCTGGTACTTTAACCATTACACCAAACTGGCTCACAAAGTCTGATGTTACTGCTGAATTCCAACATGAAACATGTATTCTATAACAATGGAAGATAATTTCCAAGAAGACAAGCAGAAGACATACAGAATATAGTGGAAAAGAAGCCTTGGTTTATTACTTATATATTATTTTTTTAATGCTCTTATGTGGAAGAGAATGTCTCTAAAAAAAGCATGAGTGGGATTAGAAGTGGGATAGCCTTTTATGAAGCCACTGTTTGATTCATTGTAGCTTCTTTTTATGTTATACTCATTGCCAATAACTTCATTTTAATAAGAAGTTAAAATGAAGGAACAGGACTAATATATTATTTAGATTCAACTTCTTAACTGAATCTGTGTTCCGAGAGAGACCTTGAATGAAATAAGATCAAGAACTTTAAGGAAATGCTTTTTTAAAAAATG
The DNA here is from genome assembly GCF_028640845.1 of Ahaetulla prasina. Lineage (NCBI taxonomy): Eukaryota > Metazoa > Chordata > Lepidosauria > Squamata > Colubridae > Ahaetulla > Ahaetulla prasina. The sequence continues at coordinate 160,589,812 of NC_080541.1, forward strand.
GGGAGACAAATAAAATTGAAGCCTGTGCATAAATGGTTCTGACCCACATGGTAACATTTCATTCATGAACTTTCATTCATACTTTACCCAAAAGATTAAACATTATATATGTAGTGCATCACATCTGCTTTACCACAAACTGATGGACCATAGCTTTTTAATCAAAGCTTTATGACTGCAAGTGAACATTCAATTTGTATATCCTAAAGCTTTAGCCAGAGCCCCCAACCCACCCCATTAAAAGAAAGGTGGAAAAAAAAATACAATTATGCATATTGAAAAGGACTTGCCATAACCTACTCACTGCTGAAAGCAAGGTTGAAGTACACTCATCTCTAGTATCCAAGATTGTGTATCTTCACCCATTCATGAGACTAAAGCTGCTGATGCTTTACTTGTAACATTAATAAGTGGATTCTTCAAATGGTAGCTTTATCCCAAACTTAATTCCTAAAACAATAATTACAACTGTTAAATAGGCAGACAGTTTGTTTCCTCATCAACTTAGAAACAGTTTTGCATCTTGTATACTTTCACATTGCAAACAAATTGACTTAGAATAATTACTACTTCGCAGTCATGTGCTACTTCTAGTTACATGCACATGAAAGCATTTATAGACATGTATTGAAAACAGTGAATGCAATCTATACCAATCTGGTGTTTAAACAATTGTAATGGTAGCTAATCTATATTAACTGATCTTTAATATGCACGGCTTTGTTTTTCCTCCATTGTTTTGCACATTTATCTATTAGAAACATAACCTCTTCCTACCTTGTCACATTTAAGGGATCAACAAAATCATTTAACACAGATAAGTTACTGTTTAATGCCTTTTAATTATTATATCATTCAAGGTTACTTAATGCAGTGAAATTGCTTCTCAATATCTCTTAATTATTACGTCACACAATTAGGATGCACTTTTTATACTCTATCGATAAGAAAACTACTTTGGTCTAGTGAGGAGGGTGCCAGGTTAGAAATCAGGAGACTGTGAATTCTAGTCTTGCCTTAAGCATGAAAAATGGCTGGGTAATTTTGGGCGAATGTCTCGCTCGCTTCCTCCCTCCCTCCCTCCCTCCCCACCTCACAGTATTGTCGTTGGAAAAAGTAGAAGGAAGGAGTATACGGTATGTTTGCTGCCTTAAGTTATTTATAAAAATAAAAAATGCAAGATTAATTTTTTTAAATGTAGTGTTGTCAAATGCAGAATCAAGGACTGAGGAAATATAGTAGAAATATGGAAAAATAAAGCCTAAATATGCAGTCCTGATAGAATTAAACTTTCTCGATTTATAAATATCTGCTCCCTCTAATAGATCTCTGAGGATTACTAGCTGTTGTGTCTAAAATCCTCAATAAAATCTAACAGTACTGTAATTCTGTAGATCAAACCATTTGAAATGTGCTATATCTTCTGGCAAACTAATTTTCTATGCCTGTGACCATTTCAAAATGTTAAATATGTGTTTATGCCTTTTTGAGATTATTAGCAGCAAATTTAATCACTAAACTGCAATTTATTTCTTGATTCTGCTGCAGTATGTGTAGTTATATGATGGACAGCTTTAGCCAAGTATGCAATAGGTAGTTAACATGCAGTGCAGGTTTTCTGCAGTGTAAGAGAATAACAATCCATCCAACTGGTTTGCTACCTATATCTGTCAGAGTAAGATCATATCTGTGGGTGCATGTGCATTCTTCTTTCTTTCTTTCTCATCCTTGTCCTTCATGACCTTTCCAATAATTTTAATGTATACACAGTTTATTAAAAATGCTATTCATTTCTCATTAGCATGACTTCAAATGTTCCACAACTGACTCGTTATATCTTGCTTATTTCATTCTTCTGAATGTATTCTATCTTCTAAATAATATATTTATGGAGCTCATATGCCATCTATTTTTCTCTGCAACATCACATGTTGAATTTATTATCTAAGTCCACTTACGCTCAATCATTTCAATTGAATGATAAACATTTTACTATTTCTCCATCAACAAGGGAATCTTTTTGTACATTCCAATTCAACAGCAAAGCTTATTCTCAGCTTATTCTCTATTTCACTACAGATTGTTTCATTTTCATTCATTTTTCTGCATGACTTAGAAATACAGGTTTAAAGCTCTAAAAAGGATGAAAACATTTTTTTTGAACCAAAGACAATTTTTCACCTTTTGGAATGTACCAAAGCACGCGGTTCAAAACGTAGGTGAAACCGAGACCTTCAAAAATGAGCAGACTCTAGACAAAGATTAAATTCTATTGATATTTATATTTAGATAACTGTGGATGCCGGCACCCCGGTACAGTCAGCTGCTCCCGCAGCTGACTGTTGGGGGCGAGTTAGTGGCCCCAAAGGAGGTGGTTTGCAACTTGGGCGTCCTCCTGGATGGTCGGCTGTCCTTTGATGAACATCTGGCGGCCGTCACCAGGAGGGCCTTTTACCAAGTTCGCTTGGTTCGCCAGTTGCGTCCCTTCCTTGACCGGGAGGCCTTATGCACAGTCACTCATGCTCTGGTTACGTCTCGGCTGGATTATTGCAATGCTCTCTACATGGGGCTGCCCTTGAGGTGCACCCGGAGGCTGCAGTTAGTCCAGAATGCAGCTGCGCGAGTGGCAATGGGAGCCGCTCGTGGCTCCCATGTAACACCACTGCTCCGTAGTCTGCACTGGCTTCCTGTAGTCTTTCGGGTGCGCTTCAAGATCCTGGTTACCACCTTTAAAGCACTCCATGGCTTAGGACCCGGGTACTTACGAGACCGCCTGCTGTTACCTTATGCCTCCCATCGACCCGTACGCTCTCACAGAAAGGGCCTTCTCAGGGTGCCGTCCGCCAAACAATGTCGGTTGGCGGCCCCCAGGAGTAGGGCCTTCTCTGTGGGAGCACTGACGCTCTGGAACGAACTCCCCCCTGGCTTACGTCAAGTGCCTGATCTTCGGACCTTTCGTCATGAGCTAAAAACATATTTATTCATTCAAGCAGGACTGGCATAAATAGTTGATTTTAAATTGGGGTTTTAGTAATATTTTAAATTTTTAAATTTTTTAAATTACCGGCCGTTTAGTAATAGTTTATTTTAATTTCTTTTAATTGTATATATTTTGTATTTTATTCCGGCTGTACACCGCCCTGAGTCCTTCGGGAGAAGGGCGGTATAAAAATTTAATAAAATAAATAAATAAATAAATAAATAGATTAAATGTCCTGAATATTTGTAAGTCTACCTATTTCCAGTGACATCTCTGCCCAATAAGATCCAGCAGGCCAGAGTTTCTATGTATCTCTTAGAGATTGACATAGCTTCTAAGTTAACCTCCTCCTCCTCTGAAATAGTATCTCCACAGATATTCAAATGGCCTTATAAATTTTTGGATAAATTTTCTAAAATGCTGGTTATTTGATTAAGAGGTCTAAAATATATGGCTGGCTCTTTGAATGATGAATACCTTGCACTGTTGCACTGAATGTTGTTTCCTTTTTTAATATGGTTTTAGTTTTAAATTTGACTATCTGTCTGTTTTTAATCCTCAGTTATGGATTTGGGAGGTTTTCACTGCATTCCTAATGTGACAAAAATTGCTGGCATTGATCACAATTGTAGTTTGTTACCTCAGAAGTATAAATAATAACACCATTATTCTGACTAAATATGCATAGTTTTTGACAAAGAATCTGAGTTAGGTATTGATTTGCAATAGTCAAATAATCAGCTATGAACAATTATATTCAAATGCTTTGTTGTTAAGTAATTTTATTACCTAAGTGAGGGATTTAACCAATTATGTAACAGCTATAAAAATGTTTTTCTTGTTGCCTCTGCCAAAAGCTAACCTGATCTATTTTACTCCACTCATCTTTGAAGAGGACAAGTCAGAAATATTGGTTATATGCTGAGCTAATCTTGAAAGAAATGTAGGTACTGTAGTGCTAAATTTGTAAAATATCTATTTTAAATGATTACTTAAAAAATAAGCCAAACAAAAAACCCAGAAAGCTGGAAAATTAAATACACATTAGTAATATTAGTTGCTCAATCAATCTGATAAACATTCTAACTTTTATAAAAAGGAAGAGACTTTGCAGCTTAACAAAATCTGAATTTCAGTTTTATATTAAACCAAGGTTAAACAGCCTTTTTAACCAACAGCAAAAGGAATTGATAGCACCTTCCCTCATAGAAGACCAAGCAGTAGCATGTCTGAAAGAGACCCAAACAGGAAGTAGTTATCCTGGAATTTCTGAAAACCAATCAGAAGTTTATCTGGATGAAAAAAAACCCCAATAAGGATCTAGCTTTCTTGGATCAGAAATGAGCTTGATTGGAAAGTTTGCATTCACTGCTTGATTAGCAACCATTCATAAATATTCTGGTAACAAACCATTTTATATTCATTTTACAACCAAATGACCAATGCATGCATGCATGACCAAATTTCATGCATTTGACAGCATATACAACAGGAAGAGTGACACTGATGTAGCTGCACAAGAGAACGTTTATCTGAATGAGACGGTATCAACCAGCAATCTTCACAGCATTTCTCTCTCTTTCTCAGTCATGTGTTCACTTAATGACTATTTCATTTAATGACCAGATTGGTCACAATGGAACATGGTCACTAAAGGAGGAGTAGATGTATTCAGAATCTAGATTATTCAGTTGCAGATGCAAAGGCCTCATCAGTCCTTGCTCAGCCTCAGGTGCTACTGAAACAACCTCAGGAAACCAGAAAACTAGACTTAACCCAAAAATGCATGCTTGATTGATACTGCCTATGAAAGCCTATACCATTACAAACCTTGATTTTATTGAGTCAAAATAATCTTAACATAGAAATAATTCTGGGCACAATTCTTATGAAACTATACATGTATGATCTCAGGCCATCATCTTATACCTTGAATATTTGAAAGGATCTTTAGTGCTGTAAATGCTTAAATGGATAATCATGGAAACGGTATTAAAATAAGAGACAATAATTTTAAAAGCTTCCTTATTTCTACTCTAGTTATATCCCTCCAAAACCAGTAGGTTACAATATGATTGCATTCTGCTGTATTTCTTTATCTGAAATACTAACTAAAATATATACACATAAAATAGACCAATCTTACTTTTTGAAATCATTGATCCATATTGTAATCCAATGTTATTAATAATATTTATTAAATTCAAGTTACACAGAATTAACAGAGCTGTATTATTTACTCCTATAGCTAATATATATTCTTCTGATCTTTGTTTCCCAAAGGAAAGGGGGGGAAGAATTTTCTAATTGTATAGATATTTTTCTGGAGGAACTCCTGGCTGGGTTGTGCCTCTATATTCAGAAATAAGAAAATGAGTTGTTGAAGGGAGGAGTGAAGAGAGAAATCAGCATTGAGTCATTGGTATGCAGAAAGAGACCAACAAGGAATCTTCCCTAAATCTTCACTATTTATCTGATGGTTATGTAGAATGTGCTTTAGTCCAGACGTCTCCAACCTTGGCAACTTTAAGCCTGGAGGACTTCAACTCCCAGAATCCCCCAAAGCTGGCTGGGGGATTCTGGAAGTTGAAGTAAGATTCCTGTCTATAGGCAGATGGTAAGATTCCTGTCTATAGGCAAACTGCAATACAGAAATTGCTCTGAGCATCATGTAGTTCTTGGTTCCCTGCACCTTACAGCAAAACAGTATATCATAGGGCAACAATTTTTGAATCAAGGAGCATCAAATGGGCTAATATACAGAATGTATCCAAAATTCAGAACCTATGTCTGCCGAGGGAATGAAATTTGGGATAATTGTGGCTGCTTCAGTGCTTCTGTCTGCTACAAACTTGTGATCTTCATTTTCAATGTTCTGTGATAGTTTCTGAGCCAGTTTCACATCTCTACCCGCTCCCCCACCCAGCAGCAAGGAATTGATTCATCATGTGGCTCTTAAAATAATGACTTTAAGGTGCATGATAAAAAAGCCTGGATATTTTTATTGCTTTATGTGCCCTTTTTTCTGATACAAAAACACACACATATATCTATATACCCATCTTTGTTCAAGAACATGTGTAATTCTCTATTCTCTTATATTTCTTCACAACAAATCTATGAGGTAGGTTGAACTAAAAGTCACCAATTGAGCTGCTGTGGCTGCAGATGGAGTAGAACTTGATCTCTCTGGTATCAAATACATTGGCCATTATTATAACTTAGTCCTCACCCTCCCTGTTTCATCAGTTATTTCGTCATCTGCTTCCTACTCTGAAACTGAGTGTAGATCGGCCCCTCCTTTGGCTACTGAACATCACATAGACCAGTCCCATCTGATCTTTCAGGCAGTCAGGCACATGATTTGATTTTGAAACAGCTTCAATCTAAACATTTCCTACAATTCAATGTATTTTAAACTGTTCTGAAGCAAGGACATAATACCACTTTATAATGCCTTGGTAAGGCCACACTTGGAATATTGCATTCAGTTTTGGTCGCCACGATGTAAAAAGGATGTTGAGACTCTAGAAAGAGTGCATAGAAGAGCAACAAAGATGATTAGGGGACTAGAGGCTAAACATATGAAGAACGGTTGCAGGAACTCAGTATGTCTAGTTTAGGGAAGACATGATAACAGTGTTCCAATATCTCAGGGGTTGCCACAAAGAAGAGGGAGTCAAGCTATTCTCCAAAGCACCTGAGGGTAGGACAAGAAGCAACGGGTGGAAACTAATCAAGGAGAGAAGCAACTTAGAACTAAGGAGAAATTTCCTGACAGAATAATTAATCAGTGGAACAACTTGCCTGCAGAAGTTGTCTCCAACACTGAGAATTTTTAAGAAAATGTTGGATAACCATTTGTCTGAAATGGTGTAGGGTTTCCTGCCTGGGCAGGGGGTTGGACTAGAAGACCTCCAAGGTCCCTTCCAACTCTGTTATTATTAACATTGTGATAAAAATAAATTAAAGCAAAATAAATTACTATCAGCCTAATTATTGTATGTGGAAAGAGAATGGGGTGTGTGTGTCATGGTCAAGGGATAATACCAAATGTCATGGAGATATTGGAAGGAGGAGGAGAGATGATGGATGAAAGGATTTCCAGAGTCACAAGGAAAGGTACAAAATGGGGAGACAAGAAAAGATGGAGGAGGAAAGAGAAGATCAGTTCAAGAATATGTGACAAATACTAATTGTGGTGAAAGTTCCTCAACACGACAATGTCTGCCTTCAGCAACAAGGCCTCAACAGAGGAAGAGCGAAGCAAAACGCATGACTTGCAGGATGTAATATTTCTGCTGAATTTGGTGCCACGGTCAAACTCTGTCCTCCTTGTCATGTGTTTCTATTTCCTGGAAAAACTTACCAGTTTCATCTGCACGAAGGGAAAGGTCAGGAGAGGCAATTTGCAACCCCAACCTAATGAACTCCTCAGTTTATAAAACAGTGATGAACTTATTGTAAATGAGTTAAGGAAGAACATCACACAATACAACTGCCTCTTCCAAGGACATCTTTTGATGCCAAAGAAGCCCTTCCAAAGAGGAACAGATGGAATTCTTCTGTGATGATTCAGGATACTTCTCAAAGTGAATGAAATGCTCTTTGCAAAAAAAAGGAAAGAAAGAAAGAAAAGGAAAGAAATAAGGTAAGAAAGAAAAGAAAAGAAAAGAAAAGAAAAAGAAAAAAACCCCACCAACATTGCAAATTTACTTCAACATGGTCTGGGATGAAAACTCCATAATTGGGAGGGATTAGCCTTGGAGCAATAGAGTGGATTCTTCACAATATATACAGCAAGAATGAGGCCTTTGGTGGAATTTTAATAATTTCCTGTGGCAATCTTCTACCGGTTCTACAGCTTCTACTAGTTGTGAAAGGAAGAAATGATGCTGATGTGGAAAATTTATACACAAAAAAATCATATTTATGGAGAAGCTTTATCAAGTTTCAATTGAAGAGAAATTGGCAGGCTCCCAAAACTAAGAAAGACACATAAAATTACTTCTGAGCAGTTTATTTGATTGCTCTTCACCTATCGTTAGAAATCTTGCCAACCTAAAGCAACTATTTGCATCACTACATATATACCCTGGGAATAGAAAAGATCTTTCTTAACCTTCGTCTCACAATCAAACTTTCCATGCTTCACTGTTTCTTTGCCCTCTGGCATGCAGCCCCTCGAGAATCCGAACTACATTCCACCATAGAAACATGCATTTGAGTGAGAGAGGAGAATATTCTGAGTTATTACTGAATGTGGGAGAAAAATCAAATCAAAATGATGAAACAGAATTACCTGAAATTAGGGTTATGCCAGCAAGAACTGTGTTGGAATGTAGCAATTTCATCTACCCAACATTAAAGAACTGCAGAACTGTTCTCAAGTCTATCCTGGTTTTCCTCAATAAAATGATGAGAAAAATCAGTTCCACATGTATTAGACACTTCTCTGGAATAATGAAAGAATATTGTTCCTTCAGTGCTGTCAATGAAAGAGCTACTCATTTTCCAACAGAATTCCTTGATTCAAGTGAACTTCCTGAATTTCCACCACATAATCTGGAATTGAAGATAGAATGTCCCATCGTTTCAATGAAGAACTTGGCTCTTCTAAGGTTTACAATGGAACAAAGGTGATCATGGAAGAACTCCACAAGAATCTCATTGTAGAAAAGGTAAACATTGGTATGTTCAAAAATGACATTGTCATGATTCTAAAAATTGTTCCCAGTTAATCAGAAGGGAAGATGCTCCTTTGCACAGACACAGTTCCCAATACAGTCACTATATATAAAGCACTAGGACAGGGGTCTGCAAACTTGGCTCTTTTAAGACTTGTGGACTTCAATTGCCAGAGTTCCTTAGCCAGCAAAGCTGGCTGAGGAACTCTAGGAGTTAAAGTCCACAAGTCTTAAAAAAGCCAAGTTTGCAGACTCCTGCACTAGGACAAAGCATGAAGAATGTGCTGGTTTATCTGGAAAAACTGATATACCAGCATGGTCAATGTAGGTCTCTATAAGCCAAGAAAAAAGAAATGAAACATCAGAGTTTTCTTTAAGAATGGCAAACGAACCACAAATGTCATTGAAAGCATTCTTTGTTAAAGCATCTATATTTGTCTTGCTACATACCTTTCATCTTTAATTTAAAACCAAAACAATGGCAACCTGCCCGTGGTCATACAGTTCTTCTGTTTAAGTAAAGAAATACCTCTGAAAGGATGAGCTAATGGGCCACAGGTTGTCTAGTGTCATTTAAAAAACCAGAAATTAGGTTAGGTGCTTTTTACAGGCTTGAGAAGCATGTATATCAAAATGAATTGCACTCTCTTTGAACAAAAACTTAAAACAACGTTGTACTTTCTCATTGCAGTGCTTTCAAATTTAAACCAGATTAATATCTCAGATGACCCAGTTTTATTGCCATGTATACCTTTGCGATTTCTCAGTAGAGTACAGTATATTATGAGAATATATAGTAGCACATTCTCTTATATGTAACTCAGTCTACTGTAGTAAAAACTGCTAATTTACTCTTTTCAGGGAATCTAGGAAATTTATTTAGTGCTAGTTTTGAAAGGAGACACTGAAAGCCTCTCTAGAGCTAGCACCTCCTCTCCAGAATAGGTGATGATATGTTCTTAACAGCTATGAATCTTCAGCTAATTATCTTTGGAACGTAAAGCACCAGGCGCAGATGAAACACACTTTGCAGAGACAAAAGAACTGTAGATTTCAGACACCATCAGTACAGTATCGTATTAGTATAACAGATGATATTTCAGTTCTGAGAGGCTATCATGGTTATAGATGTTTCTTGGACTTCCTCTCTTGTTGCTTCAATAGAATGCCCAAAGCCGTATCCTGCTGTGCTGTGTTTCTGTCATTTATAAACAACAAAGGAGCAAGCACTAGGATATTGGAACGATGGTTCAAATAAAGGGCTGTCATACTATTGCTAAGCCAGGAAAAGTTAGACGATTAATTATAGAAAATTTGGAGCGCGAGTTCCCTGCTACATTATTATTTGTTGAAAACATTTCTAGGTCACCTTTTCGAAACAAAAGAAAACAGGTTGACAGTAGCTATTTTGATACAGTGTGAACGATATGAATTTGTAGAGCAGACCTCTTCAAAACTGAATAATAATTTCTGTTAAAAGCGGGCTTTTTTCCTGTTCTAGGATAATATTTTTCAGCAGGATAGTTGCAAGCAACATTATTGCTGACCTATGAAGTGGACCTAAGAACTATAACTATATGACAATATTCAACATCTGTTTCTACAACAGGAACTTTATTTCTTCGTTTCTGAATTCTTCTGCACTCCTCAAATCTACGTTAGTTGATTTTTAACCCTACACAACAGAGTTGATGATTTTGTGTCCAAAAGGAGAAACAAAAATCCAGCATTAATAGTGCTGTTCCATTGATAGATGGGCTGAGTTCAGTACCTGGTGACATGTAGAACAATGGGCCAATACTATCTGGCACACAAGATTATTTGTGTGTGGGTGCATGTGTGTTCACATACATACATATGTACATACATACACGTGCCCCTCCTGGTTGGTGCTGGCCACCCAGGAGGTGACACGAGGCTGGCTCCAGACAATTACGAGTGCTTCCTTGGTGGAGGGAGTCTTCCCGGCCGCCTTGAAAGAGGCGGTGGTGAGACCCCTCCTCAAGAAGCCTGCCTTGGACCCGGCTGTTTTAAGTAACTATCGTCTGTCTCCAACCTTCGCCACGGCGAAGGTTGTAGAGAGTATGGTGGCATATCAGTTTCCTTGCACCTGGATGAAACTGTCTATCTAGACCTGCTCCAGTCCGGTTTCCGCCCGGTTACAGCACTGAGACGGCTTTGGTCGCATTGGTGGATGATCTCTGGAGGGCCAGGGATAGGGGTTGTTCCTCTGCCCTGGTCCTATTAGACCTCTCAGCGGCTTTTGATACCATCGACCATGGTATCCTGCTGCGCCGGTTGGAGGGATTGGGAGTGGGAGGCACCGTTTATCGGTGGTTCTCCTCCTATCTCTCCGATCGGTCGCAGACGGTGTTGACGGGGGCAGAGGTCGACCCGAGGCACCTCACTTGTGGGTGCCGCAGGGCCGATTCTCTCACCCTCTTGTTCAACATCTATATGAAGCCGCTGGGTGAGATCATCAGTGGCTTCGTGTGAGGTACCAGCTGTACGCTGATGACACCCAGCTGTACTTTTCCACACCGGCCACCCCAATGAAGCTATCAAGTGCTGTCCCGTGTCTGGAAGCCGACGGGTCTGGATGGGGAGAAACAGGCTCAGGCTCAATCCTCCAAGACAGAGTGGCTGTGGATGCGGCATCCCGGTACAGTCAGCTGCAGCCGCGGCTGACTGTTGGGGCGAGTCATTGGCCCCAATGGAGAGGGTGCGAACTTGGGCGCCCTCCTGATGAACGGCTGTCCTTTGAAGATCATTTGGCGGCCGTCTCCAGGAGAGCTTTTACCAGGTTCGCCTGGTGCGCCAGTTGCGCCTTTCTAGACCGGGATGCCCTATGCACGGTCACCACGCCTCGTGACATCTCGCCTAGATTATTGCAATGTTTCTACATGGGGCTCCCTTGAAGGGCATCCGGAGACTGCAGTTAGTCCAGAATGCGGCTGCGCTGGTGATAGAAGGAGCCCTCGTGGCTCCCGGTGACACCTATCCTGCGCAGACTGCACTGGCTACCTGTGGCCTTCCGGTGCGCTTCAAGGTGTTGGTGATCACCTTTAAAGCGCCCATGGCATAGGGCCGGGCTATTTACGGACCGCCTTCTGCTACCGAATACCTCTCACCGACCTGCGCCTCACAGAGAGGGACTCCTCAGGGTGCCGTCAGCTAGGCAGTGTCGCCTGGCGACACCCAGGAAGGGCCTTCTCTGCGGGGCTCCCGCCTCTGGAACGAGCTCCCCCCAGGACTTCGCCAACTCTCGGACCTTAGAACCTTCCGCCGTGAACTTAAAACACACTTATTCAGGTGCGCAGGACTGGATTAGATTTTTTAGCTTTTAAATTTTAAATTTTAAATTTTATACTGATTTTAATTGGTTTTATTATTTTTAGTTCAATTGGCCGGCTAAATATTTCATTTTAAAATTTATTTTAAATTCATTGTCTATCTATGTATTTTAATATGGCTGTACACCGCCCTGAGTCCTTCGGGAGAAGGGCGGTCTAGAAATTTGATTAATAAATAAATAAATAAATAAATACAGACATACAATTTTATTATTACAATTTTATTAAGATATTTTATATAGTAATGCAAACATACACTATATTACTGTAAGATATTTTTTACAATAATGCAAACATACAGTAGAAAACAAGAAAGAAGAAAGAATAAAATATGTAAAGGATTGATTTTGATCTTTTTTACAGCAATTACAAATAAATTTATAAATTAGCCTTCCTATATTTACATTTTATATAAATACAGGTATATTTGTCTCAGGGGTGAAATGCTCCTGGATCGGACTAGATTGCATGATCTGATAGCAATCGTGACTGGTAGTTTGGCGATCTGGTAGCGATGGTGGAGTGAAGCTCCACCCACCCATCCAGGTGTCATTACTTCCTAGTTTTGACCAGGAAGTAATGTGTTTTTTACCCTCTGAGTATGTGCAGAAGGTTTTATGCATGCGCAGAAGGTCTGCGCACGCATGTGGCATGCGCACGCGAGCGAAGCGAGGGCGTGCGCGTGGCGCATGCACTTCCAAACTGGTAAGAAGGTAGGTAGATTTCACCCCTGATTTGCCTTCGTTCATGACTACCTGTCCTCCTTAAGTTATGTCATATTCCCTCTTCCCATATTTTTCTCTTTCTAAGCATCAAATCCATAAAACACATTTTTTCCCATTTTCGGCAAAAAGTCCATAAAGCGTTTCCAGTCACTAATAAAGGTACTTGTCTTTTCTCTAATCAAACAAATCAGTTTTGCCATTTCTGCAAGTTCTGTCACCTTCACCAACTATTCCTTCAGTCTGGATATTTCAGAATCTTTCAAACTTTGTACATGTAGTAATTTCACTTCAGTCACCATGTACAAAAGCAATCTTCCACAGTTCTTTTCCAGCTGACTATCCATAAGCCTCCCTATTCCAAATTCTAGTTTCAGATGTATATTAATGTTTAAAATTCTTTGTTTCATTGAATGTATTGTACCCAGGATTTCCTAGTTTTTTAAACACGCTACCATGTATGCTAAAATGACCCCTCATGTTTTCACATTTCCAATACAAATTCGAAGTACCTTTATACATCCAAGTCAATTTTTCTGATGTCATATACTAGCAGTACATCATTTATAAAAAAATATCTCTTAGGTTATAATACAACAAAAAGGTGAGTTCTTTTAGCCACATCTTCTCACATTGATGCATCTGTACGTTATAAACAAAATTCTTTGCCGAGGTTATCATGCATTCTTTAATTTGACCTTCTTCCATTTCAAATTTCAGCAGAAACTTGTACATTTTAGCAATCACACGTTCCTCATTTTTACATAATGCAATTTCAAATTCCATCTTATCCCAAGTCTCTTTTTTATCTATTTTAAGCGCATCTCTGAATCATATGCATGAGAACTATTGAAATCTAAATCCTTTGGCAATTAATTGTTCTCTTGGTTTTATTTTAAGTCCTCCATTTTCCTGTAAGTCTTGGTATGTTAATGATTTATCTTTATCAGCTGTTTCTTTTCTATCAAATACTTCCTGTGCTGAAACAAAGAAAGGCATCTTCCAATACCTGACTCTGTGGTCTCTTCCCATAATCCTAAAAGCTTTATCCAAAAACTTTCTACTATTGACCTCACCCCATTCCTAAGAGGACCATAAGGGGCGTGCATAAGCGCACAAACGTGCCTACCGTTCCTATCCTATTGTTTTTCTTTTCTTCTTTCTATATATATGCTTATACCTCCTTATATTTACCCAAAAATGTTTATATACTATATAATCTTTTGTATGATTCCTACATATATTGTTGTGACAAAATAAAATAAATAAATAAATAAAATAAATACAATCTGAGCTTGTATTTATTTCATATTCTTATATGGCATTCCTAAAATAATGATTTTTAAAATCTAAATTCACTTTGATTTTGTTATACTATGAAAAACCCTGCTATCCAAATCTCAAGTAATGATCTTCTATTTCTAACACACTTTTACTTCTCAGAAGCAACCATTCTTTCATCCAAACAAAACAACAGGCTGTAAACTACAGTTTAAAGTCTAGCTATCCCAATCATAATAGAATGAGTAGGATGCCAGGCTAAGGGATAAACTGGATTGGAAATGACAATCTGCAGAATGTAGCATCCTACTGAAAAAGGGCAAGTATAAGATAATATAAGAAGAATGATGGGGAATATCAGGTTCAAACCCAGGAGGGATATATTTATCTCCTTTTATAAATAATTATAATAATATAATATAATATAATATAATATAATATAATATAATATAATATAATATAATATAATATAATATAATATAATATAAAATAATATAATATAATATAATATATAATATAATATAATATAATATAATATAATATAATATAATATAATATAATATAATAACAGACATTGGCAACCTTCAGTCTCAAAAGACTATGGTATCGTGCTCTGGAAAGAGATCCTAAAACAGCATCTGATGTGATTAAAAAAGGCCAATTCAAGAGTGGTAATCCCTTCCACACTGAGGGCAGGTACATTCTGTCCCCTGCCCAGTCCCCAGATTTCCAGGACTGCCTCTTTGCCTCAGCCTGCCAAACAAGTGTCTCTTCGAATTGGAGAAGGCTATGCTGCATCTTTAGCCTCCAAGCTGAACAATCAGAGGTCAAGGTTTCCCAGTTGTTAATGTCCATTCCCAAGTCCTTTAGATCCCTCTTGCAGATATCTTTATATCACAGCTGTGGTCTCCTTCTAAGGCGCTTTTCCTGCACTACTTCTCCATACAGGAGATCTTTCGGAATCCAACCATCAGCCATTCTCACGACATGCCCAAGCTGGCGTAGACATCGCTGTTTCAATAGTGTATATATGCTAGAAATTCCAGCATGTTCCAAGACTGCGCTATTTGGAACTTTGTCATGCCAGGTAATGCCAAGAATAGGTTGGAGATAGCGCATATGAAAGGTGTTCAGCTTTCTCTACTGCCATACGTAAAGGGTTCAAGACTCACTGCAGTACAAGAGTGTGCTCAGGAAGCAGGCTCTATAGACCTGGATCTTTGTATGTTCCGTCAGCATCTTATTAAGCCTGGAAAACGTGGTGGCCGCTTTACCAATACATTTATTCAGCTCAGTATCTAAAAAGAGAGTGTCAGAGATCGTTGAGCTGAGGTACACAAAGTCATGGATGACCTCCAGTTCTTGTGCAGAGATTGTAATACAGGGAGGTGAATCCACGTCTTGACCCATGACTTGTGTCTTTTTCAGGCTGATTGTTAGTCCAAAGTCTTGGCAGACCTTGCTAAAACAGTCCATAAGTTGTTGAAGGACTTCAGCAGAGTGAGCAGTAATGGCAGCATCATCAGCGAAGAGGAAATCCTGTAAGCATTTCAGCTGGACTTTAGACTTTGCTCTCAATTTAGAGAGATTAAAGAGTTTTCCGTCTGATCTGGTCTAGAGATAAACACCCTCTGTTGCAGTTCCAAAAGCCTGTTTCAGTATGATAGCAAAAAAGATCCCAAATAAAGGTGGCACGAGGACACAGCCATATAATATAATATAATATAATATAATATAATATAATATAATATAATATAATATAATATAATATAATATAATAAAATATAATATAATATAATATAATATAATATAATATAATATAATATAATATAATATAATATATAATATAATATAATATAATATAATATAATATAATATAATATAATATAATATAATATAATATAATATAATATAATATAATATAATATAAGTGTGTGTATAAATATATGTATATGTATACACACACACACACACGCATGCACAATGTCTTCAAGGAAAAACAAAAACAAAAAGTCCAGATGCCTCTTGAAAGAAAAAGTACCTTTGGGACAACCATGACATGGATGGTTGAGAATCTCCATAGACAAAGTTAGATAACATCTAGATAATACTAGTTCCTCAATGGAATTTAATTCAATTATATTTATCCTTTGGAATTAAATTGTTATAAGCCTTCAAAGTTAGATAATATTTAGATAATACTGGCTCCTCCAATGGAATTGAATTATTATAAGCAATTGTGTGATAGTGTAAGAATTCAGGCTGAATGTTTAAATTTTAAAAAGATGCTAGACTCAAAATGTTTTCTATGTTAATTATGTTGAAAAACATTTCTGGTATTAAGGAGGGAGATTTAAAGATATCATTTAAATTCCTGGGGACTTCTACCTGCTAGCTTGAAAAATGTTTTTATTCAAAGATAAATTTTGACAGAGAGACAAAATAGAATTGCAAGAAATAAGCAATATGCAGAGTTAGTCATAAATAGATAGATAAGTAAATAAATAAATTCTTTGCATTTTCTTTCCTTAACTATAAAAAGTGTAGTTTCTATAATTTCATCCCCCCCCCATTCCATCTTTTCCCCTCAATTCACATGTTGAGCAGTTATCTATTTTTGTTTTTACTAATACATTTAAGCTTAGTGGATGCATAGACTGACTGAATTCTAAGGGAATTATAATTGTTTAATCACATAAAAGCCGTTGGTGACAAAAAAGATAATAGTCCCAGAGATGTTGAAGAGGTAAGTTCTTTTCCTAGGATGGAAACTTTGAATGTCTAACTTAAAGCAAAATACATGTACTGCCAATAGTAATGCAGGATGGTGATTAGAGTGATTAAACACAAAGCAAATGGTTCGGTTTTGCTAATTAGTTTAAGCTTCAGTGGTGTCTCAGCTATGGTTGAGATCCAAAGATTCTTTGCCAAGTAGCAGCTGCCATTAATGCATTTTTTTAAAAAAATTAACAGTGGCTTAAACAGAGGAGAGCAGTACAGTTCACTGAACACCAACCACCATATGCTTTAGCTTTTCAGTTTTCAAATAACTGACAGCTAGACATGAATTCAGATGCATCTTTGCATTTAACACACTGTATTTTAAAATGCAATTCATATCTTCTGAAGAGTTTTTATGCTAAGATGTTAACATGCCCCTGTCTGCCAGGTAGTCCAGAGGATGCTAGCGCTTTCAGTGGAAGAAGCTCCCCCCATAGGCATCTAACCTGCCTATTATTGAATATACAGGCACAATTAATTTCACCCTTAGGAAATCGTAGTGGGACTCATTGTTCCAATAGGAATCGGTTCACACTTGGTTGGTTACCACACAGCAGTAAGGCTTTCGTGAGCCAACAAATAGTTGTGCAGTTTCTCTTTAGCTGAAATAGAACTAAATTTACCTTTCTGTTCTGAGCTCTTTCTCTTCCGTCAGCATGAAAAGTTGGTCCAGTTTCAACTACAATAATGATAGTTTGGTTATAGTAGAGTCCAGGCCCAGTCCTGCTTCTTTACTTAATTTAGGGAGCAAAACACAGTTATAAAAAAAAAGGAATGAAACTCTAAACATTACGTGGAATTAAATGGTAGCCCATAGCAACTAGAAATGTGGAATAAGGAATCAAAGAATAACGTGAAAGCTTAAGTTATGTATTCTGAAACAAAAATTGCTTGCTCTAAATAATATCAAGGTTAGTCATAGTCTGGATCTCAATTATTTCAGTCTTTCTTCAGATATGTCTACTGAAGAAAGAATAAATATCTACTTTCTTCTATTGAGCAGCTTTTAATATAGGTCACACCCATCTGCTTAGACATTGCTCTGAAAATGGGACTTTCCTCAAGATAGGGCCATAAAATTAAGGAATTAATGTACATAATTTTGGCTCCCTATTTTGTATAGTCTGTTAATGAAATAATTTTGATTCATTCAATTACCTTCTCTCTTCTCAGCCTTTACTTTACCTCTTCGACGGAATTAAAGGATGAAAGTAGGAAATAAAATAGACCAATAAATTCCTAAAATTAAGACATCTTATGCTGATCACCTAACCCAATACTGCATAATCACTCAATGCAGGAAACACTCTTAGGCTTTTGAACAACTATGCATAATTATTTCAACTTAAAGAATTGTGTAACTTGTAATGCATAATTTAATAAAAGCTTTGGGACATGTTCTTCATACCAAAGTATGCCAGCCAACCATGTCACAGATCAATCCTCTTTTGAAAAAGACTCTTTTGAAATGCAAGGATCTATCAAAGCAGATGTGATATTCTTTTTAAAAATCTCCTTATTCATTTGTGAATTTTTCCTTAGGCTGTTTTATCCCAATTGTCTTAGAAACACATCTATGGTACTGTATATGAAGAATTATTATTAGTTAATGTATTCATTAGTTAACTAACACTATGGTAATCTTTTTTCAAAATGTAATAAAATTCTGCAAGGATTAAAAAACATTATTATAGTTTTTTATGCCTTTTTTTTAAAAAAAAGAATCTTGCCCCCTTGCAGTTCTCAAATCTTCTTTGAAGGTTTTCAGAAACAGATTTGAAGGCTCAAAGGCTTTTGCCTTTGGTTGGGGGTGTTACTTAGGATTCTGACAAGGACAGAGCAAACCTCATCTCAACCTCAGCAATTTTAAGATATGTGGACTTCAAATCCCAGAACTCCCCAGTCATTTTAAAGCTGCTGAGGTTGAGAAATATTGGGGTAGATAAAGGGGAAGTTTCACTGACTACTTATATAGGCTTTAGATCAGGGGTGTCAAACTCGTGGCCCGGATGTGTCAGATACTGACCAGACTCACCCCTGGTTTAGCAAAGGGGAAAAAAGTCGTGATACATCATGTGACAATGACGGGACGACACAAATTTGACATCCCTGCTTTAGATGTTTGGCTCTAAATGAATTTACAGATTCCATGCTGTCTTGTAGACTGGCACCTCTTTTACTTATTCCTTCCCCCAACCACTTGTTATGACAGTGGCAATGTTATATGAGCATTATAGTACAAAGCTAAGGAAATGTCTTAACAGCCAGGAGTCAAAAGCCAGCAATGAATCACATAAACGTGCTTAGCTCAGAATGACATCAGTAAACTATGTCAATAGTATCTTATAAATTCTGCCCATTGTCACTTCCCCACAGGGTCTAAACATCAAACATGGCAAGCTCCTATAGCTTAAGAAGAACTGGCAGGGATAGGTGTTAAAAATTTGAATGTGAGTCAGGAAGGCTGCCTATCTTTGCTTATGCTTAATTCTCTAGTCTGAAAGCAATTAGAGAGCCAACTGTTATCTTTATTAAGCCATATTCCTTAGACGTTTTAAGAAATAAGCAATTCAGCCTTTCTTAGAAGATAGAAGCCAGTTGGCAATTGTCTTTTCTTCGTACAATGTTAAGGAGTATTCACTTTTTAAAAGAATTACTGCCCAATATAATGGTTAGTATTCTTTTCCAGCACTTTTAGCTTGCCTAAAATGATTGCAGACATTTTGGAGCAGAACAACAGTGGTATGCAAAATAAGAAAGAAGCTGCTGAGCTTTGAATATGTTGAACATTTTCTATACTCTCACTATCACTTTGTCAGAATAACTAAGCATGATCAAAGGATTCTTTGGGTGTTTGTATAATGTACTTTACAATATACTATTGACTTCCATTCTGGAGATTTATATATTGTATGGGCCATAAGTAAAACATTTATCTATATAAAAAGCGCTTGTTCTGTCATATTTACAGGATATCTCTGTCAACTCTAGGAATTTTGATGGACATGCTGCTGACATGCTAACACAAATAATAGGCAAAGTTGTGGTGGATGATTTAAATACGTTGGTTTGTGCATGCAAAATTTATATGGACAAATACTTCACTTCTGACCAGTAAATAAAATGTGAGCGTCTTTTTCAGATTGTTAGTATCTACTGGTAAAATCAATAGTGAGTGTATTTCATGATTGCAGTGGTGGATTGCCCCCAGTTCAGTCCAGTTCTGTGAACTGGTAGTAAAACTGGTGGGAGGCTCTACCCACTGACCCGGATGTCATCATAAACTATTTGCGCATGCTCAGAAGCTTCTGTGCATGCACAGAAGTACGTGCTCCCGTTGCAAACTGATAGTAAACATAAGTAGAACCCACCCCTAAGTTAAACAGTTATTGAAGTATGATAGTTTCTTAAATTGATGGCTGTCTTACTTTCCTAAAATATGCTATTTGTATATCGTATCTATTTTTATCACACACAGAGTCCTGATTTGTACAAGCAAATTAAAAGGAAGACAAGGCTGTGATAATATTAAGATGAAGCATCCTGAAATTTGTTCAGTAACCTCTTCTTTATACTGATAAAACTGAACTGGTCCTGGTTAAGTTTTAGCTCACTGTTGATTTCCCTAAAATGGAAATCACACAAAAAAAATTAAATATAATTTAAATCCAACTTCCATTCAATCCTGTTAATTTTTTTAGAAGGAATAGTAAATTTGCAAATGCTAAAATGATGCTATGCTAAACTTACAAATGCTAAAAGAATGTGTAGCCCTGTGGCTGGAAAATGGCGGAGGACACTGCAGTGGGCTCCTGGGAGATGGAATCAAAGTGCAGGGGACCAGAATTGCAGGGGCCAGCAGGTCAGGAGGGACAAGGGAAGGAAAACTGCTGTGGAATCCTGGGCTGCATTCCTGATGCCATAAGGGAAGTGAACATCCTAATCAGTGGTGGTTCAGAGAACCGGTAGCAAAAATCCCTGCTTCCCCCCCCCCCACACCCCGGTCAATGCCCAACCAATTGCCTGGCTGCCTGCTTGTCCGCTTCCCGCTTCGTTTAAAAAATGCTTTTAAAAGGTTAAAAAAAAGAGGCTCTGATGATCACAGCTGAGCTGCCTGATCATCAGAGTCTTTTTTTTTTTTACTTTTAAAAGCATTTTTTAAACAACCTATTTGGCTGAATAGGTTGTAAAAAAATGCTTTTGAAGGTAAAAAAAATTGCATGCCACAGCTGATCACACACACACTCCACACGCTTTTCTACTTACCCCATGCCTACTTTTGGCGTGCGCTGTGCGTACACCTCGCATTTGGTGCATGGTGCACACTGCACAGCCAGCGAACTGGTAGTAAACCAGTTCAGATTTCACCACTGATCTTAACCCAGGGCAGAGTTCAAAAGTGACTGTGTTCCTGAGATGGTTGCAGTTTCCTGATTCATCACCCCTGGCTAGAGAAGTGAGGCTCAGAGACCTCTTGCCAGGTCTGCAGAGGGCATGCCTGAAGAAAACCAGCAGGATTAGGCTATTATCTTAATTAAAGCCTGACGAGTCCCACAATATGTGTTAGTGTGTTTGGGCCAGGCAGGCTGGTCATCTAAGAAGAGTGTCAGAAGGACCGATCACCAGGGGCTCTTTTGGGGATGAGTTCTACAGATGTCATCATTGGCTTCCTAAATTCAATGTGCTAGAAATGATGGAGGTGAATGTCCAACAACAAAGACTGCAATCGATTGAAAACCATCAGACGGTCAGAGAAAAAAAAAGGAAGGCCAAAGAAAACCTGGCTCCAAATATTTCTGGAAAATCTGAAAAACATTAATCTTAAATGGAAGGATGCAGATACTGTAGCTGCAGACTGAGAACTGTGGATACACTTGTTGCCCAATGTGCTTAGGACAGGATGTGATGATGAGAGGTGATAGTTTGGCTCTGCAACCAAACAAGACAGACACAGACTTCAGAGGATAATTAGAACTGCAGAAAAAACAATTGCTACTAACCTGCTTTCCATTGAGGACCTGTATACTGCACAAGTCAAAGAAAAAGCTGAGAAAATATCTTCAGACCCCTCACATCCTGGACATAAACTGTTTCAACTTCTACCCTCAAAATGACCCTATAGGGCTCTACACACCAGAACAACAAGATGCAAGGACAGTTTCCCCCCAAATGCCATCACTCTGCTAAACAAGTAATTCCCACAACATTATCAAATTAACTACTAAGACTGTATTACTATTCTTCTTCTCATCCTTCCTATTACCTATCTCTTCCCACTTATGGCTACATTCATATTGCTGGTATCTTTATAACTTATATTGTTTTTATTGTTTCATAGTATGATTAGATTGCTTATTAGTATCCTATGACTATCCCTAAGTGTTGTATCTTATGATTCTTAATGAATATATTTTATTTTTTCTTTATGTACACTGAGAGCATATGCATCAAAGACAAATTCCTTGTGTGTCCAATCACACTTGGCCAATAAAGAATTCTATTCTATTTCTATTCCTATTCTATTCCTATTCCTATTCCTATTCCTATTCCTATTCCTATTCCTATTCCTATTCCTATTCCTATTCCTATTCCTATTCCTATTCTATTCTATTTTATTCTATTCTATTCTATAGAATCTTCTGAGCCAAAGGATTACTTGGCAAACAGTGCAGAACTAAAAGAGATGGACACTCCATCTGCATGTCCAAAATGGATGGCCAGTTCCTCCTCAAATCAAGAAAAAACAAGAAAGGAAGTCCAAGGCATCAAGGTGGACCTGTTTTAACCTACTTGCTGATAAAACCAAAATACACAGAAGTATGGTTTCCTAGATTATATAATGCAGCTCGTATTTCTTATCTTAAACCTGGCAATGAGACTTTGTATGAATCTAACTTTCTTGGTTATTATTTGGGGGTTTGATATTAAAAGATAATGGAATCCCACTGGATCTTCAGTGCCAGCATTTGCCACAGTCATAATATCTGCACTGTTCATTCCAAAAAGTACAGATTGTCAGATGAGAGAAAAATGAGAACCCGAGTAAAGAATATCCATTCATCACTGTAGACAAACAAGCCTTCCAATTTCTTAGAAGTGGTTCCACAGAAAAATATGGCACCTGAAATAGCACATATCTAGGGAACAAAACTAGAGCAAATGGTTGATGTAGCTGCAGTAATTCCCATCTATAAGTAAAAATCCCACAACCCCTTTTTTCCCCCCCCTACTGAAGAACAGATGAGATGTAAAGGATTCAAGATAAAAGTTGAAAAATTTGCCCAGGGATAGAATAGACATTACTACTATTGCACACAAATTGTGAAAATAAGCTACAGAACCATTTTTTATTTCAGCTGTTCCCAAACCTTTCAACTTTCAGCTCCATCTTTCAGCTCCACCTATCAGGTGGAGGCGGCCACAGGTGTGGGGGAAGAGACAATAGTTTCACATGCGCACATATGACACTTTCACAAATGCATCTGCATGTGCACACAGGAACTTACTCAACACTTGTTTCCAATAGGTTGTGGCCTGGGGTTGGGGATCCCTGCTTTATTTCATGATTAACTTAATCTACAAATCCAATTGAACCAAGTGGCAAATGAACCAACTAATTATAATATTGAGCAGTAGAATATTTTCCCATGTGCCAATCCTCATTTGCCAATAGGCAGAAGTTAATAAATCTGCAACGGTGACCTTACTTTTATTATTCCTGAAGAAGCACGATTATATAATGACGCAATTTAAGAGCCAGAGACAAAATGTCAGTCCATGGCCATAGTGTCTGATAACATGTCACAATTAAGCAAGTGGAGCAAATCCTCATCTTTGCTTTGCCAACTAAATGGCAATTAAAGTTGTCTGCACATAAAGACCAAGGAACATAGCTTTCTGTTCTGTTCTGCACAAGGCAATAATTTGGATCCTTCTATTAACAATGAAGTTCTGAAGTGAAAGATGAATACTTCGCATGGTTCATTCTTTCCATCTCCCTTTCTGTGACAAAACACTTACAGTACTTATATTTTGAAAATAAAAAATAAAGTTAAAGAGGCTATAGGAATGAATATGATAATTTAAAAACAGATCTACATTCAGTTGGCATTCAGAGTGGAGACAAGAACTGAAATTTATAATGAAATTCCAATGAATCATTTTTTTTAATATGCATATAAGCATAGTTAGTACTTTGAAACTCTCCTCTGCCATGAGCAGTTCCCAGAATTAATTCATTAATTTCAATCCCATCTACCGTGGCATTGCTACTATTCTGCTCCCTTCATACCACAAACATTTAAGAAGCAAGCACAGTCTTGTGGAAGCTTCACAATTCTCTCAGGGGTCATCCAAACAGCTGCTTTAATGTGCTGTCCTCTTGTCCTTAAGTGGGCAGGAAAGTATATTGAGATAAATGGTGCTGCCCCCACACCTAAGATTTGCTGCATCTAAGCAATTAAATTGTACCATGATGCTGACAATTTGTATTGCAAGATGGTTCCAAGGAAGCAATGGGTGGGTTTCCGGTCATCCTTTTCCTGCCCACTCATCTACCAGAGGGAAAAATAACCACCAATCATTTGAATGTGGTGGGGGGAGAAGCAGAGTTTGGGGGCTTCTGCCTTTGATGCTTCTGTAGCCTTTTTAAGTTCTACTGGCCAGTCAACTTCAGTAGTGGCTTTATACAGTTCAAACTTGTTAATACTGTTTGATTGGTTGCCTGCTTGCCAAAGTTTGTAATATTTTATAATTTTGTACATTTTATTTAACTGATGTACCCTTGTTTGTTAATGGCCTACTGATTAAGGCAATGAATGGACTTGTTGACTGGAAGGTCGGCAGTTTGAGACCCCGGCACCGTGTGACGGGGTTCCTGCCCCAGCTCCTGCCAAACTAGCAGTTTGAAAGCATGCGAATACAAGTAGATAAATAGGTACCACTTTGGTTGGAAGATAACAGTGTTCTGCAAGTCTCAGTAGAGTCATGCTGGTCCCATGACCATGCAAATGTCTTTGGACAATGCTGGCTCTCTCAGCTAAGAAATGGAGTTGAGCACCGGCCCTAGAGTCGGACAAGATTGGACAGGGGAAACTTTTACCTTTACCCTTATTTGTACTTCTCATTTTTAAGCTTGATATATTGTAGTAGTTGTAGTAGTAGTAGTAGTAGTACTAGTAGTAGTAGTGTTTATTCCTTGTTGTTCATTCAAGGCATGTTTTAAGGCATCCTGATTTCTTTCATCCCTTACAGATTCTTTTCATCTAGACTGAAATGAAATCTGTGCACGTGTCTTTTGGAGAGTGGAAGGGAGTTCAGTCGTACAACCCTGATTATTTTTTTGTGTGTGAAATGATTCTCTTTTATCCCAGCACTCAGCTCATCATGCTCAAGGTGATTCATGAAGGGGAGCCCCATGTCAATAAACAAGTGAACAAACAGAAGAATCTGGGAGAGATTAAGAAATCAAGCTGTTAAAAAAACAACTTGAGCAATCCACAGAGATCTGTACAGTTTCAGAGAAAGAGATTCTAAACTTACCACTTTGATTAGCCTCCTTCCACTAACCCAGGAATAAAAGTAAGCTTATTTACCAATGAACATTCTTTCTTCACTGTCACAGTTTGTTCCTCTTTTGCCAGCTAAACTGGTCCATATGGTTTTGGAAGTGAAGTGGCGTTCAACGTAGTCCCCCTGATTTACCCCAAAGTAATAATGCATAGGATTAGAAACAGAGATCCAGTCTCGCATTCTAATATTTTTCCTTTACTAGCAAAGCTCTGAGAAGAAAAGGACAAACTGTCTCCTTCCTTTAAAGTTTAAATATTTAAAAGTGTCAAACTAGCTGCAAGGGGTGGGAGAGGGAGAAAGTCCGACTTGGCTTTCATCCTCTCCTTCATCTTCAATTGTGATTATGTGTCAAAAACAAAGTTCTTGAAAATCTGAAGATAAGACACGGAGGACTGTAGAATAATATTCCAATATATTAGATCCCCATTGAGAACCAGTCTGGTCTAGCAGTTAAAATTATTCTACAAACTGGGAGACTGTGGGTTCTAGTCTTGCTTAGGCATAAAGCCAGCTACGTGACTTTGAACCATCTCTTTCAGTCCTAGGAAGAAGATAGTGGCAAGCTACTTCCAAAGCCCTTGCCAAGGTAATTGCATTGACTTGTCTTGAAGGCACATACACACATCATAAGCATACACATACAAAGATCCTCATTGCAGTGGCCTCTTTAACTAGTTGTGTTATTCTAAAGGCTTTAATTTAGCCATGTCATAAACACTTTACAAAAAGATCCCCAGTTCTTCCTCGATAGCATGTTGAGTGTCACTAAACTTGAGAGGCCTGTCATCCTGCAATATCTCATGAATCACTTAAATTTTGTCTATCCATGTTTGCTTGGTTAAATACACGATGGTCTTCTCCTGCACAGTATAAAATTATGCCTTTGTCATTGTCACTAAAGTGACCATCCAGCTCCAACATCTTGTAACTTAACTGCTGTCAGATGCCTATTTCCTTTTGAAGAAGTTCTAACCTCCAGTGAGTGGAAAGGTTTTGTGGCACTCAAAACCCTGCATACTACATTAGAAAACATGTGATTTCCTGCTGGAACTGGTCTGCTGGAACATTAATACTGCCTAGCTCTTATCTAATTGGGTACTTTGTGTAACCATTTAAAAAGTCCTTTGCAAAATCCACTTTTCCCTCAGCTACTGTGGGAGACTTCAATAAATAATGATCGCTAACCAAATGTTCATTGGGGACTTCTATAACTGCAATTTCTTTACCATAATATGTTTATCTAAGCAAAAGAAGCAGAAATAAAAACATTTTTGAGATTGCTAATTCAGCACATCAGGGTAGAAAGTTTTGTTGAGTATGAGAGTTTGAAAAGCCAAGCTTTCCATGCTACTTTTCTTCTTCCCCTGTACATGCAATCACTCTTCATTCGTATGTAAATATATGCAGCCTTTGGGAATAAAAAAAACAAGCAATACAACTCCATTAAAAACACACACACACAAACTTAGCAGTGCTGATATGCCATGTATTGCAACTCACAGACGAATCCTATTATTTTTGTCACTATCAACCTAGTCTTGTGATTTTTACTCCATTTTAAGTAGCTTATAAGATTGGCTACTGAAAACTGGGCAACAAAGTCTCTGGAAATTATAAATTAAGAAAGATGACACTTGTTCCGCAAATGGGTAATGCAGAAGGAAGGAAGGGAGGAGGGGAGGAGAGGGGGGAAGGGAGAAAAGAAGGGAGGGAGGGAGGGAGGAAAGAGGGAGGGAGAATGTACTATATTAGGGAAATGCACAGCATTAGATCATGAGCCTATTTATTTGAATCCTTGGTATCTGGCTGTTTCCCTGTGATGTACATAAAAACTTGTCTAGTTTCAATCACACTGTTGTGGCCACTATTTTGAATTTTAAAATCATATTCTGGAGACATCCCTGCCCCTGGGGTTGAGTCTTTGAAGGCTGAAATTGCTGAAGACAAAGATTCAAATACTTTTCCTTCACCCAGACTTTAAAGTGCAGCATTCCCAAAGGATATGCAGGTAGAGCTTGGATTCATGAATTCATTTATCAAGGTGGCGGGGAACCCTACAATTTAAAAATGGTAAAATAAAATAAAAATTCTCAACAACATTCTCTATAGAGATATACACTTCCTGTTTTATCTTATGAGATGACTTTTTCCTATCTAACTTCTAAAGAGATTATTATTGAATTATTATTCATATGGTATGTAGAGTAGATCTCTATCTTCCTTCCTTCCTTCCTTCCTTCCTTCCTTCCTTCCTTCCTTCCTTCCTTCCTTCCTTCCTTCCAACTACTATCTCTCTCCCTCACACACACTCACTCACTCTCCCTCCCTCTCTTTCTCCCTCTCTCTTTCTCTCTCATATCTATCTAATATCTGTAATGGATGCCCCAGAATGTGGCTTAGTTGATGAAGAAGAGCTACTTCAGGAACTTCAGAGCAGGAACATCTGGAAGATGTGGGAGATTCTGAACCAGGCGGAGATGGGCAAGAGGAGGAAGAGAGAAGAGGAACTACAGAAGAGCTAGAAAAGAGACTGGACGAGTATCTGTCTGATAAAGAGAGGGTAGAACTCCTCCTAATGAGTTGCATCGGTAAGCAGCTATTTAGCTCAGTACATGGAGCAAAGCAACTCTGGAAACAACTCATCTGTTTCTTGCTGTGCACGTGTTCTATCATCATGATTCTTGCCTTTGCATTTAAACCTTGACCCTATGACTGGATTTTGGACTTTGCTTCTAAGATTCTAGACTTGGATTTTGGGTTTGTGATTTGTGTTCAGACTGTGGACTTGCCTTGGGACTCTGAACCTGATGGGTGGCTTTAGAATAGAATAGAATAGAATAGAATAGAATAGAATAGAATAGAATAGAATAGAATAGAATAGAATAGAATAGAATAGAATAGAATTCTTTATTGGCCAAGTGTGATTGGACATACAAGGAATTTGTCTTCGTGTATATGCTCTCAGTGTACATAAAAGAAAAGATACATTTGTCAAGAATCATAAGGTACAACACTTGAT
The DNA here is from genome assembly GCF_028640845.1 of Ahaetulla prasina. Classification (NCBI taxonomy): domain Eukaryota; kingdom Metazoa; phylum Chordata; class Lepidosauria; order Squamata; family Colubridae; genus Ahaetulla; species Ahaetulla prasina. Next base: position 160,618,206 of record NC_080541.1, read on the forward strand.
GATAGTCATAGGGAAACAATCAATATAAATCTTAAGGATACAAGCAACAAGGTTACAGTCATACAGTCATAAGTGGGAGGAGATGGTGATAGGAACATCAAGAAGATTAATAGTACTGCAGACTTAGTAAACTAGGTTGACAGTGTTGAGGGAATTATTTGTTTAACAGAGTGATGGCGTTAGGAGAAAAACTATTCTTGCGTCTAATTGTTCTGGTGTGCAGTGCTCTATAGCGTCATTTTGAGGATAGGAGTTGAAACAGTTTATGTCCAGGATGCGTGGGGTCTGTAAATATTTTCACAGTCCTCTTTTTAACTCATGCAGTATACAGGTCCTCAATGGAAGGCAGGTTGGTAGTAATTGTTTTTTCTGCAGTTCTAATTATCCTCTGAAGTCTGTGTTTGTCTTGTTGGGTTGCAGAACCAAACCAGACAGTTACAGAGGTGCAGATGACAGACTCAATAATTCCTCTGTAGAACTGGATCAGCAGCTCCTTGGGCAGATTGAGCTTTCTGAGTTGGCGCAGAAAGAACATTCTTTGTTGTGCTTTTTTGATGACTTTTTGATGTTGGGTGTCCATTTTAGGTCATGAGATATGGTAGAACCTAGAAATTTGAAGGTCTGTATTGTTGATACTATGTTGCTAGTATTGTAAGAGGTGGTAGTATGGGAGGGCTTCTCCTAAAGTCCACCACCATTTTTATGGTTTTGAGTGTGTTCAGTTCCAGATTGTTCTGGTCGCACCACGAGGCTAGTTGTTCAACCTCCTGTCTGTATGCAGATTCATCATTGTCTTGAATGAGATTTATATTGATATTGATTGTTTCCTGATTGCTTATTTGTACCCTATGACTATCATTAAGTGTTATACCTTAGAATTCTTGATGAAGGTATCTTTTCTTTTATGTACACTGAGAGCATATGCACCAAGACAAATTCCTTGTGTGTCCAATCACACTTGGCCAATAAAAAATTCTATTCTATTCTATTCTATTCTATTCTATTCTATTCTATTCTATTCTATTCTATTCTATTCTATAGGAGGAAAAAACACCTTTCAAATATATTGCTGTTTTTGCATTCAGTGCTAATGTAAATCTTTCCATTAAGAATCAGGTTGATTTTCAAACCACTGAACTCATAAATGTTCTAGTCATTTATCTACTGAGAAAGTTTCAGGGTCAAGGTGCTCTGAGCTTCAGAGAATTTTACTCAGTGGGGCTTCTTTACTCTTTCAAAACAGACATAAACAATGTCTTTGAAATTATTATTGCATCCATCATAGAAGGCACTGTTTCTTCTTCTTTACAGAAAACCACTCAGATCTTCACTTCCTCTCATAACAACTGCATGAGTGTTCAGTTCACACATTGTAATATGAAATACATTTTTATTATTTACCTTTTGCTCTCAAGATTAATGTGCTGGGTAATGAGGTTTGTATATCTTCATTTCTATGTCTCTGGGTTTAAATTTCATTCTTTTATTTTAAGCTGTTGGTTTTTTTTTTGCTAGCTCACGGATAGTGTTTCGATCTCATGCTACTTTTAGTTTTCCTGGCCTCTTCTTTACATCCTTGGGACTCTCCCTTTGTGATATAGCCTTCTTGCCATTTCTTTTTTTGTTCCTACATCTTCACTAAGCTATTTGTGTAATTACACCGATGTTTTTGCTCTGCTAGCATCAATTTTTTTTTTGTCCTTTCAGAATGATCTGTAATTGCGCTTTGAGAGTCCTCTTTTTAAAGAACACCCACCCACTGTGAGTCCTTTCACTCATTAGATTCATTTGTCTTGGAGTTCTACTTCAAATCCCTTTGAATTTGGTAACAAAAATTTGTTTTTTAAGTATTTTTGAAATCCAAGATAAACATTGGACTACTCCTTTGATTAATCATTAATTATTTTGGGTGTTGTAATCTTTAAAGGTTACAGCAGTATACAAATTTGTTAAATTAATAATAAACAACTAAATAAATAAATTCTTTGCTGGATAATCAATTACATAACTAATAGGCAATTCAAGGTAAAGGGGTAAAGTGATGATTAATATTTGTTCTGCTCCCTCTTCTGAGTATTTCTTGGAGATATCACTGGTTTTCTAATTGGAGCTATATTTGATCAGGTACATCGTTCATTTACACGTGCAATTCCTTATCCAGTTTTGGAACTGCTTTTCTTTAAAGCTTTTCTGAGAATATCTGCTTCTTACGAAACACAAACAATTATTATTGGGAAATGGGCCATAAATCTCAAGAGCTAAATATTGGCTGTGACACTCGTTAGTGAAATGCCTCAATAAACTTCTTTTGTATCTTCCATTATAGGAAGTGGGGTGTCTAAAATAGTGAATATATTTCTACCTACACACCGTCTACAAAGTTTTGTCCGGTTAATAAATAAGAAAGATGCTTTTTAAGGATGAATTGATTTATTATGTGGAAAATAATAAGTTTATTATGTGGATGCAAGGAAATATTCTATAGAAAATTAAAATGTTTCAAAATGTTTCTCTTCTTTTCAAGATAACAGAAAGAATGGATGTTCAATTGCTTGCTTGATTGATTGATTCTACTTTAGATTTCACAATAAAAGTTGGGTTTCATGGGCAAGAGACATAGTTCTTACTATATAGAGATGTAGAATTCACACATGTGATAGAAACTGGGTTATGAAAAAATCAGTCACTTTCTTAGAATCACATTCAGAGCTTCTAGGAAATGTTTTATTTTTTTTAAAAGGGCCAATTTGCCTCAATCAAATATCTCATTCCACAATATTGGTGCCAACAGTAACAGAGTATTCAACACAATCTTCAAAAATATATTACACAAATATAAGTATCAACCATGATTCCTTAAATTTTTTAGAGTTACTAATGCAGAATACATAAACTATTTTATTTTCAGCAGGGTTAGGGTTATCTTGTTTGTCATTATGGCTAACTGATAATATAACAAGAGCAGACTCAGTCAAGTTTTGATTGACAAGAACAGGTGTATGTTTCTGCTTGGATGGCACTTTCTCATTTTTTAAAATGTCTGTCTCTATTATAATCAGTAGTTACTACCCTAATGATATCTCACCTCTGACAAAACTTTGATCCAGCAGAAGTTTCCGTTTGTATTAAGGAAAAGCAGATTAATTTGAATGAATCTGTCTTCCTATAGTGTATTTCTGGATTCAGGTAAGTCCCATAATATGTTTTTGTAGGTCTGGAGCTGCATGGAAAGAGCCTCTGCAGCAGTGGTGAAATTCAAATTTTTTTACTACCAGTTCTGTGGACGTGGCTTGGTGGGCATGGCTTGGTGGGCATGGCAGGGGAAGGATACTGCAAAATCCCCATTCCCTCCCCACTCCTGGGGGAAGGATATTGAAAAATTTCCATTCCCACCCCATTCTGGGACCAGCCAGAGGTGGTATTTGCTGGTTCTCTGAACTACTCAAAAATTCTGCTACTGGTTCTCTGAACTACTCAAAATTTCCACTACCAGAATCTGTCTGAACCTGCTGGATTTCACCTCGCTCTGCAGCTCTGATTCCTGATTTCATCAGTGTCAATCAACTTTATTCACAAAATAGGTGAGATTTTTCTAGGAAAGCATAAAACATATTCCTCAAAAAAATAAGGTAAAGATAAAGGTTCCCCTCGCACATATGTGCTAGTCGTTGCCGACTCTAGGGGGCAGTGCTCATCTCCGTTTCAAAGCCGAAGAGCCAGCCCTGTCCGAAGACGTCTCCGTGGTCATGTGGCGGCATGACTCAACGCCAAAGGCGCACGGAACGCTGTTACCTTCCCACCAAAGGTGGTCCCTATTTTTTCTACTTGCATTTTTACGTGCTTTCGAAACTGCTAGGTTGGCAGAAGCTGGGATAAGTAACAGGAGCTCACCCCGTTACACGGCAGCACTGGGGTTCGAACCACCGAGCTGCCAACCTTTCGATCAACAAGCTCAACGCCCTAGCCCCTGAGCCACCGCGTCCCCAAAAAATAATAGTCCGCTATAAAAACAGCTTCATGGAAGAAGACAAAAGTTTCAGTCCCCAAAGCAAAGGTCCGTTTCAATCATATATGCTGATTACTTCCAAGGAGTTTCAGATCTGAGATCTTCTGTTAATTGCCCTATCTTTCCTTTATACACTGTCTATCTTGAGCACCATAGAATTTCAACCCCTATTTCATACTGAGTTGCAGTTTTATATAGGTTAACACTCAGCAGTACATAATCGGAGTACATGTAATTTTTTCCTACTGAATAGAAGAAATATTTCTGCAAGGAAAGGCTGCCAGGAATAACCTTTCAACACACTTAACATGCATATGTAATATGTATGCATATTTTTCCCAACTCATACCTTCAACGTTTAACAAGGAAGTAAGTGCACAATATCACAATATATTGATCACTTCATTGTAAATAGTAAAACATGAAAGGTTCACAACTGATTCAGTCCTTTCTTGTTGCTGTAATCAATGCGTCCTATACTCAACTATTATATTGAAAACCAGAAATCTAGATCATTACCCCAGTCAGATAGCGAATTACCATCTCTCATAACACTTGAAGTATATGAGGAAATGCTTATAGAATACTATTGCATCGTAGTGGCAAGAACAGCTGCAACAATTTCAAATTGATTAGATGCCTTAATTAGGCATTGAGGCCTAGATATTACTCAATTTCTGTTTAAAATGTTACTATTATATATCATTTACAATAGTAACAAAACAGAAATCAAAGTAATATAATAAAATATCAGATCCATGCTGTATTATACCTACTATTCTTTATTTTTTATTAATAAAAATATATAAAAGATATTCAACTCACCACTTGTAAAGTATGTGCATTAACTTTTATCTACATAGAACTTTTAGATGTGGTTCACAAGGGGAATTTTTCCACCAGTGGGTTTGGCTCCTTCTCGGTACTTCTGGCAACTGACATCAAAGATAAGGATAGCTATTTCCAAAATGGGTACAGTTATTTTTTTTGCTTTGGTGCTCTTCTATCGAAAAACACATTTTCCATTGCTTAGTGCTAGAAGCCAATTTTCTCCATCAATGACTTTTTCCTTTATGTTTTCAGAAGAAATGATTATCTTGCTAATCAGTGGGAACACACACGCACAGACATATTAGGAGTGGGAAATAAAAAGAGATCCTTTAGGAATATGATATTATTTGCAAATTTAGTAAGAAAGGCAATAGTTACTACCAATTGGGTTTTGGTCAACCACAAATTTTGGAAAAGAGATAAAATGATACTCTATTTGCTTGGGAATTGGGCATAAGACAGAGTCCATGTCTTTTAGAAGTCTTCTACAAAATTGGAACCAATAACATTGGTATGCATATATATGAGTAAAACTGAGGTGATGGGGAGATTATAGCATTTTATATATACTTGAAAGGTTGTCATGCCAAACGGTTTTCCATCACTTTACTATGCAAGACACAAGTTACAGCAAATCATGATGGATTCGAGTTACAGCAAGACAGATTCCAATTGAATATTAGAAAAATATTTCCTTATAGAACAAACAATTCAGAAGTGGAACCAATTATCTTAAGACTAATGGGCATCCCTTCACTGGATGTTCTCAAGTGAAGTCTAGAGAACCATCTGTCAGAGATTACGGTTGAATTGATTTATATGACCACCCATCTTGCAAATGTGACCCAGATATGACAGGATAACAATATATAAAAACAATAAAGCACCATATTAACTGAAAGAAAAACCCTACAATGATCACAGAGGGGAAACCCAAACCAAACAAACAAGAAAAATCTTTCGACAAAACTATTTGACCTCCTGACTTTCAGGTCCTGGAATCCATCCAGATCTTCAATACCTTGTGAAAGACTGGCAGGGACAAGGCCAATCTGATATCTGAGTTAACATGAATTGCTGAATTGAACAGGGAGTTAAATTCAGTGGCATAATCAATTCCTTCCAAGTCTATGAATTCTGACAATAGATTGGTCCTTGAGCTATTACAACAATTACAAAATATAGGCTTTATACTGAAAGAACAATATGTTGGCCAATTTTTTTTCAGCTCAGTGTTACTTTTGTTTGAAGAAATATTGTAAATACAGCCAGGTATTCTATATATTAATTTCTTCCACTACTATCCAAATTGCCAATAAGTGGCTTTCAAGTAATAAATAACAAATTGAAAATGGCTCTGCTGTGGCTGTGAAGGAATGAAGAGATGTGATTGGACTAAGTTTTAAGATTCCTCTCCAGACAAAGATAGGACTGGGATTGCCCACAAGTGCTCCAGATAGTTGCTTCTCATGAGGAGTCTAGTAAATTTAGAGTTCAAAGGGAATGCCTTTGTAGCCCAAAATGTGATTCATACATTGGATTTGTATATTTTCCTTCTTATTCACTTTTGAAATTGCTTGTTTACTGCATTTTAGGGTATTAGGAACCTTCATAATTGCATGTTTTACTACAGTGGGTGAGTTTTCTTCAACACTTAGTGAGATCAGTTGTATATAAATTTAAGGGCTTAAAAATTCTTTTTAGAAGTTAAAGGTAGTTTATAGTTTTTTATAGATTTATTGACTTAAAATGTTTTTATTGTTTTAAATATAGCATATTTTTTAAATTGTAAGCCACCCAAAATCATTGATCAAGATGGGCAACTATAGTGAATGAATGAATGAATGAATGCGTGAATGAATGAATAATGTAAAAAGGATGATTAGAATGTTGATCGTGGAAAGTTTATAAATGGACCAGATAGATTTAAAATAAGATTTTGAAACTAATTATAAGGATCATTCCCAGGGAAAATGCTATTTTGAGTATTTAAAAAGTACTCAATATGTGTGTATGTAAATATATGTAAAGAAAAAGTACTTGACACATTGCAACATAAAAGCAAGGTTTTAAATATTTGTTTAAGATTATAAGAGATGAGATATGGGAAGAAAAGATCATTTGTTCTAGTTTAAGACAAGGTGATAAATTATTAAAATTGTTTATACTTGTCATTATAAAAGGAAAAGTCATTTTTTATATATTTCATTTTATTTTTTTACACTTTCTATTTTTTTTCTTTTTAATCTTATGTTTTTAATTGTAATGTTCAATAAAATTATTGCAAATTGTCAGTCACATAGCTATTTAGAGCGGCTGTCTTGAAACACTGTGTGCTCCAGCTCAAAATATTTAAGAGCTGAAATTTCCATATCATTCATTTATGAAATAATTCCACATAGAAATGATTTATTTATTTATTTATTTATTTATTTTGTCACACAGTATATATAAGCATAAGCATGAAATACTTGTACAATATATAAGCATATATATGAGTATGAGTATGTAATGACTATATTAATTAGATATAACGAAAGGAAACAATAGGACAGGAACGGTAGGCACGTTTGTGCTCTTATGCATGCCCCTTACAGGGGATTTTGGGAAGAGACCACAGAGTCAGGTAGTGTATTCCAAGCATTAACAACTCTGTTACAGAAGTCATATTTTCTGCAATCAAGATTGGAGCAGTTCAAATTAAGCTTAAATGTATTGTGTGCTCGTGTATTGTTGCAATTGAAGCTGAAGTAGTCTTCGACAGAAAGGACATTGAAATAGATGATTCTAGGAGTTAAACTCAGGTCATGTCAAAGGTGGCGTAGTTCTAAATTTTCTAAACCCAGGATTTGAAGTCTGGTAGCATAAGGTATTTTGTTGTATTCAGAGGAGTGGAGAACTCTTCTTGTAAAATATTTCTGGACACTGTCAATTGTCAGAAATGTGGTATGGGTTCCAAACAGTCGAGCTGTATTCAAGAATTGGTCTAGCAAATGTTTTATATGCTCTGGTTAGTAGTGTAGTGTTTTTGGAGAAGAAGCTGTGCAAGATTAGGTTTACAACTTTTAAGGCCTTTTTTGCGATGTAGTTACAGTGGGCTTTGGCACTTAGATCATTTGATATGAATACTCCAAGATCTTTAACAGGGTGGGGGTCGTCAGTAAGGTAATGTCCGTCAAGCTTGTACTTAGTGTTTAGGTTCTTTTTTCCAATATGTGAGACTGAGCATTTGCTGGTTGAGATTTGGAGTTGCCAAGTTTTTGACCATTCAGATAAAAAGTCAAGGTCTTTTTGGAGGATAGCTGTATTGTTGGTAGTGTTAAATAGTTTGACATCGTCAGCAAAGAGAACACAATTACTTGTAATATGATCACAGAGATCATTAATCTATAATATGAAGAGTGTTGGTATAAGAACGCTGCCTTGGGGAACTCCACTTTTAACAGGAACAGGAATTGATAGAGCATTGCCAATTTTGACCACTTGTTGTCTTTTTGATAGAAAATTTGTTATCCAATTGTGGAGGGGTCCTGAGATGCCGTAGGATTTTAGTTTTAGGAGAAGTTTATCATGTACTACTGAGTCGAAAGCTTTAGATTGCATCTATTGCTTTGCCCTGATCAAGATTTGTAGTCCATATGTTTTTGCAGTGAAGAAGTTGTAAATTACATGATAATTTTTTTGTAAATTACATGATTTGACAGCTGCAGCTTATCTTTCATTAAGAACAATGTGGCAAAAGACTATAAGACTACAAGAAATTTACCTTTATATTCAGAAGTAAGATCCTAATTTCAGTTCAGAATTAAAAGAAATTGTTTAGATATTTTGACTGTAGGTTTATTTTGTTAGGGAATGTGCTCTACACTTGTTGAAAGCAACACAGAATATTAATAGCTAGAGTGACAAAGAAGAATGATTTTGATAGCTATTAAAAAAAGTATCCGGGAGAAAAAGTACTTGACACATTTCACAACTGAAGATTTTTTTTCCATTGATCAGATCGACCAAGAAGTAGCTTTTCCCCACAGATTGGTCTTACACACAATAGCGCAGCGAATCAACATATCCAGGAAACACTGGGTTGGGAAGAGCCTCTGTGAATTTTTCAGGAAAATGAATGCAATTGAAAGCTTCAAAGCTCAGTAATCTAAGAGTGACCATCGTTTTTCATGAAACAATAATAACACAAAACATTTGTTTTGCGAAGGGTATTTTTAACTTACAAGCTGGATGGATGGAAAGAGAGCAAAAGATAAAGAAGAGAGATAGATCCCAATAGGAAACGTCTTAGAATAGGGATCGGCAATTTGGAATCCCGAAGCCACGTCTGATTAATACTGTGCCTCCTTTGATGCCCGCTTGTTCCCTGTTATCAATTGATGTGTTAAATATTAAATATTATTTTAATTTTTAAAAATAATAAGCACATGCTTCAATGTAAACCAGTCAACAAAAAGAATCAAGATGGCGGATACAACTACTGCATGCATAGGGTATCCAACTTTAAGACTGGTGGACTTCAACTCCCAGAATTCCCCATCTACTTATTATCTTTATTTTGAGCACATTGCTATTCCCCGCATAGCCACATGAGCATTCTCAGAATAGCTGCTTCCCCCTGAAAAATATGTTCAGTAATGAACTCTGGAATATCTGCTTTGCCATGTACTGTAAACTGGAAAGCAGCTGAGTTTCCTCTGTGCTTGGTAAATGTAGATCTATTCAGCTGCCCCAAGTTTAAATGCTTCCACAGTGAACTCCCAAGTGAAAGTTCTGATCTGCATTATCCAGTTGGCTGTAATCCCTTGAGGAAGGCCTAATATTCTAGCCACTAATTTAGTGCTGCTATTAAGAGTTTTGCAAATCCTTGGCGCTCGCTCACGACTGCATAGAAAATATCACTTTCTGAATTGTTAAAAACAGCCATATCTTTTTACACACAACTACTTCAAAATCTGATCCTGGCTGTCTAGGAGTCTGTCTCTGTGTGTCTCTGTGTACGTGTGTTGTGTTTGTATATATATGCACAGCCTATTCACTTTATGGGTTCTGAAGCATATTTTTGGAAGGATTTGAATGGCCTTACTATTCATAAGAATTAGAAAAACATATGTAAATGCTGCTGCTTTTGCCTTGTTCCAAGCCGTGAGGTTACAGAAGATCCTCTGAAATTTATTGTGGAAAGAATATTGTAGATCACCAGCCATTGCTGACAGCATCAGATCCATGTTTTCTCTAACTAAGGTGGAATTTCCCTAACCCTAATCTACCTACCTACCTACCTATTTACTTTCTTTCTTTCTTTCTTTCTTTCTTTTTTCTTTCTTTCTTTCTTTCTTTCTTTCTCTTTTTATGCTTCTTTGCGCCAATGAATTCATGTGATTTTCAAAAGCCACATAACATCTGTGCATTTCAGATCAAGTTTAGTGCACTTTTGCAGCGCTGCATCTTTTGAGACTTGAAAATAATGCCAAGTATTCACACATTAAGAGGAATATAATAATTGCATCTCATTCTACCTCCTTGACAATGTCTACAGTTTGGCTTGTTTGCTTCACAAAGAAGCAAGTGTGGATCATCACACTCTATTGTCACAACATTCCCTGTATATTTAGTTGAAGTTTGTTCTGAGTCATTCTAAAATTGTCAAACTAGTGAACCAGAAGAATCTCCAAGGGCCAAAAGAAGGGAATTCATATAGCTGGAAAAAAGCTATAATACTTTTTAAAACTTTCATAAATTCTCCTCTTTATTGTGGCTGGTGAACTTTGTGCAAGAAAGAAAACCTGAAAATGTAAATGCTTTTTGCAAAAATGTGTCTACAACAAAGGCAATTTTTAGCCTTAAAAGAAATTAAAAATCTATAAGTAGAGGTGGCCCAGGATAATTTTTACCCTTTCAGTTACGACCTTTGCCAATGGTGAAGGCCACAGGGAAATTGTATCCTGATGCAATTGATTTAAGTTCCATGATCTCTTATGTAGGAACCCTTTTCCCTCAAACAGCTGAATATGGTTCTAGTTTGCCTTTTATGAGGGGAAGGGGAGGGGAGAACCTGAGGGATGGAGTAAAAAATAAATAGCTCTTCTTCATATGCAATTTTTTTTGAATGCCTGAGGGGGTTCTTTTATGTGCTGTAGATTTTTTTTAAAAGATCAGAATGAATGAGGACTGAATAAATATATGATATCCAGGATGCAGTGATAGTGCCAGAATTCAGCTCTTTATCGGTTGTAAATAAAATAAATGGATTCCTCCACGTTCATTTTCATTTTTAAACGAATTCCTAAGAAACTATTTTTTGTACTCTTCAGTTATGATGTTGAAGTGACAGTCTTATTTTATGAACATTCTCTTAGCTCATTGAAGGTTATTACAGGTAAAAAAAATAATCATTTTTGCTTGTATTGATCCATCTATCTCAGACTTTTTCTTAAAAATATATAGGAGGAATAGAAATGCATTACTAAATGGTACAGGTACTTTATATCTTATTCTTGAGAAGAAAGAGTAGGGAACTCAATTTATTCTACTGGGATTATTCCAAACAGAGATATTTGGATCAATCTGTAGCTATGCTTATACAAACACAAACCTTTTAATGTGATCAATTTGACAGTGTTGTAATCATTGCAGAAACACCAATTAAAAGACCAAAATGTTGAAAGATATCATCCATAAAAATGAACATAAATGTTTTTTGAGTGTGCATCATGTAACCCATTATTTTCCTAGTTATCCTGCTTCTGATTAGGGTTTAAATAGTTTCACATGGAAGGAAATTATGCTTAATTTGCAGTAGCAGCTTGTCTGTAGGATGATCAGCATGTTGCTAAGTTCATTGTCCAGACAATATTGGATTGAAAATTGTAAACCACTTTCCATAGAAGGCTGTATATTTTCAGACCATTACGTGATCTGCAAGTTTATGGGATTAGGGTTAGGAAAATCTCTGCTTTTATGTCTCTGCATGGAGTTTATTTATTTAGCATATGGGCCTACATAGAGTAGATTTCCTGCAAGAGGCACAGTAGCTCAATGGCTTAATGATGCAGGAAAAGGTCTGTATTCCAGTGGTTCAAGCCCTAGCACCATGAGCTCCTGTCACTTGCCTCAGCTTCTGCCAACCTGGCCATTTGAAAGCATGTTACATGCAAGTAGATAAATAGGTACCACTTTGGTGAAAAAATAACAGCGTTTTGTGTGGTAGCGTGACTCCAGCTGAACCTTCTGCAGTGTACACCCAAGTGGAAGATGACATTGGAGGGAGGAATGGAGGGAGAAACCCCAGATGACATTGATTCTGAGAGTGGACCTAGTCCACCTCCTGTAGTGGACAGCGCACAAGCATAAACTGAACAGACTAGCAATTGGCAGCCAAACAACCACTTTGTGCTGACACTGTAGTCTCCTGGTTAATGTAACATCGCCACTACATCGCTAAATAAATAAATAAATTTCCTGCAGAGGTTTTCAGTGTACATATATAGATCATTGTGGATATATACTTATTAATTTGATTAATGATGTCCTTTGTCCTTCAGGAATTCAAGGCAATTGCATATGGTATTTCCTCATTCAGATTTCCCTCCAAACAATTGTGCACAAGAAGCAGTTTTAAGATGTAGAGGCAGGGGCTGGTTCCAAAGACAGCCCAATGAATTTTCATAGATGAGAATGAATTTGAACTTCGACTTTGAATTCTAATATCAAAATTTTACCCATTATACTACACAGGCTCTTTAACACTGTGTTGCAGTGGGACAACACTTTATATGTATAATACAGCTTCTGGATGCTGTATAATGAGATTGAGGCAAATGAGCAGTTTCCCTTTTTGGTTTTTCTGTTGAGATTTTACCCTCCTTCTAAATCTACCATTTTCTCACTATTTTCTAGCTCTTAGAATCTCAGCTCCTTCTGAGCTTGAATTGAACTGGTATTTTCTATGTGTCTCTGAGCTTCCCACCTTTACTTCTTGTAAATCTGTCTCCCTTTTCATTTCTTATAAATACCCTTTTAAATTTTTTAGTACCTTGCTAAATATTTTGTGCAGCCACATCCCTTTTTATAGATCTCACGTGTTCCTTTGCCAAGGGAATTATTTTGACTGATGTTTTGGCAATTCCTTCTTTAGAAGACTCACTCATTTTGTTAATATACATAAGGTATCTGCCCCCCCCCCCAAATTTCTCAAAAGCAGTTTGAGAACAACCTGCATTTCAGGATCCTACCCAGTGGTAGATTTCAAACTTTTTTACTACTGGTTCTATGGGTGTGGCTTGGTGGGCGTGGCTTGATGGGTGTGGCAGGGGAAGGATACTGTAAAATCTCCATTCTGTCCCCAATCCAGGGAAGGTTACTGCAAAATCCCCATTTCCTCCCAATCAGCTGGGACTCGGGAGGCAGAAAATAGATGGGGGCAGGGGCAGTTAGAATTTTTACTACCAGTTCTCCGAACTACTCAAAATTTCCGCTACCGGTTCTCCAGAACTGGTCACAACCTGCTGAAACCCACCCCTAATCCTACCCTGTTCACTTCTATTCAGGGGGAGCCTGTAGAGAAGTCAAAAAATCAAGAGTGCAATTAAACACCTGCCCTTATGTTACATGCGTAACATTGCGTGTTGTATGTTAAAAAGGGTGCGGCTCTTGTTCCCACTCCACCAGCTCATATTCCACCCAGTGGAAGAAGGATGGAAGGAGGGCAGACAGACTCATCCTTCCTGGCATTTCACTTCTATGACCAGAAGAAAACGGACATAATTTTGCTTCATCTTGGCTACTAAGAGAGATGGGGGTCATATGAAGCTAATTAGTATTTCTCTTATAGGATTAGCTAGAACTGCTGAATTTCAGTGTTACCGTGAGGTAAGATGTGAGGGCCTATAAATTTTATAAATAAATAAAAATAATTTTCACCTGCTGAATATATTTATCAATATAATTCACTTGGTCATTGATGATATTCATACCACATTCTTCTAAAAGTGTTAATAAAAGTGGCTTATAGATATGATTTTTTAAACCAATATTTCATATTAAAAGGGGGAAAAAATGGAAGTACAAGTAGATAATTTATTGCTGAGGACTGAAGTGAAGATTTCCTGATCCAAAGTTCATTGCCTACTGGTTTTGTTCCAGATATATTGCATTAGAATTCTCATAATCTGTAATTGACACAATTAAGAATGTATATTGGTATGGATTCTAGCCCTAACCAAACACAATGATAAAACCCTTATTGTTACTGTTGAAATATTAATTCAACAGAAATATTTTATTACATCCTTCAACAACCCTACATTGAAGAGATTCTCCTTATGGTATCTTTTAATGCAGGGGTCACCAACTTTTCGGACCTCAGGGACCACTAAATTCATAATTTTAAATCCCGTGGACCACTAATATGATCTGCCTAATGACCGGCTGGGTGGACGTGGCTAGGAGGTCATGTGACTGGGTGGGCAGGGCCAACTTGATGTCATTCACATCGAAGGATACTGTTGTGGCTCTCGCCCCCAAACCTGGCCCCATGCCCGAAAGTGCCTTGGAACCAGGCCTGCTGTCAGAAAGTGACTCGGAGCCGGGCCTGTTGCTAAAAAGTGACTTGGACAGTGAGGGGGAAGGGCCGTCAGGACTTACCTCAGAAGCACCAGCCTCCCTGGCTCAGCTCTAGGAGCCAGAAGCAGGCCAAGTGAAAGAGATAACAAGGCCTCCTTCCCCTGACTCTTCCCCCCCACCCCAGGCCATGCCTGCAGACCCAGCTGAAAGCAATCAGGATTGGCTGAATCCTAGGTTTTGTAGGCAGGAGAGAAGGGAACAACAGAAGCAGGGGAGGGGCAGGCCTAGGAAGTGCTGAGTCATGGAGCCACACCCCACAGGATATAAAAGGCAGCAAGAGCTGGTGTGTCTTTGGATCAGGCAAATCCACTGATTGACTAGAGCTGAAGGTTGTGACTCACCAGCATCTTGGCAGCTAACGAGGGCTCTTGGCAGACGCTGATTCTTTTGCTGCCAGAGCTGATAAGAGCCGGCTAATTAAGCCAATGTTTGGACGGAGGCGAAGAGGACAGAACAGATACCTCACCAGCTTCTACTCACCCCTCCCCTCCCAGCCACTCCTCGCTTCCCCATCCAGGCTCCTTAGGCCCCAACAAGAAGCAGTTGTTGGAGCTAAGCAGCCACCACAAGAAAGAGTTGGCAAAACAGCTCAGTTCAAATTGGATCTGACCGAGGAGGCTCAGTAGAAGCACCTCACTGAGGACTAGGAGCATAGGCTTTCCAAACAGAGGGAAGACCTGCGGGAGTCAAGGCCAGGTACTGGCTCCTCGAGGCTCAGTGGGCTGAGATGGTCAGCCAGTTCCAGGTCATGAGGCAGTCCCACTGGGACAAGGTCCTTTGTCTCTTCGCCACCAGCAGCACTTCCCTCCAGTCTTCGGCCAAAGCCCCACACCAGGAGGCTGAAGCAGACTCCAAGTCAGAATTTCTGTCCCCTTCTGACCCACACAAAAAGACCCCAAAGGGGGAAGACCCTCTGCAGCAACACAAGCGTTCATTGCATGTATCTGGCCCAGGGGCCATAGTTTGAGGACCCCTGATTTAGTGCAATATAAAAAATGCAAATAATTTTTCTGCGGACCACCAAAATTTTCTCACGGACCACCAGTGGTTCACAGATCACCAGTTGGTGACCGCTGTTTTAATGTGTAAACCATACCAAAGTCCCAATTTATCATAAGACCAATAGGAGTGAGAAGGTAAAAGATTTTGGGGAAAAAAACCCACCCTCTTTCAATGTAAATAAATGATCTATCATTTCTGCAACGGATCCGCTCCCGTGAACTCTGCATAGAAGTCAAACGATGGCAAGACGAAGGCGAATCCAACTTATACATTGACTACTGTGCTGACTGCATTAAAAGAAAAACCTACAATCAATTGCCCAACATTCAACGCCCCCCCATCACCCAAAACATCCACCCATCCATCATACAGAACTTTCAACCAGCCGTCATCCAAAACTAGGTACGCACGCCCCTTATTTCCTCTATACCAACCATTACAGAACTTAAATGCAAACTGATAAATGCAAGAAGCATTGTAAACAAAATGCCTGAATTTTTCCTCTTATTAAATACTGGTACATTCGACATTATATTTGTATGCAAAACATGATTGAACTCCCAGACTCCATCATTTCAGACAGAGAATATCATGTTTTCCGGTCCAATCGCAAAACCCGCAGAGGAGGTGGAGTGGTTATCTTTTACAAAAAGTCACTGAATCTAAAAAATATTCAAGTTGCACATAAACGTGCTCTTCCAGAAACTATTTGTGAACTGTCCCTTAACATCACACTTCGCTTCTTGCTATGCTACAGAGCTCCGACTACAACATTGCACATGCAAACATGTGAGCCACACTACTAACATGGGCTGCATCTTGCCCTTATCCTCTCATCTTCCTGGGTGACCTCAACCTACCTCTTATTAATTGGAAAAAAACAAATGTACAACTGAACCCATCCATACTACCCTGTACAATGCTGTTACAAATCTAGGTCTTGATCAACTAGTAACTAATAATATAAGAGTCAACAACTGCCTTGACCTCATCTTCTGCAACAACGCAAACTCAAATTTATGGACTACAAATAAAAGAACCCTTTTCAAACAGTGACTACAGCATGATAGACTTTTGTCTCAATATACGCCCTTACAATAATCTCCATAATAATGGTATACCAAACTACAAATTTAAAAAAGCCAACTATGATCTTATAGACACCAACCTCTCATCTCTTGACTGGCAAATTCTATTCTCTAACTGTATCACTGCTGAAGACCACTATAGTGTTTTCCTTGAAAGTCAATAGAGTCATTAAACTATACATACCACAAACCACCAACAAAATCAGGAAAAACAAATTACTCATTTCAATAAAAAAGCTCCAATCCAAAAAAAAATCTCTCTGGCGAAAAAAACAAAACTGGCTATGTAGCCAACTTCAGAAACCGCTACAAAAATATATGCCACCAAATAAAGACTGAATGCACTAATTACCACATCAAACAAGAAGAAGACCTTCTGCGCACAAAATCCAATCACGCTTTCTATAATTTTGTAAACAACAAACTTAAAGACTCGAGATCCATCCCACCCCTAAAAGGATCTAAGGGTAAAGAATGTAATGATGAAACAGTTAAAGCAAACCTCTTTAACATTCTTCGGCTCAGTCTTTGTTAACAGTAATGGCTCATACCCAAAATTTCCCAGTCGTACCAACAATGATTACGACGATCTAACACAAATAGATTTCACAGAAGATAATGTTGAAAAGGCCCTTCACAAACTGAAACCATCTCTATCTATTGGACCTGATGGACTATGTGCATACTTCTTAAAAAAGCTTTCCACTGTTATAGCAAAACCCCTAAGCATAATTTTTGAAAAATCTTTCAGGACCAGCTCCCTTCACAAACTATGGTCACTCGCCACAGTCATCCCTGTCTTCAAAAAAGGAGATCCCAGCCTTGTTGAAAATTACAGACCAATTTCTTTATGCTGCGTCACCTGCAAAGTAATGGAATCAATCATCAACCAATCCATCACCCTCCATCTTGAAACAAACAATTCGCTCTCTAATAAACAATTTGGTTTCAGAAAAAAAATTATCCTGTAATTTACAACTTCTTCACTGCAAAAACATATGGACTACAAATCTTGATCAGGGCAAAGCAATAGATGCAATTTACATAAACTTATGTAAAGCTTTTGACTCAGTGGTACATGACAAACTTCTCCTAAAACTAAAATCCTACGACATCTCCGAACAGCGTTCCTGTCAAATAGACAACAAGTGGTCAAAATAGGCAGTGCCCTATCAAATCCCGCTCCTGTCAATAGCTGTGTCCCCCAAGGCAGTGTTCTAGGACCAACACTCTTCATATTATACATTAACGACCTCTGTGACTATATTATAAGTAATTGTGTTCTCTTCACCAATGATGTTAAACTATTTAACACTACCAACAATGCAGTTACCCTTCAAAAAGACCTTGACTTTGTGTCGGAATGGTCAAAAATTTGGCAACTCCAAATCTCAACCAGCAAATGCTCTGTCTTACACATTGGAAAAAAGAATCAGAACACTAAATACAAACTTGATGGACATTACCTTGTAGATGATCCTCACCCTGTCAAAGACCTTGAAATTTTCATATCAAACGATATAAGTGCCAAAGCCCACTGCAAGTACATCGCCAAAAAGACTTTAAGAGTTGTAAACTTAATCTTGTGTAGCTTCTTCTCCAGAAAGATTACACTACTAACCAGAGCATACAAAACATTTGCTAGACCTATTCTTGAATACAGCTCGCCTGTCTGGAACCCACACTTCATTTTGGACATTGAGTGTGTCCAGAAATATTTCACAAGAAGAGTTCTCCACTCCTCTGATCACAACAAAATACCTTATGCCACCAGACTTGAAATCCTGGGTTTAGAAAATTTAGAACTCCGTCGCCTTCGGCATGACCTGAGTATAACTCATAAAATCATCTGCTACAATGTCTTTCCTGTCGAAGACTACTTCAGCTTCAATCGCAACAACACACGAGCACAATAGATTTAAACTTAATGTGAACCGCTCCAATCTTGATTGTAGAAAATATGACTTCAGTAACAGAGTAGTTAATGCCTGGAATGCATTACCTGACTCTCTGGTCTCTTCCCAAAAATCCCAAAGCTTTAACCAAAGACTATCTACTGTTGACCTCACCCCATTCCTAAGAGATCTGTAAGGGGCGTGCATAAGAGGACCAGCATGCCTACCGTTCCTATCCTAATGTTCCCTTTGATTGTATCCAATTCGTATGGTTATTTCATGCTTATACTTATATATACTGTTGTGTTTGACAAATAAATAAATAAAAACAAATAAATAAAATGTGAGAATCATAGTCATGACCGGTATAAGAACATTCATGATAAAAGACTGGAGAATATTAATATGAACTGCAGTACCTTTAATCAGCAGACTATTTTATTTGTTGTGATAAAGAAGTTTGGTAGCCATGGAAATGTGCTAGAATTCAAATTGTATGTGTGTTTAAAGCTAACTTTTACAATACTCCACTGCTCTTTTGCTACAAGCGATGAAGCTCATTAACCTGAATGAAATGTCAAACCATAGGATTTTGTAACATTGCAGTTCAAGGAATAAGATGAATCACAGAAATGCTTTCCTTGTACTACTGCCTGTTTTTCGGCTTGTTTATAGAAAAGAAAGCATGAGAGTTCATTTCAAGCAGGCCAGCATTTCCCTCCTTTTTGAGTAAGAAAATTTATCCAGATATAAGATGCCTTCCCTTTAAGGCTAGATTTACCCAATTCGCTAAGCCACAATGTGGCTTTTCCCCCCTTGAGGCTTATATCATCAGATTTCTATTCACTCTTACCAAAACTGGATTGATCAGACCCATTGACATCCGCTTTACAGATGTCTCATATATATTGCTTCATTACAACGCTCCCCTTTTTATGTCAGCTACTTAAACATCGATTATTTAAAATGCTGCAATCCTGGTCAATACCCTTGAAAGGATTTTGCTAAATCTAGCTGTGGGAAGTTGCTATCGACGGTGCACCTGGAAGCAGCCTTGGTTAAAATGTCCTCATTAGATTTTCAGTTCCCATTTCAGCTGCTATTTCCCCAAAAATTTGGAGTTTGTCCAAACCACTTGACCAGATGTATATATGGTTAGTTGAATGGAACATACTGTAGTGGAAGTTACTATACACTAAGACAGATTATGTCTAGCCTAAAATTATCTATTGGAGGTAGGAATGGCTCTCCAAATTCTCAGGCAGATGTCTCTTCTATTACATACTATTTTTCAGAATTAGGAATGAGCCTGGGACCGAGGAACCTCCTTGTCTTTGAGATGTCTTCTGTCTTCTAAATAAAAGTGATACCTTTATTGATCGGAGAAATATGTGGTTTACACAACATGGTAGAAACGGATGATCTGCATGTTATTATACTGAGCAATAGAAGATAGGAACCTGAGCTATCCTCTTCCAAAAGATGTGCAAACCATTCTTTGGCCCTCAAGCTGGTCCTTGGAGATATCACGATGCCACACAGAACTGTGTTTGCCAAACTCCCCAATCCTTTCTTGAGAATGGGAATTCTTTTCTGCTGGCAGGAGTAGCTGGATTGAGTTTGCTTCCTTTTATGCCTGTAAGAGCAGGAAAAATAGACAATTTGATGCTAGGAAAGAAATGTTTTCAGTCTCTTATTTCTACCCTCATTCTTCTGGCAAAACTATCCTTGAACCTGACACTATTAGACATTTTTCATCCTCTCTCCAATTCTCTCTTAAAAGGAGATAGTTGATGGGGGGGGTGGACTGCAATTCAGAGGGCACTGGAGAAAGAATATTATATCTTATATAATAAGAAAGCAAGTAAATGATTTATTTTAATATGGTTTCAGACTTGGTGTATATTTGGAATATATTCCCTGTATCTCTGTCATAAAATGAATAACGAAAGAACAGTACAAAAATTGGTCTAGAAAAAGTCTACATTGCATTGAACTTAAGCTGAAAGTGTCCGTCTGTCTGAGAGAGAGAGAGAGAGAGAGAGAGAGAGAGGGAGGGAGAGAGAGATGGAATTTTAGAATTATTCCCTGGGTTTTCAGACTTTGCATGACGTTAAGTGTCATGTGCACAGATTTTTTCCAGTATGGGTTATACACTTTGCTGCACTTGCTAAACATAGTTTATAAATTATCTGTATTGTCAAGCATCCCCAGCAATAAGTGCTCTCTTCTGCTCAATATTTTCCCTTCTCCTTGGTGTTTATTTTATTCAACAAGGCAAGTCTTAAGTAACCAACATAAGACAAAGGTGTGCATCATTTTCAGAGTTGTGTCGTAGGGGATTTGATGGGGGATTATAAGAGCACCTTGTTTGAAGAAGTTCAATCCTTATGGGGCTCGAGGTTGACTCATCCTTTCATCCTTCCGAGTTGGTAAAATGAGGACTCAGATTGTTGGGGGCAATAATATGCTGACTTTGTAAACTGCTCAGAGAGTGCTTTAAACACAATGGAGCGGTATAGAAGTCTAAGTGCTATTGCTATAGCGCTATTGCTAAAAAACAAGTTTGATCAAATTTAACCTTGCAACCAAGTAAGGTAAGGAGAACCAAGGTAGAATCTGGTCAAAGAAGCCATGTCACATCTGCAGTGGTGGAAAAAACCCCACAGAAATTCCTGCAAGGACTGCAGTTTAGTCCTGCATGAAGGGAGTAGACATCAAATTGCTAAAAGAAGGCATTCACTCATTATGATCTGCCTGCATTAATCATACTTGTCTCTTGACTCACTTGGTTGAGTGGAAAAGGGAAAGCAAGAGAAACAAGCATAATTTGGACTGTGTGGTCTTTTTAGGAAAGACTTTTTGCATCCCCATTTTTGTTAATGTCTCTAATTGAAAAGTCCCTTTGAACAAATTGGCAATGCAATCCCATTGATATACAAAAATATGCATACTGCTTCAATAGTAGCACAGAAAATAACAGCTAATTAAACTTGTATGCAGCCTGATTCTCAAGGTCTCTGGGTGGTTCACAACAAACAAACAAACAAACAAACAAACAAACAAACAATTACAATAAAATAGAATAAACCCAAGATAAACGATGATAAGTTTAACAGACCAGATGGAATGAGGTGAAGGATCTCTCTCTCCAACTTCGAATAACTGGGCGATTATCCAGAATAAAGGCCATTCAGACCTCAAGGGGAATCTCACTGACAGGGGCTGCTATAGAGAAGGTGCACGTCCAGAGCAGTTCCACGTATGTGCATTTTAGTAGTCCATAATGAATAAGAAAAATAAGCAATTCACTTCCTGCTATTTCTCTCTGGTCAAAATTGCCTTCTATTGTGTCTTCCATGCATGGGAAGATGTATAACTCCTCCTATTTTATTTCACAGAGTTTAAAAGCAGAAAGGAGACCCTTTTGATCATTAAAAGTAGTGAGAAATGAATGGCATAAACAATTAAATGTTCAATCCTAAGCAGTTGAGTTTGCAAATAGGAGAGAAATAATTTTTAAAAAGTCATCAAGGATCCACACATCACCATTCATCTCCTCTTGTTTGACCCTCAGTGTATGTTTTAACACTAGAAATTGGTTATAATGAATTGTGAGTCATTTATTACCATAAGACTTTTTAAAAAAACATGTTGTTATGACTTAGACCTTGTTCCATCTTCACTGAGTCAATGCATGTCAAATGAGTGTGGGAATGTGCCTCCAACTCCTACTTAATTAATTTATGAGGGCATTCCTAATGTCTCACTTGGACATTTTGTGAGAGGGAGGGACAAAGATGAACCTTTGTGTTTTCTTCTTTGAAAGGGAAACTGTGAAGTATGGAAAAGGATAGGAAGCAGTATCAAGGATTTTTAGTGCATAATTTTACCCTTCACATTTACATGCATATTGAAAAGCACAGTAGAGCCTCAATAGGCTTTTGATTTGTTAGTTTTATGAACAATCTTGGGTACATTATATCCTATAACAATCTACCAGCTGTTAAATGTTTGCTTTTTACAATTCAGAGAGCTTCAACTATGGAATACAGACAGATTTAGCTGCTTTTTGTGTGTGGTAAAGCTAAGCATCACTAGGCAAAACCCAAATCCAAGATGTTTGGTTCTTCTAAAAGGGAGAAAAACTATGAACTTGGTCTCAGAGGCTGAAAATCACTCGTTCTTTACAGAAAGAGCACCAAATTTATCTTGGGGAACATGAGTAAAACTAAGGGAAAGTAGAAGTGGTATAGCATAGACATGTTTTCCCCTGACACAGGAAAAGAGAACAGAAGAAAAGAGAAGAGATGGATAAGATAGGACAACGCTTTGCAAATTTAGGACAGAGAGAAGGTTTCTGGTTGCCTTCAAAGTTGATAAGAAATAAAGATTCATACACTGTGGCTAAAGCACACAAGTCAACTTCAGGGATACAGGGAAAGCAAAAATGGCTGATGGCTCCTCCAACAGATCCTGAACTAAAGACAACACTTCTCAAAGCAAAAGCTGGACAACTACTGCTTTTTTTGGAGTTACAGGCAGTGATTTGTACCTTTAGCATGAAGTGCCTGGTGGTTATCCGCATTTTGGAAAATATTAAGCACATGAAAAAAATACCCGGATCAAACCAAAGCCACATATGGTTCAGCCTTCTGTTTGTGGAAGTAATGCCCATGAGAAACAATAGGCCATATGTAGGATATGAGGGCAATGACTTCTCACATTAAGTATGTGGGCAGTTCTTTGATTCTGCATCAATCACATTCATTTTGTTCCTATTTTTAAAGGTCAGAAACCATGATTAGGTCATTGAATAGCTTTTATATGTGATCTATGAAAACTTCTTAAATAATACAATCACAGAAACAGGTTCCTTAGTTTTTTGCTGTGTTTCCCCCCCTTAAATTATCCAACTTTAGTATTTAATCCTGGCTCTTTCTAAATACCCTATGTTTCTGAGGTAATTCTGCAGTACATAAAGTACCATGTTTCTTTAGTTGCCATGGCAAAATTTCTTTTCTCCCTCTCTTCATTGCAGAGCAACTTGTGTCTAAAAACTCACATTAATTGCTCCCACACACTAAACATTCTTTTCCTGAATATTTTCTTAACCAGTGGTGAGCAATCAATTTTTGCACTAAATCAAGAAATGGAGATGTAAGAGTCAAGGGTTGGATTTCAGACGAACATTTATTAATTTCCTAAATGCAGTAGTGACTGCAAACCAAAAAAAATTCAACCGCTGTCTCATTCACACACTTTCCATGAGATTGGCCCCAATATTCTTTCCTGGTCCTGCCTTTTCTGGATAACCCTTCAATGACTAGAGCCCACTTACATGACTTTGGTGCACAGCCTATTGGTATAAAGGCTAGTCAGTTAGATTACAAGTGGAAGATTACACATTTTATCCAGCAAATAACTACTCTCCGTTAGCTAGTAAGATCTTGCACTCTAGCCAGCAAAATTCCATCATTAATCATGACATTTGAAAGGGGAAGGGAAGAGGGGAAGGGAGTGGAGGAGAGGGAGGAGAGAGAAAAGGGAAAAGGAAGAAGGGAGGGGAGAGGATCCAGCTAATATGTAAGCGTAAAAGAAATAATCAGGAAGCAATCTTCAGAGAGACTGCCTCATTTTCCATGTTAACTGTGTCTCTACAAGTCAAAGCAGAGCAATACTTTCTCGGTATGAATCACCATTCAGATCCTACTGCCATCTCGATTAATCTCCTCCTTATTCTTTCTCTACTAATACTGCTATTATTTGAGTGGCAGGTCAATTTATTCTTTGTTTGTCTGTTGAGTGTTACACCCCGTTTTCAAAAATAAACATATTTTTCCTTAATCAGACAAAGCTTTTAGAGCATTTTGATACTGTTTGCTTAGTAGGTGTGGATTTTGGATTCTGTAATATTCTTTTTGTAGAGGGAATGCTTATCGAATTTTCAGAGGATCCAAAATTGGATAGGAAATAATGCCCTGGAAGACAGAATTAAAATTCAAAGTGAACCTAAGAGGTAGGACAAATGTGATGGCATGTGGGCTAGAGTAGCTCCTGGCTATTTTCCAGTGAGATAAGAGGCAAAGAAGCTTGAAATTTTTGATAGGCAGAAAGAGAGTAAAGATGGGGGTCTTCCTAACATTTTGCAGGGTATATCTCCAGCTAGTTTGATCCAGTGTTTAAAGCACCAGCTAGCAAGCAGGAGATTGTGAGTTCTAGTCCCACCTTAGGCATGAAAGCCAGCTGGGTGACCTTGGGCCAATTACTCTCTCACAGCCCAGCTCACCTCATAGGGTGATTGTTGTTGTGGGGAAAATAAGAAGAGGAAGGTACATTGGTAAAGTTTGCAGCCTTGAGCTATTTATAAAAAAATAAAAGTGGGATACAAATAAATACATAAATAAATAAGTGCTTTAGTCTGGCAAGATTTCTTTCTATAGGCAAGCAACAATAAAGGAACTACTGAGAAGTAACTGGTCGTGTTGTTCTTGGTTTCTTGAGCCCGACAAAAAATGAGATGAAAATAACCAGATTAAATTTGATACAGACAAGTGGAAATTCTTGAAATATTACCCTATTACATACTGAATTTTAGCCAGGAGTGGGACATGGCTGCGAAAAAGATAAATGCATTATTTGGCTGCAGTAGCAAATATATCTTCTAAATCATGGGTAATAATAATTTCACTTTATTCTGGATTGGTCAGACTATAACTCAAGGGCTTCTTCAGTTGGGAAGATTCCAGCAACCTGTATCAGATGTAAAGAAGGACAGTGGGGATGATCAAGGGACTAGAAGTTGTCCTATGTAGAGAGATTGATGCAATTGGCCAACCAAAGTGCGTATAGTCAAGGCTATGGTTTTCCCAGTTGCAATGTATGGCTGTGAAGGTTGGACCATAAGAAAGGCTGAGCGCCAAAGAATTGAGGCCTTTGAACTCTGGTGCTGGAGAAGACTCCTGCGAGTCCCTTGGATTGCAAGGCGAACAAACAAGTCAGTTCTAGAGGAGATCAACCCTGACTGCTCTTTAGAAGGCCAGATCCTGAAGTACTGAAATACTTTGGCCACGTAATGAGAAAGAAGGACTCACTGGAGAAGAGCCTAATGCTGGGAAAGATTGAGGGCAAAAGAAGAAGTGGACGACAGAGAATGAGGTGGCTCGATGGAGTCACTGAAGCAGTAGGCATGAGTTTAAATGGACTCCAGAGGATGGTAGAGGACAGGAAGGCCTGGAGGAATGTTGTCCATGGGGTTGCGGTGGGTCGGACATGACTTCGCAACTAACAACAACAACAAACTTTGGAAAGTAAAAGCTGAGGATGTCTATGATAGCATTCTTCAGTATGCTATCATGCTGAAGTAGTGTCACATGAAAGAAAGCTAAGGTCTTTTCTTATCATCCCAAAGGGAGGACACAGAATAAGAGATTGAAGAAAAAGGAAAACAGATTCTTCCTGAACATTAGGAAAACAATCCTTACACGAAGAAGAATTCAGGGGTTAAAACCTGAGAGGTGGTAGACCCCAGAGTCTCTATAGATACTTTTGTGGAATGCTTTATTTATTTGCACATACATACATATAATTTATAGGCCATCCAAATCCAATGACTCTGGGCAACTTGTAATTTAAAAAGTTAAGAAAAAATTAAAAAGAAATCATAAGCATCTCTAAGACAAACATATTTTTAAGAACACACCAAATATCTAACAGGATTCAAATTTTCACTCTTCCCCTGAAGCCTGGGATAATAGCTAGGCTTTTAATAGTTCCATGAACATCATTAGGGTGGGAGCCATCCAGATTTCTTGAGTACATCATTCCAGAAGGCAAGTCAGAAAACAGAGGAGGCCTTCATAGCTCCAGAAAATCTAAATTATATGATTAAATATATATATATATAGAGAGAACAACATTGCCAAAAAGGCACTAAGAGTTCTTAACCTAATTTTGTGTAGCTTCTTCTCTGGTAATATTGTACTACTAACTAGAGCATACAAAACATTTGCTAGACCAATCCTTGAATACAGCTCATCTGTCTGGAACCCGCACTGCATATTGAACATAAATACAATTGAGAGAGTCCAGAGATATTTCTCAAGAAGAGTCCTCTGCTCACAATAAAATACCTTATGCCACCAGACCCCAAATTTTGGGCTTAGACAATTTAGAACTAAACAGACTTCAATCTGATCTGAGCATAGTACATAAAATTATCTACCACAATGTCCTACCTGTCAATGACTACTTCAGCTTCAACCACAACAATACACGAGCAAATAATAGATATAAACGCAAGGTAAACCTCTCCAGTTTCTATTGATTGCAGAAAATATGACTTCAGTAACAGAGTGGCAAATGCCTGGAATGCACTACCTGACTCTGTAGTTTCTTCCCCAAACCCCAAAACTTTAAGCTTAAACTGTGTACTGTTGACCTCACCCCATTCCTAAGAGGTCTGTAAGGGGTGTGCATAAGTGCACCCATGTGCCTATCGTCCCTGTCCTAATATTCCTTTTTTACTTACTGTTTTCATGTATCCAAATTATGTTTACACTTTTACCTGTTATCTTATATATGATTGACAAATAAATAAATAAAATAAATGTTTGAGTCTATGATTCAGTAAGACTATTGCTGACAAGATTATTTTAAAAATAAATTAGTAATAATAATAGTACTCTATAGAGACCTATCTCATTTAATGCTTAAGCAAAGCTTAGAATTCTAGGCATTTTATTAATAATATATTCATGTTCAATAGTGTATTTATTTTATAAATTAGATTTTTATCCCACCTTTATTTCTTTATATGTAATATATTACTTATGCACTGAGCAAACATAACACTCCTTCCTTCTATTTTCCCTACAACAACAACCTTGGGAAGTGAGTTGGGCTGAGAGAGAGCCAAAGATCGGAGACTGAGAACCAAAGATCGGAGACTGACCCAAAGCAACCTTGCCTAAATCAAGATTAGAACTCATAGTCTCCTGGTTATTGACCCAAAATCACCCACCTGCCTAAAGGGCGACTAGAACTCACAGTCTCTTGATTTCTAGGCCAGCATCTTCACCACTACACCAAACTGACTCTCCATTGATAGCTACTATATGCAAATCCCACAATTTCCAAATTTAACAGGATATTGTGATTAGAATCCTGTGTATGTGTGCTGTGGTTCTATATGTGCATGCATTTCCCCCAACCCACCCCATTCTCAAATAGCATCTGTGAGAAGATTGCATATTGAGGTGTATGAGTTATGGAAGAGCAGATTGAAGAACTGTGGCTTCAAAATACTCCTACAAAATACATTTGGAACTGTTGATATAATTGTTCATTAGCTTAAAATATCTAATGGTAGGTGGTTAAGAGCTCTTGTTTTCCTGCTGCTTGTTAGATGTAGATTATTGTCACAGCAACAGTGGTCCCAATCAGAAAACCTTTTTCAATACCAGCGATGCAATAAAAAAATTATCACAAGAGCCTATTCAAATTATAGAAAACTATTTTTTGGAACAGAAATTTTGTTGTTTAGGATACAGAAACCAAGAAATGTAAAAATATTAGAATTCAGTAACGTTGAATAATTAACCTCCAACCATTTGACTAGTCAGGCGTCTTCAGATTGAATAATGGTGTCATGAAATTTGGCCTTTTTAAAGAATGGTTTCTGACTGACTTTATTGGTATTTTGGTTTTATATTAGTCTGGCTTCTAAGTTTTACTAGAATATTACCTCTGTTCTGCAAAATTGGTGTTAACTGAAGCTGCAATTTGAAGAAGCTCTAGATTAGTATTAGCTGTTGGATCTACTGTATCTCACATTCCTTTTGATGCCATCTGTACAATTTTTAGCACGAGATATAAAGTAGCAGGTCAGCTTTTCTGTAAAGCTCAGTAAATAACCAATATTACACCATTTGGCTCTCTTATTTCTGGAAGGATAATTGTTCAGACTTCTTTGACATTTTTCCTGCTATGGCATACTTCCAGTGTTGTGTGTTTTACATGATAATATTATTTGCCACACATTGTCTGGAATACCTTGGAGGTCTTCTAGTCCTCTCACATTCGATCAGGTTTAGTGATCAGGAGCCTTTTCTAAAAGTTCAAAATATACAAAAACTTGTAAGAGTCCCTTAAAATTTTTGAGACCGCCTTTAAGACTGTGCAGATTTTAAACACAAAACATTTGCTTTCAGATTTCTCAACTGCAATGTTGTCATAGCAATAGAATTCTGAGCAGATATAAATTAGAGGTATACTATTTTGATCCAAATATTTTTCCCAGACAAAAAATGGTTAGTTATACATACGAAATTATGAATCAATACTTAGAATACTTAGAATGAAATAATGTTAAGCTAATTGGCACTATGGTATCCTCAGTGCTTGATACCCTGTTTCCCCCCAAATAAGATAATAAGCCCAATCGGGCTTTTAAGGGCATGGCAATAAGGCCCAGCACTTATTTCAGGGTTCAAAAAAATATAAGGCAGGGTCTTATTTTCGGGAAAATACAGTAGTTGCACAGCCTAAGAGTTCACACTCCACAATAAACCATCATAGATAGGAAGGGCCAGTGGTGGGATTCAAATTTTTTTACTACGGTTCTGTGGGCATGGCTTGGGGTGTGTGGCAAGGGAAGGATACTATAAAATCTTCATTCCCACCCCACTTCAGAGGAAGGTTACTGCAAAATCCCCATTTCCTCCTGATCAGCTGGGATTTGGGAGGTAGAGAATAGATGGGGGTGGGGCCAGTCAGAGGTGGCATTTACCAGTTTTCTGAATTACTCAAAATTCCTCTACCAGTTCTCCAGAACTGGTCAGAAACTGCTGAATATCACCTCTGGGAAGGGCATATCACCTTCTATTTCAAACTTAATAATGGCTTAAACTTAATCAAGATCAAGCCATATTTAGTGTAGCTTGTCTGAATTCTATGAAATGGACAACTAACCTAGGTTTTATTGATTTTAATAGACTAGTTTGAATGTCTTTAAATGTACATGAAAATGATTCTTTTGGGGAGAGCAGGGTTAAGTAGAAGACACTGAAGAATGACACAAATGACAGTTTGTGGAGCTTCAGACATATGACCATTTATTAAGTTGTGCCCGAGACTGTATGAAACTTCAAATTGTCAAATGCCCAAGGAGATCTTCACATCTCAAATACCGAGTATTATCAAGTATTACTTAGATCTGCTTGCTTGTTGAAGGCAGAGTGGAACATTCTTATCCATGCATATAACTAGGGTGAGGATTTCTATGACATGTCTTTTTTCCCCCTGGAACCTCTATTTGAGTAAGTTAAAACATGTTTTAGAGTAATCTGGTGAGAATTAGAGGCTTTTTATTTTGCCTGAAAAGTCATATTTTGACTTTTTAAAGATGTCATGTCATATTTCTGATTAATTTTGTAGCAAACATCATATTTTGGTCACATTTTGAACATTGGCAACCTTCCTGATAAGCCACCAAGTTTAAGCCAGCAAAGAAAGTGAAAATTTGCCTGTTTTTTTTCCTTTTTCTTATTTGCTCCCCAAAGCATTTTAATATTCAACAACATTGTAGCACCGCAAAATACAAGAGTTTAGCGAGATTTAAAGAATTTGACTGCTGTGAATCTTCCTCCATCAAGATTGTGCAGGATTTCTTTTCTGAAACTTTGGCTGGAAAATTAACATGTGTGGGATCTAACTTCTGTGGATTATCAAGAGCAACCCTCCTCCCCGTCCCTTGAAACTGTAGGAATGGAACATGGTGAACATTGTAAAACAAACTGAGAGTGGTTTAAACCAAGCAAAGGGGGAAGTGGCTGAAAATATTAGTCATAAATCACAAAGAATGGTGCAATCTAATCTGGATTACTCAACACTTTGAAAATAAGTAACATTCTAACTGGACTCGAAACAAAATTTGAAAACTTCAAGCCAGAATTTTCTCCAGATCAGTTTGCTTTTTTCCCCAGATTTGTTCCTATAACCTCTTGTGATATTGAACAGGGTTTCTCCAGATACAAGATCATATTGGTGGACAACAGAAGGAGTTTTGAGTTTGATAACCTCAAGATGTACATGGTTATCCAATGCAATTCTGCTGTTATTAAAAACTAATCCAGGGGTGACCATTTTACTCTCAAAATTTTCACTTAATTCCTTTAATACCAGCATTTCTGCACTGGAAGTGAAGGAGAATAAACTTTGTGTGTGTAAGCAGATTTTTTAAAAATTGGGTGCTAATTTCAGAAATTTATGAAGTCGTATTTATGCTTTAAAAGTCATATTTTGGGTTTAACTGATCATATTTAAATGATTTTAAGGGTATAAATGCTTGCATATTAATAACATTTTAGGTCATATTCATAACCCAAAACATACTTATAACTGAAGAATCTTCATGAAGGAGGTATACCACTGAAGTCCTACCGATTGTACTTCCACTGTTGTCCCTTATATCTTTAAAACGTTTGTTGTGCATGATACAATTTCATGAACAATCAGTGCTTGAAATTGTCTGCTTCCCTTGTTTCATTACATTCCTTTTCTTTTTGCCTTACGACTTGTGTTTATTTTATTTTGATGGTTTATGATTTAGAAAACTGTAGGATGGTGTCATACAAACAAATAAGCACCAATCCTTCGACCGTAGAAATCTTGGAGACTGGTTGTAAATTTACCAGTTAACAGGGATGCTTTATGTCAGACACAAAAACTGGCATTTAAAATCTGGCATGATTTTGAATCATACTTCATTAAGAAACGTCCTCATGCACTATGGGTAATTGGTATGATGTGGCCTAATGGGATTTCCCTACCAAGTGACAGCATGAAAAATATCATCAGGAGTCCCCCGGAGTCACTTAAAGTGCTTTAAGCATGAAATCCATCTGTCTGAATAAGTGAATGCAGAACAAGTGCCAACGTTTACCAAGGCACAGTCTATTTGCTTTTGGCATAATTTAACTGCAATATCTGATAGACATGATTCAAGCAGGGAAACTGAACACTAATTTTCACTAATGAATTCCATACCCCAAACTCACAAGTAAGTTGGTAGAATTTTTAATCAGCTGATAGTTCACAAGTCCACGGGCAGAAAAGGGTGATAAGAAATATTCCCTCAAGTGTTTGAAGCTGTAATCCAAAATGAATGTATTCTAAAGGGTGTTAGCTGGAATCCAGGGTACTTAGATTCACTTAATATCGTTTAAATATATTTAAATGATATTTTTAGTGATATAATACTACTAATAATTTGCACTTTAATATCATCTCAGCTATTTTGCAGGACATTTAAAAATTATTATATCTTACCTTCATACACGAATGATCATAGGGCAATCTCTCTGGAATTTTATTGTAAAAATCCAATAAATTATATAGTTAATTGTTCATTATCAAAAAAAGAAAAAGAAATATCTTTCATAGACTCAATTATTAAATAAAGGCCAAAAGGAAAACAACCAAATCCCTCTGACTGTAAGATCTATCAAATGTAGAGAAAATCTAAATTCAGAAATGAGATAGTATTATTTTTTAAAATTTGTTATACAAATCCATTCTGGACAGCTTATAAAATCTAAAGGAACAGTAAAAAAAAACCAGTTAAAAATAAAACTTCACTGACATCCTTGGGTTTAAAATTCCAACAACAAACCATGATGGGCCCTACAAATATATTAAACCCAGGGCTAAAACGGAGTCAGAATTTAAGGGTGGTCTTAAATGTCTCTTCAAGAGCAAATATCCTATACCGGTATCTCTTTTCAAGGGAACCTCGATACAGATTGGAAGAGAAACACAAACTCCAAGACATTGCATAGTATTTTCTCAGATTAAGCTCTTCTCAGGAAAACAATTGTATATTTAATGTTTAGATGACAATTGATTACATCTATCCTAACTCAAGAAGATCATTAGAGAAGCTGCTAAATAGACATTTATTCATTTTCCCACATGACAAACATTTATCATAGCTGTTCATGGGAAATACAGAGTTTCTTTGCTATAAATTTCCATTTGTATTAAACATATAACTCTGAGCCATGTATATCCACAATCTTATCTGCCACAGATGCTGGAGCTGACAGAAGATGAAGCCCAAAATTTTCAGCTGACAGTGGAAAATTTTTGAAATGTTTAGATTATACTGTTTATAACTAAAATTACAAAGGGGGGTGGGAGGATCGTAAAAGAGACAGAAGGCTTAAAGTCAAGTGTTGAAAATATATTGGAATTCCAGTGAAGGTTCTAGAGCAATTTCACAACTCCACAGGTAGAATACAATGAATGACTCAAATACCCATGGAGCACCATCACATGCAAAATCACTACTGCATGTCAATATGAATTTGCTTTTTTACACACAATATCTTGATTTTATTTATCCCATGTGGTTTCCAAACACCTTGCACTCATGGTATAGAATGCTGTACAGCAAGGGTGTCAAACTCAAGGCCTGCGGGCCGAATCCAGCCCATGTGGTGCTTAGATCTGGCCTGCATGGCCACCCTGGAAACAGTGAAGGACTGGCCTGTGGTGCCTCTGCCAGCAAAAACGGTCTGTTTTTAGGTGCAACAGCTTCCTGCCGCCGTCTGCCAGTGAAAACGGAGCTCTTGGAGGCTTCTCAAGCTCCATTTTCGCCGGCAGAGCACTCGGACCACCACAGGTGTCCCCGACACGAGTGACGTCAAGCTGGATACACCCACCCTGGCCATGCCCCCCCCTCCGAGGTCAAACACAAACCTGATGCGGCCCTCAATGAAATTGAGTTTGACACCCCTGCTATAAGGTAACTGAGACTACCAGAATGTAACACAGTTCTTTATATTAAACTCAAAACAATGAGAATATAAAAATTTGTCAGTTTCTACGAAGTAGAAAGCATAACTTCAGAAGTTGTGGATGTTGTTGTTAGTTGCGAAGTCGTGTCCGATCCATTGCGACCCCATGGACAACATTCCTCCAGGCCTTCCTGTCCTCTACCATCCTATGGAGTCCATTTAAACTCATGCCTACTGCTTCAGTGATTCCATCCAGCCACCTCGTTCTCTGTCTTCCCCTTCTTCTTTTGCCCTCAATCTTTCCCAGCATTAGGCTCTTCTCCATTGAGTCCGTCTTTCTCATTACGTGGCCAAAGTATTTCAGTTTCATCTTCAGGATCTGGCCTTCTAAAGAGCAGTCAGGGTTGATCTCCTCTAGAACTGACTTGTTTGTTCGCCTTGCAGTCCAAGGGACTCGAAGGAGTCTTCTCCAGCACCAAAGTTCAAAGGCCTCGATTCTTTGGCGCTCAGCCTTTCTTATGGTCCAACCTTCACAGCCATACATTGCAACTGGGAAAACCATAGCTTTGACTATACGCACTTTGGTTGGCAGGGTGATGTCTCTGCTTTTTAGTACGCTGTCTAGATTTGCCATAGCTTTCCTCACCAGGAAAGCTTTGTTGTTTTGTTGTTGTGGATGACTTTCCATTTAAGCTTTGGCTAAGACAAGGTGCAGCTTGGGATGCTTAATCACAGCTATTTTGAAAAAAAATTGAACTAACACATTATAGCTAGCTGACTGATGAGGGAGTCCATCAGCTTTCAATGGACTAGCCATATGGAGTCATTTATTTATATTCTCCTGCCATGAGGCCACATTGGCCTTTGTAAGACACAATTCTCCTCTAATTTAGCCTCATGACTGTAAATGAAGTGGTCAGTTTTCAACATAGCCAATACTTAGATTTGATAACTGGAGAATGACTTATTTTTTTCTGTTGGCCGAATTAAACATATGTTTCCCTGGATAGCTAGTAACAAATTAACTTCAGTACACTAGCCAGGATATCGAATGTTTTTTTTTAACTGAACTTATATTAGATTTGACATTTATTTTTGTGACATTCAAGAACTTCTGTTATGAGTAGCACATCTGTTTGGTGGAGTGTGGTCTCATGACAGATCTAGGAAGAATGAGTACGAGAAATAAAACAACAAGCTAACATGATACAACTGCTAAAGATTCCAATTCTTGCTTATAAAGCCATGAAGTGATGTTCAAAATCAATTGAGAGTGGTAATTGGAACGTAACTTTTTTTCCAGAGTGGAAGCTGGGAAGTCCATGTTCTACATTATGGAATAGATAGATGATTTCTCCATAGAATGAATAACCAGGGAGAGTACAATCCTGCCTTTCTCCTGAACTACTTGCAGGTTTTGATATTTTTAACTATATTATTTTTGGAATCATTTCTTTAAGATGAGATTTGGGGATTCTGGATTTTCCTGGAGGAGCTATGAAGCTTAAAGCAGTGTTAAGAATTTTCTTCTGGTCTTTAGCGTTCAGGTGCCTAAGGCTTGCACATTGTCTATAAATTTTTAAATTATCTGTATGATGATACCAGTATTCAGATAACATACTGCTCTACTGTTTGCTTCTACTATCTAATCCCAGGGAAATAGTAGACGCCTAGACTTTCTATCCAAAGGAAACATTAGCATGGAAAAAACAAGCTATTGATAATTATGATAAGATGAATTGTTTTGGTGTGGCAAACCCACTATTCTTCCTCAGTGGCTTTGGCTACTCCTGAAAAATTGGATATGTATCTTGCTAGCGTTTTGGGGTACAACACTTTTAATAGAGATGTAGGTGACCATAGTAGACTGGGCTACCTTTAAATGATTGATTTTTAAAACTCTTATGTGTGTGTTTGTGTAAGGCTTCTCTCCCTCTCTCTCTCTCTCTCTCTCTCCCTCCCTCCCTCCCTCCCTTTCTCTCTCTCCCTCTCTCTCTCTCTGTGCAGGCATGTGTGTGTTTGTGTGTGTGTGTGTGTGTGTGTGTGTGTGTGTGCTGCCAGGATTATATTTGTATGACTGCACAGAAATTCATTTTATGCTGCAGATCTTGATTTAAATGTCAAAGTGTGTGTTTAAAAGGTTATTATAAACAATTTATAGAGCTGAATGTATCAATTCTTAAATAAATACATTGACCTCATTGATTATTGCAATGCTTAGAGTTGCAACTTGACTGAAAGTGTAGTCAAGTAGGAACTACATTTTTAGAATCTATATATGATACATACTTTCAGGTTCTAAGTAATTTGAAGTTAATCTGTGTGTTGCCTACATATCTACATAGGTTCCAAGAATGGGGGCCTTTAGATGATAATTCACCATCTTGCTGTATAATTCACTATTTAAATATCAATTTGCGGGGAAAGAAACTGCTTTTCCTTAGTTTGTATCTTATGGCTTAAACTGGTTGATTCAATTTATAAATATTCCTGTTTTAGGAGTGAACTACTTTTATTCTCCTGACAAGTCCCAGAGAAAACATTTTAGGATCAGAGGTGGTGGTATGATACTGTACTTTTGGGAGACATTGTTCACTGGAGAAGAAGGAGACAGATAACAATCTCTGGTTACTGATGGCCAGAGGAAGATATGATGGGAAACTGAAGAAACCTAGTTTGGTGTCTTATAGCAATTCCACTTTCCAGGCCTTTGGGCTTAACCCCAATGCCTGATCCTCAGGAGTCCTGGGTTCAAGCTTGTTCTGCTAAAGACTAGGTTGCCCTGCAATAAGAACTTCTTCATCCATGATCTTAGCATGAACAGGACGACTGGGCTGGCATGCATTATGGATACCCATTGTGCATGGATGGAGGAACGTCTGCTTGTAAATCTGCCCATCCAGGTTTTTAAGGTGGCGTTAGTCACAAACTCAAGAGAACAGTGGAGGAGAATGGCAATTGTCATCCAGGAGTCTCATATCACTTTCAAACATTCCTCTGAAGATAACTAGATAGGACACTCTTATTTGTAATGTTGGGCTCTAGAGAACAGATGGCAAAATGTTCTACTGCGTAATGGTGAGCTGCCAAACATTGTAACTGGATTGCCAATGGACCTCCTTAAATTTATGGTGCTAGATGGTTTTAAACTGGTGTACCTGAGTTTGGAGTCTGAAGCAGCTTGGAGACATGAAGAATAATGTTATTAATAGCTACTAGTAATGAGGTCTACAAATTATTTTTAATATTGTTGGCAGCACGTCTTCTTCTGAGTTTATGAATCTGTTGCTTTAATTTTTGCATCTCCCACAGGCATCTGATTAGAAAATGTAAGAACAGAGTGCTGGACTAGACAATTTTTTAGATTTTTATCATGCATTAAATGATCATAATCAAAAGCCATCTGCTTCCAAGTCTTATTTAGTTATCAGTCTTTCTGGAAAAACATATTGGCTAAATACACTTGAATGACCATGTTTAACTTACATGATAATATTGATTTCCTTCACACAAGGAAGGTAGGGACCATTTTATTTCTGATCTTATTGATAAGCTCAGTACAAGGAATCTGGTGAAAACTCTGTTCTTCCACATTATGAAGAATGATGCCTTAACTAAGATTTCAGTATAAAATATTTAACCATGTTAAAAATGTAACACACTGAGGATTTGAATGACCTGCCCCAAATATTTTGAATTCCTAATTGCTATAGTCATCTGGCTGTAAACATGGACTTTCCATTTGGTTTTCATTTAATATTAATTTTAAGAGGAATAAGCAACTAGTTTGCCCCACTGTAAAATTTCCCATCTGTGACATGCCAATGAATATATAATTAATTCTAATGATAATTCAAACTAAATTTGCCATACATAATACAAGTTATTTGTCTTATGGCAGCTGAAGGACAAGGATGTCCAACCGTGGCAACTTGTGGATTTCAGTTCCTAGAATTATCCATGGCTGGCTGGGGAATTCTGAGAATTGAAGTCCACAAGTCTTACATTTGCCAAGTTTGGACACCCCTACTGAAGGAGGATGTAGCGATAGTGTCTTTCTTGCAACAAACTGAAGGGGGAAGGCAGAAAAAAATTGTATTAGGAAGGATTTCCTTGGAGGATTTATTCCAAAAAGCTGCTTGGATGAGAAACAAAACATCTTCAAAAAAAATCAGAAAGTCCAGTTGCCTCTTGAAAAAGCACCCTTGGGACAACCATGACCTGGATGACTGATAGACACTCAACCCATCTATTTAAGATAAATATTGGATGGTCTCCAGCCTCCTTTCCTTATTGGAACCTTGCTGGGAAACTGTACAATTGAAGAGAATGTTGGACAAAGTAGATTATTTGGAAACTTTTCAATTGGGTTTCAACCCAGGATATGAGACTAAGATGGCTTTGAGTGTTTTTGTCAATGACTATGGTGGAACCAAGAGATGGTGAGCACAACTATCCTGATTTTGCAGGACCTTTCAGTTGCCTTATTATTTTTAATCTGTTTACTGAATTTGTGAAATAGACACAATTCAGAACTGTTCCGATTGAAGTGTTATACAAACTATACAGATAAACAAGCATGTTCTACTACAAGAGTATTACTACTCTAGAGGAATCTGGATAAGTATTATAGAATTATAATCTATGCATTTCAGCAAGGATGAATGGAGTCCCCATTTTCAAGGACTTTATTTTCCTGTAGTTGTTCCTCACCAACAATTGTGACTTTGAGATATTCCTGGGATGTTCCTAGGGGCCCCTCTGGAGCTTTCCTTCTGCTTTCCCATCAGAAACAAGCCTAACTCACTAAAGAGCTGTTGAAATATATTTATTTTCCTATCTCTCTAATTGGATTGTGGTTTGATACTTTCTCAAATGAATTCAGAGTAAGCCTTGTTTAACATTCAACATTTGGCAGAAGGCTTACTTGAGTCGAGTTGAGTTTCACATTGCAAATGTTGTGACACAATTGACTTTGCCTTGAAATCTCTACTTAAAGTAGTGTTAACATGGAAGACCAAGGTTTCGAATATTGAAATTCATCAATCAGCTCTATTTTATCAGTTCACTCCTATGTGGTGATTCTTTCCTTGACTCTCTCAATTTTCCGTCATGAAGGAAGATGCAGCATAGGAAGACCCTAACAGGCAAAATTTATTCCTCAATAATTTAGGCAAAGCATGCACATATGTACAAAAATGGGAGAAACCAGGCAATCATTACCATTCCATTGCAAACAAAACAATTTCTTTAATGAATAATTTAGGAATGCATTGTATCTACTGATAGTCATTTAAAAACTCCAAGTGCAAAACAGGTCTCTTATTTCACATTTAATGTCCATTATTTCGGAACAATGCAATTTGTTTGTCTATTAACCTTAGATATGGTGTTGCATAGAATGCCATGAGCTGTACTTACAGATAACCAATTCCTGACGCTGGCAATCAGCTGAGTTACTCAGATCCATTCTCAAGAATAATACATTTTCTTTCACAGCTTCATCTGTATCATATGCAGAGGAGAGGGATATTTTATCATCATTTCTCTGGAACATGTACACCTTGGAGGATATTAACAATTCAGATATAGCCAAGCAGTTTTCAGTGTGTAAAATTCAAGTAACAGAATTTGTCTAAATAATGAATGCCTGGAGTAAGCAGATGCAATTGTGGTGTAGCCCAGGTCAACAACCAGTAAAAATGCACAGTATACATTATGAAAATGTACTATGAAGAGCCACATATACTTTTTTATATTTGTAGTAAAACTTATCTAAAAAGCCTGTTTACCCATTGATAAATTGTGGTCATTAAGGTCATCCATTAAAAAAAGTATTTCTTTATCTCTCTTCTAATTGGTCGAATTATTCTCAAATACCAATACTGTTTAATTTTGAAACTATTGCTTTTAAAGCCAATTTAGCATATTTAAAGAGTGTAAATACAAGTTATATTCTTCATAAACCAGGTCAGACCTTTGATAAAGAAAATGAGAAGAGCCACTGTTCAATAGTAAAATATTGAATTGTTTTATTAATTGGACTTAATTCGATCTTGGTCATCTCCAGTTTAAAATATTTCTATGAAGAAATGTCAAAGACTACACCAAACAGCCACCATCATCATTTGCTGCCTTGTAGAAGTGGTGAATTTTAACTTGGCCAGCATGATCAAAGATTGTGGAGGCTGAAATTTCACTAAGTAAATCTAGAAGGTACCAGTTTGGAACAACAGGATATAAAATTGTTTCTCGTCACAGTGAAGAAGATACTGAGCAATTATTAGACCTACAGCAGAAGCAAGGTTAACTAAAAAAATCCCTGCCAGGATTTTAACTCCATTCTCCACACTGGCAGCAGTGAATGGCCAGGTGTTCTGCTACATTGCAATTAACAGACTCCCAGTTGATGGATGCCTCCTTTGCTCCAGTATCCCTATCAGTAACTACTCCTGAACATGGGTCTTGAACACTAAATCCAAAACATGATTAATGCAATGGATAGATTGCAGATGTGCAGGAACAAGGATGCAGGAGAGATCTCTTGAGGGGTAAAAGAGCAATTAGCAAGTTCTTTTTCAATCCTATAGGTCACGGGAGTAAAACTCATGGTGTCACCTTGCCGTCACATGACATTTTGTACAGTGGTGGGTTGCCCCTGGTTCAGACCAGTTCGCAAGAACCGGTAGAAAAACGGTGGGAGGCTCCGCCCACTGACCGGGATGTCATCAGGAAGCTTCTGCGCATGCGTGCACGCGACTCCGTTGCGAACCGGTAGTAAAGGTAAGTAGAACCCACCCTGGGTTTCGTA
The DNA here is from genome assembly GCF_028640845.1 of Ahaetulla prasina. Lineage (NCBI taxonomy): Eukaryota > Metazoa > Chordata > Lepidosauria > Squamata > Colubridae > Ahaetulla > Ahaetulla prasina. The sequence goes on from NC_080541.1 coordinate 160,658,264, forward strand.
ATGCTTTTTCTCTTTTTGGGGCTCAGGTGGGCGTGGCATGCACGTGATGAATCCGGCGCACGTGTCGCCAGTTTGACACCCTGCTATAGGTGATGCTCAATGGGAAAGAAAGTGAAGCCATGGGACTCTATTGCTCACTTTCCTTAACTTGTCCTGCATTAAAAGTGTAAGGCCAGCACCACTCACAATGAAGCTGTCTTTAAAGGTAAAGGTTCCCCTCGCACATATGTGCTATTCGTTCCCGACTCTAGGGGGCAGTGCTCATCTCCGTTTCAAAGCCGAAGAGCCAGCGCTGTCAGAAGATGTCTCCGTGGTCATGTGGCCAGCATGACTCAACACCAAAGGCACACGGAACGCTGTTACCTTCCCACCAAAAGTGGTCCCTATTTTTCTACTTGCATTTTTTACGTGCTTTTGAACTGCTAGGTTGGCAGAAGCTGGGACAAGTAACGGGAGCTCACCCTGTTATGCGGCACTAGGGATTCAAACCGCTGAACTGCCAACCTTTTGATCGACAAACTCAGTGTCTTACCCACTGAGCCACCGCGTCCTTTGAAGCTGCCTTTAGCCACTATTTAATGGGGCTGCCAACTAACCAAACAAATTGTCCAAGACTGGGTCTTATGTTTGTAACAGGTAGCAACAGGCAAAATAGTTGTAGGGAGTCCAGCAAAGAGAACTTTGCTATGCTGCCTTAGGCCAGAGAATGCGGCTTTGATTCCGTGGTGACTTTTTACCTTCCTATCAATTGGCTTCAGGGAGCACCAATGGCCCATGGTGTTCTTAGCATTTTTGGATCAACAGGATGAGCTTCAAAAAATGTGGGTGAAATTGAGGAATTGAAATATTGCCAGCTGGATTTTATATTTTTGTGCTCTCTGAGAAATCTAAATCAACCTTTATTTATTGAATAATCTCTCCAAGGTTCATGTTTCAGAACTCTAAACAACAACAACAAAAAATCCAGTTCAAATTGTCAAAGGCCTTCTCTGCATCAAAGCAGTGCAGCTTGAAAATTATAAGTTAAGAACATTTATTGATTTTTTTTTAATGTTAAAGACAAGCATATCATTGAAGACTGAATGAGAGAAAGCCCAGAATTTATGAAAGTTTGTACTATAACCAATATCTCTGTCTTTAGAAGTATTACAGGATCCTTTGTTTTTGTTTTTTCAAAAGGTTAAAATACCTAAGCCTCTGGAAACAGTTGCAAACTATTGTGATACTCAGCTAAATGAAGATCTTTAGCAACTTTGATTACTGTAACCCGAGACAGGCAGCTTTATAGCTTTATATCCCAATAGCACCTGGGACATAGGTACTCTCACAAAATGTTAGTCATGGTATAATCAAAAATTGACTACTCTTCTCCTCACACAGATTCTATAAATTGATTCCTTACCTGAATTATGCAGGTAAATCTATTCAAAGAATAGAATAGAATAGAATAGAATAGAATAGAATAGAATAGAATAGAATAGAATAGAATAGAATTTTTATTGGCCAAGTATGATTGGACACACAAGGAATTTGTCTTGGTGCATATGCTCTCAGTGTACATAAAAGAAAAGATACGTTCATCAAGGTACTAGGTTTCAAACAAATCCTCATAGTTCCAAGTAAATTCATGTCATTGAAATTGTAGTTTTGTTTTGGAATAAATATGCATAGGATTGTACTTCAAGCCTTCCATTTTAAGTTTACCTATTAGTAATCAGCCCTATTGAACATACATCTCAGCAAATGTGCTTCTGGCTGAATGTTTAAACACCCAGTTGTGTCATTTTTGATATAAGGCCCCCTTTTTCCCCCAGATTCATAATTGGCAATAATTGCTACCTGACATTTCATTCATACTTTAAGTCAGTTACTGTACAGCTTTTCAGCAATGAATGAGCAAGCTGATTGATGTCTGGGGAGTAATAATAAATTCATTTCAAAAGAAATGAAATGGCTTGTAGCACTGCCAATTATTGACAGGCTTGGACTTGTTTTCAGAAAACAGTCCAGTAGGCAGCTGGAAACCCATAAGCCTGCAAGGATGTTCTTTCAAAAGAGATACTTTTAGAAACATGGGGGAAGAATTTTGAAGAGGCTATAGGAAGCCAATCTGAGATTTTATGAGTATAATTTAAGTCAGCTCTACACCATTCTGCATTGGCAGAATAGCAGATGTGAGTACCAGACTATCTACTGTTATTCCAACTGGTGCCTATAAACTCCCCCCAATTAAACTGAAAATTTAGAAATGTCAACATTGCCTCAGTCTCTTCTCGGCATCTGCAAGAAATTGCATGAGAGGTTGAGTCTGCTTACAGAAGAGCTTAAGAAATCCCACCATTCTTAGGGGAGATATGATCAGATTTCAGTTCACTCTTGGCAGCTCACTTGAAAGTTTAGACAATGTGGGAGGCATATGGGCATTGTACAAGATTGCTTGATAGAAGCTCGATAGAAGACTGCCAGCAGTCAAAAAGATGGTCAACCTTTTGCATCCGGGATAAATGGCCATCTGGATTTTGCTTAAAGGGCTCCATAGTCGAAGGCAATCGAAAGTTTCCTTTGTATTAAATCAGATCCCCCTTTCTCATAATTTGAATACATTGCTCTGGGTCTGCCTCTGAAGCAGGAAAAAATATACTTACAGGAGATAAATTGTGAAACTCTTTTGAAGTTTGGTCTCAAATCCCCAGATCTTGTATCATATCATTCTTTTCATTATTTATTTCTCAAATATTCCACATATTCATCATTAAATTTTGTTCCAAAGTTTTGACCTTAGAATACTTCTTTTTGTTTTTAAATAATCCATTGCAATTTCAAAATATTGCCTGAAAAAGACAAAAAAACAAACAAACAAACCCACCTTTGGATTAACAATAATGTGAGAGAACAACAATGACTAATGGTATAAGATTCAATTTTAAAATCAATCATCTTATTTGAGGGGGCGTCCTCCTTAGTATGTTTCTTTTGAATAACAGTTTATATCACACACTATCTTAAAACAATTGAAGCAATAAATTATAAGGGAATCCAAAATAGAGGCTAAACAAGAATTTATTTTGCTGTCATTTAAAAACTAAAATGAAGTGTGATGATGGGACTTGTTGGGAGAATAGTTCACCCAACTATTCTACAGAATAGTTGCAATAAGAAAGGAAAATCTATGGAGATTTTCAGTCATCCAGGTCATGGCTGTCCCAAAGGTGCCTTTTCAAAGGCAACTGAACTTTGCTTTTCCTTGAAGACATTTTGCTTCTCATGCAAAGAAGCTTCTCTTCAAAGAAACTTCTTGAATGAGAAGCAAAATGTCTTCAATGAAAAACATCTGGTTGCGTTTTGAAAAAGCTCCTTTGGGACAATTAGAAAGGAAGTTCCTCTTTATTATGGATTCATTGCCCCAAGGCTTGGTGTTAGCACTAATCTGGATACTACAAAAAGTTTGGATAAATTCATGAAGTCTCTTGAGGACAATTCATTTTTTGCTCTCAGTGTAAACTTCCTGTCACCAAGAGAACAAGAAAGAGAAAGCTTTTAAGAGAAAGCTATGTGTTATTTCTTCTTTGTGGCTATTCTAGAGGCATTTGTCTAACAAACAAAATACCTAAACGTGTTGTGGTTTGAGCTCCTCTCATTTTATGTTCTTATGCTCTCAACGGGATCTCCTGTCTACCAGATGCAGTGTAAAAATCCAATTAACATTTGCTTTTGGCTATAGAAATTCCCTTTTTGCGCTGGTCCTTTTTAGAAAAAGAACAAAACTCCTTGGGTAACTTAAATCTATGACTCTTTAAAGAAAGAAAAGAACAAATTGCAGTTAAAGATGTTCAGTAGGCTTAATGCGTCTTATTGGTCTTTATGTTTGTAAAATGGTGGTTTAGTCCTAAAGTTTTCTTTTTTTTGGAAACAATCCAGAAAAGGACATTAATCTTCTCTTTAGTTTTTCTCACTCTTTCATCTATATTCTTGGATTATTGCCCCAATGATATGTATAAACTTTGCTTTTGGATCAAAGCTATGAATGTATATCATATTTCAAATAGGCATCTTTCTAAGTAACACTTTCAAGAAGTGCAAAAAAACCCCACCAGCCTACAAAGATTTTATTCCTTCACACTTCAAAGATCACTTCAGAGACAAAATATGGCATTTTTCATAACAGCTTCAGTTCTTTGCCTGACTTCGGTTTTGCTTTCTGCTGTACCATTCATGCCTACATAATGTGAAATCCACCTTGCTGTCTAATGTCTGGTCTTCTTGGTGTGTACAAACACTGACAGAGGTACATACAAGCAAAGTTGAAGAATTAAAAAGAACAGTTAATTTGTAGAGTTCAATTTATACTATTATTGATATGATTGCTAATCCACAGCACCATGTGACTAAGTTCAGTAAGATGCTTCCTGTCTGCATCTCATTGTATCTGCAATATATTAATTGCATATCCCTTGGTTTAAAAAGAATTTGGGGAACACTTACCATGGTTTAAGGAATATTGCCCTAAAACAAAGATGTGGAAATCTAATTTATTTCTGTATGGGAAAATAGGAATGTACTGATAGGATTCTCTGAACAAAGACATCAATATTTGGTCTGTAAAGCAGTGGGAGTCCACTAGGTAGATGGCAGCAAAGAGAACTAAAAAACTATATTTTTGGTTGTCTGGTAGTGGTTCTCTCTTCCAAAGAGCCCCTGTCTTAATTAACTCACTAATGAAGGCTCTCTATCTCAGTTCTCAAGATCGTATGCCCCAACTGTAATTCTTGGCATTAAAGCTCAATAAAGAAAATTATATATGAATCTGAAATAATTGTTTTTGGTCTGAGATCCAAGCTCGGCGATTTGGTTGCAAACATTTTGTCCCCATTCGAGGAGACACCTTCAGTGTGGTCAGACCAGGACTCAGCAAGGTATTTAAAGCCCAGTGCTCCCGCAGACAAGCCAAATCCAAAGAGCACTGAAGATGTCCCCTCAAATGGGGACAAAATGATTGCAACCAAATTGCCGAGCTCGGATCTCAAACCAACAACATAACTACCAACTTGACCTACTAATATTCAAAGAGATTTCAATCTGACATAATTTTTGCTTTATGGTAACTGCATAGAAGTATGCAGTTCTTAGATACCTAATTGTAAAGTATCATTTGGAATAGAATAATTGAAGCACCTCTCAATGGCTATGCTGAAATGGATTTTCAATTAAATAGAAAGAGATGGGAGAGAAATTTTACACTGTTTTTCAAAGTCTAATTCTTCAGCTAGAAGAACACTCTTCTGCTTATCACTCAGTTCACATGGAAGCCTCTGTTATCCACCGAATTCCTTCTGATTTATTTTCAAGGTATTGTTAAAGGTTATTAGGAGACCATCACTTCTAAAGCAAATACTTAAATCCCGTGACGGCTTTACAAATTTCAAAACTAGTAGATCACCGCAACTATCACATAGTCCTGATTCCTTTCCAGTAGAAAAAATTTCCAGCTAGTTTGTGAAATATAAGTAGCGTGGTGAAATATCAATTCACACTAAATCATGTATCTGAACTCTGGGGACTGTTCACTAACATATGTTTAAAGTCAAACATTCAAGAAAGCACATCAATACTAACAGACTCAGTCTCCGAAGAGCAATTCATTTAAATCCCCACTCACTTATTTTTAGATAGATATATTTTTGTAAATAACTCAAGGTGGCAAACATCCCTACTGCTTCTTTCTTCCCTTGTTTTCCCTATGATGTGAAGTGAGATGGGCTGAGAGAGAGTGACTGGTTCAAGACCCCACTCCACCAGCTAGCTTTCATACCTAAGGTAAGACTGGAAATCACAGTCTCTAGCCTGGGATCTTAAGCACTAGAGAAAACTGGCTCTTGTTTTTAATATTTATTCCAAAGCTACAGCTGGTGTAGAGTGCAGCAGTGTGGGAAGTTCTTAGGACCCACAGAATGGCCCAGGTAACACCACTGCTCTGTGAACTGCATTGGCTGCCACTCTGTTTCAGAGTGCAATTCAGGGTGCTGTTAACCACCTTTAAAGCTATTCATAGCATGGGTGCAGGCTACTTGAGGGAGTATCTCATCCCATTGGGATTGACCCGTCCCACTCATGCTGGCAGAGAAGACATACTGTAGGCCTGTTGGCCTGATTATTCTGGTGGGCAGGGTCCAGGAAAAGAGCCTTCTCTGCCATTGCACTAGTCCTCTGGAACATCTGGAGTGAAGTCAACCCGCTACCCTCCTGACCTTCCATAAGAGCCAAAGACCTGGCTCTGCCAGCTGGCTTAGGGCCCCAGTGGGGGAACATCACAGTAGAGATGGTTGATTTGACTAGCAACAGACCCCACCTCCGTCTTCCATCCTGCCCCCTCCCTATCATTAATTGGATCATAATGTTTGGCTTGTTTTAAGTTATTTGTGTTTTTAATATATATGTATATTTATCTTTTATGATTTTAGGCTGTCCAGAGTTATCCTGTGGTAAGATAGGCAGCTAATACATTCAATAAATAAATATATAAATAGATGATAGATAGATAGATAGATAGATAGATAGATAGATAGATAGATAGATAGCAAGAAAGAAAGAAAGAAAGAAAGAAAGAAAGAAAGAAAGAAAGATATTAGAGTTCTCTTGAACACTAAAAGGAAAAAGTCCATGGTGTAACATTTTATTTAGCTCCCACTAGTAATATATAAAGTAAAGTAAAGACCCTTCCTTGTAGTTTGCTTGACAGAAATATGGAAGTTGCTGATTGTTTCCTTCTTCTAGGATGCTTTCTGGCTTACCTGTCTATTCTGAACCTCTATTATTCTCTAGTAGTCTCCCATTAAACACTATCCAGGCCTGATCCTTCTTAGCCTAGACATGGTTGGCCATATACTGCCACCTGCTGAGACATTGGTAATATATGTGAGGCACTGATATATATATATATATAAACAATTTGGAATGCTTCAGATCTTACATGAGCATAGCCACACTCTACTCTTTACTAAACTTTATGATTGCGTCCCAATATCATAGGCCTAATTTATATGTTTAGTATTTCCCTCCATTTAACTGATCCTATCACACCAACATATGTCTATCATTGCTTGTCTTAGCCAACATTTATAAAAAGAAATCTTGCCCATGAATTAACATAAGGAATAAAGGTAGCATAGGTAGAATCATATCTATTTATTCATGATATTTCTACACTGCCCATCTCACCTAATTGGCTCTGGGCTACTTACAAATACAACAACAAATGTTACAATAAACATAAAATTGAAGGGTAGACGTTTATGAGCAGGACATTACTTTGGCTGAGGTCTTAAAGTGTGAATCAGAATCTCATTGGGGTGGGGGTGGTGATGGGTAAATTACAAAAAAATCTAGTATTTTTAATAACCAAATAGTATATGAGGCCACTCAAAAATTCCTATAGGAATTTGGTCCTTGTTTTGTCTACATAAGCTTCTGCATACATTTATGGGACTGCAAATTGTGAAAACCACTGTAATATTTAAATTAAATGTTACATATTCAAAATAAATGATGTATTTCTTACTCACCCAACTGTAAGCCCAATGAAATCATGAGTTTAATGAATGGGGAAATTACACAAACCTAACCCACCAATCATTTTATGGGTTTATGGTACCAAAATATTTAAAAATCCCTACTAGATAGTGTTCAGTACTGTGGTTTTAATTTGTGCATAGTGTAGCATCATCAGAGAAGAGAGAAACAACTTAGAGATAAATGCAACCTCCTCTATCAGTTTGGAGCAGCGGTCAACAACCTTTCAGACATCAGGGACCACTAAATTCATAATTTTAAATCCCATGGACAACTAATATGATCTGCCTAATGACTGGCTGGGGATGGCTAGGTGGTAATGTGACTGGGTGGGCGTGGCCAACTCGATGTCACATCGAGGGGCACCTCCCTGGCCTCTACTCACCCTGCCCTGCCAGCCACTCTTCGCCTCCCCGCCCGGGCTCCTTAGGGCCCCAACAGGAAGCAGTTGTTGGAGCTAAGCAGACACCATGAGAAAGAGTTGGCAAAACAGCTCAGCTCAAATTGGATGTGACCGAGAAGGAGGCTCAGCAGAAGCTGGGGCCTCTGTGGCTCAGGCTGCTAATGCAGTCTGTTATTAACAGCAGCTGCCTGCAATTACTGCAGGTTCAAGTCCCACCAGGCCCAAGGTTGACTCAGCCTTCCATTTTTTATAAGGTAGGTAAAATGAGGACCCAGATTGTTGGGGGCAATAAGTTGACTTTGTATATAAATATACAAATAGAATGAAGACTATTGCTAACATAGTGTAAGCCGCCCTGAGTCTTCGGAGAAGGGTGGGATATAAATGTAAATAATAAATAATAATAATAACTGAGGACTATGAGCATAGGCTTTTCAAGCTGAGGGAAAACCTGTGGGATTGCAAGGTCAGGTACCTTGCAATCTGGAGCCTCAGTGGTCTGAGATGGTCAGCCAGTTCCAGGCCATAATGCAGTCCCACTGGAACAAGGCCCTCCAGTTCTTTGCCACCAGCGGCACTTCCTTTCAGCCTTCGCCCAAAGCCCCACACCAAGAGGCTGAAGCAGATCCCAAGTCAGAATCTCTGCCCCTCTCCCACCTACACAAAAAGACACCAAAGGGGGAGATTCTCTGCAGCAACACAAATATTCATTGCATGTATCTGGCCCAGGGACCATAGTTTGAATACCCCCAATTTAGTGCAACATAAAAAATGCAAATAATTTTTCCGCGGACCACCAAAATTTTCTCATGGACCACCAGTGGTCCATGGACCACCAGTTGGTGACCACTGGTTTGGAGAGTGATTAATTTAATAGCTGTCTGGACTTGTGTGAGTGAAGCACTTTAAGACTAAAAGCTGGATAAGCAGCTCTGATTCTGCTGCTGTTCAGTGAAAGAAATTGTGAGATTAATTGGGGCCCTCCAGGAGCAGCAGAACCCTTGATGTCACTTCACCAAGCCCAGCTGTTTCCTTGGCAAGAGAGAGTGCTAGTGGGGCCTTGAGACCCAAAGATGATTTCCATCCTTCATAAGCTGGAGAGCATTCATGCTTAGGCTTAGTAACAAGGCAAGGCAACAGCAGCAGCTTGGTAGACAAGCTTTGTTTAGCCTGGTGACCAGAGCTTAAAACGTCAGGTGACCACAACAGAGAACATCTTGTGGGCACCTGAAATTCTTGCTTCCATCTAGTGATAATTTGGACTTTTGCATCCCAGATCTGTGGTTTTTTTTCTCCTCCACCTTCCCCCCCACTCCATATTTAACTGTTAAGAGTTCCCAATGGTGATCTGTGGCAGTAGTATGAGATTAATGACTGTTTAGCTAGATGCTGCTCTTCAGATAATGAGGACATAATCTGAGAAAGGATGGAATTCGCCTTGTACTTATATTTGTTGCCATCTTCTTGGCTTAAACTAGACTATGTATGGTTAACATACATATTATGGAATAAAAATATTGATACACAGACATGCGGGTATATGCAGTTCGTTCCATTACTTCTTGAACATACTGTAGAAATCCACCATATGTTAAGATCTATTTCAGAGGTCTTTCTCAGATGGACGCCTTTAAAACTGGTTTGGCAGGCAAAAAAAGGCCTTCTCAGTGCTGGCCAAGAAACTGCAAATTTCTTCCAATTGATTTGTTTCTTATTTCATTTGTACACACTATAGCTTTGAAAATTCTTTCTCTTGAAGGCTTTCTTGAATGGTTTTGATTTTGCGCATTTGTGTATTAGAATTACAGAACACCTTCCCAGTGTGGTATACTTGCTTGCTAATATGACTTGTAGCTCTTTCAAATTTGGATCTTTATGGACTTTTGTACATGAGGTCACAACCCTACAAATAACATTTAATGTTGCAAATCAGTAGTAATAAATATTAATATTTTATTTGACAGCCTTTTATGGCGTAATGGTAAATATTGATATTTTACCTGACAGACTAATAATGTTGGACTCAACATCATTTCTATGCAGAATGAAATTTAAACCACTGGAACATTATTGAATGCATGAAGGCCCCCTGGCATTCTAGCTAAAAAAGAAAATTAAATGTTGCTATGTAGCTCCTGGAGCTTTTGACTCGGTTTAATGCCTTAATCTTCTTTTCAGAACCCTAGCGTCTAATTTTTAATTATGCCTCCATTTTTGCCCTGGTTTCTTCTACACTGTTATGGAGCATTTGTTCTCAGTTTAATTGTAGCCCTTCTGACCTAACACCGTAATGCTAGGATTAGGAACTTCAGACTCAGAATACCGATGGACTCTTCGACCAATTGCTATGCTGGGTGAAAAAAGGATTGTGGATCCAGCTGATTATCCATTCTTTTCTATGAATTCCAACTTCTCATTTAATGACTGCTATAATAATGGATTACTCCATGATTGGGGGTTAGACTAGATGTCCTCCAAGTATTCGAAAATAATATATTTTCTATAATTCTATGATTACTGGTTTTATTCTTCCCCACACACTCCAATGAAATGTGCAACCTGTACCAACACAATGATACGTTGTGAAAACTTTCCCATCCCATCAGCCTGGAGTGTTTTGCATTGAAAAGTGTTATAGAAATAATACCCTTGCTATTACTCAGAAGCTTTGCCATGACATTGCTTCTGTTGATGTGTTTTCCTGGCATTACAATAACACTTGTCTCATAGATCTGATTGTTCTGGAAGTCTGCATAAGGCAGCCAGCATCAAGGGGAGGTTTTTGATTTATTTCGTTTAATTCATAAAAAAGCAAAGCAAAAAGAATTGTGTGGTACATAACATCTGTCTCAAGCCCAGCTCAGTGACTACATGAGCTACATATCAATTTCTTTGCAGACTAGCAACAATATGGTACAGATTTGCTGCTACTTTGTTCCAGATGTATTTTTAATTTCCAAATCTTGTTATGTACTTCTGATATTTCCGGATGGCCACCCAGCCAGGTTAACTAGGAGCTGCCACTTTTTCTGATTGTGCCACTTTAAGACTAGCACATTTAATATTACACAAGCACTTGTGAATCACAATCCAAATGCCGTGATAGGAGTATTATATCTAAATACGAGAAGGGAAAGAGAAAGGAAAGTAGGGAATAAGGTAATGTTTTGAAAATGATCAAATATAAACCACAGTTTTGTTGTCCATTGCATTTCAGTGAATGGGAGTTGTCCTATGCAAAGCATGAGAACTTGGAATCTGTGAAGATCAAGAACTTCAGAAGATTAAATCAGCCAACCAATCAACTAAATTTGTGAATCTGGATCAAGGGTAAAATTCTGGAGGAAGACCTCTATCAACATTCATTTCCTTATAGCTTCTTTTCTTCAAAGATGTTCTGCCTGACAATCCTTTGGAGCATGACTTTTGAAAGGTGTTTCTAGCTCATCTTAAATCAACAAAGAAGCCAAGAGTGAAAGAGAGAGCCACATGATTTATTGTGACTTATTCAACCTCATCCTTGATACACCCAAAGCCATTATCACTTGCACTCTGTAACTATTTCTTTCCTTCAGGATATTTTTTTTTTAGAAATTTCTTGAACACTGAGCTATCCTAATTCAACTTCTCTATAGCTCAGATAATATTATGGACCACAGTGCTTCCGTACTAGCCCGTTCTATATTCTGTTGCTTCATTATATAGAGCTTCATGATCTGTGGCATCCATGATTGCCTTAATTCATACCAGTCCACATTCCATGGGAATTCAGCCTAGGACCTCTTTCCCTCCAGAGCAGGGTTGTCAAACTCCCGGCCTGTGGGCCAGATGCGTCACACGCTGTCCATGCCCAATTTAGCAAAGTGGGGGAATCCCGATACGTCATGTGACACCACCATGATGCCTTGAATTTGATGCCCCTGCTCCAGAGGTTTCAAATGTGATGTTTGTGATGGAAACACCCAAACCATCCCCCAAGATTTGCAGGACTTTCAGGATTAAGAGATCTTGTGTCTTTCATGGAGAAAAAGGGCCATGGCTCTTAAGGAGCGTTGTCATAAATTTCAGGACTTGTTCTTCTAAAGTTCAAACCAAGAATGAAAAGCTTAGTGGAAGCTTTCTTGGGCCAGGAGCTTTAAGGAACCATTGGCTACATTTTCTTCCTGCTTCATGTCCTAGTTCCCTTACCTTTACCTGCTCTTGTTATTTTATTCAGATTAATTGTGTTTTCCAGGATTACTGTGGTTGTAAGAGCATCTAGGCATCCTTCTGGATGCACGGCTGTCGTTAGAAGAACATATGGCAGCCGTCGCCAGAGGAGCTTTGTATCAGGTACTCCTGATATACCAGTTACGTCCCTTCTTGGACCGGGATTCCCTATGCACAGTCACTTACGCCCTTGTCACTTCCCGCCTGGATTACTGCAATGCTCTCTACATGGGGATCCCCTTGAAGAGTACCCGGAGGCTCCAGCTGGTCCAGAATGCAGCCGCGCGGGTGATTGAGGGAGCGACTCGAAGCTCCCATATAACACTTATCCTGCGCAGGCTGCACTGGTGCAATTCAAGGTATTGGTTCTCACCTTTAAAGCGCTCCATGGCTTAGGACCGGGTTACTTACGGGACCGCCTTCTGCTACCGGTGGCCTCCCATCGACCAGTGCACTCCCACAGAGAGGCCCTCCTCGGGGTGCCGTCGGCCAAACAATGTCGACTGGTGACCCCCAGGGGGAGGGCCTTCTCTGTGGGGGCTCCAGCCCTCTGGAACGAGCTACCCCCAAGGATACGCCAACTCCCTGACCTCTGGGCCTTCCGGTGTGAGTTGAAAACTCTTTTATTCCATCGTGCAGGACTGGCCTAATAGTTTTAATGGGGATTTTAATAGTTTTTAGTATATTCAGCCTATCTAAATTATTCTTTTAAATTTATTTTTAATTTTTGTATTCATTGTTCTTAGTTGGCTGTAAACCGCCCTGAGTCCTTCGGGAGAAGGGCGGTATAGAAATTGAATAAACATAAACATAACATAAACATAAACATCTATTTAAACATCAACAGTATCAGATACATATGATTAATGAATCTATACATCTTTTGCCTCATAGAGCTTGCACCCGTGTTCTGAACTAAAAAGGCAAGTAAGAAAGGGCTCTTTTTCTATTATAAAGACTGGTCACCTAAAAAACCTTCCACCCTGGTTTTTCTTTTAGCAAGAGACTAGTGAAAATTGCGATGCAATTTAGCAGCACCCCTTTAAACGCCAAGGGTTTCCATGGAAACTAGAATCTCAGATCAACATGAAAGCCTTCCAGGAATCAGACTTTACCATTAGCATGATCTAAGCATTCTTCACGCCACTAAAAACCAAGCATCTCCTTCAGGTTGTCATTAATACTTATTAAGTTTGTGGGGTTTCTGAATTCCTTGAGCAATAGAAGCATGTGCCTCTCTTCTCTCTCATGGGTATGTGTGGGTTTTACATGCAATAGTAAACACCCACTGTCTGTCCTTTTAAATGTTACAGTAGAAGAGAATGTGTTGTTCCCTCTTTAGCAAAAACAATATAAGCAAGGATTGATCTGTGTGTCATTTACTGCAATGTCAAGGGGATAGCAGAACCCCAAACTTTGAATAAGTTAGCCTCCTCCATTTCCCCACAAAACTGTGTTTACAGTGGAGCTACCCTCTCTCTCTAGCCTTTTGGAAATGCTTAAGAACCTGTCTCGATCAACTTGCTTGGGGCCCACAAAAGACGATGCAGCCATAAGGCTGGTTAACAACCTGAAACCCTTTCTCTGCCTTTTATAATTATGAATTTTAATTAATTTATTCTTGCTTTTAACTTTTTATTATATTATATATAATTTTAATGTTTTACGTTTATTTGTACATTACCTGTCGGCTTTGGAAGCTATCTTAGGCCGGAAGCTTCGATGCTGCCACTTTCTCATGTATGGGAAAGTAGGAGGGGGGATTTAGTAGAGGGGTTGTCTTTAGACATAATAGCATTCTTTCTGTCAGTCGAGGTCAGGCCAATCCTGCATCTGGAGAAGGAGTGGTCAGAGTGATGTCTCAAGATGGGACAGTTGGTGACTAGAGCACGTGATCGACTGCGGAGTCAGAGGATGGTTTGGGATTTTTTGATTTACTGAGGGAAAACCCGTACCTCTCAGATTTGGGTTTTCCCAGATGTGCCAATTTACCTATCCTAGTAAATAGAACTTTGAAAGATGCTTGCTTCGGAGTTTTTACGTGTAGTGGGGGATTTTCTGGAACGCTGACATCACCAACTCTATGATAGAGAGAGAGAGGGAGGGAGGGAGAGAGAGAGAGAGAGACCTCAATTTATTTGCTCCTTATTGGCTTATATGGCCCCTGCTTCTGTCCTTCTTTAGAATTGAAAACAAAAATGAAAATATAGGAATAGCACTTAGATTTATATACCGCCCTGTAGTGCTTTACCGTAATCTCTGGGCTTACAGAGGCAGCCTATTGCGTTCAACAATCTGAGTTCTCATTTTATCAACCTCAGAAAGATGGAAGGCTGAGTCAACCTTGAGCCTCGTCAGGATTGAACTCCAGACTGTGGGCAGAGTTTGCCTGCAATGCTGCATTCTGCCACTGCACCACCGAACTTTGCCCAGTCTTCTTTTCTGTAGATGTTTTGGCTTCATACCCCATAATGGCTGGAAAATATAGAAGATCAAGAAATTTAACAAATTCAACAGAGTTCCAGGTGGAGAAAGGCTGTCTTTAGTTTTCTCTTGGCACCTTTTAAAAGTTACATTTCTTCTGAGCTGCATTTATGCTCAGAGGTAACCCTTTAGAATACCGGTATTTATTATCGAGAGACTGGCAAATGTAACTTTCACAGTGCTCACTGACACCTCTTGTTGGTTCTCAAGCTGTCTGAAAACCACAAGCGCTTTGATTCTCCCAAATGCATTCTGAAATCTGTAAATTTTCTTGGCGGTACAGGAAGGTTTGGTCTACAAATATCATTATACTTCATTGTCCCTTTGACTGACAGACTCAGTTGTCTATTCTTACTTGCCTTAAGGAACTCTGGGATCAGAAGTTTTAGAAGAGACCATTGCAGATAAGAGTATTGCTTTTTAACCCTTTGGGTAAAGTCACAATTCTTGTTAATATTTTTACATTTGATTTCCTGTATTTTATTTTTCTTTCGCAGAACAAAACATGGGGGCAAAGTAGCAAGTGGCAGCACTATATTTGAATTTGTAATTTATAAATCCTCATAGCAGTTAGTTTATTTCATCCCTGGATAAATGAAACCTGATGTGTTTTTCAGCGCCTGGTTGTAATAGTCCATGTCCTGTCAGCTGTTCATCTGCCCCACGAATCTCTTCAGTCATGTCAGATGGTTACTCAATAAACTACAGCCACCTATCTCCACAACCCCCATCTCAAACACACCAACAACAGCCAAGCCTCCTACAACTGACCCCATTTCATTAGGTTCACAACCCCTAGTGATCACAGAAAAGAAAGTGCAGGACCTATTTCACAGACAAAAGCCAGGAAAAGCTCCAGGCCCTTCTTGCTTAAAAGTCTGTGCTGACCAATTGGCCCCCATCTTCACCCATATTTTCAATAAATCACTAGAGATGTGTTATGTTCCTTCTTGCTTCAAACGCTCTACCATCATCCCAGTGCCGAAGAAGCCCACCATCAAGGAACTGAATGACTACAGACCAGTTGCTCTAACATCTGTAGTCATGAAAACCTTTGAAAGGCTAGTGCTTTCCTACCTGAAAACCATCACGGATCCGCTGTTAGACCCCTTGCAATTTGCATACCGAGCAAATAGATCAACAGATGATGCTGTTAATATGGCTCTGCACTACATCCTACAACATCTTGAGTCTCCAAAGACCTATGCAAGGGTCCTTTTTGTAGACTTTAGTTCAGCATTCAATACCATCATTCCAGACATTCTTCTAACTAAGCTAAACCAGCTACAGGTACCGGAACAGACTTGTAAGTGGATCACAAGCTTCCTAACAAACAGGAAGCAGCAGGTGAAGCTAAGCAAGATCACATCAAATACCTGTACAATTAGCACAGGGCCCCCCCCCAAGGCTGTGTGCTCTCCCCACTTCTCTTCTCTCTGTATACCAATGACTGCATCTCCAATGATCCATCTGTTAATCTACTGAAGTTCGCAGATGACACAACAGTGATTGGTCTCATTCGAGACAATGACAAATCCACATATAGACGAGAGGTCGAACGACTAGCCTTGTGGTGCAACCAAAACAATCTGGAACTGAACACACTCAAAGCCGTAGAAATGGTGGTAGACTTTAGGAGAAACCCTTCCATACTTCCACCTCTCACAATACTAGACAACACAGTATCAACAGTAGAAACCTTCAAATTTCTAGGTTCTATCATATCGCAAGATCTAAAATGGACAGCTAACATCAAAAACATCATTAAAAAAGGACAACAAAGAATGTTCTTTCTGCGCCAACTCAGTAAGCTCAAACTGCCCAAGGAGCTGCTGATTCAGTTCTACAGAGGAATTATTGAGTCTGTCATTTGCACCTCTATAACTGTCTGGTTCGGTTCTGCAACCCAACAAGAAAAACACAGACTTCAGAGGATAATTAGAACTGCAGAAAAAATAATTGCTACCAACCTGCCTTCCATTGAGGACCTGTATACTGCACGAATCAAGAAGAGGGCCGTGAAAATATTTACAGATCCCTCACATCCTGGACATAAACTGTTTCAACTCCTACCCTCAAAACGACGCTATAAAGCACTGCACACCAGAACAACTAGACACAAGAACAGTTTTTTCCCGAAGGCCATCACTCTGCTAAACAAATAATTCCATCAACACTGTCAAACTATTTACTGAATCTGCACTACTATTAATCGTCTCATAGTTCCCATCACCAATCTGTTTCCATTTATGACTGTATGACTATAACTTGTTGCTGGCAATCCTTATGCTTTATATTGATATATTGACCATCAATTGTGTTGTAAATGTTGTACCTTGATGAACGTATCTTTTCTTTTATGTACACTGAAAGCATATGCACCAAGACAAATTCCTTGTGTGTCCAATCACACTTGGCCAATAAAAATTCTATTCTATTCTATTCTATTCAATAGCTGAATCTCTGAGTCAGCTTTCACTCCTTGGTTGGCTTCACAGCTTCCTATGAGTGCACAACCATTGCTTTGATTTCTGCTAGATGTATTCCTCCTTTCTGCTTGGATCAACTTACAGTTTCTGTCTAAGAAATAGTATCTTGTTTCGGATGTCATTACTATGTGCTGTTTGTCTAGCTACATTGACAATCCCAGCATTATAGCTCAGTGATCAAACTAGAAAAACATTCCCCAATCCAACATTTATATGGTGTTTTTGCAGCCCTCAAGCTCAGATCTGCAGTCTTCAGGGCCCAAAAATGGATAGAATTGGGCAGTGGTGGGATTCAAATAATTTAACAACCAGTTCTCTGCCCAAACGACTAGCTGGGTAGGCATGGCTCGGTGGTCATGTGACCGTGTGGGCATGGCCAACTCAACATCACTCACGTCAATGAGGTGAGATGTAATAAGGGTTAACCAGAGGGGCAGTTTCTGTAAGCAGGGCAATAAAGATTAGGCTAGAAACAACACCAGAATGTTTCCTTTCTACCTTCCTTACAGGATTAGTCCTGTACAGTGGAAAAAACAAAATAAAATTTCTTCCAATAACCGGTTCTTCGAACTGCTTAGAAAGTTGACAACCGGTTCTCCCAAATGGATGCGAACTGGCTGAATCCCACTACTGGAGGTGGGTGACAGAAAGTGCTTTCCAAGCAAGTCCTTTCTAAGTAAGCTTACTAGTTTGATAGAAAAGTATGTTGAATGAAAATGAAGCATGTGAGTCCTTGGTGCTGTCTAAGCTTAGTTGTTTTCTTGGAGATATTTCATCAGCCAATAAGGTAACATCATCCAGCACTGAAGATGTTACCTAGTTGGGTAATGAAATGTCTGCAAATATTCTCTTCTCTTGAAACTCTGGAGTCTTGTGTGAAATCTGAGAACTCTTTTTCTCTGTTTGTCTTTCAAAAGAAGAGTAAGAATAGTTGGAGGAGAAAAGGTTTTTATGCAAAACTCTGACCATCGGATCTAGCTTTTGTTCTGCAGAGGAAACTACGATGGACGGATAGAAAAGGAGCTGACAGCAAGGCTGCAGCAAGGAAAAAATGGCAAGAATAGGGAAAGGGATTTATAAGCAGTGG